>NC_138066.1:34819568-36019568 GCF_964194185.1 Rhinolophus hipposideros | reverse complement strand
GATGGCCACTGACATTCTTATGATGTCCCTGCTAGGACTGACGCTCCGTTCATACCTGGGCCCAGGGCTCAGGGCTAGAAATACTGCAGGTGCTGGTGGCACTTTAAAGGCATGGTCTCTGTGAGCTGGCTTACCCCCTCCCACCTGCCCCCACCCTACTGGGCCTTCCCCAGCTCATGGGACGCCCCTTGTTCCCCAGATCCTGCTGACGAAGGCTGAGAATACCAGGCTGGTTCTGCAAATTGACAATGCCAAGTTGGCTGCTGATGACTTCCGGACCAAGTAAGCAGGCCTGATCAGGGGAGGTCTCTGTGCTGCTCCCTTTCCTCTGTCCCTTGCCTTTGGGAGCTGGTTAGGTGGGAGAAAGGCCAGATGGAGCTGTAAGTGGAAATGCAGCATTGGCCCTGGGATCCCTTCTGGGTCAAGGGAAAGGACCACGGTGCTGCTGACCCCAAATCAGCTACTGCAGTGGGACAGCAGAGCAGGGGCCCTCCCTGTGTGTGGCTCCTTTGCCACAGACTTGGCAGGGTTCCTTATGTGCAGGTACGAGACGGAGCTGGGCTTGAGGCAGCTGGTGGAGGCTGACACCAGCAGCCTGCGCAGGATCCTGGATGAGCTGACCCTGTGCAAGGCTGACCTGGAGATGCAGGTGGAGTCCCTGAAGGAGGAGCTGCTCTGCCTCAAGAAGAACCACGAGGAGGTGAGGCTGGTGCTACACGACCTCCTAATATTTCCCATCCAGCGGGGAGCCACTATCAACCCTTGGGTGTAGCAACTGTGACAACCCACTTCTGCAGCAACACCAGCTACCATTTTTGATGGTACACTTACTATGTACCAAGAACTATACAGAACAGTTTGCATTTCCTTTTCATTTCATTTCATCCTCACAATAATCCCAGGAGGGATATACTACTACAAGCTCCATTTTACAGATGAGAAAACTGAGGCACAGAGAGGTTAAGTCTCTCGCCTGAGGTCACACAGATCCTGCACTCCTGCCCGTGACACCAAATCTCCCTTTGGACTGTAGTGCATAATAATTCTTTTTGCTTGGTGCTTGCATCATTTCACTTTACTCTCCCAAATCCCCTGAGGAGGTAAGTATAAGTCCACGAGGAGACAGAAGCTCAGAGAGAGGTTAAGTATCCTGTTTAATGTCACCTAGCTGGCAATTGAGAGAGGAGGTTTGAACCCAGGTCAGTTGAACCCCCTCATCCAGCATCCTTTTCACCACCTTATGCCATTTTGCCTTCTCTGCAGGAAGTCAATGCACTCCGTTGCCAGATCGGGGACCGACTGAATGTGGAAGTAGATGCCGCCCCCCCAGTGGATCTCAACAAGATCCTGGATGATATGAGATGCCAGTATGAGGCCCTGGTGGAGAATAACCGTAGAGATGTGGAGACCTGGTTCAACACCCAGGTGGGGCCGGGGGCAGCCCAGGGCCACCAGTTCCTGGGGGGGGGGTTACCCTTGACAGTAACTTCACTTGGTCTAACCATACTCTGGGCTCGCTCATGTTTCTCAGACTGAGGAGCTGAACCAGCAGGTGGTGTCCAGCTCGGAGCAGCTGCAGTGCTGCCAGACAGAGATCATCGAGCTGAGACGCACGGTCAATGCCCTGGAGATCGAGCTGCAGGCCCAGCACAGCATGGTGAGTGACCCCTGCCTGAGATCCTCTACCCTCAGCATGTGAGTTATCATGGGGTGTGATCACAGGGACACGCAGAATCCCAGGGCTCTGGGTGTCTGGGTGGGATTCCCTTCTGTTGACAGTTCTCCCTCTTTCCTGCTGCAGCGGAACTCCCTAGAGTCCACCCTGGCAGAGACGGAGGCCCGCTACAGCTCCCAGCTGGCCCAGATGCAGTGCATGATCAGCAACGTGGAGTCCCAGCTGGCCGAGATCCGCTGCGACCTGGAGCGGCAGAATCACGAGTACCAGGCCCTCCTGGACGTCAAGGCCCGGCTGGAGTCGGAGATCGCTACCTACCGTCGGCTGCTGGAGGGAGAAGATTGCAGGTGAATGGCTGTGGGCCCAGTGGAGCCAGGGTTGGGGAAAGGGCTCACGTAGACCCACCTCGGTGACTGCATCGGTCCCAGAAGTGGTTATTGCACAGATGAAAGGGGACTTCAAAAGCCTCTTGAAAGAGATTCCTTCCAGCCCCAGGCTTTGGTCATTCAAAGGGGAACAAGCTGGCCCTACACGCAGCACTCCTCCAACCATTATTCTTGGCTGGCAGTTTCTAGCCTTGATCCCTGCAGCCCTGGGGTATTTCAGAGGCATTGTCTGAGGCTGTTGTTGTCACCCACCGATCTTATTTGAGTCCCTAAATCTGTTTAACCTGCATATCAGTGCGATGCCCTGATGCCACACACTCCCTGATGTGATTTCATTTCCTCAGGCTGCCTCCTCACCCTTGTGCCACAGAATGCAAGCCCGCCATGAGAGTTCCTTACGTCTCGAGCATGCCCTGCACGCTGGCTCCCCAGGTCAGCACCCAGGTCCGCACCATCACCGAGGAGATCAGAGATAGGAAAGTCATTTCCTCCAGGGAGCACATGCAGCCTTGCCCGTTGTAACCGGCCACCCCGCCGCCCACTGGGGCCAGCTCTGGCCCACAGGAAGGAGGACACCCCTGTGGCTCCCAGCTCTATATGACCCCCGTTCCCTAGAGGGGCTCCCCGCTCAGCAGGTTTTTCTACCAAAATACTTCTTATATCATGTTCCTGGACTTAACTGCTTTTATGCATGCAAAACTAGGTTTCCCTGGAAATTTACCCCCCAATAAAGCGTGTTCTCTTGGCATAGCAAACTCGACTCTGTCTATTCTCATGCGGTTAGTTAGTGGGGGGTGTTTGATCAGGGGTTGCAATGTGGTTCTGTGTTTTGGCTTCAGCTCTGTCTTCTCTGGCTCTGAGTGGTAGGAAGTGACAGGGTGATGAAAACTATTTAATAACGGGGATACCTCAGGCTCTAGTCCACGAGAACAGACACTGACCCAGTTGGGATGGGTGCTGGTCAGAACCCACAGAATTCTTGGCCCTGCCCACGGGTACCCACCTGGGTTGATCCCAGAAGAGGCACAGTCTCCCAGGCCAGTCCTCCTCATGGCCCTGCCCAGATCTGGTTGTTCTCTCTCTTCCCTTCAGCTTCTCTCTTGTCGAGCTTCCATTAACCTGCTCACCTACCCCCAGGCCTGACACTGGAGACAGTTCAGGAGAATGGGTTCCAGGACCAACCAGCGAGAGGCAAACTCCAGGCCACCAGCCTGGGCTAACTACCCCAGGGAGAGGAATTGGGGTGAGCGGGGAGATGAAGGTGGGAGGTGAATCTGTGTCCCTGAAACTGGATCCAGAGCTGAAGTGAACGGCAGGGACCGTGAAGTGTGTGGAGAGATCAGACACGGAGCAGCGGGGAGAGGACCTTGAGACGTGGCAGACTTCAGAGCGCCCTGGACGCTACCGGCTGAGCTGTGCCTACCTGGGCATTGAACCTGACCGTGCCAGGCCCTGCACCCCTCTGATCAGAGGAGCATGGCCTGTGAGAATTCTGAGGGCCTCACACTTTTGTCTCTTGCCTCGTTCTTCAGTTGAGAACACAGGCCCAGAGAGGGCAGTGACTTGCCCCAGGCCACACAGTGGTGAGTGTTAGAGATAAGGCTGTTGCTCAGCTATTTGAACTCTGATTCTGGTGCTTCTCCCAGCGCACAGGTTCTCACCTCTCTCTCTGTGTGTCTGTGTCTGTGTGTGTCTTTTCTTTTCTGCCTCTGGGCTCTTACTTGAGCCTGAGACCTCCATGGGAAAGACCTGGCCCTGCTTTATGTCACCAGGAATTTGGTGCTTAACCAGAGGTGTAGCCAACACCTCTCAGGCCTTAGGGGAAGACGTGCCTGGGCAGACTTGGGGCATCCTGAGCTGAGCCTGGCTCTGCACTTGGTGGTGGGCACCCAGTCACATCATGGGACCTCTCTGGTCTCGGCTGGTTCATCTGTGAAATGGGGCTGCAGGAGGCTCAATGGGACAATGTGTGTACGGTACTCAGGAGGTGGCAGGTACAAGTGTCGTTGTTAAATGAAGAGTCCCTGGGCTGAGAGTGGGGAATGGGAACCCCCGCGGGTGGGCCCATGTAAAGAAGCTCTTTGCTTCTTTACATGGACACTGGTGGGGCCCATGCTTTTGGCCAGCAACACCCTTGGACCTGGACAGTGAGCCTGAAGGCCTTGGCATCGGAGGACCTGCTTGGCTTTTGGGCAAGAGGCCAGGCAGGAGGGCACTTTCACATGGTCTCACCCTCACCCTGCCCTGCTGCTCTCTGTGCTCTGCTCTCCTGCTCTGGGGCTTGCAGTCTGCAATTCCTGGCTCATGTCTGAGGCTCAGGAGATGAGAGGTGGGCAGCCAGGAGTGCAGAGCGCAACACCCCAGTTTGCTGGTACATGGAAACAATCAGGGATTGGGGAATGGACTGAGCTTCCGTTCTGGCTACAGCTTGAGCTGCCTGGCTACTGTGTCGGAGCAGGCAGACAGACCACACAGGATGGTGACACCTGACAAATAATCACACTATGATCTCCTTGAGCCACGCAGCACATTCCTTTTTTATGCACACTCTCCAGTTTACAGAGTGCATTCACAGCCTCATCTCACGTACTCACACAGCACCAGGCAGGTGTGGGTGTGGATAGGTTCTCAGGTTCTTCCTGGGGTGACCAGGGAAGGCTTAGGGGAGATTTAGAACTGATGGGTAGAAGCAGCAGAAAGGAGGGCAAAGGGCACTTAAGCACATGGCCAGGCATAACTGGGTCTTGTTCGGGCAACGGCACAGACCCCATCTGAGCAGACTGCAAAGGTCCTGTAGGGAAAGTTATTAGGCTACTTGCTAAACAACATCAGTTCTTGCTGACAAGCGTTTCTAGGTAATTATTTATTCTATTCAAAAGAATGCTTCTTAGAATGGAAATAGACCAGAACAATTTATATGCTACTTCATAGCTTTGAAACCACTTATATGTTTTATAAAATTATCTGAAAAAAAATCTTATGAATGTTTAGCCACACCTTTCAGACTGAGTTGGTTTATGGGCCTGTCTCCCTTTGGGCACAATGGCTTTTGGCCTAGAAAACACTTTGTTCTCTGCCAAAGGGGCCGGTTAGTCTGGGCAGGTGCTGTTCACCTATACAGAGGTGCCTAAGTCTTTCCATTGCTGAGCCTCAGTTTCCTCATTCGCAAGAGGAGGGATAGGAAGACTGACTTTGGAAGGGTATTTCCCTCCCAGCTCCCTACATACAATTTCTCTCCTTCCTTTCTCACTCCCTCCCTTTCTGTGCTCCCTTTCTGTCAAAGTCCTTTCTTTCCTAGTACAATTCACCATGGGCAAAACATTCTTTTATTCATTCATTCACTCATTCATTCATTCTGACATATCTAGAAGCCCAGCTCTGTGCTTGACGCTATTAGATTTCAAAAGAAGTACGAGGTTAGTTCTTGTCCCCAAGACTTACAATCTCCCTGGGAAAATAGGGCTGAAACACGAGACAATTTGAGGACATCAGTGAACGGAGGGCCAGTGGGTTAACCATAAGTCACTGCCACAGGCGTTCAGAGCTGGGAGGGTACAGGAGGGCTGGACAGGGGACTGGCTCCTGAAACATTCCATGCCTCAGTTTACTCATCTACTAAATGGGGGATATTAGTGATGCCAATCTCATGAGGTTGTTTTGAGGAGTAAATGAGAGAATGCCTGGAGAGAGCTCAGCATAGGGCCTGGCAGGTGCTAAGTGCTCAGTGAATGACGGCTCTGATCATTAGCCTCGTTGTTAATAGGGCTGTGTAGGGGAGAGAAACCCCTTTCAGGTAGCACAGGTGTGGTTCACTGCCTGGGAACACATGTGACCCCTGGGGCTGTATAAACAGCATGGGGCTTCCTGGCCTCCATTGCTGTGGCTTCTGTGAGCTGCAGGGTGGCCCTTGTTGCGTGCAGAGTACATTCCAGGAGGCTGTGGCTTAGCAGGGTTTCGGTTGAGCCCTGTATTCAGCTGAGTGGGAAGAAGAAACACCTAAGGAGCTACAGCCAGGCTCTCAGTTCAGCTGTGTCCTTGCACCAGGCCATGGATTTCCAGGAGGAGAAGCCGAGGCAGCTGATTGCACTGGGTGGGTGCCAGTCACACCAGGCCCACAGGGTGTGGGAAGGGCACAGTGACTCACAGGAGCTCAGCATCTGAGGGCCCCAAACACACGCACCTGGCCCGTGGGATGGTGGCCTGTGTGCTCAGAGCCCATCCACACTGCCTAGTGACAGCTGCTTAGCATCACTAGTGTGAGTACAATAAGGTCCACCCACTTGGGGATTGGCAATCAGAGAAGTTGCCCTTACTGAGCACTCACCACGAGCAGGTGCTGTGCTAGAGCACGCTCACATAATCCTCAGAGCAGCCCTAGGAAACAGGTACTATTATCATCTTCCCAGTTTGCAGAGGAGGAAACTGAGGGCTGGAGAGAAGTTAAGTCACGTAGTCGGTGTGTGGCGAGGCTGGGATTTGAACCTACAAGTTCTCATGTAACCTTGATATTGTATTGTTTCTCTTGGCACCTCAGAGGCTGCTGGCCATCCCCTGTGGAGCCTACCCTATTCTGTCCTTTCCATTCTCCACAAAACCCGAGCACATCCGGCGGCCAGGGGCAGGGTTCCGGAGCGGCGGTGGAGGCGGGTGGCATAGTGGGGAGGGCAAGGCCAGATTCGGGTTGGCATCTTGGTTGTACTGGCAAGCTCTTATCATCCCTGAGTCTTGGTTTCCTCAGCTTCTAGATGGGGATGATGAGCTCGGGCTCAAAGGGCAACATGAGGATTAAGTGAGATCACGCTCTGGAAAGCATTGAGCGCCCTGCCTGGAAGGCTGCTCAGCTCACAGCTGTTCTCCTGATAGGAAGGTAATACATGCCTCCTACAAGAGTAAACAAGACCCAGACCGCAGGGCAGACCCGAAGGCAAGTCGCACCTGCCCTCTCGCTCAGCTCCCAGCCCCTCTTGCAGGCCCACCTGCTTGGCAGATTGGATTTGTTGGGGAAATAATCCACCCTTGTCAAATGGTCCAGACAATTCCTGTAGCAGAGATAAAACTCTGAGGTCAGGCTCTTTGTGCTTTCTCAGGAGGCCTGTGAGTCAAGGCCACTCTGTCCCCAGGAGGTGTCATCACGGGCAGGGGCCCAGTTAGCTGACCTCTAGTTGTTTTGGCTGGAGCTGAGGCTTCACAAGCAGAATAGACTTCCTGGCAAGGGAGGGAGTGGGGATGTGTCCACTGAGGCTCTGCTGTGTCTGGAGTGACCAACTGACCTATTTTTCCTGGGACGGAGGGGTTCCCAGAGATATAAGGCTTTCAGCACTAAAACTGGAACAATCCTGGGGAAAATGGGATAGTTGGTTACCATAGCCATATTTCCTTGGTCGTTCTAGAGACTTCTGTGTCTCCTTGAGCTTGAGGCTCCTGTCTTCTTACAGTAATCAGGCTTGTTCTTCCAACGCGGGGGAGCCACACTGAGGCCTCCTCTGGTCCCACGGGCCCATAAAAGGAGACAATGCTGGAGAAAGTCAAGACTGTGGCTAGACTCCCACACTTCTTAACGAGGAGGTTGAGGTCTGGGCTCTGATGACTGGCCCCTTTGAAGAACTGACAAGACTTGGTCTCCCAGCGACATGGGGTGGTGGAGATGAGTCTCGATGTAGCCACCAGTCCAACGGGGCTCCTTTTTTACGAGGCAGGGCAATGTTCACGGGAAGCTAAATAACAGGTTAATGAGGGGTTCTGATAGAAAGTGGTATTAACTTTAACAAGGAGAAAATACTTTGCAAAAGCCAACGCCCACTGGGGCAGAGATATAAACCTGGGTGAGGAGCTGTGTCTCTGCATAGGGGTGTCCAGCCTGGAAGATCTGTCACTTGTGCCCGGGCTGCTGAGGCTATGGCTTCCAAATGCCTCAAGGCCAGCTTCTCCTCAGGGTCTCTCAAGGGCCTGGGAGGTGCCCATGGGGGCTCTCCTCGCATGTCCACAATGTACTCCAGCAGCTCTTGCAAGCTCCCAAGCCTTTCCCGAAGTTTCTCTTCATGCTCAGTTGGGCTGGGCAGGAACAGCTACAGAGCCGCCAGCTGCCTCCCTGTTCTCTGCCTCCCGTCCGGAGGCTTTGCCACCAGCTACAACATGGGTGGGGGCTGGTTTGGGGAGGGCATCCTCACTGGCAGTGAGAAGGAGACCATGCAGTTCCTGAACGACCGCCTGGCCAGCTACCTGGAGAAGGTGCGCCAGCTGGAGCAGGAGAACGCCAGCCTGGAGAGCCGCATTCGCGAGTGGTGTGAACAACAGGTGCCCTACCTGTGTCCCAACTACCAGTCCTACTTCCAGACCATTGAGGAGCTCCAGAAGAAGGTAAGAGGTTCAGAGTGGCTTTGGCTGCTCAGGAGCCTGGTGCCACCAGCAGTGGACTGGGAGCCAGAACACCTGTGGTGGTAGCCCTGCTTCCATGGGGGCACTTCAGAGGTTACAGAGCATGTTCACACTGTGGCCTCATTTGCTCCTCCCAGTAATCTTACGGGAGGGATCATCAGCCCATTTAACAGATGAGAACACTGAGGCTCACGGTGGTTAGGTGACTTATTCAAAGTGGTCCAGTTGGCAGTTGATGGAACCAGAGCTTGAACACAGGTTGTGTGACTTTGGTACCACAGTTCTTTTCTCTGAGTTTTGATTTCTCCTTCTTCTTCTCTTTCTCCTTCTTCATCAGGGGATTGGATTTGATGTGTTTGGTGCAGATCAGGTTTCCTATAACTAACTCGAGGAAGGAAAAGCCTGTCAGAAGTTTCCTTCTTGCCCACATCCCCTATAAGTCGCAGTTATTTCCTAAGGACAATTTATGACCAAGGAATCAGAGTCAGCTGTTGGTAATGACCTTCCCAGAGTCCCTAGTAGCCTGGGACATAGAAAGACAAGAGGTAGCCACCATGCCAGGTCTTTCTTGAAGCATTTCCATGCCTCCCTCTCTCTATCCCAGGTCACAGACACACTGCATTGGAAGGGAGCTTAGACGTTTCCTACTCTAATCCCTACAGGAGGCCCATAAGCCTTTATGGAGCCTCAGCCACCAACAGTCCGGGGTGGGTGCCACCCTCCCTTCAAAGGCAGCTGGAGCCAGCTTTGGGGCCCTCCAGATAGCAGAATGTCCTTTCTTTTACTGAAGTCATTTATTTATTTCCCCAGACCCTGTGCACCAAGGCGGAGAACGCCAGGCTGGTGGTGCAGATCGACAATGCCAAGCTGGCCGCGGACGACTTCAGAACCAAGTGAGTTGTCCTGCTTGCCCCTGGTTTGTGGGCTGGTAGAACTGAACATAGATGACACCCGGATCAAGGTTTTGGCCACTGTTAGTCACTAAGGTGGCATTAAGATGGACACATAACATCAGGCCAGTCTTGAGTGGGATCTGACTTAGATATAAAAAGGAAGTGCAGCTTCAGGTGCCCTGTTATGTGCCTGCCAGGTATGAGATGGAGGTGTCCATGCGGCAGCTGGTGGAGTCGGACATGAATGGTCTGCGCAGGATCCTGGATGACCTGACCTTGTGCAAGTCGGACCTGGAGGCCCAGGTGGAGTCCCTGAAGGAGGAGCTTCTCTGCCTCAGGAAGAACCATGAGGAGGTGAGCATGGGGGAGCAGGTGGGCATGGGGAGCAGGTGGGCACGGGGAGCAGGTGGGCACGGGGAGCAGGTGGGCACGGAGGGAGAAGGGTAAGTGAGGCCGCCAGCTGGGAAGGTCAGTGCTGATCCTGGTCTGTGCCACAGGAAGTGAACGCACTGCGCTGCCAGCTTGGTGACCGGCTCAACATTGAGGTGGATGCTGCCCCACCTGTTGACCTGAAGCGTGTCCTGGATGAGATGAGGAGCCAGTATGAGGCCCTGGTGGAAAATAACCGGCGGGACGCCGAAGACTGGTTCACCACTCAGGTGGGTGCTTGGAAACCGTCAATGCAACAGAGACACATGGTGGGTTGCCCAGAGGTGACCTTGGGGCTCTGAATCAAGAAACCCAAGTTTGAGTTCCTGCACTGTTTTGACTTCATTATGTGTCTTGGGCAGGTTGCTGTCCTCTAAGCAACAATGTCCTCAAGTGTGAAATAAACGGTTTGGGTTGGGTAATCTGGAAGGTCGTTCTTGGCTCATGATTCGAAGTGGCCTCTGAGGACCTCTGTCACTGAGTCCCCAGTGATCCTGACCAGGTTCTGCGTGTGCATGTTTCAGACTCAGGAGCTGAATCAGCAGGTGGTGTCCAGCTCGGAGCAGCTGCAGACCTGCCAGGCAGAGATCATCGAGCTGAGACGCACGGTCAACGCCCTGGAGATCGAGCTGCAGGCCCAGCACAGCACGGTGAGTCCTCAGGCTGCTGGGGACCAAGCCTCGCTGCACACGAGCTCTCCCTGACTCTCATGCTCTGACCACACAGTCCGCCTCCAGGGCTTCAAGTTCTTGAGCATCAGAGATTTTCTGTGCAGAGAAGAGGGAGTGAGGGCCCAGTCCCCATTCACAAATGCCCCAGAGCTTAAAGACAGGAGGCCTGTAGCACCTGACATGTTCAGGCAGCAGCTCCTGTATTTGTGTAAGCAGATTCTTTCTGAGTAATTATCAGAGATAATTACTCAGAGATATCATTTATAGCGTTAAACTCTCTAGACCACGGAGGCTACAGGGACTAATTGGCTCATCTCAAGTGAGATGTCTGATTGTGGTTCATCCTGGCTCAAAGTGATTCTCTGAGTTTCCATTCTTGGATTCTGAGGCCTCACGGAGACCCAGATTGATTAAGTACTACTTCCTTGCTTCCTCTCTGACCTCTAATCTTCTTCCTCCCTATACAATCCTTGCTCCTACAGAGAGATGCTTTGGAATCCACCCTGGCAGAGACGGAGGCCCGCTACAGCTCCCAGCTGGCCCAGATGCAGTGCATGATCAGCAACGTGGAGTCCCAGCTGGCCGAGATCAGGGGTGACCTGGAGCGACAGAACCAGGAGTACCAGGTGCTGCTGGACGTCCGGGCGCGGCTGGAGTGTGAGATCAACACATACCGGGGCCTGCTGGAGAGCGAGGACTGCAAGTGAGTATAACTAGCTGCTCTCACATCTTCTGAATGCAGTCTGCAAAGTTCTGGGGAGACAGCATGGTGTCTGGGAAGAGCCCAGCATTTGGAGTCAGGAGTCCTGGGTTTTAGTTTTGGTCTTATTACAAATTTATCATGTGACCCTGGCAAGTCCCTTTTCTCCCCGAGCCTGTTTCCCTTTTGGTAAAACGACGGGGCAGGACTAGGTGATTTTTAAGGTGCTCTGAGTCATTGAAAACAGTAACTGGAAAATAATAGTAATCTGAACTTTTTCTTTTTCCTAGGCTCCCCTGTAACCCGTGTACCCCTGACCCCTCGCCCTCCAAATCATGCCTCCCCAGTCTTCCTGTGGCCTCTTGTGGTCCTGGCACAGCGCGCACAACCTGCAGCCCCCGCCCCATTTGTGTTCCCTGTCCGGGGGGCCGGTTCTGAGAGTGACTAGCCCAGGAAACCAAGGCCATTGTCTGCAGGGCTTGGACTTGGCCTCTACTCAATCTTAACGCTACAGCCGAGTTCCTTCTTTTCATGCAGAACCTCAGCCTGACTCTGAGAGGTCTCACTGCACATACGCACCATAAAGTTTCTCATAGCCTGTCACTAAAGCTGGCTGCTACTGAAAGACTCAATTCCTTATCATTTCAATGGCTGCCAGGGCCTCTCTTCTAAGGCTGCCTCCTGGGTCAGGATTTTCTTCTGGGTGCTGTTTCAGTGGGTTCTGAAATGCAATCAAGGGCTTCTGTTGGTGGAAAAATAAAGTTCATTTGCTCTGGCTCTCGATGCCTAAGGAGCACCATTCTGGATTGTTGGTTGTTTCTCTGCTCGTGAAGAAGGGTGATTCTTGGGTAGATGAATGGGGAATGTTTGACCGTGTACGGTGCTGGGGATGACAAGGTACCTGTGCCTCTGTTTGGAGTGGGTAGAGGTTTCTAGTGGGGCTTTTTGCTCAGCTTTTCTGATGAAGACCTTTCTCCAAGGGTAGTGTGGTAACAGGTGTTACCAGACCGCTCCTACTACCCTCTTAATACACACCGTCACTCTGGGATCCCAGAGAAGGATGGACAGAGCTGGGACCCGTTCATTGGAAAGCATCTTAGGCCACTTTATGAGCTTCATGTCCGTGGTCCTCATAAAAACAGCAATTAAAGTCACATTCCAGGGTACTTTTAGCAGTGTTTACATCAAACCCACTCTTTCATTGCAGCCCTGTCATACAGCCCTTCCAGTTCAGCAACCCCTCTACAAACCCATGCTCCACCAAAAGCAGGAGATGAGAGAGTGAGCTGGCCATTGTGACTTCTATCCTTAAATTCAGAGATTCTTGTCTTTAAGAGACTCATCATGTTCTTGTGTGCCCTTGGCATCTGAGGAGGCACAAGTGACTTTGGGTACAAAAGCATGTCCGTATGGAAGTGGGAGCTCCTAGCATCTTGACCCAAAGGCTCTCACTTGTGTCCAGAAGGTCCTCCCCCAACAGACAAGGCAAATACCAAGTTCCATCAATCCCATGGGAAATGGAGAAGGATGAAGGCAAAATTTTGAGGTAGAAAGGAAGGAGGGTTGTCCCCAGATGGCCACGTGCTCTTTAGAAGGTGCCAAGAGCATATGCTGAGGAACTTCAGTGATATGAAGAGAGTTGTAATAACACCCAAGGTGGAGAACAGATGGGGGAAAGATGCTGACTAGAGTGGGCCTCTTAAGGGTACCCAGTATAGTTCACCCTGATTCAGGTTAAGAATCCTCCCTTTTCCAGACTCCGTAAAGGAGGATATGGGGCTTGATTCATGCCATCCCGTCACTCAAAGCATCCTGTACCACCTCAGCTTTGGTGTTCTTAGAACACCTTGGTTGGTTTTGCTGAGGAGGATGGTCTCAGGATCATTCAGTTCGTTCAACAAACCCTTACTGAGCCCTTCCCTGGGCGAGGTAGTGTGCTGGATGCCAGTGGAAGGACAGCCCTGCACTGGAGAGACAACTTCGGATAGGACAAGAAGGAACCCACTCACTGTCTCTTTTCCTACCGACCTCAGGGGTGGGAGGAGGCCAGCTAAAAGGGGCCATGGATTAGTGTGATGAACATGGACTCCAAACACGAGTCAGACCGACCTGAGTTCAAATCTCAGCCCCACCACTTACTGCCTGAGAGAGCTTTTAGCAGATGGCAGTCCCTTCCTGAGCCTCAGTTTCGTCATCAATAGAAGAACACATGACACTTACTGTGCTGTAAGGTCTTTAATGCTTTGCCGAGCACATGCCGAGCATCTGAAAACTGGTCAATATCGTGGACTGTATTCTAGCTGGATGCCTGGATTGTTCTGACAGCGGTCATCCACCTTTTCCCTGCCTGGGGTTTCATTTCTGAGGTTGTCTTCCAAGCAGCGATACCCAGGGTAAACCAGGCCAGCCAAAATGGATATGAAGTTACATGACTTACTAGCTAATTCTGACTCAGAGCAAAGTCAGTGGAGGAAGCCATAGTCAGTAAGCAGTAGATACACACTCTCCTGAACACATGGGCTCGTGTACCACCCCTGCCAAACCTACCCTGACTCCCTCCAAGACGGAGCTATCCAAGCCTGTGTAGCCCTGCCTGGAATCACTATTTACTTTATTTACTTGTGCTTTTTAATTATAACGCTGTTTCCGTTTGGCCAGTTTCTCAGCCTTGACTACACTTTGGAATGACCTGGAGAGCTTTAAAAAATATGTGTGCCTGGTATGACCCCCAGAAATCCTGACTTCATTGGTCTGGGATGTGGCCTGGTGTTGGTGTTTTTAAAAGTCCTCCGAGGAATCCCCATATGCAGCCAGGGATGAGAGCTCGTTCATTAAGTGGAAGTCCTTTTGGCAAGGCAGCTGGGAGCTCAGGGGGCTCAGGCAGCTCTGATGTAGACCTCAGTGCTATCTGAGCCCCATGTTACCCTTTTGACTTTTCCTTAGTTCTGGCTTTTTTCTCTCCTTAAATTTCACACATCTGAACTAAATTTTTAATTTCAGTTATCATGTATTTAATTCCAAAGAGCAATTTTTTTAAATTATTTGTTCCTCTTTTATAACATCCAGCCCTTATTTCAAGGAGAAATTATCTCTGAGGTTATAAAAAATACACACAGGCATATATATACATATATATTAGATGGTTTTAGAGTCTGCGTTGTTTTTGTTCCCCCCCAACTTCCTCTCACTGTTTTGTTTGTTTGCTTGTGTTGTCTTTGTTTTTAATGTTGGAAAATTTTCTCAAATGTCTGGTGATCCTTCTGCTTATATTTAATGATAAGACACTAAAGAACTGATGGAAGTTGCTATGTGTACGGGTAGGTTGGTACACTGGCTTTTTGGATGATAGAACTACCTAAATTCAGTTTTGGTAGGTCTTGTATCAGTTTCTCTGGGGTCGTCCTGTTTTTTAAAAGAGTGGAGGAAAGGAGACAGTCTTGGGCCAGGCCCCAACATGGATCCTGTGTGCCCTTTATTTATTTAAATAGATCTCCATCCTCGACCTATTTAGCCCCAAACTCTCACCAGTATTTCTTCCTTGTTTTCTCTCACTTTCTTGGCTTCCCGTGCATTACTTTCCCTGCTCTCCCTCCCTGTTTAATATTTGTCCAACAGTTTGCTTTGGCCTCAGAGAGCCAGGGTACAAGGAAAGGCTTTGGATTCAGAGAGACCTTGGTGTGAAAACCGACTGCATACCCTCTCGTGCTGGAGCTACCGTTCCCTGTCCCCGCTTTTTCACCTGTGAAGTGTACACCAGACCTTGGCTGGAAACCTGGTCTGCTGTGGCTTTGAATACTCCGCTCTCCTTTATTACATCTATTGAATATGGTGGACTTTGCTGAAGATCTCTTGGGGACCGCGGGGTGGGACAGCATCCAGTGCACAGCCTGTCACCACCCTCCTGGTGCCTCTCCCTCTAGCTCCTGCCTCCCTCTCCTCTCACCCCTTCCTGACAGGAGTGTCTGGGAACGTCAAATTCTTCTCCTCTTTCTCCCCCTGTTGCCTTGCCAGCAAACATCAAGGCACTTGGGATCCCACCTTTTACCCTAAGAACCTCTTAATGTATTTTTTCAAGTAAAGACAGTTATGTTTCTGCCAGAGGAATTGTGGTGGCAGGTGCTCTTATAACCTCAGGGGTTCTCAAACCTGCCTGGAGGTCCAGATGCCTGGACCCTGCCCTCAGAGCTCCGATTCAGTTGGTCAGGGGTACACCGGAGAAACTGCATTTCTAACACATTCCTGAGTGATGCCGGTATGCTGCTCTGGGGGCCATACTATGAGAACCACGGCCACACCTGGTTACAATTCTAATTACCTCAGAGTTTTCTAAGTGAGGATGAGATGTGCAAATGAATGCCAAGGATTCAGCATAGTGTCTGGCACTTGTATGCTTCCATAAGTGCTGCTTATGATTTTGAAGAGTGGTCCAAAGAGTCTTATCCCATGTAGCTGGGATTGCCGCCACACTTCCTTCCATCTGATGCCACTGTCTTCTCTAAACAGGTAATCCAGACAAAGGAACTGGAATTTATGGTTGTTGTAGGAAATCAAACTGAGAGATGATTTAATCTAACCTTTTCAGTTTGCATGAGGAAACGGAGGCCCAGAGAGGTCAAGTGACTTTCCCATAAGGTCACACAACGAGTTAGAAGGTAGTGCCTCTATCTGTTTAAACAGTGAAATTCAGGGAGTAGGGCTGGGTGGGGTTTTCTCTTTCCTGCCCCTTCACCAACACTTCTAGAAATGTATTAAAAAACAACACAAGTGCTTATACGCCAATATTACATTGAGAAGATGAGTGAATGAAAGGTGGCTATATAACATACGCATATTAAACATGAAGCACGTGAGCTGGCGAGTCTTGCAGCAAGAACTGAAAACCACTGGTCTTGCCTGTTGCTTTCTTAAGGAATGCCCAAGGCTTCTATAATTGGAGAGACCTGCTCCTAATCTCCTGGTTTATAGCTCGTCCCAGGGTTGCAAAGTGTCACTTCTCAAGGAAGCTGATTCCCGTTTCCCATCTCGGAGGTCCTGAAATGAACCCTCCCTGTTCACCATTGCAGAAAGTGAAAGTAGAGCCTATCCCAGCTTGTCCAACCTCAGTCTATTCAACAAACAATAATGGAACTTGACAACTCTGTACGTGGAACAGTGAGAACTGAAGGGGAGGATCCAGAAAGGGTCCCGATACAGCATCTGCCTCGTGGAGATGTTCATGACATTAATCTTCTTTTCCAAGAGTGGGGTCCTTACATTTCTCTTTCTCGATGGTGTCCAGCTGCAAAGATGTCCCTGAGCTTTACGCTTTCTGTCTGTGTCTTGAGTTTGTTCTCTCTTCCCCGATACTATTTCTTCCCCTGAGTAGGAAGATGATTCATGCTTAGAAGCCTCAGAGGTTCTTTTTCCTATCTCCCTGGGTTTATACCACAGCCAGCATCAGTGCAGCTTCTGTCACCCACACATTTTCTGCTTCAGGGACCAGGCCTCTTCCCACCTGGAATTGTCTCATTGAAAGGAGCGGCTAATAACCACAGAACTGCAGCCTTTCTCAGGGCTGGGGCAGGTGGGGGTGCAGTGGGCAAGGCCTTTGGTGGCATAGGGCCAGGAGGCCGATGTGGTCTCCTGGCAGCTCCGCCCTGGTAATGAGGGCCCAGGCATGGAGTTGATCCTTTGAAGATGTGTCCGGAAGTTCTCCCCTGGTGATCAATGACAGGAGCCCAGAGTCCTGCTTTAGCCAAATGACAAGCTTGGCCTCTTTTATGAGGAAAGGAACTCCTTATTGGATACCAAATTACAAATTAATCAGCAGCTTCCTCTGAGGCTGAGGATAAACATCATTACCACCCTATGATGACTTTCAAGTGTGAGCCCCCTCACTCCGAGGATATAAAAGGGCCTGCGCAGGATGGGGTCTGTAGATGTTGGTGATCCAGGTAGCTTCAGCTGAGGAGAAGGGGCTTCTCCAACATGACATCCAGCTGCTCACCAACCTCCATCAAGAGTTGCCCCAGGCCCGCTTCTGTCTGCTCCAGCAGCATGAGCTGCCGGCCTGAGCTATGCCTGGGTTATGTCTGCCAGCCCATGACCTGCGTGCCTTCCATCTGCATGCCCACTACTTGTCGGCCGGCCGGCTGCCTCTCCAAGACCTACCTATCCAGCTCCTGCCGGCCCAGCAGCTGCCGGCCTAGTGGCATCTCCAGTTCCATGGGTACCTGCGGCTGGTACTGTGAAGGAACCTTCAATGGCAGTGAGAAGGAGACCATGCAGTTCCTGAACGACCGGCTAGCCAACTACCTGGAGAAGGTGCGCCAGCTGGAGCGGGAGAACGCCAGCCTGGAGAGCAAGATCCAAGAGGCCTGCCAGTCTCAAGGGCCCACCATGTGTCCTGACTACCAGTGTTATTTCAGGACCATTGAGGAACTCCAGCAGAAGGTGAGGGCAGGAGGTGAAGAGTCTCACTAGGAAGGCGACTGGAATGGCTGGCATTCCAGATTTGAATCTCATTAATTTATTAAACTATGTTCAGGGAAAAGAGACTTCCCTAGGGCATAGAATTATCTCATAATTTGAGCACTCAGCTAAAGCCCTTAATGTGCAAAGAGGCCTGGGATAGAGTCTCAGCTCTACCATTGATTCATTGCATGCCTTTGGGAGAGCCTGTCCCTTCCCTAGGCCTCAGTTTACTCATCCGTAGAATGGGGATAATAATGGTGTTTTCCTAAAGGGGCAGTCAAGAGGATTCCATGAGTTGATGTAGGTAAAGTACTGCCCCTAGAACATGGTTTGTTTTTAGTAAATGCTAGTGCTTATTTAAGACCCTTCTAACTGTCACATGAATGACTTCAGACTTAACAAGATTCTTTCCTTTCATACTGCTCACTGCATCCAAAATGGGGCATTTGGATTTATAAAGACTCAGGTGCTTAAAACATAAGTCTCATGTCTCCAAGGACTAGCAGTTCACTAAGTATCCCCCAGCGCTCCAGGGAAGAGGGGCTTCTGCAGGGATGGCTGCGAGGCTGCTGAGCCCCAACAGCCACCTCGCGTGGGGTCTTTATCCTTCTTGTCCTGGACTAACCCGCTCTGTGTGTCTTGGCCCCAGGTTCTGTGCACCAAGGCGGAGAATGCCAGGATGGTTGTGCACATTGATAATGCCAAGCTGGCTGCCGACGACTTCCGGACCAAGTAAGTTGGGCCAGGCAATGGGGCGCCCCTCTTCCTGCACATACTCGGGCAGCTTTGCATTAGTTTTAGAGAGAGTTGGAAAAGTGACAGCAGTTCAGAGTCTCCCCTGAGTTCTGTATTCAGTTTCACCCCTCATTGCTGTCCCTGTCCTTATGTGCAGGTACGAGACGGAGCTGGCCCTGCGGCAGCTGGTGGAGGCCGACACCAACAGTCTGCGCAGGATCCTGGACGAGCTGACCCTGTGCAAGGCTGACCTGGAGGCCCAGGTGGAGTCTCTGAAGGAGGAGCTGCTCTGCCTCAAGAAGAACCACGAGGAGGTGAGCCCCAAAGTCAAGCTGAGGTTACCCTGGGAATCAGAGTGCAAAGAACGGGGTGGGGGTGTTTGTGTTGGATAGACGTGGGTTGAAATTCCCAGGCCTGCCATGTATTGTTTCGGTGACTTTGCCCAATTTATTGAAGCTTTCTGAGCCTCCTTATCTGTAAGATGGGGACAACATTATCAGACGGGGTAGCTGTGAGAATTAAGTGAGCTCGGGGGTATGAGACACATGGCCCTTGGTCGGTGCTCAGAAATGCTAGCAACCCTCCCTTCTGCATTTCCTGGACTTTGCCACTGCATTTGTTTCTCTCAGGAGAGCCAAATTCCAGGGCCAGAGAGATGTGCTAGAGCCACAGGGAGCTTGTTCCGGAACTCGCATGGGACTGTCTGTCCATCTCTGCTGGGCTAGACCGCTGGGGTGACCTCCATGTCTTCTAGGGGAGAGTGCAACTACAGTGGTTTTCTTTTTATCTGTCTCCTCCTCGTTTCCCTTCATCTCTTCTGTTTGCATATAATACGCTTAATCCAAAAGCCACAAGTCAACCCTTTACTTTTTGACTTTTCCTCCTCTCCTGCAGGTCTTGGAGGGAAATCCCTCCACTCTACAGGTATCTGTGTGTTGCTACGCCCACCAGTGCTCTGGTGTTTTTCCCTCCTTCTCTGGGTTGACCCTCAGCCTCTTGACTTGGGATTTGAAAGAACAAGTGCCTCTGAATCCTGGCTGGGTTCCCCTAGGCTTAAGTGTAAAGTAACAATCAGTTGCCACATATTCGCCAAGCACCCTAAGGCACCTGACTCATCCCACTTAAATCAGAGAACTGGGAACTTCACCAAGAAGGCACTAATGAGGCGTTATCGCACCCTCACATTCGGGCAGCCTCAGTGACAACTTTCTCTCTTTGGCAGCCACGCCTGTGGAGGCGCCTGCTCTAACTTGGGCCTTGAACCGAGTGAAGCCAGGCTCATACTGCCCTCCTTCCCAGATGAACACAGGTGGGGAGGGGGGCAGAGGTCTCCCATCTTAGCCCAAACGGATCAAACAAACCCTGACTCTGTTCTTGGCTTCGCCGAAGTGACAGGAATGGTTTACCGGGAGTGCATCTCCCATCATTGGGGTGTCTAGCTGGAACTGGAAGACAGTTGGGATACCACAGAGTGGTATGCGGTCAAACGGCCCCTCTAATGTAGACATCTTTAGCGTCGTTTGTTCCATCTTTTCACGTCTGCCTGGGAGGTGAGCCCAGATTGTGCGACGTCACACTAGCCTGGGGCTCTGGTGCCTTTTCAGGAAGTCAGTGCCCTGCGGTGCCAGCTTGGGGACCGCCTTAACATTGAGGTGGACACCATGCCCCCCGTGGACCTGCACAGGATGCTGGAAGAGATGAGGTGTCAGTACGAGATGGTGGTGGAGACCAACCACCGGGATTTGGAGGAATGGTTCAACATGCAGGTGGGCCTCTCGCAGGTGGGCCGGTCTCCCAGCGTCCCTGAGAAGGCGCTCCCAGCCTCTCCTGTCTCTCCCACTGCAGATGGAGGAGCTCAACCAGCAGGTGGCCACGAGCTCTGAGCAGCTTCAGACCTACCAATCGGATATCATTGACCTGAGACGAACGGTCAACACGCTGGAGATTGAGCTGCAGGCCCAGCACAGCCTGGTGAGTGAACTGAGTGGGCACATCTCCCCCAGATCTGGCTCCCGTGTGGCACCGAGCGTAGGTTTGGGCATCCAGGAAAGAGGAGGAGGAGGTGGCCTGGATTCAGCCACCGCAGATACTCTTCCAGTTGACCTCTCCTGGAGGGAGGTTTCTCCCACGACTCAGCTAGAGATGAAATGGGCACGTCTTAAATCTGACGTGGATTAGGTGCCACTATTAAACATGACTCCCCCAAAATGCTGGCTCTCTGCTTAGTCTTCCCTTTCAAACCCATGCTTCTCCTCCCCACCTGTGGAGATTTGAAAAACCTTCTGCCCAGGTTCCTCCCCAAAAGAATGAAATCAGAGTCTTTGGAGGTGGGGCCTGGGCCTGGGTGTGTTTTTAAAGGTTCCCTTGTGAGTCTAACGTGCAGCCTGGGTTGCAGACCACTGTTCTAAATGATGTTGTAGGGAGGATCCTGGTTAACCTCAGATCCAAAGCCTGAAGCCAGGCTAAGGTTGAAGAAGGAGTAATGGATTTAGGATCACATGGGTCTGTGTTTAAACCCTGGTCTGTCACTAACCAGCTGCTTAACCTTGAACAAGTCACTCGACCTTTCGGGGCTTTAGTTTCTGCAGTGACTTAGGTAGGGAGGGGTCATTCCCAACCCCAAAGACAGACTTGGCTCTTTCTGGGGCTTTCTGAACAAGGCGATGGAAAATAGATCTGTTCCTCATAGTTATTTTGTCTTTCCTTTCGTCTTAGAGAAACTCTCTGGAGAACACGCTGACGGAGACGGAGGCCCGCTACAGCTCCCAGCTGTCCCAGATACAGTGCATGATCACCAACGTGGAGTCCCAGCTGGCCGAGATCAGGGGTGACCTGGAGAGGCAGAACCAGGAGTACCAGGTACTGATGGACGTCCGGGCGCGGCTGGAGTGTGAGATCAACACATACCGGGGCCTGCTGGAGAGCGAGGACTGCAAGTACGTGGGCCCAACAGGGAGATGTGTGGGAGGGTGGGGGGGCATAGGAAGCAACTGGATCTATTCATAAGGTAGAACCCTGTCGTGATTAAGAAGCCATTAGGAAACTCGTGTGATCCAAAGAAAATCGGCAGGTATTCCTGTTGCCACCCGCTAACCTGGCCGAGTGGAGATCATTCTGTTCTATTCCAAGTCAACAAACTTCTTCCAAGTGCCCAACATGTGCCAGGTGCCAGATGGATGATGACAAAACATCTGCTCTTGAGTTGTTCCCATCTGTTTAGGGAGGCAGACAGGCAACTGGAGATGGTACTGGTGGTGGTGGTGGTGGTGGGAACGTTTTCAGCACTTGGGAGGATGATAGGTAACTTCATGGGATGAGCTGGGGTGGGAAGGAGGACAGGAAAGGTCCCTTGGGGCCCATTCATGGAGAACCATGAAGACATACTGGGGAGGCAGGGCTGTATTTTATAGGCAATTGGGAGGCCTTACTTTTTTTTGAGTAGGAAATAATAGAATTTGCTTAAGTGCCTATTTCCCCCACTAGAGGGTAAGTACCTGGAGCTCAAAAACAAAGAATTTTTATCCCCTGCACCTGGCACATAGGAGCTGCTCAGTAAACACTTTTTGACCGAGTCAGTGAGAGCTCAAAGTGCTCCTCAGGAAGGTGGCACAGATGGCAACAGGGAGGACCGAGTAGTGGGGGGAGGGAGCGGGCAGGGATACTCTTCAGGGGCCTTGGCCATGGTCTAGGTAATAAGCAACAGGGAGGGTCTGAATCGGGGCCGTGGAGGCATCAGCCCCCAGTCGCTGTGCAGGTAGAATCAGCAGGACTCGGTGGCTGTCTGTGCGTGGGACACCTCTGGACCGTGAGCACCTGGTGGGCTCATTATGATTGTATGTTGGTTCTTATTCTACATTCAGCCTTGCTTCTGTGACCTTTAGAATCTTGTCCTCCAGGGCAAGAGTTGCAAAGGCACATGTTTTTCAAGGACCAGGCTGCAGACATACAGGAGTGACATGGGTCCTGTGCGACTATGAGAACCGGGGAGCTAGGCCTTGTCCAGTGAGGGTGGTGCCATCCCCTCAGGGCCATTTCTGCCAGATGAGAGTGACAGTATTCCCCTGATTGTTCAAGGGAAGCGAGGAGTCTAGATTTCTTTTAAATGTTAAATTCCCTTGAATTTTAAATATTTTCAACAAATTAAAAAAAATCCAGTGCCCGCCAAAGGAAACCCATTTCAGGGTAGCCATGGTCCTCAGGTTGCCTGTTTAGTGTCTGGGCTACTTGGCGTCTATTCCATCTCCAGTGTGTTGTTAACGGCCTTGAGCCCTGTCAGTCTCTGTGGTCATGCTTTTTCCTTTGCCATGTGTTCCTTCTGATTAGTTCACCTTTTTCAACACATTCTCATTCAGTGCCTGCTCTAGGCCAGGTATGCAGGTGGGCATATATCCATGGCTGCTGACCTCACTGCCCAGTAGGGAGAGAGCTCAAAATAGAATAATCACAAATCACTCTGCAAGGAGGTACATGGTGGGAGGTACATAGGGGGACTTAACACAGAGAGATCTAGGGGGGCTTCAAGGAGGAGGTGACAGCTGAGTTACTCTTTATCCTGAGTACAAATGGGAGCCCCTGGAGGCACGATTCCATTTGTGTTTGTAGAAGATCACTCTGGCCACCAACTTGATGGTTAGGAGGGGCAAGAGTGGGGTTGGGAGACCAGTTAGGAGGCCACTGGGGTCGCACAGGTGAAGACGGTGGAGGTTGCGAGTAGGGGAGTGAGTGGAGAAGTTGCACAGTAGGTGAATTTGGGAGGTATTGGGGGTAGAACCGGCTGAACTTGTCGCGCACTCAGGCATCTTTCTAATCCCTCCTCGTGCCTTTCCTCTATAGGTTGCCCTGTAACCCGTGTTCCACTCCCTCGTGTCCCCCCTGTGAGCCCTCCCCCAGTGTACCGCACACCGTCTGCGTGCCCCACACTGTCTGCGTGCCATGCATGCCCTGCCCTGCAGGCCGCTACTGAAGTCCCTCAGCTCTGTTGGATCCTGAGGGACCAGAGCTGGGCAGCTGGTTCCTCTTCAAGCCGAGGATGACCACAGTCCAGTGGCCACCAAGACAGTGGGACCAGTGGTGGCTAGCAAGGAAGACTGTGAGCAGTGCCAGGAGGTGAGGCATCTGTCCACAAAGCGCTCCAATGTTGCCAGGGGCGCCCTAGCCCTCATCCCCGAGAAATGGCCTCTCTCATATCCCTGGGCTAATTGCTCTCTTTGCTGATGTTCCTCATTCTCTGCTGCCTCAAGAGCCTGTGTTCTTAGTCCACTGGCAAATAAAGCCTCATTCAGTGGCCCTGCAAACGTGTCTTTCTCTATTTGTCACTTATGATGTTGTATCCACCAGCCAATCCTACTACGCAGTTGGTATCAAGAGGAATGTGGCTAAATTCTGTATTTGTTTTAATGCCCTTCTGCTTCCGTAGAGGCTTGAGAGGCATTCGCCAAAAAGGCCCACATGCCAGAAACCAGTTTAAACCAGGCAATCGGTTCAGAGCCAAGTAATAAAAGCATAAAGAGAGGAGGGAGATAATTATGCTGGAAACCTAGGCCAAATAACTGTAAATGAGAATAATACTGTGATAACCCCACCCCTCAACCTCATTACAGTTGGTACAATGGGATCATTCATTCATAAAGTCGTCACTGATTGCCTGGGAGGTGTAGGTTCTACATCATGAGCTGGTTAATCCAGGTGATAGTCCCCCAGACACCTTGTTACTGCCCCATACAATCCTTGCAACGATTATGGTAAAGGTACCGTTATTTTCTCTACTTTACAAATGAAGAAACTGAGACCCAGAGAGGTTCAGAGACTTCTCAGGATCACATAGTTAGTAAGTGGTGGATCCAGGACTCAAATATAGGCTTTTGGGTTCCAGAAATCAATCAATTCATATTCTGAGTCTTCACTATTTGCAAACTACAGCTGGGTGCAGGGGAATACCAAAAATGCAAGTGATTCCCAGCATCCAGACACTTCTAATTAGAGAGGGAGCTAAGACCAGTGTGTGTGTAAGGCCTCACTCCTTCCTCAGTAGGGGCCTAATAATAAAATAATAATAATAATAATAATGATAATAATAACCATGACTACCACTTACTGAGCACTTGTGATGCATCTGGTACTGTGTTGAGCACATGACATAAATTAAGTTACGCAGTTTTCATGACCACCTTATAAGGTAAGAATCATGCCCATCTTAGAGGTGGAAAACTGAGGTGCAGAGAATGGTTTAGTCAGTTGCCCAGTTACATGCAAGGACAAAGATTTGGACCCAAGTCTAGCTGCTTCCACTACAGAATTATTCTAACCACTGTGCTACACTGCCAAATTCCTACCTAGAAAGAGTACACACCGACAGAGATTGGGAGAAAGTACTAGCATGGGGACAGCAGAAAAGGTTTCATGCAGCCCCTGGCATTTGAGATGGACCTGGAAGGTGGCATAGGATGTCTACAGAGCAAATGAGAGGTATAGGTGTGTGGGGTCTGCAAGAAAACAGAAGTCAGGTCTAGGGGACCTCGAGTGGTCCTGCTGGCTGGAACAGCAGGTTCCTGTGAAAGACTGGTGGGTGTAAAGCTGAGAGGGTAGGAAGGTGTCAGACCACGGGGGGCCTTGTTTACCCCACGGAGAGCCTGGACTTCATCCTGAAGACAGTGGGAGGGCTGTTGCAGGATTTGAGCCCAAGGGTGACATGACTGGGGGTGGTATTTTAGAAAGTTTCACAAAGGCGTGTAAACAGGATGGCTGAGAGGCAGGGAGAAAGCTGACGAAGAGTGTGTGGAAGAAGTGAAGGGGTCTCAACTGAGGTCATGACAGTAAGAATGGAAAAACAAGGGATTAATCTGAGGACTCAGTAAAGGCCCCAACTTAGCAATGCTTGGCCATGGCAACTAAAGAAGAGCGAGCTAGGAACAGGAATCCTCGTGTTGAACGTCTTTCTGAACCTCACCCTCCAAACATATAGTTCTTCCTTAATGAGCTAAGGTGATGTTTCTATTACGGATATGCCCTCTGGACTTGCCAAGAATTGATGATAAATGGATTGGATCCTAAAGCTGTTCTCTGCACATGATCCCACATGCATGCCTGGCGGACAGGGTCAGGAGCCCGACAGGAGATAGAAACACACTGCTTAGCCAGCTGTGCTTCCTGGTTGGGGGCGGGGGAGGGGGTATAAAATTTCAATGAGCTGGAATGCAAAGATGGGGGGTGGGGGGGTCCTCGGGCTAACTAGATGTTCTAATAACTGAGTGCAAACTAGCAGTCCTTGTTAATTTCAATCCCTGTGCGAGATTTGTCTAGAATGTGCTTAGCTTGATAAACACAATAGACTGAACAGAACGAAATCCTTGCTCGTGGAATCCTAGGCCCGTTCTGTCCAATATGGCAGCCACTAACTACATGGGGCTATTTAATTTGTAACGAAATACGATGAGATAAAATAAAACATTCCGTTCCTCAGTTGCACTCACCACATTTCAAGTGCTCGCTACTTACACGGGGCTAGTGGTACGACATGGACAGTGCACACAGGGGATATTTCCATTATCGTAGAAAGTTCTATTGGATGGCATGGTCCTAAAGTGTCAGAATCACAAGGAGCCTTACAGATGATCTGGCCCAGCCTTGTCCATTTACAGACGAGGTTGATGGAAAGATATGCTCACAGACACACAACCAACAGGTGGGAACTGAAGCCAAGTGTTCTGACGCCAAGCCTAGCGGGTTTCTCTGAGCTCGTTATGCTTTCTCTTAGCACCAAGGTTTATTATTCTTTCAAGTTAATAAATATTTCCTCTTTCCCTTTCTCTCATGTCCCTTGGAGATATTTTTTTCTGAGATGCTGAAGCTCTTCCCTGGGAATATAGTTCCTCCTTAAATAACAACTAGCCCCGAACGCAGAATCTCCTCATCCTTTGAGCATTTGGCTGAGTAAAAGCACAGATCTCAGGCTGTGGCCAGAGCTACAGTGGAAGAAATGACACAGGAGTTGCTGGCCAGGACTCCAGGCCCCTGCACCCTAGGGAAGCTTGGGCAGGCTCCTTTTCCCCAAGTACATATTGTCCAGTCCACCCTGTGTTCCCACACGGATGTGTCACTCCAACTTGCCAAGACCTGTCTGATCACTCAAATGCCAGTTAAAGCTTTTTATGTGAAACCAAGCCCCACAGCCCAGGGCCAGGAGTGTCGTCCCCTATTGGACACAGATGGCCATCATCTTCTGGTTTTGGGTGGTACTTCCAAGCTAGAGACCTTGCAAGCTGGCCTGCACAGCCCATCTCTCTTACGTGATGGATGAGGGAGCTGTGGCCATAGACGCTGGGAAATATTTATGCCCACCAGCCCCAGGCCCTCCTGGAAACTGGACCCAGTGCTACACCAATGGGGTTTCTCCGAGGAACTATGTCCTCATATCAAAGCCTTTGTCTTTAATTAACTCTGGTTTATAGGAAAATTTAGGCAGAGCTATGTGGTAAAGTAATAAAACCTCTGGAACATTTGATGCTTGAAAGAAACTCCCACAGGTAGCAGGATGCTTCCTGAGTGGGAAAGGGAGAGAAAAGACTTGTTTCAAAGAGGCAACTTTCCCTGAGGCCATTAAGGAACTGGGACTCCAGTTCACCCCTCACGGCTGGAGAATGAGGCCCGCTTCTGGCCAGGGAGTGAGGACCCACTGGCGCCTCCATGAAGCCTGGTCAGAAGGCGGAGGCTCCTGGAGAGAAACGCCCGGGAGTCTGATACAGTGACTGGAGATAGGTGGATTGTGGACTGAATGACACTGAACGAATCTTTCCCTCCCAACTATATTGGGACCACTTTTACAATATGATCCAAAAAGGGTTCTGGCAGGTGATAACTGGGGAAATCATTAACAATAAAACAATTCTCTTTTTGGGTTTCATAAATTTTAGCCCACGCGTGCAATGATCTCAATTTTGCTAAATAAAATTTCCTAAGATCATTTGATGTTTTATCTGTTTGCACAATTGGTCAAGATAAGTTTATTGCTAAACAGTCCTCTCCCTTCACCATAAATAAGTAACCAATCGTACCAACGAGCCCACTGCCATAATGGAAACCATCAGTGGCGTTGGCTTTAGAAAACCTGTGCTAGAATCCCAATTCTACTACAAACATGCTGTGTGATTTGGGCAGATGCCCTAACCTCTGTGCATCTCAGTCTCCTTCTCCCCTTTGGAAATGGGGATAATCCTACCTCTTTCCTAGAGTCTTTGGGATAGAACACATCTAAAATGCCTGTCGTGATGCCAGCATGTTGTAAGTGCTCAATTAATGGTTCAGGAAAATCTGTTTTGTCAACAAGTCCTCACATCTCCTGATTTTCCCCAATGACTATGGCAGCTGATTCATTTTTCTGAGCCACTTGAAGCTCAAGTGTCAGAGACAACAGCAGCAGCAGCAGAAACAACAACAACAACAACAACAACAACACAGTATCTATCGCATGAGCAGCTTTGCTTTGCTCCAAGGTTATAGAACACCTGGTCAGACTTCCGGTCTAAACGCCTCAGGAAAGTAGAGCATCCAGAGTCTGAGGTCCAAAGTCTGGCTCTGGAGTCTACCTGGGTGCTTCCCTTCCTCTGCCCCAGCCCTCTGGCTCCACAGCTAACTAAATCTCTCTTCTCGTGCTCTGGGGGATCCAATTTTTAGGCCTCATTCATCACACTGTGTAGAGTGGCAGTCGGCAATCCACTGCTCCCAGGTCAAATCCAGCTGCTGCCTGCTTTGGTAAATACATTTTATTGGAACACGGCCACATCCATTCCCTTCCATATTTCCTTCCTCCTGGTTTTCCTCAGACCCTGTGTAGCAAGGCGGAGAATACCAGGTTGATTACGCAAACTGACAACACCAAGCTGGACGGCCGGTGACTTTAGAATCAAGTAAGTAAGGCCAGAAGAGAACCCAGAGGCACTCTTTCCTTCACCTTAAGTCCCAATGCCAAAATACTTGTTGAAGGAGTGAATAACTATTCTTTCTTCCTTTCTAAATAACCCCAATTAAAAAAATTGCAACCCAAACTAATAGAAGGTAGAGGAGAAAAAACACCATTACGTCAAGCATGTATGGTATAGCCTAGTATTAGTCCTTCTTCGTTTATTTCCCTAAAATGGAAGATAAGGATGCCTGAGTTCATTAACCAAGAGCAAAATAAGGCGATTTCAAAAATAAACTGAGCAAGGACAGCCATTGAATTTCATATATAAGTTGGAGGAGCCACTTACAGATGGGTCAAGGACCAATAGTCCAACACAAGGAATAAGGGAGCAAATTAAGAACCGGGCTCCTGGATGTTGCTTATTCTAGCTCAGGGATAGCCCGTGTGATGTAGTGAGTCCTGTACTGGGTCCTAAGACACATGATCTTAGGCAAGTCAGTCTCTCTGAACCACAGTGGCTTCAATGAACCATAGTAAAATATAACTGTTGTAACTGCTTCATTCGACCAGGAGCCCTTTGAGAGGAGGGGTTTGTGTCTGGTTCATCTCTGAGGCCAGAGTGCTGAGCACAATGAATAAATGAGGATTGAAAACCGTGAAGGAGCTAGGAACCCGGTGTAGCTGAGAGGGGCTCTCCTTGGCATCTTGTTGACCTTGCGTCTCGTGATGGAAGGCACGAGAGTGAGCACTCCCTGTGCCTGCTGGTGGAGGTGGACATGTGTGGGATACGCAAGCTCCTGGATGGCCTCAGCCCGGCCAAGGCCGACCTGGAGGCTCAGGTAAAGTCCCTGAAGGAGGAGCAGCTCAGCCTCAAGAGCAATCACGAGCAGGTCTGGTCCTGTGGCTGCAGACTCACGGGGGAGGGCATTGGGCAGAACAGTGAGCACCCCCACTTGTGGCTCCAGGATTAGACCCTGGACTCTGCTGACATCAGGATAGTGGGTTCATCTGGGTCTGGGAATCAGGCTGACTCTGTGGGACGTGGCCGAGTGACTCTGTGGGATCTTTTTTTAAATATATTTTTCTTTTTTTTAAAGATTTTTTTTTGGGGGTGGGGAAGGGGAACAGGACTTTATTGGGGAACAGTGTGTACTTCTAGGACTTTTTTTTTTTCCAAGTCAAGTTGCTGTCCTTTCAATCTTAGTTGTGGAGGGCGCAGCTCAGCTCCAGGTCCAGTTGCTGTTACTAGTTGCAGGGGGCGCAGCCCACCATCCCTTGTGGGAGTCGAACAGGCAACCTTATGGTTGAGAGGATGCGCTCCAACCAACTGAGCCATCCGGGAGCTCAGTGGCAGCTCAGCTCAAGGTGTAGTGTTCAAACACCATGTTCAATCTTAGTTGCAGGGGGCGCTGCCCACCATCCCTTGAAGGACTCGAGGAATTGAACTGACAACCTTGTGGTTGAGAGCCCGCTGGCCCGTGTGGGAATCGAACCCGCAGCTTTTGAGTTAGGAGCATGGAGCTCTAACTGCCTGAGCCACTGGGCTGGCCCCTGTTTCATGCATTTTTGATGCCAATGTTACAAGCACCTTTTTTTTTCTCTCTGCAGGCTTCCCTGCAACCTGTGCACAACCCCAGCCTCCAGCCCCTGAGGCCTCTACCTCCTGCTCTTCCTGCCTTTCCAGGCCTCTGTGGGCCTCCTATGGGCCTTGCTCATCACCTTGATGCTGACATATCCCTTGGCCGGAGATGCTGGAAGATGGGAAACGTCCTAGCTCCTTTGGCTCCCCCAGGCCTGCCATCTGAGACTTACTTCCTCAGCCAGCTCCGGGAGACTGACGCCAGGCAGTGCTTCTCTGCCGGTGGACTTTCTGGTCCAGCAGTTCAGCTCTGGCCTTTGGCTTGGTGCTTCCTTTCCTCTCTTCTGTTTTCTCTCTTCCATTGCCTCCTGGTCTCTCTGAGATGTGGCAGGTAACCTTATTTTTATTTTACTAATAAACTTCACTTCTGCAGCATAAGTTGCCCAATGCCTGCTGGTCTCAGTTTCTCCATCCTATGCTAAGAGCGTAGCTGGGAGCTCCTTGAGCCAGCCGTTCTGTAGAAGCAGGGTTGTGGCTCACTCACCAGAGTGGTTCTGGGAGGTGGTAAAGCCAGGGACAACCAGGGTTAAAATGGTACTGCAGCAAATGGCACAGATGAGAGATATGTGGCTCTTGACCTGACGGAGACTATTTAGAGCCAGATTCACAGAGCTTGTAAAATATAGACACTAAATAAATCCCCCTTTTATCTGGATGAAACTGCTTCCTAGAATACCCTACGTAAAGCCAGCTTTTGTGATCCATGCCCATTAGGCCCTGTGCAAGGGTTTGCAGACTTTGTGACCAGGGTCCCTCAGAAACCCTGCAAAGAGGGAGTGGCTGTTATTATTCTCAGCTGGTGGCTGAGTCGAGACTTCGATCTCTGTCTCATTGAGCTAGATCTAAAGCCCATACTTTGGAAGCTTTGAAGGGGGAAAAAATTAAACATGAGAAGGTTTATGGTGGTGGTTCTTAAAGTGTGGCCCTCCAACCAGTAGCACAGGTAGTACCTGGGAATTTGTTGAAAAGTCAGATTCTTGAGCCCCACCCCAGACTTTCCGAATCAGTAGTCTGGTTTATCGAGACTTCCAGATGATTCTATGCACTCTCAAGTTTGAGAACCACTGGGTTATGGGGTTTATTTGGGGACTGAGTCCCTGACTGGCCAGACACTCTACAGAAGGGATTGGTTTTGCCCTCCTGACTGGTCCCACGGGTGAGAAATCATTCTCGGATCATCAGAATAGCACCTTTCCCCCAGGCACGTTACAAAACTTTGGACACGTTAAATGATGGTGATTGCTGAGCCTGTCAGACTATCAGTTTAGAAAGGGCTAATCAAACTGACCCACCCAAGCTCCCACAGGCTCCACTGACCAGTCCTTCTGGCAGCTGCCCCACTAGGAACTTTCAGGCATAGACACATGGACCAGAGGCTTTTAGGCAGCCATGGCTGAAAACAGCACATCTCCAGAAAGCAGCACTGCAACTGGCCCAAGACTAGAAGGAGTGAGTTCCCCATCACTGGAGACATTCAAGCAGGGCCTCTGTGGTGGAGGTGTTTGGGCACAGGTAACACACCCCTGAGGCACTTACCCAAAAGCAGGTCCGAATAAGAAAGAGCAATGTTGCTTAGTCTTAATTTAGCATCTGACCCAAACACCTTCACCTCCTCTGTTGTACTTAAATAGATCCTTTCATTCAACAATTCCAAGTTGTCTAAAAAAAGAAGGCGACTTATTCTTGCACTGTGACAGAGTAGGCAAGCATTGTTCTTCTCATTTAAGGAGAGGGAGAGACGGTGAGTCACTCAGCGGTTGAGGGATTCGTAGGGTGACATTAATGAGTCAGTGGGGCCTCAAGGTGATTGACCTGTATTTCTTAAGTTCACATCCAATGCCCTGTCATTTATAATTACAAGATTAGCTTTGATGAGACATTGTTTGTGTATGTGTGTTTGTGTGTCTGTGTGTGTGTGAAGTGGTTTGGGTTCCTGAGAAGAAATGCTGAACAGAGGGCATCATTATGCTTGGGGAGGTATGAAGAGCTTCCCTGGAAACCAAACAGCCCATCATCGCTGTCATTTAAACTGCCACAATCATTGTTTACACCATCACCATCGTCATCATCACCATCACCATCATCACCACCACCACCACCACCATCACCACACACCTTCATTATCATCATTGTAATTGAAGCTCACATTCACTGAGCTCACATAAGCCAGGCACAGGTCTAAATGATAGATAAGTGTATATACATAATCTCATTTAATCCTTGCAGCAATTCTATGAAGCCAATGCTTCTGTTATCCCTAATAGGCAGATGAGGGACCAACGCTCAGAGAGGTGAAGAAACACACCCAAGATCACACAGCTACTAGGTAGCGAAGCCAGGATTCAGAGCCAGTCAGTTAGTCTGCCTCAGCAAGTGTGCTCTTCACCTCTGCGCTTTCCAGAGGCCAACTCTCAGATTGTATCAGCAAGATGACAGAACCTTAATTACCACAATATTTTGATTCTGTTTTCTTGAGGCAAATAAGAAAATGTTTATGCTGAAGGAACCGTTTCTGAGACTATGCCACAAGGTAGTGCAAGGGATGAAAAGTTCTCAAAATAGCTTGAGGACCGTAGCAGTTCTAATGTCTGGGAATCACCAAAGAAGTTGTACCCATTTCCTGCCATTGAAACCACTTTGGCTATCGAGGGAGAGGAGGAGAGAGAAATAGTCAGAATTCCTTACATATATTCATCATTTTACCATTTACAAAACACTTTCATATGTGCTATCTAATTGGAGCCCCTTACCTGCCCCCTGCAAAAAAACACACACAAAAAAACACCAAGAGATACAGAACAGGTTTCAACACCCCCATTTTGCAATGCGAGAAGTGGAGGGTTAGGGAAGTGAAATGATCCCCCCCCCCCCCTACACCAAGGTCTCACAACTGGTCTCATTCAAGCCCTAGTCTTATTCCCGGTTCATGACCCTCTCCTTGCACTGAACCACTAAGGGTTTTGCTGGAGTTATGTCTGGATAACACTTCCCATTCAGACCCACTCAATACTGGGGAAGAGTGGCTGAGATGGATTTACACGGCAAAGGGATTACAGGTCCTGCTCCATACCCCAAGGCTCATGCTCCGGGCGCTTTCTCCCACGCTGTGACATCCTCTCCATCCAACCACACTCCGACTGAGCGTCTGGCCTTTGATGGTCTCCTGGCCTCCCTCAGCTGCGGCTCTGCCTTTATGTTGGTTTTTGCCCCCAAATCTCCCTTGCCTCCCTCTTGCCTTCTTCCTCCCTGGTTGTCAGACATGCTCACACGTGCCTCAGGCATTCACAATGGCCTCCCAGGCCCTCCACCCTGTAGTAGGGCTGTGATCCTGAGGGTGGCAGAATTGTGTCTGCTCACCAGCGGGTGTCACCTCCATTTCCCTCTCCTGATCTCATTCCCTTTTAAGTTTCCTCTCCCGCTTGATTGAGCATTGCCTTCTTTCCTTCTTCTGCCCCACACCATGTCCCTGGGAGACTCTTCCACCTGCTTGGAAGCTCATCTCAGTGCTCACAGATCCCATGGCGATGCCGCAGGCTTTAAGTGATGAGCAGTTACCAGCACCACCGGGTCTCCCAAATAACAGGAACCAAATATCAAAATAACGAATTACCAGGCATGGTTAAAGCAAAGATTCTCAAAGGATTAGGATTCTAATGAGATCAGTTGTTTAAATCCTACCTCTGAGTCACCTAGAAAGTGGGGTCACCAATAAATCTCCTTCAGGATACAGGTAAATCATCTGAAACGAGCTCATTCCTCATCCCCTGGCTGAGAATCAGGAACTAGGTTGAAATGCCCTGACTGGGGTTTGGGGCAGGAATAGGCATGGGAAGAAGTGGGAGAGGGGAGGAAGAAACTTTTGGGGGGGTGAAGGGCCCAATTATATGACCTTATGTTAGAGTTAGTTGTGGACCTGTCTGTCTGCTCAGTAGGATTGGGAGCTCATGGAGGGAGGGGAGTTTCATCTCCCCACCGTCCCCTGCCCCTACGTTCCCCCGTCCCCACCCTTGGGACTATACCAGGCACTTGATAGATGTTCTACAAATGACTGCTGCCCTTAACGTCATACATGTGGTCTTCTAATTACATTAAACACAAACATTTCCAAATGTCCACCTCATGCCTTTTAAATATCTCACCTCCTTACCTTTTTGTTATTTCTCAAATATTTTAGGGACCCATATTAGCCTGAATTGCTCATAAAAAGATACTTCTCTACAAGAATTATGATTCTTCTGTTTCATTTTCGTTCCATGCTCAGCGTGGAGAAGCTGCTCAATAAATGGATTTTGAATAAAATTGAACTAAAAAAGAAAGTGGGTTTAATAGTCCCCTATCTGCTCTCTCTCCACAATTTCTCTCTGAATGAATAAAATTTGCAGCTATTTCAATTAGGAAAGCAGGAGAGTACATGAACTCTCCTAATGCGTGAGAGGTCATGGAGACCTTATAATGCCAGTCTCATCTTTCCTATTAATTCAAGAAACAAATTCACTCAAGCCTATTGATATTTTGAAAACCCTGCAAGAAAGAGGCTAGATTTACAAGGGATGGCAGCATCACTTTTACTCACCAGCCTGTCCATCTGCCGTCTCCATCCTGAATTCTTGTGGCCATTTTGCCATCTGCAGGGATAAAGGGAATCCCCAGGTAACAGAGGGAACCAATTTTTTTCCTGCATCTTCTGTGTGGCTGTGATTGGCCGTGACCTGAAACCGGTGCAGGTCTGACTCCCTTGGCTCCTTTCTTCCTTTGTGCTCTCCACACTCCTTATTCATTCAGGAACAGGCAGCCTTTCCCCCTTTTTTTGACTTTACGCTGCCTGGATGTAGACAACGGTGTATTTTTCCACCACAAACAAATCTCAGACTGGATCATGGAGGTGACACTCCAGTCTGGACACCTTGGAACAATGCCACTTCTTTTAGGGGCCTCAGGAGCTGTGGTCCCACGTCTGTAGATGTTTTCCGAGTCATCTCCACTCACAGCTCACAGGACGCTCATCAGGGTGGGCCACTCCTCCATCCATCAGTTTAGGTTGTCTTGGCTACTTCTCAGCTTTGTAACTCCCAGGTTCACGCATGTGAAGATGAGCTAGCTTTGTCTGATCCACGTGGCCCCATGTGGTTCTGAGGATTCTTTCCAGGTTTCCTCATCACGTCTTCTTCACATTCTTCTCTCTCTTATTAAACACACCTTTCCCTGTTTCCACCTCTCTCCATTTCTCTGATCTCTCTGCCTTGTACACAATTTCTATTTTGCCTTATTGGTCAACCCAGTCGTTGAATCTTCTCATACTTAGAACCTGAACATTCTCCTTTGACTAAAACCTCCATGAGGCTACACTGGCCAGTCAGTAGATAAGACCAAAGCGCTTGAAGGATGCTGCTGGCATTTCCTCTGTGTTCAGGGGAACACCTCCCTGAGTGGCGAGGAAGGCACAATTGAGGAAACAGCTGCTTGCTGGAAAGCCAATGCTTTGGAGCAGGCCGACAAGAGTCAGGAAGCAGGAGGCCCCTGCTGTTCCCTAAAAGCGAATGCTCATCAATCTGATTCACAGGACTTTCCATTCGTCCAAAGCCCAAATGAAGTGAGACGGAAGCTTCCGCTTGACTGCCATCGTCTAGCCTTGTATACTTCCTCTGGAGAATCTCTGTGATGCCTGCCTCAGGACCCACCTATTTCTCCCCTTTTAATTGCCTTGGAGGAAACAAAGAAATTTTGATTTTATAACTCTGGGGTTTCTTTGTAGTGCAGTGGGGCATCTGAATGGCATTGTAATAAATGGTGAGAATGACCTTGGAGAGGGTAGATGAAGGACTTTTATCTGATGCAAGCGGAGAGCCGCATGAATATTAAGAAAGCTTGATGGGGACTCCAATAAGTTGTCAATGAAATTGCTGCTCTGGCTGGCGGCCAAAGCCACAGTAGAGGTTGGGGTGTTGCTACTAAAGATGTAAGTGGTACCCAGTGATGGCTGTAATTATACAACTTATATAAATATTCAGAACTTTGGCCACTGATTCCTCAGACCTTTGGTGCCTTCCTTCATCTCTCAGATTAACCCCATATACTCCCAGCTTGCTTTGCTAAGTCTCCTGCTTATGCTGCATCTCAGCATTTTCTTTCCCAGTGCCCAGGGCCTTGGAGCTAGTTACATGACTCCAGAACCCTCCGTTGCACCTTTTTACTTTCGGTTCTTAAGCCAGGTTATGTGTAACCCAGTAAAGCTGGGGATGGGAAGTCAAGAATAGGATTGGTACTTGTCTCTTGTATATCAATTTCACTTTCAGAATTGGGTAAAATGTTAGACAGTTCAACCGGAAATTTTGGAACCCTTTTTATGTTAAAGTCAACATGGAATATTATGGAATATACAGTCAATTTACATGAAGCTTTAAGATCACCTTCAAAGGTTTTCATGCTTGTGGAGGCCCCTTTGGGCTATCTTCTGACTTTTTCAGTTACCTACTCACTCCATTCTAATGCTATGATACCCTTGTGGAAAAGTCCCACAAGCACTTCCTTATTTCTTTTTGTCTCACCTGCCTCCAGATACTTTCTCTAGGTAATTTAAATGCATTTATATGGAGCTCTTAGCTTTCCTTTTTTTAAAAACTCTTTTTCAAAGTGATCTCTTCCTCCAGAACCTTTCTTGTTCTCAAACTAATAATCAAAGCCTCTACCTTTAAAATCCCTCTATAATTCTTTTAAGTGATACAGAGGAGGTGTTACACAAACAGCTGTCCATCCTTCCAGTCATGACCCATACCAGTCCTTATTCACCTCAAGGCTCCCAAAGCTTGGGGTGCTACAGCATTGAAGGTTTCTTCTCTTAAGGCAGATAGAAAGGGAGTCCACTGCTGCCATTTCATACATCTTCCTTGACTCAATCCCAGTCCCTCCCTAGAAATACCAGGTGAGCCAGGAGATGAGTCTGATTATGGGTTTACAGAATCATGTGACATAAAAGAATGTCATTGGATGGACCAACTCCCAATTAACAAGGGCATTTACTTGGGCTAGACTGTGTGGCCTCTTTGAAGGTCTACCACAAAACTCTGATTTCATGGGTGTATTGCCTTAAGAGGAGTCCTGACTTAGCAGGAAGCCCAAGTAAAGAATTTTATGGGACAAGGGACTCTTCTGAGGAAGGCAAATAACAGACTGATGCGAAGGGCATTTGAAAAGCAGTGAAGATGTAAAAAGAAAAAAGACATTATATACTATGCCCACACCCTCTGCGGAGGGGATATAAATGCTCCCCAGAAGAAGGAGACCTACAAGGGAACTGGGACTCTGTCTTCAGCTGGCACCACACTCTCTCCCAGCACCATGCCTTACAACTGCTGCCTGTCCAACCTGAGCTGCCGCTCCAGCTGCCCCTCCCGGCCCTGCGTGGCCCCCAGTTGCCATAACATCCCCCTGCCCGGGGCCTGTAACATCCCCGCCAATGTGGGCAACTGTGGCTGGTTCTGCGAGGGCTCCTTCAATGGCAGTGAGAAGGAGACCATGCAGTTCCTGAATGAACGTCTAGCCAGCTACCTGGAGAAGGTGCGCCAGCTGGAGCGGGAGAATGCGGAGCTGGAGTGCCGCATCCAGGAACGGTGCCAACAGCAGGAGCCCTTGATGTGCCCCAGCTACCAGTCCTACTTCCGGACCATCGAGGAGCTCCAGCAGAAGGTGAGGGGCCTTGATGTCATCTCGAAGCAAGGGAGTTTGCTCTGATTCTCAATCTGAGGTAGAGAACTGTATTTCTTGCTTCTATGCCAGCATGACTCTTGCTTCCCCTTTTCACCTTCAGAATGGCTTTTTAAGCCATTTTAAAGAAGTCGATGGTTTCATATTTATTTTCAATCTGTGCTAAGCAACCTCTTATTCCCCAGACCCTGTGCAGCAAGGCGGAGAATGCCAGGCTGGTGGTGCAGATCGATAATGCCAAGCTGGCCGCGGACGACTTCAGAACCAAGTGAGTTGGTCAGAATGTGCACAGATGTCCACTCCTTTTATTGAATCTCCAATTAAAGAAAAGCGATTTCCAGAGCTTTCCTGAACAACAGTTTGATCCGCTGGTTGTGAAGGATTTGTCAGAGATTGAGGGGAACTCAGCAAAGGGATCACAAAAATAGATAAGGACTCATACCACTCTGTTTATTTTGGAATCAATAGTGGGTCTTGACTGAGCCCCCAGAACTCTCTGCTTCCTGGTTTTACTCATCACAGAAAGTGGGAAGAAAAGGGGAATGGGTTACTCAAGATCATCCCTGTGAGTCTTGAAGGTCTCCAGTTACAGCTTTGACCCCATCCTCGTGCAGGTACGAGACGGAGCTGGGCTTGCGGCAGCTGGTGGAGTCGGACATGAATGGTCTGCGCAGGATCCTGGACGAGCTGACCCTGTGCAAGTCCGACCTGGAGGCCCAGGTGGAGTCCCTGAAGGAGGAGCTGCTCTGCCTCAAGAGCAATCACGAGCAGGTGAGACTGGAAACGAGAACTAAAGAAACCTGATTCAGCCTCAGGCTGAGGGTAGCTTTGAGTGATTTGGAGTGGCTGAATCAGAACTACAAGTCTGAGGGTGACTATTTCCTTTAAAAACACCAACACTTCATGATGAAAGTAAAAATGGAGAGATGAAACCGACTTATGTTCCCAGATAAGGTGTCTCTTTCACACAAAACTGGTGCATGATTTGGGTTTCCCAGAGCGCCCCCATCAGCTTGTGATTGGTTTCTGACTTGTAGAATGAGTCCCTGCATTGTTCTATTCATGATGTGCAAGGTCATTTTTTGCCTTCAAAGGCCAAAAAAAGCAATCTTGGTTAATCGGAGTCTCTACTCTTTCAAAGTCTTCGTGACAAATAACTTGGGACTTCTTTTATCTCCTGGGAGGGTCCATGACATGATTTTCTTACTTGATGGCAAGAATTATTTGATATACAATCTAAAATTGTACAGCTAATTCTTTATACTATAAAGTCATCTGTAGCCAGTTTATAAACTGGGAAAGTTGAGCATTAGTCCATCCTGCATTGGTACCCAAGCAAATCCTTGGGAATTTTTTCTGAACCCAAATGTGGTGACGCAGTCATGGTGAGAAGGGAGCTGGTCCACGTGGAGCACAGATCAATTTACCTTGAACTTTCAGAGACTGCTCCACTGTAGTTTCTTTCCCAAGGAAATAGACTAAAGGGCTTCAACAAGCTGTGTCATTTCTTAGAGTCCATCCCTCATTGAAGATAATCACTCTTGCATGTTCTGCATCCACAGGAAGTCAACACGCTGCGTTGCCAGATTGGGGACCGCCTCAACGTGGAGGTGGACGCTGCCCCCACAGTGGACCTGAATCGCGTGCTCAATGAGACCAGGTGTCAGTACGAGGCCCTGGTGGAGACCAACCGCAGGGACGTGGAGGAATGGTACAACACCCAGGTGGGCACCTCAGCACACGGTCACTCAGGACCCAAGGCCACTCGGGACCCCTACGGCAGGGTCTGATCCTGTCTCTCCCCTTTGGTGTTTCAGACTCAGGAGCTGAACAAGCAGGTGGTGTCCAGCTCGGAGCAGCTGCAGACCTGCCAGGCAGAGATCATCGAGCTGAGACGCACGGTCAACGCCCTGGAGATCGAGCTGCAGGCCCAGCACAACCTGGTGGGTGTGGCTCAGACCTCCGGGTGAGAAATGTGAGCTCGGGGAACCCGAGTCCCTGGGATGCGCTTTGGGCCATGCTCTCCTTAACTCTTGAAGCTTTGCCTTCTCTGGAACCCTATGGAGAAACCCGGTAAAGGAGCTGCTCTGACATCCTGTATCTTCCCCGCACAGAGGGACTCTCTGGAGAACACGCTGACGGAGACGGAGGCCCGCTACAGCTCCCAGCTGGCCCAGGTGCAGTGCATGGTCAGCAACGTGGAGTCCCAGCTGGCCGAGATCAGGGGTGACCTGGAGCGACAGAACCAGGAGTACCAGGTGCTGCTGGACGTCCGGGCGCGGCTGGAGTGTGAGATCAACACGTACCGTGGCCTGCTGGAGAGCGAGGACTGCAAGTGAGTATCTGGCTGGAGGTGTTTGGTGAAGCCATGCACACACATAAGTGTATTTCTCAGTTGGACTCCAGGCAACGATATTGCATACCTTGGAGAGGAAAATTATGCCTTCACAGCAGACATGCTCAAACAGAACTCAGAAGAACTCATATGGCCATCATTAAAAACATAAAATGACAAAGATTATTTGATGTACAACTGAAATTGTACAGCCAATTCTTTGCATTTTACTATGGTAATATTGATATGCGATCAATGATATTTCTCAAGTTTCATAATACTGTATTTTGTAGGGGGTAGCATTTCCATACACTACCTCATCTGGCCTTACTTTAAGACCAGGCAGGCTGGATCAGTATTCTCTCCACTCTGTAGGTGAAGTAACTAGGGCTTAGAGAAGGGACTTTCCCAAGGTCACCAGCTAGGAATGGAGTGTTAGGAGTCAAAGCCAGAGTTTTAGAGTTTCTGTCTAGAACTTTTGGCACTATATGACAGGAAGACCATGAGCAATTTCACTGTGAGCCTTGTAGCAGGTGAGCCTGTGATCTTCTTGGTTAAAGGTCAGGCCAAGTCCTGACAGGCATTCCACTTTTGGGGTCTCTCTGGTATATATTACAAGCCTCCCTGAATTCACTTTTCCACATCATTCTTTTTCTTCAGGTTACCCTGCAACCCCTGCGCCACCACCAACGCATGCGGCAAGCCCATTGGGCCCTGCGTCACCAATCCCTGTGTCCCCTGCACGCCCTGTGCTCCCCCTGCCCCCTGCACACCTTGTGTTCCCCGCCCCCGCTGTGGGCCCTGCTCCTTTGTGCGCTAGAGTCCAGGGGCTGCCAGAGGAACAGGAGGCAGGGCCCAGGGCTCCAGGGCTTTGACCCGGCTCTGGTTCATTTGACACTAGGGCCTGAACACACAATTTGCATGTCTGGAGTCGTCCTGGTGGGTCAGCCAAGAAACGCACCCACCCTTTGCTTCATAGGGGTCTGTTCCTTCTTTGCTAATCCACAGAACCCTCCCAAGTGCCAAAAGCCGTCCCTTGGAACCCTTCTAATAAACTTGATTTTCCTGGCAAAGCAGATGTCTTTCTCGTGGGTATTCATTTGTTTTGCTGCGCCCATTACTTGAGCACTCTATAAAAACCCACTTGAAAGTCAGGCCATATAATGCCTGACTCGGATACAGGAGCCATTCCATGCCTGGTGGGCAGAGGGTTGGCCTGGCACCCTGGACCCATGGGTGAGGCAGAGTGGCTGGAGGGAGAGCAGGGCAGCTGCAGGGCTGTGGCCCCTCTCTCCCTGTGACCATTCCTGGGTTTTTCCCACTCTCCCCTCTTGGCCTGGACATCTGCTAGAGCTGATTATATCCAAATCTGAAGTGAGGAGGCATGAGCTCAGGTCTGGAAAAGAGGCTCTGGAAAGCTCATCTTTTCTCAGCAGGAAGTTTTAGGTCCAGCACTATATTATCTGGGTTACGGGCGGTCCCAGCAACCTCAGGAGCACCCAGCAAAGGGACCCCCTGGCTTGCCTGCTGTGGATCATGATCAACTTGCGCTCCAGCAGCTTGCTTTCCTCCCAGCTCTGGGGCTTAGAGACCCCCTCGACTCTTCACCCAATACTCCTGCCTTTCTCAATTCAGTCCAACAAGTACGTGTTGAATACCTACTTTGTGCAGACTCTGGATGGTGGGGAGGAGAGAGACATAAAGACAGACACAGTCCTGTTATTTACAAGTTATTTACAATTTATTAAAAGGAATAAAACTCGTCCCCAAGTCATGCTAATATAAGGCATAGTCCCTGCACGACAAACACAGGCTGGTGAGGCAAGCCAGTTTCTGAGGACTGAAAGTGACAGCAGCATTTACCAGAATGGGTATATTTCTTTAACTGCAATGAAGAGCCATGGAAGTAATACGTATTTTCTTGCTAAAACCTCAGAGGACCATTTTGATAGAAAAGGATCAGTGGCCACTCAGTTCTCTACTTCTCCCCACTAACCGACCCATCACACCAGGCTTCCCGAGGCTGGTGTTGGATCTCACTTTGGTGAAACACAGGCTCGCGTACTGAAATAATAAAATGAATTAAAATTATATATGGATATAATTATTTTTACATATATTATATATATATATATATATATATATATATATATATATATATATATATGGTGCCAAAAAAAGTATACACATTTTAAGAAAGGGAAACTGCATTCAAATTGTAATACTCAATATATACCGATAACAAAAGATGAATACAAGTCACGTTCTACTTCTGCAATTACAAGAGGTGCTCATAGTGGTTTCCATCAGCATCCAGACACTTCTGATTATAACAAACTACTGCTTGAGCAGCCCTGACCAGAGTGTCCACTTGTATACATTTTTTGGGCACCCTCTGTATATATATTTAATCATAGTTGACATTCAGTATTATTCTACGTTAGCTTCATGTGTATAGAGCAGTGGTCAGGCATTTATACAGTCTATGAAGTGATCCCGATATGTCCAGTGCCCATCTGACCCCCTACATAATCTTTATAACATTACTGATTATATTCCCCATACTGTATTTCATATCCCTGTGACTATATTGTGACTCTGAATTTGTACTTTTTAATCCCTTCACCTTCTCCCCCATCCCCACTCCCTCCCATCTAGCAACCATCAGGATTCCCCTCCCCCCAATGTCTCTGAGTCTATTTCTGTTTTGTTTGCTTGTTTATTCTGTTCTTTAGATTCCACATATAAGTGAGATCATATGGTATTTGTCTTTCTCAGTCTGACTTATTTCACTTAACATAATATTCTCTAGGTCCAACCATGTTGTTGCAAATAATTTCATTCTTATCTATGGCTGAGCAATACTCCATTGCATTAATGTACCACCATTTCTTTATCCAGTTGTCTATCAATGGGCATTTTGGTTGTTTCCATATCTTGGCTATTGTGAATAGTGCTGCAATAAATATAGGAGTGGATATATTTTTTGAATTAGTGTCTTGGATTTCTTTGCATAGATACCCAGGAGTGGAATTGCTGGGTCATAAGGTAGTTCCATTTTCAATTTTTTGAGGTAGCTCCATACTGTTTTCCATAATGGCTGCACCAATTTGCTTTTCTCCACATCCTCACCAACACTTGTTGTTTGTTGATTTATTGATGATAGCCATTCTGACAGGATTATTAATCATTTTGATTATTGCTAACTTCACACATAGTCTAGTTTCTTAAGAGTAAAGAAGTATGGTCATCTCTAAAATTTCTTTTTGGTTTCATGCCCAATAATAGAATTTATATATTGTCCTGCTGTTTTTCACGTCACCATTTCTCTCTTCTTTAAATCTCCAACTCAGCTCCATACCAGGAGTATATGTTCCATTCAGCATTATTTGATACTTTTGGCCCCAGGCCCATCTTCTTCATCTTCTTCTCTTTCTTCCTTTTCTTCTCTTCCTTCTTCTTCTCCTTCTTTTTCTCTTTCTCCTCCTCTTCCTCCTTCTTCTTTTAAAAACTTTTATTTACTTAAGTGTGTTTTCCCAGGACCCATCAGCTCCAAGTCAAGTAGTTGTTTCAATACAATTGTGGAGGGCGCAGCTCACAGTGGCCCATGTGGGGATCGAACTGGCAACCTTGTTGTTAAGGGAACCGTGCTCTAACCAACTGAGCTAACCGGCTGCCCTCCCAGGCCCATCTTCTGATGGGGCCCTAGGTCCCTTCTCAGTTGGCATGTCCAATGCTCTTTGGTGACCTGTTTTATTGACTCCTGGGCTGTTCTGGTCTGAACTCTTAGTTCACTGGGCACATCACTCTCAGACGTTTGATTTTTTTCCCCCAGGCTTACATCCTAAGTATTTTTGCTGATTCTTTTCCTTTCTCTTTTCCTGAACTTTTTATATTTGCTGTGAGATAGAGCTAAGGAACTTTTTTTTCAGTCCTTATCTGGGGTCAAAGGCGCTGTTTAAGTTTTTTGAGTTCTGAGGCTGCTATGAGCATGTACAGGAAGAGCAAGGCTGTCCAAGAGTCTCAACATTTTCCTCTATAAAAGCCCATTTCATTATTCCCAGGAGTCACTCTTCGTCACAAGCTTGTGGGATTTGTCACTGTAACCCCCATTTTACTGAGGAGCAAAGCAATATTCAGGAAGCCTAGGGGTGTCTTTCTGTCTGTACTTACAGCTGGCATTGAAATTCATGATCTTGTTTCCATGTTTTCTCCCAGTTCTTGTGTTTCGACACACCCTGACCTAGGCAGTGTCTCATCTCTCCAATTCACAATGAGGTGTGATGGGCCAGGCAGACTTGAGTTTATTTACTTGTGTCATTTGGACAAGTTAAATTTCTTCCCAGTGTCTCACATTCTTCATCTCTGATACATGGTGACAATAATGGAATCCAAACACTTGGGGATGAGAATGGAACACTATGTGTAAAGGGTCCTAGTAGACTATCTGACTAGAAAATGATCTATGGTTTTACATTTCCTGGGCCTCAGTTTTCTCTTCTGTAAATTCAAGTCCTTCTAACTACAGAGTTCTTTGATTCTTGGAAATAGAACTTACTTCTGAAGTGAACTTTTACAGGGCTAAAAGTTTAGGACTAGGCAGGTAGGTTTTCTCCCAGATTCTAAATCACCCTAGGTCATGCCACTGTGCATTTTTATTTGCTTAGATGCTAAAAACTTGCAATCTAATTTCCAATCTGGACATATCAACCAATTAATAAAAAGGATGGCTATTTCCCTGTAAAGGATAACTAATGAGTGTAACTTGATCTTAGTTTAGAAAGGTACGAGAAAGTAGCTAGTGAGAGAACTGATTGGGCAGAGAGGTCTTTGAAGGAATGATGGGGTAAGGAGGGGGTGGGGAACAGGGCCCCAGTGAGAACCAGAAAAAACACTATTAACAAGAGGGACAATGGGCAGAAATTAATCTAAGACTCTTCCCCTAACAAAACGAGAGAAGCTTCTGTGCCAAATATTTTGCACTGTGTTTAGGTATTCAGGCTCAGGAGTTAGACACCCGAGTTATTTAAATTCCAGGTCTATCACTTATTGGCTATGTTTTAGGAAGATTCTGAGCTTTTCTCAATCTGTGTCTTTACCTACAAAATGACAATTATTTTATAGGCCAAACTTACAAGGTTATTAGAAAGATCAGCTGAGAAATGTGCTACAGCACTTAGCACCTTGTTTAGCACATTATAAGTATTCATGAAATGGTATCATCATCATCATCATCATCACTGCCATCATTATTATGAATGCTTGCTCATAAATGTAAGGCTGGAGGATTCCCAGAGGATGAGTAGAGCCCACTTCAATGCCAGTACAAGAGAGGAGGCTTGGGTGGCAATACAACCCCATCTAGAGAATTCGTCCTTCTCAAGAACCACCCCAAATAAGACAATCAAACCCACAAGATCAGAAACTTAGCAGAGAAGGTAGGGACCATGTGCCATCTGCCAACTTCCTAGGCCAGTTACCAAGTTAACATTAAACTTTTGCATTTTGTTTATTAATTCATAAATATAGTTCTGTGCCCCTAGTGCTTGCAAGTGAGGTTAAGTGAATGAGGTTTGGTCACCACTGGGTAAATTGGCATGGGCAGTGTGTCTGCTCCACAAAATTGAATTTTCATAAAATTCTTTATCTGCGCTATCTGGGCCAACAATAGGAAGAGGGAAGGTTATAGAAATAACCATCATCACCTCCCACCCCCACTCCCAGCCATACTCACACACAATACCTAACCTTACTTTCAAACAAAGCTCCGAGGGGGTCAGCATTATTATTATGACTTCAATTTAAGAGATGAAGAAAACAAGAGCCAAAAAAGGCACTCACTTCTCTGAGCTCATATCATCAGTGAGGATGTGAACACAGGTCATTTCGCTTCAAATGTGTGTTTTTCTGTTCCTTCCACACTGCCTTTGAAATCTGGACACATCCTTCTTAAATGACTTAATTGTGTTCTACAAATAATCTTTGGGGGCTTCTTTCTGAACCGTGGATTTGTTTCTGTACAGAACAAAGGACAGAGAGAGTGACAGGGAATAGGAGGTGTGATGGGAAGGGCTACTTTGTTAAGATTCATTATTGGGCAAGAGGGAGACTCCCAAGTGTTTGGAAGTGTCAAAGGGTTTGGAAGATTCCAGAGGTGATGGAAAGCTGCATATTCATCATAGATAGTATCCACTTCTCAGGACGACAGAGGCAAGCTGCATTCTCACGGGTGCTGTGACTTGTTCTGGGAGCATCTCATGCTGCAGAGTCTTACTCTAGGGATGATCAGTGCTCTCAGAAAAAGGATCAATCTAGGAAAAAGGCAAGAGAAATTTCTAGGGACTTTGAGATAAGATCACCATGGACACAAAGGTTGGTCTGCGCACCTTACTCTGGTTTTGTTTCCTAGTTGAGCCTGAAGTCTTAGGCTTCACATTCATGCGTCAAAATTACCACTTGAATTCTCCCTCTGTGGACTGTTCCCAGCATAAGTTTCCTTCTGTATATATCTTCTCTTTCTCATCTTTGAGGAGATTATTGCTTCATTGAAGGTTGGTAAACTTGTTTTGTAAAGGGCAAGATAGCAAATATTTTAGGTTTTGCAGGCCATCTGGTCTTTGTTGTAGCTACTCAACTCTGCCATTGTAGAACATACGCAGCCATAGACAACAACTAAATGAATGAACATGACTGTGAGCCAGTAAAACTTTATTTATAAAAAAGAACAGCAGGCTGAACTTGGCCTATGGGCCATAGTTTGCCCATTTTTCTGGTTTCATTTTCCAACCATGAACACTCAGTTATTTTCAATCTCTCCATTACTGACAAGTTCCCTAAGCCCCAACTAATACTCTCACTGAGTAAGGCTCCGGATCCTTGCAGCTAATACGGGATAAGTGTCTGCTATAAAGACAAACTGAACTGAATGCTGAAATGTTGGTACATTTGGGAGAAAAAGTCCACCAGAAGATTGTTCACTTCAAACTCTCTTTCTAGGGAGTCCAGGAACAGAACCCCACAGGTGAGAAGTTCCAAACAACCCCACCCCATGTCCCTGGCTGACTTCCCTTCTGAGTAATGGGGAGAGCCATTTGGGGCTCTGTGATGATTCTACCTCCTTTGAAGTCATCTGATGAAATTCTGATTTCACCAACCACCAGCACCCAGGAGGATCCTGGTGTGACACAAGCTGAATGGAATAATTTTATAGGATGAGGGAAGACTCTAAGGAGGCATCTAACTAGCATATTTTGGAGAAAAAAAATTACCTGAAGCATTAGGAAAGGAAACTATGTTGTATGCCAAGCCCCCACCCACAATTAAGGGTATAAAAGGATCACGGAGGAAAGAGAGACTCAAACCTCACCCAAATCCACTACCATCAGCTTGTCTGCTCTTCCATCACCCCTCCCAGCACCATGCCTTACAACTGCTGCCTGTCCAACCTGAGCTGCCGCTCCGGCTGCCCCTCCCGGCCCTGCGTGGCTCCCAGCTGCCATAACATCCCCCTGCCCGGAGCCTGCAACATCCCCGCCAATGTGGGCAACTGTGGTTGGTTCTGCGAGGGCTCCTTCAATGGCAGCGAGAAGGAGACCATGCAATTCTTGAATGAACGTCTGGCCAGCTACCTGGAGAAGGTGCGCCAGCTGGAGCGGGACAACGCGGAGCTGGAGTGCCGTATCCAGGAGCGGTGCCAGCAACAGGAGCCCTTGATGTGCCCCAGCTACCAGTCCTACTTCCGGACCATCGAGGAGCTCCAGCAGAAGGTGAGTACATGGGGCTTGTGGGGGCAGAACAACAGCTGGTTGTCTTTGAACAATAAGACATTTTCAAGTTAAAGTGGTCCTCACAGTGGAATTTTGTTTTCAGATTCTCTGTGCCAAGTCTGAGAACGCCAGGCTGGTGGTGCAGATCGACAACGCCAAGCTGGCCTCTGATGACTTCAGGACCAAGTATGTTGAGAATTTTCAGCCAGGTGACCTCCACGGTCCTTATGGCTCTTTCATGTTCCTGTGGGCCTAACATTACCGGAGAAAGGAAGCTATTTCTCCATTTTTATTTCTCCTTTATGGTTGATTATCTAAAATTAGTTTCAAACAGAGATCCAGACTCAAAACTCTTATGCTGTCTGCTCTTCAGTCCTTATTGGACTTTCTGGAATGCCTTCTTAAACACCCAAATTCAGAGATTGAAATAAATTCTCGAAGGATGGACTGCTTTGGTGGTATATTAACCAACAACTTTGAGAGGAGAGAGACGCCATCTCAGGAGTCCCCATGGGTGCCCTCTGGTGTTAGGATGAGTCAGTTCCTCTCTAGCCTATCCATGCAGAGCTTGAGGGAAACATGAAAGAGAAGAGACAGAAAACTGTCAGTTCAAGGATAGGATGATCCCATCAAAACAGGACATGGGGCAGGAAGATGGGCTTCCTTCTTGGTTCTTCCTCCCACTCCCATCTGTGTGCAGGTATGAGATGGAGCGGTCCTCACGGCAGCTGGTGGAGTCGGACATAAACAGTCTGCGCAGGATCCTGGACGAGCTGACCCTGTGCAAGGCCGACCTGGAGGCCCAGGTGGAGTCTCTGAGGGAGGAGCTGCTCTGCCTCAAGAAGAACCATGAGGAGGTGAGAGGAAAATAAAAAAAAAAGGCTTCAGAACTAAGTCTTTAGCATCAGGAATCAGGAGGCAATTGCCCTCAGGATCCCTGGGCAGCACCCTTCTCTGAAGAACTCAAGGTCAGCTCAGGGAATAATGATACTATAGCTATAATATGGAGTGAGATGAGCTGGGAGGGTTGACCAGGTGCTGGAAATGCTGAGGAAGGACATCTAGGCTCTCTGCTGGTCACTGTTAAGTCCTAAATTTAATGGTAGAGACAGAGGGAAAAAAAGGAATGAAACACGGCCCCTTTCTTCAAAGAGCTCAGTCTAGTCTCTAGTCTGGAGAGACAGCCATGTAAAAACATGGTGACATAATAAGGGCAGAGGAAAACAGTAAGTACTATCTGGGACGTATGAATAGCCCACTCGGGGAACAACTCAGTCTGCCTGACAGGAGATAGGGAAGAAACTCTTCTCAAGAGGTATGTCATGGGAAGGAGGAAGATTTTAAGACTGGGTGCTGCTCTCTGTGGGAAGAGACTGAGCAGAGACATAGGAGTGGCAGAGTGAGCGAGGTGTATTTGGAATGGCCCATGGATGGGTATGGCTGGGCTTGTGGTACCTACAGGACTGTGATGGGAAATGAGGAAGGCTTTGCAGATGTCAAGGAGCTGGGACTTAGTCTCATAGGAAAAGTGAACTTGTTTCCGTTTTCTGGGAAAAGAATCAAAATGATCCCTATTCAAGTATATTCCTACAAAACATCTGTGTCAGTCTTTGGGGATATTCAGGATATTCTTTACAGTGAATTTTCAGGTAGGCTTGTGTTCACTTTCCTACAGCAGGAAGATAGAAAGTCTATTTCTGTGTCTTCATTTCTTCCCCTTCCTCCATCAGGAAGTCAACACGCTGCGTTGCCAGATTGGGGACCGCCTCAACGTGGAGGTGGACGCTGCCCCCACAGTGGACCTGAATCGCGTGCTCAATGAGACCAGGTGTCAGTACGAGGCCCTGGTGGAGACCAACCGCAGGGACGTGGAGGAATGGTACAACACCCAGGTGGGCACCTCAGCACCTCAGCACACGGTCACTCAGGACCCAAGGCCACTTGGGACCCCTACGGCAGGGTCTGATCCTGTCTCTCCCTTTGGTGTTTCAGACTCAGGAGCTGAACAAGCAGGTGGTGTCCAGCTCAGAGCAGCTGCAGACCTGCCAGGCAGAGATCATCGAGCTGAGACGCACGGTCAACGCCCTGGAGATCGAGCTGCAGGCCCAGCACAACCTGGTGGGTGTGGTTCAGACCTCCGGGTGAGAAATGTGAGCTTGGGGAACCCAAGTCCCTGGGATGCGCTTTGGGCCATGCTCTCCTTAACTCTTGAAGCTTTGACTTCTCTGGAACCCTATGGAGAAACCCGGTAAAGGAGCTGCTCTGACATCCTGTATCTTCCCCGCACAGAGGGACTCTCTGGAGAACACGCTGACGGAGACGGAGGCCCGCTACAGCTCCCAGCTGGCCCAGGTGCAGTGCATGGTCAGCAACGTGGAGTCCCAGCTGGCCGAGATCAGGGGTGACCTGGAGCGACAGAACCAGGAGTACCAGGTGCTGCTGGACGTCCGGGCGCGGCTGGAGTGTGAGATCAACACATACCGGGGCCTGCTGGAGAGCGAGGACTGCAAGTGAGTATGAGGCGAAGGATTTCGAAGGAAAATGAGTGTGGTGGGACTACGACACGGTATTCACATGTTGGCCATATTTTCAGTTCACCAAATAACACACATTAGTCAAGTGTCTACTATATGAGAGTCAAACGTTTATGAAAGGTCAAAGGTGAAGGTCATACAATCCCTGCCTCAGGGAGCTGACAATGGAGAGGTGGTGATAGAGAGAGTTTCACTCACAACAATAACTATTGGGCACGGCAGAATGTGTTAAATTCCTGAGTGTCAAGAGCATGAGATATTTTCTCAAAAGGACAATTTTTCACTTCTGCACATGGCATTCTGGGGAAGGGAGGAAGATTTAGTAACAATCACATTTGATTCCAACTAACTCTACCCACTGAGAATTCATAGATTGTTTCATTAAGCACCTTGGTGGTGTCTCTAGTACTCTTCCCAAACTATTCTAAACCTCTGTGTTCTCCTAGGCTGCCCTGCAACCCATGCGCCACCACCAATGCTTGCGGAAAGTCCTGCGGGCCCTGTGGCAGCTCTTAATTTAAATACGTGCATCTTCTTCTAAGACGACAATGAAGCCATTTAGATCAAGCATAGAAAAGGTCCCCAGATCCTGACTTTGTTGGAGCTCAGTTACCTTTAGAAATCTTGTCATACCAGCTATGATATTTCTAGACATGGAAATGCTTTCCAGATCCAACAAGCAAAGGCACACATCATCAAGTTCCAATGTCTGGTAAACTCCCTCCCATGGAAGAGTAAGTCTCTCTGTGTCTGAAGAAGTCCAGCTTCTTGTAGTGTGAGCTCCAGGTATTAATTCAGGGCGTTTCCTACACGTATTGTGTTTCCTGCTTTCCTGGCTTCTTTGCTATTCTCTGGAATGCAAGGAGGCTACTTCGTTTACTTCCCAATAAACTTTATTTCTCTGGCATTGTAAATGTGTTTCTAATTCATAGTCATGCATTGTAAAGTACTTCTCATGGCTGTTTCATAAAAATACCTCTCCATTAGGAGGATGAAATGGGTTAAATGAACACAGCCATCTTCTTCCACTGGTAAATGCTGATGGTGAGCGAGGGCTGTCCTCCTGGGAAGCTCCCACCAAGGGAAGACCATGCAGAAGACCTGGCCTTCAACACTCATGCCCATCTTACCTTGGCTGCAGGGTCCTTGGCAATTCTGAGAATTCTCTCCAAACCTCACTGCTATCTCCCACTGTCACCCTCATCACGGTGAAATACTTTGCTTCTTTTTCTCCTACACTGTGCAGACCAGCTTCTGTAGACACCGCTCAAAGAGCAGCTACCCTCTCCTCTCAACAATTCGGCTACATGTGCATCACCAATACAGATAGCTACCCTTCCCTCAAAAGGTACCTTCAATGATTTCCATAACCCTGCACACTCTGGGTCCTCTTTTTCTATCTCCGACCACCCATCCTCTGTTTCCTGATTAGCCTGTCTTCCCCTTTCTGTCCCAAATGGAAGAAATGCCTAGGTCCTTGGCTCTTTGCTTTTTTCTTTCCACATCCCTGTTCAGGAAGAATTAGCACCTCTATGCTGATGACATCCAAATCTCACTCTTACCTCAGTTCAAGTTCCAGGTCTTTGTTTGCCCATAGGACAGTTTCATTTGGTATCAGGCCATCACAATTAATTGGACTAAAACTTATCTTTGCCAAACTGGTTCATCTTGTACCCACTTATTATGCCCAATACTTTGTAATGTAAAGACCCTTAAAATGCAGGCAGGCATATCTCCTTACCTCCTTCTCTTCAAATTTACTCTTTCCTCTAGGCCTTTGTTCATATCTATAATGTTCTTCTATAACCTCTTTGTCATTTTATTTCCTATAATTCCCAAAAAAGCCAATATTCATGATCTCATCCAATAAACATTGATCTTACCTTACCTCCCACTTGTCTTATCTCTGAATTATTAAAGCTCTCAAGTCCAACAGCCACTACTTTAGTTCTCCTTTCAGTTTGGTGCGATCTGACTGCCACAACCATAATTGATCATCTATTGTGTGTGCCAGTACTGTGTGCAGTGCTGAGAATACACAAATAAGTCAGCCCCAGTCCTGGCCCACAGCATGTTTACAGTCTAGAGTGGATAAGACAAAGAAATAACCACAGACACACAAACATCAATGTAGCTCAAGAAAGGTACAAGTAAACAATGGTGAATTTCCAAGGTGTGAGAAAGTGATAAGAAAAGGCTCCAATTTTCTGGACAAGATGGTGAAGTAGGTAAATGCTGTGCTCAACTCCTCTCAGGACCACATCAATCACAAGTAAACCACAGAATAACCATTATTGAGAATCTCCTGAAGTATAGCTGAACCAAAGCCCTATAACTACGGACATGAAGAAAAAGACACCTTGAGACTAGGAGGAGGGGAAGAGGGCAAATGAGCTTGTCTCACACCTGCATGACCATTACAAATTTGGAGGGATGTCTTGGCTGTGCAGGTACACCCTGAGGAGAAAGGGGTCCCAGAGCCTTCCTAGCCCTTGGTTTCAGTGCTGGGGAGAGAAGTCCCTATAATTTCTCGCTGTGAAAACCAGCAGAGATTGTGGCTGAGTGAGATGGAGGGTGGCTGCACTTCCAGGTGCTCCTTTTAAAGGGACCACACACAGACTTACTCGCTGATGGACTCACCTGCTCTGAGCTCCAGCACTGGGACAGCAGCTCCTAAGACACCAGGGACATATGGGGAGGAACTGAATTGCCTAGCGTCAAAGTGAGGGCTAGAGGGGCAGCTATCTCCTGGATGGAGGAGAAGGCGGAAGCCATTGTTTCTTTGTTGAGCCCTCACCCTCCCTGTACGCAGATGCAGGCAGACTGGCAAACTGGCTATCACCTTTTGTCTGCCCCACCCTAGGGATTCCCTGACACCATGCCCCACCCAACTTGTGGATACACCCAAGCCGCTTCCAGTAGCTTTTATGTATAAACAGTTTGCCTTGGCTCACGCTGCAGACATTCCTAAAATCTCTCAAAGGTTCACAAAGCCTAAATAAGCAGCATCTTGCTTCGATGTGTCCTGTACCTTTGGCTCAGCAGCCCTAAGCCCAGCACAAACAATAGCTGGCCTTGGTTCATGGCTTGGCCTCTCAAAAAACCTTCAAGCACAGCATGGGCAGTGGCCATCTCTGCATTGCTTTGTGGCTCATGTCAGGTGGCCCCAGGAAGGGCACAGACTGTGACTGAGTTTGGCCTGCAGTGGGTCCCCCTACAGAGGCCCTTGGTCTGGAAGGTTCAGAGGCCAGCTTCAGACTGGGCTGGAGCATCAACCAGTCACCTCCAATGACGTCACACCCAAAAGGCACCCTGGGCAGGCACCAGAGCCCCACTAAAGCAAACCCTAGTCGGTAGGGTCAGTCCTTGCACAACAGCTCCTCTACTGTATTCTCAGCCAGTCCTCACAACCAATCAACCTGAGGGTCAATCCCTCCTATTGATGTGCAACACAAACCAAGTCTCAACCACAACAAGAAGGCACACACAATCCACACCAGGGTACACCTGGAGCACTGAGCTCTGGTGACCAGGTAGATTACACAAATGGGTCCCATGGGACACCTAATACATAAGGCAACTCTACTAAGACTGGGAGGCATAGCAACCCTACATAGAAACAAACACAGGGATGTAGCCAAAATGGGGAGACAAAGAAACATTTCCCAAATAAAAGAACAGAAAAATAACTAAATGGAATGGAGACAAGCAATCTACCAGATGCAGAATTCCAAACACTGGTTATAAGGATGTTCAATAATCTCAGGGAGAACTTCAACAAAGAGTAGGAAACATAACAATGATGATAGAAAACACAAGAAAGAACCATTCAAAAATAAAGACTACAATAACTGAAATGAAGACTATATTAGAGGGAACCAAGAGTAGATTAGCTGAAGCAGAGGATTGAATCAGTGATTTAGAAGACAAGGTAGCAGAAAATACCCAATCAGAACAGCAAAAAGAAAAAACAATCCCAAGAATCCCCTTCCCCCCACCAAGGAGGACAGTTTAAGGGGCCTCTGGGACAACATCAAGTGTACCAACATTCATGTCATAGGGGTACCAGAAGGAGAAGAGAGAGAGAGCAAGGAATTGAAAACCTATATGAAGAAATAATGACTGAAAACTTCCATAATGTGGCAAAGGAAATAGATATACAAGCCCAGGAAGCACAGAGAATTCCAAACAAGATGAACCCAAAGAAGCCCACACCAAGACACATCATAATTAAAATGCCACAGGTTAGACAAAGAGAGAATCTTAAAAGCAGCAAGAGAAACGCAGTTAGTTACCTACAAGGGAGCTCCCGTAAGACTGTCAGCTGATTTTTCAACAAAAACTTTACAGGCCAGAAGGGATTGGCACAAAATATTCAAAGTGATGAAAAGCAAGGACCTACAACCAAGATTACTCTGCCCAGCAAAGCTATCATTTAGAATCGAAGGATAGATAAAGAGCTTTTCAGACAAGAAAAAGCTAAAGGAATTCTTCACCGCTAAACCAGTATTATAAGGAATGTTAGAGGAAATTCCTTATGACAAAAGAAAATGAAAAATAAAAAATATGAATAATAAAATGGCAATGACTACATATCTATCAATAATTACTTTAAATGTAAATGGATTAATTGCTCCAATCAAAAGATAGGGTGGCTGAATGAATAAGGAAACATGACCCTTACATATGCTGTCTGTAAGAGACTCACTTCAGATCAAAAGACACAAACAGACTGAAAGTAAAGGGAAAGGGAAAACATTTCATGAAAAAGTGTGGTAGCAATACTTATACAAAACAAAATAGACTTTAAAACAAAGGCCAGAGCAAGTGACAAAGAAGGACCCAGCTAAGAAACCCAAAATGCTACTTCGAGGGGACATGTGCATTCATATGTTCATTACTGCATTGTTTACAATGGCCAAGATGTGGAGGCAGCCTGGTGTCCATCCATGGATGAATGGATAAAGAGTAGGTGATACATATATACAATGGAATATTGCTTGACCATGGAAGGGATGGGTTTTCACCATCTACAGTGGCATGGATGGACCTGAAAGGTATTGTGCTGAGTGGAGTATGTCAGACAGAAAGACAGATGCAATGTGATTTCACTTATATATGGAATCTAAAGAACAAAATAAATAAACAAACAAAACAGAAACAAAATCATAGACACAGAGAACATTTTGATGTTTGCCAGACAGGAGAGGGTTGGGAATGGGTGAAAAAGGGGAAGCGATAAAGAAGTACAAATTGGTTGTTACAAAGTAGTCATGAGGATGTAGAGTATAGCGTAAGGAATATAGTCAATAATATTGTAATAACTATGTATGGTGCCAGATGGGTACTAAATTTATTGGGATGATAGATGGGAGGGAGGTTGGGGGACACGGTGAAAAAGGTAAAGGCATTAAGAAGTATAAATTGGTAGCTACAAAACAGTCCTGGGGATGTAAAGTAAAGCATAGGGAATATAGTCAATAAGATCTTAGTAACTATGTAGAGTGCCAGGTGGGTACTAGTTAGGGGATCACTTCTTAAATTATACAAATGTTTAGTCAATATGCTGTATGCCTGAAATTAATATAAAATAATACTGAATGTCAACTGTATAAAAAGGGGCGGGGGAGTTGAAGGGAAATAAGAGGTCCACATTTCCAGGTATAAAACAAATAAATCATGGGAATGTAATGTATAGCATAGGGAAAATAGTCAATAATATTGTGATAGCGTGGTACAGTGTCAGATGCTGGACTTAAGGTGATTGCTTCTTTAAGTCTATAAATGTTGAATAACTATTGTGTACACCTGAAACTAATACTGTATGTTAGCTATATTTTAATAAAATCTTAAAAAAAAGAGTCTCCAAGAAGGAGGTAGCACTCAATCAGGGCTTTGAAAACCCAAATATTCTGTTCATATAAAATTTGTCTGCCTGTCTTGTTAACTACAGGCCCTTCAAGAGAGACAGTATCTTTACCCAATCAAAACCTAGTGCAAACCGTAATATACTATAAGTGGAATAAATAGGGAATAGTAACACTAATGAGGATTCGTGAGAAGGATATTAAAACTTTATATACTTCTCATAGTTCCAACTTTAATCAACTATTAATGTATAATATTAGCATAATTCTGAAATAAAGTTTGATGGGATACATTTAGACAGAAGAATGTGTGCAGGTCTGAGAAGAGGGAAATATTCTGCAAGCATGAACTTTATCTGGTGAGGAGGTGAGGAAGCAGGAGGTATGTTTAGAGCCTGACAGACCAGTTTTTAGTGTGGAGCAGAGAATAAATGTGGTAGTGGGAGCTGAAAGTGCCAAGTAGTTAGGTAGGACCATATCTGGCAGTGCTTTGAATGGTTATCTGTGAGATTTGCTTGTAAGGAAGGATGGCATATGATATATCAGGCAGCTACGTATAAGCTGGTTTGTGATAGGTCCTAGATGGGCCCAATTGGCCCCACAAGTGGTGGATTGGGTGGGAAAGAAGAAAGATCAATCAGGAGGCTGGTGAGAGAAAACAAGGACTGAGATGGGTGGAGGTGGGGGAGTAGATGGGGAAAGGGTGGGGTGGATTTCAGAGGAACAGCCTGAGGTATGGAAGTTGATTGGAGGTAGAACAACGGAAAGAGAAGGAAGGAAACTAGTACTGGTGGAATACCTACTATGGGTCAACATGAGTGAAGTTTCTGGGCCTGAGAAAATAAAACAACAGAGCTGAAAATAAATGATTAGATTTGGGAGAGATGTTGGAGAGTCACCGAATGAAGATCACAGAGCTGGAGAGACCCAAGATGGCGGAGTAGATAAACACCACGCCTGTGTTCCTTCCATGAACACATTAAAACTACTGAATTATAGAACAATCAACCTGGAAAACCATCTGAAGTCTAGCTAAACAGAAGTCTTATAACTAAAAATATAAAGAAGAAGACATGTCAAGACTGGTAGGAGGGGCAGAGATGTGGAGCAGGCCCCAAATCTCCCTTTGGCAGTTGAGATTCAAAAGGAATATCTCAGCTGTGGTGGTTTCCCCCATAAGAGTGAGAAACCCCAGCACCCCACACCAGGCTCCCCCATCCGGAGTACTGATGCTGGGAAGAAGTCCCCACAACATTTTGCTATGAATAACAGTGGAGATTCCGACCATTGGGTGAGACAGAAGGCTGCAGGAAACCCAGATATCCTCTTAAACGGCCCGCGCACAGATTCATTCGCTCGCAGGCACTCACCTGGGGCTCCAGCGGAGGTACGGTGTCTCAGGGGGCCCCAGAGACATATGGGGGGCTGACTGAGCTGTGTGGCTGTGGAAGGAAGACTGGAGGACTGTCGGCATGTTCCTGGTGAGGGTTCCTCCCTTAGAGCACCTGGCGTGTGGATGCCATCTTTCCTACATTGAGCCCACCCCCCACAGGCCAAATCTGAAACTGATTGGCCTGGTGAGCTCTGATTGAATCAGTTGGTGAAACTGATTGGCCTGGTGAGCGCAAGCACAGCTGGAGGCACTTTCTCCCCGAGCAGCCAGTCCCTTCCACATTTGGAAAACTATCAGAGCCCATGGGCCCCAAGCAAGTGATGACTAGACTTGGTGTGCTCTGAGACTTTTGCTGAGTAGCTCCAGGCTCAGCACTGGCACCAAACTACAGTCTACATTAACCTGGTGACCACAACGCTGCCCACCGTAGGGGGAAAAAGGGAAGGGGAATAAGAGGTTCAAATTCCCAGGTATAAAACAGATAAGTCATGGGGATGTATTGTACAGCATGGGGAATATAGTCAATAATATTGTGATAGTGTGGTATGGTGTCAGATGGTTGCTGGACTTATCGTGGTGATCACTTCTTTAAGTATATAAATATTGAATAACTATGGTGTACACCTAAAACTAATATAATAGTGTATGTCAGCTATATTTTAAATAAAAATCTTTTTAAAAAGATCATAGAGTTATAGGAGTTGTTAACACTGTGAAGGGGAAGATGTTAGAGTATGGAAGAACCTTGGGGACCACTGATAAAAATGAGAGTGGGCCTGTGGCTCTCCAAAGTCCCTGACATGAAGTTCTGCTGTGGTTTAGCCAGATCTCTGAAGATACAGATGACATCTGGTTAAAAACAATTGGAAAGGGAAGTGGAGAATAGCTGCAGTGACACAGAAGTTTAAAAAATTCAGAGTTTCAACGAGAAGATGGTCAAAAGCATCCAGCTCAAAAAGATGAGAATTCAGACAAATCTACTGGAAATAACAATGGGGAGATCTCTGGGAACTGTACAGAGCAGGGTCTGTGGGGTACTAGGGGAAGAAGCCGTATTTCAGTGGCTCTTTCAAATCTGTCTCAAAGCACCAACTTGACAGTGAACTTAATGCAAAAGTTCAACACAACGCATTCATACTAAACATGAAGCCTGCTTTGCTTTTTCCTCTGTGTACTCCAAAAATGTTTTAGCATTTGCTGTTCCCCTTGATCTGCAAAGCAGTCACCTAAACCAGTTCTCTTTCCTTCTTTGAGTGGTTCCTGAATCCAGCTTTCCCGGAAGACTAGGACAATTAAGGTAACATTGTTTCGGATCATTTCATGTTCTTCTTGGCTTCCTTATTCTAGACTAGGTAGAGTTAAAAATCATACTGATGAACTTTGCATTTTTCTGACTCGGTTTATAAGACCCCCACTGGGACTCCACTCCCATTGGGAGTCCAAGACTGAGTGTACAAGAAACAATGGTGGCTCTGGAGAGGGTTTGTGGAATGGGCCCCTGGATTCCCATTTTGAGGTGTCTGTTCCTCTCTTTGCTCGGTCCATCTTACTACTAACCTGGCTCATTTTCCAGGTCCTCTCCTGCTTGTCCCTCATTGGAAACCCTGTTTGAGCATAATCTCATATTTTAGTTCTTTGATTACCATCACAATTTCTCCCCTCAGTGTAGTGAGGGTGGGCAACTGGTAAATTGGCAAAAGTCGCCTTTATGGAATAGTCTATGGAAGCCCTATAGCCTGGTCTTATAAGCAGCTCTAATTGGGGTTGGCTCAACATAATGGGCTGGTGTTGGTACTGAACAGTGTTTCTGCTTCTCTAATTCCCCAATGGGTGACTTTTCATCTGTCTGGCATGTCAGTCCTCTTGCTCTATGTGTGCCTATTGATTCTACTGCTGCCCCCTCCTTGCCATTTGTACACATTAAAACACAAGTAATTGACAAGTGATCCAACATACTACTTTTTATTTCCAAAAGGATATATTGTACATTTCTCCTTGTGAGAATTTTAAGTACCAGTACCTGGCCATCAGAGAAGATAGTTTTAGGAGGAGAAGGGTGGCCTTCTAATGCCTTTAAAGTCTTGCCAGAGGGAGGATGGCCTCAGCAGAAGATCTGCCCTGACTCCACTCCATGGCTAACTACCACTGATGAGTTTATGTGTGATCTTTCCCACAAAAATAGTCTTGGCTTCTATAATAAATAGTATTCTTAAATCTTAACTGTAATTTGCTTACATCTGGAAACCAGAAGCCTTATGACAGCGTCTGCCACAATTACATGGGCAGGTATAAAACCTCTCTGTTTGTTAGGATTTGATTTGCTCATCATGTTTATTGAAGGGTCACTGATGAGAGACAATGTCATTGCTTATGTAAAGGCAAGAATTCGTAGTACGGAGTGGAATAAATAAAAAGCAATTGCCTTCCAGAATTCCTGGAAAGCTAGTTGAAACTTGGCTCTTTTCTCAATAGACCCAAGTCTTCTCAACCATCATTATCTAATGACCACATAGTTATGCAACAATATACTTCTACAATATACTTATAGTATATAGTTATGCATAGTTATGCAACAATATACTTCTACTCAAGTTGTATTTCCTCTTGTTTAAAAAGTGCCATTGTCTAGATTTTTCTCTTGAAGCTTGGGGCACAGAAGAAGGGGAAAGACAGAGAAGAGCCTATGAATCCAGCTAATTGTTTGAAGTTATTTGAGTTCATCCAACAGAGCTTCAATCAGTTTAGTACCAATTTTAAACCCACACACTTATCCCACTTCTCTCTAAAGGTAGAGATTCAGGCAAGAGGAGCAACGAGTTGTAGGTTGTAAATATGTGTGAGGATGTTAGTACCTTCAAATCATGCACATTTTCCTCTCAAACTGCTGTCTTTTATGAAAGTGTATTTGAAGCTCCACCTTGGAGATGACTTTTAGAATCACCCAAGAAAACATATACTGCTATTTTTATAGTCACAATGTGTTTCTGACCCATTAAAGATACTGCTCAGTTTAGTTGTTTATCCAACTCCTCACTAGGCTTGGTTTAAAATGATATCTCACTACTTTCAAAAATAAACACACCCTCAGAAGATGAAGATTTGCCTTCAATGAGCATAAACAAATGTCCCAGGCTGTGAGGGCAAGTTGGAAGAAGGGCTGATCTGAGAAACGGCCATATGGAAGAAATTAGCATGGAGCTTCCAAAAGGAATTACTTTAAGAAGTATCTTTCATATTTTAAGCATAGATAGATGGAATATAAAATCTTCATAGTTCATATCTCCATCTGGAATAGCATGAGGGAAAAACACCTGCTGGCCAAAATGTACTGATGATCACAAGATGCCATTAAACACATAACAAAGTGGTGGCTTTTCAGGGTCACATCCATTGGAGAACTAGGCTCAGGTGTCTATGTCAAAGCAACCAATGGTTTCTTTTTTTCTAGCTTTCAGTGTTTATTACACTTTCTTACTCAGTAGACCTCCTTCCCTTAGAATGAAAAATGACCTTTGCTTCTTTGATAGAGAACAAGCTTTCACTTCTTGGCCCATTTTAATTTAGGAGGGTATGTTGTCTAGTAGTAGTCAAGTCCCATTGAATATAATTCGTGCATTATTGCTTTTCAGTAGTGAGAAGAATGGAAGAGAGAGACAGTGTAATGGAGAGAGCATGGTCGTTAGAATCAGAAATCTGGGTTTGGATGCTGGTTCCACCATGTAGGAGTTCTGAGAATGGTCAACCTCTCAGAGGCTTGGTGTGTTTATCTACAAACCCTGCAGGGTTTTGTGAGGACTGAAAGAGATAACGCATGTGAACCGCTTAGCACAGTTGGGTGCTCAGCAAGCAGGAGCCATTCCAATAACATTCATACTGTGTGTAAGCACATGGTACAGTCCTCACGCTGAGTAGGTGCTCCTAAGATGTTAGTTTTCCTTCCTGTGAACATTGAGTAGTAGCAGAGATGGAGCCTGAGGGGCTTCCTGAAGCCCCCACTAGGAAGAGGCTGGAATTGCCTCAATCTGGTTTGGATGGAATGGCTAAGGGACACTGAACTGGATGGCCTCGTTAGTCCTTTTTAATCTCAGCTTCCAGGATTCTCTACCCAACAGTTTAGTTTTTAGGTGGGCTACTTTAGATGGTTTTTCTCACAGAGTCCTTACTGAGTATGAGCTGGATGAGGCATAGACCTTTCTTTGTTTAGGACAAAGAGGCACAGAAGGGCCCCCAACTTTGGAGGACGGGGTACAGCTGTCACTCTAACTCAACACCCTGTGAATAAGCACTGCTGTTGGCAAGGTAATGAGTTGGTCACTTTGAAGCTCTTGCTGAACCAACCAGCATGATTGGTGAGGAGTCCCGACTGAGCAAGAAGCCAGAGTAAAACATTTATGAGGTAAAGGACTTGTGTGAGGTGGCTACAAAACAAATGGAAACATTGGTAAACAGGGTAAAAGGGGGTAATGCAGTCCGTGGTTGCCACACCCACCGCTGACAGAATATAAAGCCCTGGGAGAGGACCAACGCTTACACCACAGGAAAGGAATCAGCTTTGAAACTGACCTTCAGAGCTCCGCTCCCTCCCAGCACCATGCCTTACAACTGCTGCCTGTCCAACCTGAGCTGCCGCTCCGGCTGCCCCTCCCGGCCCTGCGTGGCCCCCAGTTGCCATAACATCCCCCTGCCCGGGGCCTGTAACATCCCCGCCAATGTGGGCAACTGTGGCTGGTTCTGCGAGGGCTCCTTCAATGGCAGCGAGAAGGAGACCATGCAGTTCCTGAACGACCGCCTGGCCAGCTACCTGGAGAAGGTGCGCCAGCTGGAGCGGGACAACGCGGAGCTGGAGTGCCTCATCCAGGAACGGTGCCAACAGCAGGAGCCCTTGATGTGCCCCAGCTACCAGTCCTACTTCCGGACCATTGAGGAGCTCCAGCAGAAGGTGAGTGGCGGGGGAGTACCACTCTGCCAATTTAGTGAAATGTTCACCGAAATTTAACATACCTACTTCTGAATGGATCTCAGACTGTTCAAAGCCAGTGTTGAGAATGATAACGACATAGAGTTTACCAGCTTCGGGACAAATCATCCAGGACTCTTAGAAAATCTATTTGGGAAGCCTCAAAAGGAAAGGATACAGACTGGTGAGAGGGCAAGCCATCAGGCCAAAATTTGTCACAGCAATCTTATATCGCTTCCTACCTAAAACCAGAATATCTGATTCTTTAGTTCTCTTGTGATATCCTGGTCTTGTTTTCAGAGCCTACAGCATTAAAAAAAAAAAAATGTGTGCACCTGAATTGTTTCTCAGAGCAAGGAATTCCCTTAGTGAATTCTCAAATATTTACAGCTTTTCAAAGTTGTAGCAAGAGACTGTGTAAAAAAAAGCAAAAGAACCATTTTGACTCCAGAAGCCTCACTCTTAGGCACAGATACTGTACCATCCACTAGAGTGTGAACACAACTGAGAATTCAGGGCCAGAAATGTAAGAGTAGAAGCGGGGATAAGTAAAGAGTCAGCATAGAGGTGGGACTTAATACATGGTATAAACCAGGGAGGGCTTCCCAGAAGAGGCACCATCTATGCAGGATATGAAGGATGAGCAGGAATTTATGTCAATTGCACAAGCCCTTGAGTGCCAGAGGGAACTGAATGTTCACTGTTCCATAGTTCTGGCAGAGTGAATGCCCGAAAAGGGCCATGTGATTTGAAGAGCATGCGTTCATTTACCCACACTCAGTGAGTACTAGGCACAATGTTGGAGCCAGGGATGAAATACCGAGTAAGACAGTCTCTTTCCTTCAGGAGGTCACAGTGTAATAGGGGAGAGAGATGTGGAAATGAATGACCACGGTGAAGGTGATGAGAAGTAACTGTCTAAGGGCAAAGTACTATGAGAGTGCTTTGAAGTGACCCCCTGCAGGAGCTGGGCTAAGCAAGGGGTCTTTTTAGGTGGGTGAGGGCATCCCAGGGCAATCCAGGCAGAGGGAGAAGCTTTGTGCAAAAGCCTTGTCTAGGGAAAAAGGCTGGGAGAATGGAGTGAGGTCATCAGGGCTGGAATAAATGCGTATGAGTGTAGGATAACCAACTTGGCCTGGTTTGCCTGGGATTTTTCTGGGTTTAGTATCTTAGGAACCCCCTAGTCCTAAGCAAAGTGGGGCACTGGTTCCCCTAACTGAGGCTTGGGACCCAGTATACTCAGTTCCTGGGTGAAGCCAGAGACAGACCAGGAAGAGAAGAATTCATGACAGTGGGCACATTTCCCTTGACTGTTTTAGTTTTGAAACGATCAGTTCTATTAATCCTTTTTTTTATCCCCAAACTAAAATATGAGAAGACTCAAAGCTATTGGGAAGAAATATGGCTGAAAGAAAATAGCTTTTCATGGTAAGGCATAAGGCACTCCATCTCATTTCACAATTAATCCTGGCTCCAGATTCTGTGCACCAAGGCAGAGAACGCCCGGCTGGTGATACAGGTTGACAACGCCAAACTGGCCGCGGATGACTTCAGAACCAAGTAAGACTTTTCTAATGATCAGAGCTCTCTAGTAAGGGACAGGCTGAATATGAAAGTGATGGGCCCTGTCCTGGGAACTCGCAAGCAGAAGCTGCCTGGATGTTATTGGCAGGATTCTTGGCTTGAGTTAGGTTAATGTCAGTTAAAGTCTCCTCATTCAATGTTAAGAGTCTACATTTTGGAGGAGTGCACGAAACCACCCTTTCTTTCTCTTTTTCAACTTAATGTCTGGAGCAAGTTGAAAAGTAAATTTCACACCAGTTTCTTAGTATAGATTAGTCACTATCAGCTCATCGGGAAAAAATTATTAAACCTCAAAAATAGGAGGCCAAATCCATTTCAGAGAATCAATCAGGTTTTCTAGGTGTGACCATTACAATCATAAGAATCCTTTGCATTTTGATGGGACTTTACAGTTGACAATGTAGTTTTACCTATGCCATTTCTTCATCTTCAGTCCAAGCTGATGAAGTGTTAGCGTGCTTCGCAGTTTATAAATGAGGAAATCAAGCCTCAGAGAGATTAAGGAACTTACCCAAGGTCATATCGGCAAGGCTGAATCTGACTCCTAATTCAGTGCTTTTCTTACCACAGTGGATTACTTCTCAGGGTGGCTGGAAAGAAGGGCGAGATAATACAAACAGCAGGCTTACGAAGTTTACTGACTCAGGAAGGCAAGATGACAGGACTCAGTTGACAGTAACCTGTGAATGGAATTCTTAGAACAAATGCATTACTATTAGATTAGAACTGGCCATAGGCACCCCACCAAAACCTTCTCTGAGGGCTTCAGGGAAGAAAATAGCTCTTTTTATTTAGCCCGGTGATATATTTTTTCCCCCTTTCACAAACTTTGAAAAAATTCAAAATATAATGAATCTGACTAGGTCAGCTAAGTAAAGCCTGGGAAAAATTCTTCCGCTTTGACCTCCTTTGACCTTTGGCTATGTGTGAAGGTATGAGACGGAGCTGGGCTTGCGGCAGCTGGTGGAGTCAGATATCAACAGCCTGCGCAGGATCCTGGACGAGCTGACCCTGTGCAAGTCCGACCTGGAGGCCCAGGTGGAGTCCCTGAAGGAGGAGCTGCTCTGCCTCAAGCAGAACCATGAACAGGTGAGGGAGTCCCAGCCCTCAACACCCCAATATTGAGAGGTCCATAACTCCCCTGATCAGGATAAGGTAGGTCTTTGCTAAGCTCTTTAGAGCTAACACAATGTTTTGCTGGTTGCTCAAAACACACTTGAGAATTGTTGGGGCATGAGTTACAGAACTCCATTTTTTTTTTAACCTAAAAGAGTGCAGTCAGCTGACCTATTTCCATTTGGAGCCAGACCTGGGCTTAAAAGTCCACACAGAGATGTTTAAAGTACTTTCTAGTATTTGATAAGATCTGTTATTTTGTCAATAGATGCCTAATGAATGACTAAGACTGGAAGGAGATAGCAAACTTCTTTGTATCATGTATCACCCCGCTGGATGGATGGATGGGTGGATGGATGGGGAAAATGGGAGAAATGAAGGAATTCAAAGAATGGTTGATTCAGACCTCATGGTCAAATGTAATACTAGGAAATCAGATGCATGTCTCAAACATTAGATATTTTGATGAAGAGGAAACAACCCCTAATGGATAGTATATGATGGCCCAAGACATGAAATACATGAGAGGAGCTAAACCTGTTTTTTCTATATTTAAGTAGCAACAATTATAAATCAGTTATCATGCCAGGCTTATCATTGAGCAAAGAGAAAGAAATGATAGATCTTGGAGTGGAAAGAAGCATTAGTATCGTTTAATTAAGCAGCCTCGTGATACTGATGAGGAGAGACTCAGACAGGAGGCGTGAATCACAATAGTTAACTTAGCTGGGTTGTACATTAACTAGGTTTCAACTAATGAATCCTAAATTTCAGTGCAATCTTCTTCTCACCACACTGGACTCATCCAAAGAGATCTTATTTATAGACTCTTTCTGTGGGTTCATTTCTTCCCCTTCCTCCATCAGGAAGTCAACACGCTGCGTTGCCAGATTGGGGACCGCCTCAACGTGGAGGTGGACGCTGCCCCCACAGTGGACCTGAATCGCGTGCTCAATGAGACCAGGTGTCAGTACGAGGCCCTGGTGGAGACCAACCGCAGGGACGTGGAGGAATGGTACAACACCCAGGTGGGCAGCTCAGCACCTCAGCACATGGTCACTCAAGACCCAAGGCCACTCGGGGCCCCTACGGCAGGGTCTGATCCTGTCTCTCCCCTTTGGTGTTTCAGACTCAGGAGCTGAACAAGCAGGTAGTGTCCAGCTCGGAGCAGCTGCAGACCTGCCAGGCAGAGATCATCGAGCTGAGACGCACAGTCAACGCCCTGGAGATCGAGCTGCAGGCCCAGCACAACCTGGTGGGTGTGGCTCAGACCTCCGGGTGAGAAATGTGAGCTCGGGGAACCCGAGTCCCTGGGATGCGCTTTGGGCCATGCTCTCCTTAACTCTTGAAGCTTTGCCTTCTCTGGAACCCTATGGAGAAACCCGGTAAAGGAGCTGCTCTGACATCCTGTATCTTCTCCGCACAGAGGGACTCTCTGGAGAACACGCTGACGGAGACGGAGGCCCGCTACAGCTCCCAGCTGGCCCAGGTGCAGTGCATGGTCAGCAACGTGGAGTCCCAGCTGGCCGAGATCAGGGGTGACCTGGAGCGACAGAACCAGGAGTACCAGGTGCTGCTGGACGTCCGGGCGCGGCTGGAGTGTGAGATCAACACATACCGGGGCCTGCTGGAGAGCGAGGACTGCAAGTGAGTACCCAGCAGGCGGCACTCCTGCAAAGCACATGCACTGAAGGATAAGACAGGGACCTTGCAGGTCAAATTTCAGATGCCAATATGTCTGTAGAGACCAAAGTTTTATATTACAGCAGTGGGAAATGGAGGGTATTTGTTGCTACCATTGCCTGGCTAAAGGTATTTTCTGGTCCAAAAGATACTTGAGAGACTTGACTATTTTCCCCACTGGTCTGCCTTTGGATGCTGATGGGTAAATAAAGCTTTGTACCTTCAGGATTGGCTGTCACAGCAGAAGGGAAAATAAGACTGTAATGACCATCATATATATTGAATAGTGCTTTCAGATTTAACCTAAACACTCAAATCCACTGTTTCATGGATCTTAGTTGGACCCATATGAGGTAGGTAGAGTGGGGGTCAGTATAACCATCGTATAGATGAGCATTTGAACATTAACAGGGAAAATGACTCAATAACTCATAGGGTCCAGCGCTGGTCACCTAACACAGTATTTTCATGAAGTCTTGTGGACTTTCCACAGTTCTGTATGGTAGGTCTTACTGACCCTGTCGTATGGGGTGCAGCCAAAGCTGAGAGGGATGAAGTGACTGCCCGAGGACTTCAGGGTTACAGAGTGAGGGCTGTGATTGCACCTCGAGTCACTGCTCTTTTCCTCCGCTGTCTGACATCGTGGGAGCGATCAGAACCGGCTTGGCTTCCTGACACATCTGAGAATGGATTCTGCTTGTTCCCACATCTCCTTGGGTTGAGTCCCCTCCTTTATTTTTTTATTATTCCTCTCATGCTGACAAGCTAATGATTCTGTGTCCTAGGCTGCCCTGCAACCCCTGCGCCACGACCAACGCATGTGACAAGCCCATTGGGCCCTGCGTCATCAATCCCTGTGCCCCTTGTGGGTCCCGTACTCGTTGTGGGCCCTGCAGCTCCTTTGGGTGCTAAACCTCCCGGGGCCAGCAAGAGGACTGCATGAAGACAGAAGGATTGCTGATGGACCAGCCCTGCTTCTCTGACATCACCAGGGACCCCACCCCAGGCATCACCGTAAAACATGGTTTGGAAGAAGAACAAACAAACACTCAAGCTGGGCTCTAAGCCCAGGCCTGCCTGAACCTCTTCATTCAAAGTCACTGTCCTGTACTTATTCTGGGACATGATGGTCTGACAGGTTTGGGCCATGAACGTGTCATCTGAGGTGTCTTGTGTTTCTCTCTGTTGCTTTGTTTGATTTTTCTTGCAGGTCCCCAAATCCCTTTGCACATCTCCTAATAAACTTTCCTTTTGCAAAACAAAGATGATTTGTATTCATTCTTTTCCAAGTGTTTGCTCTATCTGTAGATGCTCCTTAAAAACCCACTTGAAAGCATAGGTGGACTGTGTAGTTTAATCTTCTAAAAGGTCTTTGTCACCATTAGTTAACATTCATTAAGTACAATTAGCCCCAGCATCCAGCCAGACCAGCAGGGAACCAACGGGACCACTAAAGGCAAGAGGCCTCATCTGAAAATGATAAACACATTCATTTTGGGAACTTAGTAAAATACAATGGTTACTACTTCTAGAAAGTTCCACTTTTTCTTTTCCAAGTGCCTACAAGAAGAGGGACAGGAGCTAACATTTCCTGAACAGCAACCAAGCCCAGGAACTGCATGACTAGTTTTTTTCTTACTTGTATAAGTAGCAACCTTGGGACTGAATCCAGCACTCCCCGAATGTCAGTTCCACATGACATGTGACTTTGAGAGAATAAAACTGATTTCAAACACGCACCCATAGCTTATATAGCCTTCAAAATTGTCACCTGGGGAGAGATGATGCCAATAGTACCCCAAATGTCTCTTAAAATTTCCTCTGGAAAATACTGAAGAACTCCTAAGGGTAGAAAGGAACATCACTTGCATTTGAGTAATACCTGACAGATTTTTAAAGCATTTCTCTCCTCATTTGAATTTTTTCACCACTGGGACTAAACTTGGATTTTGGGACCCCTCCCTCACCAGAAAGCTCTTTAGAAACAAACTAGAGTATTAAGTCTTTGCCAATGCTCAGAGTGACAGCTACGCTGATGCCCTGCTCCGACTGGTGCCCATTGATGTCCGGCCATGGTTCCTGGCTCCCCCAGCTGTGCCCGCTGTGGTCTGTGCAGTCATTGCCCAAGTCTTTGGCCAAACTGCTGGCTATGTTTTCTTTCCTTGAGATGCAGGTGACACTATCTACCCCTGCAGTGACGATGCCTGCTCCAATGCTGGTCTTAAATTGTTGTCCTCTTTGCATGTTTACTCCATTATTGTTGATGTTGTTGGAGCTCCCTTAGCCAGACCTCAGGCATGAGACCCTGGAAGTGACACTCCACGCCGTGCCCAGAATGTCCTAGACCCGGTTGGTGCAGTCCAGCCTCTTCCTTGAGGATAAGTTCATCCCCAGGAACCACTTCCTCCACGCCTTGTACAAACACCCTCATCCAATCCATCTCATCAGTTTTCCATGTGTTGGGACCACTGTCCACTAGTAGCTACCTGCAGCTGCCTTTATCGGGGACAGGTGCCTCCCAAACACCATTGCCTTTGGGGTTTTATTGTCAGCGCTAAAGAGTCTATTGCCAGTCTAACTGTGGTTCATTCTACGGTTGGTGATCCCCCCCACTTTGTTTCTAAGATGCTCTCTATCTCTAGTGTTGTGTAGCTTCACTGCGTTACATAGAGGGGGTGGGTCTGGTTCACGGTTTCCTGTTTAGGACTGAGGCGTTCCTAGAACTGATGCATGGTTTTCAACACCTATAGACAACTCTCATTGTACTTTTGGAATATTGCTTCTGTCCTATTTTCTCCTGCTTTTTAAAAAATAGCTTTATCGAGGTATAATTCAGACCATAATGTATATACCAATTTATATACCATAAAATTCACCTATGTGAAGCATATAGTTCAATGATTTTAAGTCTATTGATAGAGTTATGTAACCTTTACTGCAATTTTAGAACATTTCATCATTCTCAGAAAGAAATCTTGTACCCAGGGAGTGGTCACTCCCACTGCCTCCCACCTGCCAGGCCCAGGCAACCACTGTTGTCTATAGATTTGCCTGTTCTGGACGTTGCATATGAATGGAATCATACAGTACATGGTATTTTTTGGCTGGCTTCTTTTACATAGTATAATGCTTTAAATTTAGAGCCCAGTAAAACACAGTTCAACTTTTTCTTTTTCCTTTTTTAAAAAAATCTTCCTGTGACAATGAACATACATTTTTCTTTTTCCAGTTCATCTTTTCATTAAAGGTACAGCGTTTTGAGAGATGTGGCTTTTTTTTCAGGGATCTGAGTTTCCACTCTCTCATAAAGACCAAAGGCCTTAGCCCATGTCCCTCATTTCTCTAGTCTAATTTACTCTTTTCCAATTTAGACTCTTTCACAAACTCTCCGTGTGAGCTTGGGCAAGTCACTTCCCTCTGTCAACCTTTCTCCATTTGCAGAACGAAAGAGTTGGGTGAGATGGCTGCCTAGGTCCTTGGGCGCTCCAATATCCTAAGATTCTAGACTTCATCTGACTGAGCCACTATTTCCAGGAAAGAAATTTAATCACCGCCTATGTGTGTGGGGAATCCATCCTACGGATGTGGCTCAGTGAGGTGACCCTAACAGCCAGTCTCTGGGATGGTAGGCTGGCTATCACCTGGCAGAACATTTCTCCGAGGCTTGCTTCCCCTGCCAGTCTCTTCCCCTGAAGCTCAGACCCACACATCAGTCAATTCATGAGCTACAGGTTGTTTGATCCCATAGGAAGCTTGGTTTTCCTTCATCACCTACTAATAGATCGCCTCTGGAATGGGCAAACTCAGCAGTTATCAAAAGGGTGTGAATGCCAATTATCACAGAGGCAGAGTAACAAGTTCAAGTGCAATGTAACGATTATGTTGGAATAGGAATCTAACCTGGGTCCTTGTACAATTCTTTAAGTCTTTAGAAGACTTGTAAGAATTTCCTTTTGTAATTTTTAATGTCAATTTTATTTCTTTTTCTTGTGCAGAAGTAATACACATGTTTTCATAAAATTGGGAGACGACAAAAAAGTATACAGAAGTAAAAAAAAAAAAGCATCCAAAAGAAGTAAAATTAAAAGCATCCAGTTGTACTGTGGTTGTTTCGTATCTCTCAATTGTCCTCATTATTAAAATCACATTACTTTTAATTCTGTTATGACTATATTTTGGGTAAGCGTATTGCTCTTGAGTAGAGTGCCATCATTTGAACAGTTGTGGTTCTAAGATCTCCAAATCATGGGATATAATTCCATATTTGATGGTATAGAATTGTATCTAAGCTGCTTCACAGTGTTAAGATATAACTGTATCATCAATGTAGAAACAGCAATTGAAATCAGGGAGTCAAAACTACCTCTGTATGCTGAAATCTATCATTATTGCCACATTCACCCTTCATTCTTCTTCAACAGAGCATATCTATAGATAATAACATTTTGTGTTTTTTTTTTTTCATTGCCTTTGGTTCTGCTCCTAGCTTGTGGCAGATCAGATGGGTTTTGAAATTATTCAACATTTCCGCAGCATGGTGATGGGGGTTGGGACTGCAGTGGGAATCAGCAGATTTGGATTCAAACTCTGAGACCCTTAGCAAGCTGTTTCTCCATTCTGAGCCTCAGTTTCCCCATGTGTAAAATGAGAGGGCTGGATGAGATGATCATTAAGATTCCTGACATCACTCTTGTTCCAAGATCTCCCCTCTCTCTTTTGACTGTTTTGGCATTTGGGACCTACCGTAAGAGGTGGACGGGGGGAAAGGAAGAGCCCAATGCAAAGCAGCCTGGTTTTCGATCTGCAGCTGTCGCTGAGGGACTTGGACTCTGCTGTGAGTCCTTCTCTGAGTTCTGCTCTGTCCTCTGCTAGGAAGATAGTAAGGAGCCCTTCCCTGTCCTGGGCAATGTATCTAGGCACACAACTGAATTCTTTCCTCATTGCCTCTCTTTAGGACATCAAATAAGTCTCATCTTATGCCTTACGACAAAGCAGAAATAGAGTTGTATGTATTGACAGCTGAGTGCTTATGCTTCTTGGGTAATTGTTCCTAAGTCATCGACTATTATGAATTGTCAGATGGAAACAAGCTTGACATCTTTAAACTGCTTAAAGCACACTCTAATTACTGCAAGAACGTGTTGGTAAGCTCAAAGCTGCCAGGCTTTATAATCAGGTATACAAATGGATTGTGGCAGGACTTCTCTAAATAACGAACATCTCAGCTCAGTGTGTTTCAAGTCTCAGTTGACCAAAATTCAGTGTGTTACTTTAAGAGCACAGGTGCTGTATCCAGCAGTCATACCTTTGGGATCCTGGAAGGGTCCTGGCAACTTCCTGGTCAATATATTCAAGACCCTTTCCATGATTCTGACCTTCCGGGGGCCCTTTGCCACACTTGACAGTTTTGCCCTTCACATCCGCTTTGACACTCTCCCCCCCACCCTCCCCGATGTCATACCATGAACTGGCTCTCTTCATTTTCTCTTGCCATTTCTCCATTTATCTCTGATTCCTTTTTCTTTCTCCTGCTCTATAGTTGGGGAATTTTCCAAAATTAGGTCCTCGGCCCCTTCTTGCTCTTCTCTTTGTGTACTCTCCCTTGGCTCATCTCTCCAACTTTCACATCTGCACTGGAATTATTTCTGTCACGAATTCTAGTCAACTCCAAGGACCTGCTGAACATGTCCCTGTTTCTTCAAACACAGCTTATCAAGAACGAAACTACGTCACCCCTTTTCTTAGAACTTTCAATGGCTCCTCATTCCCCTTAAGATCGAGCCTAAACTCAAGGAGATGTACATGGTCCTTCAGGCCTTCAGGGAACTCAACGAGAGAGAGATGGGCACATAAGTCACGACAATGCCATGTTCAAGGTGAAATGAGAGCTCAGAGAGGAGGGAGAGATGATCGGTCAGAAGTTAGGAAAAGAGGTAGGTCATTTATATCTAAGCAGCATGGAATGATGGAAATAATCTGCTTCTCCTCCATCCTCATCTGTCACTCTCTGGCTCACACCGTCCTTACTGAGCTTCTTCCAATTCCTCTAATACAGAATTTCCCAACTTACTGAGGTCTGAAGAAGTTAGGGAATGAGGTATGATGAAAAGAACAGAGATCTGTGTTGGAATCCTGGCTTCACAACATATGAACTCCTAGACTCTATGCCTCAGTTTGCTAATCTGTAAAATGGGAATAACACCATTTACCTTGAAGGATCATGGTGAGGAGTGAAGGAGGTCATGTTCATGAGATGTGTACAGCACCACCTTGGGCCTGTGCAGGTGCTCAACAAATGCCAGCTCCATCTGACCATAACCCTGGTCCACCTTCCATTCCTCAGTGCCCTGTACAAACTATAACCCTGGTGACTATCTGTTATTCTGTTGATTGACATTATCATGGAGATCAATAGTGCTTGTCATATCAGGAAACAGGGCCACTGGGAACTAGGTTATTTTAATGCTTCTAGAAGGATCTATTGCTCTTTCTGAGAACCATGAGTTTGGAATTTGGAAACTTGACCTAACAAAAGATACACAGGCAAAATCTAAGCTTTGCTTTCTCAGCGAGAAGAGCCCGAGGTTTGCCAAGCAGTCAAGACTGGTAAGCCAAAAAGCAGCAGTACCCCTGGACCTGCCACACCCCGCTAATAAAGCCCAGGGCGTTCAGGAGGCCAGCTCTTTGAAGCCACACTATGAAGCTCTTACTTGACTGACACACAGCCTGGAAGAGGAGTCCCAAGTTAGGGAGAAGCCCAAGTAAAGTATTTTATGAGGTGAGGGACTCTTCTGAGGAAACATAACAAATGGAAGGGAAGGGCTTTTGACAATCACCAAATAAGAAAGAACAAAAGGGTTGCCTTCCATGTCCACACCCTCTGTGGAAGGGATATAAAAGCTCCCCAGAAAGAGACCTACAAGGTCCTTGGAGAACTGGGACTCTGTCTTCAGCTGGCACCTCGCTCCCTCCTAGCACCATGCCTTACAACTGCTGCCTGTCCAACCTGAGCTGCCGCTCCGGCTGCCCCTCCCGGCCCTGCGTGGCCCCCAGTTGCCATAACATCCCCCTGCCCGGGGCCTGTAACATCCCCGCCAATGTGGGCAACTGTGGCTGGTTCTGCGAGGGCTCCTTCAATGGCAGCGAGAAGGAGACCATGCAGTTCCTGAACGACCGCCTGGCCAGCTACCTGGAGAAGGTGCGCCAGCTGGAGCGGGACAACGCGGAGCTGGAGTGCCGCATCCAGGAGCGGTGCCAGCAGCAGGAGCCCTTGATGTGCCCCAGCTACCAGTCCTATTTCCGGACCATCGAGGAGCTCCAGCAGAAGGTGAGTGGATGGGTATCACACTGCATCCAGCAGGAAGGTGTAGGGAGGAATCTTGAGATACGAATTAGAAACAAGATGAGCTCTTGGGGTGATTGAAATGCAGGGGTTGAAGTCTGGCTCTTTGTTTTGTTGAGTTACCATCTTATTCTAGACCCAGGACTGTTAGGTGTGAGTATTTGCATAGCGTTAGTCTATGTGGAGGTAGCAGTACTTTGCACAAATAAGCTGTAATTAAAATCTGCCTCCGAATGTTTCCATGCATTTGCCAAGCTCCAGAATTATTACCCTGCGGGGAGAGAAAAGACTGAGCCCCAGGTGGGAGCTGAGGAAGTGGAACCTTTTGTAAAGATTGGACCATTTTCTCTCCCTCACCTGGACTTTTGACTGCTCTGAACTCTTGTTGCCGTCCTCTTGTGGGTACCTAATCATCCTGACTTCATTGTCCTGATCTAGATGCTTCTGGGCTCCCCCTGGTGTGCATGTGTCCAGCGAGGGCATAAAATGGTTGGTTGAAACCAGAAACAGTGGAAACTACCCACTGGGACATAGTGCGAAGCATCCTGGATGGCTGGGGCGATGTGGCTACTTCCCTGGCCCAGCCCCTACCCCTCACATCTACTAGTGTATGTTTTGATTTTCCCCATTGGATTGGAAGTTTCTTGAGGGCAGGATCCATTGCTCACTCATTTTTGTATCCTCAGCTCTTAGAACCATGCCAGGTAGACAGTCAGTTTTTAAAAAATGAATGTTAGCTATCAGCTTCTCAGTATTGCTTATTGGGAAAGAAAAAGAAAGATTTAGTTACTGATATTTTGCGTCCATATTTTAGTGTTCTTTTTTTTCAAATTTAATTTCTCAGATATTTATTGAGCACATGGACAGTATTTAATAATCTTATATAAGATCCACAGCATTTTTTTTCATTCTATTCTTTCCATAGAAGTGAATCAGCAGGGATTCCTGTTGCTTAAAAATAACTAAGCTCATTCTAGAATGTTTTGGGTCTTCTAGATCCTGTGCAGCAAGTCTGAGAACGCCAGGCTGGTGGTGCAGATTGACAACGCCAAACTGGCCGCGGACGACTTCAGGACCAAGTGAGTGGGCAAGTGGGGTGTTGCCTTCTCTCTGTTCTCTCCTTCCCCTCGGCCTGTCTTCAGCACTGACAAACATCAACAGAGCTTTTCTTTAGATGTTTCCCCAAGATCCGCAGAGCCATTCATTGTTCATCAGAGCCCAGAGATCCCTTTTCCAGATTCAGATTCTTCCACTCGTGTTTTGGTAAAACGACATCCCCCAATCTAATGCAGAAGTCTGGTCCCCGGATGCTCTACCGTGAACAGAATTCAATAAGGAGAATATGGGAAGTGTGTTCATTTTGGAAACCTCACAGCTTATGGGCTTTTATCCCCTTAAGTCCACTGGCTCTTTATTTATTATACTACAAATAGTTACCAGTGGATTTTCCTCTAGCAGCGACTGCTTGGTGTTGAAAACCTAAATGAAGGCGATGGCTGTAAAACCACAAGCCCCAACTCCCAGTGGTCTGACATGAAAACCAGAGTCAAGGCCAGGCCTGTCCCTGATGCTCCTGTCTGTATCCCAGGTACGAGACGGAGCTGGGCTTGCGGCAGCTGGTGGAGTCAGACATCAACGGCCTGCGCAGGATTCTGGACGAGCTGACCCTGTGCAAGTCTGACCTGGAGGCCCAGGTGGAGTCCCTGAAGGAGGAGCTGCTCTGCCTCAAGCAGAACCACGAACAGGTGAGGTCCCCAAGGAGCAATAGGATCAAACTTGCCAAGGCCTGTTTCCAACCCCACAGGGTGCGGGAGAGTGTTCTAGCTGGGGAATGTGTTCTCCAAACAAAAAGGATTTGTTGAGAATGAGTCATCTAAAAATCCCTGATAGGAGATTAGGACATTTCTGCCAGAGGCAGAAATGAGAGTGGAGGATGTTGGTGAGACCAGCAATGAGGCAAGGTCAGCAAGCAGGCAGCCTCTTCTCCGCTCTGGTCAGAGCAGAGGGGGCCGCAGAGATCTTCTGTCCCAATTGTCCATGTAGCAACTGGAGAGGCCAGGATGAGGGCTGAATTGGAAACAAAACCCTTCTCCTTTTTCTCATCTAGAACTCTTCTTGCTATTCAGAGTTGCCAGAAGGAAACACTGAAAAAATGCTCACTGTCAATTACACAATAAAAAAGACGGATATTTTGTGTAAACCTTAAACCCCAAAACAATGCAAATAGCTAATATTCATCAAGTGCATATTTTGTGTCAAACGTTGTGCTCCATACTTTAGAACACCAGAGGTAGTTGTAGATGTCATAGATGAAGAAATCGAGGCTTCTAGAAACTTCTAGAAGCCATAGTGTAGGTGGTAGAGATGAGACCTAATTCGAATCTGTCTGACGTCCACATAAGCCCGAGCATCATACTATGCTGGCGCTATGAAATTAGCATTGAAATGAGCAGACAGTATTTCCTTCAGCAAAATCTACACTGGTGAAACCAACACATCAATGGTTAAGTCTTTTCTATTCCAGGATGGTGGATTTTGAAGTAAGCATTCTTTAATTCCTCTTTAGCCAGATTTCATCCTTTTTTACGACCCATGGTTAAGAGTCAAACATGAGAGGTTATGTGATATACCAGCCAAAACACTGAACTTGGTGTTTGGGGCTCACAGTGTAAATTGTGGTCAGTTAATCTCCACTCTCTGAGAGGAGTGGCACAGTGCATACGAGGGCAGAAAGAGGTCACTGTCTTAAAAGCTCTGTGAGTGGAATCCACAGATTAGTCATGCACACAGAACCCAGTTAATGAGATCATCAGAGGACCTGAGCTGTTGTTGAAAGCTGCGGCATGACAAGTCGAATTGCATTCTTAAAGGAGAGCATGAGGATCCTTTGTGTTACTTTCAATTTTTAAATCTTTAAAATTTAATAAACACAGTTGAAAAATTTTAAATCTTCCATCAGGAAGTCAACACGCTGCGTTGCCAGATTGGGGACCGCCTCAACGTGGAGGTGGATGCTGCCCCCACAGTGGACCTGAATCGCGTGCTCAATGAGACCAGGTGTCAGTACGAGGCCCTGGTGGAGACCAACCGCAGGGACGTGGAGGAATGGTACAACACCCAGGTGGGCAGCTCAGCACCTCAGCACACGGTCACTCAGGACCCAAGGCCACTCGGGGCCCCTACGGCAGGGTCTGATCCTGTCTCTCCCCTTTGGTGTTTCAGACTCAGGAGCTGAACAAGCAGGTGGTGTCCAGCTCGGAGCAGCTGCAGACCTGCCAGGCAGAGATCATCGAGCTGAGACGCACGGTCAACGCCCTGGAGATCGAGCTGCAGGCCCAGCACAACCTGGTGGGTGTGGTTCAGACCTCCGGGTGAGAAATGTGAGCTCGGGGAACCCGAGTCCCTGGGATGCGCTTTGGGCCATGCTCTCCTTAACTCTTGAAGCTTTGCCTTCTCTGGAACCCTATGGAGAAACCCGGTGAAGGAGCTGCTCTGACATCCTGTATCTTCCCCGCACAGAGGGACTCTCTGGAGAACACGCTGACGGAGACGGAGGCCCGCTACAGCTCCCAGCTGGCCCAGGTGCAGTGCATGGTCAGCAACGTGGAGTCCCAGCTGGCCGAGATCAGGGGTGACCTGGAGCGACAGAACCAGGAGTACCAGGTGCTGCTGGACGTCCGGGCGCGGCTGGAGTGTGAGATCAACACGTACCGTGGCCTGCTGGAGAGCGAGGACTGCAAGTGAGTATGAAGCTAGTCACATTTCTCTGGGGGCACATGAGGTTGCTGTGGGGGATGAAAAGTTTTCTTGATGAAAATAAATGCATATAATTCAAGTGTTTGGTTGGCAGCAAAGGAAGAGAGATATAAACAAAGTGTGTTTAGTGTCTTCCTATTTCTTCAGCTCATTTTCCCCTAACTTGAGCCAATGGTTTTCTGTCTCCAGACTCCCCTGCAACCCATGTGCCACAACCAATGCTTGTGACAAGCCCATCGGGCCCTGCGTCTCCAATCCTTGTGCCCCACGTGCTCGGTGCGGGCCTTGCAATACCTTTGTGCACTAGAGGCCCTGGTGCCAGGAGGGGGAGGAGGACTCCAAAGTCACATCTCAACTCTACTTCACCCAGACATCTCCAACAGTGAGCACTCTGGACAAAGGAAGACACTTCTACCAGCACCCGCTTCCAGAAATCACCTCTAGCCTTCCGCTGATTTCCCTAGCTTGATTGATTCTTTAGCACAAGAGACGGCAATATCGCCTTACTGGCTCAGTCTGTTTTCTGAGTTACATAGAAAAACCTACAACCTCTGTCAACCTATATCAAATAGTATCTGTTAGAACAATGCCATATTTGCATAACGTATTATGCTTTAACCGGTGCCAATCTAGATGTGATTTTAAAACAATTACATTAAATGTGATATTACTGATGGGCACGCTATGGAAGTGAACGTAATTGGAAGAAATCTTCCTTGTCACTCCCTTTGGTCTTTGGAGATGCAATAAAAGATCCCGTTAGCCTCCTAATAAACTCTCATTCTGGCATAAAAGTGACAATTGTCCTTTTCATTCATTAGTTTCAAAATTGGGTGTCTTGTATAAATAGTGACCAGTGTTCTTCCATCAGATGAAGGGGTCATTCACCCCAATCTATGGTCTGTGAGTTTTCTGAAAGGAAAGTCTCCACTACACAGCCCCCACCTATTGATGTGCATGTCGTGTTTGGGAAGAAGGTGGTGGGAAAAGAATGGCAAATTCACAGGAGGGTACCTGCAAACGTTTTTTGTCAAGCTCTTCAGAGGGAATACGAGAGAGAATCACAGAAGGAGGACACCATCAGGAGGAAGTGAATCTTGAGAGAAAGGCTGTTCCTCTTGCCAACATGAAAATATTATAACCTAGGAAGAACTGGGAAAAATACACTTAGCCAACAATTATGTTCCTCCAACCTGATCTTTGCATATTGGATTTTCTTTTTTCACAGCCATTTGTTGACCATTAGGTGGTCAACAAATAGTTAATAAGATACCTGCCTGAAATTAATAACCTATGTAGGGCAGATGAAGAAATGAATCATAGAGAGGTTGCTGGAATGATGTCACACAGCAAACACACTTTTGCTAAATAGAGGAGATGCACTTGGGTGACTGAGAGAACCGGAAACATGTGGGCACACGATTGCCTTTTTCTAATGAGAACTGAGTAATTTCCCCTTCTCTTAACCGTGGCATTGTGTTCTTTGAAGGCAATAAGTCATTCGGACATCAACAACAATGAGACTCACAGTATGACACAAAACGTCACTGTGAAAGAATTTTGGGACAAGCACAAGATTTGAAGTGCAACTTCTGAACGAAGCCCAATTTAAAACAGAAAGTAAGTGAAGAACTAAAGTGGTTTGACTACACAAAGATTGAATTCATGTCAACGGTTTTCCAGTTTTTCTTGGAGGCACTTAAGCATAGACCCAGAAAGGTGCCTGTCATGGCCATGTCCCAGTGCTGCTCAGGGGCCACTTTGATAGACAAAGCCGATCAAAGGTGACAAAGTAAGGTATATTCCAGAAAGTTTGGGGTTTTAACTGAGAGTCGGAGTGTGTCTAAAAAATCTTTTTTTCCATCTCTAGTTAAGCTGTGACTGATAACAAAAAAAGACCTGGTGAAAAAGGAGTTCTTTCAAACTCACAAATTGCATATCCAATGAAATAAGTTGATTGAAAAATGTTAGTTAATGTGTATGCCTATATTTGAAAAAATCGTGGATTTGTATATACATTTAAAAATACATATTAAATTCATGATTGTGTTTGTCCCTGGGAAGAAAGGATGGGAATGTAAACATGTATGAAAGTCAAAATTCTCTGTTATCTTTAATGCATTTTTTTAAAAAAACCAGAAAAAAACAACAAAAAAAAACCCATTTACTTGATTTTTAACACTTAGAGCAAAGATGAAAAAATACTGACAGCTACTAATCCTAAGTATGGTAGCACAGGTTTTAAAATATATTTTTTCTGTTCTTTGGTTGCTTTGTTTTAATGCCTAGCTGTTTTTTGTTTCAAGAAAGTATTTTGTCGCTATCAAAACAAAACAAAAGAATTGGGTGGAAAAGCAAGTTAATCTGTTTATTTCAGCCATTGATGGCTGTGGTAATCCTGGGTATTAGACATTGGAATCTTAATGGCATAGCTGTTTACCTGACGGAAACTATGGTGCTTAGAATAGGCTGAGTAACCAGAAGGACAGACAACCAGGACAGTCACAGCCACAGCCACAAAGTGACGGCAAATGACATCTGTCCAGATCCTTGCAATAAGATAGTCATGAAAAGGGATTTGTGATTTTTATACTTATTATAATAAGGAGAAAGGAAGACAAGTGAATCAAAGGGCACTTTATAAAAAAATCTAACTGCTTTATTACAAGCAGTCTGGGGTGCTCTTGGAAGCACCATATAAGATTTACACAAAATAAGTATTTCCCTCTTTATGACGGGTTGGGAAGCACCATGTCCAAAGACAAATATGAAAATGCTCTCAACCAGAGAAGAATCAATAAAATAAGTGTATGGTTATCACGGGTGACTACTTGTGGGTATGCAGGTTTCTGTAAGAAATCTGTTTAGTAGATTCATGGTCTTAGGAAACTTTCCTGCTCAGGATGGAGTTTCTTTTTTCAAATACAAATCCTTGACTTTTATTAAGAATATCTTTCTGTGGCATCCTTCTCGGTCAGAAATTTTACAATAGAAGTAGACAGAAAAACGGGGGTTGTGGAGGTGATTAATTTTATCTGTCGAACCAGCTAAGGGACGCCCAGATAGCTGGTAGACATTATTTCTGGGTGTATTTGTGGGGATGTTTCTGGAAGAGATTAGCGTTTGAATCAGTAGACTAAGAAGGTCAATAGCCTTTACCAGTGGGTGGGGGGCATCATCCAATCACTGAGGGCCTGCATAGAACAAAAAAGCAGTGAATTTGCTCCCTTTGTTGGAGCCGGGACATTCATCCTCTCCTGCCCTTGGACACCGAGGCTCCTGGTTCTCTGGTCTTCAGACTCAGAACGAGTCCAGTTATCTGGCTTGTAGGTGGCAGATCGTGGAACTTCTTAGCCTCCATAATCACATGAGCCAATTCCCATAATAAATGTATGTATATATATGTATGTCCTATTAGTTCTGTGTCTCTGGAAAACCTTGACTAATACAAGGAAAGAGAGTGCCAAGATGGCAGGCAATGGAGTTTGTGGTGGCATGTATGTCCTGAACATAAAATACAGGCCTGGGAAGATTTCTATGGGTATAGGAGACTGGGGAATGGAGATGAGTGTGCATTCAATATGGACCATCTTTCCTGTTTGTCATATTTCCCTGACTTCAATGAACCTGGAGGTATTAAATTAAATTTGCCTTCAGGGTCAAGTGAAAGGGCTTCTTTTCTTCATTCAGCTTCCTTCAACTAATCCCCCGAGTTTCTTGTTTATGGCTGGAGGGAGGGAGGGAGGGAGAGAGGGAGGGAGGGAGGGAGGGAGAAAAGGAGGAGGGAGAAAGGGAGGGAGAGAGAGAGAAAGCAAAACATAGAGTGAGCATGTAATATATGGTTCAGTTAAAAGGTTATTAGCAAACCTTGGGAAATGGTTGATACCAGACACTTTTTGTTGTTGGGGGAAAAGGAAAGGGAAGAGGTAGAGAACAGTGACTATAGGCCATCAGCACCCCACAGGTTCGGGAAAGGATTATCTGGGAGAAGAGGGAGACTGTATGAAGAGAGGACTGTGCAACAATGTCTCCTATCCCAATGTTCTTCTTACAAAAGCTACCCCTCTCGTTGACATAGACCCTCCCCTCAATTTGTGACTGCAGTGGAAGTGACCTTATGGGATTTCTGAAGATAGTTCATAAAAGGAATAGCAGCTTCCACCTAGGTTCCCCGGGCTGCTTGGAACCCAGGCACTGAGCTATGAGGAAGCCCAAGTAGCCTTCAAGTAGCCCCCAGCCTACAAGTCTTTCTCGATGATGTTCCAGGCATCACAGAGCAGAGATCAGCTATCTTGCTGTGCCTTTTCTGAATTCCTGACACAGAATCCATGCACATAAGAAAGTGTTTGTTGATTTACAGCACTGTATTTGGGGTATTTGTTATGCAGCAGTAGGGACCAGAACAAAGATTTTCTCTGGGGCCTCTGGTTTGTCTTTACCTTGGGAACCAAATGAAAGTATCAGACAGTTACATCTTGACTTCCCAGCATCCATAAAATTCTAAGGGGGTCTAAAGAGGGCTGACTTTCTTTTGTCAACTGTATTTCCAAAGACCACACCTGCGGATACTTCTAGACTATCTTTTATTCCTTTAAAGATAGCAACATAGCTCATGATACTGGGTGTTTGATCATTCCAGTATCGGGAGTCTTTGTGGTCTGCTTATGCTTTGCTGTTTCTACAGGTTCTCTCTCATGGTGCCTTGCTTCCTTGTGGGCTTAGTGCGTTGTGAGTTGTTCGTTGTATCAGCCAGAGAAGGCTAAGTTACAGTTACTGTAGTAACAACCAACTCTCACATTCCCCAAATCTGATCACAACAAGAGCTTATTTCTTGCTTAGGCTCTAAGTCCAGCATAAGCCACCAGGAGGCTCCAATCATCAGACCTATTAAGAAACCAGGGCTGACAGTAGCATCAGCTCTAGAGATACTTCCACAGATCTGCTTGGGAACAGATCTGTGACACACATCACTTCCATTCATATGTTATCAGCTGAGGCAAGTCATTTGGCCATACCCAACTTCAAAGGAGGCAGAGAAGTGCACACCCGACATATTTCTGAAAGGCAGAGAGACAGAAATATTTGGCGAATGGCAGTAATGATTACCACCCTCATTTTCCTTTGGATATTATATGTGGGACTTTGTTGAGGTAGGATGTTGGTGTGTCCCTCCAGAAAGGATTGCCATTTGTTCCTGCCAGTGCACTGGGGCGCTACCAGTCTGAGGCCACTTTAAATCCATAGCCTGAAGTTTTTGGAATCACCCAGGTAATGTGCAAGACCAGAGCCCTGGTGGTAGGTGTGGGTGGGCTGAGATAATGTCTGGGCCACCATCACACCAAGGGGTCCCAGCTTTATGGAGGGTGGATCTGCTAGAGGACTGGATCCTGGTGGTGGGTCCTGGACTTTATTTTCCGTTTCTATCTCCCTGAGAGGTCACGAAAACGACAATTTAAGTTTGCCAAATTCAACAGATCCCTTTGAAGGAAAAGCAGTTTCAGTGCTCAGTTCACCTTTCTGAATTCCTGCCAATTACTTAGTTCTTTGATAGAGTCTTGGCAATTTGTATGACTTGTCAGCTTTCCAATGCTTTTAAGATGACTCAAATTTTAAACAAAGAAAAACAGCATACTTGGTTGTTTTTATGATGCAGGTTAATCCAAATAACCTGGCCTGCCATACCATCTGACACAGAATCTCTGCAGCTGTACTGTCCTATACAGAAGCCACTGGCCACATGAGGCTAATTCAATATAAATGTATTAACGTTAAGCAAAATTATAATTTCAGTGTCTCCATCACATTAGCTACATTTCAACACTGCTTCCAGACCTGATTGGGTAAAGCAGTTACTGATAACAATGAAGGATGAGTGAGGAACAGCAGCAGAAACTCCATTCTCTTCTAGTTGGTACTTTTGACTGTATTGCACTAGATGGGGTCATCTCATTCATTTATGATTTTATTTATTCATTTATTTAACAAGTATTTGTTGAATACCTACCATACAATAGCCACTGGATGTAAATTGGTGAATAAAACAGCGATGGTCATAGTTGTGAAACTTACAATTACTTGAAGATATTCTTACTCTAAGATTTACGTTAAGACAAAGAGGCAATTTTCTGTGGTTTGCTCAAGAAAACCTAACATAGAGGATGGAGGATGGGCTTCAGAAGCAGACAGATACGGGTTCAAATCCAATCCCCACATATTCTAGTTAAAGTAATTGACCTCCATAAGCTTCAGTTTCCTCATGTACAAAATTGAAAAAAAATACTGCATATAGTTATTTTGGGTACTAACCAAAAAAACATGTAAAGTGCTTAGTTCAGTAGCTGGCACAATTGGAGGGGCTGATAATGTACTCCCTTTGCCAAGAGATAGTTAATTGGACACATGATTTAAATCAGTACCATGTCATATAATAAGCTTCTCACATCAAACCAAGTTTCTGTTGAGTTGCTTCTGGTGAAGCCAGAATCAGGGCTTATTTTGTGATTGTCTCTAAAAGAAACACCAGAAGCTGCATGTGTAATGTCAACTGATGAACACTAGAGGCCGCCAGAACAGATGCCATGCCTTGATTTTTATTTTTTTAATGACTCCCGCTCTACCTCCTCACCTTGTTCTTTCTTGCACATTGCGCATACATTTAATATGCACTCAAGTCCCCCAGTTAGGAAAACCAGGACATTTTTGTAAAGCAGTATCTGCCACACCTCAAAATACATTCCTGATGGACAACAGCAGTAAGTGTAAAAAATGCAACTATATAAACTAAATTAAAGTTAATAATTGTCTTTTTGGGGATGGTGAATAAGTTTCAAAGCATAAAAGCAGCAGCAAGAAAAACATAGGTAGGCTTTCCTATATAAAAAGAAAATTATATGCATAAAAATACCACAAATTAAAAGGGAATGATACACTGGGACACATTTTGCAACATGTGTGAGTGACAGAAAGGAAAATTAATATACCTAGCATAAAATAAACTCTTATAAATAAATTAGGAAAGATGAGTAGCTTAACCAAAAAATTGGCACAAGCAGATAATTCCCAAAGAAGAAATAAAGTGGCCTATAAAAAAATGCACTACTAATGAAATAAATACAAATAAATACTACAATAAGATTTCATGATTGGACTATCAATTATGACAAATCTCTTGACAAAGAGATTTTAAAAAACTAATATTGGTGAAGGCACTGTAAAATGGGTGCAAATGGGAACAATTTTTCTGGAGGATGATTTTTTCAACATTTATTCATAACCTTAAAATTATTAACATGCTGAAGATTCAGTAATTACATTTCTAGGAATTTACTTTAGGGCAATAAGAAGGATGCATAAAGATTCACATTTAAGGAAGTTCATACGGAAAACTGGAAACAACTTAGATACCCAATAATGGGAGGTTTACATCAATTTGAAAACACAAATTCTCAAATTTTCATAATATTTAATAGTCAACATATTCACGAGCATATTCTCAGGTTAAGCACAATATTCAGTGTATAAACCACTTTACAAGTATGATTTTTTAAAAGCTTTTATTTTATTTTAAGTGTGTTTTTCCCGGACCCATCAGCTCCAAGTCAAGTAGTTCTTTCAATCTAGTTGTGGAGGGCGCAGCTCACAGTGGCCCATGTGGTGAATTGAACCAGGCCCACTCTAACCAACTGAGCTAACCAGCCGCCCCCTACACAGAATGATTTTGATTTTGTCAAACTACGTGTCAGGATGAAACCTTGAAATATTCACTGGTCTTATCTTACTTCTGCAATTTTTTTGTTTTTTACCACAGCTCTTTCCTCATGACTCAGACATCAGTGGGGTCTTTCTATATTCACTTCCACTAGGGTAGGGTTATTACTGTTGAAATGCAGAGAGAATGACTCAAGTCAATGCTTAGCTTATGCAATTCAAAATAGACTTTTGTGGTGGAGGAAAGTGGCAGAGAAGACCTTGGGCCTCCTAGATGGGGTGATGGAAGGAAGCAGAAATTGTGGAGAGTAAAGAGAACTCAGATATCTCAGCTGGTGCCATAAGAGAGAGAATCATGGCCAGGAATAAGAGAGGACCATATACATTTCAGTGGATGCCCACCATGAACCAGTGGCCACTCACTTTAATGCTATGATACTATCTAAGTCCCCACCCCCACCCCAAAACAGATGAAGGATGGGAGGGAGAAATCCTGAATAATTTCTGAGTTTCTACAGAACTGACTTTTCTTCCCCCACAATCTCAAATGAACATTTGAAATAGGGTTAAACAGACTTAGAGAAAAATAGTTATATATTTTTAACATACCTTGGAAGACGGATTTAGAATTTTGTACCTGATATATATATATATTTACATACATATCAATATTTATATGCAAATATTTAGGAAAAAAACCACTAAAAGGGAAACCAGAATATTAGAAGCAAATATCATTGTTGTGGGATTTCCAGTTGAGATGGTAAACACCGTGATCACCTCCTCAGGACCACATCAATTATAACTAAACCACAGAACAACCATCACTGAGAATTGCCCCAAGTCTAACTGAACAAAAGCCTTACAACTATGGACATACAGAAGAAGCCCCCTCCAGACTGGTAGAAGGGGCAGAGACACAAACAGGCTGGTCCCACACCCACTAAAAATCAGGACCATTAAAAATCAGGAGAAATATCTTGGCTGTGGAGGTCTTCCCCAAGGACTGACAGGTCCAAACCCCTCCTCAGCCCAATAGTTTCAGTGCTGGGGACAGAAGTCCCCATAATTTCTGGCTGTGAAAACCAGCAGAGATTGTGGACGAGTGAGATCCGTGGCAGCTGCACTCCCACGCACTCCTTTTAAAGGGACCACACACAGCTTTATTTGCTGACAAACTCACCTGCTCTGAGCTCCAGCACTGGGGCAGCAGCTTGAAAGGTACAAGGGACATATGGGGAAGAACTAAATTGTCTAGCCTCAGGGTGAGGGCTGGAGGGGCAGCTATCTCCAGGATGGAGGAGCAGGTGGAAACCACTGTTTCTTTGTTGAACCCTACCCCACTCAGCGTGCAGACTCAGGCAGATGTCATATCTGAGTATCCATCAAACTGGCTATCACCTTTCATCTGCCTGGCCCTAGCGATTTCCTGAGACCACACCCCACCCAACTTGCCAGCACACCCACACCACTTCTGGTAGCTTTTCTGTATAAGTGGTCTGCCTTGGCTCATGCTGCAGACATTCCTAAAATTTCTCAAATGTTCACAAAACCCAAACAAGCAGCATCTGGCATCGGCATGTCCTGTACCTTTGGCTGAACAGCCCTAAGGCTGACACAGCAATAGCCAGGCTTGATTCATGGCTTGGCCTCTCAAGGCACCTCCAAGCACAGCACAAGTAGTGGCCATTTCTGGATTGCTTTGTGGCTCATGCCAGATGGCCGCAGGCAGAGCACAGACTGCAGTTGAACTTGGCCTGCAGTAGGTCTCCTCCCAGGAGGCCCCAGGGCTGGCAGGCCAAGCGGCCAGATTTGGACTGGGTTAGAGCATCACCTGGCCACCTCCAAAGACGACACACCTAAAGGCAGACTGGGCAGGCACCAGAGCCTTGCTAAAGCAAACCCTGCTCTGTAGGGTCAGCCCCTGCACAATAGCTCCTCCACTGTATTCACAGCTAGTTCTCACAACCAATCAGTCTGAGGGTTAATTTGCTCACTGACATGCAAACAACAATTAATCTCAACAACAACAAGAAGGCACACACAACACACACAAGGGAAATATCTGGAGCACCCAGCTCTGGTGATCAGGGAGACTGCACCACTGGATCCACAGGACACCTACTACATAAGGCAACTCTACTAAGACTGGGAGGCATAGTAGTCCTACAAAGAAATAAACACAGGGATGTAGCCAAAATGGGGAGACAAAGAAACATTTCCCAAATAAAAGAACAGAACAAAGCTCCAGAAAAAAAAAATGCCTAAACAAAATGGAGATAAGCAGTCTACCAGATGCAGAGTTCCAAACACTGGTTATAAGGATGCTCCATAATCTCAGGGAGAACTTTAACAAAGAGACAGAGAACATGAAAATAAAGATAGAAAACATAAGAAAGAACCATTCAGAAATAAAGACTACAACAACTGAAATGAAGAATACATTAGAGGGAATCAACAGTAGATTAGCTGAAGCAGAGGACTGAATCAGTGATTTAGAAGATAAGGTAGCAGAACACACCCAATCAGAACAGCAAAAAGAAAAAAAGAATAAAAAAAATGAGGACAATTTCAGGGGTCTCTAGGACAACATCAAGCGTACCAACATTTGTGTCATAGGGGTACCAGAAGAAAAAGAGAGACAGCAAGGCATTGAAAACCTATTTGAGGAAATAATGACTGAAAACTTCCCTAACCTGATGAAGGAAATAGAAATACATGCCCAGGAAAGTGCAGAGATTCCCAAACAAAATGAACCCAAAGAGGCCAATACCAAAACACATCATAATTAAAGTGCCAAAGGTTAAAGACAAAGAGAGAATCTTAAAAGCAGCAAGAGAAAAGCGGTTAGTTACCTACAAGGGAGCTCCCATAAGACTGTCAGCTGATTTTTCAACATAAACTTTGCAGGCCAGAAGGGATTGGCACAAAATATTCAAAGTGATGAAAAGCAAGGACCTATAACCAAGATTACTCTGCCCAGCAAAGCTATCATTTAGAATCGAAGGACAGATAAAGAGCTTTTCAAACAGGAAAAAGCTAAACCTCCACCACCAAACCAGTATTATAAGGAGTGTTATTAGAGGAAATTCTTTAAGACAAAAAAATACAAGGTGAAAAATATGAATAATAAAATGGCAATGACTACACATCTATCAATTACTTTAAATGTAAATGGATTAATTGCTCCAATCAAAAGATAGGGTGCCTGAATGGATAAGAAAACAAGACCCTTACATATGCTGTCTGTAAGAGACTCACTTCAGATCAAAAGATATACACAGACTGAAAGTAAAGGGATGGGGAAAAGATATTTCGTGAAAATGGAAACAAACAAAAAAAGCTGTGATAGCAATACTTATACCAGACAAAATAGACAAAGGCTATAACAAAGGCTAGAACAAGTAACAAAGAAGGACCCAGTAATCCCACCTGTGGGTAATTATCCTAAGAAACCCAAAATGCTACTTTGAGGAGACATGTGCATCTAAATGTTTATTACAGCATTTTTTATAATGGCCAAGATGTGGAGGCAGCCTAGTGTCCGATGATGGATGAACGGATAGCGAGTAGGTGGTGCACATACACAATGGCATATTGCTCAGCCATGGAAGGGAATGGATTCTCACCACCTGTGGTGGCATGGATGGACCTGAAGGGTATTGTGCTGAGTGGAGTATGTCAGACAAAGAAAGACAGATGCAATGTGATTTTGCTTATACGTGGAATTTAAAGAATAAAATAAACAAACAAACAAAACAGAAACAAACTCATAGACACAGAGAACATTTTGAAAGTTGCCAGACAGGATGGAGGCCGAGAATGGGTGAAAAAGCAGAAGGGATTAAAGTACAAATTGGTTGTTACCCAGTAGTCACGGGGGTGTAAAGTAGAGTGCCAGGTGGGTACTAGACTAGTCAGGGGGATCACTTCTTAAATTATACAAATGTCTAGTCACTATGCTGTACACCTGAAATAAATATAAAGTAATACCGAAAGCCAACTGTAATTGAAAAATTAAAAAAGTGTGTGTGTGTGGGGAAAGGTGAAGGGGAATAGGAAGTTCAAATTTCCAGCTATAAAACAAATAAGTCATGGGGATACAATGTACAACATAGGGAATACAGTCAATAATATTGTGATAGCGTTGTACAGTGTCAGATGGTTGCTGGATTTATCATGGTGATCACTTCTTTAGATATAAAAATGTTGAATAACTATGGTGTACACCTGAAACCAATATAATATTGTATGTTACCTATATTTTAATAAAAATCTTTAAAAGAAGAGAAGAGGCTCCAAGAAGGAGGTAGCACTCAATCAGGGCTTTGAAAACCCAAATATTCTGTTCATATAAAATTTGTCTGCCTGTCTTGTTAACTACAGGCCCTTCAGGAGAGACAGTATCTTTACCTAATCAAAATCTAGCGCAAACCATAGAATACTATAAGTGGAATAAATAGGGAATAGTAACACTAATGAGGATTCATGAGAAGGATATTAAAACTTTATATACTTCTAATAGCTCCAACTTTAATCAACTATTAATGTATAATATTAGCGTAACTCTGAAATAAAAGTTTGATGAGATATGTTTGGACAGAAGAGTGTGTGCAGGTCTGAGAAGAGGGAAAGTTTTTCCAAGCATGAACTTTACCTGGTGAGGAGATGAGGAAGCAGGAGGTGTGGTTAGAGCCTGACAGACCAGTTTTTAGTGTGGAGCAGAGAATAAATGTGGTAGTGGGAGCTGAAAGTGCAAAGTAGTTAGGTAGGACTATATCTGGCAGTGCTTTGAATGGCTATCTGTGAGATTTGCTTGTAAGGAAGGATGGCATATGATATATCAGGCAGTTACCATGTTTCCCCGAAAATAAGACTTAGCCGGACAATCAGCTCTAATGTGTCTTTTGGAGCAAAAACTAATATAAGACCAGGTATAATATAATTAATATAATATAATATAATTAATATAATTAATAGAATATAGTATACTGGGTCTTATATTAATTTTTGCTCCAAAAGACACATTAGAGATGATTGTCCAGCTAGGTCTTATTTTCGAGGAAACAGGGTATATATAGGCTGGTTTCTGATGGGTCCTAGATGGGCCCAATTAGCCCCTCGAGTGGTGGATTGGGTGGGAAAGAAGATCAATCAGAAGGCTGGTGAGAGAAAACAAGGACTGAAATGGGTGGAGGTAGGGGAGTGGATGGGCAAAGGGTGGGGTGGATTTCAGAGGAACAGCCTGAGGTATGCAAGTTGATTGGAGGTAGAAGAACAATGGAATAAGAAGGAAGGAAACTAGTGTTGGTTGAATACCTACTATGGGTCAACATGAGTGAAGTTTCTGGGCCTGAGAAAATAAAACAACAGTGGGTCTCCAATGGAAAGAGCTGAAAATAAATGACTAGATTTGGGAGAGATGTTGGAGAGTCACCGAATGAAGATCACAGAGCTGGAGAGATCCAAGATGGCGGAGTAGATAAACACTACGCCTGTGTTCCCTCCATGAACACATTAAAACTACTGAATTATAGAACAATCAACCTGGAAAACCATCTGAAGTTTAGCTAAACAGAAGTCTTATAACTAAAAATATAAAGAAGAAGCCACATCAAGACTGGTAGAAGGGGTGGAGACGCAGAACAGGCCCTAAACCTCCCTGTGGTGGTTGAGAATCAGGAGGAATATCTTGGCCGCAGAGGTTACCCCCAAAAGTTGTGAGGGACCCTAGCCCTCCACACCAGGCTTTCCAGGCCAGAGTCTTTGTGCCGGGAAGAGGAGCCCCCACAACATCTGGCTGTGAACAACAGTGGAAATTCCGACCATTCGGGTAAGACAGAAGGCTGCAGGGAAACCCAGGCATCCTCTTAAACGGCCCGCGCACAGATTCACTCGCTCGCAGGCACTCACCTTGGGCTCCAGCAGAGGTACGGTGACTCCGGGGGCCTCAGAGACATATGGGGGGCTGACTGAGCTGTGTGGCGATGGGAGGCAGACAGGAGGACAGACAGCATTTTCCCAGTGAGATGTCTTCCTTCCATGCAGCCAGCAGGCAGGCACCATCTTTCCTATGTTGAGCCCGCCCCCACAGGCCAAATCTGAATCTGATTGGCCTGGTGAGCTCTGATGCTCTACTCTTCTGACTCACTGAGACCCTGCCCCATTCAACTTGCACACAGCTGGAGGCGCTTTCTCTCTGAGCAGCCAGCCCCTTCCGCATTGCACTCTTTCTTGAAAAACTTATCAGAGATCACAGGACCCAGGCAGGTGGCAGCTGGCCTCAGTTTGCTCTGAGACTTTTGCTGAGTCACTCCAGGCTCAGCATTGGCACAAAACCAGAGTCTACATTAACCTGTTGACCGCAATTCTTCCTATTCTAGTGACTACTTGAGACCCTGTCTCACAAAAGTCATGTACTATATGAGGCTTTATCAGGGGCTGAATCATAGGAGCTGGCATCTGGCAGCAGTCCCTAGGGTGTCCTGGTCTTTTGTAGAGTTACCCCAGGCCCAGTACCAGTGGCAGCTGTACTCAGTTCGCAGCATGGCATCTCTCACATCCCTCCTGGCTTAGCACAGGCAGTGAGCAACCGTGAATTGCTTTGTAGCTCTTAGTCAGGTAGCCCCTGACTGGTCACAGGCAGTGGGTGACCTGGGCGTATACTGAAGCCCCTTGCAAGGGGCTCCAGAACCAACATACTTTGAGATTGGCTTCAGACCACAGCAGTGCACTACCTAGTTAGTCCCACAAGTGGCACACCCAAAGGGGGAGCTCAACAGGTACCAGAGTCCACTGGGGCGAATCCCACTTAGTGGGGTAAGCTCCCTCCCCTCACCCCGCACAGCAGCCTGTAAGCTGTGGACGTGGCCAAATGCTACTTGGCCATGTTGAGACACCCCAAGCTACTTCGAGGGGACACGTGCATCCATATGTTCATTGCAGTATTGTTTACAATGGCCAAGATATCGAGGCAGCCTGGGTGTCTGTCTATGGAAGACTAGATAAAGAGGAGGTGGTATATATACAATGAAAGATTGCTCGGCCAGGGAAGGGAATGGGTTCTTCCCAACTGCGGCGGCATGGATGGGCCTGGAGGATGCTGTGCTGAGTGGAGTATAAGATGGAGAAAGATGATGCAATGTGATTTTACTCATATGTGGAATCTAAAGAACAAAATAAACAAACAAAACAGAAACAAACTCATAGACACAGAGAACATATTGATGGTTGCCAGATGGAGGGGAGGTTTGGGGGAGAATGAAAAGGAGGAAGGGATTAAGAAGTACAAATTGGTTGTTACACAGTAATCATGGGGATGTAGGGTATAGCATAAGGAATATAGTCAATAATATTGCAATAATTATGTATGGCGTCAGATGGGTACTAGATTTGTTGGGGTGATAGTTGGTAGGGGGTTGGAGGCAGGGTGATAAAGTGAAGGGATTAAGAAGTACAAACTGGTAGTTACAAAATTTACATGGGAATGTAAAGCAAAGCATAGGGAATATAGTTAATAATATGGTAATAACTATGTAGAGTGCCAGGTGGGTACTAGACTAGTCAGGGGGATCATTTCTTAAATTATATAAATGTCTAACGACTACGCTATACTCCTGAAATTAATACAAAATGATATTGAATGTCAACTGTAATTGAAAAATTTTAAAAGGGGCAGAAAAGGTAAAGGGGAATAAGAGGTCCAAATTTCCAGGTATAAAACAATTAAGTCATGAAGATATAATGTGCAGCATGGGGAATATAGTCAATAATATTGTGACAGTGTGTTGCGGTGTCAGATGGTTGCTGGACTTATCATGGTGATCACTTCTTTCGGTCCATAAATGTTGAATAACTATGGTTTACCCCTGAAACTAATATAATATTGCATGTTAGCTATATTTTAATAAAAATCTTAAAAAAATAAAGTGACTATTCCTAGATTTTTATTATTAGGTATCGTATTGAGAGAAAAAATTTGTACCAGTTTAAGAAAGAAGATATCATTTATATTCTGGTCCTACTTATCAGGTGCTTTTACTCTAAATGGATGTTGCATTTTTTCAAAATAATTTTGGCGAACTTTGGGATAATCACTTTATTTTTCTTCTACGACATATTGATGTGCAAACCTATGTTAATGAATTCACAGTATTGAATTATCTTTTCATTCTTGAAAGAAAATCTGCTGTTTTCACTATTTCATAAACAGCCGGATACATTTAGTATTGCATTTTAGATTTTGCCATCTAAATGTAAATATTTGAGATCATTTTGTTTTCTCTTTTGTGTTAGTTTTATACGTTTTCGATAGAATTTGGCAACTATTTGCATTGGGATGTTTTTCTCCATATATTTTAATGTCCTTGAAGAGTTAAGGAGTCAGAAAATTATTTGTTCTTTGAAATTTGAAATAATTTTTCTTTAAATCCTCTGATCAGGTAAGTGTTTACATTGTTTTTCAAGTACTTCTTAAGAATGTTTTCTGTTTCTTCAGCAGTTAATATTCAGATATTTGATATGAATGATTCATTATATCAAGATTGTCAAATGTTTTTGTGTCTAAGATGACACCTCCTTTCTTATCCCTCATTTTTTTCTTGTCTCTTATTTTTTCCTTGATTAGAATGGAGGTTTGTATATTTTTAAAAAACGAATGAAAAGAATGTATGTGTCGTGAACATTGCTGTATTATACTTACCCACAGGTGTCCATCAGTGGACGTGGAGTGGTGGAAAAAACACTGGACCAGGAAAAGGGAACACTCACGGTGCAGTCTATCATGAATGTGTCCTCTCTGGGTCTTGCTATCATCTGTATTAAAAAAAAGTGCTTGTGGCTGATGGTCATGGTGGCGTTAAATTATATCAGTGTTTCCTAACCTATATGATAGCCTGAGTCACCTGGAAAACTTTCAAACATGATATAGCTTCTCAAGCTCCCATGAGTACACATTCTGATTTAATAGGACTGGGGTGCAAGTTGGAGATCTGTATTTTTCAAAAGCTCCCACCCTAGACAATTCTGACGTAAAATCGGGTTAAGAAATCCTGGACCACATGATCTTTGGGGGTTACTCCCAGTTCTACAGTTCCACCTTCTGCGAAGCACTGAGCGTCATATCAGGTCCAAGTCACCCATTCCTTCTCCCTGTCTCCGCTCCCCTCACCGTCTGGTTCTCAATCCTTCTAGCCCTTCCTAGAGGCTGCTTTACCTCCAGGCCCATCTAAAAAGGAAAGGGAAATTGGAAAGGATGTACTGGTCCCTTGATCCAGATGTCTACATCCTGCCACCCTCCATCCTCACCTCCCACTCTGGGTGCTGCTCTCCAGAGGGCCGAGCCTGTAGCCTACAAAGGTGCCATTATCATTCCAAGAGGGTGACAATGTACTAAAGCCCAAAACGGAGACAGGAAACTTGACCCATCTCAGAATTTACACATGGACCAGAATCCTCTGGGGATTCTTGTCCTCTTCCAGAGGCATTTTATTACCCAGATGATACTCTGGGTATTTTGTACGCTTCTCCCTCATGGTGCCAGATGGTCTTTTAAAAAAGGCGCAGAATGTTCCCATTTTGACGCAGTGTTTTGGATGTTCCACGATCTCCCTCCCTTCCTTCTTCCTTTCTATACTTCATCTCCTCCTCTCCCTCCTCTATAAAGAAAAGGCATGGGGCTGGGTGTTGCACGTTCTAACCACTGCTCTTCCAGCCCATTTAGAGAGAAGGGTGTGTGTCCAGTTCACCACGCAGCCCAGGGAAACGTGGTTCCCCCGCCTCTTGCAGTTTTATGATGAGTCGCTCCATTTCTCAGGGCAGTTATTACTCATGATTGATGCTCATTGACCAACCCCAAACAAATGTGCGGCACACTCTGCATACCACACATACACACAAATATTTGCCTTGCTCACATGGGCCGAATGAAGATGCTACTTCCACCTGGGAGGAACCACACGACCAGACCTCCTAAAGCGGCAGCAGCCTTGCCTTCCGTGGAAGGCTCAGATCATGCAGCTTTTACCATTCTGGTTTTCCAGGACTAGCACCCAGGACAAAAGGGCTCGGCTGCCCACTCACCATCGGAGATGTGGACGAGGAGCAGCCATGCCAGAGCCAGAATCTGTGGCTGGCTTGTCCTTCCTCTTTCCCACTGGGGCTAATGATGGTTGGTCCATGTTTGGCCATGATGACAGGTCTTTCCGAAGGTGTATTTTTACCCTCTGGACAAATAGCAGTTGGGAGGAGTGGGGCTTTTTTTTTTTTTATGAGTTGAGGTACTCAGGGCTGGAAAATAAACAGGCAGCTAATGAGACGTTCTATGGAAATTGGCATAAATAATAACAAAGAAAACACTTGTCCCTTGTGCCAACACCCTTTGGGGAGGGGATATAAAAGCTGCTGTCCAGCCGGTGGCTGTCACATTTGGGGAACTCCGGCTGCGTTCCTGACCTGCACCCTGACCAGCCGGGATCATGGGGTGCTGCCCAGGAGGGGATTGCTTCACCTGCTGCCCTCAAGACCAAGACTGCTGTGAAATGTGCTGCTGCCAGCCCTCCTGCTGCGGCTGCTGCGGGTCTTGCTGCGGCTGCGGCGGCTCGGGCTGCGGTGGCTCGGGCTGTGGGGGCAGCTGCTGCGGGTCTTCCTGTTGTGGGTCTGGTTGCGGGGGCGGTGGATCCGGCTGCGGGGGCGGCTGCTGTGGGGGCTGCTGCGGATCCAGTTGCTGTGGCTCCAATGGGTGCTGCGGCCCTGTTTGCTGCCAGCCCTCGCCTGTCTGCGACTCCAAATGAAGAGCTTGGCCCTCCACTGAGGCAGTCACAGGGAAAGCCTCCATCTGCCGCGCCCCCCAAGACAGTGTCCTGCCTCCCGTGTTATTTGTAGAGGAGGGTTGTTCTCCAACGCCTGCCTGCCCTGGAGTTTCAAGGCCTTGAGAACGAGAGCCATGTACTGGTGAGGAATTAAAACTGGGTGCTACCCAAAGTGATCCCGGAAACTCAAATGGTGACTCTCCATGGCTTGATTTTCATGAAGTTAAATGTCTTGGCACGCTAAGGCATTCTCTTATTCAAGATGTCTTTGGGACTGACCCCTCTTCCTCAGTTTTCTGCTGCTTTGGAGATGCAAAAATTCCTCTTTGTTAACTTCTTAATAAATTCGAGCATGCTGGCATAACCAAATTAGTTCTGCGGCCTCTTCCTTTGCCCCCTCTTGGGCACTGGGCCAGGAACACTGCCATCTGCCATCCAGGATAGGGGTTTTGAAATGTAGTTTGTGGATCAGCTGCATCAGAATCATCTGAGGGTGGTTAAAATTGGGATTCTGGAGTCCTCTCTGAGACAGGCAGAGTCAGAATCCACGGGGGTAGCCTGGCAATCTGTTTCTAACAAGAACCCCAGATAATTCTTAGGCACTGAACTTGGAGAACCATACATGTAGACTGAAGCGTCCACACACTACACGAGATTCACTTGGGGAGGCTTTTAAAAATACAGGTCCTGGGGCTTTGCTGCTAGAGATTCCATCCAGGAGCTCTAGGGTAGGGGCCCTGGGACATGCATTTTGAAAAACTCCTGGGTAAATGCTGATGCTGCCCAAATTTAACCTTGAGTAAGGGCCATGGCTTCCTTCTGCATATAGTTCTAGAATGGTTCTGCTGGAGGGCTTCAGGGTTAGTCAGAACTTTCTGGCAAAATCAGAGGAGAAGGCTTTGGTATAACAAGCTTGGTTCTGAATGGAAGGGATTCTTGAAGCAAAACTTTGAGAACACACCGGTTCTAAGGATTTTCTGGGAAGTCCAGGTCCTTCCTCCAGCTTCATGCTTTGGTGAAATCTCCCTTTTCTGGGTTAGGTTTTCTTCTCCTGGAATCAGCTGTGTGTCTTCTGCTTGAGGCCCAGTGATGAGAAAGGTGAGTGTCCATCTCCCAGGTGGGGCCTGATGCAGGTATGTACAGATCCAGCTGGAAGGTTAAAATTCAAGAGATAGTTGATTCAACCTCTTGCTGAATGTGACCTTGAGTTACATGTGGAATAAAACTAATTCTGCTCTTGCCCTAGGAGAACAATATTTATTTTTATTCTTACAAAGCAATGTTTTATTCAACAAACAAATAAAAAATATTTTTCTGATTATAAGCATAGCAATGATCCCTAAAAATATGGAAAAAAATATAGGAAAATACGAAGAAGAAATAATAGCCACCTGAATTTTCACCACTCGGGGTTTATTACTGACATATATCTTTCCAGAGTCCTTTCTAAGCACATTTACAAATAAAACTGGGATTATGCTGCTTTTACTTTTTTGCCTTTTCAAAATTTTCTGTTTCATTTTTTATAAGCTAACTTTATTGTGCTATAATTTAGATATAATAAAGTATTCCCATTTTTAGTGTATAGTCTGAAGAGATGTGACAGTTATATACCATGTTTCCCCAAAAATAAGACCTAGCCGGACAATCAGCTCTAATGCATCTTTTGGAGCAAAAATTAATATAAGACTCAGTCTTATTTTACTATAAGACCGGGTCATATATAATATAAGACTCGGTCTTATATTATTTTTTTCTTCAAAAGACGCAATAGAGCTGATTATCCGGCTAGGTCTTATTTTTGGGGAAACACGGTATATTTAACCACTACTGCACTCAAGATATAGAACTTCAACCCCCCCACCCCGCACTGCCCCATCATCTCCCTGGTGCCCTTTTGCAGGCAATCCTCTCCATCTGACCTTCTCAGAAAACCACTGATCTGCTTTATGTCACTATAAATCTCACCATTTCTAGAATTTCATATACATGAAATCACACAGCGTGAACTTTTAAAATAGTCATTGATGTTGCAGCTCTCAACAGTTCATTCCTTTTTATTGAATAGTATTACACTGTATGAATAAACTACATTAAAATATTCATCTACTGATGGACATTTGGGTTGTTTCCAGTTTTTCGCTATTATGAATAAAGCTGTTGTGAATATTTATGTACAAATTTTTGTGTGGACATTATGTTTTCATTTCTTTTGGATAAATAACTAGGTGTCGGATTGCTGGGTAAATAGTAAGTGGAGAATGGTTCACTTTATAAGAAACTAACCAACTGTTTTGCAAAGTGGCTGTACCATTTTGTATTCCCACCAGCAACATCTAGGAGTTCCAGTTGCTCCATGCCCTTGCTAACACTTGACATCGTCAGTCTTTTTATTTTCAGCCATTCTAGCAAGCGTCTAGTGATAGCTCATTGTGTTTTCATTTTTTTTTGTCGCATTAAAAATCCCAGCAATATTAGAGGGTCTTGCTTTGGGAGAGAATTCGAGATTTGACTCTGCTCTGGTTCAGTTTTAGACTCTACTATTTAGGTCAGTTTTGCTCTGTCTGGAATTGGCCCATTAAGACCTGGCTCTTTAACCCCCAGGTCAAAGCTACAGTCAGAGCAGGAACATTCCAATGGGACAAAGTTGCCAAGAGGTCAGTTGATCTTCATTGAGTAGTTGTGCTTCAGAGCAGTTGATTCTTCAATTACTCATGACCATGATCTCCTGGATGGGTGAGCGGAAGGTAGCAATTTCTTTGGCTTACTGACAGAGAATTGCCCTTCTTAGCTGTCCACAGAGGTCCTCATTCATTCACTCAATAAATATTAATAGTGAACTTCCTATGTACCAAACGCTGCTCTGGGTGCAGGATATACATCAGTGAATAAACAAAACCCTTGTCCTCCTGGTGCTTATATAATGTCAAGGGGGACAAGAACTACAAAAAAAGAATAAAGGGGGGTTGGGCTAGTCATTTAAAAGAGCAGCTTCTTCCCCTTAGCAGGGAAGGATTCTTTGAGGAGATAACATTCTAGTAAGAGATGATGCTACGTAAGTTTCTCAGCTGAGAGCGTTTATGAGGAAATTTCAGGGAGGAGGGTCATCTCCATCTGGAATTTCATTGCTGGTTTAGTCAGGAAGAGAAGGTGGATAGAGATGAGAGGAACTGGAAAGTTGGGGATCAGGGTTTTGGGAGCTTCTTGTCTGCCTTACCTTCTGCAAAGCTGTCTAAAAGTCCTTTGTCTCCATTGCTGAGTCACGTCTCAAAGGCTGGCACTTCCTGTTCCTAATCTTCCACTTTGAACCACTAAGTCCTATAGATTTTGCCTCTTTACAACATCTCAGATCACTCCAGTCCCAAGGCACTGCCCAGTTCAGGTTGTCAACATGAAGTTTTTGGGTCATTGCCCCAGACCCCTAATGGTCTGCCCACCTCTAGACTTGCCTTCCTTCTCCAATCCCTTCTCTATAACCAGAGAGACAGCGCAAAACTTGTCATGTTACTCCCCTGCTTAAAACTCCCAGGTGTCAGTATAAAAATCCAAATTATCATAGCCGATGGGCCTTTCATGATTGAGTACCTAACAACCCCTCTAGTCGCATCACTGTCCCTTCTTGTCTCCTTGCACTTTTCATCCAGGCTATAGGACCATTTGCTGCTCCCCAAATGTATTATGCTTTTGAGAAGCCTTCCCTAACTTCCCCAAAACCATAGTGGCGTTTTTCCTGGGTGCCCCCAAAGCATGCTGCTCATCCATGAGCACTTGTATGTATACTGTACCACAACTGCTTATATTTGTACCTGTCTCTCTTCTAAACTTGGGCTCTTTATGGCTGGAATGGCAACTCATTCATTTTGTATCCAATACACAGAACCCAATGTTGGCTGGCCTGAATGGATGAAGAAAAGAGAAAATGAGTGAATGATTACACAAATTAATGAAGAGAAAGATGGTGAATAGGTGACAAAATAGATCAGCTTTTCCAAGGGATAGCTTGCCTTTTACATTGATGTTGAAGTACATAGTTGAGGTAAGGTAAGGCCTTGGTGAACAAGGATGTCAGGGCTTGGTGTATAGAAGCCTAGGGTTCGTGTCTCATTTCATGTCTGTCTCAAGCAATAGAATTGACACAATGTTTTGAGAAAGTATTTATGTTCTTTGTTTTGTTCCCAATGTCTTTGTGAAAGACCTCTTGTTTTTCCTTTTTACCCTTTGGGTCTTGGACATATCTTTCTTTTAGGAGCTCTTAAAAATCATCAAAGGATGATAGAGTATACAGATGTCATATTATAAAGTTGTACACCTGAAATTTTTATGTTATTAACCAATGTTATCCCAATAAATTGAATTAAAAAAGATCGTCAAAGGTAAGAAGGACTTTGGAGGTCTACTGAATGCTTGAGGTGGGAGTGAGTGGAAAGAGGGAAGAGAAACAGAAAGGCAGGTCAAGTGTTTTCCAGGCACAGGTAGAGCCAATGGTCTGGGGCAGGGTTGATCACAGAATAGAATGGAGGACAGCATTGTGGGCTGAGCCTGTGGTATGTGGCTTTGACAAGGGCCTCTGAGAAAGGTCTGTCCAGACAAGATGGTGAGAAGGAAGAAAAGCAGCCCTAGATTGGGGGAAAGTTGTGTGGGATCTTTAGCAAGTGACAAGCTTTTTGATTCTAACCCCCTTTTGCTTTCTTTACCTGTCATGGGGTAAGAGGAATCCTATCTCATGGGATTGCTGATGGTTTTAAATAAGGTCATTGTGGTAAGTGCAGTCATTTACAATCTAGCCCAGATGTCCCCTCTTCCACAGAGCTCATCACTGCTCCCCTTACTAATCCCTGCATGTCTATTGTTGAGTTTATCATTGCAGTGCAATGAGTTTGCCTGCATGCTTGTCTGCCCACCAGAGAGTGATATCCATGAGAACGAGTGAGTACATCTTATTCCTGGGCATCCCCGGTGCCCAGCCTAGGGCCTGCTACAGAGGCCTAGAAGATGGATAAATTATAAGTTCCTTTCTTCTTCTCCTGTTCATGATGCTCAGAAACACAGATCATTTAGCTTGGAGGTGATGATGCTTATTCCAAGATGACCTACAGCTTGAAGGAGTCCAAATTTAGCAAGTCAGTAAACAAACATCTTCTTTATGGGTAGGTAAACAACTTCAGGTCAACAAACCTTGGCATAATAAGATGTTCCTCTGAAAACTGGCCCAAACAGCAATGAGGAAAAGACGCAGGAGCTCAAAACAGCATGTTCCAGTGACGGGGTATAAAAGTGAAGGCCTCAGAGAGCTGTCCCAGTCAGGTAGCAACCTCGTAGCACTTACAAGAGAGCAGAGGCACCTCCATCATGTCTGGAAACTGCTGTTCTAGGAAATGCCCCTCCGTGCCAGCCATCTCTCTCTGCTCCACTGAGGTGAGCTGCGGAGGGCCTGTCTGCTTGCCCAGTTCCTGCCGGAGCCAGACGTGGCAACTGGTGACTTGTCAAGATAGCTGCAGATCATCGAGCCGTGGTTCACAATGCTGTCAGCCCTCCTGTGCTATGAGCAGCTGTGCCCAACCTGTGTGCTGCCAGGCCACCATTTGTGAGCCCTCCTGTCCCGTGAGTAGCTGTGCCCAACCTGTGCACTGCCAGACCACTGTTTGTCAGCCCTCCTGTCCTGTGAGCAGCTGTGCCCAACCTGTGTGCTGCCAGACCACTGTTTGTCAGCCCTCCTGTCCTGTGAGCAGCTGTGCCCAACCTGTGTGCTGTGAGACCACCATTTGTGAGCCCTCCTGTCCCGTGAGCAGCTGTGCTGAACCTGTGTGCTGTGAGGCTACCATTTGTCAGTCTTCTGGCTCCGTGAGCAGTTGCTGCCAACCTGTGTGCTGTGAGGCTGCTCCCTGCCAACCAGTCCTCTGTGTGCCCACTTCATGTCAGCCCATCGTCTGCGAACCCCACTGCTCCCAGCCAGTCATCTGTGAGCCCAGCTGCTGTCCAGCTGTCTGCACTGTGCCGAGTTCCTGCCAACCAGTGGTCTGTGAGCCCACCTGCTGTCAGCCGGCGTGCCCCACGCCGAGCTGCTGTCCCTCCATCTGCTCTGTGGCTGACAGCTGCCAGGCTGTTTGCTGTGACCCCAGCCCTTGTGAGCCTTCTTGCCCAGGGCCCAGCCTCTACCAGCCTACCTGTGTGACTCTGGTCTGCCAGCCTGTCTGCTTTCGCCCTGTCTGCTGCCTTCCGAGCCCTTGTGAACTACCTTGCGTCTCCAGCACTTGCCAGGAGCCCTCTTGTTGTGTCTCTAGCACCTACCAACCCATCTGCTCGGAGCCCCGCCCCTGCTCACCAAGTGTCTGTGTGCCCCGTCCATGCCAACCTTCCTGCTACCTACTCAAGCGCTGTCGGTCTGTCTGCTGTGAGCCTGTTTCCTACCCGTCTGCCTCCTGCCAACCTCTCTGCTACCGCCCAGGGTCTTCTGCATCTGCCGCCTGCCAACCAGTTTGCTCTCGGACTTTTTATATACCCAGCTCCTGCAAACAGCCTTGCACGACTTCGGTTTCCTACCGCCCCATTTGCCGCCCAATCTACTCGAGACCCCTCACCTACAGGCAGCCGTACGTGACGTCCATCTCCTACCGTCCTCCCTGTTACCGCCCCTGTTACTCCATCCTGCGCCGGCCGGGCTGTGTCACTTCTGTCTCCTTCCGCCCGGCGTGCTCCCGCTTGTCCTGTGCTGACTCCTGTAAAGAGGATTGCAAAAAGTCCACTTCCAGCCAACCGGATTGTGCTGACTCCACGCCCTGCGTGGTGGAAGTTTCAAAGGCCAGTTCCTGCCAGCCCACTGAGGCCAAGCCCACCACATCAACTACCTGTGAGGCCAGAGCCAGCCAGCCTCATGCCACCAAGCCTGCCAACCGCTGAACGACCTCAGCCCACCAATTCCTGCAAAGCAAACCTCAGAGGAGAGAGAAAATTGGACTGTGCCCCCCAAAGCTCATTATGACTTAGCTAGATTTTTTTCTTTCTGTACCATCACTTGCCATATGTTTATGCTTCAGAGAACTTACCAGAAATGTCAGTATCCTAATGGCCCAAAGGGAGACCCCCTGGGCACCGAGAGGGGACATTCTGAGTCCCTGTCTGCTGCTGCCATCAAGCTGAGAAGAGCTGCTGCGCCACACCATCTCAAACCTCTTTCCTGGCATAAATGTCTTCTGCCCTCATACATCTGCTCCCTTGCTGTGTGAGCGCGTGTTCCTTGGGGATGTCTTCCATGAGATAAGATATTTAACTGACCAATAAACGTGGCTAGGTTGAAGTGACACACTGTTTTCATGGCTCTCTCATTAATGCCATATGCTCATCAGCTGACTTGCTTCGTCTTTGAAAGCAGCTTCATTCATCCATTCATCCATCCAACAAGCTTTTTAGATAGCTGTTAGGTGCCAGGGACTGCGTTAGGCAATAGGGATGAGAAGCTGAAAGTCTCAGTCCCTATTCTCAAAGGAGCTCACTTTCCGGTGGGGAGACAGACAGACGGGGAGACAATTAACTGTACACTCCATTGTGCTAAGTACCAAGATAGAGGTAAGCACACAGCATGGTGAACTCCACAGGGCATGGGGGCAACCAGGGAAAGATTCTTGGGGGCTGAAATACTGAAGCCTTGTCTTTCAGCAAAAGTGGAAATTAACCAGTTAGAAACTGGGAAGGAAGAGTTTTCCAAGCAGAGGCCACATGTACAAATGAATGGAGCTTGTGAGCACACTGTTCACTAGGTGAAGCTTGGGCAGAGGGCTGCTTAGGGAGGTGAGCTCTGAGGTCAGATAAGCAGACAGTGACCTGCCCTTGTCAGGCCTTATATGCTGGACAGAGGCATTTGGCTTTGGTACAGGGCTGACAGGAAGCCATTGAAGGGCTATATGTGGGGCAGTGACATGAAAAGCACTGAGTTTTGGAACGTCCCTCTGGCCTTGGTGTGGAGAACTGCATGGAGGAGCATGCTCTGGGATATATGCAGACTGGAGAGGAAGCCAGTAGCTTTGAGGTCCACAGTGGGATGAAAACAAGTGTGTGGAGTTCATAGTTACAATAAGAGAGGTGACCTGGATTTCTTGTGCAAGAGCTTTGCTTATGTTCTCCTAGTCCCTATAAGATACATTCTTTGTATGCACTCCATATATATCCTCTTATAATCTCTAAGAATGGAGTCTCTTCAAAGTGGTTACTGCTTACACTTAGTGCACAGAATGAAGGGCTATCCCTTGTCCTCAAGGTGCAGCCTGGGCTATCCAGCACAGGAGAGGGTCGATCAGGGTTTCTCAACTTTGGCATACTGACATTTTGGGCTGGATCATTCTTTGTTGTGGGGCCATCCGGTACATTATAGGATGTTAAGAAGCATCCCAGGCTTCTACGCACCAGAAGCCAGTAGCATCCCTTGATTGTGACAAAAAATGTCTCCAGACATTGCCAAACATCCCGTGTGTGTGTGTGTGTGTGTGTGTGTGTGTGTGTGTATGTGTATGTGCAAAACCCACCCCTGTTTGAGAACCACTGGGTTAGACAATGGCAGAGGGAGAAAGTTAAAATTGAAACTTATCCTGCCACTAGTATTGGAGTTACTGTCTCATCGGGCTATTGGGGTTTAGCTCCGTCTCCTTCCAGAGTCAAGAGAGGCGTTGGCCGGGGTCATAAATCTCAATGCCAAGCACGGACTCAGTCTTTCATGCAAATGACAGCAATCTGTGAGGTAAGATTTCTTTCCTTCTATTTATGGATGAGGAATATGAAGGCCAAACAATCCAAGTGCTCATTAACAGAGATAAGAAAATTGTGGCATATTCATTCAATAAGATACCATGCTGCAGTGAAAAACTGCTGAACAGTGGCTACACGCAACAGGACTGAACCTTACCAGTGTAATGTGGATTGATATAGCATATGTATCTAAAGTTCAAAACAACATACATACACATACATTCACATATGTATCAGTATATATGTATGTAGCAAAATACAAATATACACATTACATTATAGATACTACATATAGCTTATACACATATTCACAACGGAATGATAAACACAAAATTCAGGATAGTCACAGCTGGTAAAGAACATAGAAATGACTAATACCCAGTTCTATCCAAAGCCTGTGTTTTTTATGTACCACCATATTTCTTGCTATGATCACAACAGCACTTGGTGATACACAAGATGTTCTCAGTGGCTTGAACCACAGAAAAATGAAAGTTCTCCCTATTGAGGTTTCCTTTTTTTTCAGCTTTATTGAGGTATAACTGACAAATAAAATTGTAAGATATTAAAAGTGTACATTGTGATGATTTGATACACATACATATTATGAAAGCATTTCTCCCATCTGATTAATCAACACATCCATCACCTCATATATTTGCCTTTTTTTTTTTTTGGAGAGAACATTTAAGTTCTTTTAGCAAATTTCAATTATACAGTACAGTGTAATCAACTATAGTCACCATGTTACCCATTAGATCTTTGGATCTTATTCATCTTAAAGCTAAAAGTTTGTACCCTTTTACCAACCTCTTGAGAAGTTTCTTTAAGAGGAAGGGAGGCAAGAGAAGAATTAGAAAAAAAAAATGGATTGCTTTGAAACAATAAAGTTGGTACATATGGGTTTAGGATATTGGTACCCTTTTCAGATTGAAGTTGATATGGTTTTTCAAATATAATCAAGTTGCATTTTGATTGACCTATTTGGTAAGACCAGAATTATTTCCTCTGGAGATGAAAGCTTTGGGGTGTAGATGTTCAGGAAGAAAACACAGTGCATAGATTCCTGTAGTTTGCAAGATGCCAAAATGAATAGTGATGAGATGAAGGGCAAAAGAAGTTACTGATACTGTGACACGAAAAGCAACAGTAGAGGAAAGCCATTTTAAGTACAAGGGGGATGGCTTTCCAGGCACCATTCAATCAGAAAAATTTCTCTTGTCTGTAAAATGAGGGTGAGGAGGATATAAGGAGATGGCATTTTGTAGCTGGTACTTTGAAAAGTACCTTCTGGAATTTCCAGCATTTTCAGTAATTGTGAGGCTGATAGCAAGAATAACCCGAGCAACATCAATGCAGTGATGAATTCTGGGTACTCTGAACACCTGGGTCATGAGCTAAGAGGGCCAACAGAGGGAGTTAGTAGCAGATTCAGAAATCGAGACCAGCCCTATCGTGGTCTTTCCTCCATCGTGTACCTCCAGCGTAAACCAAGCCAGGACATGGACTGGTGTGGGATGTGGAAGGTCGCTGGTGAGGCAGGACGAGGACAAGCACAGAGGAAGAGCGGAAGAATCAGGAAAGCCCCTCACAAATTCCTCTTGGAAGAGGTTGATTTAACACTAAAACCACTTTGCAATGATGTCCTTCTATCACTTCTGGTTGTTGCATTTTTGTATTTACAGAATTCACATGCTGTTAACTTCATAGTATGACTTTCATCTTTCTTGACGAAACATTTGGCAGTTTTAAATTTCCAGATTAAAAGATCGTCTTGGGTACATTGGTAAGTGTATCGGTCACATCAGTTTGATCTAGCTGAAGATTACCATCACAGGAATGGGCAGATGACCGCCCATGAGCCAGAGTGCTGCTGTACAAACGTCAGTCTTCAGTCACTATGTTAGAATCTCCCCTGACCACCTCCAAAGTCGGGAAGTCTAATAGGTGGTTAATTTCAGAGGTTTCTGGGTCACCCTGACCTCGGTTTGAATCTTATTGCTACCCTTTATTACTTGCAAAATTTTGATTTGAACATGATTCAGATTCTCTGAGCTAGTTATGCTACCTCTAACATGGTGACAATTACTCTTACTAACCAAGGTCATTGCAAAGATTCCATGAAAAATGCAGTAAAATGCTTGGTATGTAGTAAGTAGGTGATAAATAGCAGCCATTAGTAGTGTTATTAGTACTGGCAAAGTTGAGCTTCAGGAAAGCCAGACGGGAAGGTTCGAGAAAGGGGTGAAGACACTGAATGTCCTTGGGTTGCACTGCCTGGTTTTCTGTTCACCATCTTGGATGTTGGCCTCCCTTAACTGGGTCAAGGCTTTATTTCCTGATTGAATGGTGTGGAGCTGCATTCCTGGTAGAAGAATGGGCTGCTTTGGCGAGGCTGCGGCCTCCTGATGAGAGGTTAATGCTGGGAAAGGCCTGCTTCAGGGATGCTGGAGAACAACCTGTAAAAGAGACAGCTCATCCCAGAGCAGGAGATGCATCAAGGAACTCAGACTTAGCAAAGGGAACTCCCAACTCAACAGATGAATTTTAAAAGTGGGGACAACATCTTCCAGGCTCCTGAAGCCTGCTAATCAGATGTTTGCATGTAAATGAGTAGAAACAATAACAAGGAAAGATGCTCTCTGTCATGCCAACACCCCCAGTGAAGAACTATAAAAGCCCCTGTGCATTAGTTGTCTTTCAAATTCAGGGGTACCGAGTTTGCAACTTTCCAGCAAAGGTAGCACCAGCACCATGGTGGACAGCTGTTGTCCTAGAAACGCCATGGCCATTCCAGCTGTGCCCGCCATCTCCATATGCCCAAATGGTGACAACTTCCAAAATGGTACCTGTTTGCCTAATTCCTGGCAGAGTAGAATGTGGCAACTTGTCACATGCCAAGAAAACTGTCAGTCAGCCAGCAGTGGCCCACGTGGCTGTGAACCTGCTCCTTGCCAATCTACCTGCCTTCCAGCAACTTCTCGCATGGGTTTTGTTTGTCAACCCATTTGCTCCTGTATAGCCTGCTATGAATCGGGCACCGGTCAGTCTCCTTGTCTGGTTAGCTCTTGCCAGCCCTCCTGCTCGGAATCCACTGGTGGTCAGGCAAAGTGCTGTGATGCCAGCCGCTGCCAACAAAGCGCCCGCTGGGAACCTGCGTTCGTGTCCAGATCGTGCCAGGCAGCTTGTGGCCAATCAGTCTGCTGTGACACTAGGTCTTGCCAGCCATCCTGCTCTGAGGTAACTTCCTGTCTTGAAACATCTTATCCACCAACCGTCTGTGCAGCTAGTCTGTGCCAGCCAACTTGCTGCCAAGCAGGTTCATGTCAACCCATTAGTGGTGAAGACCAGACCTGTAAATCAATTTATTACCAACCTATCTGCTACATTTTCAAGACTTGCCAATCAGTTCCCTATGTGCCTGTTCCCTGCCAGCCACTGACTTGTGCATTCAGCTCTAGCAATCCTACTTGCTGTATGTCCTCCCCTTGCCAGTCACTGCACTGCCAACCAGCTTCTTCCATATCCTTTATCTGCTAACCAGTGGCTAACTGCCAGCCCTCTTGTTCTATAAAGAACCCTTGCAAACCAGCTTCCTGTGGCTCCGTGCTTTCTGGCCAACCAACTTGTGGCGGACCCACTTCCTGCAACCAAAGTGGTTGCAAATCCCCTTCCTACCTACCAGCCTGCTGTGTGACAGGTTTAGGCAGATCATCCAGTGGTGGCTCTGACTGCTTCCGAGCAATGCCCCCGCATCTCTGCAAAGTCAGCACCTACTTGCCGACTTCCTGCCAACCCAGCTGCGCACCAGTTGTCCAGCTTCTGTAAGGCAACATGTGGTGGATGGAGCACTTGTCACACCTCCTTTGAAATCTGCAGCTGTCTGCAAGTGCATAGCATCTTGGGGGCATGCCTCTGGCCAAGCACAGATGCTGTGTGCCTGCTAATGTTACTGAGCCCGGCCCCATATGCTGCCCGGGTGCTGATGAGGAAACCTGTAGGGCCACTGGGAAATCCTTCTTAACTGAGGAGAACCTCTCGGCATGATCCACACTATAGCTTGCATTTCCGGATGTCAATTCATTTCACTTTAGCAAAGCCTTCTTTCCAGTTTTTCTTTTGATGCTGCCCAGTCTTTAAAAAGACTCCTTTGCTGGCAACTGCTAATTAAAATGTGACTGGTTAAGCATAATGAGTGCTCTCATTCCTTTCAATACACCCATTTGTAGATTTCCTTCAGGTCATATTTGAACATGATGACCTTGGCTCTGCATTTGTCTGCAAGAGCAGCTCATGTCTAGGATTATAGGTGCTCAAGCTGGCTTCCAACTTTTATACCACCAAGAATTCTTCTGAGCTGAGTGGCCTCAGTTTCCCCACAGTGAATAGACTTAAGAAATCAAAGACACAAATGGTCCAAGGAAGCCATAGATTAAAATAAATATGAGCTTTCAGCCATGGAAAATATTTAAGGATTAATTCACTTAAAACTGGTTTAAATGATCAATTCACCTAATGGCCAATTGAAATAAAATTAAAAAACTCTTTAGGAAAATTTGGCAGTTGTTTGTTTACTATGTTTTTGACATTTTAAGAAACAGTTTTAAAAGCATTAGTCTAAGGGACTTCTGATCAAGTTCTATATTTCTAGTGTGTAACTACTGAATCTAAACATTTCAAAAATGGTTGGGTTGGTTTTCTTTTGGGGAAAGCTTAGAGGAAGATTGACAGTGTGTACTTGTAGCAATGTTGCAGAGACCTTCCTCAAGGGGCCCTGGAATCCCCATTAATCAAGGGTCTCTGGGTCTGCAAAATGATGTAGGTCTGAAACCCCAACAATTCTCACACAGGTTAACAGGGGGACACATATGAGGATGTTTACTGTGGCATTTCTGTGACAACATAGCTTTAAAGGAAGTCTGTTTTCCACTACTAGGGGAGCAGGTGGGTAACAAGTGGTGATTCCTTCCATGAGGTATTATACGAAGATCGGACAATTAAGTTTGTGAACTTGTTGCAACAATGTTGCTAACGTTTTTTTGATATCAGAGGGATTATTCATTATGAATTTGTACCAACTGGACAAAAAGTTAACCAAGTTTACTATTTGGAAGTGCTGAAAAGGCAGCATGAAAAAGTCAGACGACCTGAACTTTTCACCAACAATTCATGGCTCTTGCATCACGACAATGCACCAGCTCACACGGGCACTGTCTGTGAGGGAGGTTTTAGCCAGTCAACAAATAACTGTGTTAGAACACCCTTCCTACTCACCTGATCTGGCCCCCAATGATTTCTTTCTTTACCCGAAGATAAAGGAAATATTGAAATGAAGACATTTTGATGACATTCAGGACATCAAGTGTCATACAACGACAGTTCTGATGGCCATTCCAGAAAGAGTTCCAAAATTGCTTTGAAGGATGGACTAGGCACTGGTGTTGGTGCTCAGCTTCCCAAGGGGAGGACTTCGAAGGTGCCTACAGTGATATTCAGCAATGAGGCGTGTAGCACTTTTTCTAGGATGAGTTTGGGAACTTAATTACCCAACCTTGTATTTGTCTGGTTCTCCAGAGAAACAGAACGAATAGAATGTGTTTGTATGTATATATGTGTGTATCTATATCTATACCTATAACTATGCCTATACCCCATCTATATCTAAAACTATATATATCTGCATCTTTATATTTTATATTTTTATATTTAAGATTAAATGTATATCTTCAGATTTTATTTGTTTTTACTTGTATCTATCTATCTATCTATCTATCTATCTATCTATCTATCTATCTATCTATCTAACTAAAGGAATTGGCTCACGTGATTATGGAGGCCGGCAAGTCCAAATCTGTCGATCTGTAGTGTGGGCCCGTAAGCTGGAGACCCAGGAGAACTAACAATGCAGATGAAGTCTGCAGGCTCTTTGCTGGAGAATGTGCATTAAACGAAATAAAAACAGCTTCCTGTAGGAGGAGAATGGGACAGAAGGAAACAGGAAATAAATCAATTCATATGTATGTACATAAATAAAAAAAATAAAAAAATTAAGAGAGAGAACTTTCAAGGACCAAAAATGATGTGTCACCTAAAGAATATAATTGACTCAATTATTTACAACTGAAGTCTAAAGTCCAAAAAGAAAATTAAAAAGAGAAGGAAAGGGAGAGAGGGACTTTTGTATCACAAAAGAATTTCCATGGATGAAATGTCTTCCAGAAGTGACATTTGAATGGGTACCCTATTAAAATTCTCGCTCCCACATCTTACACGGACAGTTCAGTCATGTTAGAGGAAGGATGAGGCTTTGGAAAGCGGGATGCATCTTACCTCAGGCCTGAACAGAATTTCCAGCAATGTTCCTTACCTTATAAGTTTAGGAGTTATCTCTCCTTAAATAATTCGCTTATTGATACCAGAATTCTTGACATGTTTTGCAATAGTTTTTCGACCCACCGAAGTCTATCCTATTCTTTTTATTGTTTCAATTATGGGTTTCTCTGTTGTACTGGCAACAGACCATACTGTCAATGGCCATCTGCCAACATGCAAGGTGCCCATTTTAAACACGTTTGGTGTAAAAGGTGTGTTAGGAAGCCTTGTATCTTTCCTATGCTTGGCAACAGTTTAAATAAGAGAGCATTTATTGGCTCATTTTAGGTTTGCTAGGATTTGTCCATAAAACATCTGAACCTCCCATTATAAATAATGTTCTGTTGAGCCTGAACATGCTCATAATTAAATCTCTATTTACACTTACGTCTTGCAAATCTTTACTTACACTTATGTCTTGCAAATCAGTTGGTCAAATGATCCATTTATTTGCATCATCATTCTGTGACATCCTTATTATTTTTATTTGAGCCTATGCTTGACCATCTCCAGAGAAGGAGCCACTCCACCTCCACAGGAAACACTGCTTCTCTGGACAGCTCCAGAGAAGAGTGAGTTTTCACTTATTTTTGCCAAAATTACTATCCATAGCTCCCATGACTGGTCTTGTTTCTTGACCCTATAAGGCCATGCAAGATACATCTAATCCACCTTCTGCAGACAGATATTCCCATATTTTGAGACATTGGGGCATTTCCTTCCCACAAAGGTTTTCTTTTCTCTTGGATAATTACCACCAGATACGTCCATTCTTCATTATGTGATTTGAATTCCAATTCCACTCTCAGGAGTGTGGCTCTCCTCAAAGCACTTTCCAGTTATTCAATATTCCTTTAAAAGGAACATGATCAGAGGCTAACTCAAGATCTAGCTATTTTCCAAGCAGCCCAGGATGTGGAGTAGCCATCCTTTTCTTATGCATATAGCCCATATTTCTCCCGGTCATGTCTGCCTGATGATATAATTAAGTCCTATTCTTTAAGTTAGATATCTCAGCCCTACTAGGAGATTTGCTGGCATTTGAATGATTAGGTCCCTATTTAGTGACGTGGCATCTGTCCTCCAATAGGGAACACTTGTGTTACTCTTCAAGTGGTTTTCTGGTTCCTGTGTTGATATTCTCTGCTCCTGCCTTTGCATGTCTGTTAAGTTCACGTCCCTACTCCAGTCATACTGATGTCCTTACTGTCATCGTATAAAAGAAAGAGTTCTTCAGGTTTAGATTTAACATCAAGTATACGGTTCTTTAATTTGAGCTCAAGTTAGCCATAGAGCTTCTTGCCTAGCAAACTCCAGATGCTTTGAGCATCTGCAGAAAAGACTATCCAGTGTCTCTGCCTCAAGCTGTCTACATTTCTCTACCTGCAGATTACCCTTTATTTTCCTTGAATAATGTCTATATTTGTTTATTGAAGTGGGAATCATTATAATTTTATTTCTAATTTTTTTAACTTTTTTAAAAATTAAAGTTCATTGGGGTAAGAATGGTGAGGGTAAATGGGATCAAATATACGGTGACAGAAGAACTGACTCTGGGTGGTGAGCACACAATGTGATGTATAGATGATGTATTACAGAATTGTACACCTGAAACCTACTGTGTTTCCTTGAAAATAAGACCTAGCTGGATCATCAGCTCTAAAGCGTCTTTTGGAGCAAAAATTAATATAAGACCTGGTATTATATTATATTATATTATATTATATTATATTATATTATATTATATTATAAGATGGGGTCTTATATTAATATAAGACCGGGTCTTATATTAATTTTTGCTCCAAAAGACACATTAGAGCTTATGGTTCGGCTAGGTCTTATTTTCGGGGAAACACGGTATGTAACTTTACTAACCATTTTATTTCTGATTCTGAATCCTGTATTTTCTACGTAAGTTAGTTCAGAGCCTGTAAGATTCCTATTTCTTTTGTGACTAATTTGACTTTGAAATTGCTTCTTTTGTTGTCATTTCTAAAAGTTCTCTCTCCTTAGTTAAATTAAATCTATTTCAGAGTTTGGGCTTGGAATCTAACCTTCTTTCTTGTTTCAAGCATATACATAAGAAAAATCCCAAGGTGCAATTTCTGAACCACGTACTATGGGAGACATTCCAAGAAGCTTTCCAGTGATGAAAGAGCTGAGCTTTCTCCAGTTTGAATGGACAAAACAAAGACCAAGACTGGTTTTCTGACATGAACCCCTATTCTTTCCCTAACGGTATTACATTCACTGAAGTGCCTAACCTAGAGATTGACTTTCATGTTTGATCCAAATCATAAGAAGAATATTACTCATGGGAGGGAGGGAATATGATGGGTGTGAACAAAAACAACCAAAAAATAAGAGTCCATGCAACATTCTCATAACACGACATCACTGAGGATGCTTTTTTTGGGGGTGGGGGGAAGAGAAGAGAAAGGTAAATAAATCCAGTCTTCCCAAAATATAGTTATGGTAGAAATGAACTAAAATGTAAATTTCCTCATGGATACTCACGTGCAGCAGCATGGGGACTACAGGAAGATACCACCCAACACTCGGACTATACATTAAAAAGGACCAAAACCAAATCATGTGAAGTCACCTTAAAAAGAAGAATATCTTCTAAGTCTGAAAAATTGATTCAGATCTGATTGAAGATATAAGCAATGTGAAACTTAGCTGAGGGTGTTGGTGTCACAGAAAGTCAGAGTTAAGACAGCACTGAAACAAATGCTGGCAGTGCCCAGCCAGGCACTGCTTAGGGGAGATGGAGACTTAGTTGCAGGACTGTTTTCAAGTTCCACAGGGGAGAACTACTGTGAAATAAATGCATCCGATGCCATTTAGTGCTTTAACTTCCTGTACTGTTTCCTTGCTCCTGTGGTGGCCGAGAAGTTCCTGTTAGAGTTAATTCTCCTGTAAGTAAGTTCGTAAGTAGGCGTCCTTGTTTTATGGGCTTGGCTAACTCATGTTGAGTCTGCTCCAAGAAGAGGCCTCACCCTACGTGTGTGAACAAAATCAGGTCCAGAGTCTGCCAAGCTCAAGGCAGATCCTTGATAACTCAATGGAGGCTGTGAATTCTGCCCTGAATGCCTTTTGGAAGACAGCTTTTTTTTTCCCTCTTCAAGAGAATGCCTATTATGGCAATGTGTATGTTTTCTTTAAAGCATTGTGTATTTGGATGCTTATGGACTTCAGAAAATGATAACATGGCAGTTAGCAATCAATTAAATAATGATAGGGCAAGGCAGAGAGTGTTTAGGGATCTCAAAGAATCTCAGGCATGGAAGGAATCCTGATAAACTTCCTGCCACTGGTCATCAGTTCCGATGCTTGGATGTCTAGTAATAAAAAATTCATACATCCAGGTCCACTCCATCCTTGGGTAGCTCTTTTAAAGAGTTTCTCCACATTTCAGGTTATACTCATTCTAGGTCCCCTGAACTTTTTCTCCATCAGAAGCACCTGTGCCTGTACAATCAGAATGGCATTTCTGAGCGCTTCTTTACCCATTGCTCTCTATTTCACTGCCCTTTGCCAGGAAGTCACCTTCCTTTTCCTCTAGATGTGCCAATTATCTTCCTGCTCTGTAGAACGCAGTTCCAGTCAAGAAAGCATTTCCCTGACTGGTTAGCACACATCTTAAGATAGTTGCAGAGACTTAAGAGAACAGTCCTAAGAATCTGCTTTTAAGATTCTTAGAGGGAAAAGGGGAAAACTTTTCCAAGGCTGAGATCGTGATTTTATCGCCAGAGAGATGCAGCAGACCAGCAGCTGGCACACTGATCTATAGGAAATAAGGAAGAAAAAAAAATCAAAGTGAAGCAGGCTCCACTCCACTAAGAAGCCTCGCGATAATTAACAGGATGTTTGGTTGTCAACAAAGCTGGGGGAGTGAGATTATTGTCACATTTGATAGACCGGTCTATCATTTAGGAGAAAATTCCAGTTTGTTTCCCAACATGGTTGTATAAATTTATACCACCCTCCACCCGCTTCCGACATGCAAGAGATTCTGTGAATTCACATCTTCCCTAAATTATTAATATTGTCAGACTTTTAAATTGTTTTTCAACATCGTGGTGTAAGTTAGACTCTTGTTGAGGTTTTGATTTGTATTTTCTTTATTACTTCCCATTTTGAGTATTTTTTCATACGTGTATTGGCTATATGTGTTTCCTCTGATGTAAAATTCCTAACCATATCTTTTACCCAATTTTCTATTGAGTTGTTCATGATTACTTGTTTGTGGGAGCTGTTTCCTTGTTCTTGAGACCAATCCTTCACCTCTGTGTATATTGTGAATATCTCTTCCCAGTGAATACCATGTGGGACAAAAGAACCAGGCAGTCAGCTCATGAAAAATAGTAAATAGCTGTTCTTTAGTAATAAATAGTTACAGCAACAAATAATTAACATAATTTAAAAATCTGTTTTATGCATATTTCATACCCAACTTTTATTTCATGATATTATTGAATTTTGTCTTGTATCAGTTTAGCTGATCAAACTTCCCAGAGTTTTATCTATTTTGTTCACTTTTTTAAAGACAAAACTTTTGGCTTTGTTGAAATCACTACTTCTTCTTTGTGTTCTGTTTTATTAATTTCCACTCTTTTTTTTTAAGTATTCATTTTCTTCTATGTTGGGGGCCAATGCTATACTTTTCACCTAATTTCTTAAGTGAAGCATTTAATTCATTAATTTTGAGATTTTCTTCTCTTCTAATATAAAGATAGAAGCATATAAATTATCCTCAAAACATTGCTCGGGCTGCATCCCATGAGTTTTGATGTCACGTTTTATTATCCAATTCTATACATTTAGACAATTCCTCTATTGATTTCATTCTTGTGTTTCTAACATTTATCCACTTTCCCCACCCATCTTGGCTCTGTATGACACAACTAGGAAGGGGTGCTACTGGCATCTAGTGGGTGGAAGCCAGGATGCTGCTAAACATCCCTTGATGGTCATGACAGGGCACGTCTACTCCATCAGCAAAGCGGTATCTGGCCCAATATGTCAATAGTGCCAAGGTTGAGGAACACTGATTTAGACCAATATCTAAATAACCTCAACTTATCTTCTTCCCCTGTTATGAACTAGGCAGTCTCTTCAGAGAATACCAGGTATGTCTGGGTTTGATGTGTGCTTCAGCTTCTGAGCTCATAAAACTCAGAATGGTGTTTTGTAGAGTCTTTGGAATGGCTCAAAGGTAAAGCTTTCATGGTGTGGTTAGCTCAGATTCCCAGGACTGTGTCCATACTTAATTTCTGTGACAATGTTCTGGTTAAGAGAAAAAAAAAGGACTGAAAATTTAGGGTTACATGAAATATGGCCAAGGGTATGTGTGTGTTTTACTTGATCCCTTTTTTATATTCCACACTATATGTGGCCCGATGAAAGAGACCATCCCAAAATGGCAACCCCTGACATCAAAGAACAGGTGTCTTTAAATAAGCCTCTGGCTTATGTGCTAGCACAGCGCCAGGAATACAATGGATCTTAAACATGGAGGGTGGCTCTTAAAACCAGCCTACTACACATGCGTGGTCACACTGTTAACTTGAGGGCTGACTTGAGCTTTTGGGAATAGGTGGAAGAACACACGTGTAAGAGAAAAATGGTCTGCATATGGAAAGGTTTACTTTCAAAGGTACACAGACAATGAAAGCCCACATCTTCCTAGTATTCGGACCACTGTTTTCTTTGTGCTTGTAGTAAGCTGTAAATGTAAGATCTCAGAGCTAGAATCAGAGACCCTAGCCCTTAACCAAACTCTGTCCATAACTAGCCAAGTGACCTTTATTCATCTGTAAGAGGGAGGTGATCATCTTGGCTCTGCTCATTTAGGGGTCACTGTTAGGCTCAGAATAGGTAATACTCGTGAAATGAAATATGAATGTAAGGCCTTGAAAGTAAATGCCGTACAAAAAGCAAAATTACAGCATATGCTGGAAGATGGCAAAGACTTTATTGGGAAGGAACCAGAGAAGCTTCCCACAGCTGGGAAGACAATGCAAAGTGATCATAAAAAGAGTGAAATAAGGCAGAAGAATAATGAGTGTGTTAGAAAAAAATGACTATAAAAAACTAGTACATACGGAAGAAACCTAAGAAGCCTACATAATGATTTGTGCTTTAGGTTACTTAGAGGGAAAGCAGTGATCATATTTGCAAAGCAGACACAATGACTGTAGGCCAAGGAGACCTAAGACCTGCAGCTATCACAGACATCAGGAGCAAATAAAGACGAACAAAATCAGACAGAAGTGGACTGCATCTTACCACACTTACTCACAGAACCTTTTAAACAAGCATATGACTAACAGAAAGATGGTGGCAGCATGCTGGATTTTGGTAAAGCCTGGTGATGGAGCTTGTGGCAGTAACTAAAGAGGGGACAGGTTGTTTGTCAGGTTCGTCTGTGTCACAAGATTCCATGGTGGAAGGATCCTTAGCAGGAAGGCTGGCAGCAGCTGGTCATACAACAGCTGGACCTACAGCAGGTGGGCTGGCAGCAAGGGAAGCAACACAAGTCATGGTGCCAGGGATGGAGCATGGACTCCTGTTCAGTGGTGAGCTTTTCAGAACCTGATGAGTCCTTTTGTTCTGGGACTTTTATACAGGGTACCTCCCAAAGTCTGGACCAATAAGCAGGACTTTCCCTGTTGTTTTTTATGTTATTTTCCATAGTCATTGGGGGAGTTATAAAAAGGAAGCTGGTCCCTAAGTGATATGAATCTTCAGAAAACAAGTATTTAATGTTTTGTAATTGAGAATAATTCATAGAAACGTTTTCAGCTAAAAGGAAGGTGGTCACGTCCTCAGCAATGTTCTCCTTTCCTCACACTCTGGTCATATGAGATGGTCCCTGATGCCTCATGAGGATCAGTGCACGTGTCCTCCCCAGTTTTATTTCTCCAGCTGACTTAGATGGGAAGTATCCCCGTGGTGACGGCCATGGTGCTGATATGTTCATGGTGACAGTTGAATCCATGCTGAGTCCAAGTCTGTTTCCCCACAAAAGCCTGACTGACTCTCGGCCACTATAGGGATCTCTCTGGAGGAACCTACCCCACCTGTGTGGCCCAGTTCTCTCACAGGCACCTGGGTAGAGGATGTTTAGCACAATCTCTTCCATGTTTAGCACAGCAGAACCGACGCAGGGGGTTAGAGGCAGAAGCAGTACCCTGAGACTCTTTTTCTTTTTCTTTCTTTCCTTCCTTTCTTCCTTCCTGTCATGCAGGGGACCCTGCTCGCTGCGTATTTGTCGTGTAGGGTCTCCGCTCCCGCTCCCCACATAAGAACGCAGGACACGGTAAGGCCAAAAAGGAACACCCACGGAGCCATAGATAGGGGAGTCAAACCAATATATTCTCGCTGGTGGCTGGGCTGGAGACACAGGAAGCAGGATCTACATAATCTGCCTAACAGCAGTCCGCGCTTGCCAGCCGCCATCTTCTTGCTAGCCCCATTCCCCTCTGCTAGCGTAGCCACAGCCGTTATATTAGTGGCCAATGCTTACGGGTTACAGCTGACGGCCAACTTGCCACAGCTGCTGGCCATCTGATCACAGTTGATGGCCATTTACTACCCGAGCCAGCACCTTTCTATGTGAGGCCGAGAGCCTGGAAACTGTTTCTTGGGGCTTTGTCCCCACACTTCCTCTCTCCTTCCCTGCTTCCCTCCTCTTCTTACTCCTCTCCTCCCTCCTCCTCTGCTGCCACTTTCTTGTTCTTCTTCCTTTCTCTTCCTCCCTTTCCTTCCTCTTCTTCTAGAAGCTGTGTTTGTCCACCACACTGAAGAACCCAATATTGGATTTGAGTGGAGAAAATCATAGAAGGTAGATGAGGTTTTGAACACCCCACCCACGTATGTTGAGTCTTAGTGCGTTCAGGCCAATTTCTAGCAGCCGGATCTGCAGCTTTATGCCTAAGGGCTCTTTTCTTGCAACAGCAGAAAGCCATGGTACCTGTGCTGTCACACTGAGAAAAACACTCAACCAGTGCGTCTGGAGGGTTGCTTTATACAGACTCAGCTTCCTCCCTGCTCAGTGAGGGTAATCCTAAAGGGTGTGTTTTATATCACTGCTAATATGTTCCCTTAGGTATAAGCTTCAGCTGCCCATTGTGATACTGGCTTAACAGTGTCTCTTTCCCGTATCACCTCCACACTCTCCAACCAGTGTGACCAGCACACTCCAAATAAACTACATTTACTTGAATCTTTTCTCCAAAGTAACGTCTGGGAGAAACCACATTATGATATTACTTTACTGCCTTAGTCGCAGTTTCTTCATCTGTAAAATGGGAACATTCATATCAGCCTTGAAAATTTCTTCAAGAGTGAAAGATATGTACATAAAGCATTTAGTGAATACCTAACAAATAGTATGCCACCCCAAACATGTCTGTTATTCAGCCAGCAAGGAAGTTTAGTCAGCAAGTTTGGTCTTGGCGATCTCTTAGAGCATCCCAGAGACAGGGTCTCAGGAGTTCATCAGAGGTACCGCTACCACGTCCAAGGAGGCGACTCCAGTCCCAAACTCTTCTATTTCTCTCAAAGCCTGTATCAAGCCTTACCTCAATGAATGCCTGGGCAGCATCATTAGTTCGGGACCCAAATTGCCAGCCTGCTGTTTACCGTGACCACTATGAATGCACAAGTTCTTCCACTTTTCTTCTTTCTCACATTCTTCCGATTTCCCCTGAAACACAAATTTTTATTTCTCTCAAATGCTTCATAGTTGACTCACAAAAACACAGGAGATTGTTCTGTGTCCTTAGAAGGTTGAGATATTATGGATTACTAAAGTCATACATACCCATGCAGTTTCTCAGGCCCCAACTTTGCTCTTACTAAATTTTCTTAATGTTATTTTGATCAGAGTGACAAACCGCCTTAAAGTTGGGGAACATAGAATGTTTTGCAGGAAATTACTTCATCCCTTTGTAGTCTCGTCAATAGGTCCTCAGGAGAAGGAGGCCGTACAAGAACTTGATTTACATGATAGCAAAGGACAGATCTCTTTTGAGGAGGCTCCTCCCTGTGAGGACACACCAGATGCTCATAGGTTGGATGCAGATGAAAGCATGAGGGGCTGGGCAGCGCCTGAGACAGGAGAGGATCCTGTACACACGAGGACTCCATAACGCAGCCCCTGCTGCTCTAACACGTCGCTGCAGGTGCTGAGGTGTGGGACACAGACTTTGGGGGAACATTGTAAACTGACGTTACCTGCTTACACACACAAGAGAATATCATTTCCATTGTTAAAGAAGAAACTCAAATGAACATCTTTCTTTCTTTCTTTTTTTTTTTTGAGATTTTTTATTGGGGAAGGGGAACAGGACTTTATTGGGGAACGGTGTGTACTTCCAGGCCTTTTTTCCAAGTCAAGTTGTTGTCCTTTCAGTCTTAGTTGTGGAGGGCGCAGGTCAGCTCCAGGTCCATTTGCCCGTTGCTAGTTGCAGCCCACCATCCCTTTTGGGAGTTGAACCGGAAACCTTGTGGTTGAGAGAACGCGCTCTAACCAACTGAGCCATCCGGGAGCTCAGCGGCAGCTCAGCTCAAGGTGCGGTGTTCAATCTCAGCGGCAGCTCAGCTCAAGGTGCCGTGTTCAATTTTAGTTGCAGGGGGCGGAGCCCACCATCCCTTGCAGGACTCGAGGAATTGAACCGGCAACCCTGTGTGGTTGAGAGCCCACTGGCCCCTGTGGGAATCGAACCGGCAACCTTCGGAGTTAGGAGCACGGAGCTCCAACCGCCTGAGCCATGGGGCTGGCCCTCCAATGAACATCTTGCTGGTGTTCAGCGGCAGGGTTTTTCTAACTGTTTTGAGATAGGAATGTAAGTGCCATTGAGCAGGAACAGAAGACACAGTGTTGGATGTGAGTGTCCGTCAGCTGTGTAACATTACCCCGTGAAATGTTCTCGTAGGAAGAACGGAGATAATTATTTGCGGGAGACTGTATGAGGCTCAGAATGCATAATGCATGTGATACGCAACGTGTGCTTACACTCTTCCATCAGGAATGCTGTACAATAAAACAAAACACAACATGGGATGCATGATGGTACAGGATTTACTGAGAAATATAGATAAGACTCCTGCATCTAGGGAACCAATGCAAGGTGATCATGAAAAGAAGAGAGCAGGGGACAAGAGTCACGAGAACCTTGAAAGAGAAAAATGATTGTGAAGATTATCAGCAGTTGCAGAAAACCTATGGAACAGTTACAAAGATTTGTTTTTCTAAGTAACATAGTGAGAAAGGGTAAAGATCCTGACTTCAGAGTCAAAGCCAAGACTGTAACTTTATATTGAGGATGCCCGAAGCTGGCACATGACCACACACACGGGAGGAAGAGAAGTGGGAAGTCCTCTGCACTCCAGCAAGCTGATTCAGAAGGTTTTATCAGGCAGATGAGTCACAGAATTATGGTAGCACTTACTGGGTGTCAGCAAAGTCTAGGAAGCGAATGTTTCCAAAATGGCAAGTCAGTTAACAGGAGTTGTGTGCAGGTGGCTGTCCTTTGGGGAGGTTATCAGCAGGAAGAAGGCTGGCAGCAGCTGGACACACAGCAAGGGCGGCAGCAGGTGGTCCTGCAGCAGGTGGTCTGGCAGCAAGTTGGGCGGCAACAAGGCTGGCAGCAGCTGCTCACACAACAAGGGCGGCAGCAGGGCTGGCAGCAGGGACGGCAGCAGGTGGTACTACAGCAGGTGGTCTGGCAGCAGGTGGGGCGGCAGCAGGGCTGGCAGCAGCTAGACCCACAGCAGCTGGGCTGGCAGCAGCTGCTCACACAGCAGGGACGACAGCAGGGACGGCAGCAGGGACGGCAGCAGGTGGTCCTACAGCAGGTGGTCTGGCAGCAGGTGGGGCGGCAGCAGGGCTGGCAGCAGGTGGGGCGGCAGCAGGGCTGGCAGCAGGTGGGGCGGCAGCAGGGCTGGCAGCAGGTGGGGCGGCAGCAGGGCTGGCAGCAGCTGGAGCGGCAGCAGGGCTGGCAGCAGCTGCTCACACAGCAGGGACGGCAGCAGGGACGGCAGCAGGTGGTCCTACAGCACGTGGTCTGGCAGCAGGTGGGGCGGCAGCAGGGCTGGCAGCAGCTGGACCCACAGCAGCTGGGCTGGCAGCAGCTGCTCACACAGCAGGGACGGCAGCAGGGACGGCAGCAGGTGGTCCTACAGCAGGTGGTCTGGCAGCAGGTGGGGCGGCAGCAGGGCTGGCAGCAGCCTGACCCACAACAGCTGGACCCACAGCAGGTGGGCTGGCAGCAAGGGGAGCAGCACATGGTGTCAGGTATGGTTGGTGAGTTTCTGTTCAGAGGTGAGTTTCTCAGATTCTGATGTCCCCTTCTGTTCTGGGGCTTTTATACCCTGGACCCCAATATTGGGACCAATAAGCAGGACTTTCCTTGTTGTTTATGTTGTTTTCCATAGCCACTGGGGAGTCGTCAAGGAGGAAGTTTCTCTTTAAATATTATGAATCTTTAGAAAATAAGTGTTGAATGTGTTTCTTAATTGAGTAACTCAGAGGAACTTTTTCAGATATAAGGAAGAGGGTCACACTGACAGCATAGTTCCTGCTTTGTTCAGAATCTGGTCGCATGATGGAGTTCCTGATGGCCTCATTGGGGTCAGTATACTCTCACTCTTCAGTTTTGTTTCTTTGGCTATTCTTTGATTGGGACTTTTTTCTGGGGTGATGGGCATGATACTGGTATGTTTACAGTAACAAATTGAATACATATTTGATTCCAAGTCGTGTCAGGGAGGAAACATTGCTCCTCTACCCTTATAGGTTCTTCAGGCTGGTCTAAGAATTAACTTGACAACAACTGATTAACAGGGGAAAACTAAACAGCAGTTTAATAACGTGTATGGCTCCTGTACACATGAAAGAGACTCAGGCTCTGAGTTACTCCCCAAGACGGCAGATACTGTAAGAGTGAAATTCAGTAAATCAATAACGCAGTTAGACTTAGCTAGTTTGCAGTTTGACTCAATGCATAGACCCCTATCTCGCCACCTGTAATTAAACCTAGCTAGTTTGCAGTTAGATCCACCCTGATATTCAGGTATTTTCTCTTTGTTTCTCCCCTTATTGATTAACTGAAGAAACCTGTTTTGTTTCCTTTCTCAAGACTACCCATACTTCGTCAATCCATTTAATTAAAAACATCCTAACCTGGACCGAGCAATTTTTTAATCCTCAGGCTCCCGGACACCGGAACACACATAAAGCCTCAAGCTGCAGAGGTCCAATCGTCCGGAGTCCAGAGATAACATTAAGTTAAAACAGACCAGCCCCCAGGAAGGATGTCAGCCCTTAGACCTGCCTGCCTGACTCCCTGTTTCCTTTGTCCTTCTTGTGTATCTATAAAACCATCTGCCTGTTCTAGAAATGGGGAGATGGCCTTTGGACGGGAGTCCGCCATCCTCCCGGGATGCTGGCATTGGGAATAAACCTGCTTTTCTTTCCACCAACCATGTCTCTTGATTTTTAACCTTTGCAAGAGGCAGGCAGCCACGGTATCAATACCTTCACCTTAAATGCCATCGTTAGCTAAAGCCAAAAGAAGAGGTTGGGGGTGGGGAGTCAGTTAGGTTGCCAGGAAAAGCACAATAAACAAGGGTAAAGCTGTTGTGCGGAGCTAAGTCCTACCTTTTCCTTTGATAAGAGTGTCTAGAAATTGAATCATCTCTATCTTCTTGGGACAGAGAGGGAGACACCTTTACAAATGGAGGTTTTTCTTATACATGTAAATGTCTCTTACAAAAGGGTAACTTCTACTTGGTTTTCAGAGCTTCCCCTTTGTCCACTGTATCCTAAAATATGCCTTACACCAAGAGAAGTATTTTGGGGTGGCAAATTCTGTTCCCCTACAGTCCTGCCTTTGAAAGTTCCCCAAGGAGTTTCACAATCCAGAAGCTAATTTAATAGATTCCTTTATATTTCATTGAACCAGTCTCTCAGTCCTGACAATAGGTCGGTTCAGTTAAATAGTTGTGTCTTATTTCAGGAGGCGGGTGATGCAGGTGGGCTTCCAAAGTTAGGCCTACAGCGTGCGAGGGATGAGGTATATGATGAAGCATGTCAATGGAAAGAAAAGAAAAACGAAGTTTAATGTCTAGAGTGGACTATAAACCCATCCTGAGTCCGGAGGGCAGCCTTTTGAAGGAAGAGATTTCTAGATGGAGCCGTCAAAGTATCTTTTGCTGTTTGAATGTCTCAGATGATGTCATCAGATATTCAGGTAAACTTTCTGAGTGGCCCACATAGCAAATGGCATGAAGAAAATTGTCTAAACATGAGCTTTCATGGCAACTTCTCTGAAGTTTATATCAAGTGCAGGGCTTCGGGGGAAAGGAAAGTTTTAGTTTTCAATGATTACAAATCATAAATGATTGGAGAAAATTGGGAACATTAGTTCAGAGCGTCGTAGCCAGACATGGGGAAACTACAAAAATTTTGGAAAACAAAATCTGAAAGGACAACGAATAGTACTAGAAGGTAATCTCTACAAGTGTGTATTATAGTTTCTACTGAAACATAATTTTTCTCTTTACATTCACCTCCATTTTTACCAAAAATAATTATAGTAAAACTAAGTTATTCTCCTACCAAGTCTAGTCTTATTAAATTTGGCCTGCTTATTTATATAAGAGAGGCAAGAATAGCAATGGATCACATATGTTCTTTTAAATCTGTGTTGCTGAAACTTTTCATAAGGAATCTTCAGATTGAACTTCTAACAGCCTTTCAAAGATAAGAAGCAAGCCAGATACTTGCCATTAGGCTTTGCCTGCAATACCTATAGATTTGGGGAAATTTCTCTCTTCTTGGGGTCCTCAAAATATCCTGAGGTTCTCCTTACAGCAAACTAGGACAAATTTCTTTCTCCTTCTTCACCCTTTCATGAATAGAAGATCCATTCGTACTGTCGATCTTAGCAACGTGAGCATACGTTATTTTCTTTTCTTCTTAAGTCAAGAACTTCCCCTTTTTCACGTAAAGGAACCACTTTACAGCTTCTCTTTGTCATATCTGAGTTGCCCACATCACTGCTCTTCCACTTGGAGGCCATTATTACACATAAGGGTGACGTGAACCCAGTCAATGCCATGACAGCTGATCTGAGAACTGAGACACCTACTAAGTGACTAACTGGCCGGTAGTGTACACAGCATGGACATTCTGGACAAAGGTATGATTTATATCACCGGCAGGATGGAGTGAGAAGATTCGAGATTCATCACGCTATTCAAAATGGCGTGCAATTTAAAACTTATGAATTGTTTGTTTCCGGAATTTTCCATTTACTATTTTTGGACCATGGTGGATCGCAGGTAACTGAAACCACAGAAAGCAAAACAGCAGATATAGGGGGACTACTGAAAAGTATATAAAATACACATGAATAATACAATAAATAATTACGAAGCAAATATCAATATACCCAACGCCCAAGACAAGAAATAGAGCATTGCTGTCAGCAAGAGGGCCCTTGATTATCATCTCTTGACCACATCTCCCTCCTTCCACCCTACAGGTAACCACTGTCCTGATTTTTAAAGTAACCTTTTCATTTATTTTCCTTATAGTTTTACCACCTAGGTGTGCGTCCTAAGCAATATAGTTTAGTTTTACATGTTTTGAATTTTGTATAAATGAGTCTTCCTATTTATATTATGTGTTTTATTCTTTCACTCAGTATTATGTAAGGGGGTGGTAGGCACCTCTAAGATGGCCCAGTGATTTCTACCTCTCCGTTTCATGGTCTCACAGAATTCTCTCCCTGTGAGTAACTTGCTTCTCACCAACAGCATATGGCAACCTCAAGTGATTAAGTTACCAAAGATTGTGACTTCCATCTTGCTAGCCAACTTTCTCTCTCAACTAGCTTTGATGAAGAAAGCTGCTGTGTGGGAGGGATCTGTGCTGGAAAACACTGAGCACAGTCTCCATTCAACAACCAGCAAGGAACTGAGGCTCTCACTCCGATGGCCCTCGAGGAATTGAATCCTGTCAACAACCACATAAGTGAACTTGGAAGTGGATTTTTCCCAAGTCAAGACTTTAAGATAAGACACTAGCTAACACCTTGATTGCAGCTTTATAAAACATTACAAAATAGAGGACCAGATGAGCTGTACTTGGATTCCTGGTCGACAAAAACTGTGAGACAGTAAATATGTGCCATTATAAGCTGCTGGATTTTGAGGTGATATTACACAACAAAAGATAACTCGTACTGATTGATCTAGTGCCACACAACACAGAGATGAGGCTGAAGGGATCAAAGGGTCCAGAGAAGTGGATATGATAGAATAGTTCTAGTCGTCAGAGCAGAAAACCCAGCCGGCTATGTCCCCTAGGAGGGCTCAGGGGGTACAGTAGGTACTCAGGTAATAAGGAATGAACAGGAGGCCAGCAGCATCACTGAGCAATACAGTAGTGTCTGTTCTCTAAAGTTAGAGCTTGCGGTAGGGAGTCCTGTACAGAACCGAGCTCCCTAGCAGTGATGGGGATGGTAAAATCCCTGCATAGCAGAGGCCAGGTGGCAGCACTGAACTATAAGAAGTGGGTATAACTATGTGATGGGCAGCAAGTTTGGAAAGACAACTGGGGCAGAATGATGTGTGACCCACCGGGATCTATCAACATGTACAATAGAGCACGGTGTCCCTCAGAATAGGACACGTAGGTGACCAATAAGACAGCCGGTGTGTGTGTGTGTGTGTGTGTGTGTGAGAGAGAGAGAGACAATGCTTGAGAATAAATGAGCAAAAGACTGAGGTGAGTGATCCTAATGGAAAACCATGACCCCTCACCCAGTTTTCAGAGCTAGGCCGGTTCTCTGACTTACACCACATTGATCCGTGGAAGGAGAGGCCAGTCGGCCAGGACAAAGAACCACAACAAGTCTGTATAGTAGTGATTGCTCCAGTCCTTTCCCCAAAGGCATCTACAGCCATTTCCTGAGGGGAAACTGGGATACCCCTATATTTGGATGTTGTTTGTTACTGAACCTGAGCTGACACTGACAGTTGGCTACCATTCATAATACATGAAAAATGTTTTGAAGGGCACTGGTGATGAGAGTTGGAACACTGGTGTCTGAGATGGGGTGCCCTCAGGAACAGACCCTAAAACGGGGGCTTGAGATCAAGTAGTTTACTTGCGAGAGGATTCGAAGAGTGCTGTTGGTAACCCTGAAAGTGATCTGGGCAAGAGATAGAAGCCAGTATTGACTGGTTTAATGAGCAGGTTCCTCTTATAAGCAGATGGGGTTCAATCCCACCGAGGAGCTCTGGAGACTGGTACAACTCGCCCCTTCTTGAGAGGAAAGAAGCTAGAGCATTCACCACTAACTCCCAACCATTGCCCCTAGTGATGTTAACTCTCGACTTCTGGCATGCCCGGAACCTGCTCCTTCATCGGGAGGAAGACCTCAGGCAGAGTTCCAGATGCTTGCTGTACAAACCATCTTTCTATATTATAAGCATAAGGATGCTTAAGGATAAGGATGCATAGCATAAGGATGCAGAGGAAACAGAGGTGGAATCCTGAAATCACCTGATCTCCGCAGAGAACACGGAACATTTGACAGCTAAGGATGGCAAGTCAAGAAGGAAAAATAATAAGACACGATGCTCTCATATTTGTATGCCTGGAAAATTAAGATTTATTCAAGATTTGGGAACATCTCCATGTGAGAAAATCTGGCAGAGAACAAATGCATCAATTGGGGTGATGTGTTGGTGACAGATTTCAGAGAAAATTCATGCTTTCTATCCATTTGGGAGATTGATAGAAACATGGTGGGGGAGGCAGTAAATTTAAAGGCCAAAGTCAGTTGAAAAATCAGTTGGAAGTGAAGCTTTACAGTCGGCCTCTCCTGACTCAGTTCACTGGAACCACATCAGGGAGGTGGGTTGATGAAAACCAGGTGAGTGCAGGTCAGGGCCATCAGCAGCAAGAACCACTAGAGCAGACTGGGCGGCAGCAGGTGGTCTGGCAGCAGCTGGGGCGGCAGCAGCTAGAGATGCAGCAGGTGGGCCTGCAGCAGGTCTGGCAGCAGCTGGGGCGGCAGCAGCTGGAGCCACAGCAGGAGGGGCGGCAGCAGCTGGAAATGCAGCAGGTGGGGCGGCAGCAGGTCTGGCAGCAGCTGGGGCGGCAGCAGCTAGAAATGCAGCAGGTGGGGCGGCAGCAGCTAGAAATGCAGCAGCTGGGGCGGCAGCAGGTCTGGCAGCAGCTGGGGCGGTAGCAGCTAGAGATGCAGCAGGTGGGTCTGCAGCAGCTGGAGCCACAGAAGCTGGGGCGGCAGCAGCTGGAGATGCAGCAGCTGGGTCTGCAGCAGCTGGAGCCACAGCAGCTGGGGCGGCAGCAGGTGGTCCTGCAGCAGGTGGTCTGGCAGCAGCTGGGGCGGCAGCAGGTCTCCTGGCAGCAGCCTTGGCCACAGCCCTGGTCAGAGCAGACGGAGCCACAACAGGAGTTGACCATGGTGTCAGAGGATGGAGGGTCTGGGTGGGTTTTCAGGAAGGTGGGTTTAGAAGGTTTGGAGGTCTGCTTGCCCCTGGTCCCCTTTTATACCCTACTGAGGGGCTGCTGTCATCAGATGCAGTGCTCTTTCCTTGTCACTGTTTGTCCTAATAAACCGGTGATTATCAAATTAGCCAAGTTTGTTTTCCTGGTTAACCTTTTCAAGATGAATGGAAAACAGTTTCCTTGTCCTGCGGCGTTAGGATTCATCCCTGCAGCTCTTCCTGAATCACTCCTTCTGTGTCTCTCTTGATTTAGCTTCCTCAAAGGAAGAAGTCACGTGGTTTCCGCCTCTAGATGGTGTATGTGTTTGCACAGCACAGCTCTTTAGGTGATAAAGATTCTATTAGACCCACATTCCTTTTGGTGATCTGGGAGGATAAAACTGCATTTAGTCTGATGGTTCATTCATTGTGGGTCAGGTGGGCAGAGAAGTTTTGAGTGTGAAATGGCATCACCGGCATGAAAATAAGAAGAGTTCTAGGACCTTTTCCCCTCCTTCCTCTGAGTCATGACCCATCTAGACTTCCTGATGGTAAACCAATAACTATTCTAAGGAAGAAAACTAAGTCATTAAATTTTGATGTTTTTTCTTTGCCCTCGGCTTTACTGAGGTATACTTAATACACACACAAAAATAACTCATGTCTAATGTACACATGTTGATGAAATTGGACTTATGCATACACCATATAACCATCACACCACAATCAAGGCAATAAACATATCCATCACCTACAAAAGATTTTTTCGTGACTCTCTTTTTTGTGGTAAGAACATTCACATAAGACTTACCTTCGTAAGTTTTTAAGGCCACTATATCGTCTTGTAAACTATAGGTCCAATGTTGTATAGCAGATCTGGGGAACTTACTCATCTGCTATAATTGTAACTTTATACCCACTGAACAACAACTACCTGTTTCCTACTCCCCTCAGTCCCTGGAAACCAACATTTTATTATATGCCTCTCTGAGTTTATTGAATAGCTGTGTAAGTGGAATCATGCAGTATTTGTCCTTTTGTGACTGACTTATTTCACTTAGCATAATGTCTTCCAGGTCCATTCATGTTGTTGGCACGGGCCAGATTTCCTGTTCTTTTTTCAGGGTGCAATTCAGGGTTTAATGGCAGGAACTGATTGGCAGTAAGTGTGGACTTATACTGAGGTTAATATGTGAAACACCTGTCTTTTTCATTACCAATGTCTTCAACCTTTGTTATAGATATGCAGTGCATAGATATAGACCAGCAGTTCTCAATCTCTTCTACCTGATACCAGGAGTCATATGGCTCATTTTAACAATGTTATACCTGGGGAAGAGGTGCTGAGAGGGAATGCAACTTTAGGGTATGTGGGTAGCTCAAATCAGTTCTCCCACGAAATTTAGATATAGTCACTCCTCTCCAGTGTCTGCGCCATGTTGCATTAATAACTATTCATCTAGATCTAAGAAAGGCTCTGACATTTCATCTTGTTAGATTTGGTCTCTTGTGTAAGGATGTCTGAAGCATTTAAACCATGATTCTCTCATTCAACATATTTAATCTTTCCTAACTTCATGGCCTCCAAATATTTTGATGAAAAGACTCATATTTTATTACTCATTTTCATATTTTATGAGAAGACTCTCAACCAAATTGGGATGTCCTTGGTGCTTTTCTCAGGATGACTAGTCCGAGACAGGAATGGCTACTACCCCCAAACCATTCTACAGTTGAAACTGATGCTTATTTGGAATAACATAGTACAAAACCAGAATTTTACAGGAAGTGTCCTTTTTTTCTCCCAGGTTTTCTTAACTTCCAAGCAGAAAAATGTATACAAACATTTTCAACTAGTGGTACCCCTCATTTTTTGAAACACTAATCAGCTGGTCATATGGTTGCTGCATGTGAGAGACTGACTTGCCCCAAATTACTATAATGGACTGATACAGGATGAGTGGGTGGCTCATAGAAAGAAACAAATTTGACTCACCATGGTGAGGGTGTTTAATGGAATGGCTGTCTCTATAGATAGTCATGGAGGGGTTTAGTGTCAGCTTGTTCCAGAAGAAGCATCAAGAACCAGATGGAGGAGATTGGATGAAATGGGTTGGAGGATCCCTTTCTACCTTAAGTGACTTATAAGTCTAATAAACCAAACTCCTTATGATGCTTTTTTATTGCTGGCCATTTTCTATTTCTGCGCTGGCCCTAATTTCGGGGTTGACATAACCAGGAGGATAAGAGCCTATACTCCTGATTGAACCTCTACTTCCCAGCAGGTCTGGCTAGTATTCTGAGTCTACAGCTCTGGGCTGAACCCAGATACAGCATTTTATTAGAAAGGTCCTGAGCTGCTTCTTTTGTCACAGTAAGATGAGGGAACAAAAGCAGACTTCAAGTTGTTGTGGGGTCAAAGGCCCTAGAAAGCCCCATTATGAAGTCTGAAAACAACTTCAAGAATTTCATAAGCCCTTACATTTTAGTAAAAGAATGTCCCCTAGGAGCCCTTATGATGGGGGTCTACCTATGATAGGGGACTCTATAGAGATAATTTTTATTTATATTAATTGTCTATATATTTTTTCTTCACGGTGTGTGTGTGTGTGTGTGTGTGTGTGTGTGTGTGTGTGTTACTTAGGGTGAGCTTAAAATTATGTTTGAAAATTTCTCATAATTTCTTCTAGTACTTTAATAGCTTTATATTTATCTTGACTTTTCATACAAATTGTGCTCGCTTTGGCAGCACATATAGTAAAATAGACTTTTCATACAAATGAAATTTACTTTGGTTAAATGAATGAAGTAGTATTTCTCTTTCCTTTCCTTCTTTCTTTATCCAGAAGTTAACTAGCTGTCCTATACCATTTTTATAATAGTCCCTATTTTCATAGTGATTAAACTGTCACCTTTATCTGGCACTTAATTCCTATAGGTTTTCAGGCCTATTTCTGGACTCCATTGAGTGGCACATCTCACTGAAAATCATTGGGTCGGAGAGTCTCTAATGTGACTGTCAGTTCTACAAATCCATGAATGTAGGACTATTTAAAAAGTTCTGTTTTACTTGACTACTCATTGTTTTCCTATCTATGTTTCTTTATGTATTTTAAAATTTATAACTGTTCTCAGATTTTGTCATGTAAAAACACAATTTTAACAGTACTTACTCTTACAGGATATAGTCCATGTTCCTTTGTGCTCACTCAAAACAGAATACCCTGCCATACATGCCCTAGTGATAATCTTGCTGAGATGCATTATGACTTAGGAAAGACATATAGAACTTTGGGAAAATTATTTTCCTTTATAGATATATTTCTTGGTTAGTGTTGAATCCACCAATGTCCCCTAAAAGTTGAACACAACTAAGTAGGCCACAGAGATAAATATGACCTGTGTTTCTCCTCTTCTAGCAACATATTTTACCTGCTTCATGCCTGTCTGCCTTTCAAAATTTAACTAAGACATAAACTTCACGATTATCAAAAAAAGTGACATTTGGATTCCCAGAAGGAGAGAGTAATTTTCTTGTAGGTAAGGCTAAATATTGGAACTCTTTTAGTCCAAAAAGAAAATAGATGGGTTTATGATGCAACTTTAAAAAGCCATAAAGGAATAAGGGATAAAGAAAATAGATACAAACTTACTAAATTGAAGAGTATTCAAGTTAGACAGTATGTCTTGCAACTATAAAGTGTTTGCCAGCAAGTAGCAAACTTCAATAACTATTTCAAAATACTAACTACTCACTCACTCACTCACTCACTCACTCACTCACTCACTCTGAACTTGAAATAGCCCAGACGTCCTTCAGAGGTGAATGGCTGAACACATCAAACTGTAATACACTCATGCTGTGGAGTACTGCTCAGCAATGAAAAGGGAGAGCTACTGATATGCTGAACAACTCGCATGATCTCAAGGGAATGATGCCGAGTGTAAAAAGCCAATGAGCAAAGGTTACACACTGTAAGATTCCATTTGTAGAACATACTTGAAATAAAACTATAGAGATGGAGAACAGAGTAGTGGGAGCCAGCTGTAATGGATGATGAGTGGGAGGGAGTGGACGTGGCTACAGAGGAGGACCCTTAGGGAGACTGAACAGTTTTGTACCTTGATTGCCAGGGTGGTTACACAAATCTATAGAGAACACATGACAATACTGCATAGAACTGCACATTCACACACACACACACACACACACACACACACACACACACACGGGTACATGTAATACTGGTAAAATCTGAACCAGTCCTGTGGATTGCACTAATGTCAGTTTTTGAGTTTTCATATGTACTATAATTATATACGATGTGACAATTGAAGGAAATGGGATGTAGTATACATGGGACTTGGCTGTAGTTTTTTCCCCCCAAGTTACTGTGTATATATAGTTATTTCAAGAGAAAATGTAAAATGAGGTTAAAAGGGAGCAAGGCCTTATTTGTCGACCAAGTACCTTCATTTCATTGCATCTTTATGACAACTTTATCTTATATAGCATCACACAACACACACATGAAGAGAGATCAAAAGGAGCAGCGAAGTGGATATGTTACAATAGTTCTAATCATAAGGAGAGAAAACCCAAGTGATTGCCACTGTTCCCTAGGAGAGCTCAGGGGGTACAGTAGGTACTCAGGTAATAAGGAATGAACAGGAGGCCAGCAGCATCACTGAGCAATACAGTAGTGTCTGTTCTCTAAAGTTAGAGCTTGCGGTAGGGAGTCCTGTACAGAACCGAGCTCCCTAGCAGTGATGGGGATGGTAAAATCCCTGCATAGCAGAGGCCAGATGGCAGCACTGAACTATAAGAAGTAAAGTGGGTATAACTATGTGATGGGCAGCAAGTTTGGAAAGACAACTGGGGCAGAATGATGTGTGACCCACCGGGATCTATCAGCATGGACAACAGAGCACGGTGTCCCTCAGAATAGGACACGTAGGTGACCAATAAGACAGCCGTGTGTGTGTGTGTGCATACACCCATACTCGCATGCACTTGTATTTAAAAAAGCTTAAGAATAAGTGAGCTAAAAACTGAGGTCAGTGATCCCAATGAAAAGTCATGACCCCCTCACCCAGTTCCAGACCTGAGCCGATTCTCAGACCTATAACTTATTGAAGGAAAGACCAGTCGTCCAGGACAAAGGGCCACAGAAGGGTATGTGTTACTGATCTCTCCAGTCCTTTCCCAAAGGAATCTGCAGCCATTTCCTTGGGTGAAACAGGAATACCCCTATATTTGGATGTTGTCTATTACTGGATCTGAGTTGACACTGTCAGTCGGATACCCAAAATGCCAACATGGTCCCTCCTTAAACAACATTAATCCAGAAACCTAGGGGACTGAAGGAGCAATTGCCCCATTCACCTTCACACCCAGTGATCCATTTGAGGGAATTTATGCCTCCCTCCTTCATAATTGTAGGCTCTGCGCATCTAGAGGTTCCAGTTCTAAGAGGGGAAACTTACCTTCAAGAGGACGTGGTAAGGATTTGATTAGAACTAAAGCTACAGCTGCCACCTTATCATTTTGAGCTTCTAGTGCCAGGCGATCAGTAGGCAAAGAAAGGAGTGATGGGGACAGGGCGAATGTGTTTAGCATGTAGGTGAACTCGTGGGGGCTTTCTTGGTACACCTATTTCCGGTTAACTGCAAATGGAGCAGCTGTACAACCGCTGTCGCCCGATGAGGACATGGTGAGCAAGGTCTCAGAACTCTCCGGGATGAGGATCTCGGTTCCTCCACCAGGCAAATCACCCAGGCCAGCAGAGGTGCCACCCACCTCCTCTTGTTAGTTCCTCCAGAACTAGGACCAATCAGTTGGAGTCAGCTTACCTAGAGAAATATGAGGACCCGAACAGTGCCAGGCTTAGACTATGACATCCTATCCAGGTCATTCTTGGACCAGTGAGCCAGACTTTTCTTGTTGTTGTTTATACTTTTCTATAGTCCCTGGGGGACTTGTAAAGGGAAGTTGTTCCCTAAATGTCACGCAGCTTTAGAAAATAAGTGTTTAATGTGTTTTGTAATTGAGAATAATTCATAGAAACGTTTTCAGATAAAAGAAAGACTCAGAAAATTCACAGTAGCAGGGAGAGCAGGTAACACTGTTGGTAGTGAAATGTTAGAAAACTATTCTATTCTTTCTACTACTGTTGACTATATGCTTTCCTTATGACATGGCAACTTCACTCCTACATATTTAACTAGAAAACCGAGAGAAAGGGGCAGAAAAGTTTATAGGAGGTTATGGCTGACAATTTTCCACAATTGTTGAAATATGTAAATTTACACAATCAAATATATCTTGGCTATCACTTTATCTCACCTGTTTGCATCAATTTAAAAAACAAACTATGTGCACGTTGGGATGTCTCACCTGAGATACTGACCCACCTAGAACTAGAGACGGAACATTAACGGACTGATGCTCTAAACCCAGTGTGCGGCTCCTGCCTCCGTCCTCCTGCTTTGGTGCTGATTTGCCAACTGTCCTCTACCCAAGGTCTCTGATAGGCCTGGGAAACACATTTTGAGCAGACTGCCACAAGAGACACATGCCAGGGCCTTGAACCAGACGTTCGGAGGTCTCAGACTTGGACTCACGCAGGGCTTCATTCCCACGGACCCGTCAGGTGCTGACCTCTCAGGGCACTCCCCAATCTAAACACGGCCAAAGGAGCAAAGCTGAGAAAGGACAACTCTCCTGACCTTCCTCAAACCAGCGGGAACTAGCACATGACCAGATGACGTCACATGACCAGAAATGTCGCCGGGGATGATTCCTCACTGTCTCATTTCTGGAAACGGTCCTTAAGTAGTGCTCCCAATTAAGAAAAAGATCAAAAAGAAATTTGCAGAAGCCCCAAAACAAAAAGGGAACAACTTCCTCCGTGATAATTTTCCAGTGACACAAAAACAACATAAACAACAAGGAAAGTTCTGCTTATTGGTCCCAATATTGGGGTCCAGGGTATAAAAGCCCCGGAACAGAAGGAGACATCAGAATCTGAGAAACTCACCTCTGAACAGAAACTCACCAACCATACCTGACACCATGTGCTGCTGCCCTTGCTGCCAGCCCACCTGCTGTGGGTCCAGCTGTTGTGGGTCAGGCTGCTGCCAGCCCTGCTGCCGCCCCACCTGCTGCCAGCCCTGCTGCCACCCTACCTGCTGCCAGCCCTGCTGCCGCCCCACCTGCTGCCAGACCACCTGCTGTAGGACCACCTGCTGCCGTCCCTGCTGTGTGAGCAGCTGCTGCCGTCCCTGCTGTGTGAGCAGCTGCTGCCGTCCCTGCTGTGTGAGCAGCTGCTGCCAGCCCAGCTGCTGTGGGTCCAGCTGCTGCCAGCCCTGCTGCCGCCCCACCTGCTGCCAGACCACCTGCTGTAGGACCACCTGCTGCCGTCCCTGCTGCCGTCCCTGCTGTGTGAGCAGCTGCTGCCAGCCTTGCTGCCGCCCCACCTGCTGCCAGCCTTGCTGCCGCCCCACCTGCTGCCAGACCACCTGCTGCAGGACCACCTGCTGCCGCCCCTGCTGCCGTCCCTGCTGTGTGAGCAGCTGCTGCCAGCCCAGCTGCTGTGGGTCCAGCTGCTGCCAGCCCTGCTGCCGCCCCACCTGCTGCCAGACCACCTGCTGCAGGACCACCTGCTGCCGTCCCTGCTGCCGTCCCTGCTGTGTGAGCAGCTGCTGCCAGCCTTGTTCCTGCTGATAACCTCCCCAAAGGACAGCCACCTGCACACAACTCCTTCTGTTAACTGACTTGCCATTTGGAAACAAATTCACTTCCTAGACTTTGTTGAAAATCAGCTTCCTCCACCACAATTTCTGTGACTCATCTGCCTGATTAAAGTTTCTGAATCATCTTGCTGGAGTGCAGAGGTCTCCCCACTCCTCCTCCTCCCGTGTGTGTGGTCATGTGCCAGCCTCAAGCACCTCAGCATGGAGTTACGGTCTGGCTTTGACTCTGAGGCCACGGTCACTGGATTCCTCTAGTCACTTGGGAAAACAATTCTCACAACTTTTTGATAGGTGCATACCTGATCAATAATCTTCATAATCATATTTTTTTCATCAATGTACTCATGGTTCTTGTATCAAGTTTTCTTCTCTTAGAATCAGTTTGAATTGTCTTTGTAGATGCAGGAGTCTCACCTATGTGTTTAATAAATTCTATACCCTAATTCATCCAGGTCGTGTTTGATTTATTGTACAGCATTCCCGACATAGGGATTTACATACATATTACACATTGTATGTATCATCCATGCTGAGCAGCATAATGGCCCCCACAATTACTATCTCCATTTTCCAGAAAGAAAACCATTTCCTGTGCAATGTCACATAGCGAACAACGAACAGACTCAGACCCAGGACGTGGTCTTCTGTTCCTCTTCCAGGCAATGACATTTCCATCCCAAAGAAGTAGAGGCCTGACCTTCAGGTAACGAGGCCCTTGGTGAGCTGTGGTGCTGTCACCGCTCAGTTCAGGCTGTCACTGGGCATGGACACACCATGGGACACTCCAGTGACTTCCTACAATCCAGAGGTCCTTCTCCCTGTTGTCCACCTCGTATGATAATCACCCCTCACCATATAGTAACTGTTTCCTCTGCCTGCTCGTCTACTGATATGAGGAGTCCCAACTGACCCCATGATAGTTGTAAAAAGATAGCTTCCTGACAAAAATGTGCCTTTAATAGGAGTGGAAGCTTCAATCCAGGAGACCTACAGACACAGCGGGACAGGAAGCCCAGACTCCCACGTATGTCACTGGGGGTTAACGTGAGAGTCCCTCCTACTTCTACACATTCCTTTCTGAACCTACATTTTCTACTAGTTACGGATATATGTGGTCCTACGTATATTTCAACCATATGACGGCCATTGGATTAAGGTGTAGACCACATCCAGAAGACAATCCATCAGTTACACTTGTCACCTCTATGTTGGTGTCTTTGCAGCACCTCTAACACACCATTCCATTTTTTTTATGTGGCCACCAATTTCTCTGTCGTGTGATGTATTGTAGGACAACTAGATCCCGGTCATGTGCCTGCTGCTGACCTTGCTCATCAGAGATGGGTCCCTAGGTCCGAAGTGATGCTATCCAGGAACCTATGGCAATAACCCTGAGCTGTGGATAGTACTGCAGACAGGGAAGCCTCAACCAGTTGCCAAAGGAGCCGTCCTAGTAAGGAGAACTGCTGTCTTCCATGTGGAAGTGGCCCCTTGTAGGACACTTGGCTCTGCGTGGGGTGGTAGATTGTCCTGAGTGATATTACCGATCAGGGTTCCACACCATTCTCGGATTCTGACAACAGCACATGCAGCAGAGGCTGCTGTGGGGAAGGAGCTAGGGTTGTGGGTGCACACACAGCCTGTTCCCTGCCACCCTGGTCACTTTGTTCACACTCTGTGTGCAGGCACAGGGGCACCTGAGGAGGGAGATGGGACGAGTTATCCAGACTCTGGCTGCCAGTGCCTCCTATGGGGTGGATACTCTCTGGGGGGCATGAAGTGGGGCACAAAGAGGAAACGTTTTCAACCCACACACCACCTCCATCTCCATGATCTAGAAGTGCTATGACTCTCATGAATACCTTGGTTTTGATATTTAGAATTTGGAAATTGAGGTTAGTTTGTTAAGGCAGGGATATGAAGATAAATGAAAGAGATAGTGTTTGAATTATTAATGAAAAGAAAGGGAAAAGAAACTATTCTCTATTAATTAACAAGAGTGATGAATATATTGTTTCCGGGACATTCTTGAAAAAATAAGAATTGTGGTCTCTTAACAAGGTATCTGACTGTAGACTGGCTGTAGACCAGTAAAAGAGGGAAAAAAAGAGAAAGAAAACACTTCCAGATGAATCCTAAGTGGACATAATACATAAGATGATAGTGGATAAACACTTAATTGTAAGAAATGATAACACAGTGTATATGAGAAATAAATTCATAATTGGTGTAAGTATAGTCTACATTTTCCCACAGACACAGCTGATGAGTGTTGCAACAGGAATTTGAGTACAATTCCGTAAGATTTTAACTCTCACAGCAAAAGTATATTGTCTTCTACTTTCACAACAGAAAATTACAGTTGAACATAAAATCAGAGATAAATAGCTGCACAATCTTTTTTGAAACCTAGTAAAGTTAATGGATGATGCAAACTTGAAGCATCTTACAAATCGGCACAGACACAAATAACACGAATGATAAAATATGGCAGCATATTTCAAGGATATTTCATTCCATTAAACCAGAATCTGGTAACATCTACAATATTTGGACTCTGAACTTCATTTTAAAAATAAAGGTACAGTTTCCAAGGTCAGTGACAGGGTCCTTGAAGAAAATTCATAAAATTCATAAAATTCATGAAGTCAATAAGGAAATGTTGCGCACAGTCAGAAGCACAGATAGAAATAGAAAAAAATCTTAAAATTTGTATGAAACCACAAGATCCCTTTTTTTTGTCCATGCATACAACAATGGATATATATGTACCCAAGTGTCTCTGTACACACACACACACACACACACACACACACACAGAGGAATATTATTCAGCCATGAAAAAACCCCTCAAACAAACATCTTTTCATCTACTACAACATGGACCTAGAGGGCATTATGCTTAGTGAAATAAGTCAGACAGAGAAAGACAAATATTATATGATCTCACTTATCTATGGAATGTAACAAAAATACCGAATTTATCAATACAGAGAACACATTGGTGGTAGCCAGTGGTGGAGTGTGGGGTGGGCAAAATGGGTAAAGGGGGCCAAAAGATACAAACTCCTTGTGATGCAATAAATTAGTCATGAGAATGTAATGTACAAAAGGGGACTATAATTAATAATATTGTACTGCATAGCGAAAGTTGCTAAGACAGTAGATCTTCAAAGTTCTCACAACTAGAAATAATTTATAATTACGGATAATGAAAGATGTTAACTAGACTTACTACGGTGATCATTTTGCAAATTATACAAATATCAAATCATTATGTTCTACAACTGAAACTAATATACCTACATATGCCAATTACACCTCAATTAAAAAAACAACAAGCAGCGATATAAACCAGTAGAATTCAGAAGGCTCATAATATCAGAAAGAGCAGCTGACACTGCTGGAAGTGGAATACTGAAACACTGTTCTTTCTTTCTACCACTATGGACTCTATGCTTCCCTATGACATAGCAATTTCACTCCTACATATGTAGCCAGAAAAGAGAGAGACTTAGGAAGAATAAACATTTAAGAATTTATGGTTGACAATTTTCACATTTGTTGAAATACACTTGTGTAGATTCACAAATTCAAATATACCTTGGCTGTCATCTCATCACATCTGTTTGCCACAATTTATAAAACCAAGTTATGTGCACGTTGGGATGACTCACCTGAGATACTGACCCACCTAGAACTAGAGACGGAACATTAATGTACTGATGCTCTAAACCCAGTGTGCGGCTCCTGCCTCCGTCCTCCTGCTTTGGTGCTGATTTGCCAACTGTCCTCTACCCAAGGTCTCTGATAGGCCTGGGAAACACATTTTGAGCAGACTGCCACAAGAGACACGTGCCAGGGCCTTGAACCAGACGTTCGGAGGTCTCAGACTTGGACTCACGCAGGGCTTCATTCCCACGGACCCGTCAGGTGCTGACCTCTCAGGGCACTCCCCAATCTAAACACGGCCAAAGGAGCAAAGCTGAGAAAGGACAACTCTCCTGACCTTCCTCAAACCAGCGGGAACTAGCACATGACCAGATGACGTCACATAACCAGAAATGTCGCCGGGGATGATTCCTCACTGTCTCATTTCTCGAAACGGTCCTTAAGTAGCAATCCCAATTAAGAAAAAGATCAAACAGAAATTTACAGAAGCCTCAAAACACAAAGGGAACAACTTCCTCTGTGATAATTTCCCAGTGACACAAAAACAACATAAACAACAAGGAAAGTCCTGCTTATTGGTCCCAATATTGGGGTCCAGGGTATAAAAGCCCCAGAACAGAAGGGGACATCAGAATCTGAGAAACTCATCTCTGAACAGAAATTCACCCTCCACCTCTGACACCATGTGCTGCTCCCCTTGCTGCCAGCCCACCTGCTGTGGGTCCAGCTGCTGTGGGTCAGGCTGCTGCCAGCCCTGCTGCCGCCCCACCTGCTGCCAGACCACGTGCTGTAGGACCACCTGCTGCCGTCCCTGCTGCCGTCCCTGCTGTGTGAGCAGCTGCTGCCAGCCCAGCTGCTGTGGGTCCAGCTGCTGCCAGCCCTGCTGCCGCCCCAGTTGCTGCTGCCAGCCCTGCTGCCAGCCAGTTTGCAGTTGTCCCGTGTACGTCCAGAGAACCTGCTACTACCCCACCTGCACCTGTGTGCCTGGGTGCATTCGCTATGGCGGGTCCAGCTGCTGCCAGCCTAGCTGCTGCTGATCACCTCGCCAGAGCACCACCGTCTGCACAAACACCTCCGGCTTACTGACTTGCCTTTATGGAAACAGATTAACCTTCTAGGCTTTGCTGACAACCAGCACGCTGGAGCATAATTCCGTGTTTTCTCGAAAATAAGATTATCCAGACCATCAGCTCTAATATCTTTTGGAGCAAAAATTAATATAAGACCCAGTATATTACATTATATTATATTATATTATATTATATTATATTATATTATATTATATTATATTATATTATATTATTATGCTGGGTCTTGTAATAATTTTAGCTCCAAAAGATGCATTAGAGCTGATGATCTGGCTAGGTCTTATTTTGGGGTAACAAGATTTCTGTGACTCTTCGGCCTATTTAAAAGTTGTGAATCATCTTGCTGGAGAGCAGAGGCCTCCCCACTCCTCCTCCTCCCGTGTGTGTGGTCATGTGCCAGCTTCGTGCAACCTCAGCATGGAGTTACGATCTGGCGTTGACTCTGAGGCCACGGTCACTGGATTCCTCTAAATAACTTAGGAAAACAAATCTTCATAACTTTTTCATAGGTTTCTGTAACTGATCAGTAATCTTCATAACCACACTTCTTTATTAATGTACTCACGGTTCTGGTATCAGGCTTTCTTTTAGGATCACTTTGGATTGTCTTTGTAGATGCAGGAGTCTTACCTATGTGTTTAATAAATTCTATACCCTAATTCATCCAGGTCGTGTTTGATTTATTGTACAGCATTCCCGACATAGGGATTTAGATACATATTACACATTGTATGTATCATCCACGCTGAGCAGCATAACAGCCCCCACAATTACTATCTCCATTTTCCAGAAAGAAAACCATTTCCTGTGCAATGTCACATAGCGAACAACGAACAGACTCAGACCCAGGACGTGGTCTTCTGTTCCTCTTCCAGGCAATGACATTTCCATCCCAAAGAAGTAGAGGCCTGACCTTCTGGTAACGAGGCCCTTGGTGAGCTGTGGTGCTGTCACCGCTCAGTTCAGGCTGTCACTGGGCATGGACACACCATGGGACACTCCAGTAACTTCCTACAATCCAGAGGTCCTTCTCCCTGCTGTCTACCTCGTATGATAATTACCCCTCACCAAATAGTAACTGTTTCCTCTGCCTGCTCGTCTACTGATATGAGGAGTCCCAACTGACCCCATGGTAGTTTAAAATGGATTATGTCTCCTGACAAAAATGTGCCTTTCATAGGAGTGGAAGCTTCAATCCAGGAGACCTACAGACACAGCGGGACAGGAAGCCCAGACTCCCACGTATGTCACCGGGGGTTAACGAGAGAGTCCCTCCTACTTCTACACATTCCTTTCTGAACCCATGTAGATAGATGAGGTCCTACACGTAAGTCCACCATATATAATGGCCAGTGGATTAAGGTTAGACCACATCCAGGAGACAATCCATCAGTTACACTTGTTGTCACCTCTATGTTGGTGTCTTTGCAGCACCTCTAACACACCATTCCATTTTTTTTATGTGGCCACCAATTTCTCTGTCGTGTGATGTACGGTAAGACAACTAGATCCCCGGTCATTTGCCTGCTGCTGACCTTGCTCATCAGAGATGGGTCCCTTGGTCCGAAGTGGTGCTATCCAGGATCCTATGGCAATAACACTGAGCTGTGGATAGTACTGCAGACAGGGAAGCCTCTGCCAGTCGCCAAAGGAGCCGTCCTAGTAAGGAGAACTGCTGTCTTCCACGTGGAAGTGGCCCCTTGTAGGACACTTGGCTCTGCGTGGGGTGGTAGAGTGTCATGAGTGATATTACCGATCAGGGTTCAACAGCATTCTGGGATTCTGACAACAGCACATGCAGCAGAAGCTGCTGTGGGGAGGGAGCTAGGGCTGTGGGCGCACACACAGCCTGTTCCCTGCCACCCTCGTCACTCTGTTCATGCTCTCTGTGCAGGCACGGGGGCACCTGAGGAGGGAGACGGGACGAGTTATCCCTAACTCCTGGCTGCCAGTGCCTTCTATGGGGTGGATACTCTCTGGGGGGCATGATGTGGGGCACAAAGAGGAAGCACTTTCTGCCTACACACCATCTCCATCTCCATAATTCTTCAAATCTCTTCATCTTCCAACCTTGCCCTTTGCAGGGCTGAGATCAATGTATCAGGCCTTTAGCCAATTGCAAAATCTAAAAGACATCATTTCTTTAGGCAACTTTTTCTCCAAATATATATCTATTGTACTTCTTACAGTTCTTTTCATTGGGAATATTTCCCTTTTTCACTGCTTTTGCAGACCAGAAGTTGGTCTGTTGTAGTAAAATTTCTCCATCAGGCATAACAGCTCCTGTTGGGGCTATCAATTGATAAAGTTTAAGGTATTGCAAGTTCATGTATCACAATAAATTCAGTGTTTGCAGAAAGCAAGTGGAATTGTGCTAAGTATCATCACCCACATGTTCTTTAGTTACTGAGTCAGTGCTAAACTGTGCTCTTCTCCCTGGATGTGATATGGCTTCTCATTAATACCTTGGTTTGGATGTTTGTAATTCGTAAAGTGAGGTTAGTTTGTGTTATGTCAGGTATACAAGATAAACAAAAGAGAATACCTTGGATTATCGAGGAAAAAGAAAAAAGGAAAAGAAACTATGATCTACTAAAAAGAAGTATGGTGAATAGATTTGTTTCTGTGCTATCCCTTGAAAATATAAGACTGTGGTTTTTCCAAGAAGGTATCTGACTGAAGATGGGCTAACCCAGTAAAAAAGGGGGAAATAGAGGAAAAAAAAAACACTTCCAGATTAATCCATGGGTGGACATAATATGCAAGATGGTAGTGGAAAAACAAGGAAATATTTGTAAGGGACAATGACACAGTATATGTGAGAAACAACTCATGACTTGGCATAAGTACGCACTATATTTCCCCCTAAATATAGAGCTAGTGTGTGGTACAACAGGAATTTGAGCACTCTTCCATATGTTTTAAATCCCATAACGAAAATCTATTGTCCTCTACTTCCACAATAGAGAACTTTTGGTTGTAGATAAAATCAGAGATAAATAGACGAACAATCTTTCTGGGAACTTATGGGAAATGGATAATGCATACTAGAAGCATCTTACAAAATCGAAATTGGCACAGACACAAATAATTAAGAATAATAACAAATGTCCATACATTTCAAGGATATTATATTCCACTAAACTTGAATCTAGTAAATATAGAATATTTACAGGAACTACTCTGAACTTCATCTAACCATAAAGATCTAAATGGCAAGGTCAGTGAGAGGCACCTTGGGGAAAAATAAGAATCATAAAATTCATGCAGCCACCAGGGAAATGCCGTGCAGAGTTAGAAGTGCATTCCAGGAGGTGGGGAAATCTACGCCAGAGATGATAGTGAGTATGACTTTGGCAGCACCGAGTATCAGGAGACAGGTGTCTAACAACAAGGGGAAATGCTCGGCACTGCCATTCTGACTGACCACATGAGATCCCAATGAGCAAAAGATGCAGGAGCCCAGAGGAGGTTGATGCTCACGTAGGAAATCCTGTTTACAGATGTTTGCTAATGGTGTGGGCTGCCATGCACATAGGAAGTCACGTCACTGGATGTACCGAGCCATCAATCAAACAACCAGTTGGCAGGTATCGGGATACTGTATGTGTGATTTACAGCCTCTGTGAGTGAACTCAATCAGAATCCTCCCATTACTGAGTCTCTATGAGGTTCCTAAATTCTCTGTTTCATTCAAACACTACAACTGATTGACTGATGACATTGCTGTCATTCTCTGAAGTCCACAAGCATTCAAAGGTATAACAGTAAAACAAATAATACAGGGTGCCACCAAATTACGTTATCTATTCACCTAGGAAAACAAGGAGCTCTCTCTCAAAATCCTTCAAGTTGATTCTTATAATTTTGATACATCTACGAGGGTTTGGATGTCATTCTTGCACACTCAGATATCTGATCTCATTTACATACAAAGGATGAGCCCTCCTCTAGGGGCATAACAACTTTATCCATCCCCATAAACTAATACACCAGTTTGTTAGTCACAAGTATAACTGTAATAACTGTAGTTTTTATAGTCTATTTGAGCAGTTGTTTCTGAGTGCATGAAAAGGGAAGTTAAATAATAATGGAAGGTTGTTTTCTGAGCAAAGACTCAGATGTAATGTGACACTCCCCTGTGCAGTGCTAGTTGTTCGGCCCACCCTGGTCTGTGCGGCTCTCCTGGCACTGAATTTCCATGGTTGACTACCACACGCCCATTTAAGAAACACTCATTTCTACAAGTCATCAACCAGGCTAGTGAACATTCTAGCCTGATATCATTCCTTCTCTTTAAAGTGCATCGCGTAACTTGGTTCTGCTTCTGTTTATGTCTTTTAGTACAGCTTTGGAAAAGCAACCTTGTTATCTGTTGATGATAAGACCATGCACATAAAATTTCCAAAAAAAATCTATTGATGAGCTATTAGAATTAATAAGAGAGTTTGGTTACAAGATCAACATATAACTATGAATTACTTTTTTATATGTAAGAAACCATTAAAAATTAAACTGTTCATGGATAAGAAGAATTAATATAGTTAAAATGTCCATACTGCTTAAGGCAATATACATATTCAATGCAATTCCTATCAAACTACCAAGGACGTTTTTCACAGAAATAGAACATATAATCCTAAAATTTATATGGAACCATAAAAGACCCCGAATAGCCTCGGCAATCTTGAGAAATAAGAACAAAGTGGGAGGTATAACAATACCTGACATCAAACTATACTACAAGGCTACAGTAATCAAAACAGCACGGTAGTGGCATAAAAACAGACACATAGATCAATGGAACAGAATAGAGAGCCCAGAAATAAATCCATGCCTATATGGTCATTTAATCTATGACAATGGAAGCAAGAATGTACAGTGGGGTAAAGACAGTCTAGTCAATAAATGGTGCTGGGAAACCTGGACAGACACATGCAAAAAATGAAGCTGGACCACCTCCTTACACTATGTACAAAAATAAATTCAAAATGGCTTAAAGACTTAAATGTAAGATCTGAAACCATAAAATTCCTAGAAGAAAATATAGGAAGAAACTTTACAGACATTACCCGGAGAAAGATTTTTACTGATATATCTCCTCAGGCAAGGGAAGTAAGAGAAAAAATAAACATGTGGAATTATATCAAACTAAAAAGTTTTTTCACAACAAAGGAAACCATCAATAAAACAACAAGGGATCCTACTGAATGGGAAAAGATATTTGCCAATGATATATCTGATAAAGGGTTAATATCCCAAATTTATAAAAAACTCACTCAACTCAACTCCAAAAAAACAAAAAACCCAATTAAAAAATGGGCAGAGGACACGAAGAGACATTTTTCTAAAAAGAACATACAGATGGCAAACAGACATATGAAAAAATGCTCAACCTCACCAACCATCATAGAAATGCAAATAAAAACCACAATGAGATACCACTTCACCCCAGTCAAAATGGCTATCATCAATAAATCAACAAACAACAAGTGCTGGTAAGGATGTGGAGAAAAGGGAACCCTTGTGCACTGTTGGTGGGATTGCAGATTGGTGCAGCCACTATGGAAAACAGTATGGAGGCATCTCAAAAATCTGAAAATGGAACTACCTTATGATCCAGCAATTCCACTCCTAGGTATCTATCCGGAGAAATCCAAAACTCTAATTCAAAAAAATTTATGTACCCCTCTGTTTATTGCAGCACTATACTCAATAGCCAAGATATCGAAACAACCGAAATGCCCATCAGTAGATGGCTGGATTAAGAACTGTGGTACATTTATACAAGGGAGTATTACGCAGCCATAAAGAAGAAAGAAATCTTACCATTTGCAACAACATGGATGGACCTAGAGAACATTATGTTAAGTGAAATAAGTCAGACAGAGAAAGACAAATACCATATGATCTCACTTATATGTGGAATCTAAAGAAAAGAATAAATGAATGAATTAATCAGAAACAGTTTCACAGACATAGAGGAAAAACTGAGGGTTGCTAGATGGGGCGGGTGGGGATAAGGGGGAAGGTGAGGGGATTAGAAAGCACAATCGGTAACCACAAGATGGCCACGGGGATATGAAAGTTAATTTGGGGAATGTAATCAATAATGTAAAGATTTTGTAGGGTGTCTGATGGACCACCTGAGTGGACCACCCTGAGACCACCTCAGGGAAGATGTAGATGCCTGATCACTATGCTCTACACATGAAGCTGAAGCTGAACAATAATGAATGTCAACTACAAGTTTATATACATACATATGTATATAGTTACAAGACACAGAGTACAGCATTAGGAATAGAGACAGTGGAAATGTAATGGCTCTGTGCGATGTCAGCGGGAGAGTGGATGGGGGGAGGGGGATTGACACAGTATGAGGGATATAAATGAGAAATGTTGAACTCTTACATTGTTTTGTGCACCTGAAACTAATAAAAAAATAAATCATTAAAAAAAGATTAAAAAAATTAAAACTGTTAAATTGTAGTTAAAATAATAGCATAAAAAAATAAAATACCCAGGGAAACATCTAACGAAAAGTGAGAAAGACCTTTCTTTACAGGGAACGGTATAAACACTGTGACTCATCAATACTCTGTGCAATTTCACTTGTAGACGTTTATCCAGCAGAAATGTTTATATGTTTCTCAGAGGGCCTTACTAGAACATTCGCAGCAGCACTGTTTTCACTAGTCCCAAACTACAAATAATCCACGTGTATACCAACAATAAAGGGAACAAAGGAATTGTGTCATATTCATTCAGTGGAAGATTATACAGAAGGAGAATGAATAAACTCCAGATAATAACATGGATGGGTCTCACAATCATCCTGTAACGAGAAAGTAGCTAATCCTATACTATTTCCTTCAGACAAAGTTTAAAAACAATCTAAACTTACACCTTCAGGAATGAGTGAGTGATAAATTTGAAGGGGATGGGGTCAAATTCTATTTCTTAACCTGGTAATAGTGACATAGATGTGTTCACTTTGAGATAACCTATCAAGTTGGAAATTAATAACAATTTACCAAGTTGGAAATCACAAACCTGAGGACTTTGTAAAATGAATGTTAAACCACAAAAGTATTTTGAACATGCTAGAACTCAAAGCTACTTCAGGTATCATCTCACCTAAACGAAACACTTCATTAAAAACAGAAAAAGAAAGAAGGAAGGAAAAGTAATGTACAGTCAGTGACCTAAATGACTCCGGTAGTAAACAGGTTAGGCAGAGATTCACCAAGGGCTCTGAGCTGCCCAGGCCAGCGGAAACTACACGGTCACAGGACCAGATTACGACTGAAGGAGGAACGTGCTGTAATGTGACTATTTCTTTTTATCTAAAAAAAAGAGGGGGAGGGGGTGTAAGAGTTATTATAAATTAGGAAACACATTAAGCACTTATTTTTAAAAGATGTCTAACATTTAAGGAACAAATTCCTGTTTACGATTCCCCAACTGACTATGGAAAACAACAGAAACAAGAACAAGGAAAACTCTGCTCATTGGTGCCAACTTTTGGGGCCCCAAATGTATAAAAGCTCTAGAAGAGAAAAATTTATCAGAATCTGGGAAACTCACTCTGAACAGAAACTTACCCTCCATACCTGACACCATGTGCTGCTCCCCTTGCTGCCAGCCCACCTGCTGCGGGTCCAGCTGTTGTGGGTCAAGCTGCTGCCAGCCCTGCTGTCGCCCCTGCTATGTGAGCAGCTGCTGCCAGCCTTCCTGCTGATGATCATTTTGCTGAAGAATCACCAACTGAACTGAATACTGCCTATTAAATCATTTGCTAAGTGGACAAATCCACTTCCTTGACTTTGATGAGAACCAGCATGTTGTCACCAAAATTTCTTTTTAAAGTTTGTGAAGCAGCCTGTTTAAAGCTTGTGAAGCAGCTCGATGGAGTGCAGAGAACTTCACTCCGTCCTTTTCCTCCCGTGTATGTGGTCACGCGTCAGTTTCCTGCATCCTCGATGTGGAGCTATGCTCTTGGCTTTGACTCTGAGGCCAGGATCTCTTGCTCCTTTTAAGCACCTTATCTTCATTATTCTTTAAGAGGTTCCTGCAATTGATCAGGATCTTCACAATCATATTTTCTTTACTATATACCCATAGTTCTTTTTCCTATTTCTTGTTTTCATGATTGCTTTGACACCTCTCCCTAGATGCGGTGATCTTACCTATATTCTTTTAAATAAATTCTGTCCCATTTTAATTCCACATTGCGTTTTCTTTTACTGTACAGTATTACTAAGGTAGGAACTCATACACCTGTTGCATACCATCCATATGCAGTATCCAACAGAACTTCATGAATTATTATCCGCATTTTTAGATGAGAAAATACCCTTGTGTAATGCCATGTAGCTGATGGACGGACTCACATCCAGGACTGGGTCTTCTGCTTAAGGGCACTTACATTGATAAGTCAACACAAGTAGCAGTGATACTGAGTACTGAGGTCTAGCAAGATGTGCAATTGATGTTCTAATTTGCTAATGGAAGGAATAATCTCTTGTATACACAGACAACGTGTGATGATAACGTTTTATCCATGTCAGTGTCCCACACGCCAGCATCTGCAGCTCCATGTTATGACTGCAGGGGTTGCATTTTAGAGGTCTCATGAATGCAGGGAGCCAGCCTTGCCTGTCTCAGGTGCTGTCAGGCCACTCATACAATTCTTCTGCATCCAATAATTTCTGGCATCCTTATGTCCTCATGAAAGTCTCATTTAAAGGGACTTGTTCATTAGTCTCATGCAAATCAAATTCTGAACTGCCTCCTTCTGAGTGCCTATCAAGACACAAGGAAATAAGTCATTTTCTGCCCTCCAAATGAGGTATGAGGTATTCCTCAAATTTATGGCCACATGTCCTTCTAAACTCAATGATGTTTTAAAAAATTAAGCAAGGACAAAGTCAGGGCATGAGAAACAATGCAATGGGCATTTATGACTTTGAGTAATCCATAAGCTCGGAACCATCTAAGGGAATAGAATAACCTCTTGTGTTTTGTGAGGCAAATATAAGACACCTGAGGGAAAAGAAAACTTCTGATTCTATGGGAATCTGAAGAATTTGAGAAAGAAAAGTAGAAGAACCTGTGTGCTCACAGGAGTCATGCTAAAAAGAAGGCTGGCGTTTTCTGTCCTGAACAATGATGCTGCCTGGTCATTCAGTGAGTTAAGGCTTGATTCGGGCTCTGAAAGGAATATAAGAGTTGGGATTGGGTTACCCTCCTGAGAGTAGTAGAGGTATCTTTGATGAATAAAAAGGTCAATGTCCAGGACACAGGCCAACTTCTGAGACAGTGTGTCTGGGATGTTCTGAAGAGACTGCCAAGTCCAAACTTGCTGACCGCTGTCTTTTGCTGTGTTTCTGGGTGAACCAGATGAAGAAGCAACATGTTCTGGATGGCCTACTGTTTCCTAGATATTCATTACATGCTTTATGTACGTATCTTTAATTCTTGTAAAAGATTACAAGGTGGGTAAATATACGTTCCTGTTTTAAAGAAGAAGAAATGAAGACTGAGAGAGGTAAGCGAAAGTCATAGTTTGCTTTCTCAGAAAAACTATCCGAGAAAAAGGAGCAAGTGAACATAGTTTATTTAGGATGCGCAGATCACATTGGCAGATCCTCGAGGAAATGATGTAGGTAAAGGTGCCTATGAAGCCAGTATCAAAGTTTGCAACTGAAGCTTAAACTTGAGAGGAGACATTCAGAAATGATTTAAACATACACTTTAGAAGTCTCCTACTTGACGAGCAAAGGAGCTGGAGTCCTTGTAAACAGGTCTCCAGAATCACTGGCTGAATGTTTTTTGTAGAGATGCATACAATACACAGCATGGCTTTCTGCTGCTGTATGAAGAGAGCCCTGGACATAAAGGTGCACGTCTGGCAGAAGGAAATTGGCCTGAGCAAATGAAGGATAAAAATCATACGGTCACCTCAATAGATACAGAAAAAGGACTGGACAAAATTCAACATCCATTTATGCTAAAAAGTCTCAAAAACATGAGTATAGAGGGAACGTATCTCAACATAATCAAGTCCACGTATGACAAGCGCACAGCTAATATCATACTCAGTGGTGAAAAATCTGAGAACTTTTTCTCTAAGATCAGGAGCAAGACAAGAATGCCCCCTCTCCCTACTTTTACTCAACATAGTATTGGAAGTCTTAGCCAGAGCAATTAGTCAAAAGACATAATAAAAAAAAAAAAAAAAAACAAAGGCATCCAAATCAGAAAGGAAGACGTAAAACTGACTCTATTTGTGGCTGTCATAATATTATATATAGAAAAACCTAGACACTACATAAAAAACACACCTTAGAAACGGTGATATAAGAATGTCCAAACCCGTAGAGAATTTTTATAAGTGGTTATTTGAGCCAAACTGATGACCATGCTGTGAAGCCAGATCTTGACTACACTGAAGCATGACAGTTTTGCAGTTTTTGTACGCTTGGAATTAAGGAGGGCATGTACGGAAGATTACCTGAAGGTAGAAGAAAGCAGGGCAGAGAAATCTATATGCTTGGATTACATGATCTTTAACAAGTTTATATGCTTCAAGGGGTCTGGAAAACAGGATTAGTCTGGCATTTCAAAGGTGTGTTAACCTAGCTGCACAAGAAAAGTGGGCAGGGCTTATTTAAGGCAGAGATAAACCTTTCACTAAGAAATTATAGGTCTGGGGTGTGACTATCCACCATTACCTGCCCAGTTAGGAATTTATTACCAGATCACTGTATAAGGTTACTTTCGGTCACTGATTTATTACAGAACCCCTTTTCATTCATAGAACTAATCAACAAATTAACAAGTTGCAGTCTATAAAATCAATATACAAAAATCTGTTGCATTCTTTTTTTTTAATTTTTACTGGAGAATATTGGGGAACAGTGTGTTTCTCCAGGGCCCATCAGCTCCAAGTCATTGTCCTTCAATCTAGTTGTGGAGGGCGCAGCTCAGCTCCAAGTCCAGTTGCCGTTTTCAATCTTTAGTTGCAGGGGGCGCAGCCCACCATGCCATACAGGAATTGAACCAGCAACCTTATTGTTGAGAGCTCGCGCTCTAACCAATTGAGCCATCCGGCTGCCCCTCTGTTGCATTCTTATACACTAATAATCAACTATCAGAAAGAGAAATTAAGATGATAATTGTATAAAAAAATACCTAGGAATAAATATAACCAAGAAGGTGAAAGACCTGCACACTGAAAACTAGAAGATGCATATGAAAGAAATTAAAGAAGATGTACATAATTCCATGCTCATGGATTGGAAGAATTAATATTGTTAAAATGTCCATACTACTCAAAGCAATTAACAGATTCAATGTCATCCCTATTAAAATTCCAATGGTATTTTTCACAGAAATAGAAAAAAAAATGCTAAACTTTACATGGAACCTCAGAAATCCCCAAAGCAATCTTGAGAAACAAGATCTAAGCTACAGGCATCATGCTCCCTGATTTCAAACTATATTACAATCCTCTAGTAATCAAAACAGTATGGTATTAGTATAACAACAGACACATAGAACATGGGAACAGAATACAGAGCTAAGAAATAAACCCACACATTTATGGTCAAAATATTTATGACAAAGGAGCCAAGAATACACAATGTGGAAAGGACAGTCTTTTCAATAAATGGTCTTGGACAAACATGCAAAAAAATGTAATGGGACCACTATTATACACCATACAAAAAATGAACTCAAAATGGATTCAAGATGAACAAAAGACTGGAAACACAACACGGAGCACTGTCATGATGGAAGATGAAACCGTTTGCCCATTTCATGTTAATGCATTGTTTGTGATCCATGATTTATGGCATACTTTAAAATATACCTTCTCTCAACCATAGCACAACTGATTGCACCGAACAAGTTGAAACTTGTCACACACTGTTAATAAGGTTCTATACACTGCTTCCCGTATTGAAAATCTCTGCCTTTCTATTGGATAGCACTCAGCAGTAGCATTCACCGTATTTTATGATCACAATGGAAAGGCTCTGTGTCACATATCGCTTCTGGTATGGCAATTTCTGTCAAATAAAAATATTATGGTGTGTCCTCATCCACTTTATTTACTGGATCAGGCACCATGCGACTTCTGGCTCTTCCCCCAAGTTAAAAGGACCATGAAAGGTAAACGTTTTAAAATGATTCAGGACATCGAGGCAGCCACAACAGCACAACCAAAGACACTCACAAAAGAGGACTTCCAGAACTGCTTCAGAAAGTGGCAAGAACAATGGGATAAGTGTGTTCGAAGCAAGGGTGAGTATTTTAAGGGGGGGATTAATGGCAGTGTGCCTTCTACAGTAATAAAAATCTTTAATTTAAACATTCACTGTATGTTTTGATCACACCTCATACGTATCTAGAAGACAGAGAATGGGGCAGAAAACCGTTTTAGATTATGGCTGACAATTTCCCATGTTTGTGAAATATATGAATTCACACAATAAAATATACCTAGGCTATCACTTTATCTCACCTGTTTGCCTCAATTAATAAAACAAACTATGTGCACGTTGGGATGTCTCACCTGAGATACTGACCCACCTAGAACTAGAGAACATTAATGGACTAGAGAACATTAATGGACGGAACACAATGGACTGATGCTCTAAACCCAGTGTGCGGCTCCTGCCTCCGTCCTCCTGCTTTGGTGCTGATTTGTCAACTGTCCTCTACCCAAGGTCTCTGATAGGCCAGGGAAACACATTTTGAGCAGACTGCCACAAGAGACACATGCCAGAGCCTTGAACCAGACGTTCGGAGGTCTCAGACTTGGACTCACGCAGGGCTTCATTCCCACGGACCCGTCAGGTGCTGACCTCTCAGGGCACTCCCCAATCTAAACACAGCCAAAGGAGCAAAGCTGAGAAAGGACAACTCTCCTGACCTTCCTCAACCCAGCGGGAACTAGCACATGACCAGATGATGTCACATAACCAGAAATGTCGCCGGGGATGATTCCTCACTGTCTCATTTCTGGAAACGGTCCTTAAGTAGCACTCCCAATTAAGAAAAAGATCAAAAAGAAATTTACAGAAGCCTCAAAACACAAAGGGAACAACTTCCTCTGTGATAATTTCTCAGTGACACAAAAACAACATAAACAACAAGGAAAGTCCTGCTTATTGGTCCCAATATTGGGGTCCAGGGTATAAAAGCCCCAGAACAGAAGGAGACATCAGAATCTGAGAAACTCACCTCTGAACAGAAACTCACCCTCCATACCTGACACCATGTGCTGCTCCCCTTGCTGCCAGCCCACCTGCTGTGGGTCCAGCTGTTGTGGGTCAGGCTGCTGCCAGCCCTGCTGCCGCCCCACCTGCTGCCAGACCACGTGCTGTAGGACCACCTGCTGCCGTCCCTGCTGCCGTCCCTGCTGTGTGAGCAGCTGCTGCCAGCCCAGCTGCTGTGGGTCCAGCTGCTGCCAGCCCTGCTGCCGCCCCACCTGCTGCCAGCCCTGCTGCCGCCCCACCTGCTGCCAGCCTTGCTGCCAGCCAGTTTGCAGTTGTCCCGTGTACGTCCAGAGAACCTGCTACCACCCCACCTGCACCTGTGTGCCTGGGTGCATTCGCTATGGCGGGTCCAGCTGCTGCCAGCCTAGCTGCTGCTGATCACCTCGCCAGAGCACCACCGTCTGCACAAACACCTCCGGCTTACTGACTTGCCTTTACGGAAACAGATTAACCTTCTAGGCTTTGCTGACAACCAGCACGCTGGAGCATAATTTCTGTGACTCATCAGCCTGTTTAAAAGAATCAACATGCCGGAGGGCGTAGGCCTGCCCCACTTCTCTTCCTCTTGTGTGTGGATCATATGCCAGTTCATGCATCATCGATACGGAATTATATTCTTGGCTTTGACTCTGAAGCCAGAATCACCAGATCCTTCTAAATAACTTAGGAAAACAAATCTTCATAACTTTTTCATAGGTTTCTGTAACTGATCAGTAATCTTCATAACCACACTTCTTTATTACTGTACTCACGGTTCTGGTATCAGGCTTTCTTTTAGGATCACTTTGGATTGTCTTTGTAGATGCAGGAGTCTCACCTATGTGTTTAATAAATTCTATACCCTAATTCATCCAGGTCGTGTTTGATTTATTGTACAGCATTCCCGACATAGGGATTTACATACATATTACACACCGTATGTATCATCGACGCTGAGCAGCATAACAGCCCCCACAATTACTATCTCCATTTTCCAGAAAGAAAACCATTTCCTGTGCAATGTCACATAGCGAACAACGAACAGACTCAGACCCAGGACGAGGTCTTCTGTTCCTCCTCCAGGCACTGACATTTCCATCCCAAAGAAGTAGAGGCCTGAGCTTCTGGTAACGAGGCCCTTGGTGAGCTGTGGTGCTGTCATTGCTCATTTCAGGCTGTCACTGGGCATGGACACACCATGGGACACTCCAGTGACTTCCTACAATCCAGAGGTCCTTCTCCCTGCTGTCTACCTCGTATGATAATTACCCCTCACCAAATAGTAACTGTTTCCTCTGCCTGCTCGTCTACTGATATGAGGAGTCCCAACTGACCCCATGGTAGTTTTAAAATAAGATTGTTTCCTGACAAAAATGTGCCTTTCATAGGAGTGGAAGCTTCAATCCAGGAGAGCCTACAGACACAGCGGGACAGGAAGCCCAGACTCCCACGTATGTCCCTGGGGGTTAACGTGAGAGTCCTTCCTACTTCTACACATTCCTTTCTGAACCCATGTAGATAGATGAGGTCCTACATGTAAGTCCACCATATATAATGGCCAGTGGATTAAGGTGTAGACCACATGCCGAAGAGCATATATCAGTCACTACCGTCACCTCTATGTTGGTGTCTTTGCAGCACCTCTAACACACCATTCCATTTTTTTTATGTGGCCACCAATTTCTCTGTTGTGTGATGTATGGTAAGACAACTAGATCCCGGTCATGTGCCTGCTGCTGACCTTGCTCATCAGAGATGGGTCCCGTGGTCCGAAGTGGTGCTATCCAGGATCCTATGGCAATAACACTGAGCTGTGGATAGTACTGCAGACAGGGAAGCCTCTGCCAGTCGCCAAATGAGCCGTCCTAGTAAGGAGAACTGCTGTCTTCCACGTGGAAGTGGCCCCTTGTAGGACACTTGGCTCCACGTGGGGTGGTAGATTGTCCTGAGTGATATTACCTATTAGGGTTCAACACCATTCTCGGATTCTGACAACAGCACATGCAGCAGAAGCTGCTGTGGGGAGGGAGCTAGGGCTGTGGGTGCACACACAGCATGTTCCCTGCCACCCTGGTCACCTTGCTCACACTCTCTTTGCAGGCACAGGGGCACCTGAGGAGGGAGATGGGATGAGTTATCCAGACTCCTGGCTGCCAGTGCCTCCTATGGGGTGGATACTCTCTGGAGGGCATGAAAGAGGAAACGTTTTCTGCCCATACACCACCTCCATCTCCATGATTCTAGAAGTGCTATGACTCTCATGAATACCTTGGTTTTGATATTTAGAATTTGGAAATTGAGGTTAGTTTGTTAAGGCAGGGATATGAAGATAAATGAAAGAGATAATATTTGAATTACTAATGAAAAGAAAAGAAACTATTCTTTATTAATTTACAAGAGTGATGAATATATTGTTTCTGTGACATCCTTGAAAAAACTAAGAATTGTGGTCTCTTAACAAGGTATCTGACTGTAGACTGGCTGTAGACCAGTAAAAGAGTGGAAAAAAGAGAGGGAAAACACTTCCAGATGAATCCTAAGTGGACATAATACATAAGATAATAGCAGAAACATATTTATTTGTAAGGGATGATAACACAGTATATGTGAGAAATAAATTCATAATTGGTGTAAGCATAGTCTACATTTTCCCACAGACATAGCTGATGAGTGGCGCAACAGGAATTTGAGTACAATTCCATATTATTATAACTCTCAACCAAAATATATTGTCTTCTACTTTCACAACAGAAAATTACAGTTGAACATAAAATCAGAGATAAATAGCTGCACAATCTTTGTTGAAACCTAGTAAAGTTAATGGATAATGCAAACTAGAAGCATCTTACAAATCGGCACAGACACAAATAACACGAATGATAAAATATGGCAGCATATTTCAAGGATATTTCATTCCATTAAACCAGAATCTGGTAACATCTACAATATTTTGACTCTGAACTTCATTTTAAAAATAAAGATACAGTTTCCAAGGTCAGTGACCGGGTCCTTGAAGAAAAATGAGCCTCATAAAATTCATGCAGTCAATAGGGACGTGCTGTGCACAGAGCACAAATAGAAATAGAAAAAAATCTTAAAATTTGTATGAAATTACAAGATCCCTTTTCTTTGTCCATGCACACAACAATGGATATATATGCACCAACCTCCCTGTACCCAAGTGTCTCTGTACGCGCACACACACACACACACACACACACACACACACAAACACACACACAGAGGAATATTATTCAGCCATGAAAAAGCCCCTCAAACAAACATCTTTTCATCTACTACAACATGGACCTAGAGGGCATTATGCTTAGTGAAATAAGTCAGACAGAGAAAGACGAATATTATCATGATCTCACTTATCTGTGGAATGTAACAAAAATACCAAATTTATCAATACAAAGAACACATTGGTGGTAGCCAGTGGTGGAGTGTGTGGGGTGGGCAAAATGGGTAAAGGGGGCCAAAAGATACATACTCCCTGAGATGCAATAAATTAGTCATGAGAATGTAATGTACAAAAGGGGACTATAATTAATAATATTGTACTGCATAGCGAAAGTTGCTAAGACAGTAGATCTTCAAAGTTCTCATCACTAGAAAAAAATTTATAATTACGGATAATGAAAGATGTTAACTAGACTTACTATGGTGATCATTTTGCAATATATACAAATATCAAATCATTATGTTCTACAACTGAAACTAATATACCTATATATGCCAATTACACCTCAATTAAAAAAACAACAAGCATCGATATAAACCAGTAGAATTCAGAAGGCTTATAATATCAGAAAGAGCAGCTGACACTGCTGGAAGTGGAATACTGAAACACTGTTCTTTCTTTCTACCACTATGGACTCTATGCTTCCCTATGACATAGCAATTTCACTCCTACATATGTAGCCAGAAAAGAGAGAGACTTAGGAAGAATAAACATTTAAGAATTTATGGTTGACAATTTTCACATTTGTTGAAATACACTTGTGTAGATTCACAAATTCAAATATACCTTGGCTGTCATCTCATCGCATCTGTTTGCCACAATTTATAAAACCAAGTTATGTGCACGTTGGGATGTCTCACCTGAGATACTGACCCACCTAGAACTAGAGACGGAACACAATGGACTGATGCTCTAAACCCAGTGTGCGGCTCCTGCCTCCGTCCTCCTGCTTTGGTGCTGATTTGTCAACTGTCCTCTACCCAAGGTCTCTGATAGGCCTGGGAAACACATTTTGAGCAGACTGCCACAAGAGACACATGCCAGAGCCTTGAACCAGACGTTCGGAGGTCTCAGACTTGGACTCACGCAGGGCTTCATTCCCACGGACCCGTCAGGTGCTGACCTCTCAGGGCACTCCCCAATCTAAACACGGCCAAAGGAGCAAAGCTGAGAAAGGACAACTCTCCTGACCTTCCTCAACCCAGCGGGAACTATCACATGACCAGATGATGTCACATAACCAGAAATGTTGCCGGGGATGATTCCTCACTGTCTCATTTCTGGAAACGGTCCTTAAGTAGCACTCCCAATTAAGAAAAAGATCAAACAGAAATTTACAGAAGCCTCAAAACACAAAGGGAACAACTTCCTCCGTGATAATTTCCCAGTGACACAAAAACAACATAAACAACAAGGAAAGTCCTGCTTATTGGTCCCAATATTGGGGTCCAGGGTATAAAAGCCCCAGAACAGAAGGGGACATCAGAATCTGAGAAACTCACCTCTGAACAGAAATTCACCCTCCACCTCTGACACCATGTGCTGCTCCCCTTGCTGCCAGCCCACCTGCTGTGGGTCCAGCTGCTGTGGGTCAGGCTGCTGCCAGCCCTGCTGCCGCCCCACCTGCTGCCAGACCACGTGCTGTAGGACCACCTGCTGCCGTCCCTGCTGCCGTCCCTGCTGTGTGAGCAGCTGCTGCCAGCCCAGCTGCTGTGGGTCCAGCTGCTGCCAGCCCTGCTGCCGCCCCAGTTGCTGCTGCCAGCCCTGCTGCCAGCCAGTTTGCAGTTGTCCCGTGTACGTCCAGAGAACCTGCTACCACCCCACCTGCACCTGTGTGCCTGGGTGCATTCGCTATGGCGGGTCCAGCTGCTGCCAGCCTAGCTGCTGCTGATCACCTCGCCAGAGCACCACCGTCTGCACAAACACCTCTTGCTAACTGACTTGCCTTTATGGAAACAAATTAACCTTCTAGGCTTTGCTGACAACCAGCACGCTGGAGTATAATTTCTGTGACTCATCGGCCTGTTTCAAAGGTTGTGCATCTGCTCGACTAGGGTGGAGGACATCATCCTGATTCTTTTCTTCCTTGTGTCTCATGGATCATGTGCCAGCTTCGTGCGTCTTCAATATGGAGCATTGGTCTCTGCTTTGACTCTGAAATCCACACCTTCACCTGCTCCCACTGAGTAACATCGAAAAAGAAATTCTCATAACTGGGGTTTCTGCTACTGATCTTGATAGTAGTCTTCACAATCATGGTCTTTTTCAATGTATTCATGGTCTTGTATCCTGTTTTCTAATTTTCATGATTACTTTTGAGTTGTCTCTATAGATGCAAGAATTCTTACCTACATTTCATAATAAATCTGGTACCATTATTCATATCAAGTCGTGTTCTGTTTTATTGTACAGCATTCCTGATACAGGGACGTGTCACATACCACATACATTCCCATTCTGAGCCTCATGACAGCACCCCTCAAGTTATTTTCTCCCATTTTTCAGATGAGAAAATATTTCACTGTGTAATGTAGGTAAACGGTCTGAGATCGGAGACCAGGTCTCCTGCTCCTCTCAAGGGCACTGCAATCTACACATCAAGACAAGTAAAGATGAAACTGGGACTAAGCACCTGCCAGAGGTGCACTGGAGCTTTTCCTTTGACAATGGGCAGAACAGTGTCTTGCATATGCAGAACACATTTGTGTTCACACAGTGCTTCCCTAAGCAGGCTCCCACATCCGCCAGCCCCAGCTGTTTCAGTGAGGAGAGCAGTGAGCTTCTGTTAGGGGTGCAGCGACTGCATTGAAGAGCGCTCCTGAAAGCCGGGAAACTTCCTTTGTCTTGGGCTCTGAACAGCCCCACATGCAATTCACCTGCGCCCAATAATTTTGAGTGCTCCTTGTGTCCTGTGGGTTCTGGCCTGCGACTGGTACGCTCTGTCATCAGAAAGTAACGTGAGTGTCACTGGTGTTCCCGGCACTCCCCCTGCCTAGAGGTTCTTTGATGACATAGAATTGGTATCTTGGTATCATTTCATTCATCTCAACAGAAATTGGGATTAAGAAGCACGCTTATAAAACACACAAGCTCGGGCCATGTTTCCCAGGCTCCCAAACTTCGAGGCAATTTGATATCCTGACCTGGATGTTGTCATGGGGAAGTGAATTTCTAGAGTCCTGAGCGTTGAGAGATCCGTGCAATGAACATATAACTCTGGGGTCCAGTCATAATTTGTAGGCTGTAAAAGGCGAAAGTACAACTTCCTGTGTTCTATGAGATAAGGACACAGAAGCTAAAGGAAATCAAAATCAGAGTTTTCAGGAGAAAGGCGAAAAAGGCAAGAAGAAGAAAACAAAAAGGAAGGATGCACTATTCAAAGTCAAGATGGGCATTAGGTTGGTTCCCAAGGGGCAGGGAAACCTGGATCTTTGGATGTAAAACTGAATAGTAAAAGGAATAACTAGAGCCCCCAGTAGTCCAAGGCTAATACAGCTCTGGGAGAAAAATAGGAAGTTTTGATTATGGCCACCTTATTAAGAGATGTAAAGGTGCTTTGGGTTACTTAACACACTAGATGTGACAGAAAGTGTGATCTTTCTAGAGGATGTATCTGGAATCCTCTGCCAGGTTACTAAACTTTCCACCATGGAGAACAGATGGGAAGAATGGCTAACATTTATTGAGGTCCTACTATACACTGGGTATTGAGCTAGATTCCTTATCTACATTACCTCTCCTTCTCATACAATCCTGAAAGGTGGGCATTATTGCCCCCATATTAAAGCTGAGGAAATCAGTGCTGACGGAGGCAAAGTAACTTGCATGAAATTGGCACCAGCTACTTTTCCCCTCTTGGTGCTACTTATACTGGAATGCATCTCTGAAGACGGAGCATGTTGATGAAACAAAAGTGATGAATTCAAACCACACTCTAACACATTTTGAATTAAAACCACCTTTTAACAAGGTTTTCATCTGTGTCACACAAAATTCATTAATAGATGATTCTATTAGCAGCAAGCCAGTCGACTTGGGTGCTCATTTTCTGCAGCATGGGCTGAGCTCAACTGTAATCGACACAATCTTTTCCACACTGAGCTCCCGTGGGGACACCTTATAACACACCTGTCTTGGAGACACTGTATTTACCTTTACTGGTGAAGAAAAAGCAGTTAGTCTGTCTGACAACCGAAATATTTTGCTTTGAACTGCAGTTTAAAACTACAAATGTCAAGGAGTGTGTATTAAATGGAGGAACGAAAGGGACAATGAGACTCCATCGTGTGTATCAATGGAGCAAAGCAGAATAAGGTGCATAATATTTCAGATACTTAGCGATTTCCATATTTGGTTAACCTTTTAAAAGAAAGCGCCTCTTTCTTTCCCTGGGAACCGTGTGGCTCTTGGTACAGCTCCATGTGCACTGAATTAAGGATTTCTGGTGCTTCTGCTGCTGAGGTGTCCTGACCTTGCTGCAAAGGTGGAGAAACCCCGTTTGTAGGTCCAGCAGATGGGTATTAGTGTTTTTCACTCAACATAATTTTCTGTTGCATCATCCGGGTTGTTAGGTTATCAATAATTTATTCTCTCTGGTTGCTGAGAAGCATTCCATAGGATGAGTGTACCACTGTTTGCTTAACCGCTCAATCCACTAAAGGACATGTGAGTTGTTTCATTCTTTGGCTATGGTATTATGAATAGAATTGCTATAAACATTCATGAACAGGTTACTGTGTGAACAAAGTCTTCATTTCTCTGGTAGAAATGCCCAAGAATGCCATTTCCGGATTATATGGTAGCTGAATGTTTCCTTTTTAAAGTAACTGTCTGTTTTCTAGAATGGCTCCATCATTTTACATTCCACACCAGTGTTATACAGTGATAGAGTTTCTCAACATCCTCACCAGCATTTGGTGTTATCTACTTTTTAGTTTAGCCACTGAGATAGGAGTGTAGCGATATTGCATCATGGCGTTCATGTTCCCCATGCCTAACGGTATTGGACATCTTTCTATGTGCTTCCTTGCCACCTATATATCTTCTTCAGTGAAACGGCCCTCATTTCTTTGCCCATGCTTTAACTGGACTGTTTGCTTTTTATTTTTATTTTTCTGTTGAGTTGGAGAGTTCTTTATATATTTTAGATACTAGTGCTCTGTCGGATATGTGGTTTATAAATTTTTCTCCCAACCTGAAGCTTGTATTCTCATCCTTTTAACAGCGTATCTTGCAGAGCAAAAGGTTTTCATGTTGATGAAGTTCAATTTATCAATTTTTCTTTTTATGGGTTGGACTTTTTGTGTCAACAGTAAGAACTCTGCCTGGTCCAAGATCCCAAAGATCTTTTCCTATGTTTTCTTGTAAAAAATTTAGTTTTATGTTTTCCATTTAAGTTCGTGATGCATTTGAGTTCATTTTTTTATGGTGTGAGACTTGAGATTGAGGTTTTGATTGTTCGTTCTTTTTTTTTTGCTTATAGATGTCCAATTTGCTCCTTTGTCAAAAAATAGATGGGGAGCGGGGGGTTATCACTGTGTGAGGGATATAAATGATAATTGTCTATTACATTGTTTTGTACACCTGAAACTAATTTAAAAAAGGATTATTGAATAAATCTTATTATTAATATTAAAAAAATCATTTGGCACATTTGTGTGGTTCTGAGTCATCAATGTCTTTTAATTGGAGATTTTTTCCCTTCATATTTATTCTGATAACTAATGTATTTATCTTTAATTTGTAAATAGCTTTATTGAGATGTAATTCAAAAACCACTGAGTTCACCCATTAAAAGTATACAGTTCAATGTTCTTAGAATCTAAACAGGGTTGTGCAACTATCACAACTAATTTTAGAACATCTTCATCTCCCTGAAAAGAAACTTTGTATCCCTTTAGCAGTCATTCCCTATTCCCCAATTTCCACCCCAGCTAGGGAACCACTGATCTACTTTCTGTCTCTACAGATTTGCCTCTCTGGATATTCCATATATATGGAATCGCACACTATGTAGTCTTCCGTGGCTGACTTCTTTCCTTAGTGTATTGTTGTCAAGGTTCGTCCACATTGTAGCATGTGCCAATACTTCATTACTTTTTATTGGCAAACAGTTCCCATTGTATAGATACACTATTTTTTGTTTATTCAGTCATCAGCTAATGGACACTGGGTTGTTTTCACTTTTTGGTTATTATAAATGATGCTGCTTGAATATTTGTGCACAACTTTTTACATAGACAAATATTTTCGTTTCTCTTCAGAGTATCTCCAGGAGTGGAATCGTCTGTATGCATGATAACTCTATGGTTCATTTCTGAGAAATCACCAAACTATTTTCCAAAGCAGTGCACCATTTTGTAATCCCATCAGCAATGTATAAAGATGCCACCTTCTGCACATTCTCACCAACACTGATTATCTGTCTCTTAAGTCCTAGTGGGAATAAAGTGGTATATTGTGGTTTTGATTTGTATTTCCCTAAAAACTAATGATGTTGAGCACCTTTACATGGGCTTGTAAGCCGTTTGTGTATCATCTTTGTACACATGTCTATTCAAATTCTTTGTCCGTATTTAATTGGGTTACTTTTCTTTTTATTATTGAGTTGTAAGCATTTTTCATATATTTTGGATACAAGTTCATTTTTCCTATATCCTTTATTTAGTTACTTCTATTAAATGGATATTTTCTAGTGTAACATTTAAGTTCTTTCAGTAAGTGTGTGTGTATGTGTGTGTGTGTAAACTATACATATTATATAGATGTTTAAGCTCTAAGGCTTAAAATATATACCTTGATTTATCTTAATGTACTTCAAATTTATACTGATTTAATTTCAGTGAAACATAGAAACTTTATTTTTATACAACACCACACTGTTTCCTTTTCTTGTGCTAATATTGTTATGCATATTCTGTATATATGGTACAAACTCAATAATACAGTTATAATTATTACTTTATATATTTTTATGTCTTTTAAACAAGCTGAGCGAAGAAAGGAGAGCAAGTATATATCTGTAGTTATATTAACCTTCTCATGTAACCTTTCTGATTCTCTTCATTTCTTCCTTGTAGATTCAAGTTACCTCTGATGTCCTTACCTTACTCCAAGACAGCTTTGCTCTCACCTGTTTCCTTCCTGCTGTTGTTGTCAAATATGTTACATATCCAGCTGTGATAAGCCCGACAGTATAATTATTTGCATATTGTTTATGTAATTGCTTTCAAAATCAGTTAAGAAAAGAAAGGAGGAAAACATGCAATTGTACCCAATTGTACTACATAGCCTTCCAGACCTTCTGAGATGACTGTGCTCTACTTGTAATGGAGGAGCTACCAGCCTCATTGTAATTATTCTCCACTGAGATTGCCACTGTTTCTATGCCCGTAGGCATGGAATTCTCCAAGCTCCGTTCCAAATAAAGTCAGTTTCCCCAGGGAGAGCTACAAAACTCTTAGTCCTTAAGACCTGCCTTTCCCTCTGGGCAGAATCTCTGTTCGGGGCACCAGGATTCGAGAAGGGATCCACTTTTCCTAATGTGACACCCCCACACTACACAAAGTGGGTCCCCACTCCTTGTCTCAGCTTGCCCCTCCCCACATGAAACTCTTCTGTATGAGCAAAGTGGAGTGTGGGCAATGAGACTTGGCTTCACTGAAAGCAAGTGGGCTTGACTGAGTGAGACCAGGGAGGCTTGGTCTTTCTCTAACTGGATGGAAGAGAAACGGTTGTATCCATCAGTGCACCTCCTTTCCAGGGCACTCCAAATCTCTGAACTTCCCAAGAACTGCAGGAAACAAGCAAACAGAGGGGCTTCTCTCTGTATGCTGAGTTTCCATACAGCTGAGGAAAGTAGCCACCCTTCACTCGGATGAAGGTAAGTGAGCTTTGATCCACATTTGCTCCCAAGTCCCTAGGCCCTTGGTCTTTCCCACCTTGCTGTACAAACCTTGGCTTACTATGCCACAGAGCCCTACTCCTGTTCCATCTTCTTGAGAAGACGAAGTCTCAGTGTAGTGAACTTCACGCCTTATTCTGATTGGTGGAATTGTACGAGTAAGGAGTTGGGAGAGAAGATCATGGCCCTGGGCTCTCCTGGGCACTTTCCAAGAACATCCTAGGCAGCTTCCGAAAAATACAGATTTTCAGGCTTCACTACTGGGGGTCTGTGTCACTTGGTTATTTCATAAAGAGGCGATATGATAATTTCACGTGCAATTCTGATTCCTGAACAGAGCAATGCTGCCAATAAGAATCAGTAATGATGAGGAAATATACCAAAATGTATTGCTTGGATTCCTTTCCCAACTCACTCATTACCAGCCTGCACCTGGAGCCATACCCTTTCTCATTGCTCAAGAATCACTCACAGTGGGGGGGTCTTCTCCTGCCAGGATCCCTTAGTACATTATTCTGAGTGGGCATTATTTCATTCCCGTTGACTTCTCCCAGCTTTGGCCCCATCTGCTCTGTGTCCTGAACTCATGACTCACAGCTTAGGCCTAGGTTGAGTCATGAAAAAGAGAAACATAGGGACATTAGTGACAAATGGTCAGTCCCATCACAACCAATTGGAGGAGAGAGCTGCAGTCTTGAAACTTAGACAATACACACAAGGAAGGAACACAAGAGTTGGTTTGAAGGCAAGATGAGAGTGAAGATACCTCATAGACAGGAAAAACACATTCTATCTAACTTTGCAAGAAAGAAATGCTTACAATTATCTCATTAAACAATTGCTTATCTATTAAGATAAACAATAACAAGGAAGAAGCTTCCCCAACAGGGTATAAAAGGGGATCTGAGCAAGAAGAGTCAGTAAACTCACTCTCCTGGAAACCCACCCAGACCCTCCACCCTCTGACACCATGGTCAACTCCCGTTGTGGCTCCGTCTGCTCTGACCAGGGCTGTGGCCAAGGCTGCTGCCAGGAGACCTGCTGCCGCCCCAGCTGCTGCCAGACCACCTGCTGCAGGACCACCTGCTGCCGCCCCAGCTGCTGTGTGTCCAGCTGCTGCCGCCCCAGCTGCTGTGTGTCCAGCTGCTGCCGCCCCAGCTGCTGTGGTTCCAGCTGCTGCCGCCCCAGCTGCTGTGTGTCCAGCTGCTGCCGCCCCAGCTGCTGTGGTTCCTCCTGCTGCCGCCCCAGCTGCTGTGGTTCCTCCTGCTGCCGCCCCACCTGCTGTGGCTCCTCCTGCTGCCGCCCCACCTGCTGTGGCTCCTCCTGCTGCAGGCCTACCTGCTGCATCTCCAGCTGCTGCCGCCCCTCCTGCTGCATTTCTAGCTGCTGCCGCCCCTCCTGCTGTGGCTCCAGCTGCTGCCGCCCCAGCTGCTGTGTGTACACCTGCTGCCGTCCAGTCTGCTGCCAGACCACCTGCTGCCGTACCACCTGCTGCCGCCCCAGCTGCTGCGGATCTTCTTGTTGTTGAACCCCTTTTCTCACCACCAGCCCTGAGTCAACTACCAGTGTATCAATCTTGTTCTCATTTCCTTTGTCCACAGCACCTGGCCCTGTTCTGATATGTTCCTATGTTTATTCATCCCTACATCATGCCACCAAGCAACTATTTAAGAGCAACAATTTAAATACCCCGCAAAACCTCTATGCCTATTGCCTTGGCATTCAGTCAGATGACCACATGTCTACACTACTTCATGGGATAGGCTCCTAATCCTATGATTGCTGTGCATGGTTTGGCCTGCACAATGAACTATGTGGGGTGGTAGAGTAACTATGTCTCAATAAATACTACTCCCTTGGTATCAGACATATTCGTGACCCTTAATTATTTTTCAGTGTTGATTATGAATTGGAGATAAGTTTGAATATGTTACGGGAACAAAGAAACTGATTTGGCATATAGCAATCAAAGCCTATATTAAAGAAAATGCCAAATAGTTACGTTTTCCCCAAACCGGATTGCCTACCTTGTCTGCCTTCAAGCTTGTTGAGAGAAAACAAGAACAACCTTTTTGCTATAATTGAATTACGAACCATCTGTTTGGGAAGCTCATAAGTTGAATGAGATCCAGGTCCGATCCCTCAGATAACTCATAATGAAATCCTGGATGTAATGAAAGACGGATGTCAGGTAGAGAATGTTGGTAATATTGGTGAAAAAGAGGAGTCTATTCCATTGGAGAAGAGTAATATATAAGGATTGATTCCTGGGAATAAAATGTGTCAAGTGTGAAAATTCAGGGGAATGTGTACAGCTTACAAACACGTAAGATGAGACAAAGAGAAGGGGAGGACTGGATGAACGCCCCTGGATGAAAGAGTGCTTACATCCTTATGAAGACAATCTTATTTTAAAAGTACCAAAAAGACACTGTCTCAGATGCTGACAGACGGTGCACTAGGAGCTGGTCCATCTCCCTCCAACGGAGTGGCTCCATTTTATCTCATTTGGACATCTACAGTGAGCTTCCAGGTGAGAAGGCATTTTTTAAAAGCTTTAAAGGTTTGGAAATCATTAAGTTAAAACAAGAAAGCCACACCAATGTGAATAATGTGAATAAAATACCAAGAAGGTAGTATAAGTGGGAAAATACAGATGACACATGTTATATTTAAAGTAGGAGTACAAAACAAAACAAAACGCACTGAACTGGCAAAATTCTCCCATTCTTCCCTGGTCTATCTATGCATTTCATTTAATCCTACTGAAGTGAATAGTAAATCTCATGCAATCTGATCTTTCTGATACCACTTCTCCATCCAAATCCTGAACAATGTCCAGGGAACACCTGTATCAGAATCAGAATATTATGATGTAAAAATGCAAATTCTGTAGCCTAAGATTTTCTGTATCAGAATCTTTGGGGAACAGGCTAGGAATTTAGCCTTATTATCAAGTTCCCAAGACAATTCTTAAGCCCACTAGTGCTCCAGAACTGCTACAAAGTCTAGCTCTCCAAAGGCACTTACCACTGCACAAACACACCACGCTCTCCCACGTCTCTGTGCCTCTGTAGGTGTTGGCATCACTGGCTCAAGTGCACCCTCCACCTGTCCCCTTCTTCTTTAAGGTCCATGTCTAACGGTCCTTTTCTGCATCGCTTTTAGACGGTTAGTTACTCCTCCTCCCATGAGGGGTCCATAGCACTCAGTTCTCTGTATAGAATTATTCTTTGGACTGTCACTATTTATTTACTTATCACTCTTCCTATCTACACTGAGTTTATCAAAGGTGGGGGTTATATGTTTTATTCAACAGCCACGTGTATAGAGCCAGCTCCTGGTCATGCTGTGAGCTAGGTATGGAAGTTATAAAAATGACCCATTAGTACCTTTTCTGAGGAAGCTCAGGAAAAGTGGTGGTAAGACACTGCGAAACACATAAGGAGCATGCCCCCGGAATATTGGAAGAGGTCTACCTAAAGGAGGGGTAGTTTGGTGGAGAGTATCATGGAGGGCTTGATGGAGGAGGTAACGACCCCTAAATCTTAGAGAACAAGTAATATGGAGGTTCATGTATAGTGCCTGGTACAGAATAGGGGGTCTCTCCACCACTGTTTGCTGAATCGATCAGTTAAGTGACAACCTACAGCTCCACAGGACTCCAGTTTTATGATTCTGTCAAACCCAAAGACGCTTTAAGATGCTCCTTTCTGACCGACACATACCTGGTCTGCAAACATGGGCCTGCTATTGGGATCCCAATTATGAGTCACTTGGAGCTCTTTCAGGCCTCAGCCCAATCCCTACACGAGCCTGTGCACGTTCTGAACACAGAAGACCGTGGGATTGGTGACTCACTTTCACTCTCAGGACAGTAATTCTATTTTAAGGGCATTATGCATTCCTGCGAATGTTATGTATTGGGGCAAAAATCCGTCATTTGGCTGACACATCCCCTGAACCATCAGAAAAGGATTAGGACAATGCCCTGAATGTCTTCTATACCCTTTAAATCTCTTGCTATGACTATCATACAATAAAATCTCATTCATTTGCACACATCCCATTTGGGACACGGGCAGGCTAATCTCCTCTGGCCTGCACCTCTGTGAAATTCGGCATCTTCCATAAAATGATTGTGTGTAAGGCAAATTGAGAAGGTAGATATAATTACGGAAGATATATTTAATTGAATGTGGACCTACTTAATGCTAACTACAAGTGAATCATCTTTCTGTACCTAAGCCTTGAACTTATCACTTAGAAACAATCTTTAGCTCTGATTCTTACTTATGCTTTAAATGTATTGGAGGGAAGCTAAAAGGCATTATTTTTAAAAGTTCCAGCTAATCAAATTTACCAGTCTGCCTTCTTGGTTTTTGAATCGGTGAAATGTCCTTAATACTGCTTCTATGGAGTCATTTTATACCTTAGTATTTTATTATATTTTAAAAGATCTTTAACATTATTTAAATGTTTCTCAAGCTCCAAAAATGTTTCTTGAGTATTTACTGTATGCCAAGGACTTCGCTAGATGCTGGGGATTCAAAGAAAAATAACATGTTGCAGCTCCATAGCCAAGATGGAACTGTGGGAATAGCAAGGGAATAACACCAAATAACTGCTTGAAAGAATAAGAGATGATATCAGAGGGTCATTGGGCTAGGTTCTTGCTAGGCAGAAGATGAGGAGTAGACTTTCCGGGGAGCCGGACAGAATTACAAAGGGCAAGGTCTGGAAAATATGGCTTCCACTTAGGACAGTGAGGAAGATGGGAGAGGGGTGGAGATGTGCCTGGAGTGGTAGGTGTGTGAAGGGTATTGATGCCATGCTAAGGAATCTGGGATTCGTCCTAAGGGCACCAGGGAGTCCACAGCCTTTCGTCTTAAGCCTTCAAGTCTGGCAGTGCCACACAAAGGCTGGTAAAGAGGTCACAGCAAGAAACCACAGTGCACAAGATGTGTTTCTTAGCCAAGCCAAGTCTTCTTTTTGTTTTAAAATCTGACTTTATTTGAAAAATACTGAAAAGAAGGCAAAGTGCCTGCAACAATCACAACATTTAAAAAAATCATGTAAAGTGAGAAGTCAAAGTCTCCCTAAGGACTTTCCTCCCATCCCTAGATTAGACAGATATCGTTACTAACTTTCTCCCATGTTTATACAAATACATGTATGTGTCAATATGTATACACACATGTCACACTCCCTCCTATGGCCTCCTGTGGTACATTTATTCATTCATTCAACAAATATGTATTGAATACCCACCACACTAGACAAGAGCATTCATTCTAGGAGGACAAGGTAAGGGTCAAACTCGGGAAATTTATAACGTTGTTAGACTTAGTTTAGTCACCTCATAGCTCGCTGTTCAGCTGTCTTCTTTTTTGTTTTTCTCTTTCACTGCTTGATTTAATAACTCTGCTTGGTTCCCTTTCTTAAGACTATACATGTCTTATTTATCTAATTAATCAGCAGAGCCTGGAAAGAACTAACCTGGAAAGAACAATTTCTCAATTCTCAGGTACCCGGACACCGGGACTCATGGTTGCAACTCCCTTGCAGCTTTTGCTGATGATATGTGACATACTCCAGCCACGGCTGCTGAATTCGAGATAAGCTTATGAAGCAGACCAGGCCACGGGAGGTGATTTCTCAGACTGGGCCCTGGGAGGCAATTTCTCAACTGTCAGCTCTGAAACTTACATGACCAACTCCTACTTTTCTTTGTGCTTTCCCCACTGCCTGCCTGCCTGACTATAAAACCTTTTGCTTATCCTCAGTTTGGGGAAGGTGGTTTTTTTTTTTTTTCCTGGACATTAGTCTGCCATCTTCCCTAGCTGCTGGCATCTAGAATAAAGTATGCTTTTCTCCTAATCAACCTTGTCACTCAAGTTTTTGGGCCATGGCCAATAAGAGGCTCCAGACCTGAGTCTGGTAACAACAACACAGACAATAAGCACAAGAATGAACAAGGTAATTTCAAACAAAGATAGGTACTAGGAAGACAGTTAAAAAAAAAACACAGAGTGCAGTTGTGATGGGAGAGACTCAGGAGTTTCTTGAGATTAGGTGGTTGGAGCTGGTTTCTCTTGGGAAGGGAATGATTTGAGTTGACACTTGAGTGATGTTGAGAAGCTAGAGATTGTGATCTGAAGGTCAGGCCTTTCAGGCAGAGAGAACAGTAAACGGTAAGACTGTATAGTGTGAACAGGCACAGAAAAACCACTAGTGCGGCTGGAGATCAGTGCTGGGGTGGCAGATGGGGAGGAGTTTTCTAAGGAATGAGCCTGGAGAGGTGAGTAGAGAACAGTTTAGGAAGAGAATCATAGGTCAAGAACTTTGAGATTTTTTTTCTAAGTTCAAAGAAAGGTAAGCCATTGAAGGCTTTCTAAGAATGGATTATATGACGAACAAAGGAGCAAGCAGAGAGACTAGTTAAGAGATTATTACATGAGTACATGTGAGAGAAGACAGGTGCTTGGAAAAATATAGTGCCAAGGGAGAAAGAGAAGAGTGAGTGCATTGGCAAAGGTTCTGGAGACATAGTGGAGACTAATTGAGGGCCTAGACATGAAGGGCAAGAGAAGGGATTAATCACGGGTCAGCTAGAATTTTAACAACTGAGCCTACAATAGTGCCATTTTACTGATATGAAGACTGAGGGAGGAGTAAACCTGGGGGAAGAGGGTGATCAAGAGTTCTGTTTTGACCATGTCAACTTCGAGATGAAAATATCAGGTAGGAAGTTTGCAGTTCTGTGGAAACGTCAGGGGTGGAAATAAAAATGTAGTGTTCTTGGTCATTATGGAGTTGGGTGAAATCACACAGGGAGAGTGTGCAAGTAAATAAAGGATAAATGAGATGGAGGTATTTCAACATTTAAAGGTCAAGAGAGGAGAAGCTGCAGTCCAGGAAGATTAAGAAATGTGGGATTATTGGATCAGAGATTTGTCTTACAATTTTAATAACTATTGCAAACTCTTCCTCCAAAGAGTGGTATCAATTTGCACTTTCACCACACATTTATAAACCTTCTGGTTTATACACAATGCCACCAGCCCTGGCTATGATCAATCTTACTATTATTTTTTTATTATTATTATTACTATTATTATCACTATTATTATTTTGCTAGAACAGAAAAAATAGTATTTTGTTGTTTTAAATTGTATGTTCTTAATTACAAGTTGATTTAAACATCTTTTCTTATGTCTTTTAGCTATTACATTTGCATCTATTATCCTGAGGGGAAGCAGAGGGTGCTACCCCAAAATATGCCTTTTAGGCCTAAGGATTATTTTAGGATGATTATTTTTAAGAAACAGCAGACATAGAAGAAGCTCTGAAAATGGAGTAGATGTTACCCTTTTGTAAGAGTTATTTACATTTATAAGGGAAATCTCCATTTTGTTAGGGTGTCTCCCTTTCTGTACCTGGAAGACAAAGATGATTCCAAATCTCTAGAAACACTTACCAATGGAGAAGGTGACTTAAATCTGCATAACAACCTTTCCCTTGTTTACTGTGCTTTTCCTGGTCACCTCCCATAACTGACTTCCTCACCCCCTGCCTCTCCCTAACATCTTTTGTCTTTAGCTAGAGATGATATTTAAGATGGTGGTTTGGTTTCCCTGGGTATTTCCCATGTATACGGGAGGTATACATGTTATTAAACTTCTGTTTGTTTTTCTCCTGTCAATCTGTCTTTTATTATGGGGAGGGAAGATGTGTCTCAGCCAAGAACCTAGAGGAGTAGAGGTAAAATTATTCTTCCTCCCCACAATCCTCTCTAGAGCCCACCATCCACCCACAACATGCTCCATTTCTGCCAGTTCCATGTGGGCCTCTGCTTCATTCTTTAAATTACCCAGTTGCCGTAGCTCCACCTCCAATGTTGACATCTCATTTTGGGGGTTTGAAACTCTAGCTATGTATCAGAATTACCTTGGAAACTATAAAGAATAAAGAGGGCGCTGTGTAGGCTCCTCCCTAGCCCTTCTGAGTCACACTTTCTGAAGCGTACTGAGAGCCAAGCCTAGTAATGTGCTTTCTGCCTGGGACTCTGTTACTTCCTCTTCCAGTTCACAGCAGCCCCTTCCATCCAGGGAGGCATCACCTTCTTGCCTACTAAGCAGTTTAAAGGAATATTTGTTTGCCAAATGCTCTGCTGTAAAATGTCCTACTGGGAAGCCTCTGGTGTGTGAATCACCATTCCAGGGCAGGAGTGAGATTCAAAATATTGAAAAACCAGTCGTTCAAAGTCACCAACTAATCAGAATGAACGTCAGGCTTAGCCATAGAGAAAGAGCTGGAAGCCCTCTCTCAGATTCTTGGCTTTAGCTTTTTCTTCTGGATCACAGGGATGTAGCACTGGGGGGCATCCAGAGAGCTCAGGGCAGTGGTTGTTTATACAGAACTTTAATATCTTAACAACCAGTAAAGCTGAAGTGGTGCTACTGTGTGAGCATCATGCTGGCCTGGGATGTGCCCTACACCTGCAGGTTGAGAGGGTCACAGGTGAGATTGTAGGGCTTCAGAATACCCCCCCCCCCCCAAGACGTGCCTCTATGGTATGCAGATTATTTTGAGCTAAAGGCAACCAAGACCCTGTGGGCTCAAGAGAAATGTTGGCCTTCCTTAATTACCTGGAAGAATTTAAATTAGGGGCCTTGCCCATAGTAAGGGTTATTAACAGAAATACCTTTTTATGATCTATCTATAGGATATGGCAAACTTCTAAGAACTGAACACCTGCTCTTCTTGTCATCCTCCAAATGACCTTCGTCCCCTCTGAAGTCGCAAGGCATCTTACCTCATCTTTACCTCAAAATGCCATATATATTCCTCATTTTAAATTTCTGTCCCTGAACCTTTTATGTATGTGGGGTTGCCATACATACATATGTAATTAAATTTGGTTATTTTCTCGTTAATCTGTCTCATTTAAATTTCATTTTTAGACCAGCCAAAAGAACTGAAGAGGGTAGAGGAAAGTTTCTTCCTCCCTTAGATCTCTAAATAATGTAGTAGCATGACAAAGTTTAAAAAAATTTTTTTTTCTTGTTTACAAAAGAAAAATAAGTCATTAAAGAAAGCTAGAAGATAAAAGTGTCTAGAAGAAAACTAAGTTTCCATAAGCCCATCAACCAGAGATAATTACTACTATTTATGATAATTAAGTCAATAGTTTTCTGTATATTTTTTACATAATTGAGGTTACATTGTATATTCCATTTTGTGTATGAATGTAAGTATTTTCAGTAATATAAGCACTGTTATTAATTCCAGTGGTGATTCCTGAAGGGCTATATCCATGCAGATACATTTGTTCTTTATAAAGAAGAAATCTACCAATATTTTCAAGTCCAGGAAATGGGACCAGAACACAGTCTGGGTGTCCTGGGGATTCTCCTAAACGCTGACTGACCATTTTTTCCTTACAACTGACCACACTGATCGATTTTACCATGTTTCCCACATTAAAATTCCATCCTTCTGAGATTTCCTTCTACATCGATTGGACATGTGACTAAATCTTTTTTTCCATAAGGAATACTGCAAAAATTGTGAACATGGTTAAGACCCAAAGATGGGGAAGAGTGAAATGTGCACTACTTCATGTCAAAGCCTACATGACAACTGCTCTATGGAAGGAGCTGCGATATCTGTAAACAGAGATGATGCCCACAGGAAGGAATGAAAGATGATTCAGGAAGAAAGAGCTCATTAAGTGATAGTCAACACATTTAGCTTAGACTATTTTACCAGCAGTTGAACTAAGATGATGCATACAAAGGAAAACAACCAAGATATGATTCAGAAAGAGTCAATGTGGTAAATCCTAACCCATCAGGAAAAGGAAAAAATGTTTTCCATCCAATTTGGAAAACCTAATTGCCTAATTGAACAATTACTTATTAGGGTAAACAATAACAAGAAAAGAGCTCCCTCAGCAGGGTATAAAAGGGAACCAGATGCAAGAAGACTTACAGATTCAAGAAATACCCTCTTCTGGAAACCCACCTAGACCCTCCACCCTCTCACACCATGGTCAACTCTTGTTGTGGCTCCGTCTGCTCTGACCAGGGCTGTGGCCAAGGCTGCTGCCAGGAGACCTGCTGCCGCCCCAGCTGCTGCCAGACCACCTGCTGCAGGACCACTTGCTGCCGCCCTAGTTGCTGTGTGTCCAGCTGCTGTAGGCCTCAGTGTTGCCAGTCTGTGTGCTGTCAACCCACTTGTTGTCGTCCCACCTGCTGTCGTCCCACCTGCTGTCGTCCCACCTGCTGCCGCCCCAGCTGCTGTGTGTCCAGCTGCTGCCGTCCCACCTGCTGTCAGACCACCTGCTGCAGGACCACCTGCTGCCGCCCCAGCTGCTGTGTGTCCAGCTGCTGCAGGCCCCAGTGTTACCAGTCTGTGTGCTGTCAGCCCACCTGCTGCCGCCCCAGCTGCTGCCGTCCAGTCTGCTGCCAGACCACCTGCTGTAGAACAACCTGCTGCCGCCCCAGCAGCTGTGGCGGTTCTTGCTGCTAAGTGTCCTGTTTTGAATTTGAACCGCCTTGACCCAATCCTTCAGTCCAGGCAGAGAGCATCCCATTCAACAAAACACGTGGCACTTCCTGTGATGAACTTATAAACAGACCCATGGACTGATATGGAAACCTCTGGACTCTCTACTATCATTTATCTTTTTTTGTAGAAACATCTTACTAATAGTGAATCAGAATTTATAGTCAGATTCTGCATCAAATTCTTTTAGAATTCTGATTCAAAATGTAGACGTTTTCAAATGTTCCTCTTCTAGGTTTTTTTCTTTCGAATGTTTTTCTATGGAATCCATTTTCATGTAGAATTGCTTGATGTTCCCCAATAAAACTTTGTGGCATTAAAGGCACTAAAATTGCTAATCTCTCATTATTTCTTATTAATGAAATGTTCAATACACATTGCTGTCTCTTTTCTGCACAACACACATGATCTCAGGGGACCCTACAATGGAAGAATTAAGTTGGCACTCATCAATGAGATTTTTATCCAGACCAGAATTCAGTTTTACAGCAGAAATAAGAAAAGGTTTAAAGAGAGGCATCTTGAACTTAATACAGATAATACAAGAGAGCTATAGATTACAACTGCTTCCAAAAAAAAAAAAAAGTCTCCAGTAATCTATAATCCATGCATTCATCGCTTTAAATCAATTTAAATAGAGGCAGCTCAGTATAGAGGATAATTGCCCATGCACTTGGGAATTAGAGTTAGGTCTGAATTCTGATTGTACCACACACCAATGGTGATCTTCAACATGTTACTTAAACTCTCTCTCAACCTAAGACTGCTTTTTCTCTGAAGAAAAGAGAACAATACCTACCTATCAAGGTTGTCATAAAGTCATTAATCATCAGGGAATACAATCAAAACCACAAGAAGATAACACCTCACACCAGTTAGGACGGTTATTATTTAAAAAACAAAAATCCCCAAAAGATAGCTGTTTATCAACTGTTAAACACCTTATCAACTGTTGACAAGGATGTGGGGAAAAGGGAACCCTGGCACACTGTTGGTAAGAATGTAAACTGGTACAGCTCTTATGGAGAATAGTATGGAGGTTCCTCAGCAAACTAAAAATAGAACTACCACTGAATCCAGCAATGCCATTTCTGGGTATTTATCCAAAGGAATTGAAATCAGGATCTCAAAGGGATACTAGCACTCCCGTGTTTATGGCAACATTATTCACAATAGCTAAGATATAAAAACAACCTAAGTGTCCATCAACAGGTGGACACAAGAAAAGTTGATATACATATATACACATAACAGCGTACTATGCAGCAATAAAAATGAAGCAAATCCTGCCATTTTCAACAACATGGATGGACCTGGGGGACGTTATACTCATTGAAATAAACCAGACACAAAGACAAATACAGTACAATCTCCTTATATTTGGAATCTAAAATAGTTAAACTCATAGAAGCAGAGAGTACAATGGTGATTGCCAGGGGCTGAAAGAAGGAAGAAATGGAGATGTTGGTCAAAGGATACAAAGTTTCTGTTATGCAAGATAAGTAAGTTCTAGGGATCTATTATATAGCATAATGCTTATAGCTACTGTTTTGTATACTTAAAATGTTCTGAAGGGTATGTCTTATGTTGTATTCTTATGCTTAACAAAAATAATACTTTAAAAACTCTATGTTTCGGACTTCAAGGCAGCAGACTAGAATTTTCAGATTTTATCTCATACCTATAAGAATCTCTTCATTTCTCAAATAAAAAAATTGACTGAGAGGAAAAATTTAAAGTTGTCATAAAGATTCAATGACATAAAGGAACCTGGTAGATAAAGTCATGCTCCCTTTTATATACAATTAGCCTCATTTTACATTTTATTTTGAGATAAGTATAGATTCACAAGAAGTTGAAAAAAACAGTACAGCAACGTCCCGTGTACCCTGTACCCAATTTCCCCCAATAGTCACATATATACAGTACATACCAAATTTAGAAGTTGACATTGGTGCAATCCACAGAACTCGTTCAAATTTTACCAGTATTACATGCACTTTTGTCTGTGTGTGTGTGTGTGTGTGTGTGTAGTTCTACGCAATTTTATCATATGTATAGATTTGTATAACCACCATTGCAATCAAGATACAGAGCTGTTCTGTCTCCATAAAGCTCGCTCATTTTATCCCTTTACAGCCATACCCACTCATGCCTCATAGCTTATTGGCTACCACTATTCTGTTCTCTATCTCTATAATTTTATTTAAACTATGTTTTACAAATGGAATCTTACAGTGTGTAACCTTTAGTGATTGGCTTTTAACACTCAGCATCCTTCCCTTGCGATCATACAAGTTGTTCAGTACATCAACAGCTTTCACTGCTGAGCAGTACTCCACCGTATGAATGTATTACAACTTGATGTGTTCAACCATTCACCTGCGAAGGACGTCTGGGCTATTTCAAATTAAGAGTCCCAACTGATTGATTGATTTATTATTTGGAAATATTTTTTGAGGCTTCCAACTTGTAAGCAAACACTTCCACTTTTCAGGTGCAAGACATACTGTCTAATTTTAATACTCTTGAATTTAGTAAATTTGTCTCTTTTCTTTACCTCTTGTTCTTTGTGGCTTTTAAAACTTTCATCATAAACCTTATTATTTTCTTCTTCAACTAAAGGGTTCTTATATTTTTGTCTTCCTTGCAAGAGAATTATTCTTTTCTTCTGAGAATCTAAATATCACTTTTGTTGGATAATCATACAGTTTATGTCTCAGTAAATTTTAAAAGGCAGACAGAAATGAAGCAGGTAAAATATGTTGCTAGAAGAATAAAAATACAGGTTCAACATAAATACTTAGCTATGATCAACATTTAGGTGGCATTGGTAGATTTAGCAGTAACCAAGAAATATACCTATAGAGAAAAATAATTTTCTGATAGTTCTGTATCACTTTCCTAAGTCATAATTCATCTCAGCAAGATTATCATTAGGTCATGTACGTTGAGGTATTTTGTTTTGAATTCTATCCTTCTTTGAATGAGCACAAAGGGACATTTACTATATCCTATGACAGTGAATATTCTTAAAAATATGATTTTACGTGACTAAATCTGAAAACAATGATAAATTCTAAAATAAAAACATGAACGTATATAGGTAAAAGAAAGGAAAACATGAGTATTCAAATAAAACAGAATTTTTAAAAGTCATACATTTATGGATTTTAGAACTGAAAGCCATATTAGAGAGCCTCCTACCCAGTGATTTGCAAACAGTGAGGTGTGCCCTTGAATGGAGTCCAGAAATAGACTCAAAAGCTTAGAGGAATTAAGTATAACAAAAAGTGGTATTCTATAATCACCATGGAAGGAAAGGATTGTCTTTAAAATGGTAGAGACAGCTAATTAACTTCTGGATAAAGAAAGAAGGAAAGGAAGAAGCGATACTACTTCATGCATTAAACCAAAACAAGGGTAAAGGGGGTCAAATATATGGTGATGGAAAGAGAACTGACTCTGGCTGGTGAGTACACAATATGATACACAGACGATATACTATAGAATTGCATACTTGAAACCTATGTAATTTTACTAACCGTTGTCACCACAATAAATTTAATTTAAAAAATTTCATTTAGATGAAAAACTCAATATAAAAATGAAACTGTTAAAGTTCTAAAAGAAATCATGTGAGATTTCCAGTCTTAATCTTATCCTAAGCAACACACACACACACACACACACACACAACATGAAGAAAAAATATATAGCCAATTAATATAAACAAATATTATATCTACTGAGTCATCAGTAGGGCTGTCATCAGGACTCCTAGGGGACATTCATTTCCCCAAATACAAAGACATATGGAAATCTAGGAGTTTTTTTTCAGACTCCATAATAGGGCTCTATATGGCCTTTACTCCCACAACAACTTGAAATCTGATTTTTGTTTCCTCAACTTACTGTGACAGAAAAAGCAGGACCTTTCTAATAAAATGCTATATCTGGGCTCACCAGGGTTATAGACAATGGAGATTCAGAACACCAGCCAGATTTCCCAGCAGAGGTCCAATCAGGAGCCCAGGTTGATATTGTCCTAGATAAAGCAACCTGGAAACTAGGGCCAGGACAGAAGTAGAAACTGGCCAGGAATTAAAAAAAAAGCATCATAAGGAGTTTGGTTTATTAGACTTATAAGTCAATTAAAGTAGAAAGGGATCATCAAACCCGTTTGATCCAATCTCCTCCATCTGGTTTTTGATGCTTCCTCTGGAACAAGCTGACACTAAACCCCTCCATGACTATCTATGGAGGAAGCCATTCCATTAAACACCCTCACCATGGTTAGTCAATTTTTTTTGTCTCTCCATGAGACACCCACTTATCAATTATCATCCATTATAGTAATTTGGGGCAAGTCAATCTCTCACATGCAGCAACCATATGACTAGCTGACTAGTGTTTCAAAAAATGAGGGGTTCTGACAGTTCATTGGTTGGTTCTTTATATGCATTTTTTTCTCCTTGGGGGCTAAGTAAATTCTGACAGAAAGAAGAACACTTCCAGGACACTTCCTGCAAAATTCTGTTTTTGTATTATGTTATTTCAAATAGTATCAGTTTCAACCGTAGGATGGTTTGGGGGTAGTAATCATTCCTGTCTTGGACTAGTCATCCTGAGAACAGTGCTAAGGATATCTCAACTTGATTGACAGTCTTGTCATAAAATATAAAAATGAGTAATAAAATATGAGTCTTTTCATCAAAATATTTGGAGGCCACGAAGTTGGGAAAGATTGAATATGTTGAATGAGAGAATCATGGTTTTCAATGCTTTCGACACCCTTACACAAGAGACCAAATCTAACAAGATGAAATGTCAGAGCCTTTCTTAGAACTAGATGAATAGTTATTAATGCAACATGGCGCAGACACTGGAGAGGAGTGACTATATCTAAATTTCGTGGGAGAACTGATTTGAGCTACCCACATACCCTAAAGTTGCATTCCCTCTCAGCCCCTCTTCCCCAGGTATAACATTGTTAAAATGAGCCATGTGACTCCTGGTATCAGGTAGAAGAGATTGAGGACTGCTGGTCTATACCTATGCACTGCATATCTATAACAAAGGTTGAAGACCTTGGCAATGAAAAAGACAGGTGTTTCACATGATATTAACTTCAGTTTAAGTCCATACTTACTGCCAACCAGTAATGGTAGGAACCATTAAACCCTGAATTACATCCTGAATGCCAACACTAATACCTTAATGGAAGTGAATATTATTCAGCATTTCAAAAAAAAAAAAAAAAGAAAGGGAGGGAGGGAGAGAGAGAGAGAGAGAGAGAGAGAGAGAGGGAAAAGAAAGAAAGAAAGAAAGAAGGAAGGAAGGAAGGAAGGAAGGAAGGAAGGAAGGAAGGAAGGAAGGAGGGAAGGGAGAAAAAGAAAAAGGTAGTCTGGCCAATTCCAACAACATGGATGGACCTGGAAGACATCATGCTAAGTGAAATAAGTTAGTCACTGAAGTACAAATACTGCATGATTCCACCTACATGAGATACCTAAAGGGGTCAAACTCATGGAAGCAGAAAATAAAACGGTGGGTTTTAGGGACGGTGAGTGTGGGAGGAGGAAATGGGTAGTTGTTCAATGGGTATAAAGGTAACATTATACAAGATGAACAAGTTTTTGTTCTTTTTTAAGATGAACAAGTTTTAACAATATGTTATGATGAACTTAAAACTTGTTAAGAGGATAGATCTCATGCTGCTTCCCATGAGAAAGTCTAGGTGGGTCATGACTCAGAGGAAGGAGGGGAAAAGGTCCTAGAACTCTTCTTATTTTCATGCCGGTGATGCCGTTTCACACTCAAAACTTCTCTGCCCACCTGACCCACAATGAATGAACCATCAGACTAAATGCAGTTTTATCCTCCCAGATCACCAAAAGGAATGTGGGTCTAATAGAATCTTTATCACCTAAAGAGCTGTGCTGTGCAAACACATACACCATCTAGAGGCAGAAACCACGTGACTGCTTCCTTTGAGGAAGCTAACTCAAGAGAGACACAGAAGGAGTGATTCAGGAAGAGCTGCAGGGATGAATCCTAACGCCGCAGGACAAGGAAACTGTTTTCCATTCATCTTGAAAAGGTTAACCAGGAAAACAAACTTGGCTAATTTGATAATCACCGGTTTATTAGCACAAACAGTGACAAGGAAAGAGCACTGCATCTGATGACAGCAGCCCCTCAGTAGGGTATAAAAGGGGACCGGGGACAAGCAGACCTCCAAACCTTCCAAACCCACCTTCCTGAAAACCCACCCAGACCCTCCATCCTCTGACACCATGGTCAACTCCTGTTGTGGCTCCGTCTGCTCTGACCAGGGCTGTGGCCAAGGCTGCTGCCAGGAGACCTGCTGCCGTCCCAGCTGCTGCCAGACCACCTGCTGCAGGACCACCTGTTGCCGCCCCAGCTGCTGTGGTTCCTCCTGCTGCAGGCCCACCTGCTGCATCTCTAGCTGCTGCCGCCCCAGCTGCTGCCAGACCACCTGTTGCAGGCCCAGCTGCTGGGGCTCCACCTGCTGTGGCCCCTCCTGCTGTGGCTCTAGCTGCTGCCGCCCCACCTGCTGCCAGACAACCTGCTGCAGGACCACCTGCTGCCGCCCCAGCTGTTGTGTGTCCAGCTGCTGCCGCCCCAGCTGCTGTGGCTCCAGCTGCTGCAGGCCCACCTGCTGCATCTCTAGTTGCTGCCGCCCCAGCTGCTGCCAGACCTGCTGCCGCCCCAGCTGCTGCATTTCCAGCTGCTGCCGCCCCGCCTGCTGTGGTTCCAGCTGCTGCAGGCCCACCTGCTGCATCTCTAGCTGCTGTCGCCCCAGCTGCTGCCAGACCACCTGCTGCCGCCCAGTCTGCTCTAGTGGTTCTTGCTGCTGATGGCCCTGACCTGCACTCACCTGGTTTTTGTCAACCCACCTCCCTGATGTCCCAATGAACTGAGTCAGGAGAGGCCGACTGTAAAATCTCAGTTCCAACTGATTCTTAAACTTATTTTGGCCTCCAAATATACTGTCCCTCCCACCCAATGAACACTATCAATGAACACACAGTGTAAATTTTCTCTGCAATCTGTTAACCAACATGTCACCCTGATTGTTCCCTGCCAGATTTTCTTATATGGAATTTCCCCAAATCTTAAATAAATCTTAATTTTCCAGGCATACAAATACAAGAGCATTGTGTCTCATTATTTTTTCTCCTTGACTTGTCAATTCTTCCATTGTTCTTCTCTGCAGAGATCAGACTACATGGCATGTGATTTCTGGATTTCCACTTCTGTTCCCTTAGAATACTGATTTTACCATAGAAAGATGCTTTCTTAGAGCCAGGACCTAGAACTTTGCCGTGGTCCTTCTCCTGGTGAGTGAGCCAGCTCGGGGAAGGCTAGGGGAGTTAATATCTGTAGGAACAGTGCTCAACCAGGGGATGGGAGTGGTAAATGCTCTAGCTTCTTTCCTCTCTCGTGGGGGCATATTGTACCGTCTCCAGAGGTCCTCAGTTGCATTGAAGCTCAAATGTCTATAGGAGTAATCTGCTCATTAAATCATTCTATATTGTGGATTAAAAATCCAGGTACAGCTTACCTGAGCTCACTATTTCAGTCTTTTACAACGCTGCAGTCAAGGTGTCAGCTGCCACTGGCGTCCCATCTAATGTCTTGACTGGGGAAAAATCTACTTCCAAACTACTTACATGGTTGTTACAGGATTCAATTCCTCCAGGGCCATCGGAGTGAGAGCCTCAGTTCCTTGCTGAATGGAGACTGTGCTCAGTGTTTTCCAGCACAGATCTCTCCCACACAGTAGATCTCTTCATCAAAGCCAGTGAGAGAGAAAGTTGGCTAGCAAGATGGAAGTTACAATCTTTTGTAACTTAATCACTTGAGGTTGCCATATGCTGTTGGTGAGAAGCAAGTTACTCACAGGGAGAGAATTCTGTAAGACCATGAAACAGAGAGGTAGAAATCACTGGGTCATCTTAGAGGCTGCCTACCACCCCCTTACATAATACTGAGTGAAAGAATAAAACACATAATATAAATAGGAAGACTCATTTATACAAAATTTAAAACATGTAAAACTAAACTATATTGCTTAGGATGCATACCTAGGTGGTAAAACTATAAGGAAAATCAATGAAAAGATTACTTTAAAAATCAGGACAGTGGTTACCTGTAGAGTGGAAGGAGGGAGATGTGGTCAAGAGATGATAATCAAGGGCCCTCTTGGTGATAGCAACGCTCTATTTCTTGACTTGGGCGTTGGGTATATCAATGTTTGCTTCTTAATTATTTATTATATTAATCATGTATATTCTATAGATTTTCAGTGTACCCTCCACCCCAAATCTGTGGTTTCACTTTCCATAGTTCCAGTTACACATAGTCAACCATGGTCTGAAAATAGTAAATGGAAGATTCCAGAAATAAATAGTTCATAAGTTTTAAACTGCATGCCATTCTGAGCAGTGTGAGGAAACCTCGCGCCATCCTGCTCCGTCCCACCTGGGCTGTGAATCATCCCGGTGGCCAGCGCATCCACACTGTACATACTCCCCGCCTGTCAGTCGTTTTAGTAGCCATCTCGGTTATCAGATTGCAGTGCTGGTATTCAAGTAACCCTTATTTCACTTAACAATGACCCCCAAATGCAAGAGTAGTGATGCTGGCAATTCGGATATGCCAGAGAAGCTGTAAAGTGCTTCGTTGAAGTGAAAAAGTGAAAGTTCTTGACTTAATAAATAAAGATTAAAAATCGTATGCTGAGGTTGCTGAGATCTACAATAAAAATGGATCTTCTATCTGTGAAATTGTCAGGAAGCAAAAAGAAATTTGTGCTAGTTTGCTGAGAGACCCCGTTCACATAATCTTTTTTGTTCTATTTTGTTCTATTAGTTATGTTCTATTTTGGTATCAGTTATGTTTGCTTATCTATTACTGTGCCTGATTTATAAATTAAACTTTATCATAGATGTATATCTACAGGAAAAAATGTAGTCTATATAGGGTTCATTGCTATCTGCAGTTTCAGGCATCCTCTGGGAGTCTTGGAATATATCCCCCATAGATAAGGGGGGGACTACTGGGTGTACTTTTCACAATAAGAAAGAATTTTTTAAAAAATCAGGGTGAACTGAAATGCTTGCTGTATTTAATATCAAAAAACAAAGATTAAATTAAGCATTGATTGAAGACAAAGAACAAAGAAAAATTCAATCAGTGGTAGATGGGCATTTATATTATTTTAAATATTGTTCTAATTACATATATTATACTACTTAATAGCATGACCAGTAATATCGTTTAATATCCCTATCATTTAGCCATACCTATTATAAGTGTTTCTATTTAGATCATATTATCACGACGTCACTGTAATTCAGTTAGTGGTAGTACATACCTACAGACAAAATACATACCAAGTATTTATAAAAAATAATGAGTACTAATGTACTGTATGTCAAACCTGATAAGAAAAACCTGTTTTGCATGCCATTCTTAAGGCATATATTAACATGCAGTGTCCCATTTCCCAGCGAGACACAAGTTCCTCAAGGTGACTGCAAATATCCATTGGGTCCACTTCATTCGAATTTCCTAGATGTTTACCTACCTAAGCTCTTTTATTATAGAATTCTGCAGGATAATAAAGCAATTAGTTTAAAAAGGAAAACAAAAGGACACAAAAGAATAATACTTTTGTATTATTACACTTCATCTACTCTATGTAATAAAAGAGGGACAGCTTTAGGTAAACAACACATAATTTGTGTGTATGCCCCTCATATTAATTATCAATTACATTTCGCCAGACTATGGGTAGAATTTTTAGCAAGGAGTACATAGAGTGATATCTCTCCTGGTTTTGATTTCCATTTTTTAAAAACATCCAGTGTGCTGTCTATAGTAATTTCCCACTGTGGTTCATGCCCCATTGTTCCACTCTCATCCGGGTAGGTATTATATATATAATACCAGGTTTCGGTATTAGAATGATCTAAAAGAGTAAAGAGAATTATCAGTGTTTCAGTCTGAAATTGCTCAAAGTTCAGTGTTTCAAATTCAGGATCGTTTAGGTGCTACCAATTATATTTTAATATTTTAGTTACTTCTGTTCCCAATTTAATATTATACAAACATATGTAATATAGAGAGTTTAAGGAGGTAAGTCTCAAACTTGGCTACACATTAAGATTACATGAAGGGTTTAAAGACTTCTGAGCCAGGCCAGACACCAGACCAGTTAAATTAGAATATTTCCGGGCAAGACCCAGGCCTCGGTACTTTTGACCACTCCCCATGTGATTCCAACATGCAGCCAGCTTTGCAAACTACTGGTCGAGGGGCTGATTTTCTGCACACTTCTCTATAAGAGAATGCACTTTGCCTTTGCAGCTGTTGTGAAAGGGTTTTCTTAATCTACCTGAATTTATATAGGAAACTCCCCTAGTAATCAAAAACTCTCTTTTAAATATTTGTTTTTCTTTTTTCTTTTCCCTCAGCATCTCATAGCGAATCAAGTGACCACCTCTCCCCTAGGGACACCATGTTGCCTCACAATATAACTATTCAGCACCTCATGTCCTCTAGCTCTACAAACACAGACCTACAAAATGGAAACATGTAAATCAAGCGTTTGCTAAGTAAGTTGTGATACAGATATTGCAAGGGGCTTGGTCTTTAAATGTCCTAATTAAGACCTTTAAAGATGTCATGAAAGGGTGACTAACTTGTTTTTGTTTGCCTGGGGCTTTCCTAATTTTAACACTGAGAGTCCTGACTTCTCAGAAGTCCTTCAGTCCCAAGCAAGCAGAGACAGCTGGTCACCCTGAAACTGCTGGTAACAGCATTAAACCTTCGTACTGTTAGAACAGTTCTGAATGCTCTAGAGATTCATGCATCAACATTAGCAATTCTCACAGACATATACCAAGCTCAAGGTGCCAGACAAAAAAGAAATTATACTATATTATCATTCACTATCTTTTGTTTGAAGTTCGAGATCGTAACTAATCCATGGTGAAAAATATTAAAACAGTGGGTGCCTCTATAGCATTGGGGAGTTTACTGAAGTCACACGTGGAACTTTCCGGTATAATGGTATACTTGCTAGGTGTGGGGTTACATGGATGTGTCTATTTATCAACATTCATTACATTGTACACTTAGGATTCATGCAGTTCAATGTATGCAAATTTTACCTAAAATGTAAAATAAATCATGGAAAACAAATTTAAAACAGTGACTAGAAATACGTGTCTATGAATAAATCTGTCTTTACCAAATTGTTAGGTTGGCTAATTTGCCTTAAGTACAAGTCTTTTAGTTAAATTACACTACTGTCATTTGATGTTGCTTTTTCACGTTGTATTATAGTTGTGTGTGTGTGTGTGTGTGTGTGTGTGTGTGTGTGTATGTGTGTGTGGTCTTCTCAGCAAACTGTAAATTCCCTGGGAGGAGACTCTGAATCACATGTGTAATCGCAACTAAATCACATGCAACCGCAATGCCTGGCAATTTGTGTCTCTCAGATTATCCACTTGACAGATCTGCTTTCTAAACAGGGCAGGAATTGGATACAGGCACTTCTGAAAAGTTTGAGTGAACCGAATACAGCAGTCAGTCTCTAAGTGTGGTTCTTGGACCTTCAGCATCAGTATTGTCTGGGTACTTGTTAGAAGAGCTGAACCGTAAGCTCTGCCCTGCAATCAGAAACTCTGGGAGGAGTATCCACTTTTTAATAAGCCCTCAGAGGATTCTGCTACACGCTCAAGTTGAACAATCACCAAATAGAGGATAAGTGCAAATAGTAATTAAATAAGGTAGAATTGACTAAAATACATGCACGTTTCAAATTAATCCAAAAATCTTGTGCTGTAGATTTCCCAGCTCTGGAGATAAGTTCTGAGGAGAGGGACGTTCTGATTCAACACTTTAATTTTCTTTTGTCTACTGAAGAAATATTTTTAATTAAGAATGAGATGAGGAGTAAAACATGAGGCTATGTCTTCCAGAATCTAAGAGACCAGCTGGAGAGATGTGAACAAACATGTATGACAGCAAAGTAACTCTTTAATGAGCGTTGGAATGTTGTAGGAACAGAAATCATAGAGATAAATTGCCTGCCAGGATTTTTAGCGTAATAACTTGATCCAAGGTTTGAAACATCTAAGGGAGCCCATTCCAGTGGGGTAGAGGTCCCCAATATCACACATGTAGAGCTGTCCCCTTCCTCATTGCTCAAAAAGGACCCACAGGGGTCATTTTTCTCTTGTCCCACGCCAGAGGCCACACTATGCAGATCGGATTTCTTCTCCATTAGTCATTGGAAGAAATGCACAACCAGAAATGCATCTGCCCAAATCCCACCTTGATAAGGGATACGCGGGGGTCGGGGGGCAAGTAGGAAATGTAACTCGGAATGCCAAATATCACATGACAGCCCTCTGTAGAGGAAGATGAGGAGAGTGTGGTCCAGAAGATGCCAGCAGGTGTGAATCAGAGGAAGAGCAAATCAGATAGAATTGATCATATCTGGAAAGGAAAATGTTGTTTCCAACAAGTTTAAACCATTAAATGGATAAACATTATTGTGTAATCTCATCTTACTGAAACATTAGGTAAACAAAAACAAGGAAAACGTGTTGACAACTCATCCTGTTCAGACAGTATATAAGAGGATGGGGCATGAGGAGACTCCCAAACTCGAGAAACTCACTCTCCTGAAAACCCACCCAGACCCTCCACCCTCTGACACCATGGTCAACTCCTGTTGTGGCTCCGTCTGCTCTGACCAGGGCTGTGGCCAAGACTGCTGCCAGGAGACCTGCTGCTGCCCCAGCTGCTGCCAGACCACCTGCTGCAGGACCACCTGCTGCCGCCCCAGCTGCTGTGGTTCCAGCTGCTGCCGCCCCAGCTGTTGTGTGTCCAGCTGCTGCCGCCCCAGCTGCTGTGGCTCCAGCTGCTGCAGGCCCACCTGCTGCATCTCTAGCTGCTGCCGCCCCAGCTGCTGCCAGACCACCTGCTGCAGGCCCAGCTGCTGTGGCTCCTGCTGCTGCCGCCCCTCCTGTTGCATTTCTAGCTGCTGTCGTCCCTCCTGCTGTGGCTCCAGCTGCTGCCGCCCCTGCTGCTGCCCCTGCTGCTGCCTCCGCCCAGTCTGTGGCCAGGTCTCCTGTCACACCAACTGCTATCGCCCCACCTGTGTCATCGCCACCTGCCCTCGCCCCATGTGCTGTGCTTCTTCCTGCTGCTGAATCTCTGCCTGTAATCTTTGTCACACCATGGATGTCCTTACGAGTCATATATAAAATGTGTTGGAGCCAGTCAGTGACAGGGGAATGAACTTTTAGCTGCCAACTCTTCTGATTTCACATTCAGAGTTGGTGTTCAGTTCTAGGAAATGAAAGATGAAAACACGCCTGTCCAATGATTTTAACCCAGGCCCAGATGCATCTATTTTTATACCAGCAATGTTTCACCTAAGTAGAAGCTGAATGTGATGATCTCACAGAACACTGTTTCCATATGTTCTTAATAAACAGCCATTTCCCCTGATATTGAAATCTCCTGATTTGTTAATGATTTGATGTGTGTGTGCATGTGTGTATGTGTGGCTTTCCCTAGCACTTCACACCAAGGAATCTTGCTTCAAATGCAGGAGAGCAAATTCAAGAGTAGTTAAATATGCTGGAACTGAGACTCCACTGGACATTTGTTGTATGACACGGGCAAAGTTATTTAACCTCTTCAAGCCTCAGTTTTTTTCTCTGTGAAATGGGAATAACACATTATATTCTTCAAAGGCTCAAAGACATAATCCATGTGCTACACTTAGCATAGAGTGGGGCACATAATGCAAGCTCTCAAAAATATCATTTTTATTGTTACTGCTATTGAAACACTACCTAGGCTAGAACACTATCTTAGCATAGTGTTCTCTTTGACAAAAGAGCAAAAAATGTTTGTATAATTGTTTCACTGTCCTCTATAACTTTGATATACTCGTACGTCTCAAATGTCCCTTAGAATCTTCAGTGCATAGATCATAAAGTCAACTAAATTTCATTTGACTATATTTCTACTTCCAGTATGCCCCATTGTTTGCTTGTGTGAATTGTGGGTGTTCTATCTAGCTCAAGTACTTTTTCCTTTCTTCCTCCCTCTTCTTTTCTCCCTTATTTCCTTCCCCCTTCCTTCCTTCCCTTCCTTCCTCCCCTCCCTTCTTCCCTCCCTTCCTCCTTTTCTTCCTTTCTCCTTTTTTCCTCTTTAAACAATAAACTTTATCTCAGAATAATAAGTGCACCCTCTAAATTCAGATATCTGGATGTTTATAAAGTCCATGGCAACTTTTCCATCAAAATTCTAGAACTTTTTATAAAGAGATGCTCAAATTTTTAGTATTTCAAGACTGAAACTCCTTCCTAATTTTAACCTCTCATATTGAAGTTTCCCATCTTGATGGTTTTACCCTCTCATTTTAGGCTTTTATCACCTTGCTTGGTGTTACTTAAGAGAATGTGCAGGATATTTCTTTGAGACTCAGTTTTCTCATCACCAAAACTCAGGTAAGAATAATCCTCCTTAGGATCATAAATGTGTCAAAATATATACAATAATATTTTTATACAAATATAAGGGTCTATAAGTTTTAGTTCATAATCTGAAGTATATTAAAAACATTTTAACCTCAAATTTTCATATATCAGAGTTCTATGTATTTGCTATATTTTCAAATAACTTAACAAGTGTAACTAAGAGTAGATTGTTATTTCTGAAATTTTTTAAAAAAAATTTAAGGTTTCAAGACACAAACCGGGTGGAGGATGATATAAAGTGGGTTTCACCCCAACACAGGTTGAGTGTTACAGTCTTAGTAAATCATAGAAGAGTGTCACAGACATTTTTCAGCTTCACCTTTTCAGCTTACTCTAAAATGTTCTACAGCTCTGTATTGCCATATACTGGAATTAACAAATCCTTTATCCTCCCATATGTTCTTCCTTAATAACTGATAATTATAGGATGCCGGTTCTGGTTTTAGCATTATACTTTATTAGCTAGGCCTAAATCAAAGAATATAGGTTTTAATACTCCCTTTTTCAGTATTAAAGTATATGAGGCTTATAATTTCCTGTTTTTACCAGAACTACATCACAGTGGGAACAAGATGGCACACTGAGTCTGGGTAATAAACGGGAGATTTATAAAAGTGTGGTTAGAGCATAAAGAAAGCAACAAGAAAAGCTCCGTACCCAGGGCTCATTCCAGCAAGGCACAGTTACCCCAGAGGTCTCAATGCTGTGCAAGGATTTGGGTGAAGTAGCCTAAAAGGTGGCATGCAAAACTTCTTAGGAGTGCTGCCTGCAGGCACTCCGTCCATGTACAGTAATTCCGGTCAGGGAGAGTTAGGGTGCTCTGGATGCTCCAAAAGTGAGACTGCAAATATCATGGTAGAGAAAACCAAGGTAGAAATGGTTATGAACGACAAAGTGTGACTGGAGTGATTATTCAATGGTCCCATCAAGTTTACCTGAATGCACAGTGAGATGGATTTTAAGTAAATTAAAATTTGGCCATGTTAAATATGTACCTTTGGAATTGCTCAAGCCCTTCTAGGTAGCAAATACTAAGCAATATAAATTCCAGAAGAGCAACAAGAGATGACTATTCTGATTAAGGAAATAGCTGAAGTAAGAGTTTTAATCCCATTAAACTCCCTTTAACAGTCCTGTCTGGCTAGTATATGGAAAGACAGTTCCTAGAGGTTAACAGTGGAATCTTGGTGATTAAACAAGATCATTTCCCTGATTGCTTCAGCTGTAACTAATAATGTAAGAACTTTACAGGAAGCACAACAAGGCTATCAAGACTGGTATGCAATTACAGGCTCAATTAATGCATTCTTTACAAAGCCAGTATCAGAGTCCAGCCAGGTGCAATTTACTTTCTCATGGCAGGGAACCCAGTACACATTTACTGCTTGGCTACACAGACATTTGAGTTCACTTGCATATTGCCATAATCTAGTGAGGTGTGCTTGGACTTGATAACCATTAAGAGTAAATTAATCCTATAATTGATTATTTGGTACTAGTGCATGAAAAACCATTAAAGAAATTGTTAAAACAAGTCCAGAAATAGAAAATACATGAGGGAATACAGTATATGAAAAGGTGGCATTTCAAATCAGTAGGGGAAAAATGTATTGTTTAAAAAATGGTGTTGGGGGCCAGCCCGGTGGCTCAGGTGGTTAGAGTTCCATGCTCCTAACTCTGAAGGCTGCCGGTTCGATTCCCACATGGGCCAGTGGATGGGCTCTCAACCACAAGGTTGCCAGTTCAACTCCTTGAGTCCCTCAAGGAATGGTGGGCTCCGCCCCCTGCAACTAAGATTGAACACGGCACCTTGAGCTGAGCTGCCGCTGAGCTCCCGGATGGCTCGGTTGGTTGGAGCGTGTCCTCTCAACCACAAGGTTGCCGGTTTGACTTCTGCAAGGGATGGTGGGCTGTGCCCCCTGCAACTAGCAACGGCAACTGGATGTGGAGCTGAGCTGCGCCCTCCACAACTAAGACTGAAAGGACAACAACTTGAAGCGGAACAGCACCCTCCACAACTAGGATTGAAAGGACAACAACTTGACTTGGAAAAGAAAAAGTCCTGGAAGTACACACTGTTCCCCAATAAAGTCCTGTTCCCCTTCCTGTAAGGAATAGAATATATGAATGTCTGCCTGGGAACATTTGGGGATGTAAACTCTCACAGTGGCTGGGATACGTGCTTGGCCTTGGAAGGATTGGCTACCCTCCCAAGGACCAAGAAAATATTTACAGGATGTGGAGCCTGGCCTTCGCCTTGCCACAGGTGGGCTGAACTCTGATACATCTAATCTCGTACCAAGGACTGGCCCTGGCTCCTAGCCAGGTCCGAGACCAGTTCCTTGTGTTGTTAACACGTATGCTTATTGGCTCCTTGCTGCTGTTGTTAGTGAAGTCCTCAAAACCCCAGAAGGCGGATTAGCAACAGAAACAGTTGTTCCCCGGACGCCTGGGCTGCTGTAAGGTGTTTCGCTCGTGAAGGGCAGGTGCTGTTTCTGCGCATGATGTTTTGCCCGTGTTGATTTTTTACCTGTGCTGTTTCTGCGCATGATGTTTTGCCCGTGTTGATTTTTTACCGGTGCTGTTTCTGCGCATGATGTTTTGCCCGTGCTGATAACTTTACTTGATTGGGATTTTGCCCTGCTGATGAAAGGCCATTGCTGTTTCTACGACTCTAATTGACCGGGCCCTGGTAGTATGATGAATTGCCTCCTTGCTTGTTAGTGGTATGATAATATATTCCTCTAATCTCTGTCTTGTCTTACTTACTTTCACTTTGTAATAAAACTCTTTAACCCCTTCATCCCGACTTGTGGTGGTGTGTCTTGCGTATCGGGCCTTGAAAATAAGTCTGTGCACAGCAATCGATAATACTTATCGATACACTTCCCCAATAAAATCTTTTAAAAAAATGGTGCTGGGTTATGATCATATCAAATTTAAAAAACATCTAAACCTCATTATCTCATAACAATATAAATTCCTAATGGATTAATATTTGAAAATAGGAAACATGAAACTTTGAACATAACAGAAGAAACTATGAGACCATGTTTATGCAAATTTGCAACAGGAAAGGCCTTTCTAAGTATGACACCAATCCCAGAAGCCATAAAAGAAAAAATTAATAAATTTGACTGTATCAAAAGAAAACATCTATGTGGCAAAAACCACATGAGCAAAGTAAAAAAGACAAACTAGTAAAAAGATCTGAAATTCACGTTACATAAAATGGCTAATTTTTATACATAACAAGTTCCTGCAAAAATCAGTATATAAAGACTAAACCCAGTAGAAAAAACAAAAACATAAATTACAAATATGGACGGTTTTCTACAATTTTCCTTATACGAAAGGAAATACAAATAGCTCTTAAACATTTGAAGAGCTGCTCAATCTCACAATAAGAGAAATACAAATTCAAATCACATGGAGAAACGTTTACACCTACCTATCATATTAATATAGATAGATAGACAGATAGATAGATAGGCATAAAGAAAGAAAGAAAGGCAGGCAGATGTCTGTATACAGAGGGTGCCAAAAAGTGTATACACATTTTAAGAAAGAAAAACTGTATTAAAATGGTAATACTCAATATATACCGATAACAAAAGATGAATACAAGTCATGTTTGACTTCTGCAATTACAAGAGGTGCTCAAAGTGGTCACCATCAGCGTCCAGACACTTCTGATTATGGCAAACTACTGTTTGAGCAATGTTGGCCAAAGTGTCCACTTGTATACATTTTTTGGCACCCCCAGTATGTATTAATAGATGACTATATGTATCTGTGTATCACATGTATCACTGTGTTAATAAAAATGGAGAAAACAAGCATTCACACAGTGCTAGAAGAGTAAACCGGCACAATCTCTATGGAAGGTGAAGTTGGCATTGTCTAACAAACACTATAAATGAATGTATACTCTTTGATCCTGTAATTCTATTTCTTTAGGAATTTATCTTACAGAAAATACTCACATGTGAAATTACGTATGAACAAGCTTATTCACTGCAGCGCTGTATATACTATCAAAAGACTGGAAACAAACTAAATGTCCAACAATGCAGACTGCCTCAATAAATTATGTTACATTCATTAAATGGAATACTATGCTACTGTAAAAGAAAAAGAATGGCAAAGCTGTGTAAATGCTATCTGAATGCTTCAGGGGAAACCAGCAATGCAGGAAGAGCTGATATGCTCCATTTGTACAAGTGAAAGAAATGAATAAGTATTCCTATTGGTTTCTTATGGATTAAGTATCTCCAGAAGGATTCACAAAAAAACTGGAAACTCTGCCTGCCTCCAAGAAGGGGACCTGGGAAGAAAGGTGAAAGGGATACGTCTTACTATGTGTCTTCCTTTTTAAACACATATGTGCACGCACACACAGGATATTCAAAAGGTTTAAATTAAAATTTAAAATATAAAAGATGCAAAGTATAAAAACCTTTCTCCAGAGACTACTTTGTTTTGGTTTTTACTTTTCACTTCTTCCCATCTGAGATGGTGCAAAGTAACATTGAAGTTTTCCTGTACTCCTGCCAAAGGGATGATTTTCTTTTCATGTCTCAGCCATGCTGGGATATAGAGAGAGTGACGCAATCCACAGCCCAGCTCAGTGGGCCTGATCAGAGAGTTAATTCAAAGAGTGGGGAGAGTTGGGGGTGGGGAAAAAGTTTCTAGCCCCTTGGGAAAATGGGCTATGGTGGCATCAAATCATAATTCAATTACCTAGCTTGAGGCAACTTTACTGGGTATGTATAGTCCCTATTCTCTAAAAGAAAAATTAAACAGTGAGCAAGCATGTTTGGGGCATACAGGTAAATTCTAAGGGAATTGTTTAAATGTCATATATTCTTCTCTTTTATTGCAATATAAGTAATATGTGGAAGGGACTACAGATCTTAGTTTGAACTATTTAGGAAAATATACAATGTTCACAGCCAATTCAAAAAAAAAAAAGGAAAATATTATATGAATAGTGAATTTCAAGAGGTCCTTAGGCCCATAAAAGGGAATTTGATGGTAGTTCTGCAGAATACATGTCCATACATGTTTACTGACAATGGGATTTTTAATGACTTCATAGACGTGTCATGTACCATTTTTATATGTAAATTAGGTTCTGGACCCAGTTCCACTGATTTCCTCACACCTCCCACAAACAATGCTCCAGACACCACCTGGGTGTCCTACAATTCAACTTAATTCTGACAATGTCTATCCAGAGATAGCATCAGATTCTACAGGTTAAGGGTTTAGTCCCACAAGATTGCCACCCCCACTTCAGAAGCCAGTCAGCATCCCATATTGTCACCTATACTTGTGACTGACTGGATATAAATCAGAGATTCCCACAATGCCCTCCTCAGGTTAGACTAATTTGCTCAAATGGCTCACAAAACTCAGAGAAACATTTCACTTACCAGAGCATAGGTTTATCATAAAACGATAACTCAGGAATAACTGGATGGAAGAGATGCAAAGGGCAGGTATGGGGAAAAGGAGCAGAGCTTCCATGCCCTCTCTAAGTGCATTACCTTCCCTTCACCTCTACATGTTCACCAACCCATATGCTCTGTGAACCTCATCCTTCTGGGTTCTTATGGAGGCTTCATTACACAGTCATAATTGATTAAATCATTGACCACTCGTGATTGATTTAACCTTCAACCCCTCTCCCCTCCACAGAGGTTTAGTGTGGCTGGTACTGAAAGTTCCAATCCTCCAATCATAAGGTTGGTTTCCAAAATCACTTCATTGATATTACAAAAGACACCTTCCTCACTCCTATCACAGGAAATTCCAAGGGTTTTAGGAGCTCTGTGCCAGGAACTGGGTCAAACACCAAATAGGTATTTCTTGTTATCAATCACAATATCACAGTATGTTAATAACGCACTCTGCTCCATTAACTCAGAGCAGCATGAGGGTTAAGACATGTGGGTTCTTTTCTTGAATGTACTTTTTCCCTGAATGCCTGTGGCACTGAAGAAGACCTCTTATTTTAGAGTATAATCATATGAGGCTTTGATTACAAAACTTTATGGATGCAATTTTCTGTGTAAATACATGTAGGATGATGAATATGTCATTTATATTCCCTTAATTCATCTAGGAAAATCTTACAGATAAGCGATACTACAAAAACTACTACACTTTTTAGCTTAGAATATTTGAAAAACATGTTAATGAAACCTCCATAAAGTATAACCATGACCTATTTTGATATTTCAAAAGGCAGATCAAAAACTCCCAATTACTTCAAAAGGCAGATCATCCCAATTACTCTACCGGAGCAGAAATATTTCTAAAAATCAACACTGATCTATCCTAGATGAGTCTTTGCTAACTGTTTCAAAGTGCATCAGGCTGATGAAAAATAACACAGCTTGGAATATCCTAGTAATTTCCTTAGCACAATGAACACCCAGAATACAAACAATGAATCATATGTTTCTTCATTTCTCACACTCAAAAAGATGAGCTTACTTCCTTCTTTCCTACCAGCATTCCATCTGATTGATACACAAATTTTTCCACCAGGGATCCTAGCCCCAACAGAAGCTCTCCCCAAATCATACAAAGATGAGAAACAGACAAGAGATAGTGATCTGCCTGAGTCACATGATATTCAGGGAGTGAAACCTTGTGACACTGCAAGCAAAGGAGAAACATAAATGGTGATTCATGTGAGAACACTAGGGGACTTGAGAAAAGGGAAATAACTACTTCTTGGAAAAATACCATAATATAATTTACTAATTTCATTTAGTAATTAACATAAAAACAAGGAAATAGTTTTTTCATAATCATGGAAGTCCCTCAGCTGGGTATAAAAGGGGTCATCTGGCAAGGAGACTCCCAAACTTGAGAATCTCACTCTCCTGGAAACTCACCCAGACCCTCCACCCTCTGACACCATGGTCAACTCTTGTTGTGGTTCCATCTGCTCTGACCAGGGCTGTGGCCAAGGCTGCTGCCAGGAGACCTGCTGCCGCCCCAGCTGCTGCCAGACCACCTGCTGCAGGACCACCTGCTGCCGCCCCAGCTGCTGTGGTTCCTCCTGCTGCAGGCCCACCTGCTGCATCTCCAGCTGCTGCCGCCCCAGCTGCTGTGGCTCCAGCTGTTGCAGGCCCACCTGCTGCATCTCCAGCTGCTGCCGCCCCTCCTGCTGTGGTTCTAGCTGCTGTGGTAGCAGCTGCTGCCGCCCATCCTGTTGCATTTCTAGCTGCTGTCGCCCCTCCTGCTGTGGTTCCAGCTGCTGTGGCTCCAGCTGCTGTCGCCCCTGCTGCTGCCCCTGCTGTTGCCTCCGCCCAGTCTGTGGCCAGGTCTCCTGCCACACCAACTGCTATCGCCCCACCTGTGTCATTGCCACCTGCCCTCGCCCCATGTGCTGCGCCTCCTCTTGCTGCTGAGCCCCCGGCCCTGTGTCCATCCTCTCTCTTTACGTCTGTCCCCACAGATGTAGACCCTCCTTTTGTGCTGACACATGGAGTAAGGTTGATATTGCTCAACAGAACTGGGCCTCATAATGCCAATGAGGTACCAGGTCACGCTACTGAAGATGGACATGGCCTGGAGCACATACACAGTCACAGATTTTACCCTTCACCCTGACAACTGGTGAAATCATTCTCCTAACTTTCTTGTTCTAGTACTTTTCTGTAACTTGAAATATTTCTGTACCAAAATAAAGTTACACTTCCCTGCACTAAAAATCAGTGTGATTGTTGCTCCCTTAAGATTCTGTCTGTCTTCAGTTTCTAGACAAGTGTATTCGTAGGACACACAATATGGTCTTGTTGCTTCTCAGTAAAAGTCAGTTTCCATTATTCACTGCCTGATTTTTTCTAGGTGCCTCCTTATTTCATGGGCAAATCACCCAGCACTATGAATCTGTCTTAGGTAAAAAAAATTAAAAAATGAGAACTAGAAGTCTGGAGGACTCTGTGTATATGAATGCAAAGAATACAATACATGCTTCCTGCGTCACATCTGGCATCACATCTGTGCAATGTGCTGCTTAGCACAGGTTACAGGTTTCTATTCAGCCTTGCACTCATGGATGTCACCTGCACAGCAATACAAGTGTGCACTGGTTCTGCCACATTTACAACAGGACCTCAGCCATGTCTCATTCTTTCTTTGGATAGGAAAGGTTGAAATGCACATGCATTGAGGGGACAGGCAGGTAACCCAGATGAGTGAGGTAGGTCCTTGATAGGACAATGGGTTTGGTGGAAACTGGCGAATGGCAGACAGCCTGGCCACATCAGAGAGTACTACGGAGTGCCTGTCAATTGTTTCCATGCAGAAATGAGGGCCCAATGTTTTCGCTGAAAAGTTAGTCTGCTTCCATCGATCCTTCCAAATGCTAATTTCTTCATTCGTTTATTCAAAAAGTATTTGTTAGACATTTATTATATGGGAGACACTGATGAATGTACTGGGGTAACAACAGGGACCAACACACAAAACTCTGCAGTAATGGAGCTGACATTTTATATACATCCTGTAGAACTAAGAATGAATGATGAACACGAGAGAGGCAGTGTGATGGCTGATCGCCCCTGTAATGGCTATGAACTGACACATAGATACAGTGCAATTATCAGAAAATGGAGAAAAGGAAAGAGAATACATGAAGTAGAAAAATTTTGCCAATTGCCTATGGGTCTTAACTGTGAGTTCATCATAGCTGATGCTGAAGGAACAGGTGATAAAATAAGTAGATAATTTCAATATTTCTAAAAGTAGAGAATCAATTGATAGTAACCAAAAATTTGGGTTCATCTGGCATTATATAAATATATGTCTATAGAGGTAACCATTAGCACAAAACACAAACCTTCTTAAATATCAAAAGGCGTACTGAGAGAGAGAATAAAACAAATAATGAAAGATTAGATCTGGAGATACAGAGACGTATGTATTTAACATACATAATATATAACTTACTACTATGTTACACATCACTATTCACTATATATTATATATCACTCTTTACTATATATGTGTATACCACTTTATATGTAAAAAATCAGTCTCTTTACATTGTACACAGGAACCCCAATGCTGAGTCTTTCCTCCTATTTCCTATCAGCACTTCACCTGACAGTAGCACGCATTTTTCCACTTTAACATAGACTTGGCCTTGTAATAGCCATCCTCAAAGTATTATCGTGGAGTCATACACAAAAAAGGGAAAAAGGTGGCAGATGTAAAAACTCAATCACAGAATATCATATGAATTTCTAATTTAGGAGACAAGTTAGACAGAAGGAGAAAGACAAAAGTGGTTTCACGTGGCTTGATGAGCTTCAACGAATCGTAATACTGTAAAGAGGAAATGGTGCTTTCCCTAGATTTTGGCATACTTAACCTGATAAACACAATTATTAACTTAATAATATTAACTGATGTCCCAGTAGGAAAAACAACAAGGAAAGAGTATTGCTCATGGTAAAACCATCTAAGGACATATTCATTCAAACTCAAGAAACCACCCTCATGGAGCCCTACTCATACCCACCCATGGAACCCCATTCCTTTCATTGACACCAGGGTCAGCTCCTGTTGTGGCTCCGTCTGCTCTGACCAGGGCTGTGACCATGGCTGCTGCCAGGAGACCTGCCGCCGCCGCAGGGGCTAAGTGTCAAGTTGCTGCATTTCCAGCTGCTGCCAATCTGTGTGTTGCTGGTCCACCTGCTGTTGTTCCAGTTGTTGCACTGCTAGCTGCTGTTGCCACCTCTTTTGTTGTAGCCACTGCTGCCGCCCCTGTTGCTGTCCCCACCAAGTCTGTGGCCAGGTCTCCTGCCACACCACTTGCTATCACCTCACATGTGGCATCGCCACCTGCCCTCGCCCCATGTGTTGCGCCTCCTCTTGCTGCTGAGCCCCCAGCCCTGTGTCCACCCTCTCCGTGTACCTCTGTCCTCACAGGTGTAGGCCCTCCTTTTGTGCCGACCATTAGGACGGGCTCATGTTTCTCACCTTAGTTGGGTCTCATGATTTTAATGAGCCCACAACAGGCCCTCTGACTGGGAGCACATTTTGGCCTCAGTCCACATTCTACTCTTTCTGGCTCTCTCCCTCTCATCCAAGTGTGAATTTGCTGTAACATACCAATGGTTGTACTGACCAATTCTCCCAAATTCTCCTTCTTAATTTTTGGGCACCAGATCATCAAGCTCAAGAAAATGAACTTGGATTTCAGTATTTTTACATTACAGGTTTTTATAGTCTCTCTCTAAATTGTCCAAAGAAGATTCTCCTGTGTAATTCTTATTCCCCATATTTTCCTATAACTCTATGCCAAAATAAACCAGCACTTCCCTGTATGGAAAAATTCAGCATAATGGTACTCTTCTTTATGATTTTCTATGCAGTTTGGACAATTGCTTTTTGACCTACACCTGTAGGACGGACAGCACGGCTTTGTCAATTTTATAGTCGAAGTTGAGCTGTCTCAAGCACAGCTTTGGTTTCATTGGCAGTCTCTTCAGTAATTGGAAAAAATCGATATTCTTAGGAATCCATGGATAAAAATCAAAGAAAAACTTTTTGGAAAACCTGTTCTGGGAGGCAATTAAGTTACTTAGGAATTTGATCCTTTCGAGACTTGCTTACTAGAAACTGTGTGAGGTGGGACTGGATCAGCCTTTACTCTAGGAAATAATCTGCCCCACTCCCAATTCAATACTCTTTACAGTAATCATGAATTTCAAGATTTTTCATTCCAGCTCATGAGAATATGAATGCCAGCTCCAAGGATTTTTCCTTCTGCCTTTTATGGGGTTGGGGAAGGGTCTTTACCCGTCCTGGATAGCTTCCTCTCACACACGCACTGGTCAGTACTCAGGCAAAGCTTATGCAGATCTTTGGGGTTCTCTGTGCAACTCTCGTCTCTCGGGTACTCTGCCCTGTGAGTTCTAGCTGTCAGCCTCCTGCATCCCAGCTCCATCGCCTTAAGGCAGGACAATTACTAAGCTCTACCTGGTTCTCCCTGCCAGCTGCACCCTGGAACACTCTTCAAGAAATATGCTGAGGCAATCCTACAGATCACCTCGTTTGTTTCCCCACTAAGGCACCAGTGTTCTCTGTCTGACAGTCTATGCCTAAAAACCAGTTTCATTGATTTTACCAGATTTTTTAGTTGTTTCAGGCAGGAGGGTAAATCGAGTCCCTATTACTCCATCTCAGCAGGATGTGTAAGCCCCCCTTTTGTGTTTTCTCATCTCCTCTTTCTCTATTCTTCCATTATTTAAAAAAGTAATGTAATATAAGCAAATATATTTTCTGTATTTGTTTCCTTGGTCTTTTAGACACATTGTAGAACACTATACTTACTTTTTCTCTACCTGCTTTATCATCTCTTAATAATATATCCTGGAGATTACCTCGTAGTAGCATGTAGAGATACTCCTTATTCCTTTTTACAGCTGAATATTACTCCATTACGTGATACACTATAGTTTATTCACCAGTACCCCACTGAAGGACACTCTGATTGTGTCCAGCTTTTGTTTTGTTTTGTTTTTAAAAATAACACTGAGATGAATAATCTTGTGCAACGTTTTTTCGTATTTTTTTTGCCTAAGTAGCTTTTGGATAATTTATAGAATTGGGATAGTTGCGCCAAAGCATTATGCTGCTAGTTATTGTCATATCTTCACGGGAAATGTGTGAGCAGGCCTGTTCCTACATAGTCTCACTATCAGGGAATATTGTCAAATTGTGAATTTTTTACAATCTTACAGGTGAGAAGTGGTATCCCAAATTATTTCATTTCTACTCTTATGAATGAGATTGGGTATCTTTATATGGTGAAGAAAGATTTGCATTATTTTTCCGTCAGAGCTTTGGCCTTTATTCTAATCTAACTTTCGAAGTGCTTCATATATTAAGGCCATGAACCTTTTGTCTTTGGTATAAATTTCAAGTCTTTTTTTCATCTAGCCATTTGTCTTTTTATTTTGTTTATGGTGGGTGTTTTTTTTTACTATATATATTTTAAATTATAAATGATTATCTTTTCACTTTTAGAATCTAATTGTAAATTGTCTATGTTGCAACTGAAAAATTGAATTGAAAAAATATTAAGTTATGAGTCCTCTTTAATGATGAGGTCTCTGATACCTCTACTGCCCATTTTGTAAGTGGTCCTGGCTGACTCTTTGAAATGTCTGTTGCATCAATATCTTGGTTACCACAGGTATTGTCACACCAAACTAGACAGGCATTCATCTCTCACCCTAGACTTTAACCCCACCTACATTTTCTTTCCTCTTCCTATCACACCATCCACCCCCCGCCAAATAATATTTTAAAAACCTAGATATTTGTTCATACCTTTGTCTCAACTTTGTGATTATATGATATCCACTCTTTGTATAAATTCAAAAATATCCTTAAATTGTCCTCATTCAATCAGTGAAGTGTTATTTTTCTCTACTCTCCTACACATACTGCTCAGATGAGTCATTTATTCCACCAAAAGCCAAAATATACCCCTATTCAATCATGCCTCCATTGCTGAGTGCTATTTCTTCTCTTCTCCATCCATCTAGATTACCTATAGTATGTTAAAGAGTGAGTAAATGCCCCGGGTTTTCAATGAATCCCACCTTCACTCAACTAACATTCATTTAGGGCAATTGCTAAGCACCATGTTTATAAATATGATAAGACAGTCTCTAACCACATGGGGGTATGTAGAAGGACTGGAGAAAGACATAAACCAATTATGATAAAGTATAATATCCTAGATCACAGGCATATCTTGGAGCAAACAGGAGGGAAGAATTCGTTTGAATGTGATAGATATCAAGGCAGATATTAGAGATGAGTTGGTATCTGGACTGGGCATTTAAGTATGAGCAAGAGTTGGCCGGGTTGACAAGGGAGAAAGCATATTTACACAAACGAAACAGCATGAGAAATGACATGGGATTGTTATTATTCATCCCTTCTGGAAGACAAGGAGAAAACCACCTTCCCTACTGACTGTGACTTCAGTCTATCTGAACTTCAATTACCTCATGTCTAAGAAATCAAGAAAAATTGTTTCTACCTCATAGAGTTCTGGTTAAGTGTAAACAAGATAACAATTATAGAAGACTCAAAAGATTCCTGACCTACAGGAGGCACTTAAAAATAGTAACTATTAGTATTGTCTCATATTTCATCCAAAGTTTATGGATTTAAATACATAGTTGTTATTTTGCTTACTAATCACACAATGCTCTAAATAGTTACTGATGTATGGGTCTTGTTTGTCTTATTTAAGGGCCTATGGGACAGAGATTAAAGCTTAACCCTTATATCTCAAACTTAACTTGCTGAGAAATAATAGCTCAGAATATAAGAAAATACATTTCAATAACACTTCCATTATACACATTCCATTGGGTATGTTGACCAAAATAAGATTAAAAAAATAATACTCCCTTATGATATCCTATCTCTGAAGACCATGTCAATAATAATTTTAAAAGGGACCCATCATGCCAACATGTTTTTGCTATTTAAGAGCTGTGAATCATTACATTACAACTGTTTCAAATTGGATAGATTCCACAAGAAAAAACAGACAGGAACTTTGTTAGGATCCTTTACACCTCACTGACAATCCAGGAAATCCACAGGAATCACAATGTTCCTTACTGCACACAAGTGACTCCCCCGACTTCTGAGATGGGTATTTCATCCTATTTTACTAGATTTAGTCATCATAAAATCCATTTCCAACATATTATCCTGGAGTCAAATACATAAATGAAAAATTAACACTTGTGAAATCCAATGAAACAGTGCCACGTAATGGGTCTACTTGAGAAGACATATCAGACAAAGGAAAACCTTATGGGAGCTGATTCATTTGGTTTTAACAAAATTGGATAGCTCATAATACACCAGGAAAAGGAAATGGTACCTTTCCTATAAATAGGAACATTTACCAGAAAAACACAATTATCTAATTTACTAAAATGAACTGATTTTCAATTAGGATAAACAACAACAAAAAGAGTAATGCACATGGTCATTTATACCCTGCTCAGTGACACTGAGCAGGGTATAAAAGCAACAGGGGGCAAGGAGTGATCACACTCAAGAACCTCACTCTCCTGAAACCCACCCAGACCCTCCACCCTCTGACACCATGGTCAACTCCTGTTGTGGCTCCGTCTGCTCTGACCAGGGCTGTGGCCAAGGCTGCTGCCAGGAGACCTGCTGCCGTCCCAGCTGCTGCCAGACCACCTGCTGCAGGACCACCTGCTGCCGCCCCAGCTGCTGTGGTTCCAGCTGCTGCCGCCCCAGCTGCTGTGGTTCCAGCTGCTGCCGCCCCAGCTGCTGTGGTTCCAGCTGCTGCCGCCCCAGCTGCTGTGGTTCCAGCTGCTGCCGCCCCAGCTGCTGTGGTTCCAGCTGCTGTGGCTCCAGCTGCTGCCGTCCCAGTTGCTGCATCTCCAGCTGCTGTCGCCCCTCCTGCTGTGGTTCCAGCTGCTGTGGCTCCAGCTGCTGTCGCCCCTGCTGCTGCCCCTGCTGTTGCCTCCGCCCAGTCTGTGGCCAGGTCTCCTGCCACACCAACTGCTATCGCCCCACCTGTGTCATCGCCACCTGCCCCCGCCCCATGTGCTGCGCCTCCTCTTGCTGCTGAATCTGTGCTTTGAACTCACCACCTGCTCTTCTCCACCCTCCCCATAGATGCAGACCCACGTTTTCAAAAATGTGGAGTGCTCAAGAGACTTGATTTCTTGGATCCCATAAGCAAACCCTAGTTCCACAAATCATGGGTCCACATTCTAACTTCTGGCCAAATTAAACTCCCTTCCTTCCAAATGAATTCATTTAGAATCTCCTAATAAATTATATTCCCCCAACATCCCTCGCTTTATCTTCAGGACACCTATTCTTCATGCTTAAGAAACCTGAAGATTGTCTACATCACTTGTGGGGCCACAGATTTTAACCTCTCAAGACATCAAAGTCCAATGAAATCTTTCTCTTGTACTCCTTTGCAAAGATTTCTTATACCTTGTTATTTCCATGTACCAAAATAAACCTTTTTCTACTGGCACTGAAAATTGAATGTGATTGTTACTCTCTTTTTTCTAAAGGGTTTATATGTGGGTCCTGGGTAATTGTATTTTGCCTACATTTGTTGGACAGACAGCACGGACTAGTCAATCTCCAACAGAGGTCAAATGACACTGGTCACTAGGATTCTCTATAAAGTCTTTTTTAGTCATTACCAACTCAACTAATCATTTTCTAGTCTTTAGAAAAAAAAGAGTGAAACTGGAGTCACGATGCATCCATGAATATGATAACGGGGAAAGTTTTATAAAGATTGACCATAATTCATGATCTTTTAAAACACTATCTTTTTTTTTTCCCACCAAAATGCATAATAGATAGATAGAGATTTCCGCAAGTGTAACTATGATCCCTTTGGAATATTTCTTCTTTTTGACTCCATCAGTCAAAGGTATCTATTTTTAAAGGACCATTATATGTCCCTATGTCATCAAAAAGCCTTCATTCACTCAACAAACATTTATCACTAGTGTCCTGTGTCTCAGCCCTGTGCTGAGGACCACAGTAACAAAATAAACGTCATTCCTTCAGGGCATCTGCATTGCAACTGGGGGATGACAGAATAAATACCTAGAAGTGTGTTAAATTAGGAGCACAATGCAGGGAAGAATTATGTATGAATGTGGTGGTTTTTCACAAGCGAAATCACTAAGGAAGAAGCATTTCCGCTGGGCTTTTGACAGATGAATAGGAGTTTGCAGAGCTGACAAGAAAGAAGAAACATTCTGGGAAGATGGAATAGCTTCAGCAAAGTCTTCAAGTTTTATTCTTCACACCTTCCTCAGCTGCTCTAAGATTAAGACAAGATTACTTTCGGTGTAATCTTGCACATGTTTTTATTTCCTCTTAACTTCTCAATGCTCATTTTGTCTATTCTACTAAAAGAGTCACAAGAATACACAGAACTTTACAGGGTTGCATAAAAGATTAAAAACAAATATAAGATATTCAGCATAATGCCTGGGACATAGTGCGTATTTCATATATGATAGGTGTATTTCCTCACCTTTCATGGAGGGTACATAGAACTTATCCACAGACTGTTATTTTTATTATAATTGTTTAATTAAAATAATTTGAAATCAACAAACAAAAATTGTTGGTGAGGACGTGGAGAAAAGGGAACCCTCATGTACTCTTGGTGGGACTGTAAATTGGAGCAGCCACTATGGAGAACAGTATGGAGGCTCCTCAAAAAATTAAAAAAACAAACTATCACATGACCCAGCAATTTCACTTCTGGGTATTTATCCAAAGAAATCCAAAACAGTAATTCAAAAAGACACACGCACCCCTTTGTTCATTGCAACATTATTTACAATAGCCAAGATACAGAAGCAACTTAGGTGTCCATTGATAGATGAATGGATAAAGAAGACGTGATACATACTGTACATAATGGAATATTACTCAGCCATAAAAAGAATGAAATCTTGACATTTGTGATAACATGGATGGATCTAGACAGTATTTTGCTAAGTGAAATAAGTCAGACAGAGAAAGACAAATTCCATATGATTTCACTTACATGTGGAATCTAAAAAACAAAATAAGTGAACAAACAAAACAGAAACCATTCGTAGATACAGAAACAAATTGATGGGAGCAGGGGTGGAGGGATGAGTGAAAAAGGGGAACAGATTAAGATGTACAACAGTCACAGGGACGTAAAGTACAGCACAGGGAATATAGTCAATAATATTATAGTAATTATGAATGCAGTCAGAGGGGTACTAGACTTACCAGGGGGATCACTTTGTAAGTTCTAGAAATGTCTAATCACTATGTTGTACACCTGAAACTAATATACTATGTCAATTGTAATTGAAAAATTAAAAAAAAATTTTTAAATTTGTCATTCTTTTAATTGTTGCCAAACTCTGTTTCCTATTTATGTCTTATTCACCTACAGGAAAGAGATAAGGGGTTATGTGTTATGGCCCCATGGTATCCATAATGTCTTAGATATATATTGTGTGTGTTACATGCCGTGGAGTTGGCTCTGACTCCTGGAGACCTTATAAATGAGTAATGTCCACCATGTCCCGTCCTCACCAGCTTTGCTTAGCTCCCGTAGTCTCATGCCTATGGCTTCCTTTATGGACTCAATCCATCGCCTATTTGGTCTTTCTCTTTCGTTGATGCCTTCTAGTTTTCCCAGCATTATTGTCTTTTCCAGAGAACCCTGCCTTCTCATGCTGTGCCGGAAGTACACAGCTTCAGTTTTTGTCATGGATATGTGGTATTGAAGGCTTAATAATTTTAAATATTGTTTATATATAACAAATGCTTCCATAATGAAATATGTATTTTGTAAGTTTAACAATCAAAAGATAAATCAAAATTTCCCACTCTTAATGCCTCTCCTGGAAGACACACAGCAAAAATGTGTTTTTTGCTATTTAAAAGCAGTGAGCCATTGCTAAGTACCTCAGCTTGAGACAGTGAAATAAGATGTGACAATCTGAAACTTCCTTGGGGTCCGCCTATCTCCCTGACCACTCAGGCTGCCCACACAGCATCAGTTATCCACAGCATAGATGGGACACCCTCCTCCCCAATAGGTCACTCTTATGTCTTCCCAGCGTTTCCCCTGCCCAGCACATGTGCCCTTTATCTTTGACAACAAAAGGTACATTAGCATTGTAAGAACCATTCCTCATGATTTGCATGGAGCAGTGTACAGTTAGAAGGGAATGTCACATTCCCAAACAAACTGTCAGAGTCAAGTGACCACTGCTATGGAAAAGACACTGCATCTGCCAGGAAAAAAGGTGACACCTACTAAGGAAGAAATGTGACAAGTCTTTCAATTGGAACCACAGGAGTTCACCAGGAAAAGGAAACGTGTTATTTTCTCCATTTTGGAGTACTTAACTAGAAACACACAATTATGTAATTAAATGATTAAGTTTCCTAGTAGGGTAAATACTAACAAGGAAATAATGACATAGTGATAACCTTCAGCAGAGTATAAAGGGGGGTATGGACTGAGGAGACTCCCAAACTCAAGAACCTCACTCTCCTGGAAACCCACCCAGACCCTCCACCCTCTGACACCATGGTCAACTCCTGTTGTGGCTCCGTCTGCTCTGACCAGGGCTGTGGCCAAGGCTGCTGCCAGGAGACCTGCTGCCGCCCCAGCTGCTGCCAGACCACCTGCTGCAGGACCACCTGCTGCCGCCCCAGCTGCTGTGGTTCCTCCTGCTGCCGCCCCAGCTGCTGCCAGACCACCTGCTGCCGCCCCACCTGCTGCCGCCCCAGCTGTTGTGTGTCCAGCTGCTGCCGCCCCAGCTGCTGTGGCTCCCCCTGCTGCAGGCCCACCTGCTGCATCTCCAGCTGCTGTCGTCCCAGCTGCTGTGGTTCCAGCTGCTGTGGCTCCAGCTGCTGCCGCCCCAGTTGCTGCATCTCCAGCTGCTGTCGCCCCTCCTGCTGTGGTTCCAGCTGCTGTGGCTCCAGCTGCTGTCGCCCCTGCTGCTGCCCCTGCTGTTGCCTCCGCCCAGTCTGTGGCCAGGTCTCCTGCCACACCAACTGCTATCGCCCCACCTGTGTCATCGCCACCTGCCCCCGCCCCATGTGCTGCGCCTCCTCTTGCTGCTGAGCCCCCGGCCCTGTGTCCATCCTATCCCTTTACGTCTGTCCTCACAGGTGTAAACACTGCTTGTGCTGACCCTTAGATACATAGAGTATGACTGACATCATTCAGTAGGTTGGGCCTCATGATTGCAACGAGCCCACCACTGTCCCATTGACTGTGTGAACGTAATCAGGTTCATTTTAAACTCTCTTCCTTGATATATTTTCCTTTCAGTAGTGACCAAATATGCGTACATTTGCAATTCACCAGCTAAGAAATATCCCAATGCTCTAAATTCCTCATTCTTTCTTATCATTTTGGGGTTCTAGATTATCCTTTCAACAAGGTGGACATTATCTGCAGCCCCTTAGGGGCACTGATTGACTCTCTGAGACCTGGGATTCCAATTATACCCTGTGTTTTCTCCTAGAGAGAATTTCTTATGTTTTGTTGCTTCTCTGTTTTCCAATAAAGTTTTCTGCACACAAAAATTCATGGACATCATTCTCTATTGTTTTTATGATCATTTTACTCAGTAACCAGGCAAACGTATTTTACATGAAGATATGGGAAGAACAACCCATGCTGAAATCACTTTGAAAATAAGTGCTATATAATAGGTATAGATAATTTAAGATATTAGATCAGACGTGGCAAATATGTGCATGTTTACGTGACATGAATAAGACTTAATATCTTAAATTAGGACAGATTTGATTCATGTCTTTAGCTCTTAATTAAAACACATTACACCCCTTAATACCATTGGCCTTATTTTGTAGAAAAGGGTAAAACCAAATTTCTGAGTGCAGGCCAATGAAAGAAGAAAAATCTGTAAAGAATTTAAATGTACTCAATTCCTTTCATTAAATAAACATTTCAGAATTTATAATCACAAAGTGGGTTATATTTGCCATTGAGTTCTGACTAGAAGTGACTATTTCATTGTATTTTTTTAAAAAATCACTTTATTGAGGTATGATTGACATGTAAAAGCTATACATATTTAAAGAATTCAATTGGATGAGTTATATTTCATTGTACTTTTAAGGAAACACGTCTCATCTGGATGGTGTGGTATATGCGTATGTTTCTGAGTGTGATCTCTCAGCGTTTTCCTCATAATTCAAACATCTCCTCACTTGACATTCTAACACATGTATATTGACCCGGGGAGGCTGGAATTTCAGACTCGTGCTCTTTTAAAGGATTTTTTTTTTAAATGAGAATTAACTTGTAATTTTGAGTAGTTCTCAGCTGGGGTTCGCACTGACTCCGTGAGCATGTTAATATTGAAGTGAGAATTCTACATTGGAGATTGAAAGCTACACAGTGAACAAGCAGTATCAAGAGTTCCTAACCCCTCATTTGAAATTTGACATTCCAACAGCTTTAGATAGTATCAGAAACTATTTTCCAAAGTAATGTTCTGTCACTGTCTATAAAAACATTCAAACAAAAGATTTAAAAGTTAAAGCAATATCCCATCACCCATTTAAATACTTTCTATTGTGGCCACTTCCACGATGGGGAGCTTAACTAGTGGGAGTTCACGGGAAGGGGACACCCAGATCACATTCTCCATAAGGGCAACTGCTCACATGTATAAATCAATTGAATATATAAAGTTTGTCTCAGTTCTCTATGACTGCATAATGACTACCTCACAACTTAATAGCTTCAAACAATAACGATTTGTTATTTCTCACAATTCTGTGCATTGACTGGACATCTTTCTGATGATTTTGCCTGGTCTCATTGATGCTACTGCATTCATCTCAAAGTTCAACTGGGGCTGAAAGGTCCAAAATGGCCTCATTTACATGTCTGGTAGTTGGCACTGCTTGTCACCTGGAGTGCCTTAGTTCTTTTCTTCATGGCCTCTCATTCTCTGGTAGGTTCTACTGGGCTTTTTTGTATGATAGTAATATTGTTCCAACAGGGCAAAGGTGAAGCTTTGAGGCTCCTTGAAGCTTAAGAGTCCAGAACTTACACAGCAACTCATCCACCATGTTCTACGGGTCAAAATATGTCATAAGACCAAACCAGACACAAAGCATATAGAAATAAAATCTACCTCTTGATGGGAAGAGCTACAAGTTACTGCTGGCCAGTGTGGAGCTAAGGCAGAATGGGGAAGCTCTGGTAAGCCTTGCCAGTCCTGAGGTTACCTTCCTTCCTGTCTTGCACTTCTCTGAATACTAAGCAAAAGCATTTATTCATGCAGCTGAGATGCACTTCAGTTCTATGAATTATGATCAGCACATTTTGGCTACAATTATTGGCAGAGGTGGGACTGCAGGTAATGACAGATCTTTGTGTTATATTTAAGACAAAGGAAATAGGGAAAATGAGAACCACCAGATTCCAAAGTGGCCCCAGGTGAGCCCCTGACATCAGTTGCGCATAAGTTGTGAGAATTCCTTACCAGCTCATAACAAAAGAGATGGTATAACCCCTACACCTGAGATTTAATCAAGTGGAAAAAGCAAAAAGGACTTTTTTATTTAAAAATAAAAGTAAAAATGTCAAAAGGCAGGTTGTGCCATCTTTTTTGTTTCTTTTTTTATCAACAAACTAAAACTATTGAAACTTTGCAGGTGAAACTAAAAGAGACTCAGAAGCTAAAAATTTGAAGGTGACTGACTTGGTCTCAAAACACAGAGTCTAGAACATCTCTTTAACTTAGGAGGAAGTACTGCTATTGGACAAATTCTCCATTCATCTCCTCCCAAAGATGACCTTTTACTATGAATTAAATGCAATAGTTACTATCCAGTGCCCTCCACCCTCTCCGCCAGTCAAAAAATGTGATTATACTAAGGAATGTCCATGCAAAGGCTTTAGCAGCCACCATTTTCACTGTCATCCAGATGAACCATGGGGTTTCTGGTGGTAGGCAATCACATGGATGAAGAAATGGAGGAAAGTCATTTGTCACCATAACACCAAACAAACTAACAAGACATAACTGAGACCAATAATTAGTTGGTTAGTAAGGAATAAAATCATAAGGATACATCCACATCCAAGGAAAATGAAAGTCCTACAGGAAAAAAAAATTCCTGAGGAATATTAACTCATGATAAATAATGACACATCATATGAGGAAATAGACCTTTTCTGGTTCCCTCTTTGTAATGGTTTTGAGTTTGCTACTGCTGGGAGTCCCAGGGGTTTCTTTGGCCTGAAACAAATGATTCCTTAGCTTGAAATTCCCACACCACAGAGAAGTCTAAAATTGAGTATAAGCGTCCAGTAAGAGCCTCATTAGAAAATAAGATTTCTTGTATAACCATGATATATTAGTTCAAAGGACTGTGTGGCCAAAAATGTCCACAGAATGTTGGTCATAGATAAAAAGGCTATTTGTAAACAAATTAGAAAATATTATCCTTATCTCAAATGATAATATGACTTTGCCTAGAATATTGCGTGTAATTCTAGCCACACCATCTCAGAGAATTATTTAGTCTGTACAGTAAAAATCAACTAATAATACCAAAGAGGCCAAGAGGGAATCTTGGCATGAGGAATACAGAGAATGAATTTGGTATAATTCACATCTGTGATGTCTTCCTTGGTATCATCAAAGCAAAAATAGAACTAATTCCCCCATGACAACAACAAAAAGCCTCCCCCTTGAAGCTGAGGAGGCAATTTTAGGACAAAAAACTATTAAAAAGCATTTGATTGGCGGTTTGCAAGCTCTTGGCCCTTCTTTTTTCATTTAGTGCTCAAAGAAAGTAAGTGGGATTGACTGGACAGGTTTCTTTTTTTTTTTTTCAAGTCCAAAGAAAAGTGTCAATCTAATTCACTAGTAAGAAGTAAATCTATAGAATTCATCATACAGGTAAGGTATATGGTGAAGGTACAAATACATAATGATAACAAGAGCTAGACAAGCACATGCATATCTCACAGTGCCTGATGAATTACTACACTTAGAGACTGACACCCAGGAAATAAGTAGCCCCTCCCCACCAATTATTCTACCTCTGTTGATCCTCAGAGAGAAACCTCTGGCTCAAGCACAAATTTGACCCAGCATAGAAGTCCGGAGGCCTTTTCAGATTATCTGTCATGGGGGAAAACATTTCCTTAATTCTCTTCCTTTATCACTTTTCATGATACTACTTACTTCAAGGCTTGAGACGTTCTCTCCCCTGTCTGAAGACTCTGGTCTACTGAGCCTGATAAACATAAAACTCATAGAAGCTGCTTGCTGAAGAATGAGGAGCTCTGTACCCCAGGTCTCATTGTGTGACCATACTGAGTGACTGTAGTGAACACACATGACCCTGCCCATAAAATGAAGGGATAGGCCTACATACCTTCTACTGTCCCTTCCTGTGTTCTACACATGCAATGACTAATCCCAAATGAATTATAAAGATAAAAATTGCACCAGATCAGTGAGGGTTTTACAATCAAGCTAGAAGTTGAGTTTGGCTTGGAAGGATGAAGAAGGCATTCCAGGTGAATGGGGAGACATTACCACCAGGACAGCCATGCCCTTGTGGGGGGAGAGTGACTAAACCAGGGTGCCAGGGATCTAGGGTGCCTCTCAATAGGTTGTGAAAGCAGACTTCCGGGAAGCAGATGACTGTTGATCTGCCCTCCAGGCTGCTATTAACCTGCTCCTGTCATGTGCACGGGTGTAAATAAGACAAGTCACTGTTTGGGTAGTAATTATGGAGTCTTTGAAGTCCAGGGATAAAATGCTAACTTCGGGGCCAAATGGCAGAGTGACTAGATACTATTCTAGGTTAGAAAGCACATTCTTTTCACTTTTCTGAGTTAGGAATATTTTCAAGAGACATTCATCAGAATCTAATCCAATGTCTAGATTTGGTGAGAATAAACAGTACAAGAAAAAGAAAAACATTTTTGGTGTATGTGTGTGCATGGATATGTATGAGGTGAGGGGTTACCAAAATCCCCATTAGTCAATGCTAAATCCTCACTTAATTGGCCAGGAAATAAACAGGGAAGTGACCATGTGTCCCCGGGGGTCATCAGCACCAGGCCAGGGTATATAAGGGCCGCAAGGGAGGGAGACAGTCACACCTGAGAACACCCATCTCCTCTCGCCAGCCCAACCCAACCCAGCCCCAGACACCACCATGACCGGCTCCTGCTGCGGCTCTACCTGCTCCTCAGGCTGCGGGGGAGGCTGCTGCCAGCCCTGCTGCTGCCAGCCCTGCTGCTGCCGCGACCCCTGCTGCTGCCGCCCCTGCACCTGCCAGACCACCGTGTGCCGCCCCGTGACCTGCGTGCCCCGCTGCACGCGCCCCATCTGCGAGCCCTGCCGCAGGCCCATCTGCTGTGACCCCTGCGGCCTGCAGGAGGGCTGCTGCCGCCCCATCGCCTGCTGCCCCACGTCCTGCACGGCTGTGGTCTGCCGCCCCTGCTGCTGGGCCTCCACCTGCTGCCAGCCCATCTGTGTGCAGGCCCCCTGCTGCCGGCCCCCCTGCTGCCAGCCGGCCGCCTGCCGCAGCACCTGCAGGACCTACCCTTCCTGCTGCTGCTGAAACCCCACTGTCCTCACAGAGCAACATGCTGGTGCCAGAGCACCTATTCTGCATTTTAATCAAGTTGAAAGAAAAATAAGATTTTTTTTCAGAAGGTGACAACAGTCATTTTTATATCCTCCCATCTGAGTACACAAGCAGATGTCCATCACCACCCTCAGCCAAATTCCCAGGTGTCTCCATCAGTAGGAGTCACCATGGATGGGAAGCCCACATTTCCAAGTCAGTGGAGTGAACTTGGCAAACCCATCCTGAACTCCGGAGGCTGCTCAAACCCTCCTCCTAGTCATTTGTAATGTGCTGCTCGCTTGTGTTCAATAAACGAATTTTCTGGTAAACCTCCCTGCTACCTGATTCATTGAGTTTTGTGCATGTATGTTAGTGTGCACAGATGAGCAGATGATGAACAGGCAGGAGAGGGAAAAGGGGGAAGGAAAAAGAGATGGAGAGGATTTGGAAGACAGGAGAGGGAAAGAGGTACAAGGAGTTCCGGTGAGTATGGAATGTGGCACAAGAGGGCCGGGCCAGTCCTGGGGCTGCTCCCCCGGGTAGAGATCCATGCACACCAGTAATACTCATCCATGCAGATTGCTGGTGAAGATAAACGATGTGATGTATGTGACGTGCCTGGCACCCAGTATTACTCATTCACATGTGGGCTCATCGTGGATGTTTGTGCATCACTGTATCTGTCAATCAGGCTCAAAAGATGAGCTATGTATTACATATCACGTCAGTGAGAGTGGGAAAGGATTCAGGGAAGGCTTTTTTCTTTTTTTTTCCGGTAAAGTTCACATCCACTGGCAGAAACAAATTCCTGATAAATATCATCAAGAAGGCCAAAAAAATCATCACCAGATTGAGGCTGTCTTAGAATGAAAGGGCTCTTTAAAAGTTGATATGCAAGTCTGCAGGAAAGAGTCCTGGATTACAGGATTCATGCATAGGGGGTTAGCATCAGGAGACTAAGGGAGCTGGGGAGAATATATGCATCTGATAGACTTTTCCTTTGACCCTGAACCACCCAAAGGAATTAAACAACTCACAGCTGTAAGAGACTCCAAAGAATTACCTGGTATAGTCTTGCCTGCCTTTAGGCAGATGAATATCTAAACCACTTAGAAGAGATGTTTCTTTTTTAAAATTCCAAAAATAAATCCCACCAGTTCCCTGATCATCGAGAGTTTTCTGTTTTGTCCTCTTTTCAATTAACGATATCCATCTCTCCTGCCTTTCACATGTGTATAGATTTTATGATAAACCTGTCCTATGAAGAACGCCAGAGACAGAAGACTCTTCCCATTTAACAGATGAGGAAACTGGGGCTGGCAGGGAATAGGTATTTGCTCTGAGTCACACAATTGCTAGGTGGTGGAGGAAGGATTTGAATCCTTCTTTGTCTTCCCCATCCTCCTCCTGCCCCTTCTCTGTCAATCGTCCCCATCCCCAACTCTGACTCTTATGATTGGAGGATATTTTAAAGATCATTTTGGAGAACAGGGAATGCATATTCTGTTTGCAGGATTTTAAGAATTTCCTAACATCCAGTGGCTCCCAAACTAGTTCTTAACAAAACACAACTCATGAAACTTAAGATGAGGGCATGGTTCACCATCACAAAAAAATTCATAAACATTATACTCTTTTTCGATTCAACCACAAAAATCCCACAATTTGTCACCACCATGGTAAACATGGACTCGCTCCCACTCTGATAATCATGCTCCTGTAAAACGTTTGGGATTTGAACGATACAACAAAAAAAGCCCCTGTGATGAAGACGAGGGATACATGTCTTGTTCCACAAGCTTAGGTCCGTTCATGTGCTAGAGCAGCAAGGGAGCCCACATATCCCACATAGGACCACGGGCATCCCGCCAAACGAAGAGAAAAGCTTTCTATAGGGTTTTGAGGAATAGTGGACTTAGGTAAAATGACATGAAATGGTGTTTTCATAGGCTCAAAGCAAAACAGGACTTTGTGCAAAAGAATTAATATCAGGACTGGCCTGTAAAACTTAACGTTCGTCTTTCTTTGGAAACTACACAGTTAAGATAAATGGGGAAAGTCGTGTGACAATCTCTTACCTGAAACTCTGCGTCTTGGTTGGATATTGAGGCTGCTTCCCTGTGTGAAGGTGACTAAGATCCTGGCCAGGCAAGGGTGGGGTGTTCCTTTCTTGCTGACATGACTTCAGACAGCAGTTTCTGACAGTCTGCAAATTTAAAACACGAGGTTTCTTAGTACTTTGTCCTTTTGTTAATTAATAAAAGCAGTAAATTTACAGACATATTCCTAGTCCTAATACTGGGCTCTCTGTATACACTCTAAGCCAAATAACAATATGCTAGACCATTAATCAAGCAAGTTCTTATTTTATTTCACTAGATGGGATAGAAGTTTTGATAACTGCATGTTCAGTACTTCAAAGTAACTCAGAGTTGGAGAAAGACTAGGAGTCAATCATCAGGGTTTATACTCAACAGAAGACCTGTGGTATGGTTAAGGCTTTGCCACTCTTTAATCTGTATGACTCTGAGAAATCATGTCACAAATCTGGCCTTCCCAAAGCTGTTCTGGACTAGGATGGGTCACAAAGTCAAAGGCCCTCAAGGACCAGGGCTATGGTAAACCAAAGAGTGTATAAAAAATGATCACACCAAGCAAAACAAACTTTGGAGACCAACTTGGTCTGACAGCCATCAGCAACCTTTGGACAATGTTATCTTTAACCTACCTTCCAATTGCTTATTTTCTACACTCCTATTTTTCTTAGCTATGGCTAAAAAAGACAAAGCTATTTTATCAGTCATCAGGTCACTTAATTCCCCTTGTCTTTTTCAGAGGCCCAACTTCATAAACAATGAAAACCCTCAGCCAGCAAACCAAAGCGTCTACTACAGAAATGTAATCAATTCTTTTATCAATATTTTCAATATATTTTGAAGAACTGGATTCAAGTGCTTATGTCACACCTAGAAAGCAAGAAATATCCCAATTTCAATTTTATTTCTAAGACCATACTCTGAGAAGGACATTCAAAGAGGCACAATTATCAATAAAATCCTCATTTAGTTTGACCTTATTGTCCCATGAAAAGTTCTTCTCCTTTGATTGTTTTATTTACCTTTGTCTTGACTTTCTAAAATTTGTAATTACTGTGTGATCAGAAACAATGCAGAACTTAGTTTTCTTTCCTTTCCCTCTCCAGACCCTAAATACTATAACACTGTTTCCATAGTAAGTGTCTCATAAGTCACTGAGTCATAGGCCAACCCTAACGGCCTACAACAATATCGCTCCAGTGGTTTGGGTGATTATTTCCATATAAAGAAGGTGAAGCAATATGTTGTTTTTCAGGAGCACTGCACCCTTCTTTCCATAGCAGAATCAGTACACATCTCCTTTTATGAGTCATTTTAGATTTTTTAGGAATTCTTGCTTCATCACAATGTCAATCACAAACCAGACTTGTGCAGATTATAGTCTCACTCTTAGTCATGGATGATGAACACGAGGAAAGTATAATGGTGGCAACACTGGATTCTTCAAACTTTCAACTTGTCACGTGGCCTGGAAGGCTCGGCTATTCAATGAGTAATTTTTCTGATGATATAAACCATCAAGTATTCATTTCAAGAGAAAAGGCAGGAAAAAAGGAAAACATCCTTCAGTGACATTGGAATTGCTACCTTAGCAACCGAATCCACCAATCTGGACTTCTCATTTCAATGAGCAACAACAACTCTACGAAATGACTTTGTATCTGGACGGTTATCACCTCTTGGCCAGAGTATATAAAGGGACCCAATGGGAGGGAGACAGTCACACCTGAGAACACCCATCTCCTCTCACCAGCCCAACCCAACCCAGCCCCAGACACCGCCATGACCGGCTCCTGCTGCGGCTCTACCTGCTCCTCAGGCTGCGGGGGAGGCTGCTGCCAGCCCTGCTGCTGCCAGCCCTGCTGCTGCCGCGACCCCTGCTGCTGCCGCCCCTGCACCTGCCAGACCACCGTGTGCCGCCCCGTGACCTGCGTGCCCCGCTGCACGCGCCCCATCTGCGAGCCCTGCCGCAGGCCCATCTGCTGTGACCCGTGCGGCCTGCAGGAGGGCTGCTGCCGCCCCATCGCCTGCTGCCCCACGTCCTGCACGGCTGTGTTCTGCCGCCACCGCATTTGCTGTGAACCGTGCGGCCTGCAGGAGGGCTGCTGCTGCCCCATCACCTGCTGCCCCACGTCCTGCACAGCCGTGGTCTGCCGCCCCTGCTGCTGGGCCTCCACCTGCTGCCAGCCCATCTGTGTGCAGGCCCCCTGCTGCCGGCCCCCCTGCTGCCAGCCGGCTGCCTGCCGCAGCACCTGCAGGACCTACCGTTCCTGCTGCTGCTGAGCCCAGCAGGAAAACACTCCCAGGTGTTCACAAAGGTCTGCAAACTCTTCCCATCTCTGATGGATCAGATGAGAGATACCACCTTTGCAACTTACAACCACTAACTTAACAGTAACTGTCTAACCATTTTCCGGCATAATTAGACAGCTCATTCTGGCCTCTTTGACAATCTTTGGAAAAATTCCAACTTTCACCTTTTGAGTTCCTGGCCTGAAAAAATGAATAAACAAAGATCAGAGTTCCTCTTAAATGGAATTCTATCCCATTGTCTCATCATCACTTCTTCACTATTTCAAGAGGGGGTGTTTTTCCAGGATAAGATTACATTTGTGCTGGGTTTTTGAGTGGTAAAATAATAAAATTTTATTTTGGCAAAGCAAATGTGTTTCTCTTTATTGTTTATTAATCTTCAAAAACGCGTTTTTAGCTTAAGTGATAGTATGCAGAATCAGAAGAACCGAAAGAAGAAGGATTTTCCATGAGCCATATTTTAGCTTTAGGAACAATCCCAGTGCAAGGTCAGTAATTTTAATGGGGATACAAATAAGTCAGAACGTCTTATATTAAGGACCTTCATATTTCAAGCCACAGATTTTTGTGGTGATACTGAGGAAATGGAGACTCCCTCAGGTTTTTCTGATCATGAACTTGACGCATGTATCATCTACACACATGATAAGAAGGAAGAAGCCTCAATCGAAACCCCATTTGTTCCCTGATTTAGAAACTTTGCAGTGATTAATGTCAGTCAGTACCTGGGAAGCCCGAACCACTGAATGCCTGTGCTGCAAGATGCCTATGCTTTTTCCACGGCTCCCTCCAGCAACCACTATGGCCGATTTGAATTTCAGTGGAGTCACAGCTCCTGAGCAGAGAGAGAGAAATGTCACTTGGCTTGGATCCATTCTAATTTAGAACTCCAAATAATTTTTCTATTAAAACAATGCCAATGCAGTTGAAATAGTGATACCATTCATCTACACTGGCTTTGTTTTTGTTGTTGTTAAACACTTTGGGGCTGGTCAGGGAACTAGCCACTATTGTTTTCCTGAGAAATATCTATCAAGTTCCCAACATCTGATCTAAAAAAGTGTTTTGGAATGCACTACTTGTACGCCTGGGCATATCTACCTGTCCGATGAGAGGAGTCAGGCAGGATACCCTTTGTGAAAATCTGGATCTTAACTGACTTTGCTCACTACTGGATTCCCACCGCCCTGCACAGTATTTGGCACACCGCATGTAATCAGACATTATTTGTTGAATCGTTGAATAAGTTCCCAGTGATTGGAAAAGAGAGACTTCATCCCACTCCAGCTCTCTCCTCATGCTGTACATCTGCATTCTTACAATAAAACAACAAGCTGCCTCATGACAAAAAGCATTTTTCTGGAAATATGGAAAAGTTTCTCAATAAGTATCCCATTATATTAAAAACGTTACAGTGTGTGCACAGTGGAGTTTTCTCTTTATTGAGGGTTTAATAGTTTACCAGTGGATAGGGTCACAAGTCCATTTTCTTTCTACATATTCTTGACCACCATTTTTTCCATTCTCTAACTACATGTTTTCCTTAATCCCAGAATTTTCCTTGTTAGCTTTCTAGATACTTCCTCACCTTGCAATATTTTCTCAGATGTAGAATGTTTTGCTTTCTCCCAAGCTCATCGCTATTATTGGATCATGTTTGCTTCCACAGTAACTCCACGCCTTGGCTGGCCACAGTGGCTAGTGCAGGTCTGGGTCAGCGGCAAGGGAGGCTTAACCTGGAGCCTTCAACCACAGACCTAGAACAGACTTCTCTGTAAAGCAAAAGGTCTGAACCAAGCAAATCCAGAGGCAGAAGCTACAAAATGGCTGAGTGACAGGATTTTCCTACAGGCCCTGAGACTGTGAAACAACTGAGGATCACAGGTGGTTCTCCCGGCAGGAATAAACCCAAGCATAGTACAGGGGGAGACAGTAGCGCAAGAGGCACTGGGGTATGGACTAGGCAGACCTGAAGACCCCCTCTGGCTGGCATCACTACCTGGGGGTTTTGCATGCTGCCAGACTGCAACCTGCATCTAGATCGTGGTTTTGTCCCCAGTGCCCCATGACCACTCAGTGATGTGCAGCTTGGTTACTATCTCCTTATGGTATGTTTTGGAATTCTGAGAAGGCTGTGTGGTAAACAATTCTTCCAATTCCTGAGCATATTGGTAGGATGAAGAGTCCTTTTGGGTGACTCTAAAAATTAGCCATTTCCCAAATAACAACTATTTCAAAAATAAATTTGTTGCTAAAATTCCTAAATAAAACAGATGTTGCTTAATGACTAGGAATGTGGTACCCACAGTTCCATTCTTCAGCTCCCTGAGCTTACCAACAATGTTCCCACAGATGTTTTTGGAATAAGTATTGGCTCCAACACTACAAAGTGTATGACCTTAGGCAAGTCACGTATCTGGTTCCTCGTGTGTAAAATAAGAACTATCTTAATAACTACCTCCTAGTACTGTTAGAAAGAATAAAGTACTACATTTATTTATATCTGTTCATAATGCTTTGAACAGAGTTAGAACTCAATGATATTGGCTATCATGAAGATTATAAAAAAATGAAATTCACCTTGGTTTGGAAAGATACAACAACAGAAATCAACGAGCACATACTTAAGACTAAAACCAAACAAACTACAAAAAATCCTGAATGGCAGTTACCATAGACTGGGTGTGGTGGTAAAGAGGAGATAATTTTTCAAAAAAGAAAGTACAATTGTGGTTGCCAGAGACTAGAGAGAGGAGTTCGTGGAGAGTTAGTGTTTAATGGATATAGAGTTTTACTTTTGCAAGATGAAAGAGTTTTGGAGATAGATGGTGCTTATGATTGCACAATAATATGAATGTATTTAAACCACTGAATTGTATATACAAAAATGGTTAAGATACTAAATTTTATGTCATGTGTATTTTGTTAAAAAAAATTGGGGGAAAAAAGAAACCACTGATGATACAGGCCTACAAAGATGCATTCCTGTAGTGAACTGGCAAACTGTGACTTTTAAAATGTTGCTGTAGTGTTTTCCTGAACTTGCTTTGCCCAGGAGGTTTAGCTGTGGAATAGGACACTCACAATTTGGGGAATTCACTTCCACGATTAGTAAGTAACCCTAAGAGCACGACAGCTAGTTTGTGCTATCAAAATACCAACTGGCAAACGCATCAGTAAATTATAAAGATAATTGGAGACTTTGAAGTTAGGGTCATTAAGTTCATATTTGAGCTATAAATAGAAAAATAGAATGCGTCTCCATTAAGTAAGGTAAACAAATAGTCTTTTATGAGTACCTGAGCACCTACAAAATATGTCTACAGAACTTACCAACCTGTCAGTGCCATTTCAAAAAGAATAAACAAAAACAAGCAAGTGACCATGTGTCCCCGGGGGTCATCAGCACCAGGCCAGGGTATATAAGGGCCGCAAGGGAGGGAGACAGTCACACCTGAGAACACCCATCTCCTCTCGCCAGCCCAACCCAACCCAGCCCCAGACACCACCATGACCGGCTCCTGCTGCGGCTCTACCTGCTCCTCAGGCTGCGGGGGAGGCTGCTGCCAGCCCTGCTGCTGCCAGCCCTGCTGCTGCCGCGACCCCTGCTGCTGCCGCCCCTGCACCTGCCAGACCACCGTGTGCCGCCCCGTGACCTGCGTGCCCCGCTGCACGCGCCCCATCTGCGAGCCCTGCCGCAGGCCCATCTGCTGTGACCCCTGCGGCCTGCAGGAGGGCTGCTGCCGCCCCATCGCCTGCTGCCCCACGTCCTGCACGGCCGTGGTCTGCCGCCCCTGCTGCTGGGCCTCCACCTGCTGCCAGCCCATCTGTGTGCAGGCCCCCTGCTGCCGGCCCCCCTGCTGCCAGCCGGCCGCCTGCCGCAGCACCTGCAGGACCTACCCTTCCTGCTGCTGCTGAGCCGTGCATCATCGCTAAGGGTCCCCCAGTAGATGGCAGGGTCGATTCTGCTGTCCCTTAGCTTCACTGTAGAACACCGTGCCTTTTCTTGAGAAGCCCATTTCTAGGCTCTTTAATCTAGCTCAGAGTAGGCACTGAAGACGCCTTTTCAGACTAACTACTGATGAAGGATACCATCTTCTCAAGACCCCAGTCTAACTCCTGTATCATGTTGTCTATTTTCTAATAAACTTTGTACTCTCTGCATAGAAATCATGGTCTTTGTGATAGTTCCTTTCAGTATTTCAGTAGATTCTGTCTCTGTTTTGTCCAAAGATTTTCAAAACAAGATGCCGAATAATCCTCTTAAATTGTTTTTCTGCAATAACTTAAGTCTGATTATCTCCTTATTATCCTTGGAAATGGCATTTATAGGGCACAGTGGCTGAGTGAGGAAGATGGCCATGGCTCTATCCTGGTCGCATAACACAGAGTCACATGTCACAATTCCAGGCATGCCAAACACCCGAGAAATGTCCTTCCACAGTGACCAGAAAGGAGGCTGCACCTGGGCCGACATGTACATTCCCAGTCAAAGGGTTCTTTCACTGACCTGACACCTGTTAGCCCAGCATAGAAAACCCAGCATATCAGAAGTGGAAGGAACCTTAGGCGACATCTTGCCAATCACCTGATTTTGAAGCTGAGGAGCAATGAGTAATGAATGATTAAATAAGTTCTTACTAATATAATTACAGTCACCAGTGTTCTGAGAAAAACCCAGGAGAATGAAAGCCTCCCGACATTAAGCCTTTACGTCCAACACTTCCTCTTACGTGGTACGAGACAGGGTCTTCTGCCCAAAGGAACTCTGTTTTCTACGGCCAAGAGTAACTGCTTCTCGGATAATGCACTCCCTTGCATGTGTTACAGATCCGATTGTTACTTAGCATGTTATTCACAATGTGGATTCTTGTGGATATTAAATCTACACTGACTCTTGAGGGCTACTTATCTTTGTGCTCAGGAATTGGGCATTAATGGCATTTTCCAAGGAAACTAATCAATTGCTGTCACTCTACACGTGTTTATCGAATATCTACTATGAATAAGACACTGGGTTGACCACCCTGAGGGAATATAAACGGATAAAAGAGTGTTCCTGCTTCAAAGAGGTTATAATCTATGTAGGGAGGTGAAGTATAAATAAGAAAAAAGTCAAACAGTACATACATAAGAAATACAAATATAGAAGACATGCCAAAACTAGTTAAAAATAGTTGAAGACTGTAAACATATTAGGAAACATTATGCAATTGTGCTGACACATATTCAAGTAAAAATTAAGTAGGCCATAAAATATTAAACTATTTTGTGAGGAAAAATGCTTTAGGTGTGTTTTAAGCATATATATATATATATATATATATATATATTTCTGGAATATTATACAACAAAATCTAAGAGTAACTGGGAATAATATTCATTTTTTTCTTTATATTTTTCTTAATGACATTTTTTTGAATGAACATATATTTTATTTTTCATGAAATGAACTGTCTAAAATCTATATCTACTTTGGGAAAAATATTTAAATCTTTCTCACGGTTATGCTCTGCTTTTAAAAAACTACCTATGAAAGTCTAAATGGATTTAAACAGATAAATTAGACAGCAGCTGTTGCATTCGTAAAGAAGCCTTTTATTATATATAGGAGAGAATACCGCTGTGTTATATGTAATGGACTTCTCTGATATCTTTAAAATGCGATCAAATTATTAAACATTGAATTCATTTTTAAAATATTTTAGGATCATCTCAACTGCATACAGTAAGAGCTGTTTTGGACTATATGTACAATTGTTTTTCTCCATCTATAGACAATTAAGAATTGAAAACACGAGGCAGTATTTTTCATGTTAAAATTTGTTCAGAATATGATTGTTGAACAATACTGTTAAACAAAGCCCTAGCATTTGTTACTCAAAATATGTTGCCCATAACCACTAGGAATTTGTCTAAGTTAGCTTGAAGGATTTTTAAAGGATGATTTCTAAGACGTCACTCACTCTGTGTTTGATGGAGGGGGGGTTCGCAATAGGGTTTGTGCCACTACCCACAATTCTGACACATATTCTCCTTGTTGGTTCTACAACAATAGCCTGACTCCCCTTTATAGAGATTGGTGTTCCAAAAGAGCGAGTTCTATATTTTCCTTCCTGGTATTTTTATTTTATTTCATGCTATTAATAAAACTCCCTACTGAATAAACTTATTTAATATGTATTCTGTGGTGACTGATCAGAGACCCGGCCATTTGCCATATCAAATGAATCTTTGTTCTAAATTCAAAATGTAGAGTTCATAAGGCACCAATATAACATGACCTCTTAAAAATATATATTATTTACTTAACAAATACAAGACACTAAGTGCCAGGCACCGTTCTTAGTGTTTGACAAATATTAGTTCATTTAATGCTCACAATCCTGGTATGTACTGTTATTATCCACTATGGCCCAAGACACTCAGCCAGTAAGTGGCAAAGTTTTCAATGGGTGCTGTCTGATTTTAGGGTAAGTGGCACAAGACATAGTATATGACTTACCTCCAGTGTCAAATTACAGAGCTCTGGCATGAATTACTGAAACACGATTCTATTTTCTCTGCCTGGAATGAAGTTTGGCTATGGGATGGGGATAAGTGTCTTAGACTGAATGAACACTCAAATTGCTTACTGAGGAACTCATGGACTCTACCAGTGTGGATCTTTATGAAGTGGAGGGGAAAATCTCTTTGGAACGACTTTGGTCAGAAGTGTTTGAAGTAGAGAAATTGGTCTTGTTAACATGTTATCTTCCAAAGGGGCTCCCTTTGCACAAAATGTGATCATCATGAAGACCCCCCCCTAACCAACATGAAAAATTGATTATGATAAAATGTGCCTTGCAAAGAGCAAAGCAAAAGCAAAAATCATCAAACTAAAAAGTTTCTGCACATTAAAAGAATCAACAAAATGAAGAGGCGACTTACCGAATGGGAGAAAATATTTGCAAACCATATGTCTGCTAAGGGGTTAATATCCAAAATAAATAAGGAACTTGTACAACTCAACAGCAAAAAATAAACCAATCCAATTAAAAAATAAGCAGAGGACTTGAATAGACATTTTTCCAAAGAAGAGACACAGATGGTCAACAGGTACATGAAAAGGTGCTCAACATTACTAGTCATCGGGGAAATGAAAATCAAAACCACAAAGTGATACCATCTCACACCTATTATAAGAAAGATAAGAAATAAATGCTGGTGAAGATGTGGAGAAAAGGAAACCTTGCTGCACAGTTGGTGAGAGTGTAAATTAGTGCAGTCACTATGGAAAACAGCATGGAGACTCCTCAAAAAATTAAAAATAGAATTACCATATGATCCAACAATCCCACTTCTGGGTATATCTCCGAAAGGTGTGAAATTACTATCTCTAAGAGATATCTGTACTCACTTGTTTTGGCAGCATTATTCATAACAGTCAAGACACTGAGACAACCTAAATGTCCAATGACAGATGAATGGCTGAAGAAAATGTGGGATCTATATCTATCTATACATATATACAATGAAATATCATTCAGCCATAAAAAAGAAGGAAATTCTGCCACTTGTGACAACATCGATGGAACTTGAGGGCATTATGCTAAGGGAAATAAGTGAGACAGAGAAAGACAAATATTGTATAATCTCATTTATATGTGGAATCAAAAATGTCCAACTCATAGACACAGAGAATAGAAAGGTGGTTGCCAGCAGCTGACGGGTAGGGGAAATGGGGAGATGTTAGTCAAAGGGCACAAGCTGATAGTTATAAGATGAATAAATTCCAGGATCTAATGTACAACACGATAACTAGAGTTAACAATACTATATTGTATACTTAAAAGTTGCTATGAAAGTACAGCTTTAATGTTCTCATCACAACAACAAAATAATTGTGTAAGGAGAATATGTTGACTAACTTTGTTGTGATGAACGTTTTGCAATATATACAATATAGGTTTTATTTTTTTTGCAATGTAGGTGTCAAATTATCACGATGTACATCTTACCTAGACAATGTTATGCATCAATTATATCTCAATCAAGTTAGGAGGGGAAAAGCAAAAGCAGAATATACAAGTGTTTATCTAGGCTCTGATTATGCTTTGAAAGGATCCCATGTGTACATGGACAAGAGGAAAAAAACGTGAAATATGAGTTGAAGGTCTTCATCAATGAGACTGCTTGATTTCTCCCTCCTCGGTTTCCCCAGCTGGGACTATATGTGCAGTCAATTTACATTCCTTTTAAAGTTTTGAAATCATGTTTGAAATTCCATTTAGAGAGTTCTAGCTGCTCGGGCCCCAGGCACAGTCTTTGAAATGATGGGAGTCACCCGTAAGTGATCCCCGTCCTGTCTGGTGAATAATAGGAGGGGTAAAGCTGAAAACTGATGAGCCCGTCTCCCCTGCAATTCCTCAAGTGCCTCTGGATGCTTCCCGAAGAAGCGTCCCCATCACACTTCTAGCAGTGCCACCCAGAGCAGCTGTGTGGTCTCCCAGCGCACCTCCTCTGAACAATGCACTGCGTATGTCTGCGGTACCTTGGGAAAAAAACCTCCATCTTGTTACTTCTTAGTCATAGTGCCACGTCAAGGTAAGTTAAGAGAGAACTTCTCGTGGTGTGATTATTTACCACATACACAAGAAAGGCAAGTATAAAACATGTCTCAGAGAAAAGATCAACATTCTGTGACCAGAAGGACCAGATAAATGCACAACCTGAACTGGAAAAAAGGGAAAACAATGGACGGCGGGCTCGGATGTTGTATGCCAATACTTAACCTGATTTACAAAAGTAACCTTTTTGTCTTTCCCATACAGGAGCTGCAGTTCTACACAAGTTCATACGCATTTCATTATATCAAGTGACGTGCAGTCCCAAAGAATCCACACCAGAGGATGTCTGAGTGCCATGTAGGCTTTTCAGAGGATCTCTTGGGGGTCAAAGATAGGATTTAGTCATTGCTCTAGAACCCCTATATTACATTTAATTTCTTTTAAAAATTACAGTTGCTTTAGAACCATCTTCCCCAGTGTTGATCGGGTGCTACCTACTCAAAATAAGTATCAGAAGCACTGTCACTTAAATGCCTGCGAGGGCTTCGATTTTGAGGAGGAACAGCACAAACACATTCATATTTAGGGATGCAACAGGATCCCTTAATCAGTCCATGAGCATGTAATGAGCTATGCACCCATTAGTGAAAACATAATTCTACTTAATTGGCCAAAAGACAAACATGAGGGGTCATCAGCACCAGGCCAGGGTATATAAGGGCCGCAAGGGAGGGAGACAGTCACACCTGAGAACACCCATCTCCTCTCGCCAGCCCAACCCAACCCAGCCCCAGACACCACCATGACCGGCTCCTGCTGCGGCTCTACCTGCTCCTCAGGCTGCGGGGGAGGCTGCTGCCAGCCCTGCTGCTGCCAGCCCTGCTGCTGCCGCGACCCCTGCTGCTGCCGCCCCTGCACCTGCCAGACCACCGTGTGCCGCCCCGTGACCTGCGTGCCCCGCTGCACGCGCCCCATCTGCGAGCCCTGCCGCAGGCCCATCTGCTGTGACCCCTGCGGCCTGCAGGAGGGCTGCTGCCGCCCCATCGCCTGCTGCCCCACGTCCTGCACGGCCGTGGTCTGCCGCCCCTGCTGCTGGGCCTCCACCTGCTGCCAGCCCATCTGTGTGCAGGCCCCCTGCTGCCGGCCCCCCTGCTGCCAGCCGGCCGCCTGCCGCAGCACCTGCAGGACCTACCCTTCCTGCTGCAGCTGCTGAGCCGTGTACTAACTGCTGAGGGCAAATAATCAACCTTCTGAAAAATTCATACTCCCATTTCTTTACCCAAGAAACCTCCTGCCCTGAGCCATCAAGACCCCGAGTCAACCAGGGGTTGTGTGGAGATCCAGAGCCATGTATTAAGACTTGGGCTGTTCTCAAGTCTTTATAATGGTAGCGAATCTTAGATCTTAGGTCTTCTGGTATGTTTGTTTTCTAATAAACTTCTCTTCTTTGGCCTAGCAAACACAACTTTGGTTTTATTTGTTCATTCTGATTATTTTCATTAAATTTTAATACAACCAAAATATGCTGATTGCCTACCATCTGCAAGTTATTGACAGTATGTATACACTAAAAATTTAAATTGAGTTAAAAATGTTTCCCTCTTCAAGAAACTTCCAGGGAGTTGAATCAAATTCACAATAACTCAACTAACAATTGGAATATAGAAAAATAAAAGTACAACACACTATATGGTATCAACAGAGAAGTCATTGATTGGGGGGAACAAGAAAGATTGAAAGGAGAAGCTAGCATTTTATAAAGATTAAGATTTCGGGGTACAGATCTGAAAGAAGATGGCATTCTCAACAATCGAAACAGTATGTACAAAAGTATAGAGAGAGGTTGTTCAGGGGGTAGTTAGCTGGGATCACTGGAGATATGTAGAGTAATAGTGGAAGGTAAATTTGGGAAATTTCTGTGCTTTGAATATTAACCAAATGAATATGCCCTTAAAGCAATAAGCACTAAGAATCCATTGAAAACCTTTGGGCAGGGGAATGGCAGGACATGAGTTGGGCATTGGGGTGATTCCTATGGTCGCTGCTTATAAAAATAGAAGGCCAAAGCTAGACATATAATGACTACACAGAAACAAATCAAGAGGCCATTGCCCTGGTCCAAGGGATACATGGTAAGATCTGAACTAAGATGATGGCCATGGCATAAAGAAGACACAAAGAGTATGGCAGACATAGACATTCAGAAGGGATTTTAACCAATTTGAATGGGAGGAACCATTAGGAAACAAATGTAACTTATTGAAGGTCCAGGGGAAACTCATCTGGTCAGAAGACACTTGAAAGAATTTTAACATATTTATGCTTATTTACTATATGTTTAAAATCACTACTCCATAATGTATTCAGCCTGCCACTAATATTTCTATTCTTTAGCTACTATAAAATACTTTTTAAAAATAGGAGACAAAGAATTTTACTACTTCTAATTGGACTTGGAAAGCAGCATGGGATAAAATAAAATGAACTGATCTAGGAACAAAGAATAGGAGTTTGATACCCAGCCTTACTGGCTGTGTCTGGCTGTATGAATAGATCAAGTCACTAACCTCTCCAAAATGCAGCCATTCTTAGTTAGACTCAATAGTATTTTAACATCAACTGATGCTAAGAGGAAATTAAAAGTAGTTCAAACAACATCAATGTTCCCGTTTAGAACTTTGAGGTTGAATGGGTCTGTATTTGACTCTTTTCCTTGATGAATTCCCTCCTATCAATACTACACTGATTTGTACACTAGAGCAAGCTACGAGGCAGGCAAATTGGGTTTTGCTTTCTGCATAACCCTTTAGTGCTTCATGCATAATAGAATTTAATAAACATGTGCTGTTCATAAAAAGAATGATGTCAGTTTCTACACCTTTAAAATTAAGTGGTTGGACAAGATGAGTTCTTAAGTCTTTGAAATCCAACATGTGATGATTCCATCTATCCATTTTTCAACTTCATACCTGGAGTCATGGTTATCATGTGACATGAACCTCTTTGCTGACACTGTCATGACTCCATTTTAATTCTATTACTGTATGAACCAACACTTCTAATTCATAAAAGCTAACTATGCGCTTCATGACCAGAAGTGAGGAATCAGCCTACAACAAGTAGCAATAGTATTCTTTTGGCAACGACTATTTTTTTCATTTCCCTCCATATAACCATAAACTTCCAATGAAAATCACATGCTTTCTTTTAGCAACCAACCAGGAATTGTTTCCATTTTTATTGTGCTGAAATTGATTTTAATCTTTTTGCATTTATACTTATTGAACAATGTTTGATGACCCATTTCCTAACCTGCCTCCTAAGCACTGTGACCAGAAAAAGTATTTCCAAATTCCTGCTTTTGCTTTTATTGGTTCCCTTTATAAATTCAATGGTTGTGCTCTTTGGTCTGATATCCTTTCATAAGATACAAGATGTAGTTACATAAAATGATGTAAACTCAAATGAATCCCACCTTTGAGAAATAAATACTGTCCAGATAATCCATATAGTAGTGATTTTCATGTGTCATCGAGAGATATAAATTACACTTAAAATTTTTTGTGATCATTTCCCTAATTACTGGATATAGATTTTAGCCCTTATTTTAAATTTGTGCTAACAAAATATCCACAGTAAATTGGAATGGAACAGGTTTTGTTCCATACATCCATCTGCGTGATAAATGTTTCCTCAAGGCTAAGTATGTGAAGTTCGGGAGAAAAGTATAGAAATTGGCGATATCCAATTTCTGGAAAGATCTATGAATTTCTATGAATGTGAACTTTATCAGAGATTTTATCTGGGATTACAGAGGCTATATTCTTCTTTATCTAAAAAATATAAAGATAACCTTACATGAAGGACAGTGACTGGTTAATAATTATTATTATTATTTTTTTTTTGAGACTTGAGTTTTGGTAAATATGACCCCAAAATCACATCATCTCATGAGCGAGAGTCACTTTGTCAGGTGAAAATTACAACATTGTTTGGAAACTACATTAACAACTCTACCAAGGGCTACGAAATACACTTGGTGAGTCCTAGCTGAGCAATAAGGAAAAATCGTTTGGATATGCAGTATTTAAAATAACTCAGTATTTGAACAATCAGAGGGCCCTGGGAAGGCTTGTTTAAAGTGTAACAATATAAAAACGCTGTTCGCCACAACCACAGGAACTGGCCAAGGCCTATAAAAGACCCAAGTAGAACAAACAGCCCTAACTCAGAAACTTCTCCAAGCAACCCAACTCCCAACCCAACTCCTGACACCATGGCCTGCTGCACCACCAGCTTCTCTGGATTTCCCAGCTGCTCCACCGGTGGGACCTGTGGCTCCAGCTGCTGCCAGTCAAGCTGCTGCCAGCCAATCTGCTGCGGGACCGGCTGCGGGACTGGCTGTGGCATCGGCTGTGGCACCGGTTGTGGCCAGGAGTGTGGCTGTGGAGCTGTGAGCTGCCGAACCAGGTGGTGCCGCCCTGACTGCCGCGTGGAGGACACCTGCCTGCCCCCCTGCTGTGTGGTGAGCTGCATCCCCCCATCCTGCTGCCAGCTGCACCATGCCCAGGCCTCCTGCTGCCGCCCATCCTACTGTGGCCAGTCCTGCTGCCGCCCAGCCTGCTGCTGCTACTGCTGCCAGCCCTCCTGCTGCCAGCCCACCTGCTGCCAGTCTACCTGTTGAAAACTTCCTTCTGAAGGGACTCCTAAGAAAATGGCACATCCAAACTCATCAATATAGAGTCCCAACAAACTTCTGAGTTCCGATACAACCATAACCCAGCTTGCAATCTCTTGTCACATGGCTACATGATTTCCCTAACATGTCAATTGATTTATTATAGAAGACCAAAAATATTTCATAGACCGGGATATCAACAGAAGTCCTACAATGTGAAAAGGGTGTGTAGAATACATTACCATAAATATCATCTGAAATATTTCAACAGCTCATTGAGTTTGGGATTTAATTAAATGTTTCACCCTTCACTGATGCAGTCATTGTTGGAGATAGCTTTTCTTTGGAACTTGTTATTGATATTGGGGTACTGGGATTTTTCAAATCTCAATAAAAGTGGCATGGCACTATGGTTTTTCTGTATTACTGTACCTTCAATAATTGCCTTTAAAAGGTGGTTTTCCTTTGTTTTATCATTAAATGGTCCAATATTCTACAGCCAAAATGTATGATTCAAAGAATACATCAGTATTTATGAACTATTTCCCGAGGTCCTCAAATATGCAATTGATGGGCTGGGTGTTTCAGAAGATCAGTTTTACAAAAAGGAATTTTATGGCATTTGGCTTCTTGAGAATGTTGCCAAATCCATTCATTTCATTCATATATGATTCATTCACATGCAACTCTTTCAATCATCAAGGGTATAAAAAGGGTAATGCATAATTGGAAAAGTAGTAAACACAGATTTTACAATAATACATAAGATGGAAAGGCATCCTGAGTTCCAGACCCTGCCACATAACTAACAATCCACAAATTCTTAAGCAATCTCTTCACCTACCTGGGCACCTATTTCTAACCTGGAAAATGAGAGAATAGAGTTTTACTACTTATAATGTCCCTTCCAGGCATAAGGTAGTTGGTCATTTCCTAAACAGGTGACACACTGACAATTAGTCCCTTCAGATGTCCAAAGAAGAAAAAATATTCAGTTGTCAAATATCATTCCATGGGTTACCACCATTTTGCAGGTTTATATAAAAAGCACATTAGAATATTAAAGGGACCAAGATGTCCAGTAAAAAGGAACCTCCATAACCATCACTCCCAAACTGATTTAATCAAGGAATCCTCTATTCACTTGTCACCAACTAATGTTCTTTAACACTAGTGTTTCCCAACACATACTTTAGAAAATTACTAAAGGGAATTTCAACTGATGTTTTTATAATACCTATATGACTCTCTCATGTATTGTGAAGTAAAAAATAAATGTCTGTTACAGGGATGGATTTAAATGAACATGATGTTGGCAAGCACTCTCCCCATTCTTATTCTACTCTCCAGATAGTTCTAGAATGAAGCAAGGATGAGACAAAAGACACATAAAGGAGCTTCCATTCTAATGGATAAAATCTCTGGGGTCTTAAAATCAAAATGGTGAGCTGACAGCTGGAGGTAGAGGGGAAAGGGAAATGACTACTTAAAAGTTATTAGGTATTCCTCTGGGATGATGAAAAAGTTTTGAAACTGGAGAAAAGTGTGGTGGTTGCACAGATCACAACTAATCATAACTTTTTCCTCCGTTTGTATGAGAACCAGTCAAGAAGAAATGGAATTAAGTGATAGGGGGGAAAGAACTTGATTTTTTAAAATTTATTTAGGGAAGTTGAGAGAATGTTCAGATTAGTCTTAATTCTGTGGCAGAGGAGTAGAATTCTCCAATTTTAAGCCCCATACCTTATGTGATGATAATTTTATGTGTCAACTTGATTGGCTAATGCATACTCAGACAGCTGGTAAAACACATTATTTCACCGGCACATTATTTCTAGGTGTGCCGGTGAGGGTGTTTCCAGAGGAGATTAGCATTTGATCTGTAGACTGAATAAAGAAAATGGATCACCCTCACCAGTGAGACCAGGCACCAGTTAATCCTTTGAGAGCCTGAATACTCGTAAAACGAAACAAGGCAGAGGGAAGGCAAATTTGCCCTCTCGTTCAAGCTGAGACATCCATCTTCTCCTGCCCTCAGACTTCAGTGCCCTGGTGGGACTTCTCAGCCTCCGCAACTGTGTGAGCCAATCCCTCATAATAAATATCTTTATATGTTTCTATTTTTACATATTTCTATACCCTATTGGTTCTATTTCTCTGGAGAACACTGACTCTGACTAAAACATCTTATTCTTAATAATTCTCTAAGGGCACTAAAGATCAGAAACATGAAAACTGAGTGAAAGTTTGCACTGAGGGAGGTGTTGAAAACAGTGCTGCGGTAGAAAAGCACAGGAATAAGAATCTGATATACAACACTACCTCCAGGGCCCTTATCCACAGGGAGCTCAACTCCTCAAACATCTGGACTTTGTGCAAGCGGAGAGAAATAATTTTAGTATCAACAATTCTGCCGAATTCAGATATGAATTAGCTCCTGAGAGTGTAATACTGACAAACCCATCATTGCAAACATCCAAGGTGGAAAAACTAGCCAATCAATGCTGTAGATTTGCCGAAGGAGAAGCAGCAAAAAATCACAAAGAACCAAACCTTTTCATTCACATTTAAGGTGGGGTTTGAAAATGTCTTAATTCTGACTTGGGAAGAGTTATGCTCTGATCTCAAAGCTGTCGTTTCTGGAGAAGCAGAACTAACACTTGGTGTTCGGTTCATACTCTGTGAGTGGCATTTTAACTTCCATTTCCCTGTAACAGAGTCCACACCCCGTGGAGGCCAGGTCCTCTTTCATTGCACCTAAACAAAACCTTCAAATTCACCCTCATTTGCCTCAATCAAAACGTATAAAATTTCCAGCTCATTGGATTAGTCTCTGACATCTACAGTAAACTGGAGACTACAGACCTAACATACTACAGTATGCCACATACTCCATATTAATATATTAAGAGTGTGATTTTTTGTGTAATTAAGAACATCTACTCTCATCACACACAAAAAAATAGTAACTATGTGGTGAGGGATGTTAACTAAACTTACTGTGGTGATCATTTCACAATATATACGTATATCAAATCATGTGGTATCCCTAAAGCTAATACAGTGTTATGTGTCAAGTATACCTCCATTTTAAGCAAATAACATTTAAATCTATTTAAATCTACAGAATATCATTTAAAAATCAAAGATTAAATGAACTCACAAGTTAAGTAGGTTAATTCTTTTAGCACTTAAGATATTCTTGAAGTATGCTTATTAGGCATTTAAAAATAAAATAAAATAAAACCTCCAGAGAAATCTCTAATAAACAGTGATATTACTCAGCCTAAGCTCTGCCCTCCTACCCTTTGCTCTCAGAAAGTCTGTAAGAAAGGGGGCAAATTTTCACGTCTTGCTTTCATCTGTTGATTTTCCCTAGAACACCTGCTTACATGGAAATTAGGGAATTGACTGCAGTGGTTTAAAGAGGTTGGACTGGAGTCAGATGGCAGGGCTCAATTTCAGATTCACCCTTTGTTAGCGTGAATTTGTGTGAATTACTTAAATCTGTTTGTGGCTCAGTTTCCTCTCATGGATGATGGACTAGCAATGATACCTACCCCATAGGATTGCGGTGAAAATTAAATGAATTGATGCAAGCAAAGTACTCAGAACTGTTTGGACACGTAATAAGTGCTCCAAAAATGTTATCAGTAACAATTCATACATGTTTCCCAGCCTTCGATGAAAGCGTCCCTTTCCGGGCGGCTGAATCACTTTGCTTTTCTGGCAAAGTAAAGGTGAGAAAGGCAGAGAACGGGCAGCAGTCAACACTGGAGGCCCAATTGCTGAGAATTAAACTGTCATGTGAGACCCAAGAGCTCAATTATTAGGGTCAGCATTGAGTAACATTGACACTCCTTACACGTGAGGCATCAGTCAATTATCCTTTGAGCAATGAGAAAATTTTAACAAATAGGAAAAATTAGGGCTATGTACTCAATGAATGCTAATGACTACTTGATTGTGGTAAAGAATCCTATTGAGGACCAAATAAAATGAACTTTTAAAGGCTTTCAGAAGGTTGAACAAATAACTCAGGGACAGAGCAATTATCACTCAGAAACAAGTTAAACACAAACAAGGAAGACACTTTGGGAATTATGTAAATAACAACTGGCCAAGGCTTATAAAAGGCCCAACGTGGAAGTCATAGACAAAACTAAAAAGCTTCTCTTAACAACCCAACTCCCAACCCAACTCCTGACACCATGGCCTGCTGCACCACCAGCTTCTCTGGATTTCCCAGCTGCTCCACCGGTGGGACCTGTGGCTCCAGTTGCTGCCAGCCAAGCTGCTGCCAGCCCAGCTGCTGTGGGACCGGCTGCGGGACTGGCTGTGGCATCGGCTGTGGCACCGGCTGTGGCCAGGAGGGTTGCTGTGGAGCTGTGAGCTGCCGAACCAGGTGGTGCCGCCCTGACTGCCGCGTGGAGGACACCTGCCTGCCCCCCTGCTGTGTGGTGAGCTGCATCCCCCCAACCTGCTGCCAGCTGCACCATGCCCAGGCCTCCTGCTGCCGCCCGTCCTACTGTGGCCAGTCCTGCTGCCGCCCAGCCTGCTGCTGCTACTGCTGCCAGCCCTCCTGCTGTGAGCCCACGTGCTAATAAGCCAGGTTGCTGATTTTCAACTTCAAGTTTCAAACTCCAGCTCAATCTATGAACTAATTATCTTCAACCACCCCTGAACTAACAAATTCTTGAACTTTTATTTGGCTTTTGTTGTGTGGGTTACCAAATATTTGTGCCTCACAGACCTTGATTTCCCCACTGAGGCTGCCAAAATATAAACTTGACTCAAGAAATGGGAAAACCAATTTGCCTTGGGATTGACCTTCAGCAAGTAATTGATCGTATTCTGTATGGCTCAGTGCTGCCAAGGCCATGGAAAAACAGTCTGTCCTCAAATATATTCACCTCCGATACTCCACCATCCTGCAGATTGCACTGCCTATGAAAGGGGAATAATATATCACGGTCTAATAAATTATATCTATTTGGTACAGCAAACATATCTCTTTTTTTTTCATTGAGTGGGCTCATAATGTATATTTCATAGAAAGTCATACAAAATATTTTAATCTGGCTTTGCTACCCCACACTCCTCTTCTTATGCCATGTTAGAAATTTGATCAGATCCAGTTGAAGTTTATCCCCATAAAAGGATACAGTAAAAGCAGTTATAGGGCCTCAGAAATGGCACAGCTCTATTACCATATCCTGACCTCGCATAGTACTTTCACAACAAGAAAGCTAGGACCTCTGATTCTAGAGCCAGAATATGACTTATTTTTTTCATGTCTGTTAGAGGAATGCTCTTTCAGGCACTCTTCAAACAATGGTAATGAATGCTAACAAATCACTATTCCCTTTACATGTAGTCTTGCGGAGTAAAGCAAGATACTATAAGTTGGGGACGCCTCTCTGAGGAAATATGCTTTCAATTAGATGGAGATTTTTTACTCCAAAAACATTGTTTTCCCGTTTTTAAACTGAAAGTGAGGATAATAAAGATTTTCCTCTATTTTTAGAATCAACATATCCACTTTGGTTTAAAATGTTTACTTAGAAATGCACACATATTTGTTATACATATATATGCATTTATATGTAATACACATATACAATGAATCTATACATATTTAAACACAGTATCACAGAACGCTTCACAAATTTGGGTTGTTTGGGGGAAAGGATCAGGACTAATTCATGGTTCCTTGGAATTAGAACTGGAGGAGACTAAAGGTAATCTTTTAAATTAAGAATATTACTTTGGTTAAAATTACAATGCTTTATTCATTCAAGGGTTAATGAAAATCAAGTAATCAGAAAGTGGGAATAAAGGATAACATGTAAGTAAAGAATCAACTTCCCTGACATAGTCCCTAGAGACGCGATCCAATCCAGAAAACACCCCTTGAACAACAGAACAGAAATGAAGACGTTTTGTCCTCTTGCCCTTTTGATTCTGACTACGACCACTTTCAGGTATTACTACCTAACAGCTTCTGCTGAGAAAAAAATATAAAATAAAATGACAAGTGACTGGTAAAAATCAAATTTGGCCATTTATGATTATCATACACTGCTAATCATTCATTCCCTCTTTCATTCAATAAGCACTGACTGAACATCTTCCTGTAAGATGGTGCAGAATATACTATGTAGGACACCATGGTGAACCAGACATGGGCAGATCATGCCCTTAAGGAATGAATGATCTGGTAGACCAGTTACACAATTTCAGCCCTGGAGGTATCTGAGAGATCATCTCATTTTACAGATGAATTAGCCAGTGTTTAGAGGGATTAAGCAACTTTTCTGAGGTTCACAGTCAGAAAATGGTAGAACCAGTTTGAGAAGCCTATTTAGTTTAATTAATGTAATTTAATTCTCAGTTAAGAGCTCAGTCCCCTACATCACGTGACCACCTCTAACTACCTAACTCTGGACCTTTTTAAAGTCACTTTCAGCTTAAAATTCTATAATTTTTTTTTAATTCAAAAGCACAAACTAAAAACAATTGAGAATTTATCAATAGGAAATGATTAAATAAACTTGATTTTCATTAACTCTGGAATACAGCATAGCTATTTAAAAGAATGAGCAATGTGCATAGGATAGGCCAACAAGTTGTATAACTTGGATGAAATGGATAATTCCCATCAAAACTGAATCATCAAGAGATAGAAAATTTGAAAAGATCTATAACTAACAAGGAGATTGAATCAGTAATAAAAAAAACCTCTCAATGGAGAAAATCCCAGTATTAGAAGGCTTCACTGATAAATTCTACCAAACAGAAAAATTAGCACTAATCCTCCTCAACCTCTTCCAAAAAACTGAAGAGGAGGGCACACTTCAGAATTCATCTTATGAAGCCAGCATTACCCTGATACCAAAACCAGATGAAGACACTACAAGAAAAGATAATTATACGTCAATATCCCTGATGAATATTGACGCAAAATTCCTCAACAAAATACTATCAAACAGAATTCAAAAGCACGTTAAAAAGATTAGACACCACGACTAAGTAAGATTTTATCCTGGAATGCAAGATGGTTCAACACATGAAAATCAATAAATGCAATATATAATATAGGAGAATTAATGGGGGTGGGAAACATATAGTTATCTCAGTAGATACAGAGAAAACATTTGATGAAATTAAACACTCTTTCACGATTTAAAAAAAAAAAATCAACAAACTAGGAATAAAAGGAAACTACCTCAGCATAATAAAAGCCATACATGGAAAAGCCCACACGATATAATACTCAATGATGAAAGACTGAAAGCTTCTCTTCTAAGTTCAAGAACAGAAGAAGGATACCCACTTTCACCTTTTCTATTTATTATAGTACTGGAAGTCCTAGTCATCACAATTAGGCAAGAAAAATAAAAGGCATCCAAATCAGAAAAAAATGAAGTAAAATTGTATTTGCAGTTGACATAATGTTACATATAGAAAACCCTAAAGATACCACCAAAAAAACTCTTAGAACTAATTGATGTGTTCAGTAAAGTTGCAGGATACAGTCAATATACAAAATCAGTTGTATTTCTATACACTATCAAAAATCTATCAGAAAGAAATTAAGAAAATAACACCATTTACAGTGATATCAAAAAGAATAGAATACTTAGGAATAAATTTAACCATGGAAGTGAAAGATTTGTACACTGAAAACTATAAGACACTGATGAAATAAATTGAAGAAACTATAAGACATTGATGAAATAAATTGAAGAAAGAAATGGAAAGGTTTCATACTACTCATGGATTGGAAGAATAAATATTGTTAAAATGTCCATACTACCTAAAATGATCTAAAGAGTCAATGCAATCCCTATCTAAATTCCAACGGCATTTTTCACAGAAATGAAAAAAACAATCCTAAAATTTGCGTGGAGCCACAAAAGACCCCAAATAGCCAAAGCAATCTTTAGAAGGAAGAACAAAGCTGGAGGCATCACATTTCCTGACTAAAAACTATATTACAAAGCTACTGTAATCAAAACAGTATGTTACTGACATAAAGGCAGACACATCAACAAATAGAATAGACTTGAAAGCCCAGAAATAAACCCTCACATAGATGGTCAAATGATTTTCAATAAGGGTGCCAAGGCCATTCAAGGGGAAAGGACATTCTTTTCAACAAATGGTGCTGGGAACACTAGATATCCACATGCAAAACTTACATACATTAATATAAAAAAGCAGGGAGAAAGGTATTGAAGAATATGGACCAAACTTAATATTGATTGTCTCTGGAATCCTAGTTTTGGAAGGGATGTGTGTGTTTTGGGGAAAGGAGGGAAAATATATTTTTAATTTATTAGTCAGAAAACAACCTACAAGCTAAAGTCATTAAGGGTCTCAGTTAGGAATATATACATGGATTTCTGAAGATGAAAATGCCCGTTAGAGCTCTGAGGATCCTATAACTTGCACACTCTGATCATACCAAGGCATACTTCTTTTGGGTGTTGATGAATCAGGTGATAGCTCATGCTTTGATGACACTAATGTTAGTTCTTCCAAGTCTGAACAACTTGTTTATGAAATCATGAACCTTAATTGAGTGACCACCTAGGAGAAAGGTTATCAAAGGACAGGTAAAAGCAAGCAAGCCAGGGCAGTGGTTGGCCCAAGTCTTGTCTGTCACGTGACTGGCATAAAGAGGTGCTGCCATGATTGGCTTCCATAATGAGCCTTCACTTGATCCAGAGGGCAAAGAAGAAACATAATGAGAGTTAATTGAGTAATGACCAAAGCAGGCTATTGAAATGCTATTTATAACTTTCTAAACAACTTGGTATTAGCCAATCAGAGACTAACTTTGCAAATAGTATCAAGGAAAGATGCTAAACGTTAGGAAAATAGGTAGCTCTGGGGACTATATAAAAGGTCAGATATAGAAGGCGCAGCCAAAACTCAGAAAATTCTCTTAACAACATAACTCTCAACCCAACTCCTGACACCATGGCCTGCTGCACCACCAGCTTCTCTGGATTTCCCAGCTGCTCCACCGGTGGGACCTGTGGCTCCAGTTGCTGCCAGCCAAGCTGCTGCCAGCCCAGCTGCTGTGGGACCGGCTGCGGGACTGGCTGTGGCATCGGCTGTGGCACCGGCTGTGGCCAGGAGGGTTGCTGTGGAGCTGTGAGCTGCCGAACCAGGTGGTGCCGCCCTGACTGCCGCGTGGAGGACACCTGCCTGCCCCCCTGCTGTGTGGTGAGCTGCATCCCCCCAACCTGCTGCCAGCTGCACCATGCCCAGGCCTCCTGCTGCCGCCCGTCCTACTGTGGCCAGTCCTGCTGCCGCCCAGCCTGCTGCTGCTACTGCTGCCAGCCCTCCTGCTGTGAGCCCACCTGCTAAAAAGCCAGGTTGCTGATTTGCAGCTGCCCAGGACACAGTGTCTATGAACAGTATGTCTCCTCAACCACTTGCTGCTAGTCCGCCTGTTAAAAACAAGGTGCTGATTACTTAAGAATGAAAGGAGAAGCATAGCAAAACTGCCTTGATCTTTGAAGAAGTGTTCAATTTTTATTTGAACACTAAGTATCAAGATGTTTCTAAGCCCCTCAGAAATAAAAGTCGTAGCACCCTCTGTGTGTGCTGAATTAGCCCAGTGAAAACGTGTATCAATCAGTACCGTCAGTGATATCTCTGTTCTCCTTTTCTCTTGATCCCGCAATTTTCAGACCTGATTTCTCCTTGACTATTCTCTGTTAACTTCAAATAAAATGTTTAAATGTGCAAAGCAAACTGAGTTTCTTTCTTCTATCTTGAAGCTTGTCCACCTTTCCCCGAAATTCAAGAAGGTGGATCAGCACTTTGATAATAATCCTAAGGCATAAGCATAAAGTCTAAACCAGAAAGATTAAATGTAAATTACAGTGTGCTTCCATCCATCAGTTAATAAAATGCTCCATGCATTAAATAATGTTTGTAGTTATTCAAATAATTACATGCTCTAACCTATTATGGTTAGGTTTAGACCAATAATGACACTTTTAGCTAAAATATTCAGGTTGATCAAATCTGTGGGATTTTTACCTAGATGTACTTCTACCATTTTTAATTTCCTTCCATTTACTATACTAAACGTTCTTCTTCATGCATGCACAATAGCTAAAGAAATTGTGTTACCTATTAAATGGATTTTAAAATATCTACCAGATACTATATATCAGATACTATCTATTTTCCAAGAGAAATTAGGGTTAATTCCTATGCTTTAGCCTATTATATTCTTCCCACTGACCCCCAAACTACACTCTAAGCTTCAAATACCAACACTCACCTCCATTTATTATAAGTATGCATAAGGTGTACCACTGGTGTAAATGAGAGTAGAATAAATAGCTATTTAGATACCCAGTGAGTTCCACCATCACCATTTGTCAGGCTCATGCATTAGAAATCTGAAATGATTATATATTTTGCACTTTGTAACCCAATTTGAAAGATGTTCTCTTAAGAAGTTAACACAAATCTAGACCAAGATACAGTTTACCAATTAATTTTCAATTCTCCATCAAGTATTTGAGGGCAATATACAAAACACAACAAGACAAAATATAGGACACTTTAAGAAAAATATTTTCCTAGTTATTTATAAGCTCCCAGCACTTACCTCTCAGATTTAATTGGTAGCAATGACAGATCACATACACACACGATTATATATTTCAGAGAAGAATAAAGTAGATGGCCGTACACTCTTCAAAATGTCCTAACTCACCAATGTGTTTTCCTGAGCCTTGGTTCAAATGTAGAAAAAAAATTCAGCATTTCCTTGTCTCTTTTGACAGTAACAAAGACTCCTTCGGGAGAGGTACTACAGCTTGAAAGTTCTGTTTATTCATTTATAAGTGGAACAGGAATCCATGAATCATGCATTTTACTCCACCCCTTCAAAATCATATTCAATAAACATTTATTAAGGTACTACCAGAAGTTAAGCACTCTGCTAGATAGGACATTTAGTTAGGACATTTTGTTAGGATACTTTGAAGAGTGCACTACCATCTACTTTATTCTTCTCTAAAATGTGTGATTTTATATACATTATGCCATTTGGTTCACAAGAAAAGACTTCTGGCCTAGAACATGAATAATATTTGCACATTTCAAGTTGGTTGAATCAAAGGAACTAGAATAGTCATTTGATTTGATGTTGGAGTAAATGAGTTGGAAACTAAATTATGCATAACCGAAGGTACTCTTTCAATTCAGTGGATGTCCTGATGTCCTAAATTCTTCAAGATAATTTAATTTAGTCTGTATATCCTGAAGGAAAAACATAATAGTTAAAAATAGAGCACAATTACCCTTAGCCTTAAAGATCTGGACAGAGTCATGTGAAATAAACAGCAACAGCTGTACAAAGCGAGGGTGCTGACGTGGACTAAAATGGTAGGGCTCTGTGAACACGGGAAACCACAAACATAGTCCAAGGAGCCACCAATACCATGAGGCCGGACGAAACTATAAAACAAAGTAATTTCTAAACTGTTGCTCATAATGTGTCATTAGTATTTAAATGTAAGCCAATCAGAGGACCACTGAGGAACAAATTTAAACAAAAACAAGGAAGATATGTTAAGAATTGTATAAATAGCAGCTGGCCAGGACATATAAAAGGCCCAACATAGAAGTCACCACCAAAACTCCTCCAAGCAACCCAACTCTCAACCCAACTCCTGACACCATGGCCTGCTGCACCACCAGCTTCTCTGGATTTCCCAGCTGCTCCACTGGAGGGACCTGTGGCTCCAGCTGCTGCCAGCCAAGCTGCTGCCAGCCAAGCTGCTGCCAGCCAAGCTGCTGCCAGCCAATCTGCTGCGGGACTGGCTGTGGCATCGGCTGTGGCACCGGCTGTGGCCAGGAGGGTTGCTGTGGAGCTGTGAGCTGCCGAACCAGGTGGTGCCGCCCTGACTGCCGCGTGGAGGACACCTGCCTGCCCCCCTGCTGTGTGGTGAGCTGCATCCCCCCAACCTGCTGCCAGCTGCACCATGCCCAGGCCTCCTGCTGCCGCCCGTCCTACTGTGGCCAGTCCTGCTGCCGCCCAGCCTGCTGCTGCTACTGCTGCCAGCCCTCCTGCTGTGAGCCCACGTGCTAAAAAGCCAGGTTGCTGATTTGCAGTTGCCCAGGACACAGTATCAACGAACAGTACATCTCCTCAACCAGCCCTGGACCGCTAACAAGTTCTTAGACTTCTATTGGGGTTTCTGTTATAGGGGCTACGAGTATATGAATTCTATCTGATTCCATTTCACAATGAACACCTTGACTCTCCACTGCGGACACAGAAGTTCTGTGAACCCATCTGCTGATGATCAAATTCCTTTGGATATACAATTTCTGATTTTCCCGCAGGGCTGAAAATTACTGCCATACCATGGATTTTATCCTTGAGAACTGTCCACAAGTCTAATTTCCCCCTGCTTTATGATCTATTTTTAGCTTCTGTTTACCTCAAAATTTTTCCAACATTAAAGGCACCAGAGTATAGCCAAGTGACATTCTTCAGATGTCACCAGAGAGAATGAAGCTCTTCACTCAATATTCAGCTTCTAAGAAGTAGGCTAGTCTTTTCCATATTTCAACATGTGATTCCATCCCTTTTGGGGTGGGAGGATCGTAACGATGTTGCCTATTGGCTATTTCAATTATATTTGTGATACAGTGTCTTCTGTCCTTTCTTAATAAATGTTATATGATGGGCAAAGAAACCATGGTCAATGTTTCTACTTGTACATAAAATGGGTTGATTGCTTGTAATTCAAGAATGCCTACTTGGAAGAAATACACTTGTTTCTTTTTAAAAGAGACTGAAACCACATATAGTGCATTCATTCATTTAATAAAATTTAGTGACTACTACTTCTAAAGCAGGGACTATGGAAATCAGAAAGGTAAAGAATTAATTTTTATCCTTGAGGACCTTGCTATCCACAGAGAAAATATATACCAGGGGTGCCAAAAAAAACCGTGTAGACATGACTTGTACTCATCTTTTGTTATCAGTATATATTGAGTATTACAATTTTAATACAGTTTTTTCCTTTCTTAAAATGTGTATACATTTTTTGGCACCCTCTTTATGTGTGAAAATAGCTACAAACAATGTGATGAGATAAACTGCATTCTCTTAACAGTTGGTACAAGAAACTTCCCTTTAGCCATGCTTTTCTAACCAATATGGCTTGATAATCCAACTTACAAGAGGTTTACCCACATGGGATATGCATGTTGGCAACCCCAAAAGCTTAAGAGAAGGATGTTAAATAATTACACATGAGACAAAAAGAAGACTATTTCTTACTCCAGAAAGGGAGTAAGGAGAAAAAAAGAAGAAAAGAGACCTATTCAGGAGGTTATGAATATTACTCTATGATCCCTCCACGTTAAGCTGTCACACGTACACAATCCTTGGAGTAGGTCAACTTTCCTGTGAAAACCAGTGAAGGAGCTGTTTCATGTCTGGGTTGATTAAAGGAAAGATGCAGATAGCCCAGGAGCCAGACAGAGCACGGAGAACCACAAGAAAGTAATGCCTCAGGAACTCTCAGAAATTGTGGAGATGCTTTGGATGGACACTGCTGTGGAAAGTAATATCTTGGTTATGTGGACTGCAAAGAAGAAGACAGAAGGATCTAAAACAGGATTTCAGAAAGAAAGAGATCACGTCGGGACCAGTAGGGGCTATGTTGGGGGCAGCATCCTGGAAGACTTCACAAGGAAGGTAATCTTTGAAGTGGGACTTGAAGGTCATTCTAAATGGAAGAAAAAGTGAATGAAAAAGAACCCAATCTACACACCAATTAGCATGGCTAATATCCAAAGCCATGACAACACCAAATGCTGGCAAAATGTTGGTGGAGCAACAGGAACTCTCACTCATTGCTAGTCAGAAAGCAAAATGGTACAGCTACTTTGGAAGACAATTGGGCTTTTTCTTACAAAGCTAAACATAGGCTTACCATACAATGCAGCAATTGCGTTCCTTAGTATTCACTCAAATAAGCTGAAAATCTATGTCCATGCAAAAACCTGCACATAAATGTTTATAGCAGCTTTATTCATAACTGCCAAAAATAGGCAGCAACCAAGATGTCCTTCAGTAGGTGATGGATAAACAAACTGTGGTCCATCGATACAACTGTGGTCCATCTATGCTGTGATAAAGAGAAATGGTTTATCAAGCCACAAAAAGACATGGAAGAATCTTAAATGCATATTGTTTAATGTAAGAAGTCAATCTGAATAGGGTACATATGATATGATTCCAACTATATGACATTCTGAAAAAGGCAAAAAACAATGGTGACAATAAAAAAATTGCCAGAGAGATCCAAGATGGCGAAGTAGATAAACACTGTGCCTGCTTCCTTCTGTGAACACATTAAGATTACAACTAAATTACAGAACAGTCAACCTGGAGAATCATCTGAATTCTAGCTGAACAGAAGTTTTATAACTAAGGATACTAAGAAAGCCGCATAGAGGCTTGTAGGAGGGGCAGAGGAAAAACAGGCTGGCACCAAACCTCTATGTGGTGGTTGAGAATCAGGAGGGATATCTCAGCCAAGGAGGGTCTCCCCTGAGGAAACGAGGTACCCCAGCTCCACCCCAGGCTCCCCAGCCTACAGTACTGATGCTGGGAAGAGAAGCCTCCACAACATCTGGCTGTGAAAAACAGTGGGGATTCTTATCCTCTGGGTGGGATGAAGGCTGGGGGAACCTAGATATCCTCTTAAGGGGCCCGCATGCAGACTCACTCACCCTGGGCTCTAGCAGAGGGATGATGACTCGGGGGCCATCAGAGTCATACAGGGGGTTGGGGAAGACTGAGGTGTGTGGCTTCAAGGCAAAGGCTGGAGGATAGTCGCTATTTTCCCTGTGAGGAAATGCAGCCAGCAGGCAGCAGCCATCTTTAATGTGTTGAGCCCACCCCCAATGCTTACGGCCAAATCTGAATTTGATTGGTCTGATGAGCTCTACTGCTCCACCCTGCTGACTCACTGGGAACTATCCCTACCCAACTCCCGCAATACTCCTTGAGCAGCCAGCTCCGCCCGCATTGCACTTTTTCTTGGAAAACTATCGGAATCCACGGGCCCCAGGTGGGCAGTGACTAGCCTTGGTGTGCTCTGAGACTTTTGCTGAGTAGCTCCCGGCTCAGCACAAAGCAGAATTCACATTAACCTGGTGACCACAATGCTAGTGACTCCCTGACACTCTGCCTCACCTAACTGTGTACCGCATGAAGCTTTATCAGTGGCTGAACCTTAAGGAAGCAGGCAGGTGGCAGCAGGACTTGGGGTGTCCTGGCTTTTTGGGGAGCTACCCCAAGCCTGGCACTGGTGGCAGACGTCCTTGGTTCATAGCATGGCCTCTCCCATGTGCCTATAGGTTTAACACAGGCAGTGAACAACTATGGATCACTTTGTAGCTCCTACTAGGTAGTCCCAGGCTGGTCAGAGGCAGTAGGTGACCTGAGCCTGTACCAGAGCCCCTCTCAGGAGGGCCCAGAACCAACATACTTGGAGGTTGGCTTCAGACCACAGCAGAGAACCACCTAATTACCCCTACAAGTGGCACACCCCAAGGGAAGTCTCAACAGGCACCAGAGCCCACTGGGGCGAATTCCATTCAGTGGGGTAAGCCCCCCACACAGCAGTCTGTAAGCTGTGGACATGGCCCAACCCCACAGCCAATTAGCTCAACTATCACAGGAGGGCACACACAACTATCACAGGAGGGCACACACAACCCACACAAGGGATACTCCTGGAGCACCCGGTGCAGGTGACCAGGGAGACTGTGCCAGGGTCCTACAGGGCACCTACTACATAAGTCCACTCAGCCAAGACTGGGAGACAAAGCAGATCTACCTCATACACGAAACAAACACAAGGAGGCAGCCAAAATGAGAAAACAAAGAAATACATCCCAAATGAGAGAAGAGGAGAAAACTCAGAAAAAGAACTAAACAAAATGGAGGCAAGCAACCTACCAGAGACAGACTTCAAAACAATGGTTATAAGGATGCTCAAGGAATTTAGTGAGAACTTCAACGAAGAGATGGCAAGCTTAAAAAAGGACATAGAAACCATAAAAAAGAACCAGTCAGAAGTGCAGAATACAATAACTGAAATGAAGAATGCACTAGAAGGAATCACCAGCAGACCAGATGAAGCAGTTTCGAATCAGCGAGTTGGAAGACAAGGTAGCAGAAAACACCCAAGTGGAACAGCAAAAAAAAAAAAAAAAAAAAAAAAAAAAAATCCAAAAAAATAAGGACAGTTTACGAGACCTCTGGGACAACATCAGACATAACAACATTTACTTCAAAGATTTACCAGAAGGAGAAGGGAGAAAGCAAGGGATTAAGAAACTATTTGAAGAAATAATGACTAGGGACAAGAGGCAGAACAGAAAAGGCGGAAGAATGATGGGGAAGACTCACATGAAGGAGAAAGGAGAAAGATGGGGACCTACATGACCTTGTTTAATACCATAGGATGTGCTACATGCTAAATACACTTCATGTGAAGTCTAGTTCATCGAACACATATATCTGTCCTGTGAGATAGATATTGTTATCCTGGCTTGTAGATGAGGAAAGTAAGTCTAAATGAAGCTTTAAAAAAACCCTGAATTCTGAACTCAATTCTGACTCCAAAACTCATAGAAAAAGAAATTAAGGAACTAGATGTTAAGAAACGTGAGGGGAAGTTCAGCAGATTTAAAGAGGGCTTTTTTGGAAGTTGTGGGCTTCAGAATAAATTTCTCTTTGTGCCTGTTGTTAAGTTATTGTCTCTTAGCCCTGGATAACCCAAAATTATCGCCATATTTTAAAGTCAACTGATTAGTAACCTAATTACATCTGCAAAGTCCCTTTTTGCTCTGTAATGTATTCATGGGCATGAAACCAGGAATCAGAGTTCATGGGGGCCAAAATTCTGCCTACCATAGAGATTATTAGACAATGAGTTGACACTAATTCCTAGAGACCCAAAATGTCACTCTGGTCCACTAATGAAAGTGGTAGCTTATGGTGGCCAGGTGATAGTTGGAGTCTTAGCCCACATTTCAATCACAGTGGACCTAGTAGGGCCAGAGATCCATTTCCCAATTTGTGAATGTACGAGTATAATTGGAATAACTATGCTTGACAATCAGTGGAATCCCTATAATTAGCACCCTGGCTTGAGGAATAAAGCTCATACGGTAGGAAGGACCAAGTAGGAGTCCCTGGAAGTTACCCTCATTACATGAATAGTAAACCAAAAATGATACTATCTCCATGGGGGAATTGTGAAGATGAGTGCTATTATCAGAGACTTGAATAAAACCAGGGTGGTGATACCTACCATCTCCCCACTTACGCACTTGTTTGTCCTAGAGAAAAAGGTAGACAAATCTTATAGAATAACAGAATAATTATTTATTATTATTTTCACCTAATTTAGGTGGTGGCTCCAATTGAAGCTGATGTTCCAGATGGAGGGTCTTTAATGAAATAAATCAGCATAGCCCTGGGCACCCTGTCTGCAACTTTGGAATGAAAAATGCCTTCTTCTCTATGTCCATTTGCAAGGACAATCAGAAGTCGTTTGCTAACAGAGACTTTCCAAGTAATGCTTCGGGGCTATGTCAACTCTTCTGCTTTCTGTCGTAATATACTCGGGAGAGATCTTAATCGTCTTGCCATTCCACACAACATCGTATCAGTCCATTACATTAATGACATCAGGCTAAATGTTTCTGACGAGCAGGAAGTTTCAAGTACTTGAGGGGTGTTAGTAAAACATGTGTGAACTCCAGGTTAGGAGACTCAACCCCACAAAAATCAAGTTTACAACCTCAGTGAAGTTTCTTGGAGTCAAATTGTCTACATGTTGAACTTCCCTTTCCAAGGTGAAAGACAAATTGCTGCTGCACCTTGAACTATCTTCAGCTAGAAAAGCACAGCTCTTTGGGGGCTTTTTGGGTTTTGAAGTCAACATATATTATATTTGAGTGTGCTTTTTTTAACCCACTTACTGATAATCTGAAAAAGACAGGACCACTGTGGATTCGGACCTTTTGGGAAAGATTTGCATCATCCCCACCAGGTAAAGAACCCTAACCAGCGGAGGTCCTCGCTAAAGGTAAAAAAAAATGAAATGGGTAGTGGAAGAAGAGTTATAAATATCAACCATAGCCTTGCAACCAATTAGAAGGATTATAGAAATTATGTATATTTTCTTCCTTGCTTATTTTTTTCTCTTTTTTCCGTCCCTTGTATAGTATCATATGCTGTGCCACAAGCTAAGCAAACTTCATGTGAACCTAATTTCATTTAATACTTAACACCAGTCCTGTGAAATAGATATTTTTGTCTTCGTTTTGTAAATGAATAAATTAAGTCTAAAAGAGGTTAAATGAATTGGAATCAGGATCTCAAAGAGATATCTGATTCCAGATACTCTGATTCCAGATACAGGGTACTCGCATGCTCACTGCAGTATTTTTCGCAATATCCAAGACATGGAAGCATCCTAAACATCCATCAACAGATGATAGATAAAGAAAATGTAGTATTTACGTACAATAGAAAATCAGTCAGCCTTAAGAAAGGAGTAAATCATGCCATGCCATTTGCAGCAACATGGATGAACCTGGAGGACATTATGCTAACTTAAATGAGCCAGACACAGAAGAATATGATTGCACTTATATGTGGAATCTAAAATAGTCAAACACACAGAAACAGAGAACTATCTTGAACTAATGGTAGTTACCAGAGGCTTGAGGGTGGGGACATGGGGAGGTGATGATGGTCAAAGGATACAAAGTTTCAGTTATACCAGATGAATAAGCCTTAGAGATCTATTATACACCCTAGTGTCTATATAACAATACGGTGTTATATACTTAAAGATTGCTAAAAAAATATTAAGTGTTCTTATCACAATAAAAAGGACAGGAGGGAACTATTGGAAGTGATGAATATATTTATGGCATTAATTGTGGTAATGGTTTCATGTGTGTATACATATCTCCAAACTTATCTAGTTATATATATTAAATATGTACAACTTTTTGTATGTCAGTTATATCTCAATAAGGTAGTTTTATTAGATAGATAGATAGATAGATAGATAGATAGATAGATAGATAGATAGATAGATAGATGAGGTTAAATAGCTTGCTTATAATCATACAGCTCATAATTAAAACCTGAAATATGAACCCAACTCTGACTCCAAAACTCATGAAAAGACAATGAAACTAAGGGACTGGAAGTGAAGAATGGTGTGGTAAGATTCAGCTGATTTAAAGATGGCTATTTTGGAAGCTGTGGGTTTTGGAATAAGTTCCTATTTGTGCCAGTTGTTAAGTTACTGTCTCAGTTTACACCCTCCCTTCCATACTCAGCTTTGTGATGCCATGATGGTGCTCAGCAAACCACATCATGGCTTTGCCAGCTGCTCCATGTTAGGCTCTGCCACTAGGGGGTGACAGAGAAAACTACAAAGCTGGAAGAGGAAGAAGGCACTAATGCCCCTTTTCTTCCTTCTGCTGAACTGGGGCTTCCTGTATGCTGGTGGTTCCCGGGATTAACTCCTTCAGCTGCAGATGCTTTCCATAGCAGCACCTAACTTTAGTTTGTCGTTTTCTCAACACTTGTACAACCAGCTTCGCTGCGCCCCTCGGAGTCACCCGCACCAGCCAACCAGTTCTCCTGAGTTTCAGCTCCACAGAGCAACCCCTCTCTAAATGTCTTAGTTTTAGTTCCTTCCCTTTTCCCATTAAAGAAGCTATCACTCTTAGGGCCTTCTGCATTTCCTACATTTGTGATATCTCAGGGTTCTCTTTTTATCCTTTTAGTTACCCAGCTAACAACTTAGTTTAAAATCCCTCCTATAAAATTCACTCGATTCAAATAATGGGTATGGTTCTGGTCTCTGGACTGGACCCTAACTGGTAAACTCTTATTGCTTTTTTAAATTCAGATTATTTAGTGAACCATTTGTTCAGACTTTTCACTTATTCCCTTTGGTTAATCATAGTAGCTGATTGGGGGGAGGGGAGAATTAGTTTCTGAGCTTTGGAGGTGGCAGCCAGAGAATGACAACATTTTAGAGCTGAGAGAATATGGTTGAGGAACTAGAAATGTTACTTAGCACCATTTGGCTCTGTAGTTAAGAAAGCTCCCCCATTTAAAGCGGGTGGTGCCAGGGAGACCTGTCAGCAGACAGCCCCTTGTTTATTACTGACTTATTCCCCAAACCATAACTCTGGCTTAAGAAACCCACTTTCCATCATGATTATCCAGAGTTTACTGGACATCCATTTTCCCAGTCGGGTTCATTTTAGTCAACACATATATTGGTACCTCACTTAACTGGGCATAATTCTCTGCTTCTACTGGCAGATTCTATAGCTTATAATAAATAATACATGAGAATTAAACTGAAAGTCTAAGATCCTCAAGAAAATAGGCAATACTCTGAGCCAGCAGGAACTCGGCTAAGCTTCGTGTGGCGTGTGACAGAGTGCTGAGATCCTCTGTGGCATGGTGCCACAGAGGTGCAATGGAAACACGTATGTCTACATGAGACAGGGCAGAGGAGTCTCCCCCTTTAGGTATAGACACCTACACAACTATAGCCAATATCAGCTGTCCTCAAGGGGCAAAACAACATTACTTCCGTTTGAAAGAAATCCAATTTGAGAGTGTTTTTCAGTGCCGGCCAATGTGCTGGGAAGAGTTCTATCCGCCTTGACTATATCTACACACCAGAAAAATGTCCTGATGAAACTGGAAAGGGCCCCCTAAGTCTGCCATTCAACCCAAACCCAGACTCCTCAGCCCACAGGCTCAGCAAAGTGGGCATTCTGTACTGAAAGGACCAGAGTTAATGGCAGTCCTGATACCAGCCATTCTTTCTTCCAATCTGTACTGTAAAGGAGTTCACCAGAAATTTAAATGCAACTCAGGAAATAAAGACCAAATGTTTTTATGTACAGGCATTTTTATTAGCATGACAGATCCCTATTGAAAAGGTCCCTATATCCCGCTGTTGTGAAGGGATGAAGTGCTCCAGCAGGCTGAAAGAAAGCTGAGTAGTCTTGAGGTGTGAAACCCAGCACCTACATTCCTGCTGCTGAGGGCGGTGCTGTCATGGGAGAGTTTTCCTAACAGCAACCCGGAAATCCACCGAGTTGGTGGGAGACGGATGTTGGTAAGTCACAGAGAGGCTGACAACAACCTGTGACTAACACACAAAAAAGTGATCTTTTACTTCAGTCCAGGAACTTGGTGGCAAGCACATTTTTCCTCTCTGTGTTAGAGAATCCCAAATCTTCAGCCTGTACCCTCTCAGGGGCTTCAGGCTGCTCACTCTCTGCAAGTCCCACACTGAACTCACCTTTGACCCCTTCCCTACCACCCTGGATGGCACCTTTTGGACTCAGTTGCCCTCTCACCTATGAGTAAATCTGAAACCTAAAAATGGTCCTTGGCTGCTAATAGCTAGCATCACCACAACCTACCATCTCTACTTACAAATATACCTTCCAAATTCTACCACCTCTCACCAGTTCACCAACCACTGGCATCCCTGTACATCCTCTCTCCTGGACCACTTACTTGTTCTCCCTATTTCCACTTTGGCCATGCTGCAGTTCGTTTTCCATGGAACATAGCTCCCATTTTATCACTCACTGCCATAAATCATCCAGTGGATTCTCAAGGCCCTTAGAACATAATCTAAACTCTGTGGAATTACCTACACATTCCCACGTGGCCGGGTACCTGCCTACCTCCCTGACCTCATTTCCTATCACACTCATTCTCTTTCATGAGACTCCCACCGCCTGGCAAAGATTGCCCCGACCACCTTAACCAAAGCAGTCATGTTCCCTGGACTAGCTCCCAGTCTTTCTGTCACACTACTCTATTTTATTTTCTTCTGGCACTTGCCACTGTCTGAAGTTCTTATTTATTCGTTTGTTTGCTTTCATCTGTCTCCCCCACTAGAATGAACACCTTGACAATAAGGCCCTTATCTGACCTGTTTATTTATATATGCTTAGCACCTAGCATGGTGCTAGGCATTTTACTGAATGGATTGATACGTGGGAAAGAAAATGAGTGAACATAATTTAAGTTACGTAAAATTTAATTCCACAGAATATGATTTTTATTAATAAGTGTGAAGTATTGCCATTAGATGAGCCATCATTCACTAACTGTGTGACTTTAAATCATTATTTAATATCCTTACTCAGTTTCATCATCTGGGAAATGGGTATAGTGATCTCATAAGGGTGTTAAAAATAAGAAAGAAGATGTGCATAAAATACTTAGCACTATCCCTGGCACATGATATACATTTAATAAATGTTAGCTATTAGTGGAGGATAAGATTAGGATATTCTAGTTATCTTAAAAACAAGATTTTTTTTTTGATTGTGGAAACTGATAGCTACCCAGATAGTGGTCCTCAGAAAACTGAATGACGTGATGAGAAATCCCAAATACACCTCTCTTCTCTATTCCCATCCAATTGTGATACCCTCTAAGACAGAAATCATGCTTTCCTCTTCACTCCCACAGAATACCCACGGAGCTTTCCTACCACTGTCCCTGCCTTCAAATTATCTCCTTTCTACAGAACAGTATTTTGGTTAAGAAAGAGGCTCTAAGCTCAACTCCTCTTATGGTCTCAAGACCTACCATAAGTTGGTCCCATCCTTCCTACCAATCTTACATACAACTGATCTTGAGGGTCATTTTCAGTCTAGTCAGAACAACACCCCCATAGTGAGAGGGAAGATGGCACAGTGGTTAAGAGTGTGGAATCTGGAGCCAGATTGCTTGGCTCCCAATACCAGTTCCATCACCTAATCACTTACTAGTTACTTAGCCTCTCTGTGCGTCAGATTCCTCATCTGTAAAATGGCAAGGAGAGGAGCATTACATACAGCTTGAACTTGTGGTGAGAAATGTATAAGACATACAAAGCACTCAGCACAAGACATGATGATGATGATGATGATGGGACTCCATTCAAAACCTACAGTCATCCTTCTAAAATACAAATCTAATCACATGACATTCATGTTCAAAAACCTTCAATGACTGTCCATCGCCAATAGGATGTAGTGCGAAATCCTGGGTGTAGGATACTAAGCACAGTACATATTCTTCCCACTGTGGCGCTAACCCACCTTTCCAATGTCATCTCTCATTACTCTCCTCCGCCACCTCCCTACCGGAGACCCAGAATCTGTGCTTTAACCAGTCATCACTTTTGCTATTCCAGGAACACACCATGGCATTTTGTTTCTGTTTCATTTGCTGAAATTCCCTTCCTATTCCCATTTACCTGCTAGCTAAGCTCCTGTTCAATCTTCAAGACCCACACTAATGTTCCCTTTTCATAAAGTTCTCCCCAAATCTTCCAGTCAGTGACTCCTACCTCTAAACTCCCACATTCTACCTAGAAAACCTGAATGTACAACCCTGTACGATCATTTTCCAGTTGACTTCTCTGTGTCTCTTTTTCTCTGTGACCTCCTCAAGGACAGGAACCTATTTGCTTCTTTCTTTGCATGATGTCTGCAGGTGCCCAATCAAAGACTGTGTGACTGAACAAAGAGGTACCTGTTAAGCAATGTGCCCCAAGCTCATTTCTAGCAGAGGGAATCCAAAACCGCAAAATCATTCTAGTAAGAAGATGACTAAAAATGAAAGCAGTTTTCAGGTTAAGCATCTTTTGAATCCATGATCTGCTTGATTTGCATGTCTTTTGACTTCCGACACCTCTATATTGTGCAATTTTCTACTTATTTTTAGAGCCTGAGCCATTTCATTAGAAGATGGGTCAAGAAAATATACACATTTTTCAAGACTTCCAAAGTAAGGTATATCTGAAGGTTTACCAGTTAATATTTCTCCTACTTTAAAGTAATTCTAAAACATCATACTGTTTTTTTTACATATGTGTGCTCAATGATTTATTTAAAATATTATTTATTTATTACGTCTCTATCCCCACCAATACAACGTAAGTCCTGGACAACAAATCTCAGGCCTACATGAAGGAGGAGGAGGAGGGAAGGCATACTAAGCTTTATGTCCTTATTTGTTTAAATAATTTTATTATAATGGTTTTATTGGTTTAGATGTAATTTGGGGATCTCCTCAAGTGTGTTCCATAGAACACTAACCTATCACATTAACCTATGAAAACTAACACACAAAAATTATTCCATGGTCAAGTAAGTTTGGAGAAAAATATGTGCTATATCTCTTTAGTGAAAAGTCACACAACACTTTGGCATATTAAAAGCTCTGAGAGGTCAACGAGTGAAGAACTCAGTATTTAGCAAACTCATTTACCAGAGGAGCCTTTCATCTTCCTTGGAACAGGTGTTGGTGGAACTCATTTTGGGAAATACTGCACCGTTTACTATCTAAATGGCCCACTACGACTAACCTATGGGTCATAAATAATCTTAATTCATAACATAGTTCAATGGAATTTTAAAGGGCATCCGTCACTGTCACCCACATGGGTCTTAAGTCCCATATATGTGCGTCTCACAAGTTATCATTCAAAGCACATATAAAGGGAATGGAGACCAAACGAATTGTTATAGCTCGGTAAGAAAGTTTTTCTTTACACAGAACCAGAATTTCTTTCTCTATAGATCCTATCCATTCATTTTAATTCAGCTTCTGGGAGCCAGAAAGAATAAATCTAAAAGTGTTACCACTTTTTCAGCCAGAAAGTCAAAATTATCAAATAGAATCTTTGGTTGCTGGTAGAAGAGCAATCAAAAAGCCTACTTATCTCTTTCTCTGAAAAGAAGACAAAAAACCTGCTGACGATCTATAGATGCCTAGCATACCAGGCCATCATGAATGATGAGTAATGATTAGAAGATAATGACTTTGAAAACTGAAATGAAATGGCCGTGCAGTGACAAACAACCAATGCGAAGAGTCCTGATTTGACAGCAAAACAAACTAAACCCCTTTTATGAGATGAGGAGTATGTCTTAGGTAATAAACACTTAAGTAATTAGATGGTTTTTATGGAGATAGCTATAAACTGAGACATGGGGAAAAAGATCTTGCTAATAGGCTGACGCCCAGGGAGGTGGGTATATAAAGGCCAGGGCAGAAGAGAGAAGCACTGAAACACCAAGAAACTTCTCTTCTCAACCCAACAAAACCCAGCTTTTGATACCATGGCTTGCTGTTCTCCCTGCTGCTGCAGCGTCCCCACCGGCCCTGCCACCACCATCTGCTCCTCTGACAAATGCTGCCGGTGTGGAGTCTGCCTGCCCAGCACCTGCCCACATGACATCAGCCTCCTTCAGCCCATCTGCTGTGACACCTGCCCTCCACCCTGCTGTGAGCCTGACACTTATGTGCCAACTTGCTGGTTGCTCAACTCTTGTCACCCAACTCCTGGGCTGAGTGGGATCAACCTGACGACCTACGTTCAGCCTTGCTGTGAAAGTCCCTGTGAGCCCTGCTGTTAAGCAGCCATGATTCTGTACAGGTTCAGTCATGTGCTTCTCAACAACCCACCATCACCCGGCCTTCAACACCTGCTACTACCCACAGCAAGCTAAATCGATCCCTAGTCCCTGGGCCATGTTGTCATGAATTAGCCCAACTTCTTAAACCTTCCTCCTTTGGGAGAGTTGGAGATCTTCTTTCCATTAGGCTATTTCATTGCTCTTTGAGAAATAACCGCTTTGACTATTCATTAATAAACTTCATTCTGGCTTAGCAAACATGGCCTTGTGATTCTTTACTCCAGGTTCCCTCCTTAGGCAACGCGGATGCCACCTAAACCTGAACAGCAAGTCATCCTACCCAAGATCTACCCGAGCAGAATGAGAGCTCTCGTGGTGGAATCACTGAAAAATTAAATACTGGCTCTTTGTGAGAGGTTAAAAGGTAAACAATTTCAGGAGGTCATTTTGTAGGATCTTTTTATTCAACAGATATTTTTTTTGAAGACAACCATTGTGCCAAGCAACATGCTAGAGTCTAGAGATTAATATGATGTTTTTAAAATATTTTATCTATTTTAGTTTCTATTACTCCTGAAATTGATTTTTCTTTCTTCCTTAATTGACTAAATAAATCGATCACTTAGCTAGGGTGTGGAAATAATTTTGACTCCCATTCATTGTCATCAATAAAATTCTAAGCTCAGTGTCATTTTAAGGAGTATATACAGAGAGTACCAAAAACATATACACATTTTAAGAAAGAAAAACTGTATTAAAATTGCAATTCTCAATATATACCGATAACAAAAGATGAATACAAGTCACATTTGACTTCTGCAATGACAAGTGGTGCTCAAAGTGGTTACCACCAGCGTCCAGACACTTCTGATCACAGCAAACTACTGCTTGAGCAACGTTGACCAAAGTGTCCACTTGTACACATTTTTTTTGGCTCCCTGGTATTATCCATTTCTTGGTATATGCTGTCTTCTAGGAAAACCGATTTAAATATTAGCAAAATATTTATTGAGTATTCATTGCTTCCTCAAATTAGGCTTGGCTTACATTAGTCATAACTATATTTAGAAGTTTACTAGTCCAAATGACATAATATCAAGTCATTGAAATAAACTGAAAATATCAGGCTATATATAGTACAGTCTTCTTTATACACCAGAAACAGTCACACAATTATGGGAGCAAAAACATACACTTCTTCCTATAACAACACTTTTATGATGACCATTAATTCATCTCCTTAGTTGTCCTGGAAAAACCCAAGTGCAGTAAGGATTTTGCATTAAGTACCCAGGATGCAGTCTAGTTGTGCGTTTTCTTGCACTTGCCTTAGGACTTTGGATCATTTGCTTCTCTCTCAGCCTCTGTTTCCTCCTTGTTACAGCAGAAATACTACTCTCTTCCCTGCTTATGTCTCAGGATTATTGTGAGGCTCAAATGACCTAAAGCGTCCACAGCAGCACTCTGGACACAGGAGAGGGACTCTCACCGTCACACAGGTTCCCCGCTTTCTCACCAAAAGGCATCCTTCTATTTCTTGAAAACTGTGTTTTTCCCAAATGGCTTTTTAAAAGAATAATTCAGTCCTTTCATTTTTGTTCATAAATACATTTACAAGTATCAGTGAGAGTTTTAGGGTTCACATAATTATGGTTATTGTGCCAAGTTACCTCTTTTTTAGTCAAAAGCAAAGTAGTTTGATGTTTTCATACATGTTTGTAAGGAATAAATATTTAGACTTTATTTTTAATACTGAAAATAACTCTAAGTGTCCTATTATTACTACGGTGGCCCTTTGGGCATTCAAAGACCCTTGGCTAATTAAAAAGCCCCACCTGGAAACCAGGAGATGTGTGTCCTAGTCCCGGCTCTGCCTCGGGCCATCTCTATGATCCTGAGCAAATCCCTTGAGTTCTTTGGGTTTCAGATTCTAAGTCAGTAAAGTGGGTTGGTCAACCGAGTCCTCTCTGAAGTTGCTTTTAGTTGTGACATTCTACGGTCCTAGGTTGTCCAGAGACATCGTAAATAACAAGCACTCCATGCCACTAACCAACCCCACCCCACCTTATTCCTTTTACAGCTTTCCTTTGTAATAGCTAACATTTGGTGAATCCACTGGACACTCAAATAGGTGCTTCATGCACATTATCTCATTTATTTCTACCAAAAACACTAGGAGGTAACTACCATTATTCTCCCCACTTTACCAGTGAGGAAACTGAGGCTGAGGAAGTTACTTGCAAAAGTTACACAAACAGTGACAGAGGAGGGATTAAACCTGAAGCTGCCTGAATCCAAAGTCTCTTCTCTTTCCACTTCACCAAAGTACTTGTCTCCTCTGCAGACAGAAATATGATAACATTGCTCTTTTTATCCAGGAGAAAGTATATGCCCCTTGGCAATACATTCTCAACTATCCCCTGAATTGTGTATGTGGTGGTAAATAGTAACTCAGCTTTCTCTGAGATTCAAAACAAAATGAGAGTATACAATGAGTCTAGAAAAAAACGGTTTACATTTCTAAAGTGAAAACAAATCATCCTTTTTTTTTACAAATATATATGTATATATTTTATTAGTTTCAGGGATACAAAGCAATGTGTTAGTTAGATGTTTACGCCCCTCACAAAGTGATAACCCCCCCATCTACTACCCCTCTGACGTTGTACGTAGCTGTTACAGTACCATTGACTGTATTCCCCATGCTGTACTTTACATCCCGTGGGGGGGGAGGATATATATATCTAATATGTCTATGTAATTGTAGTTGACATTCAATCCTACTCTCCTCCAGCCTCAGGTGTACAGTGCCCTGTTCAGGCACCCACACGGTCCTTGAAGTGGTCCCCGTGATAAGTTCAGCACCCATCATGCTTACCCTCCATAAGCTAAAGAGTAAAATAAACGAGCAAACAACAGAAAGAGACTCAGAGATACAGAGAAAAAATCCGATGGCTGTTAGATGGGGGTGTCTTAGGGCAGTATGCGTGGGTTGTCGACTCCTACCTCGTCCACTTTTTATACTCTGTGATGCTTGGATAAGGACTCTTTCTCCTTTGGCTGGTTTTCTATTAGATTCCACCAATGGAGGGCTCTACAAAGAGACCATAAGGCCTGTGGAAGGAAGTAGGGTCTTGTTACCCTAGCAACAGTCTTTCATCTGGCAGAGCAATAGGTCCTAGTGTCCAGCTTCTGTCCATACTTCGAAAACAATAGCATCACTGCACCTCCTCATAAATACCAGCATCAGCAAGGAAGTGACTCCTCTTTCCCTCCCACAAAGGTCCAAACCCTGACCCCACAGGACCTCCCTTCTGAGCATCTGAGCTAAAAGCACCGTCTGGAAAGCCCTGGAGGTCTGAGCCCCGCTCAGCAGGACCACTCTTCCATGCTTCTAGATCCGGTTCACCACCACCTCTACTCTTCACTCCCAGCCCTAGCGCTGGTAGCTGTTTCATGAGTATGTTTCCTCAGTTTTCCTTTTGTTTTTTTTCAGTCCTCTAACACCTATTTAACCAATTCCCTATCTTCAAATTCTCTCTGTTGAAATACCTTGTGTGAGGGTTTTCTTATTTTCCTGATAAAATTGATACAGAAGCATTCCATAAATGCTGGTTATCATTATTTTCCAACCTTTCTTCTTTAAATATTTATTCCACGTGTTCTAGCCTCCAGACTCCACCTTGTGATCCAGGCTCTATGCTAGGAACTGCAGAAACCAAGAAAAAGAAGACATAGTCCCTGCTTTGAAGGGGAGATTACATTCTAGTCAAGAGAATCAACATGTGTACAAAAATTGCAGCAAAGTTTTATGGGAGGATATGGGGTACAATGAACAAACAAAGGAGGGTGTGGCCAAGTGTGCTAGAGGCAGGGGCTGGGAGTAATGACAGAACAATGTCATAGAAAAAGTCATCGCTTTTCTTGCCTGAAATGCACCTACCTCTTTTCTAAGCATTTCTGATGGAAACAACTTAATCCTAATCTTCCACGAAGGCTTTTTGATCATTTTAGCCCTCTTTCGTTGTATTTCCTCTTGTGGGAATTCTCACAGTACCCAGAGGAGAAGCAGCCATTGATTGAATAACTCTACTGTGCCACACACAATGCTAAATAATTTGCTAAAGTAATTCTTATTTAATCTTTATTTAATTCTTGCAATAAAACTATAGTAGATGATTATTTTCCCCAAATTTGTAGTTGAAAAAACTGAAGCCCCAAAAGCTCAAATAACTTGATCTAGGTCTCACAACATGTAAGTTAGAATCGGCATTCAAACCTAGCTCTGACACTCCTTCCATTACCCCATCATGTACTTAATTATACGAGGCTTGAATCATACACAAAGGGATTTCTAGCCTGTTCCATCAGATCACATACTCCTAGAGGACAGGGACTGTGTCTTCTATTTTCCATCTCTACCACACTCTTCAGCATATAGTAGCAACTCAATAAATACTTCACTTATAATGAATGGATTTGCTGATCAGTCTCCTTTACTGTAGTTACATACTAGCGTTAGCCATGACTTGTTAACACTATAACTAATTTAAAGTGGAAGGACTTTTAAAAATGTAACTGTCTGTTTGATAGGAGGTGATTATCAGTTTTGAGAGTGGTTTTGAAAATTAGAATCAGCAGGTCAGCAGTTTGGTTTTTCTGAAAAGAAAGAACTTTTTCATGCTGTTTTGCAAAGAGATGCAAGCTCATTTTTCAGACCATATGTAGTCTCAGGGACCTAGGTTTTAATATGCTCTGATTTGTGGTGAAAAAAAATTAACCAATGTCATCCCAATCAATGTAAGTTAAAAATCAAGATCCTTTATAAAATTGGGAGCTTATTTATCTTTATACATAATTGTATATAGCAATACTGTAGTGGGTCGGTATAAAAACTCATCTAGCAGGCTCTGAAATTCCCAATCCAGATTATGTTGCATATCTTTGAAATTCATTTATTCCCTCAAATCCATGAAAAAATAGCAATTGACTCTCGTAGAATAAAAGTCCCACAGGTTTGACTTCCCAAACACATCCCGGGTACACATTTTGGGGGAAATCATTTCTTACTTTACAGGGAATTTACTCTTGATTCTTTACACTCAGCAGTGACCACTTGCAAGAACAAATTCCGGTTGATAAAAAGAGAAAAGTCAGAGTAATATTGATTGATTTACTTCTGATTGAGTAAGTGGAGAACATACGCTGACACCGTTTTTGAAACTGCAACAGGAAGCAAGTTTGAATGTAACAACATAACAAAATAAAACCAAAGGAGAGCTCATTGGCGGGCTGATAAATAACAAGTTAATGAGTTATTTGTATGGGATTATACAAACAACAAGAAGCATTCCGATGGACAGAGGCCATGTTCCCTGAGACATGTGGATATAAAAGATTCACAGCAGACAGCTTTATAGAATCAAACCTTCCTTTGCAACACAAATCTACCCAATCCACTGTCACCACGTCTTACTGTGAGTCTTGTCTCCAAGGATGCGGTAGCACCCCCACTGGCCAGGCTACCACCGTCTGCTCCCCTGATGTGTGCTGTCAATTTGGTGTCTACCTGCTGTCCACAGGAGACCAGCCTCCATCGGCCCACCTGCTGTGACAGCTGCCCCCAACCCTGCTGCATGCCTGACTCCTACCTACCATCATGTTGGAGGCTCAACAGCTCCCACCCTGCTCCTGAGTGAAATCTCTGCCACAACCTGCACCCAGCCCTGTGAGTGTGAAGCACCTTGCTACTAGCCAAACATGTTTCAAAGAGCTTGCCCACATTGTCCTAAGGGACTGTCATTTGGGCTGCTCAGCAAATGGTCTTTAAGTAAAAGCTCTGGCAGAAAATGTTCTGACACTATGGCTTCAGTTTTGCTGAAGTGTTCTTTCTGTTTTAAACGATGATTTCAAATGAAAAGTGGAAAAAAATGCTATCATGGACCTCCTCGCTTTAAAAGAAAACAACCACCACTGCTCCCTAAACCATGCACTGTCTCAGTATTTAATGCTATAATTACCCAACAACTGTTGACACATGCATGCATCATGAACCTGTAAATATGTCCAGCAAAATTACACTTTCTGATGACATCAACATAAAATTTCATAGCCAAAAGGAGGCCTTCCAGGGATACGTAAATATCTGAAGAAAATTGTCTAGATAATAAAATATATTAAGTTCTAGTCTTGAATCATTTTAAATTCCAAGGTTAGCAGCTACTTTTAATTTTAATTTTTTCCCTGCCTCTTTAAGTAATTCCCATACGTCCTTAAAGAGACTGAGAAACTGGCAGATCAACATACTCACAGAAGGGGCCCAAAGACTGAGCTGAGCCACGTTTTTTCATTGTCTCATTAAGGTGAAGGTTTGAATGTAAAACTGTTTTGACAATGGTAAAGCACTTCACAAGTGAAATGAATCATTTTGCCTATGTAAAGTATTATTATTATAAAGGGCTATTCTAAAAATAAATGCATACCTTTTTAATTCTAATATAGAATTTAATCCAATTCAATAAACATTTATCAAATGCCTACTATGTTCCAGGCACTGTCCTAGGTGCTTGACAGAGACAAAGAAGATTAAGACAAAATTCCCACTTTCAAGGAGTTTGCATTGGAGGGAGGAAGACAGTACAAATGATAAACTATAACACAGAGCAGAATGAAACGAGGTCTAAATGGAAAACCAGGCAGCATCCTTTGTGAGAGCAGAGAAAAGAATGAAAACATAGACAAGCACCACCTACAGTTTCCTTAGGAGATATGTGAGCTGCTGATTGAGGGATGAGTACGATTTGAGAAGTAGAGAACCGGGGAAGGACATTTTAAGAAACAATGTGTTCATGGTCACAGAGGTATAAATTACCTAGGAGACTCTAACCTTCATTTTTATTTGATGTGCTTTGTGATAAATATTAATATGTAAGCAAAAATCAAACCAACTTCAGCAACAAGTCCTTTTGCTCATAAAATATCTGAGGCTTATTTGCCAATGACATGTAGTATTTTCCACTGATATGTTTTAGCCAGCTCTCTTCTCTTTTACACGAGCCATGTTGGATTTCATTAATGTGCCCTCAGAAGCAACCCACCATGGAATCTGTATTTTGTGTTTATTCAACAACCATTTGCCATCCAACAAATTATGTAATTTATACTCTACTATCTGAATAGTTTTGTGCCTACCCTGGGAATATATGTGAAGATGTTGGAATCATAGTATTTACCCATTGGAGATGATACGGTTCAACGTCACCTGTCACCCTACATTGAGGCAAACGAAGGCCATCTGAGGTGAACAATGTTGTAGAAGACATGCCTCAAAGGAATTTACAACCTAATTGAAGACCCAAGATACGAAATGAAATAAACACACAAAGTAGGGAGTAAGTCAGTGGAAAAATGATTTCTATGAACGCTAAAGTTCTAAATCACATTGGACAGATCCCTTTCCAAAACTCGCTATGGTTCTGCGAATCTTACGATTTCTCCTTTTAGTATCCATTTCATTTTATTTCAAAGTAAGTATATTATTCATATGAAAAATAAAATGAAGGCTGAGATGATTTTATTTTAATGGTACATTTAACGAAAGACAGAAAGTGGGTGGATCTTTCCTTCCAGAGATTTATATTTTGATTCACTACAAGACTGACATCGTATTAGAAATTGTTTTTTTTTTAAGAGAGAGAGTATTGTAATATTTGGAAACTCACTATAGCTTTACTAAAAATAATGAAAAAGGGGGTTTATCTTATTCCATTCTGGCTGTCATCTTGCTCAAACGAACCTGAATTATATCATTAATAAATAAGGCAAATATGCCTGAGATGCAACATTCATCTATAAGTAGCCATGTTCTTATTGATTTTATTGAGTAGAAAACTGAGTTGCATGATCTGAAATTAGTAATTAAAAATCACATCATGGCATGCATCTTCTTTTCAACTAAGGGAGAAAAAACAAGGAGAAGAATTTTGCCTCTGAACCTATAGCTAAATTATCACTTAGACTGATTATCCATAATTCATGTAAGGTTTAACATACCAGGACCGTGTGATGAAAAAATGTGACCATCTAATGACAAAAATGACAAGTCAATGAGTCAAAAACATGATTACTTTAATAAGGGCAGGAACTCCTAATGGACAAGTAAATACCAAACTGATTAGAGAATCTTGGTGGAAAACAGTGGTACAACAAAAATAAATAGGAAGCCTTCTGGTTAGACCAGCACCCATTAGGGAGAGTATATAAGAGCCCCAAAGCAAGAGGAGATATTTGCACCTCAGAAAACTCATCTTTATTTCTGAAACCAGAAGCACACCACACTCCCACCGCCATGGCTTGCCGTGCTCCCTGCTGCTGCAGTGTCCCCACTGGTCCCGCCTCCACCATCTGCTCCTCTGACAAATGCTGCCGGTGCGGAGTCTGCCTGCCCAGCACCTGCCCACACACCACTTGGTTACTGGAGCCAACCTGCTGTGACAACTGCCCCCCACCATGCCACATTCCTCAAACCTGTGTGCCCACCTGCTTCCTGCTCAACTCCTGTCTGCCCACCCCAGGCCTGGAGACCATCAACCTCACAACTTACACTCAGCCCTGCTGTGAGCCCTGCCTCCCAAGCTGCTGCTGACCGATGGCTGCTTCGCCCAATGCCTGACAATGAAGAACCCAGAAGTTGGCTGTTCAGTATTCACTTGCCTCAGTAGTTTATCAGATATTGGGGTAGACCAGATGGCCCAGATACGGGAAACCTACTTTTCATTTTAATGGAAAAAAATGTTTTTTAAATTATTATGGTTATTTGGCTGAATAATCACTGGGTTTATTTGGGCAGGTGAATGTCATCTATTATCAAAACACTACTGAAATCTGTAAGACCTCAGACTATATTTTCTTGGTCATGTTGCTCCTTGGATCCCATTTCTTATATTGGGTATTTTCACAAAGGGGAAAAAATTATTGATGGGTTTTCCAATAAACTTTATTTCTCTGGCAAGATGTGTTCTTGTTTATGTTAGAGTTTTTGGTATATTTCTTTCATTTAAAAAAAGGTAAATATAAGATTTATTTTTAAAGAATCTATTAGAGGAATGACTAGAACTATCTTACTAACATGGCTTGCTAACTTTAAATTGGTTGTCTTTTATGTTCGTCTTCTCTCTCCTCTTCCTCAAACAAGTACAATTTTGGGGTGAGACATTTATTTACCTATCCTTTGCTAGGTAAATCACATGTATTAACTCATGTAATCCTTAAAACAGCACTAACAGATGAGAAAAATGGAGCTTTAACAGATAGCCAACATTGTCAAAGTCATAAAGTTATTAAGAAAACCGGAATTCAGTTCTTGTATGTCTGACTTGAAAGCCCAGTTCTTTCTACCACATCACTGAGCCTCCAGTACCAACAGAGCCATGAGCTGAATGAACACAGTTATGATTTTAACTTAAAATAAGCAAGAGAAATAAAAAGTGTAAGAATCTTTAACAAAATCATCACATCCAATTGTAATAGAAAAAGATTAAAAGTGGCAGGTATTCAATTCCAAGATTTGGGTCATTTAATACGCCTATCAATTTAGACTTCATTTTTCCTTAGAAAGAACTTCAAGTGGTCAACTCTAGTACCAGGGCAGTAGGACTGTATCTCTACCTGCCACCATACTCAGCACAGAATTCCACCCCAGTAAGCAACAGAATGCCAAGTACTTTTCAGGTGATAAACTAAGAACTAGAACTAAAACCCTGATTAAACATGATTTAATCTACTACTTAATTTTACTTCATTTTACCAACCTACTTAATTTTTTCTTATGCAGATTATCCTTTTTCAAGTCATCCGTATATATAATATATAATATGATTATATCCATATATATCATATTATATATAATATATAATACATATATATCATATTATATAATATATAATATTATCATATTATATTATATACATATTATATATATTATATATAATATTACTTATATAATATATAACACATATACATACTATAGTATATATGTATAACACATATAGAAAGGCAAAAGTCAAAATCTGAAAAAGCATTGAGCTAAAACCAAGAGTGCATATGAAATAGAAAAAGTTAGGGCAAGGAAGGGGAGAAGCAAATGCCTTTGAACAAACATGTTTCTAAATGTCTTCTGTGTGCCTGTCCGTCTCTCCAGAGAAGGATTTCTCAGAGAACCCCACAAGGTCATTAACAGCTCAACTGTAAATGAACAGCACTTAGAAGACAAAAGCTAGGTGAGACACAACCTGGGATACAGTCAACAAGGAATTGAGTCCATTGACTCATTCATTTGGCCAATATTTCTTGAGGGCTTCCCCTGTGCCAACCACCATATCCATGCTAGGAGGATAAAGATAAAAGAAATGTTATTAGCTAAGGTGCCCTCCAGTTTCTCTCAAATCTGGTGAAGGAGACAGACAAGTTATTATCATCACAATACATGTTGTATGAATATAATTACCATGCTGTGTGATTTCTGCTGCGACTGACATGTAAGCTCACTGCACGCCATTGCAAGCACGCACAAAGAGGAACAAAAGCCCAGATTTGGAGATTCAGTGAGAGCGTGCGAAACAGTTATGCTACCCAGGCTCAACATTAAAAGACGATGAGGCAGAAGGGGTGGGGAGCAGTTGTTCCAGACAGAACAGCAGCTTACTAACTCACGGATGTATTGACGATGGGGAGAAGCGGATGAGGCAAGCAGGAGAGAAGACATGCCCAGAGTCTGGGTGGGGCAGTCAAATGGGGTTTAGACTAAAAACCTCAAAGCAGCGAGAGATTTGAAGCAAGAGACTAACAATCATTTTATTTCTGTTCCCTTCTGTTTCCTTTTATTATCAATCTTAAATTTACGCCTTTACTGTCACAGATACCCCATTGCCTATAGAATGGTATAATTTTAAAACCCGGGCATGTTCTTGGGTGTGTAGATTTTCAGCACTTTGAAATCTGCCATCTAATCAAGAATCAATGTGATCTTCATTCACTTACAGGAAAAAAGATACCCTTTGTTTCTAAAAATAAAATATGTTTAGCATCTCTGATACATACTTTTAAACTTAATTTTAAACCACATAAAAAGGTAGCTCAATCCCAACAGGTCATATACTTAGTTTTTACCAAGTTAGTCACCAGGCCAGCTAAGGCAAATTATCTCACCTCTCTTAGACTCACTATCCTTATTTATAAACAAAAGAGAGTGATTCTCAGGTCTCCTGACCAATGCAGACAAAATACATTTTAACAAACTACAAGTCTTTTCAATAAAAGAGATGAGTCTACTATCATAAACTTACTTTACAACTGTTTCTAATCTGTAACCTGAAGTCTTATTCGTAATTATGGAAACATACACTTTATACAGAACAGTAACAATTCCTTTATCCTTATAAGCTGGACTGAAAGTCATATTGTACTCTGAGGAAGAGAGTGATATCTTTCTGCCATGAAATTCTGATTGTGAAAGTCTGCAAACCCCTTTGTAATATTTTTCTTAGAATGTCAAAATAACTTCCTTCTGCTTATTGTTTTTATTCTCTTAGAATCAAGTCTTTTTCCTTCCTATCATAATGTACAGTAACAGTAATTTATAATAATATATTATGTGTGTGCTAAACCTTTCAGCAGAGTCCAAGTCCCATGGGAGCAAGGATGGTGTCTATTTTGTTCATTGTTATATAGCCAACACTTATCACAGCACCTGGCACATGGTAACTGCTTGATAACTGTCTATCAAGTTATGTTTTTAAATACTGAAAAATTGTAATCAGTCATAAATAAAAGGGTGAGCAATTTGGCAGGTTTTCACTCAAAAGTAAATCTCGGTGAGGTCCAGGGACACGAGCAGAGATCATGCATCTTTTCTTCCAAAAGGGGTCATAGAGAATTTTTTTAATTTGAAATTTATTAATTTCTGTGCCAACCATTTCCTCTAATTATAGGTGTGGACATTTATATATAAGTTTTCCTATTTCATATAAGGTTGTTCTTTCACCTGCCTTCAGCTATACTTTTCTTCCTTGGATTATGTTTCTTCCCCCATCCCTTACCTTAAGTTTGATCTGCAACTTTAGATAATGATGGTAGTAATTTATTTTTGTATAGCATTTCATGGTTGTCTATGGACTTTATCCCATTTTATGTCAGGGAAGCCTCACAATAACCTTCTGAGAAGAAGAATGTAAATATTACTACCTTATTTTGCAGAAAAGATAAATGAGGTTCCAAAAAGTGAATTACTTGCCATAACAAAAAAGGTAGTGGGCAGTATTGGGACCATAAATAACTCTTCCGACTCCTAATATGGTCCTCTCGAATCTACACTCCTCCCAAACAAACCAAACAGACATCCCACCATCAAGCACTGATCCTCAGACACACTTGAAGGAGGAAGTGGGAAATGTGGGAAGAACGCTGGCTTGAAGGATGAGTGAGTCAAAGCTGAGTGGAAACGGTTGGATCAGGATGATCCCGGACATGAGCCCCCTCTGTGTTCCCTCTTACATCCTGAACTGTGCCTGAATTCAAATGGTGTCCTGGAACTAGAGATCAGGTCTTCCCTAACACAGCTCTATTTGATCTGGAGAAAAAACTGCACTACATTGGAAAACAAAACAAAACAACGAACAAAATCAAATGTGAACATATTAGCTTAGGGCCCATAACCACTTTCCATTTGTAGCAATTCCATTTAAATAGTAGCATAATGGTCTTAAACTATAAGACATAAGCTAAAAATTCAATTTTTCCACTCTTAACAGTGAAGGAAACAAAGAGAGACAGTTCTCAATAGATAGATAAATGACAATGCACATGTGAAAAAATGTCATAGCCTAACTTGTTATAAGAGAAAAATACACTAACAAAATTTCATTTTTCACCCACCAACTGGCAAACACTTTTAAAATAAATATCCATCAAAAGAATATAGAAACAGGAATTCTCAAAGATAGCTGGTGGGAATGCATAAATAGAAAGAAACAGGTAAATAGAACCATTCTGGGGGGGAGGGGAAATGGGGTAATGACTATCAAAGGCCTTAAAATATTGTTAATTAACATTTGTTCCAATAATTCTACCCAATAATCATTTCTTCCCTGAAATAATCAGAAATGTGCATAAAGATTTATACACAGTTGTTTACTATTGCCAAAATTATCGTAGAAAAAAGTTGAAAATAACATAAATGATTAATAATGTGAAATTTTTAAGTAACTTAGAAGTACAACTATATGATGAATGCTAGGAAACATTAAAAATAACATTATCAAATACACTTAAGAATATAAGATAATGAAAACATATGTTTAAACAAAAAGGAAAGTTACAGAACAGTATGTACAATATGATTTCAATAATGAAATAAAATGATAAACAAATGTATAGAAAAATGACTAGGGGGATGTATATATAAAAATTAATGGAGAATTTCTCTTGATAAAATTATCGATGAGTTGTTTTCTTTATACTTTACTATATTTTGTAAATTTTTTAATATGTAATATTCTATAGGAAAAATGGAATAGGTATTTTTTTAAAGTCTGCTCATATTTCTCAATAGTATTTCTTCATATTAATGTAAGTTTAATCATCAAAAGTCCCAAAAGCAAACTAATACAATGTGATATGTCAATTACATATCATTAATTAAGTAATTTTAAACAGGTCCCAAAGCTAAAAGAAAGTTAGCTAAAATTATGTTTAGCTCTTTAAAACAAGAATACCTCATCAGATCAACTGATACAGATCAAGGTAAACAGAATAAAAACTGACCAGCACTAGAGATAAGACCTACAAACTACAGGTGTGCTGACATGCAATATTCCCCAGAAGGGCTGGTGTTGGAATTCTAATAGCAGAAGCCTTTGGTAATACCTCATAAAGCTCCTGTTCCAGTGACAAATAGCAAGAATAATAAGCTCAAATTTAGCAAAGAACTCAAATAAAGGTTAATTGGGAGAATAGAGACTGTTTACAAGCATCTAAATGTCAAACCAATTAAAGGATAATGGATACACTAACATAAACAAGAACCAGGAAAGAAGCCTTCTGGTTGGACCAACACCCATTAGGGAGGGTATATAAGAACCCCAGAGCAAGGAGAGACAGGATCACCCCAGAAACCTCATCTGTCTGGAAACAAAACCAATAAAAACCAGATTCCCACCGCCATGGCTTGCCGTGCTCCCTGCTGCTGCAGTGTCCCCACCGGTCCCGCCTCCACCATCTGCTCCTCTGACAAATGCTGCCGGTGCGGAGTCTGCCTGCCCAGCACCTGCCCACACACCACTTGGTTACTGGAGCCAACCTGCTGTGACAACTGCCCCCCACCATGCCACATTCCTCAAACCTGTGTGCCCACCTGCTTCCTGCTCAACTCCTGTCTGCCCACCCCAGGCCTGGAGACCATCAACCTCACAACTTACACTCAGCCCTGCTGTGAGCCCTGCCTCCCAAGCTGCTGCTGACCGACGGCTGCTTCGCCCAGTGCCTGACATTGAAAGAGTCTACCCAGAAGCTTTAGTGTTCACCTGTCTCAGTACCTGCAACTCATTGACTTTGCTTCCGAAGTTGGAACAAGGATGGCACTATCACTGACAATCCCCCACCCCCATAAAAAAAGCAAGAGACTTTTGATGGCCATGTAGCAGATATCAGTAACCAAGGGCAATTTGAACAGGTGGATGCCTATGGGTTTCCCAAAGTTGTTCATGTCCTTCATATTAAAGTGTATCTTTCTTTGGGTATTTGGGAATTCTGTTTTTAGTCTTTGGTGGTATCTTCCTGGAAATTAAGGAGCTTTTTCATGATCATCCTAATAAATTTTGCATCTCTGGCATAGCACAAATGTCTACAATTACTTTGTTTTCTGTTAATTCATTAAATGTATTTTCTTAGCTCCAAAAGTCAGCATTTTAAGAACTGCATTTTAAGAGGGCATCTGCAAAACTGAGCATGGTGGCAGCACAGATAAATATTTCTTGCTTGTAATAAAACTAAATGGACTTGCATAAAAGATGGTTTAATGTATCAGCATACTTTGAAAATAAACTTTCATTGACTTGCCCTCCTCCCAAAAATGGTTTAAGATAGATTGGAAATTATTGAATATGATCTGAAAAGTAAATATGTATGACATATTAACTAATCCAGGTGACCTAATCTATGCAAAAAATAATAATATAATATTCATTCAATAAATACGTATTGAATATCTATTATATGTCCTGCATTTTACTGTCACTGATCAAAATGAGTTGACAGTCTGGCAGGTGAGGCTGATACATACACAATACCCATTCATTCCTTCATACAATTAACAATTATTTATGAATGTCAGGCATTCTAGTATAATTTTTTAAAAGTGTTTTACCAGTAGCATTATTAAAGTGCGATGGTACCATAAAATTCAGAACAATTAAGAAATTAAGATTGCTACCGTGGTGATAAAGAGAAGAAAGACATAGTCAAAGACACGCTGACTGGAGTTGGTGGTCAAAGGGATATGGGAGAGAAGAGGGTGTCAAAGAAAGATTAGACAGTGGAGTTAGGTCACCAACTGAGTATGGTAACAGAGGAGAAAACTTATAAGGGAACTACTGTGCTCTACTCTAGACATGACAAGTTTGAGGCACATGTGGCATATTTAAATAGAGTTTAGGCAGCTGGAATTTGCACAACAGTGTTCTAGAGAGGAAGAAGATGTAAGCAGGAGGATGCAGCAGTCTGTGTAAAAGTTCTTATCAGAGGGCTTGCAGTGGGCTGGGCTGCATTCACACAGGATGAAATTCCATAAGGCTAGCAGAGAGTGGCTGCTGGGGGTTAAAGAGCTGAACGGAGATACCAGAAGTCATTTAATACTAACAGATGTTGAAGTGCCAGCCCATCCAGAGGGGACAAAACTCTGGGAGTTCCTCAGATATTTAATCAATGTTCCAGAAGGACATACTAAAAGAGTAAGAACCAACCACAACCTTGAGTAAAGAACACACCGAATTATACCTGATCTAGAAAAGTCTAAAAAACCCAAGCCTGAGCGGATCAAAAGGATCTTCTAGTGATTTAACTTCCTGTCAGAATAAAACTCAACATCCAAAACTTTGCAACATAATCAAGACTTCCTAAAATACATCATCCAGAATGCATATAGCATATAATTAAAAATTGCCAGATGTGAAGGGACAGGAAAATGTCATCCATAATCAAGAGAAAATGTAGCTAATAAAAGTAGGTCCACAGATACATAGATGTTATGATTGGCAGGCAAGAATTATCAGTTATTACAAATATTTTCATAGATTTAAAGGAAAAGATGAAAAGATGTGAAAATAGACAAGATAAGGATCTAAAGTAAAATTTTACATTTTTATTTAACAAATTAAATTTAATTATTTAAATTAAATAAGAAAGAAGCAAATGAAAATTCTAGAACTAAAGAATACAATTTTAAATAAATAATTCAATAGGTGACATTAATAGCATTTTTATTTAACAAATTAAATTTAATTATTTAAATTAAATAAGAAAGAAGCAAATGAAAATTCTAGAACTAAAGAATACAATTTTAAATAAATAATTCAATAGGTGACATTAATAGCAGATTGGAAACTGCCAATTAGGGGTGAAGTCAATGAATTAAGATAGATCAAAATTATTAAAACTAAAAGGTAGAGAAAAAAGATTGAAAAAAATTTAACAGAACCTGACCAGCCTGTAGGACAGTGTTAAGTGGCTCAAGATACATGAAGTTGTTTTTCCAAAATAATATGAGAAAGTAGCGCAGAAAAATTTGGATTTGGAAAAAGGTTGAAATTTTTCCAAATTTAGTGACATATTTTATTATATAATTTTATTCCCTAGTTCCAGCATTTTTAATTTCCATGAAACTGGGGACTTCAAAAATACATGCATGCATACGAGATTCCATATCTCAGAAGAACAGCTTTCTGTAGCTTCATTGCCCCTACTCAAGTGTAATCACTGAGGGTTTCCCAAGAGACTCAAAGATTAACCTTCAAATTTATATTTCACTCTTATTAGAGATACAGGTAAAAATTAGTATCCCTGATCTAAAAATAAGGAATAGGAAATATGGGAAAGATAAGTTTCAGGAAATCAAAGATCAGAGCTCCAGGTCTTGATAATCCAAAAAGGTCTGGTGTCCCATTTGTATTTTGGCCTGGAGGGCACAAATTATGACCATCGGTCATGTAGAGTGACTTTTCAACTTCCACACAGGCAGATATAATTTACACACACACACACACTTTAAAGCCAGCATATACCTCCCTCCTCTACCATGTGAGCACAGCAAGACCAGAAAAGGCACTGCAAAGAGTGCTAATCACATGGAACATTTTATGGTGGTGGCACAAACAAATAAATAGCATTCAACGTGTTGTAATATTAATTTTAAAAGGGGAGATAAACAATTCTCAAAGCTAGCATCAAAATCTGTGCGAATATTATTTTCCTTATTTGTAATCAGTTGTAGCTATAATTACTGATTGGCCAAATTTTCTCTTTCTTTCCTTATTCCGTCAAAATGACAATGCTTCCTATAAAGATTTTCTGAAACAAGTATTTTATCCTACTGGCACATGGGAATGGGTCCTTATTTAGTAACCTGAAGTTATGCTTCTTTTATGAGGCATAAAACTCTTCCTCAGCAAATAAACAACACTAATGAATGATCATATGAAAACTGGCACCAACAGCGATAAGGAAAACATCCGGTGCATTCTGTAAATACCCATTTGGGGGGCTATAAAAAAGTCCAAGCAGGGACGGAGACTTTTGGAGTCAGGCGACTTGAGTTTTGCCACAGATCTTTGTTCCTCACTTCTAAAAGGATGCCTTCGGACTCTTCCACCACATGCTGCTCTTCTGAGTCCTGTGCCAGGGTTTCTGATGGTGCAACTGCTTTAACCTGTTCCGTGGAAACCACTTGTCTCCCCAGCAATGCCTGTGCCACATCCAGATGCCAGACCCCTCGCTTCCTATCCAGGTCTCACTTGCCGACAGGTTGCCTCGCTCCATGCTACCTCTCTGGGAGTTGTAATATTCCGTGTTTGGTGGGGCACTGTGCTTGGTGTGAGGATGGGGTGTTCAACAGCAGTGAGAAGGAGACCATGCAGTTCCTGAATGACAGACTCGCCAGCTACCTGGAGAAGGTGCGTGGCCTGGAGGAGATGAATGCAGCACTGGAAAGCCAGATCCGGGAACAGTATGAAGGGGACATCCCACTGGTGTGCCCCGATTATCAGTGTTACTTCGACACCATTGAAGATCTCCAGCAAAAGGTCTGGTGTCTCACTGCCCTAATGCTCCGCCTTCCCAAACTGTGATTTGCTTGATCTTTATACTAGAAGAGGCTGTCCGGCAGAAGGAAGCCTGGGAAAAGGGACTTCTGAGTGGTAATGCGATGTAGAGAAAAGGGCACTGGACGGAAAGTCAGGAAATGCCACTGACCCCAGTGCTGCCCCTGATTACTGAGTGACCACGATAAGCTCCCCTCTAGACTCTACCTTTCTCACCTACAGAGTAAAGAAAAACGGAGTTATATCTAAAATTACTTCTGTAGGTAATACTGTACATCTGTATTATTTTTATCATAAGCTGAAATGTCATCTTTTTAATCATATAATTTTACCTAGTAATAATTTTCTTTTCTTACTGATGGATTTTTATTATCATATGTGGGGATACAGTCATAATACAAACTACTTATGGAGAAAAGTTTAATTGAGTTCACCTGCCAAGAAATACTGCAAAATGTCTTGGGTCTTTAAAAAACTAAACCTTTTTATTTCTCTATTTCATTTATAAACTGGCACTCCTTTTTTTTTCATGAAGTGACATGGTTAACAAGAAAAGCAGGCTAAAAGCTATCTTATACTTTCTTACAAAGACTTTTAAAAGATAAATAGTGGCATAGCTGTTAAAAGAATAGATATTTAGATTTCTCTCAAAGAACCATTTATTACTTAACAACTTACTTCCCAGATCTTGTGCACGAAGGCAGAGAATTCTAGACTGGCTATACAGCTTGACAACTCCAAACTGGCAGCCGATGACTTTAGAGCAAAGTAAGTTTAATGTAAATTTGAAAATAATTTATGGTCACACCTCTCTCTCTCTCTCTCTCTCTCTCTCTCTCTCTCTCTCTCTCTCTCTCTTTTTCTCGCTGTCTCTCTCTCTCTCACACATACACACTCACACACATATACACACATGCGCATGCCACAAATATTCTCTGTATAATATTTTTTAAGCTAAGAATGCTCACAAAGCTCAAATTGATTATTATTCAGATGTAGAAGAAATTACAGCGCGTGGCTTCCTTGAGTCCATGTGTCCCAGCGCCTTGCACAGTGTCTAGCAAAGTAAGCACATGCCTCTCTTGCTATGAAAGGTACGAGTCTGAACTGTCCCTTCACCAGCTGGTAGAGACTGACATCAGCGGCCTGCGCCGGATCCTGGACGAGCTAACGCTGTGCAAGTCCGACCTGGAGGCCCAGGTGGAGTTTCTGAAGGAGGAGCTGCTCTGCCTTAAGAAAAACCATGAGGAGGTGAGGAACGTGGAAATTGCCAAAAGAATGTAAGACTGACAAATTAAACTGACAGATTTCATATGTGTATATAAATTGAACTTTGGTAGATGTTGCTAAAGCTGGAACAAAATTACTGAAGGCACTATTACTATTCAGCCTGCTCATTCCAGTGTGTCTCTGAGTGTAGCCGTGAACTGGCCCCTAGCCAGTGCCAGATGAAAGAACCAAACTCTTCACCAGCCATTGTTTTTGTGGAGGTAGTAACTCCACAAATGGCTTTCCCTGGAGGCTTTATGCCATGCTTAACTCTAATCCATAAGGTAAGAAAATCAGCCTGACAAACAGACTGTGAAACCATTTCAAAAAGGGCATAAAGAGTCTAGCAATATTTGGACCAGTATTTTTTAAATATTCTGCATCAATAAACTTTTTAAAATCACATAATATGAAGTATATGATTATCCTATATTGATGAATCTAAAATGTGAAAAACTGAATGATGTAACCAAGTACATTTTCCCTTTGAACATCTGTTGATGAGAATTGCAGCTAGCTTTTACTGAGACCTTACTAGGAGCCAAGGACTTTTATAGGTGCTTTATGTGTGTATTAACTCATGTATCGGTCACTAACTCTGTGGAAAAGATAAAATCATTATACCCATTTTGCAGATGAAGAAACTGAGTGATGGAAAGAGATTCAACCTAGGCAATCTGAATCTAAATCCCATATTTGTACTCACTACTCTGAAAAACAAAAACAGGATATCATTAGGATGTCGAGGTGATTTTTTTCCTCCCCCACTCTGTGACATTCTTTACTTCATTGCCACTTTCAGGAGGTCAACGTGCTTCGTGGACAGCTTGGTGACCGACTCAGTGTGGAGCTAGACAGTGGCCCCACCATTGACCTCCATAGGGTCCTGGAAGAGATGCGCTGTCAGTATGAAACGGTGCTCGCCAACAACCGCAGAGAAGCGGAAGAGTGGTTCGCTGTTCAGGTCAGCAGCTGGAGCAGTACAAAGACAGGCTTCCAGACTTCTGCCCTCTTTGCATTCTCTCATCATGCCTGTGTTTCAGATGAAGGAGCTGAATCAACAGCAGCTTTCCAGCGCAGAGCAGCTGCAGGGCTGCCAGACAGAGATCTTGGAACTGAAACGCACAGCCAATACTCTGGAAATTGAGCTCCAAGCACAGCAAAGCCTGGTGTGTCAGGCAAAGAAGGCTCTGATTTGTCACTGAAGAAACAGGCCCTAAGATACTATCCTCTCTTCCATAACCCAAAGCAGAGACCCACACAGCGCATGTGGCAGAAAGTCTGAACCTCCAATTTGCAAGAATTATATTTCCTTGCCTTTCCCAAGTACCAGCTAGGAGCAGACGTCCACAGCTTGGATTGTCCTGATAGGATGTCCTGACCTTCCTCTTGGGCTTGAGCAGGATGCTGTGGCAACCTCCAGAGACAGGGAGAGAGGGGAAAGGGCAAGGGCAGAACGAGAGAGGCACCTTGGAGTCAAAGGCACTCAAGCACTCCAGGGGGTGTAACTCTCTTTTGATCCAGGCCAATTTTCCAAGCTCACCATCATGTCACAGACACAAAGAACGGTATTCACACTTTGCACTCTACCACTATCCCAAACGTTCCCAGGATCCATGCTTCCACCAGACCCTTCCCTGCACCCCACTCTACTCAAGCAACAAGAATATTATGCATTCAAGATTACATTAACCAGTTCTAGTCGAATACTACTGTGTTTGTGCCATGTTAGGTCCTATAAAGAATATCTCAGTGAGCGATCATCTTGTAAGAGGCACCATTAAGCCTCACAACAACTTTATGGGGTAAATCCCTTTATAACTCCATTACACAGATGAGGAAAACTGAGACTCAGATAAGTAACAAGGGGTCATGCAATTTTTAAAAAGCAAAAGTGGAAGCTGAGTCCGGGTGGTTCAAGTCCAGAGCCTTTTCTCTTAACCACACTCGACCATATCACCCTGCCACAAGTCCATATTCAGCATTTCCTCTCAAATCCTGTTGGTCCTCCTCCCTAAGCTACATAAGTAAGTTGTGGTGGCAGGTTGTGAAGGCCCTAGTGGTGGTAGTAATAACGAACACTTACACAGCCCTTAAAGTTTTTACAAGCATAGTTCTAAGTGCTTTACACATATTAACTCACTCCTCACTGTCCTATGGGATACGTACTTTGCAACATCCACTTCTTATAGAATAAAACTGAGGCTCAGAGAAGCTAAGTACTTTTCCCAAAGTCACATAGCTGGAAATGGGTAGATAGAGGTTTTGGAAACAGGCCATGTGGCCCGGAGACTATGCTGCACAGCCCTTTTTGCGCTCTTTCTGCAGACAGAATCTCTGGAGTGCACCGTGGCAGAAACCGAGGCCCAGTACAGGTCCCAGCTGGCCCAGATGCAGTGCCTGATCGACAATGTGGAGACCCAGCTGGCTGAGATCCGCTGTGACCTGGAGCGGCAGAATCACGAGTACCAGGTGCTGCTGGACACAAAGGCCCGGCTGGAGGGCGAGATCGCCACGTACCGGGGCCTGCTGGAGAGCGAGGACAGCAGGCAAGTGCCACACAATTACTCTCAAAGTCACCCCGAGTCACAAAGAGGCTCGTGGACTAGGATCCTGTTTCCCCAAGATCTGGCCAAGGTCACACCTCCCCAACGTGTTAAAAAGATTTTAAAAGAGTAACAAACAGCAGCTGAGGCTAATCACATGATAACAGAAATGTTCAAAAATAGTCTAAAGTTCTGAAGCAGTATAAGTATTATATATAACATTTCATGGTGGGGGTCTGTCTCCCTTTGCTCCCGTCTCCCATTAAAGGGAAATCGGGAACATGCCTAAGATGGTATCTGCAAAGTAAAGAAAATATATACAATTTTATTCAACTGCCACTGCTGCAGTGAATGTGAAGTGACAATGCTGAGTCCGGGGATGAAACAGGCTTAGGTCAAATGGTATTCCGCAAAGAGTGTTGTTCTTCAGAACATAATTTGCAGGGTAACTTCTGGCATGATTTTTTTCTAAGCTGACATTTTATCCAGCTTTCTCTTGTTCAAAATGGATTTTCCACAGGCTTCCCTGTAACCCATGTTCTACAACGAGCGTGCCAAGCAACACTTGTGAGCCGTGCTCAGCGTATGTACTTTGTACAGTTGAAGACTGCTGTGCGTGAGTGTTCAACAGCCAGCACAGTGGATGGAGGGAGTGAAGCCAGCAGTGCCCTGAACAGGAGAGGGGGCTTCCACCAGGGACATCCAAATTTCAAACTTGAAACTCAAAGTCAAGGAGGCTTTCATATCCTAAAGTTGTCTTTGAAACGTCCTTGGTATATTTCTGCTTTATTATTTCCTCTCCCGCCTGCTTATTTGTGATATTCTAGAAACCTATAAAGCTTTCTCGCTAATCTCCAAATAAAATGTGTTTCATTCCTGTAGCATGATAAATATAGCTAAGTGGCTTATTACTGTTGATATAATAACCATATGATGCCAAGGTAATTACTTAAACCCATGCTGATAGTTTGCTTTTGCATAAATCCAGGCTGAAAATATTTTTTTTTTAATCCTCAAATACAAATAGATTAATCCGTGCAAACTATCAATGTCATGGAAGATAGTTGTATGTATCTTCGTGAAAGTAAACTTAGAAATAAAATATGATAAATTTTATTTTTCTTTATTTTTAATTATAAAAAAATTGTATTGTATTGTATTTTTACTTATAAAAGCACTAGAGTCCTTCAAATTTTTTCAATTTGGCACATGAAGGGAGGAAAAAGCACTTATAATTCCATACCGTTTACATCTATTGTTAGTATTTTAGGAAATTCCAGTTTTCTTTCTTATAATAGGTTTTTCCATATAGTGGTAATCATAGATACATATGTATTTAGTTATGTACCCTATTTTTTCACTATGTCATCCAAGCATTTTCAATACTAATAAACATATAAGAGTGTCTTGTGACCATTATTTTAGTGGCTGCATGAAACACCATATGTTACATTGGTCTGTCATTGGACATTTAGGATATAAGAATAATTATTCTTGCACATTTAAAAAGCAAAGTGGAGAATTTCCACTTCCAGAAAGATGAAGTAGAGGTACATTTCCCATTCCTCTTCCTAAGTATGACTAAAACTCCTAGAAATTACATATAAGACAAATATAAGAAGACTTTAAAAAGTGGAAGAAGAAGCCAAACCGCCTAGAGTCCTTGGTATCCAGGGAGCAACACAGTCGTGAGTTCCCTAGGCTTTCTTTCTGTCTCCTATATCTCATATTGGGAGCTGGAGAAACCAACAACCCAAAACACCAGCAGGTACAGACAGGAAACAAAAAAAGCTCCAAGAAGAACAGCGTCCAGGGATATAAGGGGAGGTAAGGTTTCTATATTTCACTTGAGGTGATGAAATGTCAGCACCAATAGACTATGATTAGTTGTATAGACAGATAGATAGACAGATAGATAGATAGATAGATAGATAGATAGATAGATAGATAGATAGATAGATAGATATAGATATATATACACACATATATATATATATATAAAATATAATACCTACAGCAACTACTGAAAAAGCTATGCAAAGAAATACTTTAAAAGGCTACAGATCAATCAAAGTAGAATTGTAAAACATACTCAAGTATCCCACAGAAAGACAGGATAAAGAAAACAGAGAAATAAAAAAACAGAGGGAACAAACAGAAAACAAAAAATAAAACGGAGACTTGAGCCCTACCATGTCAGTAATTACAGCAACAGGAAATCATCTAAATATCCCAATTAAAGGACAGAGATTGGCAGAGTAAATAAAAAATCATTACCCAACTATATGCTTTCTACAAGAAGCTCACTTCAAATATAATGATATAGGTAGGTTGAAAGTAAAGGATTTGGGAAAAAAAATAAAAACATGATTATTTATAGTGGCTCTATTTGTAATAGTCCAAAACTGGAAAAAACCAAAATGTCCTCAAGATCTCAAGGCCATTATGCTGAGTGAGAAAAGGCAATCTTGAAGGGTCTGTATGATTCAATTTACAATGACATTCTTGAAATGACAAAATTATAGAGATAAGGAACAAATTGGCTACAGCATAAAGGAGATCTTTGTGATTACTGGGTCACAGAGGACGTCCTTTGTCAGATATATTGAGAATATTTTCACCCAGCATGTGGCTTGCCTTTTCACTTTCTTGGTGGTATATCTTGATCAGCAAAAGATTTTAATTATGATGTAGTCTAATCAATTTTTTTATGATCATGTTCTCCGTGTGTTAGCAATCTTCACTTAGCACAAGATTATGAGATAGTCTTCTTGTTTTCTTCTAAGAACTCTACATGTATAACCTTAGCATTTAAGTGTTTCTAATCCATCTTGAATTAAATTATATTTATTCCCAAATTTATTCCTTCATATTTTACATTTGTTGGTGCTATCGTAAATTACGTTTTTTATTTTTTCATTTATGTATTTTTATTATGTGTGATATAAATAACAATGCATCCCCCAAATTATTCATGCCTTAATTCCAAAATCTTTTAATATGTTAGGCTACATGGCAAAGGGGAAATAAGGTTGCTAATCTGTTGACTTTAAAATAGAAAGATTATCCTAGGTGACATAAGTAGGACCAATACAATCACAAGGGTTCTTAAATGTGGAGGCGAGAAGCAGAAGAGTCAGTGTCAGAGCGATGCATGTGAGAACAACTTGACTGGCCATTGCTAGCTTTGAAGATGGAAGGGAGCCATGAGCCAAGGAATGTGGGCAGCCTCTAGAAGCTGAAAAAGGCAAGGCAATTATCCTCTCTTAGAGCCCCTACGAAGGATCAAGAACAAACAACTTTCTTAAGAAAATGCTGAGTAAGTATTCCTAAAAAGAACACACATACCTTTCAACAGATCATATTTAAACAGCAAATATAAACCAACACGATCACAAATGTTTAGGTAATGCAACACCACAAGCAAACACTGAGCACTAAACATGTTATGAAATGTGGGCTTTGGAAAATCCAAAAGGTAACTTACCTCTTTAAGAACTTTCTTGTTAGCAAGCAAACCCTACCTAGAAAGCTAAAAAAAGAATTCAGCAATTACTTTAAAAAGAGCCTTATTTAAGACTGACATTGTAATCCAGACTCACAATGAAAATGGGAGAACAATTGGGCAGAATACCACCAATCGAAAAAAAAGGGGTGGTGGAAATCAATCAGGCAGAACAAAATAAAATACTGACTTCCAAGTTCACACCAATAATTATTAGATATTAATAGTTTCCCTTTTCTAGAGAAGAAAGGAAAAAAAGAATGGATTCATCCTAGTCGAGCTCAATGCCAGGTGAGGAGGTCAACAGGACTTAATGAACTCAATATACTCACACCTACTTAATAATGGATGCTGTTAGAACTGTGACTCCACTTCCTTTTGAAGACATAATGTGAAGCTCTGAATCCAAGGACAAGTAGTAGTTGTGATGGGTAATATCTTAGTAACAGCCTAAATGCACATTTTTATGACCCAGGTAACTCTTCTCAGGCAAGTAAAAAGCAGGCTAATGAGATGTTCGGATGGGATTTGATATAAACATTAGAAAGGAAAACATCCTGCTTGCTCTGACACCACCCAGAGCAAAGGCTATATAAGCAGTTCAAAGAGGAAAACGCCACAAAGGCTTGGAATTTAGACTCAGTCTCAGTAGCATGAGCTTTGGATCAGGGGAACCGCAGACTTTGAAATAAACCAAAGCTGGGCACACACTATGGATACCAAGGGTTGTACCACAACTATTTCTTCTTCAATGCCATGCCAAAGCTGCTCTAGGATTACAAATTTTAGGATCATCTCTTCTAACACCAGCTGCCAACGTGGTGGTCTTGAAGCCAACAGCTGCCAATCAACTGGCCATGTTGTGAGAACTCTCCAGTGCCAGAGCTGCCAGCCCCCTCTTTGTTTTCATCCTATGCCCATCTGCTTAATATACAACTTCAATGCCTGTCCCTCTCTGGATGATTGTGGCTGGTGTGGTGAAGGTATCAATAGCAACGAGAAAGGGACCATGCAAACCTTGAATGACCGGCTTGCTAGCTACCTGGAAAAGGTGCGGACGCTGGAACGAGAGAACACTGAACTGGAGTGTAAAATCCAGGAAGAGTGTAACAAAGACCTCCCTGTCATATGTCCTGATTACCTGTCCTACTATGCTACCATTGAGGAGCTCCAGCAGAAGGTAAGATTCTTAGGAAACTGTATAATCAAGTTGTGAATTGACATTCTCTAAGCAATAGTCACTTGCTAAACTTTAATATTTTTAGTTCCTTTAATGCTGAAAAATTATTTTGTAGAATAAGAAAATCTCTTGAATGAAACTGTCATCTTAACGCAATATGCAGTTTCATAGTTTTTCATTTTCCAGAGATATACTCTGCTATTATTGTAACCAAAAACCCAGGACCGAAACGCATTAACAACCCGTTGCTATCATTTCTTTAACAAAATTAAGAAAACAGGGATCTGAGAAAACAAATTTTGTCTTAATAAGTTCCTAAATAGTTTAATTTTTAATCCATGTTTTCGACCATCATCACTTTTCCCCTTTTATACTCATTTCATCATCTCCAAATTGTTTAAATAGTTTCTTCCCACACCAAACCTAAATTTCCCACTCAGAGTGATGTGCTGCCACTTCATGTGTTGGAATTATTTTGTTTTAGTTGTTCAACAAATATTTACTGAGCACCAACAACACTGCACCAGACATTATTCTAGGTTCTGAGAACATACTGGTGAACTAAAAATGTCCCTGCCCTCATGGCATTTACATTCTAGTGGATCGTGATATGTTAGGCAAATTTAGGGAGGATTTTATATTTTAATGGTAAAACATCTACAAAACTTTTTATTGATGTAATTTTTGCTGCACTTTTAGGATAATAACAAAAACTGACTTTCCAATGTTTCCCAAGCTTCCTAAGCATAGCTATGAAAAGCCTATCTGACTTATTTCACTTAGCATAATAATCTCAAGATCCATCCATGGTGTTGCAAATGGCAGTATTTCATCTTTTCTTATGGCCGAGTAGTATTCCATTGTGTATATATATATACACCACACCTTCTTTATCCAATCATGAGTTCACTCATATGTGGGATATAAAACTGAAGGCAAAAAAGGAACAAGACAAACAAATAAAGAAACAAAAACACATAGACACAGATAACAGTTTAGTGGTTACCAGAGGGTCAGGGGAGAGGGTGGTGATAGAAGAGGGTAAAGGGGGTCAAATGGATGGTGATGGAAGAAAAACCCTTCTTCTGATGGAAGAAGAACTGACTCTGGGTGGTGAACACATAAAGCAATATATAGATGATGTGTCATAGAATTGTACACTTGAAACCTGTGTAGTTTTGTTGACCATTGTCACCCCAATACATTTTAATTTAAAAAAAAAAAAGGAAGAAAAGAAAAGCCTAACTAGCCTTCCGTTGTTAACCGAAACACACAAGCAAGCCCCTTGGTTTTTGAGGAAGGAGATTGGTGTTTGTCTCATTAGTGTCTCCAACTTCTTAATTCTAGATCTTGTGTACCAAGGCTGAGAATTCCAGACTGGTCTCACAAATTGACAACACCAAACTGGCTGCTGATGACTTGAGAGCCAAGTAAGCCCCACCACACTGTCATTCGTGACAGAATTCACCCGGCATCTGATGCCAACCATTCCCAATATGATTGTCCCCAAGTCCACTGACCCTTCTGCCCCATACCATGTTGGCGCTATCCCAAAAAAGACCCTCAAATTCAATAAAGGATTAAGATTAATAACCGCTCACATATATGTATATAGTACCTGTAGTTCCTAACATATAAACACATCTGATTACCCACCCAATAGTTCAGTAAAATACGCAGGGCAAATATACTGTTACCCTACTTAAGGTAAGAAAACTGTGGTTTAATGGGGTTCCGTTACTTATGCAAAGGCATACAACTAGTACAAGACAAAGCTGAAACTTGGATGGAAGCTTTCTAAGTGCTAATCCAATGCTCTTTGCACTTACACGGCATCGCCTCGAGGGGCAGGGGAACGAGGATAAACTTCATCTCAAGAACAGCAATGTAGCATCACTCAGGCAAACTAAAATAGGAATAATAATTAAGTGGTGATATTTATTACATAGTTTCACCTCTAAGGAGAATAAAACGCACAAGAGAAATGAAAGGCCCAGAGGAAAATGCAGAAGGGAGTTCTGCTTGGCTTGATTTCTACCATCTACATTTTAATGTCTTTCATTTCATGCCTCATTTTGAAAGGTATGAAGCTGAGATGTCCCTGCGCCAGCTAGTGGAGGCAGATGCCAATGGCCTACAGAAGATCCTGAACGCACTGACCCTGGGCAAAGCGGACCTGGAGGCGACAGTCCAGTCTCTGAAGGAGGAGCTCCTTTGCCTCAGAAACAACCATGGAGAGGTTAGAAAAAGCCCAAGAGTCATTACAAGTAACATCAATTCCTCTGAGTTGAACTTGACAAAAGGTGTCCCTACTAAATACTTTGCAACCCCAATAATACCTACTGCTACTACCACTGGTTCAATGTGTTTCAAATCCATTGCCTATGGTACAATCTCTGAAGCCTCCATTGTCCTCTCCAGCTTTTCCAGGAGAAGGAAGCAACCCAATTTTATTGTCCTCACAGGTTTCCCATCTTTTTGTAGGCATCCCTACACAGATTTCTCCCCTATGGGTATAAGTCAATCTTGGCATAAACCCATATTGGTGTCACAGAGACCAAGGTCTCTCGTAAATGCCACCTCTATGCTGCTTCACCCATTACCCATCTTCGGAAATGACCTACATTCTTTAAACCTCTGATCTTGCTAGTAAATTCCTTTTAACGATGCACATATTTGAACACATATCTGAAATAGCTTTAAGTCATGTTAAAGCATCTCAACAGCACCTATGATTCATACATCCCTTTATTGTGGGCTATATTTCAGACCCAATTAAACTGAATTATGACTGCCGGACAGAAACAAGAACACAAGAGTGTCATCTGTTCACCAAGTGACTTCACCCCCTTTTTCTTTCCATAGGAAATCAGTTCCTTACAGAGCCAGCTTGGAGACAGACTCAACGTTGAAGTGACTGCTGCCCCTTCTGTCGACCTAAACCGGGTTCTACAAGACATGAGATGTCAATACGAATCCATCATGGAGACAAATCGCAGAGATGTGGAACAATGGTTCAATACGCAGGTGGGGAAGGTAGAAAAGTCAAAACCCCCAAAGCTGACATCGCATTTCCGGGGGCCCTTTAATCAAAGTTATGTTTTCCTTCATAATATCCATGGCCTTTCACTGTGTTTCAGATGGAGGAGCTGAACCAGCAGGTGGTAACCAGCTCTCAACAGCAGCAGTGCTGCCAGATGGAGATCATCGAACTGAGACGAACCGTGAATGCTCTGGAGGTTGAACGGCAGGCCCAGCACCGAATGGTACCCAGCAAACTGACCAAGCCTAGCACACTAGTGATGGCAAGAGGCCCCGACACTTATGTATTGCAGTGATTCCCAAACTGCACTCCTCTGTTTGTTAAAGGGGCTATGGCCAAAAAAGGATTCTATAGTCAAGTAAGCCTGTGAAATGCTGCACTAAACCAAGGCGAAACAGGGAAACTTCTGGTAGGACTTTAATAAGCTGATATACACCCTGAGTCTCCAAGAAGGGGATATATGATATTCAGCATTCCAAAACTCACTTGACTGTAGACTCCTTTTTTTAAAGAATATCTCATGGCAATCATGATCCATGGAGTACACTTTGGAAACACCAAGAGAGCATCTTATTTTATGCAAAGCATTTTTACAAACTATTCAAATTTATAAAATAATCTTCTGAGGGAGGTGGAATAATTATTAAGCCAATTTTACAGATGAGACACAGAGAGCTAAGGGGATTTTTCCCAAGCCAAATCCAAGATTAAGTTTCATATCACCTGTTTTATAAATGGAGAAACTGAGATCCTAAGGCATTATAAGTCACAAAAGAAATAACTTTGATCCAGAACTGACGTTCCAAAACTAGAACCGATTCTGCCTCATTGTGCCATCACTCTGAAGAGTTTTGTCACCAGCTAGTCACGTGACTGTGGGCAGCCCATTTAACCTTCTGAACCTCGGTTTTATCATCTACAAAAATTGGGGATAATTATGCAAATAGCAGGTTACTGAAAACTAAAATTCCATTACCCATAAACTTACAGAATGATAGGGCAGGAAAGAATTTTAATCATCAAAGTTTCAACTCTCATATCTTATGTATAAAGGAATTGACCCAGTGAAGGAATTATTATGGCTAAAAGTCACTCACTTCCTTTTTAAGGTACAAACACTCAAATAAGCTGAAATATCTTTTTCTCTCATAGGTAGGAAAGTGTGGTAGGAGATTATCAAGTGATTAACAAAGAGGAAGATAAGTAAGCACTTAACGGGAGGCAAAAAATACAGCATGTAGGGAAGTACGCTGTAGCATAGTGGATACTTTTGGTTTTGGATTCACTTGGTGAGGAGGTAATAAGAGGGCTTGGAGACCCATCAGTACCTGTCCCAAAGACATTGCGGTTGAAAATGATACAGATCACAAGTGACCTGGGCTTAAAGGAGTCATCATGATAAATCCTACTTTCCTCCTCCATGGTAGAGGGACTCCCAGGAATGCATCCTGGAGGAGACGGAGGCCCGCTACACAGCCCTGGTGGCCCAGATCCAGTGTCTGATCGATCACCTAGAGGCTCAGCTGGCGGAGATCCGCTGTGCTCTGGAAAGGCAGAACCAAGAATACGAGATTCTGCTGGACGTCAAGTCCCGGCTGGAGTGTGAGATTGCCACATACCGCAGCCTGCTGGAGAGCTCGGATGGCAAGTACGTAAAATAAAAGCAGCTTTATGAGAAAGAGGCTCACACATACACGTATGTATACTACCATTGGCAGCATGGGGACAAGTGCTGTGTGTGATTTTACCAGTGATGGGAGCTTCAGATGGAAGGGTCTGTACGATCTCTCAAGCTGTGCGGTCCGGAGACCCACAGTTGTAATCTAGTCCAGCTGAACTCTGCTGTTCTGAAGAGCCAGTGCACCAGCTCAGTTCCTTATAGGTTTTTTTTGTGTTTTTTTTAGCTTCTTAGAGTTTTAAAAATTACTAGGGATAAAAATGGTTTCCCCAAAGCAGAACATTCCTGGTGACTTATAGATTTCCCCACTGAGATAGACGTCTGAATTTTGTGAGCCTGAACAGGCAACCCTGCTTCCTTCGGAGGAACATTCTGCTCAGGCTGAAACCCCGAACTCAAGTGTCCAGTCACTTGTTCTTGCTGCCAAGAGCGTCATATACATATGCGTGCTTCAGCCTCTTTTTTTAATAGAAGGTATAATGTTTTTACATGATAAGCTAACCAACCCATAAGGAACTGACCCAGAACAAGGGTTCTTGGAAGCAACCCAGTCCAAACGAACACTCCCAAAGCAGACTGAGTTACAACTGCTGAGGAGACCTTCCCCCCCTCAAATAATCAGGGAACTCTGGTGACAGCATTCTTTCAGCTGACTTGTTCACATTATTCTAGCACAATGTTAACCCACGCTAGCACTTTGAGGAGCTACAATATACCAAAGGGCCTTGAGTCATCAATGAAAGATTTCTTACTGTTAACCGCTTGCAGCTCCAGTTCTCTAAAGACTGTTCATTTGTAGACACCCAGAAGGCACTGTGGTGCTTCCTGATGAAGCGGTGAGAACTCTTCCATAGATGGGGCTGTCGTGCTGGGCGGCAGGTGGCGTCTCTGCTCCCGCTCCCCACATAAGAACGCAGGACATGGTGAGGCCAAAAAGGAACACCCACGGAGCCATAAGTAGGGGAGTCATATCACTATATTCTCACCGGCGGCATCCGCCTCTCTGCAATCCGCTCTTGCTAGCCCCCATTCCTTCTCCTAGCATAACCACAGCAGTTATATTAGTGGCCAATGGCTTACGGGTTACAGCTGACGGCCAACTAGCCACAGCTGATGGCCATCTGATCACAGTTGATGGCCATTTACTACCTGAGCCAGCACCTTTCTATGTGAGACCGAGAGCCTGGAAACTGCTTTTGGGGGCTTTGTCCCCACAAGGGCTCAGGTCACCCGTCGGGTTGTGACTAACTCTCTGACAAGACAAATATCTGACTAACTTCCTTTCCTCAGACAATCAGCCCCTCCATTTGTCCCTTGTCACGGTTGACCCTGTGAGTTTAGTTCTATCCTGCAGATGAAAAACTAAAGTCAGGAGGATTAGCTGACTTATCCGAGGTCACCACATACATAACGGAGCTGGGCTCCACCATCATCTTTGTCTCCTGGCCTGGTGTTATAGCTTCCATACGCTGTGGCGTGGACTGTAACAGCGGCAGACATAATCGAACACTTCTAAATCGAGGATGCTGCTTTCCCATGGATCTGGTCTGATTCTTTTTCTTCCACTAACGACAGTACAAAGTGAATGAATAAGCATTTGGAAATACTGGTTTTGAGTGATCCGTGTTAAAAAATTAACCCCCACCATTTTTCTCCATAGTCATTGTTGCCTTTCTTCAATTACCGGTGAAATTCTGTTTTTTTTCCAGGCTTCCCTGTAACCCATGTGCCACCAAATGTGAGACTTCCACGTGCACATCCAGTAAGGCCAGAGCCATGGAAGGCACAGCCCCAACGCACACATCCTCCTCAGACCCCCAAGGGCTACCCGAGCCCTCCAGCGCCTGCAGAGCCCTGCCCCTCCTACTGGTTAAAATCTGCACCATCACCAAGGAGATTAGGGATGGGAAAGTCATTCGTTCTCACGAGCATGTGCAGCCCTGCTTCATCATCAGAGCTGCCAGGGCCTAACATGCCAAGGTGATGAAAATGACCCTCATTCATGAGAAAGAGGCCAATGCTTGCTCCTGCCAGAAAGGTTTAAGCACTCCTCGGTCCCCTCAGGTACCTAGTTTCTTACTACTACAGGGGGTCTCCACTGATAGACAGAGTATCTTTTCTTCTGTTCCTTTCCCAAGTCTCTGCTGCCAATGTGATTAATAACTGACATTCTCTGGAAGCACATTACACATTTATCTGCAGGACAAACACTGATTTGTAAGTGCCCAGGAAGGCGACTTACATTACTGACCACAGGTGATGGGCAGGTTTCTCTTTTGTTTATTCAGGTCTTATTTACTTATGTTCCTCATTAGAGCCAGTCAGACCAGTTCTAGGATTGGTTTTGGCCATGGCACATGAAGGTGAAAAGCTATAACCTTCCCTTCTTAACTCCTTCTTTGGAATTATGTGGGAACAGCATGAATAGAGAAAAAGATCTTTAAGATTTCATTTCCTTGAGAGTCATGAGTCTGAATCCTGTTGAACTCTGTTGCCTCAGTTTCTGTTTACCCATTCTTACGTACTTGACCTTCTTCAAGATATTTTTAAAGATGTCTGTGTTTTCCAAAGCTTTGGGAACTATTAGGTCTCCAAATATTTTCACTGAGAACCAAGAATAGTTATGGTGAGTGAATCTAGAGCATTATGAAGAAATAGCATGGATCCTCTCATTAAACGTTTGCTATTTCTCTTTCTGTTCTTTAGGGAATGGGATTTGGTTCTGATTGTTTTACAAGGGACATGTAGCTGGAACTCTCAAGACATAACCCTGCTCTTCTATCTCCCTGTGATGGGTGACCATGAAAAAAATAACTAAGATGCCTGATTCAATCTATCCACCAGACAGAAATGGACTTAATATTCACAGACTTTGCAGAAAAGTAATCATGAATAATTACTACTTGCAAGCATAAGGCAGTCCCACTGTGAGAAGGCATCATTTCCGTCCCAGCCATTATCAAAGCTTCTTACCGTAGGGTCAGAGTGTTTAAGTCATTCCCTACAAAATTATTTGACATTTCCAGAGATTTTAGTAAATGATTCCAAATCAAACACAGAATGTGGAGCCAGAAAGCCTGAAGTCTTGAACCTGTCACTTCCCAACGGTGCCCCCGGGCAAACATTTAGCCTTCATTCAATTTAATTTCCTCGTTGGTTAAATGGGGATTATGCCTACTTCACAGGGACATGGTGAAAATCAAATGAAATTATTTATGTAATGCTGCTTTGTATGCGGAAAAGTACTACACAAATGTTATTTTTATATAAGCTTGATTTTTAGCCACAGCTCTAGACCGAACTGTGTTATTATCATTTCATGTTAAAATTCTTTCTCCATGAATTTAGTTATCCAGTCATGATTTTGGAGTTTTAATAGCATTTGGCTTTGCGGGGCCAGGGTGGGGGGAAGGGAGGGGGGGAGACTAGAACAAGCTGCCCGGTGATCAAGCCTACTCAATAAAGCAGTTTTGAAGTCTTAGGGTAGATATCAGATATCAGTTGATGACTAATGCCCGCCCACATCAAAGACAAAAGCATTATTTAACTCACAGCTCAGCAATCCACTTCCTCCAGACAAGTAGCGACTTACATTAAGCAAGTGGAATGCAGAACTCCCAGGGTGATCTCTATGAATAATTTCTTTCTTATCTGAATACCCACATAACCCCTGATAGCACCTCATTGCATACTATCTCAGACTGAAGGATGGAAATGGGGAAAAAGCGTGGGGCTTGGACTCAGAAACCCTAGGACAGAGTCTCAACCTGGTTTGCGTGTGTGACCTTGAATAAAAGGGACGTAACAACTGAGGCCCTGCCTCCTGTGCAGCTGAAAGAAGTAAATGGGATAATGAAAGGTGAAAGGGTCTTACAAGCTGTAAAGAGCTCTGCAGAAGGAAGTTTACTCCCTACAATGAAAATCAGGCATGTGTCCTTTCCTTTCATACCCCCTCCTGTGTCTGGTTCAGTGAGAGTCCCTGGTGGACCCCGTATATACTATACAACATTAACACAGACTGGGAAACCAACTGGGGAGAGGTCAGAGCTGCTCAGTCTGCTCTGAGTTGTGATTCCAACAGGATTCAGGGTTCAGGAACCTCGATGGACTCAGGGTAACCTCAGGCTGATGCCGCTGTGCCATTGTCAATTTATCCCCAAAATAGGACATCTGCCTCCCACTCAGAGCAAAGTATCCCACATGCTTTCCATGATACAAATAAATTATAAACTGCATGGTGAAGAGGGGGGTTGATCCCTCGGGCGTATAGATTCTGTAAGTGTCTTCTCTGTATGAGGGAATGTAAAACCATCTGCTGGACCTTGTATATGAGGGGTCAAACCTTTTAAGGGCAATACGGAGTCTGGATTTTTACCAGGAAGCTAAATCACTATGGTATGCCGACACAGGAGGAAGTTAAAGGTTTTTTTGGTTTTGATTTTGTTTTTTCTACATAGGTCAGCACAGATCAGCAGCTAGAGTAAAAAAGGGGCTACTGGAGAGGGGAGGGAGTGGATTCGATACAAGCATAATTTGAGCAGAGCTCAAAACACAACCATGAATCAGGAAACAGCATGGTTTCTGGAGCCTGAGATCAAATCCCACCATTGTTCCTTCACTGTGAGACCTCAAGCTGGTTTGAAACTTTCTGAACATCACTTTCCCCCCATCTGTGAAATGGGTGTATTAGTAATACCTACCAGCAGATTCTTGTGAAAATTAACTAAACTAAAGCATGTGAAGTACTTAGAGGAATATCTGGAAAACAGAACATATTCAATAAATGTTAATTATTTTTATCAATATTGTCATGATTAATATAAATGTAGCACCCATTGTAATGTAAATGTAGGCCCATGTGGGTTTCTTTGGGAGACAGTTCTATAGAGTAATAATGCCATTACTGCCATGATTTCTATTACTACTACTAACAATAATGATTATAATTATTATAATAATAATAATGACAGCTGCAGTGTATAATAATAATAATAATAACTGTGATACACTGAGCATTTCCCAGGCATCAGGCCCTGTGCTGAGCCTGTCACATGCATAACCTCTAATCCTCTGCCCCACGAGGCAGCTCCTGTTACTCTCCTTCCAAATCTCAGACAGAGTAAGTGACTTTCCCAGACCTAGACAGTGACAGAGTCAGGACTCTGACTCCAAACTCACGCTCCTAACCACTGGGCTAAATTACAGATACCTGACACCCAGAAGTCTGTGAGTCCCAGTCCTGTAAGACACAATCATGCAAAGCACTAACTCTATGGAGCAAGATGGCTTTTTGTTTGCTAGAGCCTGACTCAGAAGGGGAAGGGATATCAGAAGCCATTTTGTGGTCCAGAATTGTATTTCTAAACAAGGGAGTTTCGGGGAAATATTTTCTCTACATTTTGTCTTTTTTCAGGTTGACTCCACTTTAATATGCTAACTGGTTCAAACTCTTCCAAACATGCTTCGCTCTTCCCCTTTGTCTCTTGCCCATTAACCACCACCCCATCCCTATACGTGGCCCACGATCTCTCCCCCCTCATCCTCTAGGATCCATTCCATCCATTTCTCCAGGTCCCAAAAGAGGCTGCCCAAACATTTTCCCTCAACAGTTCGATTAGTGGTAACGCTTGACATTATTTCCCACCAGGATTTCTCTAGTTGACCCCAAAACCACCAACATCTAAATCCCCTGGGAAACTTGTAAAATTTAGATTCTTGGATCTTATCCCAGAACAAAATTCGCAGCTGAAGCATGTGTGCTGAATTAAAAGCCAATACTTCCTAACTGACAAGTGAAGTGCCACTTAAAGATACGGATGACTTGATGCATTTTTGAGGTTCTTTTAGGTTCTGACACGTGCTTGATAGATGACCACACTTGCAAACAGTTCCTCCTCTACATGTCTATCCACTTGTTTATAAAGCGGGGCTAACCAATAAGGTAATAAGTACGACTCATGTAATCCTCACAACATTACCATGAAGCAGCTACTATCAATATTCCTGTTTAAAAGATAAGGAAGCTAACAGAGAAGTTAAATGACTTGCCCAATGCCACACAAAAATAAAAAGGAATTTTAAGCACTTTGATTTCTTTAGTAAGGTCAAAAAAAGCACGTGATACATTATATAATCAGTCTCTAAGAATAGAAACTGTTTTTATCTCCAGTGTGGTACAGTAGATCTCTAGAACTTGTTCATCTTGCATAACTGAAACTTTAGACCCTTTGATTAGCAACACTTCCTTTCCCCTCCCCCAAGCCCCTGGCAACCACCACTCTATTCTCTACTTCTGAGTTTGACTATTTTAGATTCCTCCTATGAGCTGGAATCGTACACTATTGTCCTTCTGCGACTGGCTTATTACACTTAGCATAAGGTCCCCAAGTGTCATCCAGGTCGTTGTATATTGCAAGATTTCCTACTTTTTTAAGGCTGAATAATAGTCCATTGAGTGTGTGCGTCAATATCAGATTCTTTTATAGTGCGAATCAATGTTCCACACGGAGTGGAAATAAAGAAGCCTCTATTTTTTTAATTAAAAAAATATGCTTTTACCTTTTGACCCCTTCACCCATTATCACTCACATCACATTCCTTTTTATCCATTCATCCGTCAGTAGACATTTAGGTGGTTTCTGCCCCTTGGCTACTGTGAATAGTGCCACACTGAACATGGGAGTGTGATTATCTCTTTGAAAATTAGAAAGGTATTTTGATGGCATCTAATAGCCCTTTTCATATCAGAGATGAAGAACTGGGGCCCAGAGAGAAAGGGGACTGGTCCATGACTACAGACAGTGAAAGAATCCAGCCCTCTCTTCTACTTCTCATTCCCCATCACAGCAGACAGTGGTAGACTTGGGTCTGATGGAAACATTCCAGGACCATAGAGCAGTGACCTTGGGTTCTAGTTCTTAGCAGCAGCATTCGACTTCCCAGCATTTGGGCTCTAGGTACTAACTAGGGATCTTTCTTTTACAATTCTGATGTTAGTCACCTTAGTGTCTGGTCTTCTATGTCTGTAAATAGAAAACGACCCCAGAAATCACATCCTTCAACTCCCCCACCATGTCTTTTAAAGGCAATTAGATGCTATCAATAAGATCTTTAAGTTCTTTAAAAGTTAAGGACTGTATGTTGTTATAATCACTAATTTACATAATTTCCACTTATATCAAACAATGAAGAAAAGCATCTCACTCATTGCCTGCGTAGGTTTATCCTGATTCTGTTCATTTTGATTTAAAATAAAAGTTTTCATAATAAAAAGCATTTTGAAAGCAAATGCCCAAATGAGAGGGAGGGAGAAAGAGATTGAAATTCAGGAGAAAAGGAAAGTGTCCCAGAGGAGACAGGAAGAGCGCCATCTGTGCGAGGGAGAATTTCTAGGCTGAGGCAACCAGCACCCATGACACAGTGCTACATTTTAGAACCAGTGCAAGGAAGCCCGGAATGCATTGTTTCAACACTGTAATTTAGTGTCTTCTATGGGAAATGAATCCTTTGGCTATTTGGCTGGCTGGAAATAGCTGGTCAGTGTGTTCATGCATGATTCACAAGCCTCATGGGAACAACACACGCATCCAGTTCAAGTGAGAACCTTATTTGGCAACACTGAAAAGGTTTATTTAATTGAATTAGCATTTCAGGTTAAGCATGATATTTGGAGAGTTTTCTTAGGCGATGCTTTTGAGCCACAGGCCACCACTTACATGCACATAAGAAAATAGGTAATAACGCCAACGTTTCTAAATATCCCAACTAAGGTGTCACCAGTAGCAAAATTTCTGAACATGTTTTCTTAATCCTCCCTCTCTTCTCTTCCTTCCTTTCCCTTCTGCTCCCTCTACCCCGCCCCCCCATCTCAATCTCAGTCTCTCAAGCTCTGTCCTCCCTCTTCATCTGGAACAACGTAACAATCAAGGTGGACATAATGGTGGTACTTGGAGAAAACACCTGAGGCTAAAATTACTCCTACTATTTCCTAGAAAGAGAGCAGGTTTGGGGCTCCCTTCTCTGTGTCCTTATCTAAAGAACAAAAAAAAAAAAAGAAAAGAAATCAAGAAGGCCTTTCTTCTAAACCAGGAGCAAAAATCTGATATTAAGTCTCCTTCAGTGGTCCAGTGGGCCTAGCAGTTACTTGCGAGTTACCCTTGAGAGGACTGTACTTACCTCCTTGATAGCTATGGCCAGTGGAGAAGCAACTTAACTCTACTGACCCCGAAACCTAGAGAGAGACCATACTGGGGGCTGAATTTCTCCAAATCCATGTAGGTGGTTGTAGAGAACTGCCTCCCCCCAACTTTGTATACACATATAGGTGTAGAAAGGTCTTCTCTCTGCACCTCGTGGGAAATAAGTGTTCATGAGCTCACTTTCCACTGACCCATCAGGAAAAATAAAATTACTGTGCCCCGTTTCACTGCCACTCTGCAAGAAACTGCTCCCCTTGTCACCCATCCCCAGCATAACTTTTGTGGGTACAGAAAAGAAGTCTCCCATGGAAGGCAAATAAAAAATTACAATCCATTTAAGAGGGCTCTGTAACTTGAGAGAGATAAGAAGACTAGGATAAAAATTCAGAACAAGGGGCCTCTACTGAGGCATTAGAAAAAAAACAGAAGAGACCATTGGCCAGCTCTGGTCAAGAAGCAAAATCACATGCTGATTAAAAACCGATGCTTGAAGCTAGGTCAGCTGGGTCTGGTTCCCATCTCTTCCACCTCTTGGTGAGAGACCTTGGGCAAGTTATTTAACCTCTCTATCTCCACTTCCTCATCTTTAAAATACAGGAGCTATTAATAGCATCTACTTCATAAGGTTGAGATGATGGCATTAATTAATGCATATGAAGCTCTTAGAGAATGCCTGGCACCCAGTAACATTGTAAGCATGATTTCATTGTGCTACTCTGAGAGGCTTACATTCCATTGGCCAAACAATCACACTCAAGCTAACTAAGTATTTCACTTGAGGTGACAATGGCACAGTCATGCAAAGCCATTGAGATACCTAACTGAAAGCACTAGATTAAAGATAGAACATTTCTTTTTTATTATTTATTTTTTTAATAAAAAAATTGTATATACTTAAGGTGTTTCAATATACATATACATAGTGAAATGATTACCACACGCAGGTCCAACACTTATATTTTCCAGAATGTTATAGAACTCAGTTGGAAAGGACCGCCCCATAATATATCAACCTTTATACTCTGGCAGCCAATAGGAAGAAGATGGCCCAGGAGGAGGCGTGAGGACAGTTTGAAGCCAGCACTGTAAAGTGGACCACTTCTGTGGAGAACAAAAAAGACTGGGGAGTTCAGATAGGGTTGGTGGCCTTTCTTCTAGTACAATACCTGTTGCCCTTGTCTCTTGTGGCCCCAACATTCCCTGGAGTCAGGTGATGGGCTCAGTAGAGAAAACAACAGGAAGGTTCCTGCAAAGCTCTCAGAGTTAACACAGTACAGCCAATACATAATCGAAGTGACCCGATATATGCAGGAGCTCCATTGCCTCCTAGGGCCAACAAGTAGAAGAGTAATGTTTCTCCTATTCAATTAAAAATCGATTGACTATTATGCCTCAGACACCGTGCTAAGTGCTTTACATGACTTACCTCACTCGATCCTCAGAACAACCCTATAATACTATTATTATTCCCACTTTACTAATAAGTGAACCAAAGCTTACAGAGGCTAACTAACATGCTCAGCGTCACACAGTTTGAACAGGGTCAAGTTAAAATTTGAACAAATTCACGCCTTCTGTACTCCAGATGCCCAGGCCTTAATCAAACTCAAGTTGGATAATATAATATCTGTAGCCCAATCAAAGGCATAAATAAAGAAATAAATTTTTTGTCACGGAGTTCTAAAGAAGGTGAGCCCTAAAAGCAACAAGCCAGTGTTCATATCCAGCCCAACCCAGGAAGGAACAAAGCTAAACACAGTCACATTGGCACATGGAGAGTTGGGGCAGCTCCTCAGGGGACAGCCTCCTTCTGCTCCGATTCCATTTTTACTAAACAACTTTCCTATCATAATCTGGTTTCTCTGATACTCAGCTACAACAAAGAAGGTGTTCCAATTTGCATATGGAAACTTTACAGTTGCAGAATGGACCATCTCTCAACGTTCAGTTAGTTAAGTCTGCATTCGTCTGGTATTTAAGAGTTAGGTTCCTGAGAGTTGGCTCCTGAGAATCCCTTTGATTCTGGTGCACTAATAACAATGATTCTTCTGAACCCACCAGCCTGAGAACAGACACGGACCACTGTGACTGTACAGAGGAGTGTCACCTTGTGCAGCTCTGCCTTGGAGGCCAGATGGCCTAACTAGATGGCGTCTCCATCTCATCTCATTCTAACCGCGGCAGTTGGGTTGCCGGGTTCATGTGAAGTTTACTGTTTGAGGACTGGCATGGGATGGCTCTGTTCCACTCGACATTAAACCAAGAGGTCTTGATTAGAGACACATCAGGAAAGCACAGATCTCATTTCTAATCCTGTTCATACTCATGGTGAGCACAGGGTTGCAACAATGGCTGCCAGACACCCATGTTTCCAACAGACGATGTGTGGCTTCATCAGCAATCACGGGTTGCTGAAGCTGCAGGGGACTTTCTGGTTCTGAGCCATCGTAAGATTAAGAGGAGAAAGGTAATAGAATAGGATATGGGAAGCACCCCGCCTCAAGATCCCTCTGCATACAGGTTACAGATTGTTGGGGAATAATAATCAGAAACGCAATCAGATGTATTCGGTTTACGTAGTAAAAGTAGAACATGTTATGTCTGCGAATTCAGAGGAAACAGACAAAACAAGGAAGTAAACAGGTATGCTCTTGTGGCCATGGACTGAGATAAGCCAAGAGGTCATTTGGAGCGCACCCAAATAGAGCAGAATCTATGTCAGTGGAACCAGATTTCAGGCATCATGTCCATCATCCCAGTTATAGCACCGCCTCTTTATATGAATGATAAGAAGCCTACGTAGTAAACAGCAATTAGTGACAGAGAAACCACCATTCAGGTAGCTCCCTACCTGAGAGCAAGGTCTACAGAGGAGTTCAAGAGCTGCAGGCAGACGATGAGATCAGGAGGGAGATAGGCTTGGGTTGTAAATAAAAGACGAGTATTCACATCTACCCTGATTATGGTAACTGTCTGCCCCGGATCTTCAGGAAAAGCCTTGATTTTATGTAATTTTATACTTTTCAATACAAATCATTTGTGAAATGTTTTGTTAAACATGATTTAAAGTCTATAATTTAAGAGACACCTCACGTTTTATCTCCATAAAACACCAGGACCCAAACTGGAGATTGATATATACAGTAATAAAGTCATGAGTGTTTAACTCCACCAACCAATCAAGTTTCCAGGTTGTACTTCCAGCCTCAAGGAATACAACTGCTGTAAAGATAGTGCATATTAAGGCTCATAGCTTAACTAATAGTTTGAAGACGATGTAAACAAACTCCATAACCTTATGGGGTCATCTTTTTATAGTTACAATAACAATTTACTGTGGTTCCAATGGACAGACTAGGTGTTCACTGCTCTCTATGTGCATTTTCTGCACAACTGCTCATTTTACAAACATGGAACCTGAGGTATGAGACGTTCATAACTTACCAGAGTCACATGGATAGTTGGTGTCAGAGACAAGATTCAAACCCAGGACTGTGTGGCTCGAGACACTGCACTTTTAACCATCATGCAAAACTGCCTTTTCCTTTTTTAACCAATATACACTTTGCAAGAATTTATTCCCTGATTGACATTTGATGTTCTCAATATTAAAAAAAAGCTACCGGGAATGATTCTGTCCCTCCAGACAATTCTGGCCACTCTTCCCTGACCTCTCCTCTGATTCTGGGAGAGAAAGGAGAGGACAAAGAGGGAGAGAAAGAGTCATAGTACATGTGGGAAATGAGGCAGACAGAGAGATGGGAGGGAAAGAATGAGAGTGAGATTCAACAGAAGGCACCTGGTAAGTGCTTTCAACTGCTCGAAAGAAATAGGACAAATTCCAGCCTTCCTCGGGAAGAATTGTAAGACTGGTTGACTGTCCTCCACCCACCTTAAACCCCAATTATTATAATACCACATAACATAAGGAATATTCTGGTAACTTCCTCAGAGTGGAAATAGTAGTCATCTTAAAATCTTAAAATACATCTTTAAAGTAACTTTAAACAGGTAACATAGTAGGAGTATGGTAGGAATATAGCAAACAAAGAAATGGGAAATTATATTTGGGATATAATTTATATAGAATTTAAAAGGTACCAAGGATATTGAAATAAATTCTGTAAGTTTAGAGCATTCTATAAAAAACACGTAATTTCCGAACAAACTTGATCCAGAGTCAGAACATAGAGTGAAATAGGCTTATTTTACCTGACCAAAATAGAGTATTCTAACACACACACACGCACACACACACGTACACACACACACAAATGTATTTTAATGATAGCACCATTAAGCACTTTATGTGCAAGCATGGATTACTTAATTCCCACAATACCCCCGTCAATCAGGGCTGAGTATTATGAATCTCAGGGTACATTTGTAGAAATTGAAGCCCGAGGTGTTGGCAGCAGGTGGCAGAATCAGAATTTGAACTGATAACCAGCGCTGGCATCAGAATATTCCCAAGCATAAATTTAGGCTGACCTTTACATGAACTGTGTTTAAAATATATCAACTCTTACAACTAATGTTTATTTTTTAATTCACATAGAGACAGAAGCATGTCTTTGAGGCTAGAATTTTTTATTTAGCCCTTATCAAATGACACCTTCATTGGTCTCCTCTGTCTCCAGACCTGTGGGGTGATGGCTGCAGCATAGACCAGGGTGATTATAATTGTCACCATCCTCTGGCCTATTTGCACACTGCAGTTTACAGATCACAAAGCTCTCGTGTGCACATTGGTTACTGATTATATAACTCTTGCTTGTACATTGCATATCGATCCCATAGATGATGTATGTACATGACACACAGATTACATAGCTCATGAATGTACATTACATACAAATTACACAGTTCATTCATGTACAGGAACTCATCTGCTCCCTACAACAGGCCTATTAATTGCAGGGAAGATTATTATTAGCCCAATTTTAATGATAAAGAAGTTAAGATTACCCAGTGGGTTAATACTGTTACAGAAATCTTGATTCTTCTTGCCCATGCAGTGAAAAATCAAAGGTCAGCAAGCTGATTTGTATGCAAGCAGGGTTTATTAATGATACTTCTCAGAGAAGAGAATGGGCCTACCCCAAGTGGGAGAGAGGGGGAGAAGGAGAGGGAGAAGGAGAGAGGGAGAGGGAGGGAAAAAGGGTGAGGGGGAGACCGGCCCCTTGATTTACAGTTTGCTAGGTGGGATGAGGGAGTTACACATTGATTTGGCATGAAAAGGTGGTGCGTGCTCTTCCACGGAAGGGCTTGACTGCCTAAGAAGGGTGGAGGTTTGTTGACTCATATTCTTATCTTGCTCCAGACCACCTCTCATCATCTGTTGTTGTAAAAACAGTTACGTGGTTGGGGGCAGTTAATCAAAGCTAGTCATGTGCTTTTTTTATAGGTACTGTGGACCCCCTCCCACCCCCTCTTCCTAAATTTTTTGACTTCTACCTAACAATACCAGGGCAAAGACTTTACAGCCCAGGCTAATGTCCTTTCCACTTATCCACACTGCGACAAAGACACGGAAAATGTACAGTATCATCAGGGCAATTTTTTTTTTAAAGGAACAGTGAATTCTTTGAAACTAAAAGCACAGAAAAAGTGATGATTCCTAGCTAAAAGAAAAGAGAGAGTGGGGAAGGAATAAATCTAATTTTCCCAAGCTAAAAATCAAACCATAGTTAGAGATAAGCAGAAAAATAGGTAAGGAGAAGAACATCACCCACAAATGTAGAAAGGAGCGACCCAGAAATAAACCAGCAAAGATACTGTAAAACACATTAAGTCACCATAAACACATGAAAGAAAAAGAAATATGAAGTCACGGGTTCCGTAGGGGCTGGGCTCCATGGCACCTCTGCCACTGACTCACACTGGACAACCTAAGGCAAATCTTTCTCCTTTCACTGCTTTAATTCTTTCATCTATAAAAGAATTAGTAGTTACTTGTCCATAAAACAAGTTTAGAGTCTTGAACAAAATAGTTTAGCGAAATATATTACTTCCTGTCTAACAGCATACTGATTAAGACAGGTATCAAACACGTACAGTTTAAGATAGCATAGTACGCACTGTGTTTATTCTATAATCCTGTAGAGACAAATGCAGCATACACATACTACGGATGCCATAAGAATCAATAATAAATTTTATTTTATTACAATGTCTTTTCTTGATGGCAGAAAACTAATGCGGTGCTATTCCTCTAATATCCCTGCACATTTTGCTAAATCATTCTTCTATGGAAAATATTAAATAAACCACCATCCTCTCTTCTCTGGACAGGTGCAACCGTCTCCCAGCTGATCCCCCACACATTTACTCTTGCTCTCGTGTATTCTCCACAAGGCAGCCAGGATTATTTTTTAAAAAACACAAATATAAGTGAGGTACAGCACTCTTGTTCTTCAAATACTTCTGTGGTTTTCCGTGGCTCATGTATTGAAGATCAAAATACTTAGCAGAGTTGAGAAAGCCCAGCATCTAAATGCATCACCAAGTTTCATCTCATCCTACTTCCCCCCTTTGTTCTCTATGCTCCAGTCACTTAGATTAGGAATTCAATAAATATTTGTTGAATAAATAGATGAATGAATGAACGAATGGACAAATACATTGTATTTCTTTTTGTTAATAGCAAGCAATATTTTGGTGAACCAAACAAATAGATCATTGAATTTCAGGCACCAACAACTGTCAGGCGGGGAAGACTCCCGGGATGCCAGGACCTTCCCACGACCCTCCATACACTGGCCTTGCCACCCCATGAACCACAATGGGCTAAAGGTAAAACCTACCAGGATTTCAGCAGACTGCATGCAGTGATGTCTCAGCAAACCCACACCAATTACTCAAAATGTCTCCTTAAATGGCAAAAAAAAAGCAACGCCCAGTGAGCACTGAAGCTAATGTGTGGATTAATTCAAGGATTATCAGCGACAACAGTCTTTGCATAAGGGATTTATTTAATTACCTATCATGTTCTGCAGATTAAGATGATGATAAAAAGAAAAAGAAAGAGTGAAATCACTTCAGTCTTGCGCTAGCACTCCCCACCCACTAGTGGGGATCTGCTTTTCTTCTGTAGACTTGAACAAAATCATCCCAACAGACCTGGTGGTACGTCAAATGCCAAAGGTAGCACAAAAGGACTTTAAAGGCTTAACCCAGATTGTCTTGGCGCTCCTTTCAAAGTTATCTAGCTAGAACATCTCCCACTACCTTCTCAGAAAGGTTTGGTGTCAGCTGGAAAAGAAAGCGAAAAAGGGAGGAGATAAGGCTCCTTTTATTAAAGGTGATGGTGATAAATGAGATTCAACTCCCAGTATCATGGGTTAGGCCAACCCCTCCTTCCCAAGCTTCACACTACAGTACTGAATGACAAGTATGTCACTGAAATGATGATTTCATCACCACCAGGTGAAAAGATCCTGACAACCAGGCAATATGGTTCATTTCCATCAACATGGTTCATTTCAAGTACTCTACACAACACTCCTTATGAAATATTCTTGCCAAAAATGAGGCTTTCTCTGTTGGTGATAATGCTAAACTGCCATGTCTCCCTGAGAATTGGCACCTCTAAATTCGAGGTATTAATGTGTATAGATCAGAAACTGCTCCTAAGCACCCCAGAACAGACCTTCACATAAAAGATTGTGTCATCTGGCAGAGTATTGAATTTGAAAATATATATGTATATCCATTGACTGAAAGATACAGGCAGGAACTGTTTCTCTAGTCACAGAATCAGAGCACCTCTAAAGTAGACTCTCAATAAAATAATTAATTACGTGAATGAAATTAGAGGATTTTAACCCTGATTATTTGTGGCTAGGGACTTTAACCAACAATGGAATCAGAGAAAAAATGCATAGTTTGGGGTAGGAGAAAAAAGTCATAGAAACATTTTAAACATGGCTGGCCATTTGTAAATGTGTGTGAATCAACATCCCACAACAGCAAAAACTTCAGTGAACCTAAAGTATCATCTCTATGGGTTTAAAAATAATAATAAAGTACACAGAACAAGGAGCTCTACAATAATATAATGGAATCCCGCTGCCAGTCCTAGCTCTGCCATTTACCTGGCCATTGGCCCTTGCAGAAAGTATTTCCCTCCTTTTGTTTCCTGTCCGTAAAATGATGAGCATCAAACAGATGATAAGTATGGTTCATTTCAAGTCTAATATTACGTTCCTATAAAATATGAAAATCCTAAACATTCTATTGGTAACTAGAGGCCAATAGAGAAAAGGAACCTTTAAAGTTTTACAACAATGGATCCCAACTTTTTCAATTTATATACTCCTTTGCAAAGTTAATGAAAGCTGTAACCCCCCCTCTCAGAAGAGTGAACATATAAACATGCATAGAAATTTCTGCATACAGTTTTAGAGATTTTACTAACTGTCTGAAGTCTATCCACTGAATTCCAAGTTAAAAAAACCTCAGCGTAAGTTGAAGCACTGTCTTGTTTTTTCAGCTGGGAGATTTTTGCAATGGATACAGAAGCTACAAGAGCTTAAGCTTCAATGGTCAAGTAAGGCAGACATGAGACATGTTGTTATGGCATGAACAATACAAGTAGTGTACACAACACTCCCTGCGAAGTATTCTTGCCAAAAACGTCAAACCTGAATCTAATAAAGCCTTTAGATCTAACTTACAAGAAACACAGGGGTCAGAGGCATGTGTTTAAGATACCACAGGGATTCAATCAGCAAAATCCAGAATTTGGGAAATTCTATAGGATTTGTCTTTCCTTTCCAGCCACTCTTTCTGGCTGTATTAACTGGAACCTCTTGCTCCTTCCCAACCACAAAAGCAGTTGAATCCCCTTGGTTGGAGAGGTTATCTTTTTAAACCACACTTGGCCACAAACATCTTTCTTTTTCATCTCATTTCTATCGCAATTAGTCTCTTGTACAGAATCCACTACTGCCTTGTATTCTTCTCTAGACCAAAGTTAACAGACATTTATGGAGGGTCTACCACAGCCCTCCATGAACTGGAAATATTGAGGAATTAAGGACAAGTTGGTTATAGCCTGGGCCTTTAACCTTCCTTACAGTTAATACTGGGATCACTAAGGAGGCAGTGGCCTGATATACAGTCTGCACAGCAAACATCTTCCATGTTTTCTGTGTTCCAAATTGCTCAGAAATATGCTAATACAGATTAGGACCTTAATAAATACATACTGACTTGGATTTCTGTCAATATAGATCTCATTGAATTGAAATCTTTCGCTTTCTTTATTCTGATACCTTCTATTGTTCCAATTTCCTAACTCTTCTCTAAAGGCCCCAAATGCTACTCATTTGTGGTCACTTACAATGTTTTGTCTGCCTTACCCTTATCTAATTCTTTCCTGCTTTTCAAAATGAGATGAAGAAGAGTTTCCAACACAGTTGTCTCATGATCTACCATTTGAGAAAACTTCCTTCTGTGATCTTGAAACTCTTCTTGCCTGTGTGCTGTGTTTGTCATTATTTTCCCGTGCATATTAGTTAATATATACAAATATTATTTGGAAGCAACCTTAAGCTGTCTTGCCTTCCCCTCCTGGTCTGGAATTATATACTGAATACTTTTTAACTTGAACCTCCCATCTATTGGCCCCTTTTTCCTAGAAAAAAATAGAAATATAAGAAAATTTTATTTTTATTTGACAGTTTGATAAACTGAGGCACTTATAAAATGTCGGACATGGTGTCACTGCAGAAGCTGTTTTATTTCTATAAATGTCTAATCTTTTATGTAACCCTCCAAATCATAGGATAAGAACATAGCAATCTTGCCTAAAGATCTCCTACTCATCTGTCCTGAAATATCATGCATAGTAAAAATCTACTTGGGGGTTGTTTGGGCCATTCTTCTCTCACTATAAAGGAGAGGGTGCCTATGGGACATTTCAGTGATGGGACGATTGTCTTTAAAAGGCACAAACACACTGCTCCCAGTTAATGACAGCTAACTGTTGACAGGGCTCCCTTCTGATCCCTGATACACCCACGTGCAATCCCATTCATTCAATCCCCACCCAACCTCTGCTGCAAAACAGCCAGTCCCTTTTAATGATGAAGTCTTGATTTATCAGAAAGATGAACCGAGTGGGAGACAGAGTGCACCTGGCTCTTGTGCATCTTACAGACGGATGTTCTCATCTGGGAGGCTGAGCCCATGTGAACACAAACCGACCCTAACCTCGAGTCAAAACCATCCAAAGGGATCAGGAACCATCCACCCTGCTTGCCACCACACATCTAAACATGTCTCTGTTTCCCTTGTTTGCTCTTTTTATGGTGGCTCCCTTTTGTTTGTTTTCCTCCTGTCCAAAGATGGAAGGGACCATAGAACACATTAAAAGGGCACTCCCTCTGAGCAGCCCCACGGCTTCCTTTAGTCTTGACTAAATTTTCCATCTTGCACACAGTGAGATGAGGAAAGACCAAGGGACTTTTGCAAGGTTTTGTCGCCAGGGCGGACAGGCAGAGCTGAGTGTGCTTTAGTGATCTTATTTGTCAGTAGGGACGAGTTTGCCTTTGTGGCTGGCTAGTTCACCCCAGGAGCAGCTTTTTTCTATGCTCTGATTTTACAACTCACATGCTAAAGGGGGCAGGAGGTTCTGGTGCCAGAGGACCTGAGTTAAAATCCTGACTCTAAAAAGCTCATTATTGAGTTACCATATTTATGAAATGCCTACAAGAAGTCAGACTTTGGTGCTTGAAAGATAGACATAATCCCTACTTTCGAGAAGCCTGTAGCCCCAGAGGAGTGTAACAAATGCAGTATAACGTGGTGCGTGAAAGAATGTGGTGTGGGGTCAGGATACCAAGCTGTCTGCCCCTCTGGAAGATCTTGGGATCCAGAAGAGGTGGTTTCCTCATGGAAGGGGCACCCGACTCATGCAGGAAAATTTAGAAAACGACTGTTGAAGGCAATAACCTTTGAACTACATCTTGAAGGCAGGGGAGCAGGCCTGGGCAGCAGGCAGTGACTTTGCACGCAGTGGAAACGCAGAGACCCAGGCCAATGACATCTACAAATTCACACCTTGACTTACATTGCGCATGCACATCAGCTCTGAATCTTTCACCTCCATGAGTCCCTGATTCTTTATCTGTAAAATGGGAACAAGAACCCTTCCTGGCTACATCAAGAGTTGTGCGAATTAAATAAAGAACATCAAAGGGCTATGTAAACTGGGAAGTCCCATGGTCACCATTAGGAAGAAGTGTTGTACTGCACTCTGTCAAGATTCAACTCAGTGATAACAGTGCCACGTGGCCGAAAGAATCCCATCCTGGCTTTGCCACTAATCCTCCCTCTGTCCTCTGCCACACTCCCACTATAGGCCTAAGGTTTTCTCCACTGTAAAATGAGTGGCTTGGAACAAAGAACGGGCGTCCCTTCCACTGCAGCCAGTTTATTCCTAATTCCCCTTTAAATCTAATTACCAGTAACCAGCACGTGGCTCCCCACCCCGGACTATTTCTGTATTCATTCCTAAACTTTACCTTGGCAGATGAAGCATAAAATTCATCAAGCACATTAGACGACCCATGGCACAGTTCCGGTTTTCCTCCGTGCCCTCTGCAGGTCACCGACCCACAGAACCCAGCCTTTCCAGGATTCAGGCGGGACGGGCGGCTGGCCAGTTAACAAAGGCCGCACTCCTCCCGGGGGCCGAGGGAAGTCCTGAGCGCAGGTCAGGGTTGTTTGCTTTTGAGGTGTGCTAGGGATGAAAGGCACCTTGGAAGTGGAAGGCTCAGCCATTTATTAATTAATTATAATTGAGGGTTTGTTCTTAAGAATGATTCCTTTGAAATTACTTTCCATCAAACAGTGACAGCCACAAAAGCATCAGATGCTCAGAACATTCTCCATTTCCTCAGCACGAATATTTTTATTCTGGGCCCTAAGATTCTGTTCTGATCTGGCTCATCCCTTGGGAGTCTCTCCCATCATTGCTTTAGAGCTGGGATTTGTTTATTTGGGGGGGGGGGAGCAGGGAATGTGTGTCTGTGTGTTTAATGTCTACTTTTTAAAAGGAAATCTATGCTACACCAAATAACATTTTTGTGGACTTTAATCTGACCTTTTTGGATCAATGGAAAAACTCCCTGGAAAGATTAGAGAGACACCTGAGATTAATACCCTTCCTAATGTCGTGGGCCACACCTCCGGGTTACAACTGGAAGGGAGAAACAAACTGGTCTATCGACGTGGCTCTAAACAACAACAACGTGTGTGAAGGCCCGGGGCACTTCAAGATTGACCAAGAGGAAACACATGTTGCACAATGATACGATCTTGTTGGTACAGTTGTCAGAGAAGGAAACTCCCACAGCGAAGGGCATAAAACCATCCAGGGCAGTCTGGGGCGGCTTAGTTCTGCGGTGCCAGGGAGCAGAGCAGAGCCGGCCCTGCCCTACACACAGATGGGACCATGAACTCCAGACAGAGTTTCAGCCAGACCTCCTCCGGCTCCCTCCTTGGCACAGGAGGCGGCTGGCGCCGGCCAGGGAGCTACCCCCAGGCTCCTAGCGTCCATGGGGGTGCAGGGGGTGTCCACATCTCCCTTTCTGTCACCTCACCAAGCTGCCTATCCCCTGGAGGGTCTTGGGGGTCTGGAAGAGGCAGTTCCCTCCTAGGTGGAAATGGGAAGGTGACCATGCAGAACCTCAATGACCGCCTGGCCTCCTACCTGGAGAAGGTGCGCTCCCTGGAGGAGGCTAATACAAAGCTCGAAAGTCGCATCCTGGAATGGCATCAGCAGAGAGATCTCGGCAGCAAGCGAGATTACTCCCAATACGAGGAAAACATCAGAAGCCTGCAGGAGCAGGTAAGATCTTGGGTGACCCTGGAACTCGAGAGGGGGCTGCATTTCCAGGGAACCCTTGGGAGGAGAAATTAGTATGAAAGACAGTTTCCAGGAAAATGGCAAAAGAACTTAAAAGTAATTGTGAACAAAGGTATTTGAGGATATTTTCTCATTATACCTTAAATGTGGACTTGGGAAAGTCTGTTTTGCTTATTCAATCTTCTGTACATAAATGATGGGGAAAATCTAAAAAATCTAAGACAACCAGCTGCTGTTCAGTGTCACTTATGATCCAACGATGTCACAGTAATGACAAGGGCTGGTATGCATTCCTCACGCTCAGTATACAAGGCACAGGAGCATTTAGTTACTTTCTCTTTACATCAGTTCTGCTCCACCTTAAAGAACTGGCAACAGTGTGATTATCCAGCAAAGAAAGGCTGAGTTATACTATGTTGGAGATCACACCTAAAAGCTGTCACTCCACTAACAGATAAATCATTGTGACATCCCTCATTGTGACAATGTCATTGTGACATTGTGGATATTTCCTCTTGGGGGCTACTCGAAGTTCTGAGTTCTAGATGTTCACAGTTCTGAAAACAGCATATTGCTAGAAAAACATAATAAAATGAACACAATTTTTGGAGTCTTAGGGTTAGGATAAGTTACGGAGACTTCTTTAAAAATAAAGAACTTTCCAACCAAACAGTTAAAAAGCTAAGCTTATATACCTTCTGGGACATCTCATAACATTGGCTAGAAGCAGGGGAATCCAGTAATCTCTTAGGTTGTTTTTTAATGCAACATAACTTCCCTTTTATGTAAAGCACTCCCAGAAAATTTCCTGCAAGATCTTGATTTAACCTATCGTAGAAAGGGCATCACAGGTTTCCAATATTTCTACTTCTCAACACTTAGTCATCCTTACTTGAATGTAGGAAGGACCAATCAAGATAATATAAATCTGTCTTCATAATAAACCCTAATTATTGAATAATCAACCTAATAACTGACTGTAATTACCTTAACTATATAGTACATGGTTGTCTTTACAAAAAAAAAAAACAAGGTGACTCAACAATCCTCACCATATTTTTTCATTGATAAAGTTGTTTTGGTTTTTAGAATAGAGAGAATAGAAAATTTCTGCAAATGGACAACTGAGAACATAACTCCCAAAAGAAATGTGAGGTGAGACCTGGTCAAATAATGTATTATCTGACAGTAGAGAGAAGGCGCCAAAGAGAGAAAAAGGAGGGAAACATTTATTGAGCACTTGTTGTATGCCAGGCATCATGCTGGGTACTTAATACACTTATTAGTGTTTTCCCAAAGCTTTCTCGAATGATGGGAATGTTCTATATCATCTGATTTAATTCTCACAACAACCATGGAAAAAAACTGAAGCTCATAAAAGTGAAATAGCCACCCAAAGGTACCACAGGAGGCAGAGGTGGGATTCTCAGCCAGGGCTGTTTCCGATGGCCTTGATTTCCATATGGTATGGTGCTGACTAGCCTACTTCGTACAACCATGATTTGTTTATTGATAAAGATAATGTATTACATTTGCATTGTTAATTAAACAACAAATCTTTCATACACATTACTCATTCTGTGAAGCAAGTATTTTTACCCCTAATATATACATAGATGAGCAGACTGAGACCAAGTGGTTGCCTAAAATCTCCAGAGCAGAGTTGAGAAAAGTGAGTGGGGCCAAGGATGAGAGCCTATAAACAACCTATAAACTTGCCCATGCTCCAGGTGGCCACAGATTCTGGGTTCAGACATTAAAGAGAAGCTTCCTCAGCTTCGAATTCAGCTCTTTTCTGGATTTCTTACCTCAGTTGTTACAGTTTCTCCATATTAGAAGTAAACAACTCTTGGAAGTTGAGGTTGTCTACCTATCCCAATCTCCCCCATTTGCAGGAGAGAAAACAGAGGCCAAAAGACAACCCACAACTACTTGCGGCTGAGCCCTTCCCGGGCCTTGAGGAAATATTCTGAGTAAATACAAGCACTCTCCCGCTCTTCTTTAGGGATATTAAATGCTACTCAAAAAGTCTATAAGAAACTGAGTTCAAAAGTTAATCCAGTCTTTTTGAAACACAGAGGTGGACATAGACAGATATGAGTATAGCTCGTAATAGAACTATATTTGGCATTTTGGTTTACATTTAAAAAAATCTATTTTCCTCTCTCTGGTAGGAAATCACACAGCCTGGAGCAATGACGCTGCACTCATATACCAACCAGATTTTTTAAAAAGAATTAACTCAGGGCCCTAGGGAGAATCCAGATGATTAATCATAACACACAATGTGAAACCTATGCCTCACCTGTTATTTCTCAATCCATCTTCATCCATTCGTTACTGGATGTCTCAGAAATAGTGGCTGTAGCATAACATTCTATCAGGTAACCCAAACAGGGGGAAATAGTTTGGGTTTTTAAATGTGCTCTATGTCAAGTGCATTTCAGAACTTAACACACATGTACTATGAGAATGCTGGCTGGGAAATCAGAGTTTTGACATGGGCTTTGCAATGGATCAATTATCAGTCCAACTCAGGAAAGCCCAATTAGCCCACGGGTGACATTTTTGATGTTTTCATTCTGTGGTTTCTTTGGATGTCACTCCACACCTCAGTGCACAACTAAGGCTAATCCTAGGGACCCCAGGCCTTTTTGGATGGAGCTACTTTTATTTCCCATGAGCTTAGAAACGCAAAGGATAAAGAGCCTGGAGGGAAAAGCATTTGGTAAGAAAGTCCCTAAGAAGCCCCATAGAGGGAAGACAAGGAAATACCTACAGAATCCTATTTTAGAACAAGGGAAGTATCCATAGTACCATTTGGAATCCACCAAAGGCAGGGTCAGCCAGCCTGATTACCTCCACCACAAAGTTGTTGTATCTCAACATATAAATCCTGGGATTTGTCCAATGCAGACATTGGCTCTAGTTACAAAAGTGCAAGATTTTAAGGAACACTTCTCTGAACTAATTTAGTTTCAACTAATTTTTCAGAGTGTCTAAAGTATTCCCAGAATATACTGTTACACCATTATTTTATTTAATCTCTTCTAATTCTCATAACTCTTTGAGAAGAGGCTATAATAATTATTATTATTACTATTATTGCCATTTTATGGATGGAGAAACTGACACTAGGCAATATCACTCAACTAATGAATGTTGAGCAAGATCCCAGGCCCTGCTCTTTGAGTCCAAGACCCAGTATTATTAGCACTTCTGAGTTCTGCTATTGTGCATTCATGATACCGAATTCCATGTAATCAATGGAGCTTTAAATAGGAACAGATTTTTTAAAGGTGCCTTTGTATTGAGGTATAGCTTTGTCCTATGAAAATGCTTTCTAAATAAAGGAATTATCTGTACAAATACAAGGAAATGTCACAGGAGTCTCTGGTTCCAATTAAGTTACAGAAGGTCGGAGCTAGGATCTCTCAGGCTACCTGTTTTTTAGTACAAACTCCTTATTTAACGGATAAAGAAATTGAAGCCCAGGTGGTAGAGAGACTGACCCAAGTTCACACCCAAGGTCACAACAGGAAGTAAAAGGAAAATCTTCCAGTTCCTAGTTCAGCACAGTATTTGGCACAAAAGTATTATTATACTTTTGACACTAAGACATACATCTTCCACCCAATTTTTCTGAAGACAGTGACATACATCAAATGTGCACTATTTCTCTGATTACAACTACCAGGAAGTATTTACAAATCGCATGTATACACAATTGCTCAGCTAGACATTTTCAATAATATTTTTCTTTTAAAAGACATCTAGTGAAAGTCTTTAACTAGAGGTTTTAACATAGTTAAAGTTTATTAAGCTGCTTCATTAGATGGTAAATAATTATTTCAGTTAATATTTTAATAGCTGTAATTGGGGCATTCTCCTCATGGAATAATTTACAAACAAATACACATCCCTATAAGTTATGTATATGACTACAGTCTCTTTGGACAAAAATATTTATGGTATGTGATGACTAGTATAAAATACATTTCAAATTAGTTTAAATGTACTGTAACATACATTGAAAATTAGTTTGATGAACTAACGTCAGTAATACTTTGTATCAGTGATACTGATCAGAAACACGAATGCTATCGCAGAAAGAATCTAAAACAATCACTGCATTTTAGGGGCACCAAACTAATATGCACAATAAGAAAAGGATCGGAACCTAAGCCACTTTTAACATCTCAAGATGTGGATGAGCTTAAGCAAAACACTAAGATACATTCATAGTATTCGAGAGTTGAAGACATTTTGAACAATTACTCTCTTTCCCTTTCCTGTATCATTCTTTCAGCATTTGCATCAGCCCTGGCCTGTCAAAACTCCATGTAAAAACAGACAGTGCAGGCCATATCCTTACGACAAATACAGTCTTCTGCTTTGCACCTAGTAGGTGCTCAGTAAATATTGATTGATTGGATTATTCATTGTTCCGCTGCCAGAAGAAGTTATACAAGTCATACACCCAGGGGACTAGAGGGCAGAAACGAAGCTTTCCTGTGCAGTGTGTCCCACTGAAATGACTCTTCACACGTTTTACAGGTAGTGAATGGTAAGCTGAGCAATGCCCAGGTCATTCTTCTCATTGATAACGCCAGGATGGCAGTGGACGACTTCAACCTCAAGTAAGTTCCTTCTTCACAGTGTGTGTGTGTGTGTGTGTGAACTGGGGGGGGGGGGGGTTGTTTTATTTGAGTTGCTTTTGTTTTTGTTTTGCAAAAGGAAAATTTATCTCACCATTACCCCCATATAAAATCTTACTAAAATATACTTAAACCGAATATAAAACACTCTCTTTGGTGTAACGAACTTTGAACATGAACCAAGAATTACATGTTAAAAAATTATTGTTCATTTTGGGGTATGATAATGTTATTATGCTTATTTTTTAAAATATCTTTTTCTTTCCTTTTTTAAGATTTTTTTTTTTATTATTGGGGAACAGTGTGTACTTCCAGGACTTTTTTTCCAAGTCAAGTTTTTGTCCTTTCAATCTTAGTTGTGGATCTTAGTTGTGGAGGGTGCCGTTCAGCTTCAAGTTGTTGTCCTTTCGGTCTTAGTTGTGGAGGGCGCAGCTCAGCTCCAGGTCCAGTTGCCATTGCTAGTTGCAGGGGGCGCAGCCCACCATCCCTTTCGGGAGTTGAACTGGCAACCTTGTGGTTGAGAGCCCACTGGCCCATGTGGGCATCGAACCGGCAGCCTTCAGAGTTAGGAGCATGGAGCTCCAACTGCCTGAGCCACCAGGCCGGCCCTAAATATCTTTTTCTTAAAAGATGCATTCTGAAGTAGTTAGGGATGAAATGTCACAATGTGTGTAATTTACTTTAAAATACAAAATGGAATACAGATGAAGTAAATATGGCAAAATGGTACTTGCCAAATCTACGTGATGGGCATGTGGTTGTTTAATATTTTATTCTCTCTAACTGCAAAAAAAAGTAACATTGAGTCATCATCACAGAAAGACAAACATGAAACAGACATACAAAGAACACACAGCATGGATTAATTTGCTCCCATTAAACCTAAGAGTAAGAGATTCACCTCTAAACCAAGGTGAGTCCTTACAAAGATCACGCCTTCCAACAACAGGTGTACTTTTCCCTCCTTCTAACCAAAGGTATGAAAATGAGCACTCCTTCAAGAGAGACTTGGAAATTGAGGTTGAGGGTCTCCGAAAGACCTTGGATGATCTGACCATTATCACAACAGACCTGGAACAGGATGTCGAGGGGATGAGGAAAGAGCTCATCCTCATGAAAAAGCGCCATGAGAAGGTAGGACTCCCCAGGAGTCACTAGCACAGCTCTTAATTTACACATTTCAATAGCTACAGAAGAAACCACCTCTATGCCAGTGCTATTGTCCTTTAACCTAAATAATCATAAGGAACCACATAAACATCGAATCTTTCCAATTTCAAGGTTATCTACTCAAATGTCAAATACAACAGCCAAAACACAATCACAATTAACAATGGACTGGTCAACAATTTTAATACATAGTGCTTACCTAGATTTGTTTGTTAACGTGATACTGGAAGAATAAATGTGTGAGAATGAACTTCCTTCTTTGACCCAAGGTGCAGCAAATTGAGGGACAATAGAGTAAAGAGAATCCGCCACTGACCAAGGTAAATATGACTATGTAGTGGCAAAAATGAAGAATCCTAATTTCTGGAAACATTTATCCTACTTTCAAAACATTACCATCTATCTAAAGTCCCCGAGACTTGATAAAATGACAGAAAACCGATCCTTATTTTAGGCAAACAAAATTGCTTATGAACATCGAAGACCCTCGGTTTTTGAACAGCTGGTTAGACAATGACTGTTAATTAAACCTCTCCTTTGGTTTCTTGGTTTTCATGATATCCTATGGGCGTCAGTCCTACAGAGCCCATTATAACGCACTGAAGAGATTTTAAAAGCTTCTACACCTTTTGGCTTTGGGTTACTGAACTATTTCCCCAAAGCTTTGGTCTGTAACCTGAAACACTCAACTGCTTAGTTATGTCATTGCTTCACCCATGAAAATTTACTGACGAGTACTTTACACGCTATGCAAACATAATTCTTGCTGAAACATTTTCACCAGGGATTAAGTCAGTAATCATAAAGGCCATTTTATTACCTGTCTGGTGCTATTCTTTATTTTGTAAAAGTATATAAGAGGGAAAAAAATCACATAATGTTTTGTCATCAACAAGTAATAACGGAGAAGCCAAACCAGTGAACGAGTAGCAACCACATAAGCTGGATTTTTAAAAGATCCATTCACTGTTGCCAATCAACACACTTCTTTCTGATTGTCTCAGCCAATTCATTTTCTTTCTTTGTGATTAAACAGGAAATGGAGGAACATCATGTGCCAAATGACTTCAAGGTCAATGTGAAGGTGGATACAACCCCGGGGACAGATCTGATTAAGGCCCTGGAGGACATGAGGCAGGAATACGAGTTTCTGATAAAGAAGAAGCACCGAGACTTGGATGCTTGGTATAAAGAGAAGGTAAAAGAAAGGGGCCCAAACTTCCCAAAGGTTCCATTTCCACGGGGTCCAATGCCAACGCCTCTGCTCTTTGCTTGGTCTCACAGGCAATGGCCACGGCCCAGGAGGGGGCCAATCCAACAGCTGTTCAGAGCAGCCAAAGTAACATCCATGAGTTGAAGCGCACTTTCCAGGCCCTGGAGATTGACCTACAGACACAGTACAACAGGGTGAGTCTGAGCGAGGAGAACCTGAGTCAGGTGTCACCTCCTCCACAAAGCCTTCCTGTTCTCTCTCTTGGGCCCAATACCCCAGCTCCCCTGGGACATCTCTCACTTCTCACTTTCCATCCAAATTGTTCATCATGAGAATGATAATACAAGCTATCATTTGCTGAGTGTCCACATTGTACCAGATGGTGTGATAGGGAGTTCATTATATGTGACGTCATTACCCCTCACATTAACCTTTCCGGGTAGATCTTAGTGTCCCCACTTTAGAGATGAGGAAACCAAAGTTCCAAACAATTAAGTAAATTGGCCACAGTCACACAGCTAAGTGGTCGGTGATGGAGCCACATGGTATTTGGGGGGCAGGGCAACTCTAAACTCCCATAATCTCTGTCAGGGCTCACCCACTTACAACCAGGCTGGTCCCCAAAACCTCATAGAGAAAAATTCTGGTGCCCACATGAATTGGTGGCAAATCCAGGCCTGGCTGACTCCAAAGTGCTGCTCTATTCATTACGAATGTCTTATCACCCAACCAACTGTAAGTTCTTATGTCTCAGTCATTTCTATAATCTTCAAGGTTTTTAGTGAAGTGCTATGCGTGAGTGTCATAGCACTCAAAATTCATTAAGTGAAGTCTATCTGAATCTTCTAATCATTCACCAATATCATTCCTGAGTGCTCCTCTACCCTTGGTCTTGGGGAGAAATTATTAGTTCATTTTGTTGCAGGCACACATGGTAAATTACTGTTAGGTTTTGGGAATCAGTGATGGTGAGCAGATATTTAAAATCTGCACTGTCAAGGTGATAATGCATGCAGAAATAATCACAGTGTTTTACAGCTTTCGAAACATTTTAATATACAGTACTTCACAACAATCCTGCAAGGTCAGCAAGGCATTCATACCCGTTTTCATGCATTCTACTATCTGACACTATTCTAAGCATTGAGGATTCAATAATAAATGATTTTATATTCTACCGAGGATGATAGACAATGAATACACAAATCATCAAAATATATATTAGATGGAGAAAAGTGCTCAAAAAAAAAAAAATGAAACATGGGAGAGAGGTAAGCCATACCAGGGTGAAATGCTGCCATTTTAAAAGATGGTCAGGAAAGGTTTTACTGTTAAGGTGATAGCTGAGCAAAAACCAAGATGTGGTAAGGAGGTGCATTCTGTGGTTATGAGGAGGGGGCTCCAGGTGGAGGGAACAGCAAATGCAAACGCTCTGAGGCACAGGTATGTCCACTGGGTTAGAGGAACAAAGGGAAGCCAATGTGACTTCAGTGAGTGAACAAAAGGGAGAGAAGAAGGGAGGAGAACGGAGGGGAAGGGAGGGGGGAAGGGATAATTGTCATAATCAAAAAGTATTGCTTGTGATGAGGGTTGCCAGATTTACCAAATTAAAATAGACACTCGGTTAAATTTGAATTTCAAATAAACAACAGAGCGTTCTTGCTATAAGTATGTCCCATGCAATACTGGAGCAATACTTGGGACATACTTGTACTAAAAAATTACTCATTGCACATTTGAAATTCGAATTTAATAGGTGCCTCTATTTTATTTGGCAACCCTACTTAAGACCCTTCTCTGAAGATACAGAGAGACAGCAGTCCCAGCTGCTGTTTCTCTCTAGGAGTTTTCAATCTGGCCAGAGACAGAGGTCAGCATAAGGAGGTAAGGAGCAGATTAGGGCGGGCGCCATGTGCCCAATCCAGAATAAGTAACGTAAACAATAAAGAGGACAGGAGTGCAGCAGAGTTGCCAAGAGAACCCTGACACGAAGGTTTTATGCCCAGAAAAATGCACTTCAAGAGTCCAGCCCCTGCTCAACCCCTGACCACCCAAGCCCCAAACCTGTAAGTCAGCCCGCACTTCTCATCTTCCCATCCCCAACAGCCACCAGGACACCTAGCAGAGTGGTCAGCGTATTCTAACTACTCCACAAGCACACATTATTGAATCAATCAAGCCATCAGTCAATTGATGTTAGACATAGCGTTTCCTCTTTCAGAAATCTGTTTTAGAAAACATGCTATCCGAGACGCAGTCGCGGAACTCCTGCCGGCTCCAGGACATGCAACAGACCATCTCCCACTATGAGGAGGAACTGAGACAGCTCCGCCATGACCTGGAGCGTCAGAACAGCGAATACAAGGTCCTTCTGGGCATCAAAATCCACCTAGAGAAGGAAATCGCCACCTACCGCCAGCTCCTGGAGGGAGAGAGCCAGGGGTAAGGCAGAGGCGGTCAGGGGAGGGAAGATGGAAAGGGCATGCCGCTCCCATGTTTGCGTTCATGGACCATAAGGTTCTGTTAGCAAGCATCACTCGAGAGCAAAAAGGTTTCTGTTGAATTTCTCCCAAAAATACTTAGATCAGGTTGTAGTTCATAAAGCAGCAAGTGTGAATTAATCAGGTATTACTTCCAGGACACAGAGATTTGAGGTCAACAGCTAAAATTGATATATTAAAATCTCTAGAAAGAAACACTAAGAAGGTTTAGCGCTAGTGTTTCCCAGGGGGAATGCACACCATTTTGTCTCCAAAGAAAGGATGGCTGAGGGAATATTTTAGCCTAACAGCAGATTCATGAGACATTGAGGTATCTAGATTTTCAGTCTGTTATTTCTGATCACCTCGGGAAATAACAATAACTGGCCACCAAAAGGGCGCCTACATTTTATGACCTAAGAGAAAGGGTTAGAAGTTTTTTTTAAAAAATCCATAAATAGTTATAGGACCAAACTGTAAATAGTCTGGGGCGGGGGCGGGGGAGAGGCAGTTATGGACTTCAGATCCACACACTAGAAAGGACCCTGCTGGGGGGCAAAACCTGCAGGCTGCTGAAAGGATGGGGGTGGTTCCGAGACTTCCCCTGACCCCAGGGTTAGTGAGAGGCCTATTCACTGCCTTCTGGACCCAGGAGGGTTCTCTCCTGAACTCATGACCTTGAGACTACAAAGCTCAGACAATTATCCTCATTAAAGAGCTATGAATTTACAAGCAGGCAAAGGAAGTAAGGTCATCTTGAGAAGTCTTTTTTCGATTGTTGCCAAAACTAAAATGAGCTTTAACTTTTTATCATTTTTATAGGACAATGGAAGAATCTAAGCTGAGCGTGAAAGGTAAAAAACTGTCTTTCATTGTTTCAATCTATTTTTTTTTAAATCAGCATATTTATCCATTCTGGAGTACTCATAATAGTGTACTCCCAAATAGCCAGTGTTCAATTTTTCTTTTACTCCCAAATGGCCAGGAATTTTGAATTAACAAATTAGATAATAAGAACAAAGTGAGCTCTCAATGTTGTCCTCAACAATATATATGAAAGCGCTTTGCAAGCACTAGATAAAAATAATCACTAATATTATTATATCTCTATTATAGTAAACAGAATCTGTTTACTAAACTCCTAGGAAATTACAAGGAAATGGTTTTACATAAGTTCCCAAACTATATTTTGTTGAGTACTAGTGTCCCATGAGGTTTAAATTGTCTATTATTAGGTCTGTGCAAAAGTAATTGGGGTTTAAAAGGTTAAAAAACTGCAAAAACCAAAAAAAAAAAAATTAATTAAAAAAAAATTGCAAAAACCTCAATTAATCTTTTGCACCAACCTAATATGAACAATGTGTTCTATGGCCAGATACGGCTGGGAAGACTGTACCCTTCTCCTCTTCGCAAAGAGCCATGTTGCGTTTCAGTACGTTAAAGATGGAAGTGCTGGGTGGGGAAGAAAAGGAACAAGAAAAAGAAAGAAACAACAAAAGTTCTACTTTGTTAAACCCAGTGTCCCCAAATATCTTTGATCTGGGAACTCTATTTTCTCAGATTACCTTTACCATCTCACAAAAGTACCAAGAAACTCGTCTGGGACAAGGGGCACTTTCTGATTCGTTTGTGGTAAAACTGTCCTAAGGCATTAGGGATTCAGAGAATCAGAGTTCAAGTAACCATCACCGAACAGCTGTCTAACTGCTACCCCTCTGCCAGGTCCCAACAGATGGTCCTTCCACCTCTCCTCACCCATGTCCAGGGATGGGGAACCCATTACTTGATGGGGTGGCCCAACCTACTATTGGAGAGGTTTGATTTTAACGAAGTTTTCCCTGCATCTCTATTAATGGTTTCAATTCTTCCCTCTCGTTTAGAATCAGTTGATTGATGTCAACAAAACACTATTCAAATAAATCATATCTTTGAAAAGTGTAACCATAATAAACATCACTGGCTTCTCGCCCATCCCTCACATGGCACGCTTTCTAGATCTTAAAAAGAGGTGCCCAGAATGGCATTCAGTGCCCTGCAAGCTCAAAGAATCTGTGAGGCAAGTGCCACAAAGCCCACATAAGCAGAAAGGACTCCTCGAGTGCTTGTGGTCAGAGACTAGATGCTGCTTCAGGCATGCCTGGGATGACCTCTAGAAGATGACACTGTTCAGACACCCTCATTTCCTGGAGCGTAGGCGAGAAAAACTTTCCTTGGTGAGATCCCCTTTCATTCCAGCAGAGAGAGCCATATTGCTTAGTGATCACTGTGGAAGGCAAAAAAGAGCCTTCTGGTGCTGAGAGCAGGGAACTGAAAATAGTACATACAGTTCAGATGGTGGAGGGACCATGGCAGTGACCTCTTCGTTGCTCTTTCTTTCAGCGTCTTCAGCTCCAAAGATCAAGGCCATCACAGAGGAGAGCATCAATGGAAGAATAGTTTATTCTCAAGTGAATGAGATCCAAAAGTGTGCGTGATGCCAATAAAAGTTTCTGCCTGATGTAAAAATTACTTTTTCGCAATGGAAAGTCCTTGCCCAGACACAAATGGGTGAGTCCAAAGAGGTATCCTTGGAGTTATCAAACTCGGGAACTTTTTTTTCCTCTGTAACAATCTCACCAGACATTCCATAATGATCTTGGTATACTGCTGCACTTTCTGAATCAAAGTATGAGTCCAGGAGCTTAAAGCTCTATTTTCCTGCTACAGTCTTTCGATTCCCATCATTGTGTATCTGTTTTGTAGCCAATAAAACTCCACACCAGCTGCATCAACGTCTTTTTTACACCATAAGGCAAGATAAGAACTCAAGATCTCCTCCTAATAAGAGCACTATCCACGAAAGATCCAGAGGGACCTTAATGTCCACAGCATCCAAACACTGGGCAGAATTACTATCCCGCAGCCATGCAACCTGGGGACAAGATGTGGCTCACAAGTCTCTCTAGACTTCTGCCACAGGGAAGGGAAAAGAAATAAAGGGAGGCCCAGAAAAACTCACTGAGAATGTGAGATGACCAAACCTTATTCTAAGAAAGAGAGAGAAAGAAGGGAGGGAGGGAGGGAGGGAGGGAGGGAGGGAGGGAGGGAGGGAGGGAGGGAGAGAGAGAGAGAGAGAGAGAGAGAGAGAGAGAGAGAGAGAGAGAGAGAGAGAGAGAAAGAAAGAAAGAAAGAAAGAAAGAAAGAAAGAAAGAAAGAAAGAAAGAAAGAAAGAAAGAAAGAAAGAAAGAAAGAAAGAAAGAAAGAAAGAAAGAAAGAAGCAATTGACCAACAAACATTAAGGGCGTAAAAGAGACTTAAAGCTAGAAGTGGAAATTCATTTTAAAAAATCCTCATTATAAATAGATTCAAAGACCATAAAAGGGGAATTGACCCATCCAAGATCTGAACTGCAAATATTAGGATCCAGAGTATTATGTGGAGGTATAGTAGGCTAAAACACAGACACTATGCAGCTCTGTCTTCTAAAGAAGATGCCATTTTCTCAAAGTGTAGCAGTGTGAGCCATTGTCCAAGGTTGGTACAGAGGAACAATGCTGGAGAAAAGAAAGATAGAAACCCACATACCTACTAAGACATCATCAGAATGTTGTATGTGGAATTATAGAATATTAACAATTTAAGGGACCACAGGCACAGGCTAGTCAAACTCTCCCATTTTACAGACAAATAAACTGAGGCCCAAAGCAATAAATGCATTTACCCAAACAGTCACTGTATTGTTGCATCTGGGCCTAGATCCAGCCCTCTTGACTCCATAACAGTTGCTAAACTAAAAGTGGTGTAATTTAGTTCCATTGGCATCTAACACACTGACAATGTCCCTATGTCACATAGAGACCTATGTTTGGTGTCTATGTTTTAACACTCTCTTGGAAAGTATCACTTTTGATATTTTCTGAACTGGGCATCTGTGAAAACTGGATTAGTCTTCCCTTTAAGGCAATAATTGGTGTTTCTGATTCTTAGTGCCCAAAGAATCTGAAATTAGGCAAAAGGAACCCTGGATAATCACATCACTGCAAAATGTGTTACTGATATAACTGAAATACATTAATTCTCTGGGGTAAAATTATAAATTTATCTTTGCTGTGATTACCTCAGAGAATGTCAAAAATAACTACTACCCCAACATCTTCAACGAGTTTTCTTTGTGCAGTATTTGTCTCTGGAAACTTCTGATGTTTTGAGGGAGCAAGAATGGATCCATGTCACACTTCAATAGTTCTCTTTTTCTATTTCATTTTACTATGAGAACTTCTCTATGTTAATAAGATACTATTGTCTAAAATCAGATCTAAAAATAAATTCTTTTCTCTATGTTAGCACCAATTCACTCTATTTGAGATATTACCTCTTTCTTGAAATTTAGAAATTATGTATAAAATATACGTGCTTTCTCAAGGTAAAGTGAGTATTGCTAGTAAAATCTTTCGAAGACTATTCAAAAAGAATATGACACGCTAAAGAGAAAGTTATAATACTTGACCCAGAAAGTAACCACTAACTTTCCATTTACCATCATAGTTTATATATGATTTGGTAACAGCAAATTGTAATATACAAATAATTTTTCATTTAAGGAGCTAAAATATCCTTACAGTCTTATTAATTTTCACTGTTGCAATGAAGGTGAGTCACTCATCTCAGTTTGCCCAGGAAAGTCCTCAGTTCCAGGCAAAGTGGGGTGGTTGGCCAACCTATCAATAAAGAATTACTCTTGTCTCAGTCCATTTGGGCTGCTATCACAGAATCCCGCAGAGTGGGGAGCTTATAAACAATACAAACTTATTTCTCATGGTTCTGGAGGCTGGGAAGTCCAAGCTCAAGAGACTAGCACAGTCGCATTCTGGTGAAGACCTGCTTCTTGGTTCACAGCCTGTGTCCTCACATGATGGAAGGGGCTAGGGGAACTCGGTGGGGGCTCTTTGGTAACAGCATTAACTCCATTCGTAAGGGCTCTACCTTCATCACCTAAGCACCACCCAAAGGCTTCACCTAAAACCAGCACCTTTGGAGTTTAGAATTTCAACATAGAAATGTTTCAGACCATAACACCTCTATTTCACGAAGGAGAGACAAGTAGAGAGAAATTAAACCACTTGCCTTAATAAAGAGACAATTGCATGAGGTTAGGCTCTAGGGTAATCTAAAATAACATCTCTCCCACATCTAAATCAGCCCCAAAATCTTTTAAAATACCCATTACAAATCAATTAGTGCCTATATGTTCAGATGAGTTGCCAACCAGATAGGTTTTCATTTATATTTGGTTTTGACCCACACACACCCAACCCACATAAAGGAGTTGTAATACATTATATTGTTTTTATTCCTGACACACTTTCGATAAATAGCAGCTATTCAATTACCCCAAACCCAGTTGAACAAATAGTTGGCTAACCCAGAGAGGATAAAGTATTACTTTGGAATTATGTATTTATGTTGACATATTTTCCAAAAGTACCATAATATGGTTGGGTGGATAGATCCATTTAATATTTTTCAAACCAATCAAATAGATGCCTTTACTAAATGTTCATTTTTCCATTACTGTTTTTATATACATACGCTGTTAATGATATGTGAAACTGGGAATGAAAGTGAAAATTTATTATTAAGGAACATAGAATTTGTATGTTGGATGGAGAGGTCATAGGCCTGAGAAGGGAGCAAAGACTCAAATTATGGTGAGAAAGGTGTGTAAGAGGAAGGAGAATCTGAGAAAGGTCCTTGAGCATAGGGGTTCTCACACTTGGCTGCACCTCACAGTCACCTGGGGAATTTAAAAATTCTAATTCCCAGGCCACGTGACAGATCAATTAAATTAAGGTTTTTGAAGGTTGGGACCCAGGCATCAACATATTTTAAAGAGTCCCAAAGTAATTACAATGTATAGCCCAGCCGATAACATACTGTTTTAAATTCAGGCTAGTGCTTTTGTATTTGTATGTCCCCGTATTACTAATTTGCTAATACTCCCATAAGAATTAATGACAGCTAATAGAAAAGTAAGAATCTCCTTTGTGTCAGTCCCAATGGCTTGTGAGTCGAGTTTCATTTTACAGAACTGTAGAGTACTGCTTCCAGGAAGGACAGCTGAATAAAAATGTAATAGTAAGACTAATGTATTAAAAATGATTTCACAAAACTGCAAACTTACTTCCACATGACTGTAGTAAAATCTCTTTCAAGTGCTTAATCAAATATTTTCACAAAGTGTTAGGTTCCTGTAATGAATGTCTGTGACGAAAATTTGCTGTGTTATTTAAGCCTCTTCATTTCTTTTACCTCTTAGATTTTTTTTCACAGTAAAGTAAAACAGTCCCATGTGCTGGTAAGAGACTCTTAGGGAAAACATTCTAAGCCAACTGACTTATTTAAATTTAATTTGAGGAACACGCAAGTAATTCTTTTCTTAAAGAAATATCAGATTGCTTTATATTTATTTCCCAAATGCATATTTTATATTTCTCTAATAATTAAGCAGGCATCACACGTAGTTCAAATTTTTTAAAATGCCAGCATTAGAAAGAAACATAACAATCAACTGATTGAACCCTCTTATTTAAGAGATGAGGAAGCTAAATTCTAGAGAGGTTAGCCAAGCCCACCGGGGACTCAAATCTCGTTCCTACCTCTATGTAACCCACATGTAGCATCTCTGACATATGGAAACAGCAATACTGAAGAAAGCATCACATAATTTTTAAAACTCATAGCAAATTAAAAATAACAATTCTAAATGTGTGAACTATTGAAAGGTCAAAATAATTAAGGTATGAGTTTTTAAACTGGAACCAATTTGTAAAAAATCCCAAAAATTGCAAGAAAAAAGTAAGTCTGAGATAGGTACAAGAGGTTAGATATTTTTTTTTCCTTTACAGATGGTCTTAAATAAATTATTTAACACAGGCTATACATAGCATGAAGATTTTTAAAAGTTTAGATTGTGTCAAATAGCATACCATTTATTTGGGATAAAGATAACAATTTCAGAAATACCTTTTATGGACATTAGCAACATTGTACCATCATTACATTATACCTATTTAGCCTTTCACAACAGAAAATGCATATTAAAAAATGGTATTATTTTTCTGAGTATTTAGTAGTTACTGGTGGCCCCAATGAATCAATACCACCATCACTCATGCCTTTCTGTATTCTCTCCCACATTTACTCTGGTCTTGGCCATGCGACTTGATTTGGCCAATGGAATATCAGCAAACATGACACAAACAGAGGTTTAATAAATGCTTACACATTGGGGCTTATCCTCTTGGAATGCTCTCTCTAGGAAGCTAGCTACCATGTAAGAAGTTCATTTACCTTGAGACTACCATGCCATGCAGAAATCTAAGCTAGTTTCATGGAGAGGCCACATGAAGGAAAACTGAGGAACCCACCCAATAGCCATAACTGAAGCAACAAACATGACTCTGACTAAGCCATTCCAGCTACTTCCCAGCCAGTCGAGCCAACCCAGCTGAGGCCCCACACATCATGGAGCAGAGATAAGCCATCCCCAGTCTTCTGAATCTGAAATTCTGACCCTCAGAATTATGAACAAATAAAATGCACTGTTTTAAGCCAGTAAGCTTTCATGTGGCAATGGATAAGCAAAAAAAAAAAAAAAAAAAAAAAAGTATTAAAAAATAGGAGAGTCTATTATTTGCTCAGTGACAATAGCTAATTTAAGATTAGTTCATTAGCATCCCACCAAACTTTTGACTAGGATTTTAGTCATTTTAACACTGAAATGGATCTCTACAGAAGTCCTGGTCCAATAACCATAGATGAAACATCAAAGTTCCAAGAGAAAAACGGTCTTTCTTCCTCAAAGATGGCAGAGAGTAGCATTCCAGTCAAGATGGCAAAGTAAATGCTGTGCTCACCTACTCCCATGACCACATCAAAATTACAACTAAACTACAGAACAACCATCATTGAGAATCACCTGAAATCTGGCTGAACAGAAGTCTTGTAATTAAGGATATACAGAAGAAGCCATGTCAAGACTGGTAGGAGGGGCAGAGACACAGAACAGGCTGGTCTGACACCCACATGTGGCAGTTAAAAATTGTGAGGGATATCTCAGCTGCAAAGGTCCCCCCCCCCTGAGGAGTGAGGGGTCCCACCCCCACACCAGGCTCCCAGCCCAGGGTTCCAGTACTGGAAAGAGAAGTCCCCAAAACTTCTGGCTGTGAAAACCAGTGGAGATTTTGGCTGAGTTAGACAGGGGACTGCTGGAGTCCCAGGCATTCCTCTTAAAGTTCTTACTTGCTGACAGACTAACTCACTCTGAGCTCCAGTGCTGGGGCAACAGCTCCAAAGGTGCCAGGGACATATGGGGAGGAAATGAATTGTCTGGTTTCAGTGAAGGGCTGGAGAAGCAGCTTTCTCCCAGACAGAAGTGCTGGCAGAGGCTATTGCTCCGTTGTTGAGCCTTCCCCCCACCCTGCTTGTACATACAGGTATGTGTTGTATCTGAGTCTCCATCAATCTGGCTAACACTGTTTACCCCGCCCTGGTGATTCTCTGAGACCCTGCCCCAACCCAATTTTCGGAGACACCCAAGCCACTTCCAGTGACTTTTCCATACAAATAACTTGTCTTGGCTCATGCTGAGGACTTTTCTAAAATCTCTCAAAAGTTCACAAACTCCAAACAAGCAGCATCTGGCCTTGGCATGTCCTGTACCTCTGGCTGAGCACTCCAAGCCTGGAACTAGCAGCAGCCAGACTCAATTCGCAGCTTAACCTTTTCCCAGGCACCTCCAAGTCCAACACAAGTGACAATCATCTGCAGGTTACTTTGTAGCTCATACCAAGTGGCTCCAGGCAGGGCACAGGCAGCGGCTGACCCTGGCTTGTGCACCAGAACCCCTCTCAAAAGCCCTCAGAACCAACACACACAATGGCCAGCTTCAGATCACACCAGAGCACTACCAAACCACCTCCACAAAGACACATCAAAGGGGCAGACTCAGCAGGCACCAGGGCCCCACTAAAGCAAATCATGCTCTGTAGGGTCAGCCCCTATACAACAGCTCCTCCACTGTAGTCACAGGGTCATTCCCTCACAACCAATGAGCCTGAGAGCCATTCCCTTCCACTGCTGTGCAAACAGCAACCGAGGTTCAAGTACAATAGGAGGGCACACACAACCCACACAAGGAACACACCTGGAGCACGCAATTCAGGTGACTAGGGGGACTGTGCCACTGGGCCCCACAGGACACCTACTACATAAGGTCACTCTGTTAAGACTGGAAGACACAGCAACTTTACTCAATACATAGAAACAAATGCAAGGAGGCAACCAAAATGAGAAAACAAAGAAACATGTTCCAATGAAACAACAGAACAAAGCTCCAGAAAAAGAACTAAAAATGGAGACATGCAATCACCAAATACAGAGTTCAAAACACTGGTTATAAGGATGTTCAATGATCTCAGTGAAAACTTCAACAAAGAGATAGAAAATATAAAAATGGAGATTAAAAAAACATTTTAAAAATCTAGTCAGAAATGAAGAATACAATAACTGAAATGAAGAATTCATTAGAGGGAATCAGCAGTAGATTAGATTAAGCAGAGGATCAAATCAGTGATTTGAAAGATAAGGTAGCAGAAAACACCCAATCAGAACAGCAAAAAGAAAAAAGAATCCAAAAAAGATGAGAGTTTAAGGGGCCTCTGGGACATCATCAAGTGTACCAACATTTGCATCATAGGGTTACCAGAAGGAGAAGAGAGAGAGCAAGGAACTAAAAACCTATTTAAGAATTAATGACGGAAAATTTCCCTAACCTAGCGAAGAAAATAGATGTACAAGCCCAGGTAGCACAGAGAGTGCCAAACAAGATGAACCCAAAGAGACCCACATCAAGACACATCACAATTAAAATGCCAAAGGTTAAAGACAAAGAGAGAATCTTAAAAGCAGCAAGTGAATAGGAGTTATCTACAAGGGAGCTCCCATAAGACTGCCTGCTAATTTATCAGCAGGAACTTTGTACGCCAGAAGGGATTGGCAGGAAATATTCAAAGTGATGAAAAGCAGGGACCTACAAGATTACTCTACCAGCAAGGCTATCATTTAGAATTGAAGGACAGATAAAGAGCTGCTCAGACAAGAAAAAGCTAAAGAAGTTCATTACCACCAAACCAGTATTACAAGAAATGTTAGAGGGACTTCTTGAAGAGGAGGAGGATAAAAAATATGAATAATAAAATGGTAATAACTACATATCCATCAACAATTATTCTAAATGTAAATGGATTAAATGCCCCAATCAAAAGATATAGGGTAGCTGAATGGATAAGAAAACAAACCCTTACATATGCTGACTACAAGAGACTCATTTCAGATCGAAAGACACACATAGACTGAAAGTAAAGAGGTGGAAAAAAATATTTCATGAAAATGGAAATTTAAAGAAAAAGAAAAAGTTGGGGTAGCAATACTTATACCGGACAAAACAGACTTTAAAACAAAGGGTATAACAAGGGACAAAGAAGGGCCCAGTTAATTCTACTTCTGGGTATTTATCTGAAGAAACCTAAAACATCAATTCAAAAAGTCATATGTATCCATATGTTCACTACAGCATTATTTACAACAGTCAAGACATGGAAGCAACCTAAGTGATCACCAATAGATGAATGGATAAAGAAGTAGTACATGTATACAACAGAATACTACTCAGCCATTAAAAAAGAATGAAATCTTGCCATCTGCAGCAACATGGATGGACTTGAGGGTATCATACTAAGTGAAATAAGTCAGACAGAGAAAGACAAATACCATAAGATTTCACTTATACATGGAATCTAAAAAACAAAATAAATGAACAAACAAAATGAAAACAAACTCATAGATACAGAGAACATTTTGATGGTTGCCAGATGGGAGGGGTGTTGAAGGGATGGGCGAAAAAGGGAAAGGGATTGAGAAGTACAAATTGGTAGTTACAAAACACTCATGGGGATGTAGGGTACAGCACAAGGAATGTAGTCAATAATATTGTAATAACTATGTCTGGTGCCAGGTGGGTACTAGATGTATCGGGGTGATCACTTCATAAGTTATATAAATGTCTAATCACTATGTTGTTCACCTAAAACAGATAAAATATTGTATGTCAACTGTAATTGAAAAACAAAAAATTATTTTAAAAAATAAATGGCAGAGAGTAAAGTCATTCATTACCCATGTATGTTCATAGCTGCTCTCTCTGCCTCTTCACAAACGGGGATGAGGCAGTATAACTCAACCAGGACAAGAGGGACATCCCTGTTCTTCTCTAAAGTATGCTGGATGCCCAGGTAAATGCCTCTCCTTCTTATCTTGGAGTTTCGATTCCCTTTGGCTCTCTTTAAGTTCCTCATTCCAGGGACATTAACATCCTCTCTATAAATATTTACACTTACAGTAAGTATCGCAGAGATCAAAAGTTTCACTGAAAGGGATCTGTTTCCAATGTAGATAAGCAATGTTCTCCTCCACCAAGAAACTATATAAAGCTTTTACAGATTAAGATGATCGTGATTATTAGGTAGCTCTTCATTAGAATGTTTAAGTTTTTAAGTCATTAAGATTCTTGAATATTGTCCACTCATTCTAGGCATGTTTCTTCACAATGTGATACATTAAATGTTATACTCTTATATGGTCTTTAATCAGTAAGTACTTTTAAGATTTTTGGTGTTTTTATATATCCCCTAAGTGTTTTGTCAGTTATTTGTGTATCTTAGCAATGTTGGTTTCTCCGACTTACTACATGCCTGAGATCATTCCCATGTGTGTGACTCATTCCCCTTCACATTTATTCTATTACAACATCTACATGTAACTACCTTTCTGAAGAGGATTAAAGAGTTTCTAAAATATATTTGCAATGTGGTCATGCAAAAAGCAAAAGAAGACAATGTCTCTGACATACTCCATGATCTGATGACCTAACCATACTTAGGAGTTTTACTGAAGAAGGGTGTGTGTGTGTGTGTGTGTGTGTGTGTGTGTGTGTTAGTCATACCAGTACATGGACTGTCCTACTCAAAAATGCTCTTTGAAATTTAAATTAGAAGCCATGTAATAGAATTATGAGTCATCTAATAAAAACTACAAGTCAAACTATGCTAATTGTTAAAGTATACATACACAACATTATACTCATGCATGTGGTAAACATGCACACAAATACTAGAAGAAATTTTAACAATAACAACTATTCTTGACTGAGCTTTGTATTCCTAATCTCATTTAACATTTGTCACAACACTGCAAGGTATTATTTTCGTTTTACAGTTGAGGAAACTGGGGCTCAAATAGTCAATTAATTGACCTCTGGTCATATAGCTTAAAAATGGTGGAACCAGAATTTGTACCCAATGGACTTGCTCTTTCTACTGTGTCACACAAAGTCAAAAATAGTTGCTTAAGAATTATTTAAAACATAAACACAGGCAACATGTCTTGACGAACTCTTCCTGATGGTTTTTATCTTAGGTGACAGTCCAGGGATGAGAAATCTGAATGTACATGGTACTAGAATAATACACAGGAGTGAGAAATACACACTCAGGACTAGGGAGGAACAGAATTTTATGACCGAGAGCCACCTTCCCATTACCCAAACCCAAGAATTCAATCCTCTGTGAACAGAAGTATTCTCTTAACTTGCTACTATCTTAGCCTAAAACTCTACAGTCAACACTAGGAAAGAGCTTCGCATGTTCCAAATCCAGAGGACCTCACCCCTTAGTCTGTTCAGTTAGACCTTACACTCACTCCTAGTTTCTATCAAAATGATCTCTCACTTAGAGAATAAGAAAGGCAGAGAAGGATAAAGATGGTAATGATGGTGGCTTCTACTTTACATCCTTAGTTATAAAACTTCTGTTCACTAATCTTCAGATGGTTCTCCAGGTTGATTGTTCTATAATTTAGTTGCAACTTTAATGTGGTCACGGGTGGAGGCAAGCACAGAGTTCACCTACTCTGTCATTTTGACTTGAACTCATCAGAAGATGGTAATGATGGATGGCTCATGGTTACATGAAATATATTCAAGAGTCATCAATTGGAAATATTTTATCCAGACTCTCATCACAAAGACATACTGTGAAGATTTCCATTCATCATTTCCAACACTCTAGGAAGCAGTAGTTTGGGGTCAACAGCAAAGCCTGTCTTATAAATATATCAGTGCTTCTTAATTTTTAATGTGCATTACGAATAACCTGGGGATCTTGTTAAAAATGCAGATTCTGGGTTTCTAGGAGAGCTGAGTTGGGGGCCCAAGATTGGAGGCATCGCTAACAAGCACGCAGATGATGCTGAGGCCGCTGATCCATGGACCACACTGAGTAGCAAGGTTATCGAGGAGTTCAATCCATCTGCCTTTTGATATATCCCCTAGACTGAATGTCTTATCTATAAGCCAGTCTCAATAGATTTCATAGAGATTGAACTGGACGAAAAATACAGCAGGAAAGGTGGCATCATTAGAATCCCATTAGAACAGCCTTGCTCAAAGCAAGTGAAGCTTGCAAGAAAATTGATGAAGTAAGACCTTGAAAGAAGGTGTTTCTTGGTTCTGGTCAGGAGTGGGAAACAGAATGAAGTTTGGAAACTAAGGAGATCAATCACATTGTCCCAAATTATTCCTGGTTTCAACGCATTAGTACGAGCCCAAAAAGTTCACCACTAACTGGAGAGAATGAAAAACGTCTGTCCAATGTTATCTGTTACGTAGCTAACACAGCACTAGAACTCCTGCCACTATTTACATATGAGTATTACTAACTTCTAAAATTCTTCCTAAATTCACTTCAAGGTCCATTTCTTTACTCTGTGAACCAAACAACAGACTGAAGTTTTAAGGAAAAAAACAACAACATTCTGTCCTATTCCACACTAAGCTAAACCAGTATGAACTGGTTGCTTTCATTATTGTTATTGATGTTATTATTCTTTCTTTTCAAGAAATTCACATCTGAATTGCCATTAAGAAGCAATCAAGGAGTATTTATTAAGCTCCTGACATGTGTCTACCATAGAGCCAGTCACTATTAGGAAGACAAAATAAGGAAGTTCATAAAGTCAGAACTTCAGAGAAGGAAATTAAAATATACAAAACAGTCCCTTTGCCCAACTGTAATTCCTGTCACCCATAATCATCATAAGTAGCCATAATAATTATTACCTTTGCTGGTGTTATGACAAGGAAATTGGTTTGAGCTGAGAGACAAAAAGAAAGCATGTGTGTTCAGTAAAGCCCTTCCACCTTCTTGAAATGTTCTCCCACACCCAACAAAAATTTCGTAAAGCCATCGTGACCCTCTTACCCATTTCCACCAATTCACTCCTATGAGTGGCCTCACACCCTTCTCAAACATCCAGGCCTTACCACACCGCCTTCTCCTTGTGAGGCCCCAGCTTGTTTTTCCAGAGGGCGGCAGTCATTACCTGAATGGCAGGTTTGCTATACAAGCTGCCTTAATGTGGGGCTTTGTAGACATCATGCCTAGGTTGTCATTAGTGTCCTCTGAAAATAATAATCAGCTGGCAGACCAGAAAGAGCATTCCAAGAAAACTCATTAACTCCGTGTTTGGGGAAGCCACGGAAAATCTAAATTTCTTTATTGTTTAGTTATTCAAAGAAAGGTCTAACAAACACACAAGGATAATCACCTAAACGTTGATGAACTACACTTGCTACAGAACTGAGTTGGAAGAGATCACACGTCTATGGGTTGGCAGCTCTGGAGAGGGAGGTAGCATCTTTACTCAGGGGGCTGAGTCTTATTGTAGGGACAAGGGTGATTCCATTTCTCATGCTGTACCTTCTTCCTCCTACAATATTACATGGTTAGAAGGTTCTCTACAGGAGACAAGGCATCACTTGTCTTCCTCTTCCACCCCCACCTCTAGTGTGGCTGCACCTAAGGTCAATATGGCCCAAGGGAGATGACAGCACTCAAGTCTCCTGTCTTCCACCCCAGCCACACTGTCCCTGGACTTTGTTTCAGACCACATTGGGGCTGCCTTTGAACACCAGATGTCCTGAGTCAGGCCCCTCTTCCATCATTGGAAACAGAAAGAAGAAATAAGCCCCCCAATGACAAGCATAGCCCTGCTAACGATTTTTACAGCAGGCAAAGTGTTAAAACCACAGTCTCCAGAAAGTCTCCGGCAGAATCTTCAGGCAAGTAGCAGAAGGAAGCTGGGAGCCTGCACCTCTGGACAAGCCAGAGACCCCATCTAGGGGCCCAGACACTCGGCAGGCTGGGTCAGAGGGACCCACAGACAACTGGAGGGGGCAAAAATGGAGGGTGCAGTCTGGGGCAGGCAGTTCAAGGCTTTGATACACAAATATACTCTTCCAGGATCTTCCTGGTAGTGATTGGAATCTGATCCCCCCCCCCATCCCTGACCCCAGGAGTGTGTAAGCAGGGTAAGTCAGCTGACTCCCACCATCCTTTGGAAATAAAACTCTCTAAGTGGCCTCTGCTACACTTAAAGGATCCAAATGGTGTCTGGAAGGTGCTCCTGTGCTTGTTTGGGTCCCAAAGCAGGGGGAGGTTTGGGGGTCTCTAAGAAATTTGCATCCTGACCACTTCCCTCTCCCCACCTTTATTCTGGTGGCTCCAAGTAACTAACATTTAAGTATTAATATAGAATTGCCCCAATATAAAAGCACCTCCAGCGATTCTCTTTCTCTTAGTCACTTCTCGTTTCCTCTCCCCTATAGTCAGGCCCCGCTAAATGTTTCTTGGAGGGGAGGGAAAGGGGCATGTAACCTGTTGCTATCAGAAGTGGACAGGGGAAGAGGAAGTTAAGAGGAGGTGAAGAGGGACTAAAACTGTAGACAGCAATTGTGCTACCTCAGCTTCCCCCAAACCCACTCAAACTTGGAAGAAACAGAATCCATTCACAGAAAAAGCACAAAGGTGGGTTTGCAGTCAGGTAGTAGACACAAAAGTTCTAGTTCCTGCCCTTACAATTATCCCTTCCCTAAGTGCTGGCTCCCTTTACAAGACAACGTGTCGGAGTTTATTTCCATATTGGCATCTATGTCTCCAAGGCACCCAAGAAGCTTACGTGTTTTTCAAAAGATCAAAGAGCAGAAAGAAAAATGTTCTTGGATCAACTCCTAGAAAAATCTTAAACCAGATTATCCTGAGGATATTTCAGGCTAGTCGATGCCTGTTATTTTATACTGTAGCATCTTTCTTTTAAAATATGGATTAAGTGAAATGATAAATGAAAAGATTAAATGTTCACAATTGAAGCAGCACTGGTTTCTAAACTGCTATGTTCTCTACTTAAAAACTTCCGTGGACTTTTATCATCCGCTCTGCTCTTGGGGCCACTGCCTTTCTTACAGGAAAAACAGAAAGTCCGAGCTTTCAAAGCCAAAGGCAATGTTGCTAGTCAGAAATGTTGTAAGAGAGACCAGGCATCAACTCTAAATACAAGTGGAACCAGACGGACATTCAGATTTGATTCTTGTTGCTGTTGTTAATTAGAAAAAAAGAGTTTGTGCTTATAAAGAATATAAAATAACAGATATAGGAATATATTAACTGATTTTTCAATATCTATAGATATCTACAGGTTAGCCAAATTATAAATAAAGTTTCATTAGCACACAGCCATCCCATTTATTTACATGTTTTCTGCAGCTGCTTTGGGGGTTACAACAGCAGAGTTGAGTAGTTGCAACAGAATCCCTCTGGCCCATGAAGACTAAATATTTACCATCTGGTCTTTGCAGAAAAAATTTGCCAACCCCTGCTATACATACCAGTGTGGGAGAAAATTAGTTGAAATTACAGCAAGAAGAGTAAGGTCCATCTACCAAGGGTGACAAAAAAATGTATACACATTTTAAGAGATAGTAGCCAAGCTCAAGCAGCAGTCTGTCATAATCAGAAGTGTCTGGATGCTGATGGTAACCACTTTGAGCACCTCTTGTCATTGCAGAAGTCAAATGTGAGTTGTATTCATCTTCTGTTATCAGTATATATTGAGTATTACAATTTTACTACAGTTGTCCTTTCTTAAAATGTGTATACTTTTTGGAGGTATCTCAAAAAACTGGAAATGGAACTACCTTATGACCCAGCAATTCCACTCTTAGGTATCTATCCAGAGAAATCCAAGAGGCTAATTCGAAAAAATATATGCACCCCTATGCTTACTACAGCACTATTTACAATAATAGCCAAGACTTGGAAACAACCGAAATGCCCATCAGTAGACAACCAGATTAAGAAACTGGTACATTTATACAATGGAGTATTACTCGGCTATACAGAAGAATGAAATCTTACCATTTGTAACAATATGGATGGACCTAGAGAATAGAGAACATTATGCTACGTGAAATAAGTCAGTTGGAGAAAGACAAATACCATATGATCTCACTTATGTGTAGAATCTAAAGAGCTGAATAAATGAGCAAAGTAAACAGAAACAGTCTCGGAGATATAGAGGAAGAACTGATGGTTGCTAGATGGGAGGGGGGTGGGGATGACGGAGAAGGGGAAGGGATCAGACAGCATACATTGGTAACCACAATATTGCCACAGGGATATAAAAGACAGTTTGGGGGATATAATCAATAATGTAAAGATTTTGCAGGGGGTCAAATGGGTGCATGTCTTATTAGGGAGACCACTTCATGGACGGTATAGATGCCTGACCACTGCGCTGTACACCTGAAGCTGAAGCTGAATGATATTGTATGTCAACTATAATTTAATATATATAGTCACGGGATATGGAGTACAGCATAGAGAATAGTGTCAATGGAATTGTAATAGGTACATACGATGTCAGAGGGGCAATAGATCGGGGGACTTTGTGACCCGTGAAATATCTAACTAAAACATTGTTTTGTACACCTGAAACTAACAATAAAAAAAATGTGTATATATATATATTTTTTGCATCCTCTGTATGTCACCATCTCTGCCCAGGAAAGGGGACCGGCTATTACACCTTTCCTACAATTGAGAGAGCCTCTGACGCCTTGCACACTAAACATGAACATGGCTAACGTGAAGAATACTTGGATAGTTTAGCCCTGGTGTGATAATTCCAAACATTTAAAAGTATCTGCTTCTTCCCAGGTAACTCATATTTATGGCAAAAAGTGAAAATAAGATAAAGGATATATTTTGCTTTCTAGTTTTAAAATTGTAGAATTTCCCAAATGCTTTTCAAGATGATTGGTTAACTGTTGCTCACCAAGAAGCAATGCTGTTCCTCGAAAAATGCCAACTTGAAGAGTAAGAAGGACGGGAACGGTGACTCACAAACTTTGGTTTCACTGGGAGTTCTGCAGGGGTTGCTGTGCCTTTTTTGGATATGAAGAGCAAGAGCGCCGCCTGCTGCCCAGAAAGGCCGCATAAGCCTGACCTCACTCTTTTCTGATCAGGGCTCAGACTGGACAAGGACCAACACAGGCTCATGAAGAAATAAAGGAATACTACACATTCACAATTCGTGCACAAAGTATGGTAGCAACTTTAAATCTTAGTACATAGTTTGTATAACATATGTGTTAGCAAACAATGACCACCAAAACGGAATCACCAGGTTTTCACTTCTCTCCCTTAAGCCCGCCTCCTCACTAAAAATAAAAATTACGTACAGCCTTCTACAACCACTCACTGAACATAAATTCCTTTTAAAATTAACAAAGAACTTAATTCCTCATTTTAGAAAAACTACTGGCCAACAGTTTTTTCAAAATAGGTCGAACCATAGGAGATTGCCAATATTCCACTAATTTGACCCACAGAAACGGTAATTTCATGTGTTTCTATCTGAATATTATGAACCCATTGACAGTTGACAAAGACCTACAGTAGAGCACGAAGGTGTGATGTTGGGGACAAGCTTCCCTTGTTCACCAATGGACACTGTGACTGGAGGCTGAGGATACAGACTATAAGCCCTTTGGCCTCACGATTTTCCCCAGGGCCCCTTCTGATTCCTCTGTCTGGCCAATAAAAGTAGAGGCTGGGATTTTAAAGTATCTTCTTGTCATTTAGCTAACTCTGCTCCATGTAAAATAAATAAACAAACAAACATTTTTTTTTAAAGAATTTATTGGGGAAGGTGAACAGGACTTTATTGGGGAACAGTGTGTACTTCCAGGACTTTTTTTCTAAGTCAAGTGGTCCTTTCAATCTTAGTTGTGGAGGGTGCCGTTCAGCTTCAAGTTGTTGTCCTTTCAGTCTTAGTTGTGGAGCGCGCAGCTCAGCTCCAGGTCCAGTTGCCGTTGCTAGTTGTAGGGGGCGCAGCCCACCATCCCTTGTGGGAGTCGAGGAATCAAACCAGCAACCTTGTGGTTGAGAGGACGCACTTCAACCAACTGAGCCATCCGGGAGCTCAGCGGTAGCTCAGCTCAAGGTGCCGTGTTCAATCTTAGTTGCAGGGGGCGCTGACCACCATCCCTTGAGGGACTCAAGGAATCGAACTGGCAACCCTGTGGTTGAGAGCCCACTGGCCCATGTGGGAATCGAACTGACAGCCTTTGGAGTTAGGAGCATGGAGCTCTAACCACCTAAGCCACTGGGCCGGCCCAACAAACATTTTTGAAATTAGTTTTTTTCTTTCTAACACAACTGTCCTAATAAAGCAGCTTCAGGAAAGAGGAGATTTTTTTTCATCATGACCTCACCACTGCCTTCCTCTCTGACGTTCTACACAACAGGAATGTTTGTAAAACCCCCCACGGACTATAAGTGAGGGGCTGCAGTGCTGACCGTGCTGTGAAGACCAGTGACAGTCAAGGACTAGGGCCAGGATAGACACAGCCCTTGTCAAAGGCCAGGGTTAGGAGGGCAGGGGCTTCTGATTTGGAAGTGGCAGAATCTGGGAAGCAAGATATTTAGAAAGTCTGAATACGAAGCAAATTAACATGTAGACTCATTAATGCACCTGACTTTTTCGGTAAGATTGATGTGAATCTGGATTTCGTGACCACAGAGGCCTAAGTAATATGCACTCCTGTGGGCCCAGTTTTCAGGAGTGTCAGCTATGAGAGTCACAAAAACCCTAAGAGTTAGAAGGAAGACTGAAGAAAAATAACAGTGAAAGAAGAAGGGTAGGACAGCAGCTCAATCGTACAATAGTCTTAGAAGAACATGGCAGGGCCTGGAAGGCAAGTTCTAAGTAGACTTATTTGGAGGGTCGAGTTGGGAGAACGTATGGGTGTCTATACCCTGAGCTAGTCCAACACTTTGATGCATCCCATTAAATGAACATATGATTTAAGGCAATAGTGCCTACCTTAAAAACACAAAGAATAATAGCCTCTGATTTCTCACACTGGAAAACACTGTGCCCAAATGCCATCCTCTAGGACATACGAGTAAACAGTGAACACAGCGAAAGCCTGAATTACATACTTAGCCTAAAACATCAAGCCCCCCAAAGATGCCAATGTGGAATTTTAGGAGGGAACCACCAGGTTGAAGGGTTTCTCTTGAGTCTAATTATAATTCAGTATAAGCTTGGGGATTTTTAAGTAGACACACACACAAAAGAAAATCCTACAGCTATGCAATATATTCATTTTAAAAGCAAAGCGGAAAAAAACAATCATCCAGCAGAGGGAGCAAGAGGTAAATAAATACTTTTCTAAGTTTCTAAGTCAAAACATGGAACCTTAAGAATTGAGAACGCAAATGATTCATTTTATCTTCAAAAACGTTATTTCCTGAAAAGTGAAGAAACTTGGTCACAGTGACCCAGAGAGTAATCTCCAGGTCCCGTGTTCTCTCCCAGGAGGATGCTGATATTGAAATGACCTTTTTATGTCCATTGCGCTACAGAAGCATGCAGGCATATTCCTTACTTAGATTAAGAAACATGGCAAAACATATTTGAATTGGCAGTAGACACCATAATAACAGGAAGGGTTTTTACGGAAAATACGAAGACCCTTCTTCCTCCAAAACAGGTTAGCTGGATTCCTCGTGTTCATTCATTCATTTACTCACTGATTAATCATCAACTGTGTACTTACTATGTTAGACACTGTCCACATCGCACTCGAGCTCTCTTTATAGCCCTGTACTGAAATCTGGGTTATTTTAGCCCCTTTGGGAGCCCATTTTGTGGGGTACACTACTGGGCATTAATTATTGTGTTGTGTTTCCTAAGTGGTTGTGTTAACTGGTATTTACAGGGGGTAAGACAGGGTATTTCCAAATGAGCCTTCCCAAGTCATTGAACTTTATATGCTTACTCACTCAGCACATATTTGTTGACGAAGGTCCAGTGCTCAGACGTCAAGGTTCAGAAATATGTTTTTATCAGTTCACTCAAGGTTGATTAAGAGCTAAGGAAGTGAAATCATATAAAGCCCATTAACAAGAGGCCCATCTTCATGTATAATGGAAGTGTCGTTGGAGGTGGTGTTTTCCCAGCATCTGGTGCACCTTTGTCTTCTGATCAACGTGCCTACAAACTAAATTAGAAATCAGAAACTGTTCAGTGATCATGAACTAAAAACAAAGGCTGTGAACAGCCCTGAAAGGAATGGGAAAGCAGCTTCAGTACCGAATAACAATCTTCTGTGATGAGGATACCATCTCTGCCAGATGGCGTCTGTTGCACAATATTCGCATTGCCTGTTCCAGTCTCCACCTATTCCCCACTTTCACCAGGTGCCATGTACCTCCACCTGCAAGGTCTAAGCCAGCCTATCTGCCTGGACTGTGAATCCTTGAGGGGAGAACAGGCTTAATCATATTTGTACCTAGGTGACACGAGGCTCTCAGAATTTCTAATGAGCAGACGGCTGGATGGAAGGCTGGATGGATTGAGTGGGTGCATGAATGAAGGCAACTCCAGTTACTCAGACTCTACCTGGGTTACCAGAGTCCTAAGCTTCTGACCCCACCTGGGAGGTGTTAGAGATCTCACTCTGAATCATTCCCAGTTCATTCTTTAGCTTTTATTTTAATTTCCTTGCATTCAAACTCTGTGTGTTTGATACATTGATACTACTCTACCCGCCCAAATAATAATGGTAAAGAAAAATATACATTTGAAAAAGTGTGTATCATCCATTCCATTAATTGAAAAATCAGTATTTATGAAGTGTGGTCTATATGTCTCTTTGTAAAGATATAGGGGATTACTTCACGGACAAAGTTCAACGACTTCCCATATAATACAGAGTAAAAGCCAAAGCCCTCACAGGACAATGCTGCCTGCACACCACCCCCATTTGCCTCAGTCCTCCTGTCCTACCACTTTCCCTTCCGTCCCTCAGCACCAGCTCTGGGCCCCCCACTGCTCCACCCACACTCATACCTCCGGACCTTTGCCCCCAGAAGGTTCTGCACCCCAGATTCCTACATGGCTCTTCCCTCCCCACCAACTTCTGGTTATCATTCATATATGACTCACAGTGAGACCAATCCTAGTCACTCGACATAAAGTGTACCCCTCCCAACCCAACCCAAACCCTGGCCTCTTCATCTGTCTCCATAGCATGAATCATTCTCTAACATGCTCCCCACATCTCTAGTCCCCTCCACTGAATCTAAATCCCATGAGGGCAGAAACTTTGGGGGTTTTTTTCACTGTTGTATCCCCAGTGCCTACAGCAGGGCCTATAGTACACACTTAAAATATTTATAAATAGTTGTGACTGAATGAATGAATGAAATGACCATCAAATATTCTAGAAGACTCATACTGAAAAATAGCAGTCCCCAGTCTCCCCAACCCTGAATCTTCCTCTCCAAAGTCTTTTTAAACTATTTCTTTGGGTATTAACCTGCATATTTCTAAAGAAAATGCTTGTACTGCTCTTGATTATTCCATTTAAGACATTAAAGACCTAAATTCCTATTGTGGAAGATAACAATACAGGATTCTTATACCGCCTCACACCCCTACTTCTCATTTCTCTACCTGTCTAGTATAACTATATCATATTATCTTATAATTTACTTATGTTGCTTTTGTCTATATCCCTCTAGATACAATGATACAATTGAATGTATCAGTATAGTTTACTGATACAAAACAATCCCTCTAGATACAATTCTAGCCAGAATAAAGCTCCATAAACAAATTTTTGTCTGTTTTGCCTACTGAAGTATCCCTGTGGCTGAGAACAATGTTATATACATGGTAGGCCCTGAATAAATATTTATGGGATGAACAAATTCATTCTCAGATTTAAAGCATGTGACAACCACAAATCATTCATCATTGCATTCTCAGGATGCACTGGCCATCCCCTACGTCCCCTCTCCTGGTCACCTGGCTGGCTGAATGCTTCACTGTCATGTGACCATCTCCAGATAACCTTCAATGACTCCCTTTCATCCACGTTTACTTGGGAGTCCCTCCTCTATATCTCCAAACTTTTCTTTAATGCACTGATTTATAATAGCTGCTTTATCAATCATCTTCTCCAAGTAGGCTGCGGCCTCCTTGGCATCGTGGCGTGTCTTGGTCATCTCTGAACCCCACCGTCCTATTGTCATCGATTCTCAAGAAGTTCTAAATGAAGAGCATGGCCCTGCTTGCCCCTTTGAGGCAACAGAAATGATTCTTCCTGTCCCAGCGGAGCCCTTATAACAAGGCACTGTCACTATACGAGGATACAGAGATAAAGTGGGGAGCAACTGCCTCTCCTTTCACTCTTCTCTTCCCCGGGTTAATTAATCCCAGGTCATTTCTTCACTTTATATTTTCAACCATTTAGTTTCTTTCTATCCATTTTCTTTGTTCAAATCCCCCTCAAAAATAAAAAATAAATTTGAACCCAGTTAAATCATTCAGAGCATAATGGCTGCTTTCAAAGTAGAATTGTTGTCTTCTGAAAAGTCTAATTTGATACTGGCTCCACTGGACAAAATAAAGCCTCCAAAACTAAAGTGGACCACCAGGTGAAACATCTCCTTACAGCATGACCACTGTTACTTTCTAGAAGTGGTTCTCAAACTTTGCCACTTATCAGAATCATCTGGAGGATTTGACACAGACTGCTGGGCCCCCATCCCCAGGGGCTCAAATTCAGAGGGTAGGGCCTGAGAACCTGGATGTGTAACAAGTTCCCAGGTGATGTTGATCCTGCCCACCTGGGGACCACACCTGGGGAACCCTAGCTTTCTCATAACTCTCCAAAGGTTTCAGGCGCTAAGCTGATGCACCTATGAATGGGTTTGATTTCCCGCCACCACACTCCCCAACCAAACTAATCAGCTGTTGAGTACATGATTACAGCACTTCTCAAACTTCAATTTGCACACAAATCACCAACGATCTTTTGAAAATACAGATTCTTATTCAGCAGTTCTGAGGTGGGGCCCAAGATCTGCATTCCTAACTCGTTTCTAGGTGATGTCATGGCTGCCGGTCCACAGACCAAACTTCGAGTTTACAGCATTACAAATTGTTCCAAGTAGATTACTATTAAAGTTAAATGACTTTCTTAGGTCTCAAAGCTTTGAGTTGGTTTCAACGCATTTGATTTCAGGCCTGAGCACTAAAACTACCAGTATACTTTTTACACTTTATTGAAAATCTTGACAAAATAGAAGCAAGTTAACATTTTAACTTTCACCCACATAAAAGCTTCCAACACGAATGGGTCCAGCTGACTCATTGTCACTGCCCAGATGTACCTGAGCTCTTTTCAAACAGTGCAGATAATAGTAAACCTGGCAGAGACCGTTGGGAGGGCCTAGCACTGGGTTTAATGTTCTGCTGTCACAGTGGGGAAATTCTTAATAATTTGGAATAAAAGGTCCCACATTTTCATTGTATACTGGGCCCTGCAAATTATGCATATGTAGCTGACCCTGCCCTCCCCTAAGCTCTTAACTGCACTGGGCCATGTAGACATGCTGATTTAGAGATCTCCTCTTTGCCTGATAGTGAGTGGTGTTTTGTTTCAGTTACAGCATTTAGCCTTCATTGACATCTGGCTTTAGAACACCATTATCTAATGCATTATGGGGCCCAATTCACCCCCACACCCACCCAAGACCTGGGTTATCTCTTTTTTATTTCTTAGGCTATAAAGAGACTGTGGTGACAGGGAAGTCAAAGAGAGCATTAGCTCCTCCCCAAACCTGCCTAATCCACCTACTCTCTTATAGCTGCAGATGAAAATTAAGTAGGAGCTTAGAGGAGGGCAGGGCCAGCTACACACACATAATTTGCAGGGCCCAGTGCACAATGAAAATGTGGGACCTTCTATTCAAAACTATTAAGAATTTCCGCATTGTAACAGCAGAACATTAAACCCAGTGCTAGGCCCCTCTACGCTCAGGCCCGTGCAGCTAGCCCTGGGGGAGGGACTCGGACACAATGAAAAACCCACGAATTAGGCAACTCAACAGACTCTGTCACTCTCTTCCCTTCTTTCTCCCTCTCGAAACATAGGTCAGAAAAGAATAGCTATGAGAATGGTAGTGTCATTCATTACAGCATTGAATAAAAAATTGTCTCATCTTTGGCCTGCCTTTCCTTCATTTTTTGCTAAAATATCTCAACCTCTGATCAAGAAAAATGTAACTAGATGCCACTGATTCCAACAAGGGCTAAACTGAACTCTACCTTTGGTCGGATTATGATAAGATGGTTTACCTAATCTAGGATAAGAGAATAAATGTCCAGCCCAAACATGATTAGAGGACAGGGTGTGTCATCACAAAATAACAAGTTTTCCAAGTCAACAGGTAGCACGTTTCAAACTTCAATGATTCACCAAGGATCTTGTTAAAATGCAGATCTTGATTCGGGAGGTGCATGTGGGACTCAGAGAACACGTCCCCCGAGACTGGGGACCACACTGTGAGTAGCTGTGCACTAGAATTGCCCCATCCATACGGTAGCCACTAACCTTGTGGACCTACTGAGCACTTCAAATGTGGCTTGTCCAAGTGACAACGTGCTGTGAGTGGGAAATGTTTGTGCATTTCCAAGACAGTCAAACATAAAATGAAATATCTCATTAATAATATTGATTATAGGTTTTAGATATATTGGCTTAAGCAAAATACATTATTAAAATTAATTTCATCTTTATTTATTTTTTTAATGTGGCTCCTAGAAAATCTTAAATTACATGTGGCTCACGGTTGGACAGCACTGTTCTAGATTAGTTGGAGCTTCCCTGATTCATCCTCTCCGCTCGATTATAAACTCCTTGGGGTGGGAGCATGAGACCCAGGGAAGAAAGAACTTGACAGCTGAGTCCCTCTCTTGAGGTCTTGCCACACCAAGTTTGCTTCTCTGGCTCTCCGCACCCCAGAATACACACACGCACACACACGGACACATGCACATGGGCGTGGAATAAACTTGAGGACAGACAGGACCTTGTCTTAAGCATCTTTTTTTCCTCAGTCCCCAGCGCAGAGCCTATTATCTAAGTAGTCGATGAATATCTCCTCCCACTTATAATACTTCTGGGTCACAGTGTATATATTTCAAAGTTATCTCATGCTTTCTCAGTTCTATTGTCATCCAGGAGGGTGTCCCTCAGCTTATCGAGTACTAGCTACATGGGCTCAATCACCATCAATGGCACTATGCCACTAGCCTGGTGCATACTGAATAGTAATGTTGGTGACCCTTTCTTCGTCACCATCGCTGCATCTACAACTATCACACTTCTAGGACCACTGCTGCTACGAGTAGCTACAACTCACTGTGCTTTCTTCAGGTCAGGGGGTGTGCTAAGCGCTTCGAACACATCGTTTCATTTAATTATCACAACAGTGCTATGGTGGGCTACATCACCATCCTCCACTGTACACATGAGTGAGGCTCAGAGAGGTTAAGAACCTTGCCCACGTTCACACAGCAAGCAAGTGGCGGAGAGAGAATTCAAATCCCGATCTCCAAAATCTGCGCTTTCGATCCTTTGTATCTGTAACACTAGTGGCACGTTCAGAATCATCAGTGAAGCAAAGCCTTGGCAAACGTGATGTTGGATGGTTTTTAGTGCTTTTTAATACCCACACCAGGACAAAAGTATTCTTTTTCTGAGTCTATTTTTCTAAATACACATATTTCTCAATAAATAAGAAACCTGAAAAATAACATCAACCATTTTTCCTCCAAATCAAGGGACAGGTAAATTTGACATTTCCTTTATACCAGAATGTTGTGAACACATGTATATACGAGGATACATGTATGACTTATATATGAATATGTGTGTATATACATATACATACATACACTGCATTTCATTATTAATATGGGGCATATCAGAGTAACACATTGGGTAAATAGGCTTATAAGGAAAAATGGAAGAATAATTCAAGCTCAGTTACCAATGAATTGTTTTATGATGAAAACACAAGTACTGAAATGATCTTTGAAAGAAGGATTTAAAATTTTTGAGTCAATTTCAGGTTTGAAGTCTTTTTTTTTCCTCTAATGACTTTATTCTTCCCTCATCAAAAGAGCTGGTTTCTCCCAAAAGAAAGATTTCATGATGGCTTTTACTTTGGGGATCATCACCTGTGTATATAAATATCTTAGTACAATTTTAAAATACCAAAGCTTTGAAATAATATGCAAGCCACTTGCTAAATCCATTTCGACAGAACTGTGAAAAGAACAAAGTCCTTAAAAGATTTTCTTGTAGTTCTACCAAAAGAGACTTCATTCAAGTTTCCACATTTAAAATGTTAGCTGAAGTTCCCAGAACACTACGATACACAATGATGGAGACAGAATGCTCACAACCCTAGAGACAAAGCAGATTAAGGATCATGGTTTTCACACGAGAGTGTGACAGGCCAGAAAAATTGGTTCCCATTTTTACTCAACTCATTGACCATTGCTTCTAGGGCCAGTTTTGCTGAGTAGTTTTTCCATTTTGACAACGCTAAGGCACTATGTCAGCGGAACAAGAGGGAGAAAATGATCTGAATTCGAGGTGAAAAACCTGACCTCTGGTTGAAAGTCATACTTATTATGTTCCATAAGCATAACTGTGGCTGAACATACACAACAGTCAAAACTGTGCTTTTAAAAAGCCACCAGGTAAAGCTTTAACAAAGCCTCGAGTGGCTTAGGAACAAAACGAATCCTGCAGTAGGGAACAAAACGAATTATTGGTACCAATCGAATTGCCCAGAAACATCATGCGTCAACATTAATGTCAGTTCCTCAGAACCAAGATATTGCTCCTGAATTACTCCAGGCTTCCAAAACCTGCAGTCCGCCCGACAGCTCATTTCACCGAGATGTGTTTGTTTTGAAAAAGTGTATGTAGCTACCAGCCTGTCCACTCTATCAACAGAAGACTTGCCCATAAAAACCTGTTATATTTTGCCCTGGGCAGCAATTATTAAGTAACCCTCAACATATGTGTCAACACATAAGAAACTGCTCCAGGCTTTTCCTACCTTTTCATTGCTTACAGCAGTAGGAAACACCAAACCAAGGGGGCCTTTGTGGAACATGAGGCATCCAAAGTATTAGTTGTGTTGTGAGAGTCAAAGAGCAGCAATTCATTCTTGAAAAATATTCATAAACCAAGTTTCCACTGACACCTAATAAGTCCCCAGAAAGGTATAAGGCCCCTGGTTATGAGGCTAGGAAACATCACAGGAACAAAACGCAAAACCACAAAAAGCTGTACTATCAGCAATGGTTATTGCCACTAGTGAATCTTGTGGCGATGACAGTGGTTCTCGGCCTTCACCTTTCTAAATCAGTTCAAATGGGGCTTCTCACTGTGGGGTTGTTTCCTCCCTACCCTCTGATACTCAAGCAGAATTATCTAAGGATTTATTGCCTTATGATATGCTAGCATTCCAACTCTATGATTAATGAATAATCTGGATCCCAGACTGACTTAACTGCTCTATTCTTTATCTTCAGGGACCCTTGGATCTCAGTGTTCTGCTCTCACATCCCACACTTCCTCGTCTTTCTCATCTACCTACATGAAAACAGAAATTAAAATCCATGTCTGTATTTCCTCTGCTAGGCCACAAGCTCCTTGCGAGCAGCGTCTAACCACCCAGTAAGCATTCAACAAATACTTGTTGAAGAATAAATTATTCGATTCATTTGCCTGGTTATTTTTCTACTTTTAAAAGCTAGTTGTCAAAACTTCATTTCATGCTTTGCCAACTGCCTGGTTTAGAAATTGTTGATCTTTAGAAGCAGTTTTACTAAAACCTGTTTATAACACCTCCTTTCAAAATTAGATGTTAGAGAAAGCTCCCTCTTTCTCACTCCCTTCCTCTCTCTCTCTCCCTCATTTCAAGTTCTATTATGTACCTTGTAACAAATTTTCAACATAATCACTAGAAGTTCTCTTTTAATCAATATTTTGCTTCGTATACTTTTTTAACTTAAAAATGTGCACATTAAAAAGTAATGGCATAATACCCAACCAAGCTGAAATGTGAACACACCTGCCATTTGTGTTCTGAGAGACTAATTAATACAGCTCTTCATCTAGTCTGATGTATCTGAATACACAGGGCCTTGCTCTAGCAGTACTCTGGGGCCAGTGAGCACTGCTCCATCTTAGAGCATCTACTTCAATTTTGTGCTATTAGGAGAAATGAAGGAAGATACTGAAAGAGGAGGTCGTTAGCCCCAGGGTAGAAACTAGAAGGTGTGGGGCATATACTTTATATTAGCCTGTTAAGTAGTAATTTAATTGGTGAGAGTTTTGTTTATACATCAGGGTGGTGTTTACAGGACAGCTTTCTTGGGTCAGGCAAACTTATTGAAAATCAATTTAGAAAGCAAACATCATGTTGATTAATCTCAAGTTTCTGTATTTGTATAGTTGCTACAGGCAAGTCATTCAATCTTTGACCACTTCAGCTTTCTTATCTGTAAAATGAGAAGGATGGCCTGCCTGGTTTTCAAGGTCTCTTCCAGGCAGGATTTGGGCTGTTCAAATAACATAAAAATACATCATAAAACAGAATCACTAATCACTTCCCTTAAATTATAGTCCCAAAAGTTCAATGCTAATTGGTTATTACCATTTAGTTAACTAAATTTAGGCAATGTTTTCTGCATCTTTCACAAATTGCACTCGAGCACCATAAATACTGCATTTTTAGGTTGTTGCAGTGAGTGAAATGCTCAATTATGTGGTAATGCAGTGGAGTAGTCTGGAGAAAGAGAAAACCTGTAGGCAACAATGAGGGCTATGCTTCTCCCAGCCACTTGTGGTCTGTCCATGCAGAGGTTTGACTCTGGAGTTTTGAAGACCCAGCGAACAAAATTCTAGTGGTAACTTATATACGAGGGATAACGTGAAAACCAGTGAGGTCAGAGGCAACCTTATTACAGTTCTCTCCAGACCAGAATATTCAACAGCCATACAGCCTTCTCCACTTGATCTAGTAACATAGGTACCACAAACTCAGCATGTCCACAAACGAGCATGTACCCCTTTGCAACAACCCGTCCCCAGACCCTCTCCAGGTGCCCCCTTCAATAAAGGGCGCCACCATTGCTACCCAGTCACCCATGTCAGAACCCTGGGAGTTCATGCTTATCTCATCCTATTCCTCACGCCCCACACCCATCCATGCAGCAGAGGAATTGGGACCCACGAGCATGCATGTGCTGTACCGAGAAAGAGAAGCGCACAGGAGAGGTGAATAGGGTGACCAGCTGTCCTGATTGGCCTGGGCATGTCCTGGTTTGAACACTGACGTCTCATATCTCAGAAAGCTTCTCAGTCTCGGGCAACTGATCACTTTGAAAAGGAGGGAATGTGGGTGCAGAGATGGCTTCCTGAAAGAAAGAACACCCCAAAGAAGAGAAGGGGACAGCAGGTGCAAAGGCATGAAATGGAGGAACACAAGTGGCATGTTACTGAAGTGTAGAGAGTGAGGCATGGTGGGCGAGAAGGGGACTCTGGAAAGGTCGGCAGGGGTGAGGACGTAGCGAGCTATGTATTTGACTTGGACCACATAAGTTTCACAAGTTTCTCATAGAGGTGAAATAGTCAGATCTGTATTTGTAGGCAGGTGTTTTGAGACTGGACCTTAATATGTATGAGTCGTTGATAGTTAGAAGCAGGAGCTAGGCTGTTATAAAACTTTCAACAATTTCTTCACTGTGATTTTAAGGATAGAAGCTGGAATTTGTCTCAGGGACAAATTATTCCTCTGTTTTGGGGGAATGTTGGTCAGGCTCTTAGTCAAGCTGATGTAAAGTAAGTACCCACTTGTTGGCCTTGGTGTAGGCTCAAACTTCCATGAAATAATCCAGACACAAGGCCCACCAATCACAGGGATGAGGAGAGCCATTCAGTCCTCAGGCTTCCCGGTCAGAGACTTGAGACATTGAATTCACATGTGGTAAGATCTGGTTTCAGGGGTCACTTCTACGATTGAAAGAAGATGAATCCCAGGGATTCATCCCACCAGTCAACACTGTATCCCAGCACTGGACCACACAGCCCAGAGTGCACTAACGTAAGCTAGTATATTTTATAAATCTTGTGAATGGTATAAATATATTGCATTATGATGCTTTTTGTTGAATATGGTAATGTGTAGATAATAAAAACGCTTTGAACATGATAACTTTTGTTATTCTAGTTGGGGTTATTTTCATTTGTTTAATATCTCATGAGCTTCAAAAAACGGCAATGGTCCAGACGCCCCTCAGACCCTGAGAGGAGTTGCAAAGGCGTGTGCCTACAGTTACAGTAGGAGTCTATACCCACTGTTTACATCTACCGCACTATCTTATGTGTGTCCCTTACTCATCCGTTACTTCGTTTTGTCTGGTTTTGTACTTTATAGCGGTTGAAATGTCCCGGACACATTCTTTTAAGTCTTCTTTCTTTCGCTCAACATTATGCTTTTTAAGCAGTAATTTTAAGTAATTCATCCATGCCATGAATGTAGTTTATCCATTTTAAACTGTTGCCAAGTATTCCATTATACGAACATACCTCAACATATTTATTCATTCTACGGTTGATGAACATTTGGGTCGCTGTGTGTGTGTGTGTTCATATTATGAAAAATGCTACCGTGAATATTCTCGTACACGTATTCAGATAAATATGTACCAGATTTCTCTGGAAAACATATCTAGGAATGGAAATACTGGATGATAGGTGTGTGTATGCTCACCTTTTTGAGATGTCACACTGTTTTCCAAAGTAATTATACCTATTTACACACCACTATCAGTGGATGTGAATTCCCCTCGACAGCAGTTAATATTGTCCAACCTTTTCATTTCTTCCAGCTAGCAGGTGTTCAATGGGCCATTTAGCTTTCCTCTTCTGTGCAAGTTTGGTCATGTCTTTGCCCACTGTCTCACTAAGTTGTTTTTCTTTTTCTTATTGATTTGTAGGCATTCTTTTCATATTCTGGAAACTAATTCATTGTCAGTTACATGGATTATAAGTATCTGCTCTTCTGTTTGGGGCTTTTTCCATTATAATCACGGTATCCTTTAATTAACAAAAATTGTTAAATTGGTATCAATTTTGCACTTCCGGGTCTTATTTAAGAAATACTGCTTTACCATTATCCCTAGAGACACTATTCTGGATTTTCTTCTAAACATCATATAGTTTTTTACCTTTCACTTTACTTCTTTGATGAATCTGGAATTCATTTCCGTATAGTTTATGCATAGTTTGCCTGAGATTAAAAATACAATTCCGTTTTTTTAAATACAGAAACACTTGATTCCTTTCCTCACCGATTTGTAATACCAAACCAGCTGGACTTTCCATATACAGTAGATCTGCTTCTGAGCTTTTTGTGCTGATCCACCAGTTTATTTGCAGATCAATGCAGGAGCCATTACTCATCATGCGAAGAGCAGAGCTATAAAATTAGGAAATGTAACCAGCACTCTTAACTTGTCTGTGTCTAAAGTTCACCCGTATCTCTACCCTTTTCCGGAATAGTCAAGAGTCTTAGAACAATTTAACACCATTCAGCCCCTTCCAGCACTCATCTACTTTAATTCTATGTTGTTTCTCCTTCACAATACATGTGTTATTTTATAGCCAGTATTCATTTAGACGTTGCACATATTTAGCATTTTGTTCATCATCCTTTTTTCATCTCAGATCTTCCATTCTGAGATCACCTTCCTTCTGTTTAAAATACATTCTTTCAGATTGCATTGAGTGAAAGTCTACTGACGGCAAGCTCAGCGTTTGTTACCCTGAAAATGTCTTCATTTTACTCTCATTCTTCAAGGCTAATGTGACTGAGTAGGAAAATTCCAGAATGGCAGTTATTTTCCCTCAGCCCATTGAAAATATTGTTCCATTTCCAGTGTCCACTGCTGCTTGGAGGGGTCAGTCACCAGTGCCATCACCACTCCTTTGTTGATTTTCTTTGTTTTCTCTACCTACCTAGAAGAGCTCCTCTTTATTATTTGGTTTTCTGCACTGCTGTGAATAGTTGTGCTTTGTTTTTTATTCATTTTGCCTGGAATTCATTAGGTTCCCTCCATCTGAGAACTTTCTTGAAACAATTCTGAAAATTTTCACTTATCTCATTGAGTGTTTTCTTCTCCCCGTTGTCCCTTGTCTCCTTCTGACACTCTGATTAGAAATATTTCAACCTCCTTACCCTAACCTTCGTGTGTCTTGAGTCCTATTTGGCACTTAGCTGCATTCTGGATAATGTCTTCAGAGCTATCTTTTTGTTCAATAATTCTCCCTTTAGCCTGGCTTAATCCATTGTTGGACACATCCACTGAGCTGTTAATTTTAATTGTATTATTTGTTTCTTCTGGGTTATTTTCTAATTTTCTACGTAAGTTTTATAATGTCTTAGTACTTGCTCCAGTTTGCAAGTTTATCTTTTAGTTACTAAACTACTTTAATATGGGTATATTCTCCTTCCTATCATTCCACAGCTAACCTCTTTGTAAGTCCAATTCCACTGTTTATTGGCGTGCTCACATTCCATACAATTTGATCGGTAGAGTTCTTTGAAGTTACATTATTTTAGAGAGGATTTGAGCTTCCTGCTGCCAGATGGCTGAGCACAACACTGATCAAGGACCACTTTAAATTAAAGTCTCCACTTAAGGTTTTCAAATGACACACAGACATGCATAATACAGACAACAAACTGTCAGGCTAGCTGTGGCTACAAATTCAGGATCTTAAAATGTTTTATTATAGAAATTTTCAAACAAATACTAGAGTACTTAGAAGAGTATAATAAATCCCCACATACCCATTTCTCATTTTCAACAAATAACTCATGGCCAAACTTCCTTCATCTATACTTCCATCCTCCTTCTCCCTCCCATATTATTTTGAAGCCAATCAAAGACATCGTAACAGGTCACTTACAACTATTTCACTAAGTACACCAGTTTTTAAAGCATAGAGGCCCTGATTTTTTCTGATTTAACTTTGTGTTAGGTCAGGTAATTAGAACCACAATGCCTACGAACACCCACAGTTCCTACAGGGAAAACAACCCCTCCCCCCACAAGAGATTACAGATTCTAATACGTATCACATCTGGGCCGCAATAGCTCATCCATCCAATGAGGAAAAAAAAAAGTTGAAAGTCCTCTGAGAACTATAGTGTTTATGATAACTCTCTAAAACACTGGCCAGACTTAACATTAATCATTAACGCCCTCAGCGGAGTCTCAGAGGTAAAAATCCACCTCTTATTAGTTATAAGGAAGTTGGGATCTAATAAATATTTATTTACGGATGCATCCATCCAACAGCCCGGACTATCAGGGGTTGTAAATTCATGATTTATGTATGAACAAGAGTCAACAGGATCTATATCTAGTCATCAGATATAATTCAGAGAAATTGCCTTCTGTGATACACTACCCTCATTTCCTGTTGCTCATATTATAAGATATGCTGTTCTACCAAAGTATAAAACTCAATGTGATAAAGGAGCTGTCAAATTATCCTGTCCTTACATAAACATGTGGAAGTCTTCACAACAGGAATTTTCTACTCCAACAAATGAGTAAGTTGGATGACTGAAACCCATAAAATAGTTTACATTTGAAATCTCAAAATCCTACAAGGACTAGCCAAAAATTGGTGGAATAACACAGTGACACAGCTTTTTCTCCAAAATATTAAAAATGATTTTAATCATTCTAATGAAATTTTAACTGTTTCGTTTAAATGTAATTGGGTCCACCATAAGGAAGAATGCTGCTAAAGACGAGAACGTCAAAAATTATCATGTTTAATAACGGCACTTATATTCCTTTCTAGTTATAAAGCTAACTCTTCATTTAAATAATGCTTCTACACACCTTGGTCATATGTGTTAGTGTATAAAACTCTTAGCTGAAACTAAATCACTATAAAACGTAATTCAAACAGTACAATTTTCCAGTGAATTTAATCAAACAACCTTCTCGGCCATTAAGCAATAACAAAAAAAACACATGAATTTTGCGAATACACATATAAAGAACACAATTCATGTGTTCATAAAAGGTTCTTCCCTGCAGATTTTAGCTGTGACATCTATTTGCAAAGTAATTTACAGCTCTTTAATAAATAGTAAGATCTGCTTATGACATGTCCAGTATTGATGGTGAACACTCAGTGAGTGTTGGCTGATGCATACATGTATGGATAAAAAGATAATAAAGAGCTGTCCACACACACACTGTAAATTGCATGAAGTAGATTTAGCTCTCGCAATTTTTACTTTCAGAATATAACTGAAGCAAATTTTAATACAAAGCATTATTTTTTTTATAGTTTTATTTTATTTTATTTTTACATCCCTCACACCGTGAACCCCCCTCCCCCCATCCACCACCACCCTGACCTCACACCGAGCCATCACATTATACACATAAAATTACAGTTGGCATTCATTAATGTCCAGCCTCTGGTGTACAATGCCATGACCAGGCATCCACAGCATCCCTGAGGTGGTCTCCCAAACAGGACACATGTCCATCGGACACCCAACAAAATCCCCAAACACTATTGAATAAGTTCCCCAAAGTAATTCTCAAAAAACCCTGAGGCCATCCTGTGGTCACCAGCCGCCCCCCAATCCCTTCACCTTTCCCCCCATCCCCAACCCCCTCCCCCCCGCCCACCTAACAACTCTCGGTTTTTTGTGTCCCCAAAACTGTTTCTGACTAGTTCATACACATATTTTTTTCTTTAGATTCCGCATATAAGTGAGATCATATGATACTTGTCTTTCTCTTTCTGACTTATTTCACTTAACATAATGTTCTCTAGATCCATCCATGTTGTTGCAAATGATAAGATTTCTTTTTTCTTTAACAAAGCATTATTTTAAACCATACTGTTTATAAGGGAGAAATAATATAGTCTTACCTTATTTTGGAAGACGGAAGTTTGCAAAAAACCACAACAACAACAAAACCCTCAAAAGTGAAAAAGCCATTGGTTTTCAGTGGAAGAACCACAACAACAAAAATGGACCACTAAAACAAGTAAGTTCCAAATTCTTCAAAAAGAATGTGCAAGGATTTGGGATATGACTTTTTTTAGGTTTTTTTTTTTAATTTTTTGTTTTTGTATTTTTTTGTTGTTTGCTTACTTGCTTTAATCATATACAACTTCAATTAAAATATCAGGATGAGAATCAATGAAGTGTTTTCTGTGACTTTTCCCATCCTTCCGATTTAACTTACCAATTTAAATGTTTCAGGGGAGGTGTGAATTTTTCAGCCAGGGGAGTTGAATGGGGGGAGCAAATAAATAAATTTCGTTCGGTTCAACTATGTGTTTCCGATCCCCACTGTGGAGAGCACACCCACAGCTCCCAATGTGTCTGGAGACCGACACACCTGCAGTGGCTTCCAGCCCAACCTGGGAGGCAGGGGGTAGCCCTAAGGCACTGCACACACTGGCTTCCGATACATGGACTTGCTCTACTCGAGCTGTGAGTCTGAGGACCTGTGAGGAAGATCAGGCTTCTGAGGAAGCTTCTGCCAGCGAAATCCACTGGGGATTCCAGGAGGAGGCAGCTGTAGCTTCAGGATGGATGGGGCAGGGTCTGTCTCCGGGGGGGTGTTGAGGGGACCTTATGCAGGGAGAGAGACTTCTCCATGCCCCAGGCCAAGTACAAAGTCTATGCTATTTATTCTAAGTTTCAAGGGAACAAGACCCAAAGCCAAGCCGTGATTAAGAAATTTCAATAAATTCTCTAGTCTTACAACATTAGAATTAGTGGGAGAACAAACTTCAAAATTATCTATCCACCACTTACCTAAAGTCATTATATTCACTTTCTCAAAACTACATCTCCAAATGTATACATATTTCGTTCTTGTTTTAAATATTCAGGGTGTATGGTTGTACAAAACATTTTAATAGTCATATAAAATGATTTCTAAACAAGGAGAAGACTAGAAACAAAAAAAAAGCATACAACAGAGATTCTGAAGCGTGATTTATTTGTACGTATAAACCACTATTCTTACGCAAATCAGAAGCACACCGGTCTATCACCTCACACCTGTTAGGTTAGCTGTCGTCAACAAGACATGAGGTGACCAATGCTGGTGAAGATGTGAACTCAGGGAACCCGGAGGCACTGCTGGTAGGAATGCAAACTGGTGCAGCCACTATGGGAAACAGTGTGAAGGTGCCTCAGAAACTTAAAAATGGAACTACCATATGATCCAGCAATCCCACTTCTGGGTATTTATCCAAAAGAAATGAAATCACCATCTCAAAGAAATACTTGCACCCTCATGTTCATTGCAGCATGTTCGTTGTTCATTATTCACAATAGGCAAGATACGGAAATAAGCTAAGTGTGTCCATCAACCATCAACAGATGAATGGAGATAAAGATATTCTCAGGCATTAGAGCTGAGAATATTACATATACAGAGGGTGCCCCAAATATATATACACATTTTAAGAAAGGAAAACGGGAAAAAGCAGAGAACCCTATGATTTCACTGATATGTGGTATATAAACCAAAAAGAACAAGACAAACAAATGAGAAACAAAAACTCATAGACACAGACAATAATTTAGTGGTTACCAGAGGGTAAGGGGGTGGGGGGTGGGTGATGAGGGTAAAGGGGATCAAATATATGGTGATGGAAGGAGAACTGACTCTGGGTGGTGAACACACAAGTGGATTTATAGACGATGTAATACAGAATTGTACACCTGAAATCTATGTAAATTTACTAACAATTGTCACCCCAATAAAATTAATTAAAAAAAAAAAAAAAAAAAAAAAAAAGAAAGGAAAACGGTAGTAAAATTGTAATACTCAATATATACCGACAATAAAAGATGAATACAAGTCACGTTTGACTTCTGCGATTACAAGAGGTGCTCAAAGTGGTTACCATCAGCGTCCAGACACTTCTGATTAAGGCGAACTACTGCTTGAGCAACGTTGACCAGAGTGTCCACTTGTATACATTTCTTGGCACCCCCAGTTTATATATATGTATATGGAATATTATTCACATATGTATAATGGAATATTATTCACCCATAAAAAAGAAAGAAATCCTGCCATTTGCAACAACAGGGGAAGACCTAGAGGGCATTAAGCTAAGTAAAATAAGACAAACAGAGAAAGACAAATACTGCATGGTATCCCTTATATGTAGAATCTTAAAAAGAAGAAGAGAGTGGGGCGGAGGAGGAGGAAGAAGTCAAGCTCATGGAAACAGAGAGCAGAAAAGTCACTGCCAGGGCCTGGGAGTGGGTGATACAGGGAGAGGTTGGTAAGAGTACAAACTTTCAGTATGTCTGAGGATCTAATGAAAAACATTGATGACTATAGTTGATGACACTGTATTGTATAATTAAGATTTACTAAGAGACTAGAACTTAAATGTCTTCACCAAAAAGAGATAAATTATAATAAAATTTTGTAACATTGTTCTCTAGTGCCAGTGTGACTTACTATTATGTATCCACATCTGTCATGGAGATTGCAAATATTCTTCATGTGTCTTAGGATGAAATAAATCCGCCAAGACAGGTGCAAGGGCTAAGAGAATACCCCTTCCTATTGCCTTTTGTTACCTCTGTTTATAAAAATAAATCACCCCTGAGAAAAGCCTCTACGAAATGCCCCTAGTGGTAACTTCTGGAATGGAATTAAAGAGATTGCTGTACAAAGGCCGAGGAGGGGGGGCCCAAAGTGGACTGTGGTGTCAATCCTAAAGTGAGATGTCAGCAGAGGTGGAGTTTCTTCTGTGAACTCTATAAAAGCTCAGTTCCTCTATCACCGAGAGACAGACTCTGCTCCATCGGGGCTGAAGCTACAGGTGCTCCCTCCTAGAATCCCCAAGGGATTTCACTCAAAGAAGCCTCAGAAGCCTGGGTTCCTCCTCGCAAAGCCCTACAGTCAGCATGAACGGTCATGTGTATAGGAAGAAAGCCGTACAGTACCGGAGGATGGCACCCAGCGTCTATGGGGGGGCTGGAGGCCACGGCACCCGCATCTCGGTCTCCGGTGACATGGTGAACTATGGGAATGACGTCGCCAAAGGGCACCTGCTTTTTGGCAATGAGAAGATGGCCATGCAAAACCTGAATGATCGCCTCGCAAGCTACCTGGAGAAGGTGCGGTCCCTGGAGCAGGCCAACGTTACACTTGAAGGGCAGATCAAGAAGTGGTACGAAACCAACACGCCCAGCATCAGTCGGGACTACAGCGCCTATTACAAACAAATCCAAGAGCTGCAAAATCAGGTGAGGGCTGATGCCTGTGTTTTCTACTCCTTTGTCTAGCTGCGTGATGTATCAAGAGGGTATATACATTAGGTGGGTCTAAATGGATGCTGTCAAGCAAATTAGGCTGAAATGCTACATCTAGACAAATTCTAGCATCTACTCTTAGTGCGGAAGCACCTGACTACATAGTAGGATGACTATAAATCATACTTTTTAAAGTTTTTAAATAGAATTATATAGAAAATATGACAATTTTATCCTCCCGTCTTATAAACTGTTTTTCTGTCATAGTTTTACCAGATCAGGGCTAAGTGAACAGCAAACTTTTTTTTTTTCTGAAAAGAGCTAAATTTTTTAAGTGATAATAAATCTTTCTTAGTTTTTCACCTAGTTCCCATCAACTTTTGGAACCCCAGGCAATTTAGAGTTTCCTCCTTTCGTTTATGTAAAGGGTGTAACACGAGTATTAGAATACTGTATCGTAGATTCCAATGATGAAGTGAGTCAGGGTGGAAATGGGGAAGGGGTATAGGTCTTCATGTGACCTGGATTTTACAATGTCCTGCTGAATCATCTGATCATCATCACCAAGCAGTGCAGAAACCACTGGTACAATAATGGAATGTTCTATTGCCCCCAGTTCAAATGTATTGCAATCCTATCAGAACCTGCTCCCACATCATCCAAGAAAGGTGCAGTTCTCTGTTTTATCAATTATGTGGAATAAAAGAAGACTTTGCTCCTAATTGAACATTTCAGATTACAGCGCAGACTATTTGCACTGCTTTAATGTTCTTATCTGATCAAAATAAGTGCCCCTTTCGTTTTCCTTTCTATTTTAACATTTGCTTTCCTTTAGAGAAAAGGCTACTTACTTACCAGCAAGGCCCTATTTCCTGTGTTGTGTTAGACGTCTGTAAGATTTGATTCAGGCTCTACGGGGAGTTACTTTGGGGTTCCAGGAACTATGTGGATGTAGGAAGCAAAGGTGTTTAAATTGCCCTTTCTGCCGACAGCTCATTCTTCTCAGGCCCGTGAAAAACATACAAAATCAGCCAACCATTCTCCCCTACCTGTCTCATGGTTCTCGTTTCTGAATCTACTTTGGATCATCCCAAATACACAGGCACAGCCATTTCTTCCCTTTAGCTGGGCAGACTCAGTATTTGAAGGAAGGCAGCTCGCTTGCAGGACTGGATCTGCTGAAAGAAACATGTCATTATAACATCTTCCACAAGCAGACTTCTACTCCATATGCATCTTAAAGAATTCACCCTCTAGGTCATGGCTTAAGCTCAGGGGCTTATCCTGATAGCCCCAGTGCCTAGCTCAATTCCCACCACAGAACGAGTGTCCATTCATCAGCCAATATTTAGCAGACAGTAACAAGGTGCTGGGACCACGCTGGGCACTGGGCAATAGGATGGTGAACATGATGTAACTTACGGGAAACAGGCATGGACGAAGGCAACATTTATGCCACACAGAGGGGGAAGTGCTAGCACGGAGGGCTGTGTAGGACAATGAGAGCACCGGCCGTTCATCCCGCTCTGTTTTGAGGAAATCAGTGAAGGCCTGAAGGAATGATAAACTGAGCGGTGGAGAAGGAGTTCACCAAGTGAGAGAAGCTAAGAGGAACATTCTAGGCAGGAACAACATCAAAGGCAAGACACTCGATAAGGTTTGGTGGTTCGAGGTGAATTAAATTCTCTTTTTGTGAAAAAAAGAAAAAGCGACCAAACCCTGGGACTAGAGTTGCGTTTTACAAGTCTATTATGTTAAATATCCATATCATTATTCTTCCTGTTTTCATGTGGCAATTATTGAAATAAAACCATTGTCTTTAAATAGTAGTACCTAAGGATCAACTCCTATCCAGTTGAAAATGTCTTTCTTTCTCATGTGTTTTCCAGATTAAAGAAGCTCAAAAGGAAAGAGCTAAATGTATCCTGCTAGTTGACAATGCTAAACTGGCTGCTGAGGACTTCAGACTAAAGTAGGTCCTCTAACGCCACGGCGAAACTTCCTGGAAAGGAATATCTTTTAGTAGTCCTTCATGACATTCAGCTTTCTGTATCACTGTTGGTAAAGGAGCTACCACTAAATATTTTCAGAATCCTAGAAACTATCTGGTCTCGCCTAGCACTCACAACTGGACTTCTCTCTCCCACAGTCTTAAGATTTGGTCACCCAGCGCACAACTAAACATCTCCAGTAACTACTACTGTTCTCGTCGGTTAGCTCTAGTTGCTAGAACATTCTTTTTTAGAACCTGGCACCTACCTTCTCACATACCAAGCCTAATGCTTCCCTATAGAATAACAACAAAGCATAAGTGCCCTTCTGTTATCTAAAGAGACTCATTTGTCTACCTCAGTGATTCTGCATGTGAGTCACCCATGTTCCTTCCAGCGCAGACAGGTGTCTGACCAAAGTTCCAGGATGACTCTTAATGCTATCTAGTTTGCCAGCGCTTTACAATACAGTCTGACCAAGCAAAAAACTAGGACTAGGACTGAAGCAGTTCAAATCGTGTTCACTCGCGTAGTCAGTCATATCATACTACAAATGATCAGAGTTGTTCCTCAGAAACGGCTTCTACACTTAGGTTTCTTCACCTGAATTTGTACAATGCATCTGCACTAACAAGTCCTTTGTGGTTTAAAAGGGCTGCACATTAATGCTACAGGGATCAAAAAGAAGGAAATGAGAAAGCAGATCTGAAGGTTAAAGCAGTAAAAGTTCATTAATTCCAGTCAATATCTGGGTGTCCCACTGCATTGTCATTTTTTTAAAGTTTGCTACTTTAATAAAAATGGGAGTATATAAAAGTGTAGAGGAGAATACATGAATTTTTAAGATAATTCACTTTGGATGCATCTGTTGACAAAGCAATAAAAGTAAATTGATCGTGAATAGTCATTAAGGAAATCTAACTAACCATTATTTAACATCAGTAATGAGAACCCTTTGCTAGCACAGTGATTAAAGCAAACTCAACATCTTCTTTTCAAATATATCCTAGAATTTAGGAACTTTTCAAAGTAATCTCAGATTTTTTTTTAACCAATCATTCCAAATCACAGAGATTATATTATGGGGCAAATTACCTGATTCTTAGGTTCCCATGAACATTTCTGAAATGTCTAAAGGGGGACACAATAATGTGTTGAAACTGATCTTCTCCTATACCACATACAGATCTATCTTATTATATTAAGATGATCTCTTCTATAGTAGCTTCAGAAGGACTCAGGGATCTCTGCTTCTTACTGAATCCACAGATACGAGACTGAGAGAGGATTGCGCCTAACAGTGGAGGCTGATCTTCAGAGCCTGGGTAAGGTCATTGATGACCTCACCCTAAGTAAAACAGACTTGGAGATTCAAATTGAAGAACTGAATAAAGACCTGCTTCTCCTCAAAAAAGAACATCAGGAGGTAAGAAAATATTCAGAAGTATTGGTACTGGGAATGATGGAATGGCGATCATAATGAGGAGGAGGAGGAAGAGAAAGAGGAAGAGGAGAACCACTTGGTGATGGCGCAGAAACCTTCTTTGCATAAGGTTTCTGTTGGGCTTAAATAGCTTAGAGCAATACCTGGACCATAAAAAGCCCTTCCTTTTTCACCCATTCCTAATAAAAGAAGATTTATTGCCTTTTCTGCCCAGCCTCTTCTGAGAATATGCTTCAGACGATAATCAATCAGGATTTTCACCCCTCATAGGAAGTGGACTGCCTATGCACGCAGCTGGGCAATACTGTCAACGTGGAGTTGAAGGCTGCTCCAGGCCTGAACCTCAGTGCCATCATCAATGAAATGAGGCAGAAATATGAAGCCTTGGCCATGGAAAACCTTCAGAAGGCCAAAGAAGAGTTTCAGCTACAGGTAATAGCATCATTCTCAAGGATAAGCAAAGGTATGGGAGTCATCCTCCGAAAAGAGATAACTCTTTTTCTTCCTTCCTTCTTTCTTTCCTTCCTTCCTTCTTTCCTTCCTTCCTTCCTTCCTTTCTTCCTTCCTTCTTTCCTTCCTTTCTTCCTTCCTTCTTCTTTTTTTCTCTCTCTCCTCTCTTTTCTCTTTCTCTCTGTCTTCCCTTATTGACTTATTTTTCATTTTCGGAATTTTAGACAGAAAATCTGCAGCAACAAGTCACAATAAACACTGAAGAGTTAAAAGAATCTGAGGTTCAACTAAAGGAGCTGAGCCGGACCTACCAGATGGTGGATATAGACCTCAAGTCTCAACTCAGTGTGGTAAAGCACATCTAACTTCCTGCTCTCAATGCAGCATTTGTTTACTATGTGCCGGTGTCAGGAACTCCAGAAATGCAAAGACCTATAAGAAATAAGCCCTCCCCTTGCAGAGCTGGCAGTGAAACAGGCCAAACAACTGATTATAATTGAAGGACAGAAAGAAATCAAGGAAAGGGGCATTGAATTACAAGGATGCAGAGGGAAAAGTACATCTGGAAGGCTTCACAGGAAAAGTGGCATTTAAACTAGAGATAAATTTTTAAGCTGGAGAATAGAGGTAAAGACATTTCTAGGCTCAGCAAATCAGTCAGCTCATGGTAAAGCATGCTGGGGTAACAACCCCCAAATCATAGTGGCTTACAATGATACTGCATCCATTATGGCTGGGCTGCAGCTCTGCTCCATGACATTTCCACTCCAGAGGTAAGGCTGAAGGAGTAGGCCCTAGATGGGGCATGCCAGTGTTGTGGCACAAAGAAAAAAAGCAATGGTCAGACCACGTGATCGCTTTTAAAGCTTCTCCTCAGAAAAGGCACTTGTCAGTTTCACTTGCATTTCTTTAGCCATAGAAGTCATAGGACCCAGCCTGGTGTCAACAGGATAAGAAAGTCTAATCCTCCACATGGATGGGCACCACAAATAACAGGGAGGGGAGGCAAATAGAGAGAACAGTGAGTGCAAAGCTAAAAACAAACAAAAACTCCAAGAGCTAGGGATCCTAGCGGACTGGCTGGAATGGAAAGAAGTGGGAGATGGCTAGATGGAAAGAGTGGGAGATAAAACTAGAAATATGCACGATGCCCACAATAACTAGCTGCAGAAATTTTTCTCAAAAGAAATTAAAATTGAGCCCCTTCTTACATCAAGTCCTCAAGTAAGAAACGTTCACTTTTTCTTGTGCTTGTAGAAAGACTCTTTGGAGCGTACACTGCAGGCTACCAAAGCTCGTTATAGTAGCCAGTTGGCCGAGAAACAGGCAACGTTGAACACCCTAGAGGCCCAGCTGATGCAGATTCGGACTGACGCAGAGCGCCAGAACAGACAATACAATGATCTCCTCGACATAAAGACCCGGCTTGAGCAGGAAATTGCTACTTACCATAGCCTTCTGGAAGGAGGAGATATAACGTAAGGCTCCAAGGGATATGTGTCAGTGTCTATTTTAATGTCCACACCTTAAAACCTGTCACTCATTCCCCAGCACCAATGCAATTCCTAGCACAAAAGCAATTACACACACACACACATACACACACACCAACAGCAACAACAAAACAAAAATATACCCAAAAGTACACACATCCCCAAAAAAACCAAGTACAACCTTTGTACTTGAGGTCATGTCATAGGACAGTTAGGAGATGGTTGTTATATAGCTGATATGGATTTTCGCTAACGCTAATTTTTATGATTAACACATAATTGCCAGCACAATCACTTTTTAAAATTCTCATTGAGAGGTCATGAGTTGAACAACAGGCCACATAAGTCTGTGGGAACCAGTTTAAGAATCGCCAGCGTGTGCAGCACAACTGTCTTCAAATACCACTCAATAAAGTCATCAAGAGCACACAAGATTTCAACCTGCATTGTAGTTTTGTTATTTTAATTAAAAAAACTAGCATTTGTTAAATGTGTCAGTTTTGAAGATAAGCATTTTCCAAGTTAAAAAGTAAGACACTCAAGTTAGAAGAAACAAGCATAGTAAAAGGGAAAAAAGTACAAACAGGATTAAAACACACCGCTCAGATTTTATTTTGAAACAAAAAAGGAGAACAGTGCTTCATTTTCAAAATGACAATAACACTTTTTTCTGTTTCTTTTTCTTCTCTTAAAAAAAAACCCAGAACTACAGAATTGCAGTTAAGCACGGTGGGGGAGAAAGGTAAGTGTTCTAATTTTCACACATTTCCTAGAAGACTGAATTCTCACTCAATCGCTTGCCACTTATCATCTGCCCCTGGTGAAAAGTAAAGGGAGATCAGTTCTCAAGTGAGCAGATATTACCCTAGGGATTCTGAAAATCAGTCACATCACATAAATAAACCCTCCATATGGGAAATTAGTCACACTCCCCAGGACAGGGTGATTTTCTTGGCCCCATGCTATTATTGTCCTGAGACATCCTGAGATCCTGAAAATGAAAAATAAGATGAAAATATGCATTGTTGCTTGATTCAATATTATATGTTTCTCTTTGAGGGTGGGGAGAATAGAAAATTTATAAATTTGTGGAGAGTGGAACATTTTCTGCATTTATTTATAAAATAGACTTAAGATCATTTAAGAAAGAAAATGGGTTAGCCTTTTTTTTAAGAAGGAAGTAAGTGCAAAATGATAATAATTAAAAGTTGATTATAAACCAGCAGTCATGTGTCTAAGTTAACATTTTGTATTTAAATCTAAATTCAGAGATAAAGAAAACCAGAGTGATTAAGACAGTCATACAAGAAACAGTGGATGGCAAGGTTGTGTCATCTGAAGTCAAAGAGACGAAAGAAGATATGTGAACACGTGCCAGAAGGAGATGCTGCTGAGGTTTTGAAAGAAATGTAGCTATAATTTTTGCTCCCTGCAAGAAAGCATCCATCAGAAAGCACCGTGAATACTTCCTAATGATTAGAGGAGAAAAAAAAAAAGTCCATTTATCAGTCTCTGTAATTGAATATAAATGTTTTACTCAAAGGAGCTTCAAACTGCCTGCAAAAATGAAATCCAATGAGCATTAGGATATTTAAAATATCATTACTGCCATCTTTACCACGAAACACATTAATTACAAGCTATAGCCACTTAATCTCAATTTGCTAATGTTCCTGAAAATTACAGCACATTTCAATTATACTAAACCTCGTGGAACAGAGTCTATGCAAATAAAACTCTCTCTAATTTTTCCTATTTCTGAATTGCAAAATCTCCTTTCAGAGGCCCCTGGATTCTTGATTAAGCTAATTTCTTCGTTAATTTCATAGAATTTTCAGTATCAGTAAAATTCTGCTAGCTTCCAATTATATCTTCTTTTTTTCCATTTTCTCTACTGCCTTTTAAAACTCAGCTCAGCTCTTTGAATAATTTGAGAGTCAGAAGCCAATCACAAATGCTGAGTAGAATAAGAATGAAGCACATTATGCTTGAAATGGGAGTAGATTAAAAGCAAAATTAGTGAAACCCTTCTCAAGGCAGAATGCTTCTCCTTATGATAATAAACTGCATAAATCATCAGGTGTTCTCTTTCTTTATGTGGTGAACATATATTATGAAACGTTTGTCGCCCTTTTTTACAGCTTTAATGAAATATAACTCACACACCATAAAATTTACTTTTGTAAAGTGTACACGTTCACAGGATTGTACAACCATCACCACTATCTAATTTTAGAGCATGCTCATCAGCCTGCCAAAAAACCCAGTGGCAGTCACCCCCATTCCCTGTCCTCCTAGCCCCTGACAACCACGAAGCCACTTCTTCTCTCCATGGATTTGCCTAATCTGGACATTTCATATAAATTGAATCATGCAATGTGTTCTTTTATACACAATGTTTATAGAAGCATGATTCATAATAGCCCAGAAATGGAAACAAATGCCCATCAATTAATGAATGCATAAGCAAAATATGGTATATTCATACAATGGAATATTATTTGGCAAGAAAAAGGAGTGAAGTACTGATACATGCTACAACCTGGATACATCTTGAAAACATTATACTGAGTGAAAGAAGCCAATACAGAAACACACACTGCATCCTCAGCCTTCTAGTATTTTAGTGAGCAATAACTGCCATGCAAATGTTTACAGGAAAAATAAATTTGCCCTCTATCATTGTATCCTAGTAAATAAATAGTTTGGATTTAAATTTTGATATATGTTTGTAAAGAAATAGGATTTTGAGTGTGATTATTCTACTAAAAATGTGGTTCACTTAAACTAATAGCTACCATTTATTGAGCACTTACTATGAACTAAACAGTGTGCGAGTTCTCATTTAATCTTCACAATAACGCTATAAGGTAGAAGCTATCAGGTTGAATCACATGAACTTACCAATATGTGATCATTTTTGACCTTCAAAAAATAGCAATTTCATATGGTTTGAGGTTCGTATTATATTATGAGGACAAATGAGGATTATATATGAAGACATGACCATATGATCTCACTTATATGTGGAATCTAAAGAGCAGAATAAACGAACAAACAAAACAGAAATCGACTCAGAGATATAGGGGGGGAAAATGAGGGTTGCTAGATGGGAGTGGATGGTGGAGAACGTAAAGGGATTAGAAAGTACAAATTGGTAGTCACAGCATAGCCACAGGGATATGAAATACAGTTTGGGGAATATAATCAAGAACGTAAAGATTTTGTAGGGGGGCACTTGTCTTATTAGGGGATCACGTCATAGACTGTGTCTGACCACTGCACTGTACACCTGAAGCTGAAGCTGAATAATATTGAATGTCAACTATAGTTAAATACAGAGAGACAGAGAGAGAGAGAGAGAGAGAGAGAGAGAGAGGGAGGGAGAGAGAGAGAGAGAGAGAGAGAGAGAGAGAAGAGAAAGAGAGAGTTACAGGATGTGGAGTACGCATAGGGAATAGAGTAAATGGAATTGTTAACAGCTATATATGATATCAGAGAGGTAGTAGATTGGGGGAGAAGGGTTATCACTTTGTGAGGGGTGTAAATGCCTAACTATTACATTGTTTTGTATACCTGAAACTAATAAAAAACAAAAAAAAATTCACAGGACAAGGAAAAAAAGACATGAAATAAGCACTCTTGCAAAGTCACAGTTACCTAGTAATGGAGCAAGACTGAACTTCAGGGCTATTTGTCTTAAGTCATGACACCCTGTTAACCAACTAATTTACATGACAATAACTGAGCATTGAAGTGAGCATTTGCCTGTCCTTAGTTGTTTTGTTGTTTTCTAATTTCATTTTCACTAGCCAGATACTTGTAACACCCAATTGTCACAAATGTCCAGCTAACATCACACACCAGGCTTGATTCAGCACAACCTTTTGTCAGAAAAAAAAATTCTTTTCAGCCACTCTCATTCCTTTGCTTTTCAAAGTGAGCAGGTTTCACTCTGATCATTTTTTTCTCAATTTCCTTCCAAGTAACTCTACTTTGTAAATTACTTTTAAAGATGTTAAGAACTTTTAGAAATAAATTCTTCACCTACCAAGACACATTCCAGAAGAGCCTGAAACTTTGACATGCAAATAACAGAGACTATCAGTCTGGCTAATAAAAAATCTACAGAAGATGAGTTTGAAATTCACTAGGCCTGGCCATTGTCATATGGCAATAACGATGCTTTGTTAAAACAGGTAGAATTATTATTTTTAACTCAATTTCCTGTCATAAAAATGAAGATTAATCCTTGCCTTTGGTCTATCTCTAGTTTCTTCCCAGTAATATTTCAATGAAAGTAGGTGAGACCATGCTTACATGTGGAACCAGATGGTTCTACCTCTGGTTCTACCAGTAGTTACTGTATGAAAGTGAAGCATTAATCTCTATATGTATCTATACTTCTTATATGAACTAAGAAAAAGAACAGCACGATCCTATTACCGCCAGGCATACAGACCCAGAGATTTGTCGTCCTGAAATATAGGTCTCTTTATCACCCATTAGAATCATCATCAGTGTACTTCATGACTTTATATGAAATCATCATCACAGAAGTGGAATTATCACACTCAGAACCCGAGAGGTGAAGACAGGATGGACAGAACAATTTTTTCTGGGCTTTAGGAATTACATCCACACAGAGTCATACAACATCTCAAAAGAAGAATAACATGGAATAATATAAAATCAAACCTTGATCAGTGGACACCCGCTGTTCTCACCCTTATTCCTTTGAGGGTAATCTGAGGTACCTGATTACACCCTGAACTAATATTTCCAAGTTAAAGCATTAACTAGCGCTTTTTATTTTTTAATTTCCCTTCAAACATCTGTTTTCTCTCCCCTAGACTCATTCCAAGATTCCGCTTACCAGCATATTGTTTTATCTTCCTCTGCCTCACTCTCACCCTGCTTTTGAGGACCCTTGAACTCTGAAGTCCAGAACACATCCTTGTTCATCGTCATCTCAAAAGCACCCATGAAACATCAGTCACCCATTCTTTTTTCACTCACAGGATCTTAAAATGTTACTCAAAGCAAAAGCAAAAGGTATTATAGACCAATGATCAGTGAATTGAAGAATAGAACGTCTGCCTGTCTTGAACTCAGGTGGAAAATCCTGCAAAGATCAGAAAACTAACCAATATGACGAGAAGATGAGCACACATTTTACTTAATAAAAATCTAAAGACTTACAAATACCACATAAACAATTATCTCCATTCTCTAAACTCTATAAAAATGTAAGACCTCATTCTTTTGAACAGTTCACCCTGGTCCTAGCCATTTTCCTCTGTGCCTCAGCTTATGTAACCAATTTGCCAACAAGCACAAGATGGTTCCGTTTTCTCCATTCCCACCTTCCTACATTTTTACAGCTGTCAAAGAAAATTACTTTCACTTCTAAAAACTCTAAAATAGAGGCTTGATTATTTAGCTGAGTCCTCCCTCCACCCCAAAGTATAGCCACTAAAGAAGAAACATTTCTCTTTTCAACTTCTGAAGTTGCTCCCCATTCATAATTGGATTCAAAATAAATCTTGGTCAAAGCATACCGGTAAATTAGAGCAAAGTCATTTTCAAATGAAATGAATTTTAAATGACACATTCAAGCATGTTAAGGATTAAGTTCTTTCAAGTGAAAAAACTCCAAGAGTGCAAGAATGAAGTTTAGTCAAACACTAGGTTAAGCCTCGGGATAAAAAAAAGGAATTAGACATTACCCCTCCCTGAGAATCACCATATTTGTAATTTGCTATTGACTCATGATGTGGCATGAAAATTCCACCAATGTCCTAGACCTCAACCTTCCGTGTATCCAAATGAATTAAAAATGGGTTTTACCTGATTTCATTACCTAAATGAAATCAGATCTTTTTCCTGATGACACATACACCTAAAATATTAACGATGCACTTATTTTTATATACGCTCCTCCTTTCCCATACTCCACTCTCCAGCCATAAGGAAGAAATCCTAACGTCCTTTTGCCCCACAAAATTTCCACACAGGATGTGGCAGTGGTGATGATGCTGAACCTGGAAAATCTTGGTAAAAGCTACTAAAAAGGATCAGTTTTAAATTAAATCGTGAACAAAAGTTAAGCAAAAAGACTAATTATTATTTTATGTTCAAGTGCTTTTAGGATTCTGTCAGAAACTCCACAAAGAGAAAGGCTACTACTGTTCACAGCCAAGGCAGCCAGCCTAAGGGGAACCTGTCCCCTGGGGTGCAGTGCTATTGGGGTTCACGGCTGGTAGGAAAGTATCACCTCATAATTTTTTCACTTCTCTCCAACTGAGCAGTAAACTAGCATGACAAAGGAAAGGTAAAAGTTATAAAAGCAAATACAGCCATCATACATTGCAATGCTGCCATTTTTAAATAGTTGCACAGATGTATGCACAAAACACCCCTGAAGATGACAGGAGTCTTATGCAATGAATGTGTTGATTCCCTAAACTGTTTTGCACTTGATTTTCAGGTACAAGACGGAGCAGGCTCTGCGCGTGAGCATGGAGGCCGACACCAACGGCCTGCGCAGGGTGCTGGACGAGCTGACCCTGGCCAGAGCCGACCTGGAGATGCAGATCGAGAGCCTGAAGGAGGAGCTGGCCTACCTGAGAAAGAACCATGAGGAGGTGAGTCAGAAAGGGCAGCTTTCTAAGCTCTTTTCCTCCCCCACCCCCACCCCAAAATTAGTTTCAAATGTACACATTTGGAGTTAGAACAGATATAGAGGATTCATTATCTCCCTGTTAAAATGGCCATTTGTTTTGCCTGTGTGTGTGTGTGTGTGTGTGTGTGTGTGTGTGTGTCTGCTGCTGCTGCTGGTATTGATGGCACTTCTGGTAAAGTTTTGCAGATTACAGGCACTTTCTGATTTTTGCCATTTTCATCATTACGTTGAGGAAATCAGAATTTTAATTTTCCTGATTTAGTGATTTTTTATACAGTATTTTTAAAGTTAAAAAAGCAAAAGTTCACCAATAACACATAATGTTGTACATGTTAGAGAAACTGGCTATGCCCAGTGTGATACACACAGTACTCAGGTACACTGAACGGACATAATCATGACCCTAGCAACTGACTTCTAAAGAGCTTTCTGCTGGAAATCAATGACTGTGATCCAAATGGTATGAGCCTACGTACTGTCTACAGCCCTTGGTTGTGCAGCTGCTGCTGAAACCCCCACATACCGTTTCCACCAGGCCTTCCCTTCTTATAAAGGTCCTGGGTCCCCCAGAAGTAAGGCCAACTCATCCATTAGCCACGGTAGGCACAGCATCTAGGGCCTGTGGTCATTTCAGAGGCCCAGGAAAATGTCTTACTTTTTTTTTAATTGAAAGAAAAATAAAACATTTTAATATATTGTATTACTAATGTTTGTCTTATACCAACACAGTCGTAAAATGTTTCACAGTTTTTGTAGAAGAAGAGGCCCACAAAAGTCGTAATGGGCCCTGTGCCCCTCTCTCACGTGCTGTCCCCAGGAGCTCCAAGGCTGCCGATCTGACGGCCCAGGCCAGGTCAGTGTAGAAATGCTGTCCCCGGAGTGGAGCTCACCGGACTCCTCAGCGACATGAGGGCGCAGTATGAAACCATCTGTCAGCAGAACCGTAAGGACGGGGAAGCCTGGTTCATTAAAAAGGTACTGCTAACAAACACAAAAGGCTTTGTTTGATATATTCGCAGAAAAGACTGGCGTCAGAGCAGTGCTCACTCACATCCCCTCATCCCTCTTTTCTGTGGCAGAGCCTGGAGCTCAGGAAAGAGATCAGCACCAACACGGGGCAGCTTCAGTCCAGCAAGAGCGAGGTCACTGAACTGAGGCGCGCCTTTCAAAACCTGGAGGTGGAGCGCCAGTCCCAGCTCGCCATTGTAGAGCCCGCGCAAAAAGACGCTGCATCATTTCGATTTCCCAAGAAAACACTGCATCCAAATTACTAACATATTAGGACGTTCAATGGCTGCCTTCCTCATTTCAGTCCCCTCCGTTATGTCTGTGCCATTTCCCTCCTACGTGCAGAGGAAATCCCTGGAGGACTCCTTGGCCCAAACGGAGGGCGACTACTGCGGCCAGCTGTCCCAGGAGCAGCAGCTCATCGGCAGCCTGGAGGAGCAGCTGCTCCAGGTGCGCGGGGACACCTAGCGCCTGAACACAGACCACCAGCGGCTGCTGAACGTCAAGGCCCGCCTGCAGCGGGAGATGGAGACCTACGCCGACTGCTGGATGGGGAGGCCCAAAGGTGAACACCTAGAGAACTGAAGTTGAAATAACCTCAGTGGCTAACCAACAGGGGACACCTGATGCAGTTTGGGGGGCATTAGAACAAAGGGTTCCATTTAGTTGACAAAAAATATCAAGTCTCGTAAAGACATGCCTTGAATTTATTAAGTGCTCTACACTTTGCAAAGTGTTGTCACCCATTACCTTATTTTATAATAATTCATAAAATGCTGGGATGCACAATGACACCACAGACAGAGGCCTACAGCAAATAAGTTCTAGAACAATCACCCATTTGAATTCTGATATCAGTGTCCCGATGCTAAGAATGACACTTCAAATAACAGCCACTGGAACCACCTCAGACTTACTTTAGCAAATTTTCCAAAAGTAATAGCAGCCTGGACTAGTGGGAAGAACTCAGGACGATAAATCGAGAAATCTAACTGCTGTAACCAGAGCTTCCATTAATTGCCAGTTTGCTTCACTTGGAGATTCCATTTTAGGGTTTGAAAATAAAGGTGCACTGCACCAATGAGGAAGCTATCGCTGAGCAGAACCGTACTCTCGGTGTATCATTCAATCATCCTTGATCAAGAAATTTGAAATACTTTCTGTACTGGGCCATAGTTTTATGTACATTTCTAATTTAGCTGACATAGCTAACTCCTTATGTCTCCTCATTCCAGAAAGCATGAGGTGATAGCATCTCCCTCATTTTCTTTACAGAGATGGTTTGAAGGAAAGTTCATCTGTGACAGACTCTAAATCTCAAGCACAGTCCATTGATTCCTCCAAAGGTAGGCAGATTCCCTAAGAATCACCCAGAATAAACCAGCATCACATTTATTAATGACTAAAACTGTAAGATCTCATTAAATATTGCAATATTATTAATAATTTAAAGTACATTTATATTCTGAGCCAAGGAAAACCATATATGCAGAAAAATGAGTAGTCTATACTGTATTAAAACTTTTGGCAAGCCCAGGAAGGAAGAAATTACTTTACAAAGAGGTATTATGAGCATCATAACTATTTTTAAGTGCTTAAAAAGATAAATATCTTCATTTGCGCACAAGACAACAACATTTCATTTTCATTGAATAAAATACATTATTTTAGAATGCAAAAGTCACTTCTGAAAGTTTCAATTTGACAGATTGTATCATACAACCCTAAAATATCTAATTTAGAAAGGGTAAGTTAAACAACAACCAATTTTGGATGAATATCTGAAACACTAACTTTTGCCCCCTTTGTTCTGTCTTTATCTTCAGACCCTATCAAACCCTGAAAAATCAAGACAATTATCCACAAAGTGGTGAACAATGAAGTGGTTTCATCCCAAGCTCAGGAACTTGAACAATTCATGTAAAATTTCATAAAATCTGCCCCATGATCGGTTCCTCAGGAACAAGAAATTTACAAGTAGAAATTATTCCTTTCAGAATAAGGTGGTTTCTTAGTTCAATCTCTATTTTTATTCTGTTTCATTTTCTTTGGATTCCTACTCACTTTTGCCCTTCTGAAATCATATTCAGTTATAAGTCACTGTACCTGTTGGTCTCTATAACAAACCAAAATTGCTTTATATCTTTCTGGACCTGGAGTAGTCTTTTAATAAACTTTCTTTTAGTGACCTGGAACATGTTTTTAATGACAAGACTTTAATCAAGCACTATTGTTTTAATAAAGCTATTTTTAAAAGATGAACGGAAATCTATACCCTTTTTATTCCAACAATATTGTCAAGATCAAAGAGAGAGGTTTGTGAAATACTAGTAAGAAAGTAAATACTGGGATAAAGATGTCAAGGTTAGAGATTAAGCTAAGAAAATTCTTTTAGAAGTTTTCCTTTTTACATCAGTGCATCAAGGTTACAGAAAAATTACATTGCCCAGTACAGGCCATAACAGTTGTCCTATTAATTTTCTAGGACCTTCTTTCATTCAGTCAAGAAACTTATTAAACCCCTAGAGTATGTCAGACTGGAGACTTCCAGGAATGGTGATACAGTGAGATAGGGCAAACAGATATTCAAAGGACACACGGAAGGAGGAGTGAACAATACATCAGAGGCAACTCAATGCTTCATACTGAAATTCACCAGGCAGAGAAAAAAGAATGGGAACAGAGGAAACACATGTGAAAGGACACAAAGGTGTGAACAAATATTGCTTTGATGTCCTCTCTCCTATCTGAGACCAGTGAGGCCCAGGGTGGGGTTTTACTGAGGTGGGTCAGACCCACAAATCAGAAATAGATGTCATGTTCTGGGTTGGGGCAGGACGTGGCCAAAATCTAAGCCTGAGTAGATGGTGATTCAATCTGTGTTGCCAGATTCAAAACTGTAAAAGGAAAATAAGAGCAGGATTTAATGACTAAGAGCTGGGGCTCTGAAGCCAGATTGGGTTCGAATTCTGGTTCTGTTACATAATAGCAAGTAACTTAATCTCTGTGTGCCTCGGTTTCCTGATCTTTAAAGTGGGGTGGGTTGTGTGAAGATTCAATGAGGTGACATACGTAAAACACTAGGAACAGTCCCTGGTACCTAGAAAATACTCAATATTTGTGTCCTGTTGTTATTGACCATATGGGACCAAAATGGTGTGGAGAAATCAGGGGAATTGATGAGCAAGGGGTGTCCAAGGGAGCAGAAGGCAGAGGGAGGCTTCATGGCAAGCCTGGAGGAATTCCAGAGCTGAGTGCAAAATCGCATGGGAGGTTATTATGCCATTTTAAGATGGCTTGCTTCAGTACGCAGCTTTCTGAAGTCAGACTTTCTTTTAATATTTGCTAGTGTTTTCAGGTGCTCCATTCATCTCACTTGATTATGCACAGCAATTCAACTCTTGGTCTAGCCTTCGCCTTCTAGCATGTGTCTAGAAGAACCTTACCTTTCAGACCCAAAGAGATTATCAAGGTCCTTTCCTGAACAAAGTCCATAGTCCCCAAGTAAATAATGTCATTTTCCTGATACTCAGAAGTTGCTGCAAATAGTTATTGTTTAAAATAACATTGGTTTTCCTTACAACTACATCTGAATTGTGTGAGGTTCAAAGGAGAAATGGATTTTGCACAAGTATATATCCAGTAGTCATTTCTTAGCTATGATCTTAGCTTTTCCTGCATTCCCTTCTTTTGGAAATATATTCTCCACTGAGCTCCTGGAGACATCACCTCACTGGAAGCTTTTTCTCTGACTCTTCTCTGTGAGCTCTGCATGTTGGCTCAGTCCTCTGTCTTCTTTCTCTACACTCTCTCCCTAGATAACATCAGCTAACACTTTGGCTTTCAGGTAACCATCTATGGATGAATGTGTTAGCTAGACTTATTGTGGTGATCATTTCGCAATATATATAAATGTCGAATCATTATGTTGTACACCTGAAACTAATACAATGTTGTATGTCAATTATACCTCAGTTAAAAAAAAATAAAGTAACCATCTATGCACTGATTCCTTCTTGTGTTGGCCTCCAAGATGGCTCCAATCATCCTCACCTCTTGGTACACATGACCCTGTGTACAGTCCCCTCCCACAATGAACAGAGTAGACCCATTGAACAAGTGACCTTCGACATTGGGTCACAAAAGCATTTCAGTCTGGCTTGGTCTCTTGGACTGCTCTCTCCAGGGGCAGTCAGCTGCCCTTAAGGTTATACCATGGGGTTGGGGGTGGGGGGAACGACCTGAAAAAAAATATCAGTGATTTCACAAAATTTCCCATTCAAAATCAGTCTTATTCTGATAACATCTCAGTGAAAATATGCTATAGTCTTCAGTTGGCAAAGGAAGCATTATATTTCTTATTAAATGTACTCTGCACAACTCTCACTGCCAAGAAATACAATTAGCACAGTATCCTTATCATGAGATTCCAGCCTTCATTCACTGGACCATAAGCCCTAATTCAATACACACATGAAAGGTCCTTTTGGAATCAACCATTAATGCACTACAGAAGTGAGAGGTCTGTCTAAAAAAAAAAAGCAACTCACAAGGAAAAACCCAAGTACAGGATGAGACAACAAAAGACAAGCACATATTTTATGATTATTTTAAAATCTAAAATTTTACTAATTTAAATTTTTACTTTTATATACATTTGTTGTATGTATAGGCTAGAAAAATGCCTGGAAAATATTGTTTATAGTAAACTGTGATAAGTGGTTACCTCTTGGGGATTAGCAAGGAGTTTGAAGAATATTTTTTTTCTATTGTACAATTTTAAATTCTTAACATAACTTTGATAAGGGGGGGAATGAACTTTAGTTATCTGTAACAAATGGGCTTGCAAATATGTCACAGTAGGAAGAGAACCACCTAGAAAACAATGGGTTGCCAAAGTAGGCAATTCTTTAGGCTTTGTAAGAGTGCCACCTACTGGAATCTCAGGAAATAAACTTTTAAAAAACCCTGCTTTGCATACTTTCGATACTAGAAAGTTTGGGCTTTTTTTTTTTTCAAAGAAACAGGAACGAAGGAGGGAGGAAAAGGGAAGGAGGGAAAGAAGGAGGGAGGGAAAAAGGGAAAGAGGGAGGGAAAATCAAATCTTTTTAAAAGCATAAACATAACAAATTAAAACTTTCTTATTTAAATAAGTGGTATTAGTTTCCCAAAAGTCCACCAGTAAAGAGACGAGTTCTATAAGGCATAAAGAAGAAAACCAGTAATTATTTAGAGTTTAAAGAACTAGATAGCCAATTTGAACTACTCAAGCTTTTAAAAAGCATCAAATGAAAAATTTATTCATATAGCTGAGTATATAACTTTTTATTGGGTGGTAAATGTTTCTTAAATCTTGGAACTGGATCTAGGATTTAAATGTCATTATTTAATATTAGTATCAAAAAATCAAACTAAAGAACATTACTGTCTTAATTGTGTCCTCTTCATCACTACAGCTTCTTAATAAAAGCCACAGTTGCAATATTCAGCAACATATTTAAAAAAGGATTTATGACGATCAGAATTCACAGTTGAAAAATAATCACCTGGTGAATAAATAAATTATGGTACATTCATACAATAGAAAAAAAAGAAGGGAGCTATTGACACAACAACACATTCATGGATGAATTTCAAGATCATTATGCTGAACTTAAAAGAAGCCAGACTCAAAAGAATACGTACTATATGATTCCATTTATATGAAACTCAAGGAAAAACAAATCTAATCTATAATGACAGAAAGAAAATCAGTGGTTGCCTGGGCTGAAATGGGTGGAAGATTGGAAAATAGCTGGTTAACTGGGAAGGATCACGAGAGAACCTTCCGGAATGATGAAAACGTTCTGTGCTTTGATGTGGTGATGGTTACCTGGGTATGTCCATTTGTCAAAACTCTTCAAACTGTACATTTACCATGGGTACAATTTATTGTATGTAAATCATACCTCAATAAAGTTAATTTTAAAGTAATAACAGTAGTAACAGCCTGTCTTCATGACAACCCTGTGTTGGAAGCCTGAAGAGGCCAGGGAGGAAGGTGATCTAGGACGTGCTAGGACAGGCTTGCATCTGCTCTTAAGCGCTGATTGACAAATATTCAGGAATTTTTCAAGCTGGCTAGCTTGAAATTGGCCATGATGGGAATATTTGCCCTGGAATTTGGGCTGTATTTGTGTGTTTCCCTGGAGAGCTGGTTCACATCAGCACACCACTGAGCCCAATAAGAACACAGATGCAGAGGCTGATTGCCTGGGTTTGGGGTCCAGCTCTGCCACTTTCTAGTGGCTTCAGTTCAAATTAAATTGACTGTGAATTTTAGTTGCTAAAAGATGTCATTGTCAAAGTTTCCCTATGCATATATGCTTAAAGAAATGCACGTTTTCTTCAAAATCGTGGAAGCAGACCTTTAAATAAACCACGCTAATAAAACAGCCCACAGAGAGACAGTACAATGCAACTAGATGGTATTTCAGGCTTCCCTGAGTGAGTCATTATTCTACCGAGAACAAGTTATTACTCAACTTGACATGATTCATCTTTTACAAAAGGTCAATAATATCACATATGATGATATTAGCCCTGCATTTTGGAACCCCCGTAGAAAAACACCATAAACACAGGGCACTATGAACTTAGCTGTTTAGAATATGTTCCTAGGAGTTATCAGCTTGGAACCCCCCTTCCTAAAGTTATATACACATGCAGTTGCTGCTGAGATAACTATGTCCATTTTGAAATATTTTATTTACTTGAAAAAACCATGGGATTTTTATTTTAATCACTTAAGGCTGCAATTTCACATTTCAAATGAACAGAGCTGCAAATACAACCTTTTTTAACCAGCTGAAGTACAATTTTTATTCTTTAAAAAAAATCATTCAGTTGGTATATTTCTGTACACATGTGGAATATGATATATTCATTTATTTGTGCATTCATTCATTCATTCAACAAATATTTATTTTGATGGAGAAACTGACCTAAAATTGTGGCCCGAGCGGAGAGAGAAGTCCCCAGCCTAAGCCCCAGGCCACTTCCAGATAACCCCCTCCAAGCCACACCCTGAGCCAATCACCAGATGACACCTACCTCTTCCCCAACTCAAGGAAGTCCCTAACTCATGAAAACCTGCTCAAAACCTAGCTGGGGACTCAGTCTTTGGGAAGGATCCTGCTGAGCCCGCCAGTGTAATAAAGCTGACCTTCCTAACTTCTGGTATCTGTAACATTCTAGCACCAACTATGTGTAAGTCTTTACACAGCCTATTGAAAATAACCTCAGTATTTATGAATTACAGGTAAATGCATGATAAAGTTTCATACATCTTTGTTGCACTGGTGCACATGGAATAAGGTCATCATCATTTTTAACCGGCAAAAGTGTCACTGCTCCAATGTGGTATGTGCCGACTGTTTAAGAAAGGTGTGACGAGGCAGGCTTCCTCAACTCTTTTTGGAAGATATGGCACCTCGTCTCTCACTGTTATGTTTTATATGTTTTAAAAAGGAGCAACCCATACTGTGAAACAGATATTTCCAGGGCATATTTTTTCATTATGGTACTCTTAAACACTGAATTACATTTTATATTACATTTCTCATTATATAAAAGTACCTTCAAAGTACTTTAACATGCTTTCCCTGGACACCCATTTTAAACAACTTTATGTGCTAATTTTGAATGATAGAGTAATTTTAATATTAAAATTCCTATCTTATCTACTAAGTGACTGAGTAGGCTGATATATAGCAAGATAAATTTTCAACATTGTTTAAAAAAAACAACATAGAGGCAGTATCTAATCAAGGGAGATAATCATAGAACATAAACTGCAGAATCAGATCCAGGCTAACACAGAACTCATTCCTCAGTGGTGTTACAAAATAAAGCAGAACAATGAAGTCTAGTTTCCCTGTCTCGTTAATCAGAGGTTGGGGGTAAGGAACAGTCCTCCAGCAGGTGATGTGAAGGTGGGAGAATTGGACTCAGTTCCCCACTGGAGTCAGCAATGGAAGATCTCCCTCCCCTTTGTGATTCTAGGAGGTGTTTTTACAGCTTGTGGAGCAGGAAGGAGCAAGGAGAACTGAAAGCTGAGAATCGCTCCAGGGGCAGGTAGGTCTCAGTAGGGAGGAGAACCCAATGGACATTTTAGTCATCATTGCCATCATTATCTGGATAAATCAGCAAATAATTGGGTAACCAGCCACTTTAGTTTTGTATCTTGGGCATCACAATATTACTATGTTGGCCTTTAACTCCTCAGAAATCATCTCGTCTGTCTTGAAAGTGTTGGCTGTGTACCCAGTGGTGGCAGGTAACGATCCACATTTTTTTAACTGCTTTTTCTAAGGTATTGGCCCTCTGAAAACCTAATCATATAAAGCTACATTCCAAAAACGTGTATTAGGCATCATAACACACTTGTTATATACACATATAGCCAAACATATTATACCATCATCATCATCATTTATCTCTGTTTAGGATACGTATGGATCACTTAACTTATGTTTGGTTTGGTCAGAAAAATCACCAAGTAAGAAAGCATTCTTTTAACAAATTTATACATTTCAGTCAAACTGAACTTTAGCTAAATAATCCAAGCAAAGTTATTCTAGCACCAATGTTGGTCTAAAAATCCTTCAATTGTAACTTTTTAACTAGGTCAAGATCCACGTCTCCTGACTCCATCTATTTATTTATCCATTCATTCAACAAATATTCTAGGCTTATCCTGTCCATATCTGGCCTTTTGCCTCCTACATATCTGTGATCTAATTACTTTTCTCCATTTCACCTCCACCACCCTGGTCCGGGCCACCATTCATCATCTTTCACTTAGAGGACCATACCCTCCCTCCCCTCCATCCACCACAGCCTGGGAAAGACTGTTTGGAGAACACAAACCTCTCCTGGCACCTCATTGCTTAAAACCCTTCAAAGGCTTCCCCGGCCCTTGGGATAAAGACCCAAATCTAGTAAGGTCTGGCCTGGCCTCGCTTCCCTCCATACTTCACCAGCCCATAGGAACTGGGTCTGCTTTTCTGCACCCGGCTCCTTCCCACAGGCCTTTCCCCTTTGCCTAGAACGTGCTTCGTCTCTGTTCTGGCCTAGCTAACTCCTACTCATCCGTCAGGTTAGAATTCAAATGTCCCCTCCCCTGAAAAGCCTTGACTAGCCTCTGCGCCTCCTTCCCCCACCACCGATAACCAAGTCAGGTTCTATTATACACTGTCACAGTACACTGTAGTCTTCTTTCATAGCTCTTAGCAAATTGGCAATTGTGTGTTTATTTGCATGACAATTGGATTAACGTCTGCTTCTCCCACTATAAAAATCTCTAAGGTCCCGACTGTGTTGTCTTCCACTATAGCTCTGGTGTCTAGGACAGCGCACAAAATGGCACACACAGCCCACTGCACAGGAGACTGTGGAATATGTGTGCATGGAATTGTGTACAAGTGCTAGACAATTCACGCGATAAAAGCGGAAACAACAGAGCTGTGCTACCTACCCCCAGTACTTCGCATAGAGCGGCCACAGAGAAAGCACTCAATAAACATTTGCTGCGCCAATATTGAAGGGGGGGGTGATAGAGTTTTCTATTATTTTCTTGAAACAGCCATAAGATTTTGATCTATTTATTTATTAACTAAAAGTTTCCACCACTCATCTTTGGTAAGACTGTACGAAAGAACAAACCTTAGCTTATCAACACACAGCAGCCAAGCAGCGTCCCTCACAGAGGAGGCACTAGATAATGCTCTGAAAGTACTTAACTTGAATCTATTTATTTTGGTTTCTTTATTTTTTTAAAATGCACGAGTCACATGGAAATGAATTCCATTTACTTTATTCTCCTTAAATCTCAATATAGGGATGATACTGTCAGAGACCAAAACACCAGCAAGAAGCTGATTGCATTTTACTGAGAAATTCATTGAATTCAACTAACATGTTCAGAAAACCTTCAAGATACTGGACACTCTATGGAGACCTAATACACAAATCCTAACTTGGACATTTCACATGTGATATAAATTGTATTGCTCAATATACTGTATCTAATGACTCAGTAAAAAGTGATCGTCAGTTTCAATAAGCAGTCTTTTAATTTATGACACTTTTTTTTTTTTTTAGGAAATTAACCTGAGGACTTTTTCCCATACAGCTAAAGAGTACTAGGAGTTGTTTTTAAAAATGGAGTAACTTGGTTTCTATGTAGTCTTTATAAGGAAAAGAAAAAAGGTGTTCATTATTGTTCACTTACGAAAGCAACCCCAGAATCCTCTTGTTCAGCATGAGAGAGTGCCCTGTGAACAGGCGATTAAGTAACGATGAATACGAAACAGAGTTCTCTTAAAGCAATTGACAGAAGACTGACTTTCCATGAACAAAAATTGAGTTTGAAACCTTAATACTGTTCCTGGCACTCTAGACCAAGATAGAACTTGTCCCCCCTTAGTTAACCAAGGTGTCCTATCTAAGATAGACTTTTCTTTCAAGCCAAATTTATTTACTGTACATTACAGAAGCAACTGTGAGCAAACATAGACATACACGCATATAACCGTACCTTGAGGTATAAAGAGATTTGTCCATGAGAGAAGGTGAAGATGACGTGCTATGGAAGTTTAGAAGAGGGAGAGAATAGACAGGGATGGGGCGTGAGGGCCAGGGCCACTCTTATGGCAGAAGAAGGATTTGAGCAGAGGCTTGATGAGTATATAAAATCCCAACGTATGGTGTTAAATGGGACTGGGTGGGCAGGAAGAGGACCAAAGAGCATCTCCCCTGGAATGCTTTCCCACAAGACTAAGTGACCTTCTTCTGAAAACCCTGTTCTTCGACCATGGTGGTCTGACCTTTATTTTTAGAAGACATGTCTGTGTGTATTTTTGTGATTCCTCTTCAAAGGCAGAGCCATGTATTGTTGGCCAACCAGAAATAAATTCCCAGCACTCAGTGCAGCGCCAGGCAGAATGTAGGTATGCCAAATACATGTTGGTTGAAGTGGTATTTAGAAATATCACGCTCAATTTACACATTGTCAAAATGGTTGAAAAATTAAGGGGAAAGGATTGGCTACAATCCAATGAAAACTATCAATCAAACCTGTCATTTTGCACAACTAAAAATAAAAGCATATGTTGACTGAATTTTTCACCTTGGCATCAATTAATTACGCTGTCACATAGGTACGGCCCTAGTTTATGAGTCACTCAAAATTCTATAATCTGGAAATAACAGTGTATTTTAATCCCTATGTTACAGCTAGTGAGGACATGAGAAAACAGAACCGATCGTATTGCAAAGTGCCCACTGATCAATCTTTGTTAGGAGCAATGTCCTACTCAGCGGTGGTATGATAGCAACACTTACCATCTGAACAACCAGAGAAAAATGTGAATTGTCATGGAAAGTTTGCTTAAAGGGAAATAAAAATCCCATGTATATTGTTAGATTTTGCAATAGCTCATGTTGTAATACAGAAATGTGATTTTAATTGAAGGAGGAAGATAATCATAGCTTTGGAGCCAACCAGTTAATCAACACCACAATCAGAAATGTCTGAGTGACAAGCTTTGGTCCCACACCCAAGAAAAGAGGGTGAACCCAAACAGTGAGCAAAACAAGTTTCCATTAAAGTGTGTTCAAGACATCTGAGCCATTCTGAAACCAAGCCCTGAAACCAAGGAGGAGGGGAATTGTATGTAACTAATGATTATTAAATTAAAATAATGTCTATACATTTAATAGGAAAACAAGAAATTCTGTGCTATATCCCATCTCTGGAAGTGATATTATGCTGGAGGTTGATACAATGGAATAAAACACAGCATGCATTCCTCAAGAAAATATTCCTTGAACCAATACTAGTGACAGAAGAAAGAGATTATTAGGTCAACCCTGCAGTTTTAGAAGTGACCCAACTAATGGCAACCTAGATGATAATGGAAGTGAAAACCATCTCATCTAAGGAAGAACTGAATGAACTGGTGACCCCTTGGCTTAGAAAACAAAAGATTTAGGAGGGTGAAGTAACTCGCTTCATACATCCAAAAGATTCCAAAGCTAAGTTCTATGCAGCAGAATGCAAGCTATATTCTGTGTGGCAGATTTCAGTTCAATATAAAGACAAACTTTTTAGTAATTAGAGTAGCTCAAAAATGGAACACCCTGTGAGACAATAGACTTCCCTAGAAATATTCAAGTAGACGCTAGAGATATTTGATAATGGAGTTCTGCTCGGTGCTGAATACTATTAATGAGAAGAAAGAAGGGAACTAACATTTGTTAGTACCTACAATTTGCCAACACTTTATATATGCTACGTAACCTGGAAGTCTCGAACTTATGAATTGGATATTATTTCTCATGTGAAGATACTAAGGCTCTGAGAGGTTAAGTAATTTACCATACACCCAATAAGAGGCAGACTTAGGATTTAAAACTTGGTAATGACCTTTAAGTTCTCTTGCAAATTCTGTCCTGGTTGACCTCATTACAATGAATGTGATGGTGGTCTAGATAATTCCATTCGATCATTTCTGTCAATTTATCTAGTCTGGTATTATTTATGTCAGAATATCCAGAGATTTTTGGTCCAAGAGCTTATTAGCTTTCCCCATGACATCAAACTCAAAAGATACATCACCCTTTAGGTCTTCCCAGCTGAATTCTGTAATTTTGATGACCAGAATCCCCCAAAACCCAACTAAATTAGAAAGGGCAGAGAGTTATAGCTTACGTGGATCCAATCTAGGCAACTGGTTATGACTTCCTGAATTAATGTTATTCGTAAGAGTTCTACAGCCAGTCTAGGTTCAGCAGGAAAGAGTGTCATTATCAATAAGTAATGTCTGTACAGGAGATAAGAGTGGCAGCAAGAATGCTTTGAGTTTGTCATCTTTAATGTATATATTTCCTAAAATTACTTTTCTATTTTTCATCATCAGCTCTTGAGCAGATACAAGCTCCATGTTTTTTTAACCAACTAACTGCTGAAAGTGATGCTTACTACTATTATTCCACTAATTCCGCTAATTCCACTACTATTAAAACCACTAATGGAGGGTATGGGAATACATAACGAGGCAGACAGAAGGTGGACCACAAGACTGGTTATCAATATAAATAGATAATATTTTTAATATAAATTAGAATTACTGTGAAAAACTTACCTAGGGACAGAATTTGTTCCTCTCAGCCTTTCATGTCCAGAACCTGGACTTACAGTAATTGTATTCACATGATACTAATGTATAGATTAGAATGCCAATTTATTAGTTAGCAATAAGGGACATTTCTTTCCAGATGTTCAAGACCTGTTTCCTGATCAATCACTTGCCTGCTATTGGTGTACTTGGTAGGATGAATTAGGAATCAAAAGGTTGCTGTATAAGCACAGAATTAGAGCAGAAGTTACTAGAGTTGAGGGACATTTCCTCCAGATCCTTCTGAGGCTAGGGAAAATATCTTTGTCCCGCACTAGGCATCTGCTCCCTGGTGGCTAGACTGTCCATGTGCCCAAATTCAGCATCTCTGTCCCTAAGATGAAGCCAAAAGCAGCTTCCCTGAATCCCCTTTTTGATATTCCCTGCTGACCTACTCGTTACTTACCCAGTTGTTGGCCCTGGGAGATAGGTTATGTTTTGGTTTCACTGGTTTAGTTAGGAAGGCAACTATATTTCTTTTTCTCTCCAATTCATGGGGATACCTCACTGTCACATCCATATTTATAGCTGTAACTACTACTTTCAAGTATCAGAGGGTAGCCCCAGGTTCACTGTACATAAGAATAAAGTCTGTTATTGTAAAAGTACAAAGGAAAGTAATACACACCTTCCAGGCTCAATGCAGTGACTCTTCTAAAATGCAGAATTTTTTTCTGTCATTTTAAAATTATACCATGTGTCTGCTCTTTATGATAAGTTCCCTATGATGAAGTTTAAATTAAACATCCAACAGGTGGTTTCCTATCTCACTGAGGCTTCACTGATTCTTCTTGGATCACTATTATCTCCTTTGATTACTATGATTCTTCTTTCCTTCCAGGTACCTAAGTGCTATCACACTTCTTGGTTCCCTACGTGTCCTTTTGTTTCCCAGAAGCTCTAAAGAGCTTGCCTCTATCCTCAAGCGCATTCTACACCTAACAATCTTGTCTTCGCTCCACCTTGCTTCCCGCCTTACCATTCTTGTCTTTTATGCCTACTCAGGATGCTGTAGCAATACAGACACAGATGGCTTCGCCCAGAAGGTGAGAAAAAAAGACCTAGAGACAAAAACAAACCCTCGTTATCCTCTTTCCAAGCTCAGCTAATCTAATAGTCAAGTTGTACTAATGAAAAGAATACCAAAAAAATCCTTTCTCCAAAAATTTTATTACCGTGGTGCCTGAAATTCCACTTAGGTAAAAGGTACTTTTTTTTTAATGTAAATAGTTTTAGTGAATAGCTCTCCACCCATAACCACCTTTGTCAGTAAGTCACACCTGAGACTGAATTAGACTAACCAGATGGTTACCCTCCTAAAACCTGTTCCCACACAGGCTGAAAAGTTTCAGAAGGGAAGGAGAAATTAGGGAAATGCAGCCCCTCAGCAGAGGACAAACTAAACTGGAATGAGACTCTAGGGTACTAAAGAGCAATTCAGAGCACAGGATAGCTGGGGGGTGAGGATGGGGGGGGCGGAGAAAGTGGCAAAGAGGAAGAGGGCAGCAAAACAAAGATCCAAATTCAATGATGGAAACTTTGGTAGGTACTGGTTCTTCTAGTCCTTCCCAGAGATGGGGAAACACCCTTCTCTCACACTCAGTGAAAGCAGCCCCACCTCTGCACACAGGCTTGGCTCTTCAGGGGAAGAACTCATTTTCCATTGTTACTTAACTCCTGCTAACTCCTGAAACCTAAGTATTCTTTCCACCCACTGCCCCCATTATCGCGCCTTTCATCTAGTGAGGAGGTGAGAAAGAGAGGGGTGAGCCGGCTTCTGTAGTCCAAGACACAGGCTGCCACAGGAGACTGGCTCTCCTGATCCTACTACCCAGGCCCTTGTCTGTCTTCCTACCTTACCTGCAGCGGTGAGCAGGTTTTCTGAGAGGCCCCCTGGAGAAGGAAGCCCATACAGTGAACATAACATGTATCCAGGGATGTTGTCTGTGCTGTGAAACTTGTGTCAATACACCTTAAAGAGACTGAAGCCTAGGGCTATCTCTGAGGACGCCCCACTCACACTGGGTGTGTGACTGGTGCTGTGCTTTCTGCAAACGAGCCCTCCAGAGCACCCCAGTTCCCGTCTATCTTCTAAGCCCTGCTCTCCTGCCTTCCTTTAATTCTAGAGCCATTATTTAATGCAACCAGTCTGTTTCTGACTGCTTAATTAGCCACACCGTGAAGCCTACCGGGGCCCTCCTGGAACAGTTGCTCGACTCCCTCCTCTATTTCTCCCACATCACTCTACCATTTCACACTCATAGGCAGGCACCTGCTCTATACCTAACACTAAGTGTCAAGAAAGAAACCTCAATGAAACGTGGCCTCTGCCCTCACTGAGCTTACATTTTGATAAGCATTGATTAACCTTTATTTCACGGGCCTGCAATTAGTCATCCATTTTTCCTATTGATCTCCTGGAGGATAAGGACTTTATACAAGTCCTGCCACACAACAGAGTCTGAGCAGGAGACAACCGGCGCCTCCAAATCAGGAAAAATGAAGCAGAGTTTAATACAAGGACTATTTACAAAGGTGGGGGCAGGGTGTAGGGAAACCACCAGGGGTAGCTTTTATTACCCCCATGCCCAAAAAGACAAAGGAAGGTGACTCAGAAAGGGAAAGTCATATATATAGAGGGCCACTGTGAGGGGAGCTGTGGCTTTCAATGAAAGGCCACGGCCAGCTTGTAGAGGAAGCCAGGGGAATAACTCCCCAAATTCATCCCCCCCCTCCTCCTTTGATTGGGTGCCCATGGGGCAAACATAATGAAAGCCAGAGGGCGAGGTTATCCTCCTGAAGCAGGAAACAGGATGGAGACAGCAGAAAGTAGATCTGGAGAGGCAAATGGCCTTGTAGGGTCAGCACTCAATACATATTTGTTAAATTAGATTACTAATTTTTCTTTTCTCCTTTTATTAGCTCTCAAGTAGCTACATTAGTGTTTTTGTTGACAGCCTTCCTGATCCATGCAAGTTTAATTCTCTTCTTCCTCTCTGCTAGAGAAACATATACAGAGGGTGCCCAAAAAATGTACACACATTTTAAGAAAGGAAAATTGTATTAAAATTGTAATACTCAATATACTATACGTATAACAAAAGATGAATACAAGTCACGTTTGACTTCTGCAACTACAAGAGGTGCTCAAAGTGGTTACCACCAGCGTCCAGACACTTCTGATGACAGCGAACTACTGCTTGAGCAACGCTGACCAAAGAGTCCACTTGTACACATTTTTTGGCACCCCCAGTATTTATGTATATAAATAAATATATATTTGTATATGCTAACATTAAAAAGACAATTTTCCTGAATCTAACTTCCCAATAATCAGTGTCTACTCTTGAAACCCTGATGAAAGCTTAGACTTTTCTGTCTTTCCATGCATTTTCACCCTCTCCATCCTGTGCACCTAAATGTAACAAAATCACAGGCCCATGGAGCCATGGAGGCTGACATAGAAAAGGCAGAGCAAGCTCCATGCTGGAAAACATTAAGCCAGGACTCACACACATCCGTTTAACTCCAAAGTGTACACACTACTCCACACAGACCCAGTGTTTCAGAAAATGATCATTCTTCATGGTTCAAAAGACAAAGTCATAAATAAATAAAATACTGGTCTTGTCTGTTTTTCCTTGCTCACACACAGTTTTCTATCATAGATAACCAACAGGTATCACATGAGCTTATGTGGCTCATCAATCACTAAATTAAGTTGACCAAAATATATTTATACTTTTTAAATAAAAACTGCTCATTAAAGATGATGTAATGTTACAGTGGTACATACTCACATATCTAAAGCTCTATAATGGTCTCCATTGCACACTGACTTTGAGGCTATGCTTTGGACCTTAGACCTCTGTTACCACTTATGCACAATGGCTTGTTCCTCTGGGTTTTGGTAGCACAGCAGTGCTAGGAGTGGCTGTAGGTCTGTGAAGGCCTCAGGGGGAAGCTATGGTATCGTAGGAGAGTCTACGGGCCTTCTGGTGGAGGTTATGGCGTTGGGTTGGGTTGAGTGCTGGCACAGAGTAGAGTAGCATGAGCGCTGGACCAACGGGGAGCCTTGTAAATGCTGGTGGCTCTGATGATGGTGGCCCTCTTTCAAGTAATGAGAGAAAAAACCTGCAGAATTGAAATAACTGCATAGCCTCCTACCTTGACAAGATACATCGCCTGGAGAAAGCCAACGCCGACCTTGGATTCAAAATAAAAAGATGGCGAGAGAATTTTGGAAAAGGAAACACTGACAGTCAACCTCTAGACTATACAAATATTACACTATTACCAATGACCTTAAAACTCTGGTAAGTCATCTTACATAGAAAACACTTGCTTTCCTGACCAACAGACATTATATTACATAAATTAATGAGAAAAGGAAAATATTTAATGTGCATAAAAATTAACATAAAATATCCTGACACTCATTTGAAAGAGGAACATTTAACTTATTTTTCTATATTTCAGAGATTCTAAAAGAAAATCATTTAGCTGAAAAGTTCCATAACAATCACAAAAAGATTTGAATTTACTGTTTATTTAGTTTATACAAATATAGTTAAGATTGCATACACTTATAATTTGGACTCTATATAGTATGTAATCTGGACCTAATAGCACCTAATATATTTTGTTGAATGATACAGTTCCTTTTCCTCTCCCAAAGGTCAACACAAATGCTACTTTGAAACACGTCAACACTCTGCTTTAGATCAACAGTTCCAAGATGACTTCAAGCTTAAGTCACAAAACATGCAAAGGATTGATTGTCAAGAAAATACTTTCCCCTTCACATTAATTAAATTTAACAAGCAATTACCACAAAATTTACAATATCATTCTTCCATATTACTAAACAGTCCAACATATAACAATCTCTTTTAAAACACTTAAATTATAATAAATAGCAGTCATAGGCTAGCTATCTGAAAACTCCCAACTCTTTGACATATGGCAAAGGACTCTCAAATCAGAGGTCAGTGACTCATTTTTTAGAATTGCAGGTCTCCAGTACTGTTCTTGAAAACAAAAGAATTTGGCTCCTTTCCTGGTCAAAGAGCAGAGGATAGATTTTTCATTCTTTTACAACTTTACTACTACTACTATACAGACCATTTACTGAACATTGATGAGGTGCTGGGTACTATGTAAGCACTTCTGCACATATTAACTCATTTAATCCTCACAATATTCCCATTTAATGATCAGAAAACTAAGGTTTAGAGAAGAAATTTGCCCAAGTTGACAGTTGAAAGTAGAAGCGGTGCAATTTGAACCCAGGTCTTTACAGTCCACGCTGTGGGACGTTTTATTACACTGGATGAGGAGAGTCCCACTACTATCTGAGTGGTATTTGTTCCGTTAACTGGGCTTAGTTCAGATGCCACAGTGGATTTGGCCTTTAGCAGAGACCTACGGTTGACAGCATTGGCCTCAGAAGTCTCGGATGAGTTGATGCTGAACAAGACTGACCTAGCATTGCAGATGGAAAGCTTTGTGGAGTTGATTTATTTCTAAAAGAATCATGAAGAGTTAGGAATTGCATGAAATGTTAATCAAAAGTTTCAGTATTCAGCATTTGTGAAGATATGGTAGTAGTAGATGTCATAATGAGATACTTGTTTCTTAAAATACAGGTAAAATAATGTAGGTTATAAAGTCAACATGTCTATTAGGTTTTTCACACCTCTCTCCCTCTGCCTAGTCCTCTAATCTCAGTAATGGCCCACGGGGCCTGGGTATTGAGAGAGGGTCTGCTAATTTGCTAAGAGCCGCATCGCATCATAATGCACTGTGCTGGAAAGCAAGTAAGAAATGTAAGGGTCGTGAATGCTGGGTGGTAGGGATATGGTATTTCTGACATTATTATTTGCATCTTTTTGAATCTTAAATCTTGGTGCTTTTTCATACTTTGCAAATATCTTGAAATTTTAAGAAAGAGCGCTGGACTGAGTCAAAAGCCTTGGATTCAGGTTCACGCTTTGATGAGTCGCTACTCTCTGAGTCTCAATATTTTGCTAATTAAAGAATAACAACGCCCCTTTCTCCACCTCCCAGCAAAGCTTACCTCTCAGGGTGACAGTAAAAATCAAATGAATCACTTATATTAAAATACTTTGTAAAATACAAAAAAATTCTTATATTTTATTGGTCCTATATATTTTTATAATAGATTTTCCAGATAAAATATGATACCCAGTTAAATTGAAATTTCAGATAAACAATTTTAGTACAAATATATCCCAAATATTGCATGGGACATACTAAAAAAGTACTCATTGCTTATCTGAAATTCAAATTTAATTAGTCGTCCTATGTTTTTATTTGTTAAATCTAGCAACACTAGTTTGTAATCTAGAAATGTTTTAAAACATTAAAAATGATTTCTGAAATCTATATTTCCGGTTTTAGCTTTTTAAATCTTTTTAAATGATCATATTCCAGATGCAACAACCAAGTAACCTGTAGCATTTTCAATTATTTTATTTTAGATCAGGAAATGCAGGGTGACAATAAGGTACCTCGTATTGAGGTTAATGTAGAAATCCGATGGCCCGGGAATGGACCTGACTGCCCTGCTGAACCACATGAGGGGGCTATATGGGATCTTGGCAAAACAAAGCCACAGAAAGTCTGAGACCTGATTTAATGAAAAGGTAAACCTATCACCACTAAAAAAAATTACCCAATATTAAGCAGAGCTCATGAAAGCTGGTAGAAAGTGTTTATGTTTCACTCTAATGCTTCAGAGTAAAGAACTGAATAGGCAAGTATTGGCTTCTGCTGACTAGTACCAACAGGAGAAAGATGGCTGAGCTGCAGGAAAGTCTCCAGACACTGGAATTAAAGCTTCGGGCCTAATGATCTCTGCTAAGCATGTTGCAATGTATTGTTTTTAAAGTCCAAATGATTATCCACCTATGACAGTTACATGACTGATCCCAGATTTTTAAAACAGTTTTGCGTCTCCACAGAATAATGTCTGCGCTGTTAAAATCAAAAGCAACTCTTTTTCAGGTTAAACAATGGAGGGACTGTAAATTGGAATAAAAGAGAAAGACACATGCCAATAATAAACTTAGAATTTTTTTAAATTACAAATTAAGTTCTGTCTGTTAGTTTAAATTATGTCATTCTGTTCCATTTTTCTACATTGCCATTTTTAATGACTCATTTGTTCACTTTTACTTTCCATCCCTTCAGAAGCAATCCTTTGAATCTAGTTTGACAGAAACTAAAAGTAAGTTTCACAAATGCAAGAAATGATCAGCAATCTGGATGTCCAACAAAGCAGATCTCAAGTAGAGAGTCAGGATACTGAACAGCAACAACTCATTCGACTAGTGAATGAGATTGAAGAATACCATAAACGAATGACCGGAAAGTCTGGGTAAATAAAAAAATAAATAATCCACTAAAACACTGGCTCTTTTATTAAATACTCACTTCTTAGATTGATTGTGTATACTTACTTAAACTTAGAATATCAAGTCAAATAGCACTTGCCATAAAATAATTTACCGGTGTGATTGACCCACCTCTAACCTAGTCCAATCCGTTACCCTCAAAATATATCCACATCAGAAAGTATTTGCAGAACACCTTTGAAGATAACATTTTAAAACCAGCTAAACAAAAAAGGAACATTCTTAAAATCCGCTTACCTTAAAAATCCCATTTACCATATTTTGCCATGTATAATGTGCACGTTTTTTGCCCAAATTTGTAAGGGAAAAATAAGGATGCTCATTATACATGGGTAGTACTAATTCTGTATCTATATAAATGTTTTTAATTATTTTATTTATGTTTAGGAGTTAAACATGTAACTCTAGAAATCAATAACAATATCTATATGCAAAATAATACCCTGGAATATGATAATCAGTTTTGTTGAACTTACCACGAACTTGCAACAACGAAGAGGTCTTGGCCTTTCATGATGCGCAAATATCTTAATTTTGTTACCTGTATATAAAATTTCTTGTACCGTAATACGTTAAAAACTAAATGCTGGGCTGGCCCAGTGGCTCAGGAGGTTGGAGCTCTGTGCTCCTAACTCCGAAGGCTGCCTGTTTGATTCCCACATGGGCCAGTGGGCTCTCAACCACAAGGTTGCCAGTTCCATTCCTCGAGTTCCACAAGGGATGATGGGCAGTGCCCCCTGCAACTAGCAAGGGCAACTGGATCTGGATGGAGCTGAGCTGCGCCCTCCACAACTAAGACTGAAAGGACAACAACTTGAAGCTGAATGGCACCCTCCACAACTAAGATTGAAAGGACAACAACTTGGAGGGAAAAAAAAAGCCCTGGAAGTACACACTGTTCCCCAATAAAGTCCTATTTCCCTTCCCCAATAAAATCCTAAAAAAAAAAAAAAAAAAAAAACCTAAATGCTAAAAATTCCTTTATAATACCAAAAAACAAGTACTTAAATGTAAACAAGTAAAATTTTGAAATAAACAATTAAAATGAATGATTTTTTTCCCCTGCAAGTTTGGGCCAAAAACATTGATGTGCTCTATAAACAGCAAAATACGGTTACGTTCATTTATAAGCAGGAAGTGTAAGCTTATCCTAAAACAAGCCGCCATAATAAAAAGGTTCCATTCTCATCACTGTAATTTCTGGGACAGTCTCTGAAATCACAAAGCAAAGTTTAATTAAATGTTTGGCAGTGAAAGGTAGTGGTTAAGAGTGTGGGATCTAGAGAAGACTAACCTGGTTTCAGTCCTGGCTCAGCTACTAATTTATTAGCTGTATTATCCTGTGCAGATATAGGAGTAACCACTCGAAGCTTGTTTCCCCCTTTGTAAAAACAGCCTAACAATAGTATCTGCCTTATAGGATGTTAAGTAAATTGCATGAGAAAAAAATGTACACAAAGCCCTTAACACAGTATCTGGCAGAGTTATTATTCTTAATATTCTTAAAGTTAGAGCAACTTGATGGCTACCTGTGTGATGAATTGTTACAACAGTTATCTCAGTATAATCTTTGGGGGCCTTATTCTTGGACAATTGGTTTAAAAAAAAGCAATTCTACTAGATTATATTTCGATTGTAGCACTTATATTCTAGATGTCAAGAAAAAGAAAACAGACAACATCTCAAGATTCTGTAAATAAACACTCATTTTTAGCTTTAGGACTAGAAAATTCTAACCTTAGCTCTACATTTTAGCCAAAATGATCAATATGGAAAATATTTTTGAGACACCAAAGTTTGATAGCTTTTCAATTATGGAAATTGGAAAATCCCAAGCACCAGAACCTTTTCATGTCATAGTTCACTATTGAATTAATTAAGGTATACACCATGTGTTCAAGACTTAGCATAAAAAGCTGATAAAAAGCAGTTAATCTCCATAATAGGTGTTAGCTTGGAAAAGCCAGCATTTTAAAAGGATTAGCATTGCAATTCTGCATGGTAGGTAATTGCTATTATTTTAATGACTGGTCTGGAGCTGAGGACAGTCCTGTGAAAGAGTTAGGAATCTCCAGAAACCCAAGCAGGATTACCCTTAAAGGGTTAGGGCAGAGTCTAGCCTGGGCACAGATAAGACCTAAAAGTCTGACCTTTTCAAGAGCAACAGTTCTTGCCTCATTAATTCTTTTTCTTTTCATTAGTCTGGTTTTTTTGTTCGTCACAAATGTAATGATAATAAGGAATGGTAGTCCAATCTGAGAAAGAAAATAAAATCCTTTTATGTTCTTGTTACTTTTCTAAGTCACAAGACTGGAAAATATAATTCCAGGTCACTTCAGGAGAGTTTTAAGAGTTTCTCATTGTGTTAAAGCAAAAGCTCTGAAGATAAATACATCTGTGTTCAGATCCCAGCTGAGCCCCTGTATTGAATAATTTGGGACACGCTACTTAATTGTTTAGTTAAAATGAAAGTTACCTCATACAGTTGCTTTCAGGATTTAACGAGACAAAAATTCAGGTCAAGTACATAGCACAGGCCTGGTACATAGAAAAGTCACAATAAGCGCTATAAACTAATTATATGAGGATTACTTTGAAAATGTTACTTGCGTATTTATCTAATAGGTTTAATCCAAGAAATTAGAAGTTCTTTGGGCGTTATCAATCTTCAGCCTTGTGGAGGGAATCCACAGAATGGTTTTGGTAAATTTTCTCTGTTGCTATGGTATTACGTTTAAATACTTACTTAAATCTATTCCTTAACCATTCTCATCCCACCCTCTTCACCTCCCCTACCCGGCAAAAAAAGGTAATTCTGACAAAGAGCTAGTCTCAATCTGTTATGAAACTGACAAGTTATTTGATTTTAAGTATTTTTTAAAAATCTCTAAACAATAAAATTAATTGATTAACCCCATAAGATTTTTTTCTTTTAAAGTTAAGCACATTACATACATTCAGTTAAAATCACTAGAGTGAGGGATTACTGCTTTCATTATATTCTTTAACCTCTGTGTGTACCAATTCTAATCCAAAATTTTCTCTCTTCTTTTTAGATCTGCCCAGACTCCCTAAATGAAAATTAACAAGACCTGGTAATAACATTATTTTCTCTCATTACCAGCCATCTTTGATTTGATCAATTTTGATAGACAACCACAACTGGACCTAAACCAATTTTCTTGGATTTATGAATGGGGGGAAGGGGAAAAGCCACTGAATTTTTGATAAAGTCCAGTTTCAATATCTTGGAGTCTATAGAAGGTGGTTGGTTGGTTGGTTTGCTATTTTCAGCTTTACTACTTTTTATGAAAACCAGAAGGCATATTACTGTGTTTCTATTTTCTGTTCTGTATGAGTAAATGCTCCTCTGAATGCAGGTAATTCATGGTGAGCAACTGTCTTTCACAAAACGAAGTTAACTTAATGAAAAGAAAAAACTGTCATATGCTAATGAAACTTAAAAGCTAAGCCGTGTTACAGTTAATCCTTCAATTACACCATACTAATGGGCTAGCTAACCAGAAAACCAACTAAAATAGTCAATTCTCCTATTAAAAAATTGCAATTTTAGAAGTACGTATATATTTTAGCAGTTTACTGGTATCAAGATCATTTTCAATAAAAGCCAAGACCAAAAAAGAGACCTTTAATGAAGACGAAAAACTGAGGGCCAAAATGTTTTCTAATACACACACACACACACACACACACACATACACATATATATAATATTTTGTTTTACATATGTAATATATATCTTTCATATATTTTTATATATAATATCTATTTTAAGGTATAAATCTTTATGTATTTTAATATATCTTAAGTAACCTATGCAGAATCTTGATTTCTTATCATTCTTACACAACATTCTCACATCTAAAAAGTACATGGTACAATTTGCTTTAAAACAAAATTAAATTGTCTTCAATTAGCCTTTATTTAAATTTTGAACTAACACCACTGCCAAAACACAGAAGAATTTAGGGAACAAAATAAAGGCAAAGAAAAGAAAGTGGGAAAAGGCACTGAAGTGATATGAAAACATTCAGAGAACAGTTAAGTACCTACCAACTACAGCAAGAGTATAAGGTACCCTCCCTTCTCTAAAGGAACTTCAACATCTTATTGCATTGGGAATAATAATCAATAGCATATTCTAAAATACTAGCTTGGACACAGGAAAGAAAAGACGAGACAGCCATGACCAGACTAATGGTGAGAAACCTCATTTAAGCCAGAGCTCGGAGTTGAGGTAGAATGATTTGAATAATCAACAAAGTAGAAGAAGGACGTTCCAAACCAGGAGCAACAAACAAAGGCCTTAAAATAGGATAAGGCACATTGTCTCGGCCGAGATTTAAAAGAAAGGCTTGCTTATTTAGGGTTTTTTAAAGGAATTGTTAACACATGTTTTCATTGGATTGTGTATTATTATTATCATTATTACTATTAGACATATTTTAATATTTACTATTATTATTATTATTCATATTTTATAGGGTAGTAAAGTGAGACACAGAAAGGCTGAGTGTCTTGCCCTAGGCCACATAATTACTTTATGTGGAGAACGCATTGCTGTTTCCACTCCACCACCCTTACTCACCGCAGGGAACACAAGGTTGGACAGATGGAGTAGGGCAAAGTTATTGAAAAGATTTAATCCACCCACAAGAGAAATCCATTGTAGGTGCTTGAGTATGTTGATGAAGCGATGACGACACTTTGTCAAGAACATTCGTCTTGCATCAGTGAACAGAATAGATCTCAAGTGACACCGCACGGAGCCAAGAAAACCCTTCGGAAGCTGGTGATGCAATCCACGAGAGAAGTGGTGAAAGCCTCGATTAGGGTAGTTGCAGTGGGACGAGACAAAGAGAAGCAAAGGCATCAGATATGACAAAAGAAATGGTGACAAAATTGGTAAATATAAGAGATAAAGAAAAGAATAAAATTAAAAATTAAACCAGGTATCATTCAGAGAAAAACAGATGGCTGGTTTATCACAAAGTTATCAATAAAACACCACTCCCCTGCCCTGCTCTCCTCTCTGGCCAGTCTCCTCCTCACGAGCCATTTTCCAACATCGAACCTTATCCTTTCATTCATTCATATTTTGCTGGCCTACTGTGGGTTAGACAGTGGGTTAGGCTCTGAGAAACAGAGATCACAGTAATAGTAATAACAATAACAGAAAACATTTATTAAGCCTTTATTCTATGTATTCCAGGGACTATTCTAAAGGCTGTATATTTACTAACTCATTTATCTCCTATGACCACTCTATAGGCTAGGGAAAATTATTATTCCTACTTTAGAGATGAGACAAAGCCACGCAGGAAGTGATGGGGCCTGGATTGTAACACGAGCTGACTCTGGAGCCCCCTCACTTAACCCCCTGCTACACGACACTGAAAAGCCTTCATGCGGTTTCCATAGTATTGTGGCTTCCATCACAGTGAAGTCCCAAGAAGTTTTAGAAAAACTGTGTAATATGGGAGTATCTTCAGATTTTAAAGACTCAAATCTTAGAAATTTGCCAATGAGAAGGTATGGGCCTTATCTTGGTTGTTCTAATTACTCAGCTAACTGGGAGGAGGTAGCAAATCTTTCAAACAGTTGTACAACTTTCCAGTTGGCTTTGACTCCATGGGTGGTAATCGCAAAGGCACATTCAGCAATTTGCCAATACAGAACATTCAAGCAAAAAATGTCTAATGCTAAAATTTTATGTGATAAATAAACAATGTTAAACACTGAGCTCATCAACCTTGTCATCATGAGATATAACCTGCATTACCAGATTCATCTTTTTGCAACTACCTAAATTATTCATTATATCTCAATTACTCAATCAGAGAAAGAAACTGACAAACAGAATTTTCTACTAGAACCTTCAAAAGAGAATTTTACTTGAAGCAAAATAATTTCCTCATAATAGGAAAGATCCACATCCCAACAGTGAGGCAAGTCAAGCTGATAACATGCTTCAAGAGTCCCAGCCAAATTAACCCCATGAGAATAGCACCTATACCCATCCTGGCCTTGACCCAAAATCCAGAAGCAATTAAAGAAGAAATTGATAAACTGAATACAGGAAAATAAAATACGATATGCAAAGCCATCAATTCCAACATTGGGTATACATTGTGGATTGCCCCACCACAACTCCACTAAACCTACCCTCTGGAAAGATGTCAAAGGTTCCTAATTGCCAAACCAACAGTCTTTCTTCAATCTCCTTTCTCCTTCACCAGTCTCTCTGGAGCCCACTCCACCGCATCTGGGTTCTTTCCTCCCTGGGCTTCCATGATCCTTCTTCTCTGTTTCCCAAGTCCTAGATGCCCTCCTTCTCGATGTTATTCTCTAGCTCTTCTTCCCAGACCCTAATGTGACTGTCCCCAAAAGCTCAGGCTTAGACTTTCTGCTCATTTCTTTCTAAATTCCTTCCCTTAGGGATCCTAACTATCCTGAAGGCTGCCCCTCTAATCTCTTTCCTGAACTGTAATCCTATGTATGACTAACTGCTGAAAGTTAATTTTACACGAATATCCTGGTATTAGTACTTCAAATTCACATCTTAAACCACCCTCATCTTCTCCTCCAAACTCTTCTTTCATTGACACACACACACACACACACACACACACACACACACACACACACCAGACTGTTGGAACCTCTCTCTGCACTCTCTCAACATGCTGTCCACACCTCAAATAGCCCAGATTACCCTAGTACATAATCTCTGATTCATGGGTATGTTTGTTTGCCTCTCCAAGTAGATTGTAAATTCCCTGGGGGCAGGACTTGTCTCTTAGTTGCCTATGTATCCCTATGGATTTTGCAGGTCCTCGATAAAATCTGTTAAGAGAAATTAATTAATATGGATCATTTGTTCCAGCCAAACCAGTCCATTTAGTCTCCACCTGTTGGCATTTTCACTTCCCTGAAGAGTCCTCTCTCTGCTCCTGCACACGTGAAAAAAATCCTCCTCATCCTTCACAAGACTCAACTTGAATTCCTCCTGTACCGTGGAACTTTGTCTGTGACCCCATTCCAACAAGACTTCTCACTCATCACACTTTCGGTGGAGTGCCTGATTCAAAACCAGGCTCTAGCATAAACTAGCTGTGTTACTTTGCCAAGTTCCTAAAGCTTTCTAAAGCTTCGTTTTTTTTCAGCTATGAGATGAGGTGAAAAAATACCTGCCATAGAGAATTTGGGGGAGGAGTTAAGGACAGTAAATGATCTAGAACAGAGTAGAAGTTCAGGAAATGTTAACTTCTCCCCATCCCCCTCCCTCCCACTTCATTTACCATTTACACAGTGCTTAAGTGTTAGGTCTCCTCCACTGCATTGTATTAACAACTGTTAAGATTCTTAAGGGCAGAAATTGAATCTCATTCATCTTCCTATCAATGTGCCCTGCATAGAAACACAATGAAAATTGAGAACAATGATATAGTTACAATAGATTATGCCAATCAGGGGTAAATGGTGCCAAAACTAGGACAATCGTAAATTTTCATCCAGTTTAGCTGTAGCATTATTACAATTTCACTCATGCCAAAAGCTGATTTCAACAAATGAAAGTGCAAATAAAGATGAACCAATTTGTAGAGTGTACAATAAGTAATCTTTGATAATTAACATTAAATATGGCTTAAATTAAATGTTACAGTCTATATCAGATACTCTCTATACGTGTATTTGTTCCCATATGTTTTTATGCAATGGTTTTGTTTCACATATTCTTTGATTTAACATGATTGTAACAGATCTCTTCATATCACCTGTTAACTAATTGAAAATAGACTGAGATGTTTATATTTTCCCACCAGGGGAAAAAAATTAAAGGCTAATACTAAAGCAAAACTGGTAAGATCAAGATCCAAAATTTGTGATAATTACAGGTAAAATCTTTCAAAAACTCTCTAATTGAAAATGTTTTCCTTTCAAATTGCTTTCATTAATATCAAGGCTTCAACATCCTTTCGGAACTGACTGGAATCTTTTTTTTTATCCTGATTTATCATAACCTTCCTCTACTATATGTTATCACCAGTGATCAATTCCCATGGCTCAGTTTCACTTTTCTGTAACTACTGCCCCACTTGCAGGTGCTAACAAGTTGGAGGAGCTGCAGTGTGTTGGGTAGTAACTTCCACTCTAGCAATCAACTCTTCATTATGCTCCCAACCATACTCCCTCTCCCTGCAGAAACTATTTCTACACTAAGTCTAGAGTTTTCATAAACTGGAAAGTGCAGCTATAAATTTCATTTGTAAAAGCAATTAGTAATAGAAGAGTATGTGCCAAATAGTCTACCCTTTCAATATTGTCATGCGTCCAAGATCATTTTGTTTTGTTTTGGTTTTGAATAGAGAATACACACACACACACACACACACACACACACACACACACACACACACAGTAGGAAAGAGCCAAAAGCCAGGCATCAAAAGATGACGGTTCTAATCTCAGTTCAACCATCTATTATATATCTTAGGCAAAATCATAACTTTTCTCAGCTTTGACTTCTTTTATAAACAAGATAATAACCACCATCCCTATCTCAGGAGCTTATTTCAGAGATTATAAAAGTACAGCATCACAAATAGCATGGTATAATTGGAAAATGTATATGAATGAACACACACACACACACACACACACACACACACACACACCCTAAACTGTGCTTTTATAGATTTAACGTTTTATATGTGGCAACTTTTGAACACCTAATGAGCCCACGAAGCAGCCTTCACCAGAGTGCCCGTGGCTAAGAGCCACCGCTAAACCCACACTCTGAGCCAAATCCTCCACTGAGGGAGCCTTCGCTGCTCGAAATTCTGAGAGATGACCCTGTGTTTAGCATATGTGTTGTGTTTTCTTGCTTACACTTTTCAAAAGATCTGTCGTACAGCATGATTCTGGCAGACTTTAAGCTATTTGTTGTTCCAATTAATCAAAATTGTTTAAAACATGAATTTGGAAATTTTTATTTTAACCATAATTTTGTAGCTAAAATTCTTTTTCGAAATTTTGCAAACCTTCTGGGCAACCTAAATGAGTGCTGACATCAAACTGGATTTTAATAGTTGCTCAATGTTCTTCAAAAGGTGAAAAGGCATAACAAAATATATGCTCATCAGAACTACACCCATTTTTAATTTCAACACAGCAAACCTCCTGTTTAATCTTAAGGCAAATTTAAACCCATACATATTGGGATTGATTATTACGGAAGATAATTTATGCAACCGGGAGCCAAAGATGCTAAATTGGCAGAAAGAAACCATGCCAGTAAGCAGAGTGGAGTACATGTGGGACACGCCTTCTCAGTATATAAAGGCTTGTCACTGTCCTTGGTAGCAGCAGGCGCTCCCAGGGCTAAAGAGCATCACCATGTCTGTTAAATACAGCTCGAGCAAGCAATACTCTTCCTCCCGCAGTGGAGGAGGAAAAGGGTCATCCCACAGAATTTCGAGCAGCAAAGGCTCCCAGGGGGGAGGATTTAGCTCAGGGGGCGGCGGGTTCAGTGGTGGCTCTTTTAGCCGTGGGAGCTCTGGAGGAGGCTGCTTTGGGGGCTCCTCGGGAGGCTATGGAGGAGGGCAAGGAGGTTTCGGTGGGGGCAGTTTTGGTGGGGGCTATGGAGGAGGTAGCTCAGGTTGGGGCTGGGGCTCAAACAGCTATGGTGGAGGCTACGGCGGCGGAGGCGGCTTCGGTGGGGGCTACGGCGGAGGCAGCTTTGGTGGGGGAGGCTTTGGCGGGGGAGGCTTCGGAGGAGATAGTGGCCTTCTCTCTGGAAATGAAAAAGTAACCATGCAGAATCTGAACGACCGCCTGGCTTCCTACTTGGATAAAGTTCGGGCGCTGGAAGAATCAAACTATGAGCTAGAAGGCAAGATCAAAGAGTGGTATGAAAAGAATAGCAAAACAAGCCAGCGAGACCCTCGTGACTACAACAAATACTACCAAACCATCGAAGATCTTAAAAATCAGGTAAGGAGCATTTTAAAAATCCAACTTTAAGCCTGTTTTTCATCCATGTAATTCAGATAGATCAATCTTAACTTAACCATGATGTACCTGTTCACTGTTGGTCTATGTTACTTTCTTGCTTCCAAAAGCAATCCAATCTCATGAAAGGTAAGTACTTGTAAGGATATGGTCATTGCAATCTTCGTCCAACAAGTGTGTTGTGTGTCTTATAGGATGGCGAATTACTGCCAATTTTTTTGGTTTTAATTAATGTATAATGAGTCCAAAGTGAAAATACAGTAGATCATTTACAAATATAAAAACTGAAAGAATTGTTAAATGAGTCAGAACAAAATAGTACTGATGACCAAAAAAACAAAAGTACTCATGACCAACATGGCAAGAAACATGAACTCCCCGGTATGGAAATGGGATATATGGCTTGACTCTAGGGACTTGTGAATTGTAACTATTGTATGCCAGCTTGCAGTGTATTAACTTAGAATATGTATTTATAACAAATTAAACCAGAGACAGGTATGAGTCAGTCAAAAGTTGGCTGAAAAACATGGAAATCACACAATATAAAAGAAAGGGAAGCACATGCAGGAACACAGCTATGTGATTCCAGTTAGTTTTCAGAAAGGGATGATATAGAAACAGAAGAGTATAGAATCTTCAAGAGAACAAATGACTCAAATTTATGTATAAAGGTAAGTGTGCACTATTTCACATTTAAAATAAAAATATTCCCTCAAGATTTTACAAGAGAACAACATGAAAATGCAGTTCACCTATGCCACTTTAAAAGCCGTATTGATATCTGATTTCTTTGCTTTTTCCTCCAGATCCTTAATCTAACAACTGATAATGCCAATGTCCTGCTTCAGATCGACAATGCCAGGCTGGCAGCTGATGACTTCAGGCTGAAGTAAGCCAAGTGAATGGGATACAATACTGTCCCCAAAAACTACACAAGTTGTTTTTAACAATGACCATGAATGCCCAAAATAGCATGTGCATTTTCCTGAATTCATTCAAAGTTACAGTATTGGAGTTGTCAGGGAAATTTTCAATTTCCGTATTACCTTTTGGGACAATCCATATTAAAAGAAGAAAATGTATTTTAAAGGAACTGCTATGCTTCTTTGCATTAAATCACTAATATCCCGCTGTGAATTAGTATATGATCAATTTTGCCATGATATGAACTCTGTATTTGCTTTTTAAATAGTCTGTGCCCAGGTACACCTTCCTTATATAAGTTATCGCCAGCAATTGTATCATGCTTCTTTCAGGTATGAGAACGAGGTGGCCCTGCGCCAGAGCGTGGACGCCGACATCAATGGCCTGCGCAGGGTGCTGGACGAGCTGACCCTGGCCAAGGCTGATCTGGAGATGCAGATCGAGAGCCTGACTGAAGAGCTGGCCTACCTGAGAAAGAACCATGAAGAGGTGAGGCAAAAAGTTGTATGTACTTCCCCCAGCCAAAAGAGGGTTTATTGCGGTCACCGTGCAGGCATTCAACGTCTCTGTTCCTCAAACAGGAAATGAAAGACCTTCAGAATGTGTCCACTGGTGATGTGAATGTGGAAATGAATGCTGCCCCAGGTGTTGATCTGACCCAACTTCTGAATAACATGAGAAGCCAGTATGAACAACTTGCTGAACAAAACCGCAAAGACGCTGAAGCCTGGTTCAATGAAAAGGTAATTCACCATCCTTCATAGTGAAGCCCAGGGAAGTGTGTTATCCTTTCAAATTTGCTCATCTTTTCCTTTTTTTTTTTTTTTAATACTCTAGAGCAAGGAACTGACTACGGAAATTGATAGTAACATCGAACAAATGTCCAGCCACAAAAGTGAGATTACTGAATTGAGACGCACTGTTCAAGGTCTGGAGATCGAACTACAGTCCCAGATAGCCCTGGTATGTTCCTTCTCTTGTGAAACGACTTCAACGTTATCACACGAAGGTCCGTGTTCATGTAAGAATATGCGACACAACAGAAATGGAGGGTAGGGGTAAGAAAGAAAAATAAAATGGGAGCTCTTTGTTAATGGGGAAAAAAAAGTATTACGGGCATTAATCTAAAAGTACTGAAACGGAAAAGCTGCCATTAAATGTAAAACACAAGTTCTATTCATTTTCTTTATGCTTCTACACGATGTCTTAATTCAGTTATTAAATAAGCTTCACTGCACTCAGTTGAACCATAGTGCTGTTAAGCCACAATGTATTCTCGGCTCTTTTCAGAAACAATCCCTGGAAGCCTCCTTGGCAGAAACAGAAGGTCGCTACTGTGTGCAGCTCTCCCAGATTCAGGTCCAGATCTCCTCTCTGGAAGAACAATTACAACAGATTCGCGGTGAAACCGAGTGCCAGAATACGGAGTACCAGCAACTCCTAGATATTAAGATCCGACTGGAGAACGAAATTCAAACCTACCGCAGCCTGCTAGAAGGAGAGGGAAGGTAACTGTAACATTTTTTTAAATTTCTCCCGATTGCTTTTATTCAACCTTCCAAGTCTCAAGGCTTTCCCAAAATCCAAGGGAATGCAAGAGAATGGGAGAAATGAGGGAGAAGGGCGGAGGCAGGGGACGGAAAAAGGCGTAGGCAACCAGTCTCAAGTGCCCAAGAATTTGGGAAATTGGGGGAATGATTCTTAGGGTTGTGTGTGTGTCACATTGTTTTTAAAAGAATGGGTTTTTAAATACATACTTGGCAGGGGAGGGGTTCGCCGAAACACGTTTTATTTATTTTCTAAAGTAACAATGATCTGGAAAGCGACCCACCGTCTTCCAATTGACAGAGGTAACTGAGTGTGACGTTTACTCCCAATAGTTCCGGCGGCGGCGGCGGCGGCTATCGCGGCGGGCGAGGCGGCGGAAGTTCCGGCGGCTACGGCGGCGGAAGTTCCGGTGGTGGCGGCGGCGGCTACGGCGGCGGAAGTTCCGGTGGTGGCGGCGGCGGCTACGGCGGCGGAAGTTCCGGCGGCGGCGGCGGCGGTGGCGGCTACGGCGGCGGCTCTTCCGGTGGTGGCCACAAGTCTTCTTCCGGGTCCGCTGGAGAGTCCTCATCTAAGGGACCAAGGTCAGCCGAAACTACCTGGGGTAATAAGAATTCGTTTTAACTTTTGTTGCTTTTTAAGCTCTAGAAGCTGTTTAAAGAAGTTAAAATCTTAGACAAAGTTACCACTTGCATTTTTTAACTATCTACTCTTGATACCAATCTTGAAGGGAAGAATGGCATGATCTAAAATGCTATCCCTTAAAAACATTGCTCAGATTTTTTTTTTTTAAGCAATGTAAAAAAAATTTTTTTTAATTTAGTGTGTATTTCTTTTAAAAATTTTGCTTGCTAATTAGTGAGGGCCCCGCAAATTGCTTAGTCGAAATTCTATTTGTTTTTTTCTTTTTGTGATTTACGTACAGATACTGACAAAACCAGAGTGATCAAGACAATTATCGAAGAAGTGGCACCTGATGGGAGAGTCCTTTCATCTATGGTGGAATCGGAAACCAAGCGACAGTACTATTGAGCCACATCAAGAGAAAAGTCTCCCTTCGTACAGGCCATTTTATACAGATGCATGAAAAACAAAATCTCCAAGAAAACACGTCAGTCCTAATGGCCCGTGGAAACAGGTTCACTCCTTCAATAAGGTGTCTAAAAGGTGTTTTGTGATTTCTGTATTTCTTCTTTTCACTTTACCAGAATATGTTCTTTAATGGAAAAAAAAGAAAAACTTTCTATTCTCATTTACTAATGAATTTCAATAAACTTTCTAACTGATGCAAACTATCCAATTTGGTCAGAATTGTCTTTATTTAAATTAGATAATGTTTTTAACTTTAAACACTAGTAAACGATAGCATTTGAAGATTGATTTATCCAGAAATTCTGAAGACAGAATTATTGTCATTATGATTTCTCCGAGTACATTTTTTAATCTTGTGGGTATGTTGAACCAATGTCAAGTAACCATGAGTCCCCAATCGTACTCTTTCTTAAAGATATGCAATATGTGGGAAACTCCCAGCTTCAAATTATCACAAGTCTGGAAATTCTGAAATATCTCAAACAAGACTCCCAAGATAAAGTTAATTGGAAATTTCACATTTTCTGATTACTTCTTACATTTACCTGTCCGTATTTTCTTCCCATTGCTATATTACTTCTGCTTAAGAGATATCTTCCAACACTTTCTAGCCCAGCAAAATCATATCACCCCCACATAATTATTAGGTGTCTTATCAAATGAATAGGGGAAGTACTTTCAAGACATGGTGATGCCAGTTCGACCAAAAGGACACCTCTAGGTTTCTGTCTTTGCCATCCCTGCCCAGTGATCAGTACTAAAGATCTGGTACTTGTAGGGTCAGTCCCAGCACAACCTTCAGCCAATAAGAACCTGACTGACATTACTTTGTATTCTGCCAGTATATGGGATAGGTAAGGGCTGGAGTTATTCTGTACCCCTAAGACAACCTTGTGTTCCCTGGTGGGTTACTGGATTACCCATGTCCACTAAGTAGCATTCCTCAATATCCTTCTTGATTGGAGTTCCAGTTTTCCCCAGGACCTGAGTCCTGATCCCCAGGCCATTTGCTTGGGACTCCTGCTATGTAAACCCTATGGTCTATACCCCAAATTGGTGACTGAAGCTCTATTTCAATATGAATGGATTTCCCAGTAGTCAAATTTCCATGAACTACCTGGCACCAAATATTACCATAGTTCAGACTCTTCACTTTAGTTCCTATGTCCTTCTTTATATGTGCCAGCCACTCTTTTGGTGGGTCACTCTTCTAAGGTTCACTGTTGACGTCTCAACATGCTACATTGTAAAATCCTGCTGGGTTAGGACGCTTTGAGCACCTACTGACTTTTTATACTGACGGCTGTTCAAAAACACTATCTTTTAAAACATTGTCCGACAAAGTTAACCAAGTCTCTGGGACCTAGAGTCTTGTTCCATAATCTGAGATGCCCATTCTCCTTATTCTGAAGAAATAAATGTTTTCATATTCAGTAACACTGATTTGATACAAATATAAATGTTTTTATAGATAGTTCTGTTTGTTATTAAGCTTTGTCTCTTCTACCCATGCATAAGCCAGGTTCTCAGCAGGTCAGAGTTCTTTATCTGGTTGGGTGGTGAGCCAAACCTTCATTCCTGAACGGTCAATCATGGTGGTCCTGTCTTCTTACCTTTTAAATCTTCTAATATCTAATTAAACAAGTATTTATATTAAATCCTCTCTGATAAAGAACTACTTTCTTGATGGATGTGAACTTATTGTAATCGTTTTTGCAAAATATATGTGTCAAATCATACTGTACACCTTAAATTTGTACAATGCTTTACATCAGTATATTTCAATAAAACTGACAAAAAGAACTACTTTTTTTTTTTACTGGACTCTGAAACTGCAGTTTAATAAACACTGTGTCTTAACAGTTTTAACAAGGACTTTAATATTTACAGTAAAATTTGTTAACTGTACAGGTCACTATTTCTGATACATAGATTTATCATGTAGCCATTAATAAAAAAAATTGTGCATATTCTTCAGATTCTAAACTTGTCACTGAGTCCTGCTGTTTAAGCAGGACAGTGTCCAAAGACACTAGGGGCAATTTTGTGAGTTTATGTGGAATCCTACTAAACAGCTAAAACTTGTTTCTCCAGAGATTTTGCCTTACGCTGCTATAGGTCTTAAAGCTTTACACCCTGACCTTGATGTTCATGGTGGCTTGATATTTTGCTTGGGCATGGAGAAATAACTTATAGTCAGCTTTATAGGGGAAATAGCTTGAGTGAGGTTAATTAAGGTCCAAACAGTATTTACCACCCAGATTGCATCTTGAGAGTAGGAATTAGGGAAAGAGCTCATTTGTAGTTAAAAGCATGCATTTCAACATCATGATTCCTGGACTTCATATCCTGGCGCTAGCATTTACAAATCATATAACTTCTGGATGAGTTACTTTAACCCTTCTGAGTCTGTTTTCTATACAGTAGAGATGATAACTATCTCATACGGGATTTTTGTGGGAATAAAATGAGTTAATACCTACCAAGCCCTTAGAAAAATGCCTACCATTGAGTAGATACTAAAGGAATAGTATTCCGTTCATTTTCAAAGAAATATGCTTATTGGTTAAATAACTTAGTTTCCCCAAAGATAAATATGAGCATCACAATAACTTGTTAGAGTAGGTGATCATTAACATCCTCTGCTAAGGGGGTCGAGAACAGGCCAGGTTGCTGTCCTAGGGCTGCAAAACTAAATTCCAGACAGCAGGAATAGCGGTGGAAGTGTCACAAAGGATTATGACTAATCTAGTCCTGTGACCCTGAGGTCCAATAATACAGAGCGAAAGGTTTGTGAAAATTAATGAGAAGGACCAGATGATTGCCCCAAAGGTTTGAGATAGTTGACCATCCCTAAAACCTATAGCTGTGGTCACGTGTTCATGGTGCAAACTATCCAAGCTGTGTCACTGTGAGACAAAGAGAGATAAGTTACTACAAAAGAGATCCAGTGTTGAAAAGAGGTATAAAAAACATATCTTTTTTCAAGGATACTTCTTGAACCAGGTTGTCCCACAGAAAGCCACGCCAAAGGAGGAAGTACTCTGAGTTGTCACATTCATCCTCAATGTCTTTAGATAAAAATACACCATCACATCCCAACACTGAATAAGAGATCTTTCCAGCCTACGACCCCTTAGAAAAGGATGGAATTCTTGTTAATTGGTATAAATATTGGATATAACCTTGGGGAAGGATTTGGGTAGTGTTCTGAAAAATTTGTCTTTTAGGATTTTAGCAAAAACAAACACACATACTTAAGCTTTTCATTAGCCTTTCCTACTCAGAATAAGTTATCTTAGGAGAAATGGTTGGAAAATCTGAATAAATAGATTCAAAGGCTACCTGAATTTTGACCAAGCTAATGCCCCCCTCATTAAAAGTTTTGATCTATAGAGGGGGCTTTTGTAAAGTTTTATAAAGTAGGAAATTTTAAGGGAAAACTAGAAAACGAAATGGTATTAAAATGCATCTTGATAGATTGAACAACAGTTGTTGTAAAGATAAAAGCAGGTGTGGTATTGACAATGAGCACATGAAAAGAAGCTCAATGTCACTAACCATTTGGGAAATGCAAATCAAAACTACAACGAGATACCACGTCACACCCATTAAGATAATTACTATCAAAAAATATAAAATGGCAAGTGTTAGCAAGGATATGGAAAAATTGGGAGCCTTGTACCCTGTTGATGGGAATGCAAAATGGCACAGCTGCTGTGGAACACAGTATGATGGTTCCTTAAAACACTTAAAAATAGAATTACCATATGATCCAGCAATAGCATGTTTGGCTTCAAAAGTATTGAAATCAGGGGCCATGTTTACAGCAGAATTATTCACAATGAAAGCTTTGGAGGCATATATTTTCTTCCCCTCTGTATCCCCTGCTACTAGTACACTGCCTAGTGTATAGTAGGTGTTTATTAAAGTTTCCTTTATGTTATTATAAGTTTTATAAGAAACATAAGTTGTTATAAGAAACATAAATTTCCTCATCTTAAATCAGAGGAAAGTAGCCTTTCTTCACAATTCCCGGATTCATTGAAAGGTTCAGATGAGATACAAGAAATCCCTTTGGAAGCTGTAAAGTATCACATAAATGTAAGGAAGTCTTGTCTTTATATTCACTGCACTCTGGCACTTTGGAAAGATCAATATTGAGATTACTTCTTATCAGGAGTTGAATAATCTCCAGTTGAAGGCATGTGGGACCCAGGGTGAAGTGGAGGTTCAGACCTAAGCAACATCCATTTGAAGGTGAACACTGCCTCCTGGTGGAAATAGAGGGCAGGGGCAAGTGTGGATAACAAAGTGGGATTGCCAGGGGTTATGCTGACTGAAAGGAAAAACCACTTATTTAAACGTAGGCTTTTTTAAAAAACAGCTTCTTTCCTTTTCTGTCACAAAATGTTCTTTTGGAAATATTTTCTTTATATATACAGGATATAGACACATTACACCAACAACTTGTCTAATTATTGTTTACAGTTAATCAGGCACTGAAGAGATTTTACAATTCCTTACATGTTAATATTCTATTTCATATTTTAATTCAATAATTCAATAAATTAATTAAAAGAATAATCTTGCAATTTATACGACATGTTAAGACCATTGATGGCAACACATAATGTAGGTATTCATGTTAGCACGTATGTCTAAAGTATACTCATGATACCAGAATGTCAAGGCCATCTTGAACATATGCCGAGTCTTCACCTGGCATGTGCCTGGTGACTCTGAGAAAATTGTTTAATGTTTCTGGGTCTCAGTTGCCTCACCTGCCAAATAAAGGGGTTGAGTTAGGTGATGGCTAAAGCTCTTTGCAGCTCTAAAAAGATTTTACAGCTGTGCCTAGAAGATGCATTTAAAGGCCATGCTGGTGCTGGTCACAGCACCAGCTCACCAGGATTCATACTTCTTGTGCCAACATGGTTCCAAGAGACACCTTGACTATCCTGGTAGCAAAACAACTTTATACCTGGCTTCACCACAGAACCTGAAACCAGTCAAGTCCAAGTTCCTCCTATCCCCCTCCACCTTCTTCACCCCCGCTCTTTGCCACTGCCTCAGAAGGAGGCTTCTCAGGTCACTTCTCCTTGCTCACCTCACCTTTCTTCTCAGCGTGACCTCCCCAGACCCCTACACACACACACACACACACACACACTGTGTAACACAATAATAATAACAGCTGACAGTTTTTCATTTGCCGGGCAAATTGCTAAACGTGATCTCTTTTAATGTCTCAACAAACTTATGAGGTAGAAACCCTATTTATCCACATTTTGACAATTATCCTAACCCTTTCTGAAGGGCTCCCTGTAAAAAGAGCTCAACTGAAAAGATTTTTTTTTTAAATCATTAACCATTCAATGTACCTTTCTCCTAAATTGGCCTAGGAACTTTTTCTATCAGAAACTGATCATTCATTCCCTATATCCATTCCCATCTTTCTCTCCACCCTTAAATTCCCTCCCACATCCTTTCCCTCTCCCATTTCCTTTCCTTTTCTCTCTTCACCCTTTATCTTCCCTTTCTTCCATCTCCCCTTCTACTTCTCTCCCCATTCCCTTATCTCCACTCCCACTCCACTTCCTCATACCTAATATACAGATTTCAAGGCAGAATCTGTATTCTTTTGATCCCCAATGCCACATCCAGCTTCATATCATTTAATTCTTAAACTAAAACTCTTCATTTGAAGCTGCTAATGACATCCAATTGCCTCTCACCACACTCTCATTACCCAATAATTTTGGTGCCTGGCACACAGTCCACTTCTCTTCCACTTCCTGCCATCATTTAACACCTTAATCTAATAGTTCCTAAACTCCTAAACCTAACCTCCTAAAATCCAGTGACTTTCAGGTCGGTCCACTTCTGACCTTTTATTCCAGTGACTGTTGGATCCAGTCCCTATGACTACTCACTGAACTTTGTCAAGATCTGGGGTTGTGCCTACTTTAAAATTCTAAACTCTAGCTTCCATTATCCAACTTTAACCCATCTTCCTTCACTTCTATCTATCAATCTCCTGCTCGTACTCTGACTGCTCCATGACCATATAAACATGCCCAATGACTCAGCCTTTGTCTTTTTCCTCAGTGACTCTGTCCCTCTGGTCCTATTACCTTCCTTGTATATGACCATATGGTCTATCACCTCAGCTGTATCTCAAGAACACCGGAAACTTCTTTAGTACTTTTTCCTTTTTCTGAACCTGTCTTCAAACCCCAAAACATACATCAGTCTAATCACATCTCCTCTATTCCTACACCAGGATAACTTTCAAATAGAATTGTGAATGTCATTACAAATGAGACTTGGGCCCTCAGTTATTTCTGACAATCCCTTCACTCACTGCTAGTCAGGTACTTTTCCCTGTTCCATGCTCTTACGCTACACATTCACACTTCTTATTAGTCAACTTCATCTGAGACATTCCATCAGTCCCTTAAAGCCAACTGGTCCAAAACTAAAGTCAGTCTTATCCTCCTCCTATATTCCCTATCTCAGTTAACCTTATGGGATCCCAGAATATTACCTAATCAATTACATAAGAGTCACCCCAACTCTTCTTTATTCTCCAAATTCAATCAATGATCATATCCTCCCAACCTCTTCTGTTTTCCATCCCTCCCTTTATCTTTCCCAGCAGGACCTTTGTCCTAACCTTGTAATTGACCTCTTTTTTCATTTCAGCCTGATATGTTGTCCTCTGCTTTTTACTTAGGATTCATTCCAAATTCTTTAGACTAGCACAGAAGGCTGAAGATGATCCAGCCCCTATCTAGTCTTGACCATACATTTCTTAAAGATTGTAACCATATCTCTTTCATCTCTGCATTTATTTAGCATCATGTCTTCATTTTTGCATTTAACATTGAATACTAGACGTAGTAGTTATACATGTTAAATAAAGGAATTGGTCAATATTTATGTCACTGTTCAAGGTAATTAATAGATGTCATAATCATGGTAAGACCAGAGAAGATACCGGGATCATATATTTTTTTAAATAACACTTTTGTCCTGCTCTGGTGGTGTAAAATATGTGTTTCTGTTGTTAATGGTTCTTTATATACCTCTCTGGTAATTAAGACCCAACTATAGTTGATAGTACCCGACTACAGTCTTACTTAACTTTTAAAACTTTATAACATCCTATGCCAGATAATGATGGTATATTCTTCAGGTCTAGATGAAAGTAAAGGATTACTCACTCAAAATTAGAAGTTAAAATAATGAACTTAATATAGAATGAGCCCTATTATATTCAAGATAACAAACACCCTGAAGCAATAGTTAGGGATGATAGACATTAATTTTTGTAAATCATCCAATTATGCATAATTTCATGCTAATCTCAATGATACCATTTTTCTTTTGGCATGCATTACTCAAATAGAAACACCCCAATAATTGGGTATAAAAGCCCAAAGAAACCATCAGTACACAATACTCTGTTCTCCTTTGAAGTTACAGCTGTCCACAGACGAGGCGAACGTTTCTCATACTACTATGTCTCTCCGATTTTCTAGTGGGTCCAGGCGTATTTGCTTATGGTCTGGAACTGGATCTGTCAGACCACCCAGTGGAGGTGCAGGTTTTGCAGGTAGCAATGCATGTGGCAGCTCTGTTGCTGGAAGTGGATTTTCCTGTGCTTTGGGAGGGGGCTTGGGCAGTGTTTCTGGTGGGAACCATGCTGGTAGTGCCCTTGGAAATGCTGCTTGTGCCGGCTTTGCTGGAAGTGAAGGGGGACTCCTCTCTGGGAATGAGAAGGTGACCATGCAAAATCTTAATGACCGCCTGGCATCCTACCTGGATAATGTACGTGCTCTGGAGGAGGCCAATGCTGAACTAGAGAGAAAAATCAAGGGTTGGTATGAAAAATACGGTCCTGGATCGTGCCGTGGACTTGATCACGACTACAGCAGATATCACTTAACGATCGAAGATCTTAAAAATAAGGTGAGAAATCACAATTTTGGTACTATTCCGAGTATTTACAACTAACAATTACCTAACAAGAAGCATAGAATTACAATAGGAAATGCTTCATAACTGTTACCTGTAATTTATATTGCATTTACTAATTATTTATTTTGATAAATTATTCTTCCTAGTAGTCAAAAATAGGCACTTTAATTCATGAATTTCAATGTAGCTTAAGTGTTACTAATTCCATTATTGTTTATTTTGAAATATATTCATTGATAAGAAAGTATCATATTCTAAGTTATATGAGTATAGAGAAGAAACGAAACCATATCTGTAATTTTTATAAGTTAAATTTTAAGCATTTTGGTTGTTACTGAAGGAAGTCAGATTTTTATGCAAAAACTTAATTGTGTAGCACTTTTTATTTCCTGAATAATAAATTATATAAAAGCAGACTTATTTGCTGTGTTCTCCCTTTTGATTTCTTCTAGATTATCTCTTCCACTACTGCTAATGCTAACGTCATTCTGCAGATTGATAACGCTCGACTGGCTGCTGATGATTTCCGGCTAAAGTAAGTGATAGAAAATAATCATGCTCTAGAAAAAGTTTCCTATCTATTTTATTTGTTAAATAAAATTTTCAATTTCAATTTCATGCCAAGTAGAATAAACTATAGCCTAAGAGATTGAAGGAAGTAACACATGTTATAATACTATAATACGATACAAAGCATGTTATAATGTTTCCATCAGCTATCCTCAGAATTTCTACATGTTCATTATGTTGTTGGGACAAAATATCAATGTATTTCTATGCCTGCTTAGCACACTGCCGAGAATAAAGTAGATGTTTGTAAATTATTTGTTAACTAAGTAAAAATATTAAGATAAAATTCTAAAGAGATATATTGTGATTTAATTGGCATAGGCCATTGGAATTTGTGTGACTAAATATCTGCAGATTATCCTGCACAGAATTGGGTGAGTAGAGTGGAGAAGGGCTTTCTTTTGTATATTTTCATGATATTTAGAGTCCTAATTCAATTTTTAACTTTCTGTTGAGGTTTTATTTTTCCATCTCTTGTGGTAGTCTCAACCTGTGCTGATATTCATTTAATGCCTCCCAAGGTATGAAAATGAGCTCGCCCTTCATCAAAACACAGAGGCCGACATCAATGGGCTACGGCGAGTCCTGGATGAACTGACGCTCTGCAGGACCGACCAGGAGCTACAGTACGAATCCCTGAGTGAAGAGCTGACGTATCTCAAGAAGAACCATGAAGAGGTAGGAGAAGCTTTACTTCTAGTCACATCACAATGCTGTACATTTTAAGTCTGTTGAGGGGAACCATTAAATTACAATAGGAATTCATGCTCATTATAATAATTCAAACAATGCCATGGCATGTAAAGAAAGAATTTCATTTCTCCCACTCTGCCCTTCTAATCTCATCGCCCAAGCTAATAAATGTTAACAATTTGATCTGTAGCCTTCCAGTTTTTAGACTGACATAATAGTCTTTCCTTCTGAATAATAATACATTCATTTTGTATTAATGCAATCATTTTTCTTTTCACTATATTATTTCTTCTATTCACATAGACTTATCATGAGGTCAATCTTCTCACAAAAGATCTCTCTGACCAGGAAGATGTTAATGTTTTCTCTACTTAATGAGTCTGGGTTTACGTTAATGTTGAACCCTGCACAATAATAACCCCATTATTTGTCATATAACACCAAGGAACTTCCCTAAGAAAACTATTATCCCAAAAGTAATTGCAAAGTCTCCAAAACCATGGATGACAAATTTTCAGAAAACAACTTAAGACAGGATATGTGTGCCTCATCATTGGTTAAAAATGGCTAAAACACCAAATCTACTTGCCCCAAAGAAGAAAATTATGGGAGAGGGAAAGAGAAGGGAAAATTTCAAAAGGAAAAATGAAAATAAAAGAGAAACGGGAGAGGAAAGAGTGTCCCAGAGCAGAGGCCTGGAAAAGTCGGGCCACCCAAGAATATTAGCAGGAAAGTGAAAAAGTAACCCATGCATTACAGAGGAAAAAAAACAGTCCCAGAAAAGAAGACATAGCAACCACAGGTGTCTGGCCAGGGTGGGGTCAGGATCGCAGCAGGATTCATTGTCCTCCTTAAAGACACACTAACCAAAAGAAGGTGCCTCTGAATGTACTGAGGGTAAGAATAAGAGCCACTCAAATGTCAACTCCTGAGAGTGTCATACCTACCACACTCACCAGTGACCAGCGTCCCTAGGATAACTTCAAGCAATTCAATTTTCAAATTTTTATAACACCAGGAATTTTTCTTCACATGAACTCTTACACAAAACCCCCAACATATGGAAATAATCAGTGTTCTCCTTGGGCAATGTAAACCTTGTGCTCTTGGTGGATACTGGAAAGCCACTGATCTAAGGTCATAAAAATATGGTTCAAGAAAGCAGAAACACCAACCCATCAAAAGCAGGTACAAATGAAAAAGGTCAACTACCTAAAGAGCTAAGTGCAAATCACTGATAGGTTGATTTGTCCAGAAATCCTTTCTTTGACTGGGTCAGACTACTTAATGATTCCACTTGGGACATATCCTAGCACACACAGGCTGTAGAGCGTAGTTGCTAAGAGCAGACACAATGGAACCAGAGTACCTATCGTGTTCAAATCGCAGAGTGTTTGAATCCCAGCCTTTTAAAGTACTAAGAGTCTTGGGTGATTACTTTAACCTCTCTGTGCCTCAGTTCCCCAATCTGTAAAATAAAATAAGTCTAATAATAGTACCTACCACATAGAGATGCTAAAAGAAGTGAATGAGTCAATGCACGTAAACTGCTTAGCACAATGCCTGGTATTAACACGTTAGCTGTTGTCCCTCAGATGAGAGTTCCACGAGGGGCAGGGATTTTCGTTTTTCCCACGGCTCCCATCCACAACAGCGCTCCCTGACATTTAGTCAATGGCTTTGTGCTTAATAACTCTCTGGTCTTTGTAGCCCCTTCTCATCGAAAAGAATAGAACACTTCTTTGGAGATGTTGTGACTGTTGTTCGTTGTGGGGTTGGTTGTGGTTGTTTTGATTAACCGATAACTAAGGGAACAGATGATTGGCACGCCGATGGATCGAATAAGTCCGTTTAAAAAAAAAAGTCTTGTGCCTTGAAGTGTACACTCGAAACTAAAGCACAGACTTTGAGATGTAAATAACACGTTAGGAAATTTCTCAGCCGGCAGGTGAACATAAAGGGCGCCTAAAGTCAGGCTCATCTTTCGCTCCAGGAAATGAAGGCCCTACAGTGCGCCGCGGGGGGCAACGTGACTGTGGAGATGAACGCGGCGCCCGGCGTGGACCTCACGGTCCTGCTGAACAACATGCGGGCCGAGTACGAAGCCCTCGCGGAGCAGAACCGCCGCGAGGCGGAGGCCTGGTTCCACGAGAAGGTGAGGGCCGCGCACCCAGCCCTGCCCACGCCCCCCGGTGGGGACAGACCCGGTTAACCCCTTCGCGCCCGGCCTTGCAGAGTGCCACCCTGCAGCAGCAGATCTCCGACGACGCGGGCGCGGCCACCTCGGCCAGGACCGAGCTGACCGAAATGAAGCGCACCCTGCAGACCCTGGAGATCGAGCTGCAGTCCCTTCTGGCAACGGTAGGTGAGAGAGCAGGTCAGCCTGGATCTCGTGATGCTAAACGGTCAAACTGAAACTCTTCCCTTTTTCCCTGTTACAGCTTTACCTACAAACACTTCACAGAGGGAGCAAGAAAGACAGGGAGACACTCAGAAAGAGAGACAGACAGAGCTTTCTTCCTCCCTGAGGTCGCGGAGGAGTTCGTTCCTGGCAGGTGCCCCGTGTCCATGTCATGAACTAGTTCCTTCCCCCAGGTCATTCGTCTCAGCCCTGAGCAGCACGCAGGTGCAGTATGGCTCCATCCGAAAATTAAGTGGCAGGCCTACAGTGTCAGGCGGCCATGCAAGGCCAAGCTAGTGTCACCAGGATTTCCTACTAGTGATGAAAGCCTATTAGAAGCCACTTTGTGCTTTTCATGGGGCAGAGGAAAAGAGGGTACGTATCTGATCGATAGGAGCACCATCCATCAGCCTCTTCACCCCGTGTCCAGGGCAGAGGGCCCATCCTCCTACACACCCCCAGAGCCACGCCAATTACTTCAGAGGTTACCATGGAAACAACCCAGGACGAAAGCCAGCTTCCTTTCTGGAGTGTGAGCTGGCAGTACCCAAAACGCTTGATTTTGAAAATTACCGGCATGTACCGTGGCCCAAGGAGTCCCTGTCTGCGTCAAAGGTTTCCTACTCCCTGAGGACACCAGGTTGTAACACACAGCAAGAGCCACTATTATACAAATGAGTACAGTGAGCCAAGAAAGAAAACATGACTCAAAACAAAAGGAAGATTATTTTGGGTTAGCCACCCTAAAAAGGCGCGGTCCTTTCTTACCGTACATATGGTATTTAGATTGGAGACTTGTTTTACCACTGATTAACCCCAACTTAATTAGTGTGCCCCTCTTCTCCTCACTCTTGCCACCACTGCTGGCAGGTACCGGAGACCCTCCTTGCCTCTTGGAGCTCCTGGAACCCTTCTCTCTTCCCCATTCCCTTCTTTCCTACAACTAGAACCCTGAGGACCCGTTCCTAATGCTCTACCCTGAGCACCAATCCTCCTTCTCATTTCATTAAAGGAAATAAATTCCTGAGTTCTCAGATCAATCAGAATTTAAGCATTTTCACATAGAAACAATGGTGTTAGAAAGTAGTTAGGTTCTCTTAGCAGCCGGTAGTACTATAGTTTGAGTCATGAGATAATCCACAATCAAAAGCCCATTTTAACACACAACGTAATGAATTATAGAATAATGGTGGCATAGAACTTAACTTCCGTACCTGAAACACTTTTGTCATAAGATGAATTCTAAACACAATCTCCTATAGTTTAGGACACAAATCATGTGTAAGTTGGGAGTTGTCTAAATGTAGAAAGGTTTCATATGCTTCCCGTAGCATTCAAACTCCCAAGTTCACCCTGTCCTCTTTCTATTAGGTCTATTAGGTTGGTGCAAAAGTAATTGTGGTTTAAAAGGTTAAAAATAATTGCAGAAACCACAATTACTTTTGCACCAACATATTACAAGCCAAGCTTTAGAGCAGAAGACTGTGAGATAGAGATGCTGTCCCTTCTGCTTTAATAAGACCGGGTCTTATATTAGGTTTTGCTCCAAAAGACACATTAAGGCTTATGTTCAGGGGATATCCTAAAAAAAATCATGCTAGGGCTTGTTTTCTGGTTAGGTCTTATTTGGGGGGAAACATGGTAGTAACCTTAAAAGGAAGACCACATGAAGACACCTCATCAGGAAAATTAAAGGTTAAACAGCCAAGCACACAGCTCACTGACGTCCTGCCACTTGCTGCCTCACCCTCCACATTACCATCCTGCTCACCTTCCACTCCGTTGTCCCCAGAGAACCCAGCACCACCCATGTAATGTACCGGTCAGCCTGCTGGACCCAAGGTTTGCCTGTTGTGACGAATATTTTATAACTCCCTTTTTACAATCCTAGAATGAAGTCAATAGATAATATAATTAGCAATACACACACCAAAAAATGCAAAACCAGTGTAATGGCATAACTGCAATAAAAAGGGAAAATAAAACTATTTTTAAATAATATATTTTCTATGTAAATACTGGGCCCAACTACTACTAGCACATATAGTGAAAGAGACAGAGGCTTACACATTCCTTTGATAAGTAAGTTTTATTTTAAACAATGTAAGATCAGGAGCTGCTCCACACAACAAGCAAAGGAAAATGAAAGAGTGGAGTGGGGGTGGATACTCGGATAATAACCAATATCAGAAGAAGTAATAACCACCCAGATGTGTTTATATATGATAAAGGGAAAGAGGAAAATGACTTTAATTGAAGTAGGGAATCACATGACAAGACAAATTACAGACTACGGAAGTGGAAATGAGGAGGTATAATATTCATGAGTAGTGTTGAAATAATGACTTGTACTATGTTGTGAAATATATCTCTTGTCTTGAAATCTCGCCCCTGTTAAGGCATTCATTCGATCTCCAGTGCTTAAGAAAAGGCCTTTGATTGACAATTAAAAATTGAGGACGGATTAGAAAAAGAAACAACAACACAAAATTTCTTAGAACAGTGGTGGGGATAGTAGCAGAATAAGATCGAGAAAAAACAAGCAACCCAAAAATAAATATGTAATTTTATAATTTTGCTACCCCCCAAAAGTATTTTCTTTTGATTTCTTATTGTGTTACTCCAAAAAAAGTGTTTTAATGTATAGGTTGGTCAAAATATGGAATTTTACCTAAATATCATGAATGTCCATTGGAACATTCAAAAGTCTTGTGGGAAGAGGGTTATTTATCCCATGTCAGGTCGTTCCGTGTGCCTGGCCCCTACCAAAACTTGTCCAGGGAGCGGCACTGCCTTTTGCTTGGAAACACTGGTCTACATAGTTTCCAAAGTGGCATCATCCCTTGCTCTGACATCTTTTATGTCCTCAGAAACAATCCCTGGAGTGCTCCTTGACAGAGACCGAAGGCAACTACTGTGCGCAGCTGGCCCAGATCCAGGCTCAGATCGGGGCCCTGGAGGAGCAGCTGCACCAGGTCAGAACTGAGACCGAGGGTCAGAAACTGGAGTACGAGCAACTCCTGGACATCAAGGTCCATCTGGAAAAAGAAATTGACACCTACTGCCACCTGATAGATGGAGATGGAAAGTAAGTAACACTATTTGAAAATCCAGTTCTACCGGTGCCTGTCTTAAACCACAACCATCCACTCACTGCCCACTCCCCTTCCATGCCTTCCAAGCCTTTTCTTATTCCTGCAGTAGAAAAGCATGTCCACCTCTTGCCCCTGCAGTCATCTTTTCCATATTTTGTACATCACTGCCTCTCTCTCATCTGCCTTGGATGACCCCAGTCAACCCTGCAGAAGCCCCCATTTATCATCCATGTCAATCACTGTGGCATTTAAGTATTTAAATACTGTGGGTATCAAAATTCTCCCCACCCCACCTCCCAGGTTTTATCCATCTTTCAGTTCATTCCTAATATCATTGCTGCCCTGAAATAAACGTACTCTGCACAAACCCTCAGGATCTATATGTAAATATATAAATATGTATGAATATATATGAATATATAAATATATAAATATATATATCCACCTTAACTTTTAAATTCTTGGGTTTAAAAAGTCGAATGGAAACAAGATTGTTTCATATCCTCTTTTTCCATAACATGTAATTACTTTTAGCTCTTGCACAAAAAAATGCTAATATCTTTCTTCATAAAAAACTATTACAAGATCTGTTTTTGGCATATAAAGTTCACCTTGAATTCATGTTCACCTATTGATTCAGTGAATATTTCTCAACTGATAAAAAGAAACGTTAAAAAAATAAACTATTTTTGTTTGTTTGTTTACAGCTCATGCTCCAAATCAAAGGGCTTTGGATTAGCAAGCTCAGGGAATTCAACTAAAGGTAATAAAATCTAGTTCTATTTCTATTGCAGCACTACATTACATTTTACATTAATGGTAATCATGCACCATGGTAACAGTCTATATTCAAGCAATTTTAAGTAAAGTGTTTGGAACTTATAGTATTATTTTGAATGGATGAAACTACGCCAAAATATTATTATAAATCTATACTTCTCCCTCATCAAAAATGCAAATAATATATTACAACCAGCAGTGGAACTCATTGTCATGTAATCTTTTAGGTTGAATATGTGTATTCACATATGTTTTGTTTCTAGATTTACCCAAAACCACACTGGTAAAGACGGTGGTTGAAGAGATAGATCAACGTGGTAAAGTTCTTTCATCGAGGATTCACTCCATTGAAGAAAAGACATCTAAACTGACCAATGGCAAGACAGAACAAAGGGTTCCTTTCTAGCTGTCATGTTTGAGAAAGGAATAATGTGGGGAAATATCCTGTACAACTGCATTATTCTAAATATCAAGGAGATAATAAAAATACTTTCTACCCTTTAAGACAAGTTACTTAGCAAAAATACCTGTTTTCTTCATTAACTTTTACAGGAAGTTGGGTGTTTGTTTTCAAATAAATAGAAAAGTTGATGTGCACTCATTTCCATTCATTCATGACTAATAATTATTTGTGATTTTTTTCTGTCTGATTCACTTATGAAACATATTTTAATTGCCTTTCACTATAGTTTTGAATAATAACCAATACCACATGGCATTTAAATATTAAACATTACTAGGCATAATCTTTAAATCTCACTATTCAAATTTTTTTACATAAGTATAGTTGGTATACAATATTATATTGGTTGCTATGTTAGCTTCAGGTGTAGAATATAGTGATTTGGCATTTTTATACCTTACTATGTGATCACCCCACTGATTCTAGTAATCATCTGTCACCATGCAAACTTATCACAATATTATTGACTATATTCCCTTTCCCCTTTTCACCCACCTCCGCACCTCTCCCTTTTGACAACTATCCCTTTGGTCTCTGTTTCTATGAGTCTGTTTATGCACGGGCAAATCTTGAATATTTCAGAAATTCTCCTGTGATTGAGAAGTCTCGCCCGTAGATGGCACATTCCTAGTATTTTGCCCTTGATCCTATCTCAAGCTCTTCTAGAGATCTAGATACTTCCCAGGATACCACTCCCCTTATAATCAGGATGATCTCTGGAAAGATCCACAGCAATAAGCCTCATGTTAATGACTATTTTTCTAAGCAAAGATCAGCAAACTTTCTGCCAAGGCCCAGACAGTAAATATTTCAGGCTATGGAGGCCATAAGTTCTTTATTTCAACTACTCAACTCTACCATTGCAGCAGAAAGCAGCTATAGACAATAGATAAATGAATGAGCTTGACTGGGTTCCAATAAAACTTTATTTATGGACAAAAATTTGGATTGCAAATAATTTTGACAAGTCACGAAACATTCTTCTTTTGATTTTTCAATCATTTAAAAATGTAAAAACCATTCTTAGCTCATGGACTGTAGAAAAACAGGTGGCAGACCAAATTCAACCTACCAATACTTTTTCTAGAGCTTAAAATCTCATGAGGTTGATGAACACCATGGTTATTGTGTCTTTCTATGTTCTATATCAAATATGTGGTAGGGATTTCCAACAAACATGAAATTCCCTACCTAAAGGAGAGCAGTTTTCCTATTTCTCTAATATATGGAATTCTAATGAGAAGCCCCAATGAAGGCAGGAATTCAACCCAATAACTCAACAGTTACATGGGAGTTGTAATAAATGGTGAAGTATAGAATATTTACAAAATTTTGAGCCAAAAGTCATCAAATGAAGCAAATACTAGAAATTCATGGGGAAATAACTTCCCAAATATACAATGTATGAAGCCAGATACATAATTTGCAGGGCTCAATACTAATTAAAAATGTAGAGTCCCTGGTTCAAAAATCAGGAAAAAGGTGCCATTAATGACATTAAAATATAAAGTTTTTTTCTTTCTTCTGCAGTTATATTCTCAAATTGTCATGGTTCTAAGTAAATAAAAATTAAAAATGTAAGTTATTGGCATACATTTTACCATTCATTCTTACATTGTGCAACGCCTATTTTAAATCCAAACATACAACCATTTAACTTGTATATAGAATCACCAAAATTACACAATTCATATTCTGTAGCTCAAACATGCATACCCAGTTCAACAATTAAGTTCGTGAACTTTCCACCGTGTGCTTACAAGGTGGAAAGTTCGCGAACTTAATTGTCAGACTGATGTATTTTGTTCTTACCAAAACTGTGAGAACACTGCACCAAACAAACTGTTTTTTACTTCTTTATATGCTCACAGTCTACCAACACTCTCCACTGGTGACTTACTGGTAAGTAAGAAAAGACAAGAAAAGGAACTGTGGGTGACCCTAGCTTTCTATGCCATTTTCAGAAGTGGTCGACTAATACAGGAATGTAACACAAGAAAGTATATGACAAGGTTTCTTGATCATTCGTGTTTCTTAGAATATCATTGCCTTCTTTCTGTGTTCAAAACAAGTTCCATTTGAATGGAGCACCTGGCCCTCTTTGGGTTGTCAGAGACCCTGTTTACCAGGTCATAGACATATTTACTCACTTTGTGCTCGCTTTGAGGCTCACTGAATGCCTGCAGATCATGGGTCCACCAGAATGCTGTGCACATGGACATTGCATATGTTGCATGCACTTAGGCAGTCAGAGACAACTGCAGACAAACATTTGTCATATAGACTCCGCTGCTCACTGACCTGCCCCATTGCACCACTGGACTTCACTTACAAGACACAAGTTTAGAGATAAAATTATTAAGAACATCAAAATGACAACAGAAAAGCAGTAAACCAAGTATGAGGACCTTCTGAACATGACAATTTTGAAGGCGCTATTTACTGGAATCATGCATGGCTTCCACGGCTGTTGAGAAATCCAGCGCCATCCTAATTTTCCTGTCATTGGATATGTGCTGTTTTTCCTTCTGACACTTCAAGTGTTCTCTTTTTCTCCTTGTGTTTCTGACATATCTTAAACATGTGACTTGTCAGGTTTTTTTCTTTTTTTTCATTTATTATGCTTGGTTCTTGGTGATCTCTTTCAATTTAGAAGCTCAGTCCTTTAGTTCTGAGTAATACTATAGACTATGTTTATAAAATAATTTCTTCATCATTTTTCCCTTTTCTCTTTTTGAAAAATGCACTAACGGTTGTTCCTCTTGGACCCAGTCTCTAATTTTCTAATCTTTTCTTTTATCCATCTTTTTATCCTTTGTTCTTCTGTTAGGGAGATTTTTTAAAGTTTATTTTCCAATCCCTCTATTGAAGGTTTATTCTGGAAGTTGATTTTTAATTCTAAGAGCTTTCTCGTGTTCTTCTGTTCAATTTTAATGATATTCTATTCATGTTTCAAATATGCAGTGCTTTATTACTTCTAAGAATATTAATTATAGGTATTAATAGTTTTTTGTTTAAAGTTTTCTTGAGCTTTCTTTATTGTCCCTGAGTGTTATTTTTCGCTTCTTTCTTTGAGTTGTTTTTTCAGTATATGGTGATCTTTGAAATTCTGTTTAAGAATAAAGCTTTAGGTAGTACCCTCAGTGGTCCCCCAGATTTTCTCTGCTTCATCAGTGTTTGGACAGAGCAGACCCAGGGATGCCCCTTCTTTCAGCTTCCAGTCGCAAACCTCAGAGCCATCTCAGCCATCCTCGGCCTCCAAGTCCAGTCAACACCATTTTTTTTTAAGCTTAACTCCTTATTGCTGAGCAACCATGAGCTCCAAAGTTGGTCAGAATTATTCCACCAAAGTGGACGCCATTGTCAACCACTTGGTCAACTTGCACCTCCTACGTTTACCTCTCTCTGGGCTTCTATTTTGACCACAATGATATGGCTCTGGAAGTGTGGGCCACGTAGTCTGCAAGTTGGCCAAGGAGAAGTGCAAGGGTGCTGACCATCTCTTGAAGATGCAAAACCAGAATGGTGGCCGTTCCCTCTTCCAGGACCTACAGAAGTCTTCTCAAGATGAGTGGGGTAAAACTCAGGATGCCATGGAAACCGCCATGGTCATGAAGAAGAACCTGAATGAGGCCCTTTTGGATCTGCATGCCCTGGCTTCTGGCAGCACAGACCCCCATCTCTGTGACTTCCTGGAGAGCCACTTCCTAGGTAAGGAGGCACAATTTATCAAGAAGATAAGCCTGACTAACCTCCGCAGGCTGGCTGGGCCCCAGGCTGAGCTGGGTGAGTATCTCTTTGAAAAGCTTACCCTCAAGCACAACTAGGAGCCTTTGGAGTCCAGAGGCCTTTAAGGGAACCCTCTGCATCCCCCTGGTGTTGAGCTTCTGCCAGAGCCTCTCCCTGAAACCACTAGGCCTCCTTCTAACTAACCTGGAGCTCTCTCCCATGCCATGAACCAAACTGAAACAACGAAGCTTTTTGCAGGAAAAAAAGAAAAGTGAGGCTTTAAATATTTGGAAGCTCTGTGCCTGCATGTATTTCACTCCAGAGTGGTTATGTGGTGAGATTTCTTTTGTGGGAAACACTCAAATACCTGTATCTGAAGGTCTTTTTTTATTTAAGATTCTACAACTTCCCTAGAGAAGAACCCAACAACCAAAGCTGGCTACATAATTTGCTGGGCCTAGTATATAATGAAAATTCTGGACCCCTTGTTCAGAAGTCACAAAAAAGTTCAGTTAGAGGTACTAAAACAAATATTTTTCTTTAGAAATATTCTATTACTTAGAACATAGAAGTAATATTGACATATATATAATGTTAAACTTATTAACCTACAAATTGCAAAAAATAACATTTTTATATCATTTTATACAATACAATAAATTATAATGCTTTATTAATGTGACCTCTTGAATAACCAACAGATTTTTCTGGCTCGCTTTTCTGCAAATTCACTTATTAGGTCATGAAAATTTATATTTTCAGCAACTTCATTTCAATCCATATAATTGAAAGTGAACAGTCATTCTTGGCAAAGATTTCAAATAATCTCAAATGGAAAGAACAACATGAACAAAGACCAAAAGGGAGTGACAGGAGACTAAAAAAATAAAAGAAGGGACAAGTAAGTTAGGTAGAAACTACATCAAGAAGAGTCTTAGGGGCCAGCCCGGTGGCTCAGGCGGTTAGAGCTCCATGCTACTAACTCTGAAGGCTGCCGGTTCGATTCCCACATGGGCCCATGGGCTCTCAACCACAAGGTTGCCAGTTCAATTCCGCAAGTCCCACAAGGGATGATGGGCTCTGCCCCCTGCAACTAAGATTGAACACGGCACCTTGAGCTGAGCTGCCGCTGAGCTCCCTGATGGCTCAGTTGGTTGGAGCACGTCCTCTCAACCACAAGGTTGCCAGTTTGATTCCTCGACTTCCACAAGGGATGGTGGGCTGCGCCCCCTGCAACTAGAAAAACGGCAACTGGACCTGGAGCTGAGCTGCGCCCTCCACAACTAAGACCGAAAGGACAACTTGAAGGTGAATGGCACCCTCCACAACTAAGATTGAAAGGACAACAACTTGACTTGGAAAAAAGGCCTGGAAGTACACACTGTTCCCCTTCCCCAATAAAATCTTTAAAAAAAAATTAAATATTTAAAAAAAAAAAAGAAGAGTCTTAAATGTCAGGCAAGGGGCTTCATCTAGCTTATAGTTGAACTAGAGGAGAGAAAGGGAAGAAATATTTACTACATATTATTGACAACCATAATTGCTTTACGTACTTAACCACCCTTTAATAACCTCACAACACGAGGACTAATGTTTCCATCTTAGAAATGAAAACCAAGCCTCAGAGAGAATGAACTTTGCATTGGTCCCACAACTGGAAAATGGCAGAACTGGGATATGAATGTTCCTATCACTGATTCAAGAGTCCACGTTCTTTCATAAATGGTGTTGTATTTCAGGAATGATACTTTGGCAGCCACCTGCCTAATGACCATAATGGAAAGAAAAAAGACACGAAACCAGAAATCCAATTAAGGTTCTAATAATTGAGATGAAAGAAAATGACAGTGTCAAGGAAACTAGAAAAGAGAAAAATGCTTCAAGAGACACTCCTGAAGTAGATTCAATAGGACCTACTGACTTGTTTGATGTGGGCTATAGAAAAATGACAGTAGTAATCTTAAGCATGACTCAAGGTAATTCCACTAAGTAATGAAGAAAGATGTAAAAGATCAAATTTTGATGCAAAGGTAATTGCATGTTGAGTTGGAAGTCATGACTGAACATCCAAGTAGAAATGTCTGGAAGGCATAGTAAGGTGTGGGTCTAGAAAGGGGAAGAGGCCAGTGCTGAAGATGTATATTTAGAAACAATTCACATTGAGCCAGAGCCACAAGAAAGGATGAGATCACCAAGGGAGAGTGTGTAGAAATCAAGAACACCAAGCACAAAACTGTAAGGAATGGCAAATTGTAGAGCATAGAGAAAGAAAGGAAAGGAGCAAATGGAGATGCTGAAGTATTCTCAGAGAGGAATGGTTTAACACTCAGTAAAATTGGGGTGGTCAGTATCAAAAGTATCTAAAAGGATGTAGGAGAATAAATATGAGAACTAATGACTGAATTAGAGATGTCTGGTAACTAGCAATCTTTGAGAGCTTATTTTCATAAAGTGGTGGAACCAAAAGTCAGTAGTGAGTAGGAACTAAAAAGTGAAGGAAGTGAATGCAGCAAATTTTTCTAGAAATAATGAAAGGAAAAAATGTAAAAATACAAGAAATCTAGAAATAGAATGGGAACATACAGGCCATAGTCTAGTCCCTTCATTTTACAGATGTGGAAGTTGAGGCCCAGAAAGTTTAACCAATTCCTTTACTTAGCCTGGTTAGCAGCAGAGGTTAGACAGAAAACTAGTAAAGATAAAATGGTAACTCAGTAGGAATGAGAATCAAGGAAAGCCTTTCTGTCTCCAAAGAAGAGTCCATTTAACTCCTCAGTTTTCCTTTAGGACCTGCTCCTTCTTCTCCTACCACAAGCCCATTGTCTCAAAATGATTTTCAATATGTCTGAATGAAAGATCATATGATTCACAGAAAACTATAACTATGATACCTCACTTGCTGGGGGGAAAAAAATAGTGTTGGTTTGATCAAAGGGAAGAGAAATTTGTCTATCACACTTTTTTCCCCCCCACACCTTTCTATTCTTATAGGAATTTTATAGTCCTGAAGCCTGGAAGACAGGAAGCCTTACTCATCCTAAATTTGAAATGCATCACTATAATAATCTTGATAATAGTCCTCCCTGTCCCATTTCGGAGATAACAAATAACCCCAAGGTAACTATCCACCTACAGAAATGGACACAGTAGGGTAAAGACATTCATTTAAAAAAAAAAAAGGTCACCCAATTATGAATAATTCATGATGAGCTGGCAAACACCTTTTGCTATGGGTAGCAAAGTTCATCAAGAAACACCCTGGTAACGAGTATATAAAGACGACCTGGACTGTTTGAGCAGGCCATTCGCCATCAGAGCTTGACTCCAGGCACAAGCACTGCAGTCTGGACACTATGTCTGTGCGCTTTTCTTCTGCATCCAGACGCCTTGGTTCTTGCCAGGGCGTCGGCTCTGTGCGGCTGTCCAGTGCGGGAGCCGGAAACACAAGCGGTGTGCCAGGCTTTGGCAGCGGCTTCTCTTGCGCCTTTGGGGGGAGCTCATCTGCAGGAGGCTATGGCCCGGGGCTGGGCGGGGCAAGTGCTTCCTGTGCTGCCTTCCTTGGGAACGAACATGGCCTCCTCTCCGGCAATGAGAAGGTGACTATGCAGAACCTCAACGACCGCTTGGCCTCCTACCTGGAGAATGTGAGAGCCCTGGAGACGGCCAATGCAGAACTAGAACAGAAGATCAAGGGCTGGTACGAGAAATTTGGGCCTGGTTCTTGCCGCGGTCTTGAGCATGACTACAGCAGATACCTCCCGATAATTGACGACCTTAGGAACCAGGTAAGAAACACGATGTCCTAGGGTGATACCTGTAAGAGTATTTAGCCACGCGCACACACAAATGTATAAGCTTTCACACCCAGCAGAGCTTTGCTCTACCTTCTAATTTTCAGTAGTTCATCATTAACATTAAAATTCTAATCTTTGAACGTGCCTCGCCTAGCCATCTGGCATGAGGTGTGCATATCTATGCTTTTAATAATATTAAAATATCAAAAACTTCTAAGTGTCTCCAGCTGCATATTTATGAGCTTTTCCATGGAAAGGATTTTTTATGGGTGGGGTGAGGAGTAAAAGAGGCCATTCTTAAATTTCCCATTTTCAAAATAATCATCTTATGAGTAGAGACAGAGTGCTAGAAATAATTACTGGCATTTCGTAGGTGACTTTTTTCAAGGAAATTTGAAATTTTAAAAAACTATTTCCTCACTCTCAACTAACTCTCCAATTATCAGATAATTTCTGCAACTACCAGTAACGGCAGTGTTATCCTACAAAATGATAATGCAAGACTAACAGCTGATGACTTCAGACTAAAGTAAGTAGAGCTGAAGAGAAACCCCCAAATTTATCTAAACATTTCACGCCTGTATTTAGGCTATTTGAGGTTGGCTCAATTCTTTGTTTTTATTTGTTTGTGTTACACTAAATGCCTATTAGAACAACTAGCTGAATTATAGCTTTTACTTTGGAAATTTGGGGACTGACGTGGATGAGTGCCAAGAACATACGAAAGAGAATTTTGAGTATCCCCATTCTCTTGCTTCAAAGCAATTAATTTACTGCATTATTGGCCATCTAACTGAAGTTTTTAGTACATTGTAACAGTTTGAACCTCAACATTTCATTCGAGTTTTATGATAACCTTAACAGTGATGTGACTAATGAAACTTTCAAATGTTTTCTAAGGTTTGAAAACGAGCAGGCCCTTCACCAGAGCGTGGATGCAGATGTCAGCGGTTTGCGCAGGGTCCTAGATGAGCTCACTCTGTGCAGAACCGACCTAGGGATCCAGCTAGAAACTCTGAGCGAGGAGCTGGCTTACCTCAAGAAGAATCACGAGGAGGTAGTTGCTCTGTCTCCCCCCATTTCGCAATCTGCCTTCCTCTCAAATTTAAAAAAAAATGAACTTCAGATGACAAATACAATGCTTTACATCACTATTCAGGAAAGAACTTGTCAGTTTCTCCACATGGCTTAGACTGTTTGAACATGTGTCTATTCATGCCTCCTAAAAGAAATCAACGCTTAAAAAAAAAGTTTCTAACTATTTGGATCATGTCTGTCTGGCTCCTTTAAAAATATTCAGATCCTAACATGGTTAAACAAAATTTTTCCAGGAAATGAAGGCTCTACAGTGCGCCGCGGGGGGCAACGTGAATGTGGAGATGAACGCGGCGCCCGGGGTGGACCTCACGGTCCTGCTGAACAACATGCGGGCCGAGTACGAAGCCCTCGCGGAGCAGAACCGCCAGGATGCGGAGGCCTGGTTCAACGAGAAGGTGAAACCACGCTAGGGCGAGCTTACTTGGTCCTGGTGCTGACGCCAGCATCACCCTAACACAACTCCTCACGTTTCAGAGCGCCTCGCTGCAGCAACAGATTTCTGACGATGCCGGCGCCACCACCTCAGCTCGGAATGAACTTACTGAGATGAAACGTACTCTTCAAACCCTGGAGATTGAACTTCAGTCCCTCTTAGCCATGGTAAGGAAAACTTACAAAAAGAAACAGAAAACGATTTGCTTTAGAAGTTGAGGGGGAAAATGTAAAGCGTTTTCTTCCACATGATAGTACTTATTTTCGTCTTTATCCACTAATTACTATGCTTGAAACAAGACATTTGCATTTTACACAGTCGAATCCTCTGTGCCTGAAAAGTATACCTAGCTGCCAATAATTATTAAACATTAGAAATTGTCAAATACAATTTTTTTGAGGTACTCAAAAAAGAAAACAGATTTTACCGCAAATCCTCTCTCCCGAAAGATCAAAAACCACAGTCCATGGAGTACAAAATTATGTTTATTCCCCTCCTACTTTCTTCACCTGGCATTCCTTTTGGCCACTTAATTAAGAGCACTTACAAGATCCTTTTAAGTGGCATAAACAAGAAGCAAAGTAGAGGCATGAAGGTTGCCTACAAAGCTAAACATGAATGATAATAATAATAATAATAATAACCTTTTTTATTAAGGGTTTGCCCAGCACTTTCACCCACATGAGTCCACAATAACCCTGGGGCTTGGGCAGGGCAGACTTTATAATTCATATCATTATTTCTGAAAGAAGAATCTGAAATTCAAAGAAGTTAAGCAGTTGGATACAAAGGAACCGGAACTTCTCCAAATTTTCTAACTCCCAAGTCTATACTTTTTCCACTATGGCTAGTAAACCTCCAAAGTTTATTTACTGAAGAGGCTATAAATGTATATAAAATTAGGACTTCATATTAAAATTCTTACAGATGAAAGAGTAAGACACTCCCATCTTTATTCCATGTAAAATTAATCTTTATTCTATGTAAAATTACAGCCAGCATCGCTCTGGGGGATAAACCCTATATAAACCCAGCTTGGATTCACAAGCCAATGAATCAAACTATTTAATGCTGAAAAAGGCCACTCTTTTCTTTGGGTCATTCTAATTTCTGGAAAGTATATGCACTTTACTACAGAATTCTTTTTTAAAGAAGAGCAATGATCCTCATGAGAAAAGGATGTAACATGATTAGAAATGAGTTAACAAAGTATAGGGGGACTTTTATTCCTGGGAAAAGTGGCAAATTGTGTCTGACTCTACAAACACAGGCCATACTGGTGGGCGGGAGGGAGGAGGGTCTTTAGACTGTGCCCTGTAAGGAAACAACTTCATCTTTGCTAACACTCCTGGGTATATGAGTAACATTCACCACCAACTGTGTTATTCTCAAATAGAAAATTAGTATGACATCTAATAATGGCAATAATTAATATTGAACAAGTGGAATCTTTCAGATAAGTGTGGTTGTTTGTGTTATGCAAGGATAACTCTCTTAAATATCTCTAAGTGCTTTGCCTTATTTTTAAACACTACTGGGACATTATTTTATGCTAAACTATGTCTTACTGATCCACAGAAACAATCCCTGGAGTGCTCCTTGACAGAGACCGAAGGCAACTACTGTGCGCAGCTGGCCAAGATCCAGGCTCAGATCGGGGCCCTGGAGGAGCAGCTGCACCAGGTCAGAACTGAGACCGAGGGTCAGAAACTGGAGTACGAGCAGCTCCTGGACATCAAGGTCCACTTGGAAAAAGAAATCGAGACCTACTGCCGCCTGATAGATGGAGAGGATGGGTAAGTACTGCTTCCATTGAGAAAACAGTTTATTTTAAGGTTATTGAAGATTTTTTGAAATCACGTACAAAGTATTTGTGGTCTGCATCATGTATACATAAACCTTCCTAGTGTTACTTAAGAATCCAATGATCTTCCATCTTAAATCATTATTTTTAGTTTCCTCAGCAAAACACAGAGTGAAATCATAAATACAAGCTCTCTATATTTTTACAGCTCTTGTGTTAAAGCAAAAGGCTACAAAGGACCAGGAAATCAGATTAAAGGTAAACAAAAGCTGTGTTGAGCATTCAATGTTTATTTGTATATGTTTCAAATGTTGAGTTAATTTAATAAATTGTGAACTTAATAAATTCTAACAATTCATATGTGTCATTTTAGATTCATCAAAAACCACTCTGGTTAAAACAGTTGTTGAAGAAATAGATCCTCATGGTAAAGTTCTCTCATCCAGAGTTCACACCATGGAAGAGAAATCCACCAAAGTCAACAACATGAAGAGTGAACAGAGGGTGCCTTCCTGAACCCCTAAAAAGGATCCCTAAATTAAAATATCAAGTTGAAGCTAGATTACTAAATAAGGGACCGCTTATTTTTCTGCTTTTCTCCCAATAAATTAAGACAAACTATTTTTAGAATAGTAACATTTCTTTGGCTTTCTCTGTGGTGGTGTTTCAATAAAAGTTCTTCCTGTTGCAAATCATCTTCACTAGTTCTGGTCAATCTTTGCATTTTAAACATAACCCCCAATTGAGCTGAATTTTGTTTTTAATTTCTTCTGTTTAATTCAATGGTGTTCACAAGTTAGGAGTAAGTTTAACAGGTAAACTAATTGGAGTCTTTTTCACATTTCTGTAAAATTTACAATTTTCCTTCCTTCTATAAATACTTACTAAGCACACACTAAGTGCTAGTAATGAGAATAAAATAGTAAACAAAATCTAATCCCTGAGTCCAACATGCTCATAGAAGTGGAAATAGGGAATTGAAGAATCAGAAACATCCTAAAAATAAAGAAAAAAAATTAGATGATGCTATCCGAAGGGAAAGAGAGACGTGGAGAGTAAGTAGTGCAAGTGGGGAATTCCACAATGTTAGGCCACAAAACAAATCTTAACAAATTTAAGAAGATTGATATCATATCAAGTATCTTTTGCAACTACAATAGTAAGAAACTAGAAATCAATAACAGGATGAAAATGGAAAATTCAAAAATATGTAGAAATTAAAAAGGAAATTTAAAAAATCTTGAGACAAATGAAAATGAAAATACAATATACCACAACTTACAGGATGCACCAAAAGCAGTTCTAAGAGGAAACATTATAGTGATAACTGCCTATATTAAGAAAGAAGAAAGATTGCAAATAAACTATCTAACTTTATACATTAAGGAACCAGAAAAAGAAAAAACTTTACAAAAAGTCCAAGGTTAGCAGAAGGAAGGAAATGATAAAGACTAGAGCAGAAATAAATAAAGACTAGAAAAATGATAGGAAAGACCAACAAAACTAAGAGTTGGTTTTTTTGAAAAGATAAAATTGACAAATCTTTAGTTAAACTACCAAGAAAAAACAGGGAGAGAAGACTCAAATAAATAAAATTATAAATGACAGAGGAGACATTACAACTGATGCCAGAAAGACAAAGGATTATAAGAGAATACTAGAACATTTATATGCAAACAAATTGCAAAATCTAGAAGAAATCAACGAATTACCAGAAACATGCAACCTACCAAGACTAAAGCAGGAAGAAATAAAAAATCCAAACAGACCAATAATAAGTAAGGAGATTGAATTAGATCAAAAATCTCTCAACAAAGAAAAGCCCAGGACCATGTGGTTTCACTGGCGAATTTTACCACTCAAAGGAGAATTAACGTCAATCCTTCTCAAACTCTTCCAAAAAATTGAAGAAGAGGGAACATTTCCAAACTCATTATACAAGGCCAGTACTACCCTTATACCTAAACCAGACAGACTACAAGAAAAAGAAAATGACAGGCAAATATTCCTTATGAACATAGATGCAAAAATCCTCAACAAAATTCTAGCAAACCAAATTCAATAGCATGTTAAAAGGATCACATACCATGATCAAGTGGGATTTATCTCTGGGACACAAAAATAGTTCAACATATAAATTAAAAATGTGACATACCATATAAACAAAAGGAAAGATAAAAATCATATGATCTTCTCAACAGATACAGAAAAAGCATTTGACAGAATTCAACATCCTTTCATGATAAAACTGATCAAAAACTTAGGTATAGAAGAAACGTGCCTCAACATAATAAAGGTCATATATTACAATCCCACAGCTAATATCATACTTGATGATAAAAAAACTGAAAGCTTTTCCTCTACATCAGGAATAACACAAGGATATCCCCTCCTGCCACTTTTATTCAATACAGCCTTGGAAGTCCTGACCAGAACAATTAGGCAAGAAAAAAAATAAAAGGCACCCAAATTAGAAAAGAAGATGTAAAATTGTCTCTGTTTGCCAATGAGATGATCTTCTATATAGAAAACCCTAAAGACTTCACCAAGAAAACTATTGAAACTAATAAATTCAGTAAAGTTGCAGGATGCAAAATCAACATTAAAATATCAGTTGCATTTCTATATACTTACAACAAATTATCCAAAAAGGAAATTAAGAAAGCAATCCCATTTATGATAGCATCAAAAAAAATAAAGTACTTAAGAATAAACTTAACCAAGGAGATGAGAGGCTTGTACACTGAAAACTACAAAACATTGATGAAAGAAATTAAAGCAGACACAAATAAATGGAATGATATCTCATGTTCATGAATTGGAAGAATTAATATTGTTAAATTGTCCATACCACCAAAGTGAACTATAGATTCAATGCAACCCTTATCAAAATCCCAATGACATTTGGAAATACAAAAAAAAAAAAAGTATTCCTAAGCTTCATATGGAAAAACAAAAGTCTCTGAATAGCCAAAGCAATTTTGAGACAGAACAAATCACACTTCCTGGCTTCAAAATATAAAGCTCTAGTAATTAAAACATATGGAAGATATACAAATGACCAATAAACACATGAAAAGATGCTCAACATCACTAATCATTAGGGAAATGCAAATCAAAACCACAATGAGATACCATCTTATACCCATAAGGATGGCCACAATGAAAATAATAGAAAATAACAAGTGTTGGTGAGGATGTGGAGAAATTATTAGATTGGTGCAAAAGTAATTGCGGTTTAAAAGGTTAAAAATAATTGCAAAAACCGCAATTACTTTCGCAACAACCTAATATAACCCTGGTGCACTCTTCATGGGAATGTAAAAATGGTATAGTCGCTGCAGAAAACAGTATGGCAGTTCCTGAAAAAAGAGAGAGAAAGTAAAATGGTGGTTGCCAGAAGCTGGGGGAGGAAGGGATGGGGACTTATTGTTTAATGGGTATAGAGTTTCAGTTTTGCAAGATGAAAAAGAATCATGGAGATGGATGGTAGTTGCACCTTATGAATGTATTTAATACCACTGAATTGTACACATAAAAATGGTTTAGGTGGTAACTTTATGTTCTGTGTATTTTACCACAATAAAAAAAATTGGGGGGATAAACAACATGGTATTGGCATAAAGACATAGTCCAATGGAACAGAATAGAGAGCCCAGAAATAAATCCACGCATATATAGTCAACTGATCTTCAACAAGGGGACCAAGAATACATAATGGGGATAGGATAGTCTCTTCAACAAATAGTGTTGGGAAAACTGGATATCAACATGTAAAAAGAATGAAATAGGATTCCTGTTATACACTATACACAAAAATCAATTCAAAATAAATTAAAAACCTGAACATAAGACCTAGAACTGTCAAACTCCTCAAAGAAAACCTAGGGGAAATCTTCTTGACATTGGCCTTGACAATGATTTCTTAGATTTAACACCAAAAGCAACAACCAAAAATATATTAAGGGCTTTTTAATATAGCTCCCAGGAAAGAATCGATAATAGTGATACCCAGCACTTTCCACGTGTTAGCCTCTATTTTAAGCATAATTTAATCCCCACAACAACCCTCTGAGGTAGGTACTATTATTATCATCCATTTTTACAGATAAGGAAACGGAGGCAGAGAGTGTTTGAGTAATTTGCCCAAGGTCACACAGCTAATAACTGGAGTTGCTGGAATGCTAATCCAGGCAGTCTGGTCCAGAGCCTGTGTGCTAAACCACAACATGACACCATGCAACTGAGAACCTCATGATTCCACCTTCCTTTTAGCGAGAGAAGGAATAAAAACAACTAAGTACATTCTAACTCGAATCAGTCTGAGATTAAGCTAAATCATCAGAGTCTCCTTTCCAGACAAACCAGGGAAGCCATTTTGTGGGAGGAATTAGAATACCAAAATCTGATTCTCAGAAAAAAAAAGAAAAACTAGGAATCTAGTGACAAAACAAGCCTCATTCGTGGTCAAGAAAAATACATTTCTAAACCTGGCTAACAGAAATGTAGAATGTGAATTGTAAACAATGGCAAAAGATATTAAAGCATATTTGAAACTAAACACTGTATTTATCAGGGGAAAATTAGTGTCTGATCATTATTCTGATCATTAGAATAATATAATGAAAAACTTCATCCGGAGATAAGCAGACATTAACCCTACATAACTTAAAAATTCAATTCAATTATTTTTGAGTACCTAAATATGCACATTATATGATGAATGTTCTAATACCAAATAGATTCTGAAGAAATCATAGTTATGTGGCTGAATACCTGTTTCTTACCATGAATACAACAATCATTCTCAGGGAAGAAATATATAGATAGAAACGGACTTTAAGAGAATTTAAGTCTATTCCTCACTTCCAGAAAAGACTAAATCAGACCTAAACTTTTGTAGTAACTACTAACTTAGAGGAAATCTATGATTAAGAAAATTCAAGAGATTTACCATTATGAGCAAATAGATGACAACATTCTGAGCAGTTAAAGCATCATACATTCCGGTCCTGCTTTGACATAAAAAATGCTTTGTGATCTGTGTTGCCACTTAGCTTCAGAGCCAGCTCATCTCCAAAATGTTTCTAATAATATATGCTTAACTTATTTTACAAAAGATTACAAGTTAATTACTATTTATAAACTATCCAGAGATCAGTAGATTATGTTAATAATACTTTGTAGTCTCATAATACCTCTTATTCAAGAATCTCAAGGCTTATAAACTATTATACTGACAACATACTCTGTTTTTCTTGTTTTATTCATGGGAAACATGGGCAAAAGATTAAAATTTTGACCAGATCGCAACAAAATCAGTAACAAGTCTCTGAATATGAGCTGCATCTCTTAACTTCTCACACATTGTTCTAAACATGTGCCAATGGTCTGAATTACAGTTTTGTATTAATTATCTTAAAATATTTTTGGTCAAAAAAATCCATGCATTCTCATCCACCAAATATTCCCTATCTTTTAGGGACGATAATGCTGAATGTTTTTCAAAGTATTCAATATCCACAACATTGAAAAATCTCACACAGAAAAAATGACTGTTTCAAAACTACCCAAACCCATAATCAGTTAACCAATCAATTTGTACCTTTATAAGTGATAGAGAACTGACCCTGTCTGACACAGCCACTTTATTATAATAATTTAAGTAATTAACACTGAGACAATGTTTGTGCCCTTCAGACTGTTTTATAGACATTAATTATTGGAACTGCTCAACATTCATTTGAGACTGTTCAATGTTATTATTTTCATTTGGCCAATAAGGAAAGGAAACACAACTAGACAGGACAACGTCCCATGGGCATCAAGGCAAGAGAAGGAAAAATCTGCTTCCTTATGACAACTGATCTTCTATGTAGGATACCAAATGATTGGCTTTTTAGGTAGCACTAAAAACACCCCTCTCCATACATTTTATTCCCCACTCATCAATATGACGCTCACTTCTCAAAATAATTCATAATGTGTTAAATACATAAATTTAAACTAAAAGGCAGTAAACAATACTTTTGAGGTAGATAAATGAACAATTTGGAGTCTCAGAAGTTAGATGAATGGACATTCTATTCCTGGACTCAACGAAGAAATCACAAATAATTTTGTCAAGGGTACATATTAGTTAATTTTAGTTAAATTAATAAGCAAAGTACTATAGTACTTCTATTATTCCAGTTTTCAATTTTTAAAAAATCAATTCAAGAACTCCCACCACCAAACGATCACTACATGTTGAGAGTCTCTGATTTAAATAATGAAGAAAATACTCAATAAAGCAGGAATAATAGAGACACTCCACAGCATTTGCAGGAGAAAAGCAGTAGACATTTCTCGTTTGACTTGTTAAGTCTTTGTTATATAGGGGGCAAAAAACTGGAATCTATTCCAGAGGTCAAAAAGATGTACATTTACTCATATTTAATTTTGACCTTTGAAAACTATGATTCAGTGTTACTCCACCGGGCACCTTTTCATATATAAAGATATCCTTGGGCACCTTTCCACCTACAGACTGGACAATATTGAAAATCACCCAATTATGAAACACAACAATTAGGGAGTAGGTAATATTTTATTATAAATCGGCATACTTCAGACTGACATGATCTACTGGATCTTATAAAAGGCCAATGGAACTACTACGGATGGTGTACTTTAGTTTTGCTCCTCTCTTAGAAAGTGTCACTCAGCTGTGCTGTCACCATGTCCTTTCGACTTTCTAGTGGATCCAGGCAGGCCTGCTCACGAGCTGGCTCTGGTCGGCTGTCTGGTGGAGGAACAGGCTTCGGGGCTGGGAATGTGTGCGGTGGGTTGGGGACAGGAAGCAGCTTTTCTTGTCCTCTTGGGAGCGTTTCTTCTGCAGGAGGTTTCTATAATGGTGGTGGAGGGTTGGGAAGTGGCATCTGTGCTGGTTTTCTTGGAAATGAGCATGGCCTCCTCTCTGGGAATGAGAAGTTGACCATGCAGAACCTCAATGACCGTCTAGCATCCTACCTGGACCATGTGCGAGCTCTGGAGGAAGCCAACGCCAACCTTGAGCAGAAAATCAAGGCCTGGTATGAGAAATATGGGCCTGGTTCTTGCCGGGGACTCGATCATGACTATAGTAGCTATTTCTCAGTCATTGAAGATCTTAAAAGGGAGGTAAGAAATATAAATTTGCATATTTTTACTACTTTGGGTGTGCATGACCTAAACAGGACAAAATATTAAATGTGGAATTAATTAATGAAAGAGAAAGTTTCAAAATAGATATAATCACAACAACATGGATGGACCTAGGGAATATTATGCTAAGTGAAGTAAGTCAGACTGAAAAAGACAAATGCCATATGATCTCACCTATGTGTGAAATCTAAAGAACAGAATAAATGAGCAAACAAAACAGAAATAGACTCAGAGATATAGAAAAAAACTGATGGTTGCTAGATGGGAAGAGGGTGGGGATGGGGGAGAAGGTGAAGGGATTAGAAAATACAAATTGGTAGTCACAATATAGTCATGGGGATATGAAGTACAGTATGGGGAATATAATCAATAATGTTGTAAAGATCATATAGGGTGCTAGATGGGTACTGGACATAGCAGGGGGATCACTTCATAGACTGTGTAGATGCCTGACCACTGCGCTCTACACCTGAAGCTGAAATAGAATAATACTGAATGGCAACTATAATCAAATATGCGTATACGGTCACAGGATGTAAAGTACAGCATGGGGAATATAGTCAATGGTACTATACCAGCTACATATGACATCAGAGGGGTAGTAGAGTGGGGGGTTATCACTTTGTGAGGGGTGTCAATGTTTAACTATTACATTGCTTTGGATACCTGAAACTAACAAAAAAAATAGATATAATCACTTTGTTGATCTTATATTTAATTCATCCTTTTTAATCAAGGGTAATGAAAGTATCCATTATTGCAAAAGCTTACACTTTGTCTCTTAAGCCCTGGACATTTGTTATCTGAAGAAAATCCAGATTCCTTTAATGTACCAAAAATGATACTAAAATAGATGCTTGATAGGTTAAGAAGAATCACACTTAACTCTGGAGTCTCCCTTGACTTTTGGAATTTAACATTTTGCACAATCTACCCTATTTAGATTATTTCTGCGACCATCTGTAATGCCAGCATTGTTCTACAAAATGACAACGCCAGACTGACTGCTGATGACTTCAAGCTGAAGTAAGTAAAAATAATTCATTATCATGCCGGTAAAAATCCTACATTTGGAGTAAAGAACACATCTTTTATTTTAAAAACCAGTACTTTTTATAAAGTCAGTCTAGATCACTGCAGAAATTAAATTAAATGTGTCCTTATCAATTTCAAACAATATTTTCATCCAACTGTTAAGTACCTTGGATGACAAAATTCAACTCCAAATAAACAACTCCTCCAAAATAATATTCATAAACGAGTAGGCATTACAGAGTGTTTCACCACTTTGCCATCGCAATGAGCTTCAGCAGTGTGGACAGATGTATCTTTCAGTATATGAAATGTCTGGAAAAGTTACCCTGCACCTGCCTACGATTACAGTTCTCCAGTTCTTTAATAACCTTTCAGGTATGAAAATGAGCTGGCTCTGCACCAGAATGCTGAGGCCGACATCAACGGTCTGCACAGAGTGATGGAGGAGCTGACCCTTTGTACAACCGACCTGGAGATACAGCGTGAAACACTCAGTGAGGAATTGACATACCTCAAAAAAAATCACGAGGAGGTAAGGAACTGGTAGGGTGGCTTCCTATCGTGTCGGGGTTCCTTCCTCAAGTCCACTGACCATTTCACAGCAGAGTGTGACTCTCAATCAAAATTCGACCTGGAGTTTTAATACTGATCCCTTTGCTAGGAAATGGCGGTCCTGCAGTGTACAGCCGGGGGGAACGTGAACGTGGAGATGAATGCAGCCCCGGGAGTGGACCTAACTGTGCTGTTGAACAATATGAGGGCCGAATACGAGGACTTGGCTGAGCAGAACCGCAAAGACGCCGAGGCCTGGTTTCACGAGAAGGTACATCTGGGGCAAGTCACACACCAAGGGCTGGCGTGTTCAGTAGACCACCAGGCTGGTCACTAACCTTTCTGACAATTATGCTTCAGAGTGCTTCTCTTCAAGAGCAGATTTCTGACGATGAGGGAGCAGTCACAGTAGCCAGAAATGAGCTGATGGAACTGAAGCGCAATCTGCAAACCTTGGAAATAGAACTTCATTCCCTCGTGGCCACGGTTGGTAGGACTCACCACTGATTTGAAGTGTGTGTGTGTGTGTGTGTGTGTGTGTGTGTGTGTATACTAAATATATAACTAAATGTATATAACTAAAAATATAAACTATATTAAATATCAAGAATTTTGTCCGTAAACATTACTTCTGACTCACCAATTCCAAAAGTTTTTTGTAAAAAACAAACTTTTTTCAATGGAAAGAAAAACATTTTTTTAACTTTGCTAATACTGATTTTCACTAAAAAGATTTAGGCCTCATACAAATATGTCTTTCCACCTTGAGAATGTTTAAAATATGAACGTGTCATTTATCAGTTCCACAGACAAGCCTAGCTTTGTTCTCCTTTCAGAAACATTCCTATGAATGCTCCTTGGCCGAGACGGAGGGCTACTACCACCTTCAGCTCCAGCAAATCCAGGATCAGATCGGGGCAATGGAGGAAGAAATGCAACAGATCCGAACGGAAACAGAAGGCCAGAAGCTGGAGTACGACCAGCTTCTAGATATCAAAATATTTTTAGAAAAAGAAATTGAAACTTATTGCACGTTAATAGATGGAGAAGACGGGTAAATATTAACTAGTGAAAAAAATTAATCTGATAATTAAAAAGTTAACCTCACGTCAACTAGGTTTTCTCAGTATACAGGTATCCCAACACTGTATCTTAAAATGTCCTACTCTAAAGATCATACTCATAGATGGCCTGAGGCATTTGTTATTGCAGCCAAGTGAAATGAAAATAGGCAGTAAAATAAAATTTCTAAATATGTAAAGTATTTGTATCTGTAATAATATAGAGAACATTTAAATATGGAATGTTAAACAATTCCTGTACTCCAGTCCAGGGGGAAAGTTGCTTTCTTTGACTTAGTGCTGAATTACATTTCTTATAATAACACACTCTATTTTATTACTACTTCACTAGTTACCATACATGTACCCTGTATGAAGTGGGTTATTACATTTTCATTTGAAAGATGAGCAGTGAAGACACAAGAAGATTTAATTGAAGAAGGCACCAGTAACTTGATAGCCAAAAATAACAGCTCTAAAATCACAAACCTGAATGCAAATGACACCATTGGGTGAATCTGAGCACACTGCTTAAGCTCTTTAAAGCCCAGTTTCCTTACTGGTAAAATAGTGATAACACCAAAATCATACTCTTAATGACTTTTAACAATGGTGACTCACTATGTAGGTAAACGCTCATGACAGTGGCTCGCACACAAAAGGCATTCGGTAATCTGGCTATTACTGAATGCTTGCCCACAGTCACACCATGAGTCAGTAACATCTTACACATCTCCCAAGGTCCGTGTCAGCTCTCTACGGCATATTCTCATAAACCGAATGGTGATTGCTCCCTCCTACTAACAAAGTGCTCTTCACACGATTCATTGTTCACTTTTCTTACAGCACCTTCCATGCCATCTTATAGATAACTTTTTACATGCCCATATTTCCTTTTATTTTCAACAGTGTAAACTGCTTGTATCTTGGCTTTATATTTTCTTCACACCCAGCCTAGCACCTTCTGTACAGTAGGCACGCCAAACATGTTCATTGGCCAGGTGACTGAAAAGTCAGAATGAGAACTTGGAGTCCCCATAGGACTAGACGAAAGAGATAATACCTGGTTACAAGGGAATTTCTGATCATCAACATCCATTTAATCTCTTCTTTCAATATATTGAAGTCATGAAAAACTTACTAATATCTCTTAAACATAAAAAGAATTGGAATCTCATTGAAACCACAACTCCAAAACTTTTATTCCCAATTCACAGTTATTTATGAGCTCTCTAATGAAAGAAAAAAAATGCAATAATTTACTCTTCTCTTCACAGAAAAAGCAACTCCACATGTTGCAAAGCAAAAGGGTATGGGCCCGTAAATTCCGAAAAGAAAATCAAAGGTATAAAAGGCTTTTTACCTTGTATTAAGTCACTTATTTGTAAACTAAATAAGATTGTTTCTAAATTTAGTTCTAATGAATGAAGGGATAAAGATAAGTCATTGTGACAGCTCTTGATATTTGTATTTCATATTCCTGTGAACAGATGTGGTCAAATTATGAAATTACTAAAATGGGGAACCACTATCCCAATATCCTTCTTACTTAGAACCTATTATTTTCATAGTTTCAATGCTTTGATAGAAGAGCAACTTTATTTTAAACCACAAAAAGAAGGCAAATTAATGTTTAAAAGAAGACATTACTTGTTCCGGGCCTATACTTGCTGGACACTTATATATTTTGATCCATGTTTCACATATACTTGGAAACACCCATTGCTCTAAAAAAGTGGTAAATGCAAGGAAGATGGTCTGGGCCTTGCTGAGCACAGACTTCAAACACAAATAGAGACTTATATCTCCATTTACTGCAAACTTGCAAACATCATTTTTGAAAAATTTACTCATCATGACTACATACCTTTCAACCCGTTAAGAATGAGTACTAAACTTTCATTTATCTTATTTTAGATTCAAAAGAAGAAACTGCTGTCAAAACTGTGGATGAGGAGCTAGATCAACTGGACAACGTCCTTTCACTGAGGGTCCACTCAGTTGAAGAAAAAGCCTCTAAAATAAGCAATATTACAATGGAACAACATGTACCTTTGAAAGGACCATGATAAAGGGAAAAGGGGTTATTATTTTTTTCTAAACCTACCTTTGCGAAATTTCATTGGCTAGATAACCCAAGGAAATCATCCCTTTTGGTTCTTAAAAATAAAAAGGCTGGAATTTGTTTTTCTTCTCTGCTTTTTCTCATGTTCACTGCATGTAATCCTTCTCAGGGGTACATATTGTATGATTCCATTTATATGACATTCTGGAATAGGCAAAATTATGTATAGAAAACTGATTAAGGTTTGCCTGGAGCTGGGGGTCTGAGGAGAGGTTGACTACAAAGGGGTACAGGGAATTTGGGGTCTGAGAGAATAACAATTGTTGTATATCTTGATTGTGGGGGAGGTTTCATGACTAAGCATTTGTCAAAACTCATAGAACTGTATGTTTAAGAGGAATTTTACTATACCTATATTAAATCTCAATAAATCTGACTAAAGAACTGAAAAAATAATTTAAGGAATCTGTCCTTTAAAAAAGGCATTATTAATAATAGCAAAAAATTGGAAATAATTGGAAGTCCTTTAATAAAATAGTGGTTAAACAAATTACTTAATGTTAGGTTTGGCCCTGAGTAAAATAACAAAATAACAGGACTTTACACAGATAGAAGTTTATGCCCCTCACACACAAAAAAATCCAGAGGTAGGCTATTCAAGGCTGGGATGGTTGCTTTGCAGCAAGGCATTCAGGGACCCAGGTTCCTGTCAGCTTTCAGTTCAGCCATTCCCCAGATGTGGCCCAGGCTCATGGTCCAATATGAAGCTCCACCCATCATATCCAGCCATCCCACCCATTTCAGCAGAGTGGAGGGAAAAAGGAGGAGATGGGCCAAAGACTTGTGTCAGATTCCTCTTAGATAAAGTTTCTAGAACACACCACATATACTTCTGCTTATATCACATTAGCTGGTTTAATCACTCAACCAGCTAGCTGCAACAAATCCTGGAGAAAGTAGTCTTTATTGTGGGCCGCTGTTGCCTAGTTATAAATTGGGGATCAACCAACAGTTTCTGCCACATTAGGGACCTATTCATGCTTATGATATAAGGTGAACAAAGCAAGTTACACAACAATGCATACAACACAGATGATTCAAATATGACATATGTGTGTTTACATGCCACGTATGTATGCAAATGCATAGAAAACCACTTGGAAGTGTGCAAACGTCTAGAAGGGTAAACTATAGTTACTTGATAGAGTAAGGAGGATAGAAAAGAGGGAAAGGTGAGGAAGGACTTTCACATTTTACTCTATGCTCTTAGATATTGCTTGATTGGTTTACATCAAGAATCTATTCATGCAGAGGATAAAATGGTGGTTGCCATGTTTATATCAGCATCATTCACAACAGCCAAAAGGTGGATGCAATCCACGTGTCCACCTACTGATGAATGGCTAAACAAAATATGGTATATATATGCAACGGAACATTATTCTGCCTTTTAAAAAAAAGGAAATTCTGACACATGCTACAATATGGATGAATTCTGAAGACATTATATGAAGTGAAATAAGCCAGATACAAAAACAGAAATAATGATGATTCTATTTATAATTCTATTTATCCCAAGTACCCAGAACCATGACTGGCACATAGGTATTTTATAAATATTTGTTAAATAAATATGAATGATTGAATCCATATGTTCACAACAGCTTCACATAATAAATGCTCATGTACAGTTTGTCCATAAGCCCATTTCCAGATTTTCCAAAAATTTCCATAATAGTTAGGGCTTTCAATAAATATATGGAAATCCACAGCCAGTAAATAATTAGCTTACTGATGACTTTCACCTAAGCTAAACCACAATGAAGTAAAAACAGATGAACTATTTCCTCCTGGGTTTGCTTCAAATTTTGCTGGGTCAGGAAACAAGTTAATATCCTTCTAAACTCCCACAACCCAGAATAGCAATTAGGGGTGTGATCTTAATTATCAAAATGGATAAGAGAAGGCAGCTATCCCTAGACATAAATGAGTGTCAACAAAATAGGATGCATGTCAGCCAAAATGAAGTTACTTCCCATCAGAAACAGTGGCAAGAGGGGTGGGAGATGGGGGTGCATGGACTGGCGATTGAAGGACCAGATTGCGGAAATAACGATTCCAGTTCTGTTCTCTACGTATGTGGATAGAATCGTGAAAATGAAAGCAGAAAAAGTCTCAAAAGCATCAAAATCTGCCTTGGCATAATAGCCCAAAACCATGACGCCAGATTTTTATGGTGTGGTGGACTGATGGGTTTTATCTTCTAATGAGGGAAGTGAAAAATGACTCACTCACAATTTAAAAATGTAATAAGGAACCTGAGATTGCTCCACCCAGACCCATTTCTCAGATAACCAGCAACCTGAGGGCAACTGCCCTCCTACAGAAATAAGCCCAGCAAAGTTAGTTACTAATTAGGAAAAATCATCCAATTATGCTAACTTGCTGAGGCTGGCAAGCCACGTTTTCCTCTGTGTAGGCAGAATTTCATCCAGAACACACTTGAGAATTGTCTATAAAAAGGCAAACCAAACAGCTGAGATGAGAAGGCACCCCATGCTGGCTTTCACAAGCACAGCTCTGTGACCCGCTTGCCCTGCCTCATACCATGTCTCTTCGACTTTCCGGTGGATCCAGGAGGGCCTGTCCCCGTCCCACCACAGGATCGCTCAGGCTCTCAGGTGGAGGAGCCAGCTTTGGGGCTGGAAATGCCAGCACCATGTCCGGAATTGGAAGTGGCTTCTCATGTGCCTTTGGGGGCAGCGCATCTGGCGGAAATGCAGGTGGAAGCAATTCCTGTGCTGGCTTTACTGTGAATGAGGGCGGTCTCCTCTCTGGCAACGAGAAGGTGACCATGCAGAACCTCAACGACCGCCTGGCATCCTACCTGGACAATGTGCGTGCCCTGGAGGAGGCCAATGCAGAACTAGAACAGAAGATCAAGGGCTGGTATGAGAAATTTGGGCCTGGTTCTTGCCGGGGTCTTGATCACGACTACAGCAGATATTTCCCCATAATCAGTGATCTCAAAAATCAGGTAAGAAATTACTTTGCCATTCGTTTTTTGTACTGTTTTTTCTAAATGTTCTTTTCCTTTCTTCACTGAATACTGAAAACATTTATCGTTGCCACTTATAAAGTCTTAAAGTCTTAAAGGGAATTTCAATTTAGCATTGGGAAAATAAGCACTAAGTGGATTTGATTGGTTAATCTCATGATTTAAAATGTCACTATCTAGTAACTATATTAATTTTGATTATTTCCATTTCCTAATCTAAAAAAACCCCTACTTTTTGCTTTTTTAATTAGTTGTGGTAAATTGCCTTTAAAAAGCCAAATTTCCCATTTCTAGATCATTGCTTCCACCACGAGCAATGCTAATGCTGTTCTACAGATTGATAATGCCAGGCTGACAGCTGATGATTTCAGACTCAAGTAAGTAGACTCACAGAGTGAAAAAATTCATGGAGATGAATGCAAAGCATTAAATTGAATTTATTTTTAAACTATCACCAACTGTTATTCCAACACTGTAAAATACTTGGCTTTAAAATAAACAGAATGTTATTACTTTTTTTAAACTTAGGCTATGAAATATATAGTGTGAACTGCTGTAAAAGTAGTATTTGATACCCTAGTTCTTTGTCTGCCAAAGACATGCCTCAAACTAAAGAAAAATAATAATTATTATACACTACACTTTGAAAATGTCTCTTGTGGCCAAATCTGCCACTTCAAAATTCCAGAACTTTAGCATGTGATTATTGATTGGTGACTATTTCTCCAATCTTTTAACAAATTGTAAAATCATTAATACTCTTTCAGGTATGAAAACGAGCTGGCTCTTCACCAGGGTGTAGAGACTGATGTCAATGGGTTACGCAGAGTTCTGGATGAAATAACCTTGTGCAGAACAGACCTCGAGATTCAGTACGAAACCCTGAGTGAGGAGATGACTTACCTCAAAAAGAACCATAAAGAGGTAAGAGCTGAATGTCTACATTTTGCCATCCCTCTGCAGACACTATCCACCTGCCTGCCAGGAGATAGGGTATTTGACTTCTTAAATAAGAAATTGGTCCTAACGATCCATTGTCAGACAGACATGAGGTCTGAGATGTCTTTAGAAGTAGAGAAGTATTTGTTCAGATTTGCCCTTGCTCTCTCATTGTTTCCCATGGGAAAAAGAAAAGAATCATGTTTTCCAGACCAATCAGGGTTACAAGAGCACTGTTTGGCTAGGTAATTATAGCTAAACTGACACACTTCAAAGACGCCATCTATTAGCTAAAGTATATCTACTTTAAAGATAGCCTAAATTTCTTTATAACAGTGGCAGATTAAAATCACTTAAACATTTACTTCATACACACATTAAGTATATATACTTAATAGTAATACATACTCTTAATAGATATGGCTATAAAAATAATGAGACCGAAATGAAACTGTTACATTGAAATTTATACTTCCAGATAAATAGTATACATCCAAAGTGGTCACTGTGGCAAGCTAGAGTCAAAATCAAATCATACAGTCACTGCTGCAGGCATAGCTTAGGGATTACTTTCAGAACCACTGTTTCCTGAGAAAACCTTTATTCTTTGAAAATGAATTTAATATTTTTAAACAGTCAAAAGACTTTTACAGTCAAGTCAAATGCTTAAAGCAGAAAATCAAGCTAAGAATGCTGCTTGATTAGTCATGAGGCTGTCTGATAAATATAACTACTTGAAGAACAACATTTATATGGATATATGGGTTCAAGTGTGGTTCTAGCCTTTGGTAGTTACTCAACAAAGTCTTGATGAATTGAATGCAATTGATTTTTTTAATGACTCACAAGCAAACTCATGTGTATCTTTTTATCTTTTTCTTTATCTGCTTGAAGCAGAGGAGTTTTCCCTAAATCCTCAGAAATAAAAACCCCACCTGGAGAGACAGAGAAGATATAGGGACCATCAGGGAGGGAAGAATGCTGGAAACGTCTGAGAGACTTGGTACACGGAGGAAAGAAAGCCTCATTATTGTCCTTAAGACCAATTCAGGGCCTGGGGTGTGTGGGTGGGCAGGAGGCTTCCTGCAGCAGAGACATAAGCTGATCTGTGTGATTTCAGTGTATACAGTCTTAGCAGTGATGTCTGCCATCCACAATCTTAGAACTGACGCACTGCGTCCCAACAGCACACATCTCAGATGGGATAATATGTTGACTTTGACCGTAAAAGTGATGCCTGCCTCTATGATGATGATAATGATCATAATAATTAGCATCTTTTTAGCATTTATATGCCTGGTAGTACTGTTGGTCCTACTACGAATAGTTCTTTCACATCTTTCAACAACTCAGAGCATATTTTTTTTATCCTCAATTTTCAGTTAAGAAAACTGAGATTTAAAGAAGGTAAGCAACGTTCCCAGATTCACCTAGCCACTCAGAGCAGAACCCAAATTCGCAAAGAGATTTGTATGACACCGAAGTCCATCATGACACTCTCATGTCCTGTGTCAGCTTAATGGACATCTTTAGACGATGACGTTCTTCCTTTACTAATTATAAATAAGCATGTTTATAATTATAAATAAATATATAAACGTTATTATGTATCTATAATTATTTCAATTGTTCAGAATTATTCAGACTCAGCCCTTCAACCAAGCAGATGCGGTGTTCAGGGTATAGCTGGTGGAGAATACATCAAAGCTGGTCTCTAAGTGGAATAATGACCAGTCCACCAAGGTAGAGACATTTAAGCTATAAATGAATAGAATAAGAGGTGACAGATAACTCATTTGTGAAATGTAGAGGGCTTTCGTTTGGAAAAGGAATTAAGACTTTTTCTGTGCAGCAGAACGAAAACCCATAAATTGGGAGTTATAGGAGCTGGGACTGGGTTCGCTATAAGGAAGGCCTCTGGAGCAATTAAAACTCTTCAGCAAAGAAAACAGGCTACTGCACGAGGTAGTGAGCTCACCACCATTGAAACTGGTCAGGAAATATAAAATGCAGATGGGGCTCGTTGCACAGACTTTCTATAAGATCCCTGCATAGCTGAGCTGAACGCTTTTTTCCTTCCAGGAAATGCAAGTTCTACAGTGCGCCGCGGGGGGCAACGTGAATGTGGAGATGAACGCGGCGCCCGGCGTGGACCTCACAGTCCTGCTGAACAACATGCGGGCCGAGTACGAAGCCCTCGCGGAGCAGAACCGCCGCGATGCGGAGGCCTGGTTCAACGAGAAGGTGAGCTTTGTCCAGAAAACAAGCGCTCTGCATGTTGGTGATGTTCACACAACTAAGATTTGCTCTGTCACTTACACCTTTCAGAGCGCTTCGCTGCAGCAGCAAATCTCTGAGGATGTGGGAGCCACGACCTCCGCCCGGAACGAGCTGACGGAGATGAAGAGAAATCTCCAAACCCTGGAAATCGAACTTCAGTCTCTCTTAGCGACGGTAGGAAAGGACAATTTCTTACCATCTCCTAGGTTATCCTTTTAAATATGTGCCAGTTGGTTTTAAACCCCTGAACTGTGTTGAGAATATATCCATTATTATGTGACGTAATTAAGTTAAACGTAAGGAAAGAGTAGGGTTGTATATAAAGAACAGCTAAAACATCAACATGTGTACCTTCAGGTTTGTTCCACCAAAAAGACAGACTTGCTCATTTTAGGAGTGTCACAGTCTTCTTACCTAGGTGGCAATGTGAAATCTAAAACAATCACAGGCAAAGTTAACAAAAGGAGAAAGTCATAGGTCAAAGCGAGTTTGTGTATGTGGATATCTGCCTCAGGTTCTTCACTGTTTCCTTCAGAAACAATCCCTGGAGTGCTCCTTGACAGAGACCGAAGGCAACTACTGTGCGCAGCTGGCCCAGATCCAGGCTCAGATCGGGGCCCTGGAGGAGCAGCTGCACCAGGTCAGAACCGAGACCGAGGGTCAGAAACTGGAGTACGAGCAGCTCCTGGACATCAAGGTCCATCTGGAAAAAGAAATCGACACCTACTGCCTCCTCATCGGTGGAGATGATGGGTAGGTAAAATAATGTACAGAGAAGATGAAATATACCGAAATCTGCATAAAACTTAGATCTCTGGAAAGTGAACGTAAACTGATATGATCGCATTTATTATCAAAGACACTACATATTCAACGTGGTACTCTACTGCCAAAATACCAATTTGCAACATCTTACAAAACCAAAATGCAACAAGCCCTCTATTTAAGGTATGAAAAGTTTAAAATCACTTACTGATGCTAAAGCAGATGGAATCCACTGAAATGTTCTCACCAAACAGCTAAAGAAAACACAATGATGAATCTAGAATTGGAGGGTTTCCCTCTAAATTACTCTCTTTTGTGATGTTTCCAACAATGTGTGTTCACAGGGCTTGTAAGTCTGGAAGTTACAAGTCTAAAGATTATGGATCTGGAAACATGGGAAATCAACTCAAAGGTAATTAAAATGAAATTCTGTTTTTATGCTATACTACTTTTCAATTTCAATGCATTGCTTCATTGTTTTTATATTCCCAGGAGATTATATAATATATATATATATATATAATATATAATAGCACATATATATTAGCATATATAAGACTAGATATAGTAAAGATTATAGTAGACATCAGTGTATGCTAGGTATCTAACTTTAGTGATGTGTGCTAATTTTAAGTAACATGTCACCATGCTTTTAGCTAATCAGGAAATCAAAATTCACCAAAAATGAGTCTAAGTATTTGCTCTTATTGCATAGTTCATCCTATGTAAAAATCCTACTATTCCTTTAATTTATATAATTTTGTATTCATCTTTTAAAATTATTTTTATTATGATAAAATACACAGAACATAAAATGTAATACCTTAACTATTTTTTAGCATACAGTTCAATGACATTAAGTACATTCATATTCTTATCACCTCCATCTCTAGAACTCTTTTCATCTTCTAAAACTGAAACTCTATATCCATTAAACAATAACTCCCATTCCCTCCTCCTCCCAGCCCCTGGCAATCACCATTCTACTTTCTGTATGAATTTCCTAACTCGCGGTACCTCATATAAGTAGAATCATAAAGTGTTTGTCTTTTTGTGACTGACTTATTTCACTTAGCATAATACCCTCAAGATTTTTCCATGTTGTAGCATGTATCAGAATTTCCTTCCATTTTAAAACTAAATAATATTCCATTGTATGTATATACCATATTGTGTTTCTCTATGCATTCACCGATGGACATTTGGATTGATTCCACATTTTAGCTATTGTGATCTTATTCATCTTTTTTCAACTCTCTAAAATCTTCATTTAAATTTTAATTTTTAGATCCGGCCAAAGCCATAGTGGTTAAGAAAGTTCTTGAGGAGGTAGACCAACGCAGCAAAATACTCACTACCAGGCTCCATTCCCTGGAAGAGAAATCTCAAAGCAATTAATTGGAGACACAAGAGCTAGCATATGCCAAATACTCTTTGAGAAGCGAAGGCATTATATATCTGTCCTGAAAAATGAGCAAGTTCAAGAAAAATGTCTGTCCTATTGTCTTTCTGTTACTGAAATATAATCTCTACCTGGCAATCAATAGTTGTATCTCCCCATTCATCTGGAAGAATGTCACATACTAATATGATGACTCATTTGATCATATAGAAAATGCTGTCAATTCTTTACATTCAATAAATCTTCTTCCTTCAGCAAGTTATCACTGGTGGTATTGTCTTACATTTAAAATGTGGGATATAAAACTGAAATAAAAAAAGGAACAAGACAAACGAAACAAAAACTCATAGATACAGACAATAGTTTAGTGTTTACCAAAGGGTAAGGGGGGTGGAGGGTGGTAGATGGGCGTAAATGGGTTCAAATATATGGTGATGGAAAGAAAACTGACTCTGGGTGGTGAACACAATGTGATATATAGATGATGTGTTACAGAACTGTACACTTGAAACATGTAACTTTACTAACCATTGTCACCCCAATAAATTTTAATTAAAAAAAAGTCTGTGGTACAGATATATGAACACCTAACAGTTTAACAGCTTTTAATTTATAGGACAACTTTTTAAAAATTAACAGATTTCCCTCTAAATTTTCAGGAAGATTTCCTAATAATTCAAAATGAGGCAAATTCAGAATGAATAAAAATGCTTTCACTTAAATCCCTAAGCTGCCATACTTAGACAAAGTAATAACAAGCCTGTCCCCTTTCGTGATAGCTAAAATGTATACATTTCAGGTTCATATGTAAAATGGGGATAATAGTACTTCTCTCAAATGGTTATTGTAAATATTAAACAAATTATTATAAAGTGCACTTATGGAGTAGACACTCAACAAATGCTTATTTTTTAATACTCAATATTTATAATGATTAATTTTCAAATATCATTTTCCTTTTGAAAACGTGTGTTTTTTTTAAAGATTTTATTGGGGAAGGGGAACAGGACTTTATTGGGAAACAGTGTGTACTTCCAGGCCTTTTTTTCCAAGTCAAGTTGTTGTCCTTTCAATCTTAGTTGTGGAGGGTGCCGTTCAGCTTCAAGTTGTTGTCCTTTCAGTCTTAGTTGTGGAGGGTGCAGCTCAGCTCCAGGTCCAGTTGTCGTTTCTAGTTGCAGAAGGCGCAGCCCACCAACCCTTGTGGGACTCGAGGAATTGAACTGGCAACCTTGTGGTTGAGAGCCCATGCTCCAACCAACTGAGCCATCCGGGAGGCAGCTCAGCTCAAGGTGCCATGTTCAATCTTAGTTGCAGCAGGCGGAGCCCATAATCCCTTGCAGGACTCAAGGAGTTCAACTGGCAACCTTGTGGTTGAGAGTCCACTGGCCCATGTGGTAATCGAACCAGCAGCCTTCGGAGTTAGGAGTATGGAGCTCTAAATGCCTGAGCCACTGGGCCGGCCCTGAATATGTATTTTTAAAATATTCCAAATGTAAGGGAGGTTAAAGCAAAAGTTCTGATTTAGAATTCAAGCTCTATTAATGGAGTCATTCACTTGTCATACAAAGTATACCTGATGTTTATCATGTTCTTGACTACCATTCATCCCTAATAAAGGGGAAAAAATTAAATGAGCTGAAAACATAACTTCCTCAGATTAAATATTACCCCTAGAGACTTAATTGACCCTCAATCATCTATGGATGGATTATCCATATTGTAATCCATTCATGGAAATTTGATTTCAGGCTCCATCTGAAAATACTAAGCAGAAAAGATGATGGAGTTTTTTAAGGGCACTTTAATTATCCTTGAATTCTTTTTATTGTCTTTTTCTAATGCAATCTTCTCCAGAGGCCACTAGAGTCAAAATGCCTAATTATGCCCCCCATCAGATTATGTGAAACAAAAAACGTTACAATTTTAGAGAAAATTCATAAGTTCTCAGAAATGCAGCATTCTCAATAAATGTGAGCATAAAGGACATTTCCCTACCAAATAGAAAATACTTTCTGATTTTATGCCACTTGGGTTCTGTGCCACTGTTCCCATTCATTTAATAATAATAATCAATTTTATCAGTAATAAGACTCTTATTTAGTATTAATACTACTTCATTTTGAAAGCATTTTTGAAATTGAATGATAATTATGTTATAGAAAGAAGACAACTTTTGGGGGGACATTTTCAGAGCTTCGGTTCATACACTGTAGCCAGTATGTCAACATTGCTCCCTAATGAAATGTCCTTCTTCCTTCCACCACTGTTGCTGCCATCACCATCTCATTCCTGGTCCATTGGAGAGTTTACTCACAGCAACAATGGGAATTTCCAGGTGTTTACATGGATGTCTTACCAGATAAGGTCTTACTTCATGAGGAAATCAAATCTTATAAAATGTATCTGTCCTTTCTTAGGCTTAAAGTTATATTCACACAGACCTATATAAGCAATAAAAATGCCCAAGGGTAGATATATATTGTCAACTGGAATACAATGTTGACTAAGTGTTTTGCCACCAAAAAGGATTTATTCAGGCAAAGGGTTACAACCCAGTGCATGCAGACATGGCAAGCCCCCTACACACACTGCGCGGCATGCCAAGATGAAGAAGGAAAAAGGAAGTGAAGGGGAGGGGTAGTTACAACCGTAGGGCTTTATTGTAAGCAGAGGTCTTCTTGTAGGGGTCTCGCAATGACATATACCTAGTGCGAGAACTCCTCCCATAAGTCCTAGCTTCTCCCATAGACCCTCCCAACTGATTATGTTCATTTAATGTCCCAGTCAATCTTTATCAATATTCAGTTATAGGAATAATCTAAGAGGAAGGAGAGAGACGGTGTTGAAACTGACATTTGATAGTCTTAACCTTATCTGGGCAAACATCTTCGATTTATTCTTTTAAAACACATATCACCATGCCACTTAAGAGAGTGCTCACAAATATTTACTGCACGTTTATAACTGGTACTTTCACATTTTTTGTATGAAAGAATTCCAACTCAATCCCATTCCTCTTCTAATCTTTGTAAAGAATGCAGATGGGTTCATGTGATCAAAGGCCAATACTAGTGTCTATTATTCATAGATTGTCAAAAAATATCAATTAAGTGCCCACTACAATCCTAGGGACTGAGGATCTGTGGGAATCCAGACAAATCTCACTCCTGCTTTCAGGGAGCTTACATACTAATGAAGGCAGACAGAACACAGGCAAGTGAACAAACAAGAGGACATCAGATGCTGCTAAGTGTCTTAAAGACAATATACGGAGGGGTAGTTTGGGGGTTGTATTGAAATTATACCCAGGATTTAATTTAGAGGTACGGCTGAGCGATGACATGGAAAAACCAATGCCAGTGAAAGAAGATTTTTATTACCTATATTTCCCAAGAGGAGGGGGGCACGTCATGACATAACATGGAGACCAACGTTAGTCAAGAGGCAGAAAGGAGCGAGGCAAAACCTGACGCCAAAGCCTTTATTGGGAGTTCTGTAGGAAAGGAAAGGCGGAGCAGAATGAACAGTTTAGAACTGGCTAATGTGAATAATTCCCTGGGGCTTTGGGCTGTAGGGGCAGTCTCCAGTACCTGGCCCTAAGGATTTCCCTTAGGGCAGGGGAAATATTGACTTGATGTGTGAGAGTTAGATGAGGAGATGGTTGGGGCTATAGACTCAGGATTGGGTGGTTTGCATATAAAGATGTGCTTCCAGCAGAGCCCTTTGCTATCTCCAAGAATTGGCTAGCCCTGGGCCAGCAAGCTGTTTAAGATATCAAAACATCATTTAAAAAAAAAAACAGGAAATAAAAAGCATGAATAATACAGGTGGCTCCTTTAGATGGGCGGTCATTGGAGACTTTTCAAAGCGGATGACATTTGAGCTGAAGCCCAAATGAATGAGAAGGAGCCAATCATGAGAGGCTCTGCAGACAACTAATGCAAAGGCCCTAAGGCTGGCAGGAAAAAAAGTTGGCATGTTCCAGAAAGAGACGTACAGCTGGTGTGGCTGGAGCGCAGTGAGCAAAGAGTGGAGAGGTTCAAATGAGGCGATGGAGGAAGCTGGACTTTTTTCAAAGCTCAGTTGGAAGCCGTGGGAGGCTCCAACCAGAGAGTGCCATGAATCTAGAGAAACCGCTCTGGTTGCTGTGTGGAGAATGGATTGTAGGAAGGCAGAGTGTGAGCAGGGAGCCTTTTGCAGTAACCTACGTGAGACATGGTGGAGGTGTGGCCTGGCCGTGAAGACTCCTACTTACTCTCCTATGGGAAGTCCTCCCGTATCATCCATTCCATAGCACCTAGGTCCATATCCTCACTCTGTGCTGTAATTGCCGATTTCCCATCTATCTCATGATTTGGCCAACTGTAGGCTTTTAAGAGCAGGGACTCTTTCTATCATCTCTGAAATTTTAACCCCTACCGTGTTTCCCCGAAAATAAAATTAATATAAGGTATTATATTATATTATATTATATTATATTATATTATATTATATTATATTATATTATGTTATGTTATGTTATGTTATATTATATTATATTATATTATATTATACTAAAGACCTGGTCTTACATTACAGTAAAATAAGACCACGTCTTATACTAATTTTTGCTCCAAAAGACACATTACAGCTGATTGTCCGGCTAGGTCTTATTTTCAGGGAAACACGGTAGCAAAGGACCAGACTCAGAACTGAATGAACGAATAATGTGACTCAAGCTTGTACCAAACAATTCAAAGCTGTACCTAAGGCCTAAAAGGAATTTTAAAAATTAGTCATTGAAACTTCCAAAAGGCATCTATTGAAATGAATGCAAGAAAATCAGATCATCAGTTTTGGGAGGAAATTATACAATCGTTTTCCTGAGATGATTTAGGCAAAAATTTTACCCCTAACAATTGTAACAAGAAACTATTCCATAGTAACAAAGCCATGCTGCAAAAAATAACGATTGCCTTGGTAATGTCAGAAAGCAGTAATCCACAGCTCTGTTCAAGGGATGTTCCCTGTGAGATGAACATGAAAACATCATGCGAGTCTCACCAGAAATTGTGATATGTACACCCCTCCCCACTCCCAGGTGAGAATTGTTATTACAAAAGGTTGCCTATAAGGCTTTGGGCAAGTTATGCCCTGCGCTTAGGTGCCCAGCCCACATTCCACTCCTCAAGCTGAGTATCCAAGAGAGAGAATATTTGTACAAAGTTACAGAAAGGACTACGGCAGTGCTGGTACATGTCATTAAAATACCACTGCCCAGAGCCCCCCAGAATACCCTCAACTATGACCCCAGGCTTGCCTCCATGAACCCCCCCCCACCACCACCACCAAGTAATGAAATGCACAAAACACAACAGGGGCCTCCAGAACCCCACTCCAGACTAGCCAGAATGCTCGTTGTTTGCTCTGATTCACCAGAACCCATACCATATGGTTTGTAAATATTTTGAATATCACACCTAGTTTTATCCATTTTCCTTTTTTTGTTCCTTATCTACATTCTTAGAAAACTCTTAAGGAGCCATTTGTTGGCTCGGGAATGGTCTGATGTATAGAACTAAGTTCCACAATTCCAGATGGTCAGTTTCAAGGTCATGAGAAAGTGATCAGAGCAGGAGCCCTGTGACAATTCAGACTGGAGCTGCGTGTTCCCGGCCTCAGCTGGCAGGTCCGGGCACCATGGCTTAGACCTTCTCCTCTAAGTCATCTCATTAATGACTCAAACTAACAAAGAAAAATGTATTGTCTAACTTACTTGCTAGAGAAACCAGCATTGACGAGTGGTTCAAGCATCAGGTTCTGAACTGCCCAAGTTCAAAATAATCTCTACTTCTTTCTAGCTATATGTTCTTGGGCAGGTTATCTAACTGTTCTGTGTCTTTATTTCCTTACCTGTGAAATGGGGATAGTAATGATCATACCTATTTCAGGGAGTTGTTATGAGGATTACATATCCAGTCTATGTACTTGGGAAAGTGCCTGGTTCATATAAAGTCCTCAATAAATGTAGTTAGTATGATGAAGAAACAAAAATGTAAAAATTAAGTTCATGAGATCAGAGAACTTGAAAAACATATGGGAGCTTAGAGATTATCAAGTCCAGGCCAAGTTTCCCCAGCAAGGAGAAACTTGGTACTCAGAATGAGGGATATAATCTTATCAGTCCTTTGAAAGGTGAATGATAATTCCCCCTACTTTACCACAAGGCTCAGGCAATGAATTGCATAAATCAGTCACCTAATACAAAAGCATTTGGGAGGAAAATGACCTAATTCCAAGGCATGCGCTGCCAAAATGGCAAGTCTACAAAGCAAAGGGAGAGAGTTCAGCTCCTGATCCCATCCTTGGTGAGGCTTGTGCCTACAGGAACTCGGTCCGGAGTATAGCCAAGATGTTCCTGCTCAGGTGGGAGGTACGACCTGGCAAGGTGGTTAACGTGCTTGAACTAGTGTCTGAAGCAGGAAGTAGCTGAAGGCTTTCCAGAAAGGGAAGCAGAACAGGCCTGCCTTGGTGCAGCAGGGCTTTTTACCTGCTTGGTGTACAGAGGGGTATATTTATACAAGGTACTGAGAGAACAGGGCTATAGTTTTTAAATTATCTAGAGGATTTCGTAACTTTGAAATATAACCAAAAATATACAGGTTTCAGTGAAGTCTTAACATTTATACACTCGTTTAATTTTTATAATTCTTTAATCCCAGGCTTTAAAACTACATACCGAACCTTGAGCAACTAGCCTTTTCCACTATAATTTAATGTTCTGCACCAAGCCATTCATAGTCGCAGGTCTCATGATGCTACAATGACTTGGAAGTGTTCATCTGAAAGTGAGGAAGGACACACTTCCCTCTCTTCTCTCCTAGCTCTGTTCTGCAGAGGTGCGTTGGGGGCCCCAGGCCATCCTCAGATTCAATGACTTACTAGAAGGACTCACAGAACTGAGAAAAGCTGTTATACTCCTGGTTATGGTTTATTACAGTGAAAGAATGAAGATTAAAATCACCAAAGGCAAAAGGGGCATAGGGCCAGGTACAGGAACCACCAGGCATAAGCTTCTAGCTGTCCTCTCACATTGGAATCATATAAAATAACATGCATTTACCCCAGAAATGATGTGTGAGGACACATGTGTGGTATTGCCAACCAGGGAAGCAAACCGTGTTGTCCAGGGTTTTTACTGGGGGTTGGTCACATAGGCACGAGTACTCATATGACTCACCTCAGTTTGTCCGTCCCTTCAGAGGCCAAACTGACACCATATAGCCAAAGACCCCTCCATAAATCACATTGCTAGCATAAACTAGCTGCATCTACAAAGACACTCTTATCAGGCAGGATGTTCCAAGGCTCGGAGGTTATCTCCTAGGAGCTGGGTAATGGCCAGGGCTTTCTTTGGAATATGCAGGATGTGTGCAACCCAAGCCTGATGAGTTGAGCCTTCACTACACAAAGGATCTCACAGCAGGTCCCCAAGACCGTGCAGAGTTCCACTTCAGCACATTTGTCCTCTAAAACTTACCCCTGAACTGCCAGGATGGATGGGCACGCTACACTTAAGACCTCCACACCTCTTGGATGCCCGGGCCCTGTGGACAAGTGTAGCTCATGGTGGAGTCCATCTTTCTTTAAAGGGAGTTGCACCAACAAATTGTATTACATAAAAGAAGACATAACTTTTGAGCTTCAGTTTCCTCCTTTGTAAAATCCCCTGACTGCCTCTCACGACTCTAACAATTACTTAATTACGTTGACCTGCACAAATGTCATTAAAAACTGCAAAAGTGAGATAGAAATGCAAGCACGAATAGCAAAAGAGATTAGACCCAAAAATGTCTTCTGTAAAGAAGCAAAAAGTCTTAAATCTGATGAATCATGAGAACAAACTTTTGAAAAATGACGCTTGATGCAGATTAGAGACAGTGGTGTAGGTGTAAGTGTCGGTTTCCATGGTGATAAACATGCCTACAGGTAAGGCAGTGCCATGATGTAAAGACTGGCATGTACAACAGTGGGCTTTTCCCACGTGAAAAACATACCATCTGGAACCTCAGTAACAAGGATACAGTATGAACAAGCTGCTGATTTGAAAATCAAAATCAATAGTTTTGGTTTAGCCAGAGATTACAGCAAATATTACCCAGTAATTGAAGAATTGATGAGTCAAACAAGAAACCCACACTCCTCAACCTCTTTCTTAAAGGTAAAGTTTTCTGGGATTTTAAAAATGAAAAATGATGCATTGCAATGTATACATAATCTTGTTTTCTATTGTGTAGGTAACTGCTGCTAGTGATTAAAATCTCAGACCTAGTTTGAAATGGGCAAAGACATAATCGTTATTGGTTACATCAATTCGTCATTAAAAACAAAAGCAGTCTTCAATTTAAAAGGGGGTATGTTTCAAGAAATGTTTATAAATTTTTCTATTTAACTAACATATTTCACACTTGCCATCTGCCAAGTATTACTCCTCATCCTTTACAAATATATCTTGTTTAATCCTATAACCCTATGAAATAGGAACTTCATTTTACAGATGAAGAAACCAAGGTAGAGAGATGTTAAGTAACTTTCTCAATGTCACACAGCTGGTAAATAGCCAGATAATAACTGGGTAGCTGGAAGTGCAAAAATGTGGCTTCCAGGGATCTTTAGGCACTATGCCATGCTGACCTTTTGGAACTTAAATATATTTTCTTATACAATGTTATAGTTATAAAATTCCACAATAGCCTATTTTAACTACGTATAGCTGAGCTGAAATTCTGTAGCTCTATCAACATGCTATCCCTGGTTCCCAGCACAGTATCTGTTACAGAGTAAGTGCTCAATAAACGTTTGTTGAATGTAATATACAACGGACACCCTACCTATGACATTAACACTCTAGAATGACTTGGAACATAGATGCTCTCCTCTCCAGCATCTCCTACATTGATCCCAACAGCTTGGTGGTGGAAAGGAATTGGGGCAGTGGGGCCTTATGGAGGTGGCACAAGCCTTTAGAAGCAGACAACAGATGGGGTCTGGGTTTTAGCAGCAGGGCAGCAGCATAAAGCTGGGGAGAAAATCTGAGTTTCTATTGCTGGGTAGCAGGATCAGGTTGCAAGTCTGTGACAGAAGGTAGTGTGAGGTACGCAGTGGGATGATGGCAAGGTGAGCCACTAGGACCAAGCTACATGAAAACTGGGTCTCTAACTAGGGCAGCTAAGCAAGGGAAGATGATAAACTAGCCCTCGGCAACCAAGAGTCTACAATTAGGTCAACCATTAGTACAATAAATAATCTCTATTGGTTCTCATTAAAAAAAAAGTAAATTATTTTTCTGACACTTTCTCAATTTGTAAAAATTACGTAAGAGAAGACTTGCTGTGATTATCAAATACAACAAAAATTATATGTAAGTTCTTTAACATCAAGGACGGTGACATGTCAGTTTTAGTCCCAAGATCTAGCAGAATGTTTTTGTAAGATGCTCAATTAATAATTGATAAAAATTGACTTATTACTGGTGTGTAAAATATAAACTAATAAGGTGATAATAAAACGGTAAGTTATGATAAACTAGAATAATAAAATAAGATAAAAATAGAATAGTAAATTATAGAATTATAAGTAGAAAATAGGTAATAGAATAAATAAGTAGAATAATTGAGATAAGAACATAATAATAAATTGAATAACAAATAATAGAATTATAAATGAATAGAATCATAACTAAATCGAGTAATAGGTGAATGGTAAATGAATGAAGCAATAGCACCAGCTATTAACGACTATGCTTATCATAATCCACTTAATTAGAAATAATCATATTACCTTTTTATACAATATATATAATACAAGCAATAAAAAAATAGGCAATCGAATTTATCCTTTCCCAAAATAAATTACTCTGAAGCTATCAAAATTTCCATCTCTAATTTTTAAAATCCTAGAGTATAGCAGGAAGATGTGATTCTAGATTATTCAAAGAGACATTTGTTCCAACTTCTTTGGATACAACACGAAAATCTACAATGTAATGTAAAGGAGGCTATTCTTTATCTTATCAATAAATAAACCAATAAAAATGCAGGTATCTTGGAGCTTTGCTTAAGCAATACCATTAACTACTTTAAGATCTTAAGGAAATTATCACCCTGAGTCTTAAATTTTTAACTTTAAAAGAAATGAATTGGTCTAAATTATTTTAATTTTTTCATCCCTTTCTAAATGGTAGAGAATTATTCAAAATTTGCCACGTCTTTAGAATAGCAGAAAAAAACATATCATTTAATAGGAAATATTTTAGAAATATCCTTATTTGAACCAATTTTTAATCACTTTCCAAAAGCATTGGTATCAAAATGGGGTTTATCTACAGAAAACAAGATGAAGATCAATTGCACAACTGACATCTTAAAAACTTTGACAAATTCTGACCTATAAATGAATATAAAAAATAAATTGAAGAAAGAGACTTATCACAAAATAAAATCATGTCCCAATGCTTTTCTACCTCATCTTCAAAATAATCATTTTCTTCGAGGTTCATTTTAACAAAAAGAATCAGAAAAGGTAGAAGTATAGTGTTTTTCTCTTTTAATGTAGTTTAATTTTTTTCTATTCTTTTTAAATTAGGCAATGAGATGGAGCAATATTCTAGTAGTAGTGTAATTACTCAAAGAAATGCTGCCCCAGCTATAGACCTGTCTCAACATTTGAATGTTGATAAATATAACATGAAATTATTGTCAAGTAAGACTGTAAGGAAGCCAAGGAACAGTTCAGTTATTACAATGGCTAGTGAAATATACATATATATATTTGTACATATACACAAATACATACAAATACATATATATGTAAATAAAGTGGGAGTGTATTTCAGAGCCCTGTTTCCACCATGATGGTACAGACTAAAGCGAGTCCTGGCCAGCTCAGTTCTCCATGGAAGCAACTGACCAACACCGTGCTGAGATGGTGAAACTGAAACCCCTGCTTTACTCCCATGACACTGAACTACAATTCTTAATAGCTAAGGTTATTAAAGCAGATAATTATAGTTTTAAACTTAAATACAAAAAACCCATAAGTTTATATAAATAATTATACATGAAAATTTCCAAAATAAAATTCCTTAGAAAAAGTACCAAGAACACCAGATATACATGGTGAAGACACTAAGCACTTGAATCAGATGAAGTTAGGCTTATCTCCTAAATTAAGGCCAGGTGGTCTTATGGAATAAACAATACAGTACAAATGCAAAGAAAAATAAAAATGATCAAGCAACATAAGTTCTGACAATTAAGTTTGCAAACTCATCCTAAAAAAAGTGCTACATACCTCATTGCTGAATATCACTACGGTCCCCTTGGAAGTACTCCCCTTGGGAAGCTATGCACCAACCACAGCGCCTAGTCCACCCTTCAAAGCAATTTTGGAACTCTTTTTCTGGAATGGCCATCAGCGCTGTCATCATATTATCCTTGATGTCCTGAATGTCATCAAAATGTCTTCCTTTCAGTATTTCCTTTATCTTTGTGTAGGTGTCTATGCTCTATCCCAAAGAAGTAAGTGATAAATCTGAATAAGTGGAATAATCTAACAAACCTGAGGAGACAAAGCTTCAACGACTGCTGTAATCATTTCTGAATTCCTTGGTTTTCACTGGTTTTGTTTTGTCTTTAAAATGCAAAATGTGTATTCCTTCTTAATCACTCTACCTCAAAAAATTTTCTGCCTGTTGCAAATCAACTACATCAGTCTTTGCTATTTTGTTACACACTGACTTTTTTTGCAACAGTTTTATTGAGATACAATTCATATACCATATAATTCACCCTTTTAAATGTTCAATGATTCTTAGTATATTCAGAGTTGTACAACCCTAACCACAATGAATTCTAGACCATTTTATCCCCTCAAAAAGAAACCCCGTTACCCATTAGCAGTCACTCTTCATTCCCCAAGCTCTAGGCAACCACTAATCTACTTTATGTTCCATAAATGTATCTACTCTAAGCTATGCACATAAATGGAATCATATCACATGTGGTCTTCTGTACCTGGCTTCTTTCACTTAGCATGTTTTTAATATTCATCCATGTTGTAGCATTTATCAGTACTTCATTATTTTTGTTGTTGAATAATACTATTGCATCAATATACCACATTTTATTTATCTGTTCATCAAATGATCAATATTTGTTTGCTGTGAGCACTCATGTACAAGTTTTTATGTGAAAATGTTTTAATTTGTTTCATTTCATATGTTTTTATTTCTCTTGGGGTGGAATTATGAGTTTATGTTAACTCTATGTTTAAGCTGTTGAGGAACTGCCAGAGTGTTTCCCATTGCAGCTGCACCATTTTATTTCCATCAGCAGTGTATGAGGGTTCCAATTTCTTCACATCCTTGTCAACATTTGTTATTGTCTTTTTTACTATGATTATAGCAATCCTAGTGGATATTGTGTTGTCTCATTATAGTCCCACAGTGACTTAAAATCTATTGTTTTATAGTAGTCCAGAACTATGCCAAAAAAAAAAATGATTATGACATAAAATATTTGATAGGCCTGCAGTTTTCCAGCTTTCTTATGGTGTCAACAATGCATACAGATTAGTTAAGATGGCACCTGCTCTTTAGGAACTTACTCTCTACTGAAAAGATAACACTAATATGAATGAAAATAAGGAAATCAAGTGTTTTTTTAAAGGAACTATGAGAAATGACTTAAACTTCCAGATATCAAAACACTGGTATAGCGGATACTGCCCAGGGCTGACTCATCCAGCCTCTACCATGCTGGGAGTATGGGCTGCTAGCAGCTCACAGCTGTGCCCCTCATTGGGCATTGCCCTTGGCAGCAGGGGCCTCCCTTGCTCAAGACTATTCCCCTTTCCCCAAGAAAACGCCCATGGGCCAGTAACTGGCTGATGGGCAGGATACAAAGGCTCAGCCCTTTTGCCTCAAATTGGACAACTCTGAAGGCCCAGTTCAATACATCTCAAAGAATCAGCTGAAGCCTCCATTAAAACAGCATTGTAGTCGGCCTCTCCCTGGGCCCTGTCCTGCTTTCCTCACTTTCTTACAGATATTATCTCCCAAGAGAAACTCCTTGATGAACCTCTGTAACCATTTTTCCATCTTGGAGCTTGTTTCCAGTGAACAAGAATTAAGAAAATAGTATAAAGTTCCAACAATGAAAACAAAGTGTCACTGACACAGAAATCAAAACCCCATAAAAAGACACACCTATATATAAGAATGGCACTTTCAAATCAGTTGTGCAAAAGGAGATTATTCAATAAAAACTACTAGAATAATTAGTTAATGGAGGTGTGGAGGTGGGTGAGGGGAGGGTGTAAAATAGTTACCTCATATCACACACCAAAATAAATTCCACCAAAAATTACAGAAATAAAATAAAGTAAACCTTCGAAGACTTCAATTTAAAAAAAAGAAAGACTATTTAGATATTTAGGGAACAGTAGAGTTTTCTTAAATCAAAAAAACAAAAGCTGAAAGCTTGAAGGTAAACATAAAGATGTATCTGTATCACGAAAATAATATACAGTAAGAAGCACGACAAAATTGAAAGAAAACATTTTAAACCTTAATAAAATATGGTAAAAATCCATTCCAACCCCAAAGGGAATGTGTTCAGCAAGCCGGTCTACCTACTTCAGATTTGGCCGGCACAATCTCAATCTAGTGCTATCTGCAGTTTGGCGCCACCTGCTGGCAGCTGTCTTCTTTGTCTAAAATCAAGAGAGGATTCTGGGATTCTGGGACCAGCGACTTTCGAGAAAACAGCAGTTGCAAGAATCTTCAGCCGGTTTAGTTGGCTTGACTCACTCTCACCCTCCCATTTCCCAAACTCCTCTTTCCTTACCACTGCCTCCCAGCTCTGCCTGTCCACCTGCCATATCTCCCCTTCTCACCCCAGAAAATAGGAACATTAGCCCACCTTCCTGGAGTCTAGATGCAGAATGAGAGCCAACAACCAATCTCTTTAAGTCTAAATTTTCAGCAATGTCACAAGGTACCAGGGGTTTTCACTGTGCTTGTCATATATGGCTGTCCATATATGACTGGTCTCAGATTGGAGAATATTGCCTTGAAAGAATTCCTAGGCAAGCACCCTCTTCCTCAATCTCCCACCTTTATTAGGCTTTTCCTCTGAGTGGACACCTAGAATCCAATTAAGGGGGATCTCTAACTCCTAACCTCTAGTTTGGCACAATTTCTACCAAATAAGCAGCACTCTCTATCCACTTCTCAAGTACAAGTGTGAACTTTTGCAGCTTACACTTCAGTGTAAGCTCTTTCTACTTTAGCTCGGAAATTTCAAAGTTTCATCAGATTTCTTTCACTTAGCTGTTATTCCTTTCTTTAAACATTCTTTTAGCCAACTACCAGCCTTTATGAAAGGGCAAAGATTCCATTTCATAATCTTAAAAGGGAAGAAAATTCCAATGATGGTTCCTCCCATCACCAGCATTCACATACCATTAAATCATTATCATTTAGAATTCTTTGGTTTCATAGCTTTGGGGAAGGGTGCAGCAAGATGACCAATGGACTGTGACGGTTGGTGCATTTTTTACTTACCTGAGAAGGGTGTAATGAGAATTACGCCCAGCTTAATGATTTAAAGTTTATAAAACACCTCATAGCCCTTAGAGAGATGGTACCCTGAATGTAAGACTGGTAACACACCACTACTGCAAAAACAATGCAGGTAGAACATAAAAGCTAAAGCTAATACCCTACAGAGCTACACAGCAAAGGGAATTATCACCTACGTGTTGCAATCAAAGGCAACCTAAAGAAAAATTAAAAGGCAGAATGTTGGGGGGGGGAATGATCAAATATAAAGATTAAAGCATGCGCATAGAACAGAGACTACACAGATAAAGAAGAAACTTTTATAAAAAAAAAGTCAGCTACTTGAGCATAAAGCTAAGAAGGCCAAGAAATATTTTTGAAAGCATCTACACTTTTTTTAAAAAGACCCTTTTTAAAAAAACTGGGTAAAATGCACATAACATAAATTTGACCATCTAAAGTTAACCGTTTTTAAATTCAGTAGTGTTAAATACATTCACAAGAATGTGCAACCAACCTCCAGAACTCTTTATCCTGCAGAACTAAAACTCTATACCCGTTAAACAATTCCCCATTTCCTCTCCCCCCAACCCCTGGCAACCACCGCTCTATTTTTCGTCTCTGAATTTGACTAAACCAGGTACTTCATGTAAGTGGAATCATACAGTATTTGTCTTGCAAAAAAGAACGAAAAAAAAAAACTTAAACTACTAGCGGAGGTGAATGGAAATAATTTCAAGTACAAAGGGAGTCAAAAACAGGAAACAAAAAGTGAACTGGAGAGGATTCTAGATTTCAGTATCTATAAAATGACCTCAGTCATAACATTAGTTATCAGAGGTGGATACGAATTCTCTTTTCTAAAATCTTTTAAACAAAAACAGAAAAAGACATGAGCAGAGAGTAGACTGGGGAAACTCCAGATTTCAGTGTCTGCAAAACAACTCTGTAACATTGGTTATCAGAAGTGGATTCAGATCCTCTCCTCCAGATATATTTAAAACACACATGAAATCAGTATCATCTCTTAGTTTCTTAAGATTTGATTCTAAAGAAGGAAGGTAGTATCACTATATCAGATACAAATTCAATCAAAAACATAACAATCTTTATAGCATCACACCAGTCACAATGCACTCTGAACAATCTGCCTAAAATCTTTTCCAGTCTTCCTAGGCATTCTTTGCTCGAATAAACGTGCTGCTGAGATCTAATCATATGTACATGGAATACTATTATTTATTTACATTTTTCTTATTAACAGTAAAAATATCTAAAATGATCTCAAAATACAAAGAAGACAATAAGCTAAAAATCACAAATTTCAACCACCTTAAAAATATGCTGATTGAGATAATCATACAGAAGGGCAATTAAGAAAATCAAAAATGAATGCTGATGCTAAAACTAATGTCAATTTTAAGAGAACAATACAAACAAAAAGTTACAACTTTGATGGGAAATTTCCACTCGTATCATATTATTTTAATGATACTTGTTAATCTGGAAATAAGCCCTGCAATTAAGAAATCATGAAGTAAATTTCATAGAATTACTCCCTCAGAAAAGAATTAATCAGTCATCCAAACCTCTGGAAGATTAAAACTGTAATTCTGGGGGGGGAAAAAAAAGAGTAAAAAAAAAAAACTTTTTTTGCTTTGCTCCACCTTATTATTTTTTTTCTTGATATGGTAAATGCCCCAAGGCTCTGACCCAGCTTCGGAAAAAGAGCCAGTAGAGTGGGTTCATAGAAAAGAAATTATCCTATTGCGGATTAGCAAAACTGAAACAGGGATTAAGAAGTGACACAGAAAAGCAACACCCTAAAAGTGTGTACATAAGGGCCAAAAAGGCAGCCTGCGAATCCTCTCTTGACTGTCACCTCTCCTATCCACCTTGACAAGCTAAACATCTGTAGGAGCATTATGTCTTGCTCATCTCGGATCTCCTCCTCCCGGGCTGGCCGCAGCAGCTGGGTCAGGGCATCTGTTGGCGGCAGCAGCTTCAGCAGTGGAAGCAGATGCCGTCTGGGGGGCAGCTCCGCCCAGGGCTTCCGAGGAGGAGCTGGCAGCTGTGGCCTAAGTGGGGGTGGCTTTGGAGGCAGTTTCGGAGGGGGTTTTGGTAGCTGCTCAGTAGCGGGCAGTTTGGGAGCTTTGGGCTCCGGGGCTGGCTTTGGCGGGGGGTCTGGATTCGGTGGCGGAGCTAGTGCAGGCTTCTACAGCTACAGTGGTGGTGTTGGCAATGGGGGGCTTTTGTCTGGAGGTGAAAAGCAAACCATGCAGAACCTCAATGACCGCCTGGCCGATTACCTAGAGAAGGTCAAAGCCCTGGAGGAGACCAATGCTGACCTAGAGCACAAAATCAAGGAGTGGTATGACCGATATGGGCCTGGTTTAGGAGAAGGTGGACCCGGCCGAGATTACAGCAAATACTATCCAATAATTGAAGGTCTCAGGAATCAGGTTAGAGGCTATCCGTTTCTATTATTTCTGTGTCTTTCACTTTTATTCATATCATGTATTGTAACGAAGATTTTAAGTCAAGGAATTACTTGAAAACATTATTTGCTTGTTGTATATGTAAAATGAGACTTGCTATATTTTAACTATGGCAGTACTGCATATGACATCCAACCACATTAATTTCCTCTTTGCATTTCAAATTTGAGTATTTCTATATAAGAGTAAAATTTTTACAATGGCAGGCAGCTAATTAACATGTATGTATAACAGTGACAGCCATGAGTCAATACTAGCTTAATCTATTTCATGATTAATTCTGGCAGGTTGATATATTTTAATGTCTTCCAGATTTAAATAGTCTTTACAACTATTTTTATTCCTGGAAAATCTGGTACAAATTTATGTAAGAATGTGATAGAATCTAAAAGGTTTAGCCACTGTTGTGTGGAAAACACATTTTTTTAAATTAGTTTCAGGTGTATAATAATTTAATAGTTAGATATTTATTATTTATACCCTTCACAAAGTGATAACTTCCCTTCCCCAATCTACTACCCCTCTGACATCACATACAGCCGTTACGTTTCCACTGTTTCTATTCTTATTTTTAAAGACTTTTTTTGGATGTGAAATTCATTTTTCACACTATTTTCTGAAAGTGCTCATAGAATAACCAATCTCCCAAAGCAGCAGAAACATGCAGAGGGCTGTGTTCTGTAAAACAATGCGCTGTGCCTATCCCAGTAACTGTGCAAACTGCTACCTTTTGGCAGAAAGATGTAGTCCAAATACACCAGGGTTATCAATACTTAGTAATGACACGAGGTGTGTCATTACTAAGCAAGTTTTCAAAGCAATTCACCTTTAAAAGCTACCTTAGGGGACATCTAACCTAACAAGTAGGCATGCAGACACAAGGTAAAAAGCACCCATGATTCATTCACTATTTTTGTCTTTTCTAGATCGTTACTGCCACTGTCGAAAATGCTGGGATTGTGTTACAGATTGACAATGCCAGATTGGCTGCTGATGACTTCAGACTGAAGTAAGAAAAGTAAAGATCTGGAAACTAATGTTGTAGGAAAAGTAAAATTCAGTCTTTTTGCCTAATCTATTCTAAATTAAAACATATATATATATATATTAAAACATATATATATATATATTTAGGTCTTGAGTCATTATATATATGTTATATATATTATAAATAACATATAATATTATTATAATATATATATAATGACTCAAGACCTAAATTCACAAGCATAATAATATATAATATTATTATAATATATATATAATGACTCAAGACCTAAATTCACAAACATCCCAAGAGTATACTTTAAAAACCATCATTCCACCAAGAAAAAGAGGCAAATTAAAAATGAAATTTGTGTTATAAAAGAATATTAGCCATCTATAGAATTAACATTAGGTTCACAGTTTTCTTTAAAAAGGAAAAAAATTCCTAAGATAAAACTAGGAACCTTAAGTGTTTATCGACTAGCTCAAAGGAGAAAACTTCTTCTTGAATACGGAGAAATGCATGTACTCTTTGACGTGTACTGTACTGTCTTACTGCTGCCCCTTCCAGGTATGAGAATGAGCTGCATCTGCGGCAGACCGTGGAGGCCGACACCAACGGCCTGAGGAAAGTCCTGGATGAGCTGACCATGACTCGCTCTGACCTGGAGATGCAGATTGAGAGCCTCACCCAGGAGCTGGCCTACCTGAAGAAGAACCACGAGGAGGTAGGAGCATGTTCCACATTATTAAACAACTCTAGCCTACACATTTTCCCCTATGTCCATTCTGCAAAAATAAAATAAATTCTACCTGAATGGATTTCCAACTCCTATGTCCAGGAAAAAAAAGTAATAATGACCAAATTGTATCTGAATTTGGTGGCTTCCCCCCAACCCCTCCCACCCTCCCACCCCATCAGTGATCTAGTTCAACTTTCTGTTGGCTATGCATTTTAGGAAGTCATCGTGTTTGTTTTCATCACTAGTCTTTTTTTTTTCTTCATGCTAGGAAATGAACAGTATGCAAGGAAGCTCTGGAGGGGGCGTGACGGTAGAAATGAATGCTGCCCCAGGAACCGACCTCACCAAGTTACTGAATGACATGAGGGCACAGTATGAGTCGCTGGCTGAGCAAAACCGCAGGGAGGCTGAGGAGCAGTTCAACAAGCAGGTAAGATTATCACCGCTGAGTGGCTAAGCCTGTGGCCACACACAAACCACTTCTGCTCATTTCAGCAGCCCACAGTGACTGCATTTTGTTTTTATTTAGAGTGCATCACTACAAGCACAAATCTCTACTGATGCTGGGGCAGCCAGTTCCGCCAAGAATGAGATAACAGAACTGAAACGTACTCTGCAGACCCTGGAAATTGAGCTTCAGTCCCAACTGGCCATGGTATGAGCAAAGAGCTTTCCAAAATCTCCCACAGGGAGCTGCGCGATTCAGTTTTCTTTCTTTGCCAAGATGTTCCACTTGGCACATAATAAAAGCAGTACTAAGGAGGGCTGTATTGTGGTTGGAGAAAGCGTGAAACATTCCAGTTCAAGATAATGCACTCTATTTCCATAAAAGATTTAGTTTAAAAAAGTAATGCCAACATAAATTAAGAAAACAATGATAGAACAATATAGCTTATGATTTGGTAAAGGTGTAATTAATTCTCCTAGTACTTCATAAACTTTTGTAATTTTTAAAAATCATCAATGACTTATTTTTAGCATGAATGTTTTGGGGTTTTTTGTTTTGTTTTGTTTTGTTTCCTCTTAGAAAAGCTCCCTGGAAGGGACCCTGGCTGACACGGAAGCTGGCTACATGGCTCAGCTGTCAGAAATTCAGATGCAGATTGGCAACCTGGAGGAGCAGATCTGCCAGATACGGGGAGAGACCGAATGCCAGAACGCAGAATATGAGCAACTGCTGGACATCAAGACCCGCCTGGAGATGGAGATCGAGACCTACCGCCGCCTGCTCGATGGAGAGGGAGGGTAAGTAAGCGTAAAAGTCATGAATGTGATAGAAGGCATACCTTGGTGTATTTATGTTATGAAACCAAAAAGGGGGGTGACAGCTAGACTTGGATTTATAAAGTTACAGTGACCCAGTCCAGTCAAAGGACATCTACCTTCATCACAGATAGCCCCCTGTATGGAGGCTTTCTCCTGCCTTTGCAAAATGCAAGGGAATACAATTCTCTTTTTCTCCAGTGGTTCTGGTTTTGGAGGAGCAGATTTTAGAAACTCGGGATCCAGAAACATGGGATCCAGGGATTCGATCTCTGGTGACTCAAGATCTGGAAGCTGCTCTGACCAAGGAAGAGGTAGACATTTTTTTTTAATGTGCATAATTTTGTAATTTAAAAATAAAAAACAGGTTTTGCTTGTCATGTTAAAAGTATATACTGTCGTTTACTTAATCTTACCCAGAGAGAACATACTTAATGAACGTACATGAATTTCTCTTGATCTGTGTTCCTGTGATTGTTTCCAGACTGACATTGTGATTCTACGATTTTCAGATCCAAACAAGACTAGAGTGACTAAAACCATCGTAGAGGAAGTGGTGGACGGCAAAGTCGTCTCATCTCACGTCAGCAGTGTTTCTGAGGTGAAAGTCAAATGAGCGATTTCCAGATCAACAGGAGTGGCTTTCAGAGAAAACAATCTAAAGGACACCAATGAAGACATCGCAACCACCTAGCTCTCTTTCTGCGTAATTTCAGGAAAAAGTTTCCATCCAGAAATAGATGACTAACCAATATTTCTGCACCCTTTTTTCCTTACTGGAATGCTCTTTAAAAAGTTGCTGGAATAAACTTACTTTTTTGCAAGTTAACTGAAGTATTCCTAAATTTTTTAAAAGAAATTCAATATTTTACCTAGAAATGATCAATTATGATCTAGCTACCATATTATGTTACTCATATTAGTTAATTATTTAAACAGCACTTTTCTTCATAAAAATCAAGATTATAGCCATTTCGTAAGTGGGCATTTTTGACAGCATCACATTTGAACTCAGTAATAACTGAAATCAAATCTCAATGTCCCTTAAACTATAGCCAATAGCTGAGTCCACACAAAAGGATGTAGTTCTTAGAATCATCAATCTATAATTAATGCCTAGTCTCTTTACGTCTGTCACTGAACTGGGTAATTCATAAGATAAAAAGAAACAAAAGATGTACCTCCTACTTCATGAAGATTATATTTTTAGATGGAGAGGAAAGTTAAAACATGAAGAACACAGCAAACACTAAAGGGTATCGATAGTGAAGGGCTTGATTCCACAATAGTCACCAGAAGTGCCACAGGAATCTGCCATTGCATGTTTGCAGGACATTTAGGAAACTGGTCCAAATAAAAGTCTTGGGAAGTAAGGTGATATGTGATATGGTGCCAGATTTCTAAAAACTTGCCCCAGAGAAGAGATGCTCAGGTATTTATTCCTGTGCCCAAATCTAGCCACACCACTAGCCAAAAATTGTCACTTAGCCTTATTGGTGTTTCCTTTTCCCACCCTTCCTTGCTGAGGTCCACATGACAGTTTAAAGACAGGTACTGTCTGCCAACCCACCAACTTTTCCAAAGTTCTGGACACTGTTTTCAAGAGACTGCAACCGCCAAAGAGAATAAGTTAAAATGTTATGATATAGAGTTATAATATGGAATATTCTAAGAAATTAAGAGAACAAGGCCACTTTGTTTGGGAAGCTAATAAGTATTCATCACAATCATAGTGACAGGAATTATCTCACCGACTGACCATCTCTCATAATTTGACAACTAAGGTCTATCAGATCCTTTGTACCCTTAGACATTCTGGAATGCCCAGGGTGTTTGTGGCAGTGTTTTCTAGGAGAGCAAAAGCTTGGAAGGAGCTTGAATTTCCATCAGTGAAGAAATGATTGCAGAAACCATGTGCATCCCGACAACAGAATATAATGTAGCCATAAAAAAAGAATGTATTCAATCTTTGTGTATTAACCTGGTACGATATCCAGGATATGCTGTGAAGTGGAAAAAGAAAAAAAAAAGGCCAAGGGAGTACATATAATATATGGACGTGCATTTGTTTACACAAGTGTAAACAAAAATATTGAAGAGAGAGAGGAGAAAGCCCATATATATTTGCATGTGTTTATACAAACACAGAAATGTGGGCCCACACCAAAATGTTAGCAGTGATAACCTGCTGAGGCCTGGTGAGGACCTGGTACGCAGAGCAAGGATGCTCGCTTTGTCTTAATACACCTGTCAAATGCTTGACTTGGTCTATGGAGTAGGGGTTGCTTTGTATTTGAAACTAACTTAGAAAAACTGTAGCTGTATGCGAAAGCATTATAATAAATTAATGTCTATAATCAGTCAAAATAGGTGTTTTTATAAGTGACGTTAAACATCATAATTTTTTGAACAAACCCAAAAAAGAGGGGAAGAGATGAGTTAGGAGGAGAAAAAAAATGTACATCTCATAAGCACTTATTATGTGTATGCTGTATTTCATGTAATCCTCAAGCCCTATGGCATAGATATTAGTGTTCCTGTTTTACAGATGAAGAAAACTTGACCTTGGAGAATTTGCCCTTGGAGAGGTCAAATCATGTATTCAAAGTCACAGGGCAAGTAAGGGAATGAATTAGTAGTTGAAACCCTGTCCACTCTACCAACATAACTGAAGGTCTACAGTTTCATATATTAAACTCACAAGGTAGCTGCGTTCTGTAAACGTGCTGCATATATTTCCATTTTTCCAAAACAGCTTCTCTTTGACCTAAAGAAACCCAGCAGGCTACAAAATTCCCAGAACAATTCTCTGTCTACATAGAGAAGAGAAAGTTGTTGAAGTTGGAAACAAGAAATGCTAACGGAGATGCTCCTTGGCCTGAGTTCAGCATGGAAAGCAGGACATTAAATGCCCCTTAGGCCATTAAACCTGAGGCTGGGTTTTGAGAAGAGAACAAAACCAAGGGAAGACAGGCTCTCTAAGTAGGTCAGAAGCTGTGTTCTGGCAAAGTCAAATACAGCACCTTGAAGTGAATCTCATAATCTCACAGCGGCAGTAAAGGTGAGGAGTGAAATAGACAAGGCAAATATTTCATTGAAAATGAAATTTTTATGCACAAAAAACACATATGATATGTAATCTAAGTAAGAGCTCTTCTAAAATTTTTATAAGATGATGAAGAGATCTTCTGCAAAGGATTTTGTAAAAAAAAGAAAAATGAGATATATGTATTTTGAGAAATGTAATCATGGTTTCCAAGCATCCTTACCTATCCTTGAAAAAACTCTAATGGTGCAATTCATAAGTGAGATTATTAATGCTGGGAATTTATTGACCTTATGAAAAGAGCTTTTCATATTACCATACCTCTGTCCATTAATTCTACCACCCTGATCTGTAAAAACTCAGTCTACCACTGATCTGGAAATGCAGGGTGAAACTCTGGCAAAGGAGATAGCTTATCTCCAGAAGAACCAAGAAGATGTGTGTGCCCATACACAGATTTACAGCTTGCCTCTTTCTTACTTAATTCTTGTCTTCAATTCCAATCTAATGATGAGGTTAGGAAAAATCTAATAAAGGAAGCAAACTCCACTGCTATTGTGGTTGAATTCCTTGATGGTTGTTTCCTGTTCAGGTAATTAAAAGCCTACTGGCTGTTGCAGGCTCTGATGAGCATGTGGAGGTGGACACTGCACTTTGACCTGATCTAAGCGAGCAGCTCAAGGCCATAAGAATTCACTGTGAAACCATGACTGAGCAGAATGACCGTGATGCTAAAATGAAGTTCAACAATAAGGTGAACTACACAGTCAAGGTCGGGAAATCTAGGACAGTGTCCCTTCACTGATAAAAGACTCTGTTTTGTAATCGTATTTCAGAGCAGAGTGCTACAACAGCGGATTGCCACTATTGCTGATGCATCTGATTCTTCTAAGACTGAAATGAACCAAAATGGACTTTCCACTGGTGAATACGCCAAAATCTCCCCACTGGCGAATATGCCAAAATCTCCCCACTGGTGAATACGCCAAAAACCAATTTATACAGAGTTAATTTCATGATTTCACCTCAGCAATGTTTCCAAAATATTATATTCTCCAATGAAGTTTATTTTTTAAAGCACGTAAGAAAAATCCAAAGTCCTGGGCTTCTTCAATTAGTAACTTGGACAGGAAAGTTTCCATTCAATGTATGAAAGACATCTGGAAACAAAATTATTGTCTGCACATATCAACCCCTATTATATAAATACTACAGACCCCAAAATAGTTGAGACCCTGCAAATGTCAACATAAGATCGCTGTTGGGGAAATTCTGGGCTGGCTTGAATTCAGAATGAGATCCCTTCTTTTTTTCTCCTTCTTTCTCCAGGTAGGTGGTAAGGCAGAGCTCCTGTCTGAAGGCTTAACAGAATTAATGTAGATAAAATGCCTGTCTTAGGTCAGCTGGGATCTCGTTCAGTATCAAGGAGTATATATGCTATTTTAATTAAGGGGATTTAATACATTAAACTTGAATATCAATGTTTCACTTTTTGAATCAATTTTTACTTACACTCCAAAAGACGAGATTGTTCATAATAAGCCTTTCTTAAGTGTCCAAAATTTCAGAAGCAGTGAGATAGGAACCAGGATAGCAGTGTCATTTCTGTCTTCTGGGAAGCACACAACTTGACCTGGTAGACCTGAGCCCCAGTCCCAGGCTGTCTCTAAACTCAGTGCGTAACCTGGGATAAGTCACTCTTCTAAAAGTATCCATCTCCAGGCCTCATTTTTCATTTATCTGTGAAACAAGGCAGTTTCTGACCCCTAGGTACCTTCTAGTTCTAAACTCTATGACTCTATGCAACTAAAGTTTTTTAAATCAGAAAAATGTCAAAGTAGCAAAATGAATCTTAGAGGGAATTAAAATGAGATCAGATTTACTCTAATTCAAAGACTTTCCCAAAAATTTTGCAATGCATTACATCCAATGTCACGTTTTAAGGTAGGGTGTATCAACCTTGGCACTATAGACATTTGGAGCTGGATAATTCTTTGGGGAGGAGGAGGCTGTCACGTGGGTTGTAGGACATTTGAGCATGCTTGGTCTTTACCCACTAGATGCCAGTAGCATGCTCCCTACCAGATGTGACAACCAAAATGCCTCCAAACATTGCTATATGGAGGGATGGGGTCCCCTGTGCTATATTTTCCTACTCTATGAAAACAAATGCTGACACAAGATCCAAGATGGTGGAGTAGACAAACACTGCACCTGAGTCCTTCCATGAACACATTAAAATTACAACCAAATTATAGAACAATCAACCTGGAGAACCACCTGAAGTCTAGCCAAACAGAAGTCCTATTAATTAAAAATATAAATAAGAAGCCACGTTGAGACTGGTATGAGGGGCGGAGACATGGAACAGGCCCCAAACTCTTTGTGGTGGTTAAGAATCAGAAGAGAGGGGTGGACAGGTGGCTCAGTTGGTTAGAGCATGAGCTCTGGGCAACAGGACTGCAGGTTTGATTCCCACATGGACCAGCGAGCTGAGCCTTCCACAACTAGAATGAAATCAATGAGCTGCTGCTGAGCTCCTGGATGGCCAGACGGCTCCGTTGGTTAAAACACAGGCTCTCAACCACAAGGTTGCTGGTTTGACTCCCTCAAGGGATGGTGGGCTCCGCCCCCCGCAACTAAGATTGAACACAGCACCTTGAGCTGAGCTGCTGCTGAGCTCCCGGATGGCTCAGTTGGTTGGAGCACATGCTCTCAATCACGAGGTTGCGGGTTCGACTCCCGCAAGGGATGGTAGACTGTGCCCCCTGCAACTAACAAGGGTGACTGGACCTGGAACTGAGCTGTGCCCTCCACAACTAAGATTGAAAGGACAACTTGACTTGGATGGAGCTGATGAGTCCTGGGGAAAAAACACTCTACTGTTCCCCAATAAAAAGTCCTAGAAATACACACTGTTCCCAAAAAAAGTCCTGTTCCCCTTTCCCAATAAAATCTTAAAAAAAAAAAAAAAAAAAAAAGAAGAAGAAGAATCAGGAGGGATATCTCGGCCACAGAGGTTCACCCTGGAGGAGCAAGCCACCAGGCTCCCCAGCCCTTTCCAGTGCCAGGAAGAGGACCCATTTGGCTGTGAAAAACAGTGGTATTTTGACCATCCAGGTTAGACGAAAGGCTGCGGGGAAACCCAGACATCTTCTTAAACGGCCCATACACAGACTCACTCACTCACTCGCAGGCACTCATCTTGGGCTCCTGCAGAGGGACGATGACTAGAGGGGTGTTAGAGGCATACAGGGTGCAGACTGAGGTGTATGACTTCTCAAAGAGAAATGAAAATGTTTCCCTAATTTGCAAGCAGTGTTAACTTCAATGCCCATTTCTTTCAAGGTATGTATGAGTCACTAGTTTTTGGGCTAATTGGAGAAGTTTCAAAGATAATGATTTTTGAGGGTAATTGAACTTGTGGTACCTGTATGTCAACATATCACCAAATTTCATTTCTGGAGTCAGCAATGATAGATTGACTGAGCCGTTGATGTGATGAGACATTTGAAAAAAGTGATTAAGAAGGACTTGAAGCTTAATGGATTAGCATACGGAATTTTTCTGAAGGCAACAGTGTGAAAATATTTGTAAAGGGTGTGACAGAATGTGGAATCACCACAGGGCAACCAAGTTGTCCTACCAACAGTTTTGTTTTTCATATAGACTGGACTAAATTTTAGAAAGTTTATTAATTTCCAAATGTAATTGTTTGAAATTTAGGCCAAAGGACATTTTTAAATGTATTAAACTTAAAAAGAATTTTTTTTTTAACTGAATGGACCAATGGTGTATGAAGCCAAAAAGAAACAAAAGTCAAATTGAGGTAGCCAAAAAAATTAAAAGAAATTTTAAAACGTTCACAAATTTTAGAACACTTTGTACCACGGTTGGCATAGTATTGCAGACCACAGTCTTAAAGAAATCAGCAACTGTGTTAAGCACTAATTCAGAAAATGAATCATGCACACTTATATCTTATTACCAGATTATTTTTCATACATAGCTCAAAACTTATTGATTGCTAACTATATATGGTTATAGTTAAGAGTTAAAAGGTACTGTAGCTAAACTACCAAAAGCATCATAGAGTTGAAAAAAGAATAGGTTCTGTTTTATTCAATCTTTAAGAGTAACACTGAAAATTTATCAAAGAGAATAGAAAATGTTTTCCTAATTCTCAAACAGTGCTGACTTCAGTGAACATCTCCTTTAAAGCGTGAGTAGCTAGTCTTGTGGCTGCTTGGGGAGGTTTCCAAGATAATGATTTTTAAGGGTAAAAACTACAGACCCCAAATGCTCTAAATTATTCACAGAAGTATTTACATTATTCATGTAAAATGATATGATCTATAGATGTAATTAAGTTGCATTAAACTTAATAATTGCTGGTTTGCCACGTTAGTGTCTTTAAACTGAGTACAGCCCCACGCCCAAAAGGCAAAGATTATCATTCTGTCCTAAATATACAACAGTAATCCCTAAGAGAGCAACTCCTCTCCTAGTTATACAATGAAAAAGTCAAAACAAACCTGAGCCTTGCAATGAACATTCCCAGAACTCAAAACGTATTTTTTAAGAGAAGTTTCACAATAATCAGTTTATTTTCAAGACAAGATATAAAGTCAATAAAAGATTGTCTACACTGATATTCATTTGTTCAAAAACATTAAATAAGCATTAAGTCTAAGGGATTAGTGGGCGTCGGGGCAGGTTCCAAAGAAACGTAACACCTGCACTCTGCCCTTGAGACATTCACAGTCTAGTTAAGAAAACAATTACCAAGCATTTTGAACCTCACTTAAATGTTATGTAGAAATAGAATTTTTGTCAATCTGTGTATTTTACAGGTCATTCGTTTAATAGCCAAGATTGATACTACCTCTTCCTAATCTGTGGGGAAAATACAATTAAAAACAAACAAAAAATTTTTTTTGTACAGCTACAATTTATCTTGTAAAATGCAAAACGTCTTTTGTTTGAAAAGCCTCACTATGCCACTTCTGAGATTCCAGGCTTTATACACCAAGCTTACATAGAAAGGGATCCACATTTACATACAAGTGTACTATCAGCTATGCACACTGTATTCTCCAAAGCTATCCAACAGTACTGAGCAGCTGGAAGGTGCTCAGACACTTAGAGACTGACTGGGAAGTTAAAAGCAAGGGAAGAAGAGAAAGATGGGGAGACAGAGGCAGCTGGTAGCAGCTGTCAGGGAGCAGAGTCCCAAAGAAAGCTCTGCACTGGCAGTGAAAAACTAAGCAGGCAGTGGGCATCATGGAGAAGTAAGAGGGCAGAAAGGGGTAGCGGATGTGAGCATTTGCTTCTGGAATAGGTACACAGAGCTAGCCAGTGTGGGCCATGGGAGGGCATTTGAGCCTGAAAATAGAACTCAGTGATGCAAGACATTATGTGAAAACCAATAAGCAAAAATCATATCGAAAGATATGTGAACTTTGGTTACAGGTTAGACGCCAGATCCACACAGGTCTCTTCATGAAGAAGCTACTGGAGAAGACAAAAGAGGAAAACCAAAGCTGACTCCTGCTTCCAAGGCATTTGAAACACAAAAATGCTTGATTCTGAGGACTGACTAGACTATCACTGCTACAATAGTTGTTCAGGACCAGGAAGAGACCAGCCCTATTGTCAGGGAAGGGTCTTACCAAGACACAAGTTTGCCTTGGGGGGCAGGGGATGTTGAAAGCCAAGCAAAGGAATTTCTGTAAACTCTTGCCTCCTCCATCATCGGCCACCCTCTCCACCTCTCCCCTCTACCTCTTCCACTTTACTATTTCTCTTTACCAGAAAACACTCCACACCATAGAGATGACCATACTATCTCTAATAAAGGTTCCAAATCTGGCACAGAATGTCTTCCCATCCATGCTAAAATCTTCCCTCAAAAGCCCTTTTTTTTTTTTTTAACCACATCTGGATATTTCATATAAATAGAAGCATGCAATATGTGTCCTTTTGCGTCTGGATTTTTTCACTTAGTGTAATGTTTTCAAGGCTCATCCATGTTGTAGCTCATATCCGTACTTCATTCCTTATTATGGCTGAGTAATATGGTATTATGTGGATATGCCACAATTTGTGTATTCATTCATCTGTTGAAACTTGTATTAGTTCCACCTTTCAGCTATTTTGACTAATGCTGCTATCTATAGAAACAGAAAGCAAATTGGTGGTTACTTAGGCTGGGGGGACATAGAAATGAGGAGTGACTGCTTAATGAATACTTCCTTTTGAGAATGGAGGTTTTCTTTTGAGTTGATGAAAATGGTTTGGAACTAAGAGATGTATTGGTTATAAAACATTGTGAATGTACCTTTTCAAATGGTAAACTTTATGTTATATAAATTTCACCTCCTTTAAATTTCAAGGCAAAGCTTCCACCTGCCTAAAATGTGGGTTAAACTACAAATAGAAAATGTTACATATTTTTAAACAGATTGACTGTAACACGTAGGCTTATCCCTCACAGCCAAGGTCAAATCCTACCTCCTCTGTGAAGTCTGCTGGGGAAATATAATTAAAAACAAAATATTCTCCCCATCCAGAAATCCTCCCCACAAAGTTAGGAGAGAAAGAAAACACTTGAATAAATATTAAGCCAGAATGCAATGCACAACACAGGCAACCCGCTAAGGAATTGCAAAGACAGAAAAGAATCTCACTCCATTTTATAGCCAAACAGATAGAACCCATTACACACATGTTCTCAACATAAATGATAACTAGCCTCAAGTAAGTGGACCACCATCTGCGTTTGTTAATAGGCTTTATATAAAAGAAAAACAAGTTCTTCATATCTTTCCAAAAGGAGGTAGTTTTGGAGCAAGGCATCCACTCAAGTTAAGCTCCTACCTCCCTACAAAAACTGGGAGACAGGGGTGCCATTTTCCTTGGATGTTTACATCCCCCAGATACGAGTCCCAGGTCCTTGAGAAAGACATTCCTGGGTCATAACGCTGACCAGACGCTTATCATAATGCTGACCAGACGCTTATTTAGCTTTTAAAAAGATTCACCTACATTTCAAAGGAACAGATAAAGAATTTACAATTGCAAGGTTTCTAAAGTAAATGTTCTAAAGAAAAGGGAGAGGGAGTGTCTCTTCCCTTATTTTCAACAAGGAGAATTAAGCTTCGTATTTTTCACTTGTATTTGCCTTTATAAGCCTTCTCTGACCCATTCAGCAAAAAGTAATTACGAACTCCCTCCTCGAAGGTGTCTTTCTTGTGTCACATCCCATTTTCTACCTTGAATTGAAGAAATTTTGACAGGATTCCTTCTGCATCTGGTTCCTTTCTGCATCTTTCATGGTGCCCAGAACACCACCCAGAGCCAACACTTAGAAAAGACCTTAGACAACAGGTGAAATCTTTGTGGCGATGGAAATGTTCTGTATCTAAACTGATCAATGTCAGTGTCCTGGCTGTAATATTGTCCTATAATTTTATGAGATGTTACTGTTGAGGTAACTCAGTAAAGGATATGTGGGATTTCTCTGTACTATGTCTTACAACTGAATCTACAATTACCTCAAAATAAAAAGTTTAATTAAAAATAAAAAAGTCCTAGAGTGAATAAACACATGTGTATCATTAACCATCCAATAGTAGTTACAGAGAAACACAGACCAAGCTGAAGAGAAGAAAATTCACAGCTGCATTCAGGGGAAGAGTGGAGCAGAATTAAGGGATGCCTTTAGGAAACCCTCAGGAATACCTGTTAGGATGCTAAAACCTGTGAGGGAGAAAACCTGTGACAATAGCCTAAGGAAAAACATTTAAACAAAATTGAAAAAATTTAAAGACAAAAAGAAGACAACAGAGGTAAAATCCAAGAAAGGATGAATGTAAATACAAGGGATTAAATTGTCTAGAATAAAGTAACAGAGTGGAAAATGACTAAGACTAGACTATCTAAGACATTTAATAGAAGACAGCAGGGACAATGTCATCATTTAGAGAAAGGAAGTTTAGAAAAATAACTAATTTAAAAACTGAAAGGGAAGCTAAAGGAACACCTGTCAAATTGGTGAGAGAGATGTACTTTCCAGGGATCAGAAAAGAAAGGCAAGGATCCAAGATGATGCCTACATCCTTCCTTGAACACTGTGCCTACATACTTCCTTGAACACATTAAAATTACAGCTAAATTACAGAACAATGAACCTGGAGAACGATCTGAACTCTAGCCAACCAGAAGTCCTATAACTAAAAATATAAAAAAAGAAACCACCTTGAGACTGGTAGGAGGGAAGGAGATGTAAAACAGTCCCCAAGCCTCCCTGTGGTGGTTGAGAATCAGGAGGGATATCTCAGCTGTGGAGGTTCCCCCCAGAGGAGCAAGGGACCCCAGACCCCTACACCAAGCTCCCCAGCCTGGAGTACTGGTGCTGGGAAGAGGAGCCCCCACAACATTTGGATGTGAAAAACAGTGGCGATTCCAACCATTCCAACCAGGTAGGACAGAAGGCTGCGGGAAACACAGGCATCCTCTTAAATGGCCCGCACAGACTCACTCGCTCACAGGCACTCACCTTGGGCTCCAGCGGAGGGACGGTGACTCCGGGGGGGTCTCGGAGACACATGGGCAGCATACTGAAGTGTGTGGCTGCAGGAGGAGGACTGGAGGACAGTTGGCATTTTTCTGGTGAGGGTTTCTTCTCCTGTGCAGCCGGCACGCAGTAGCCATTTTTCCTACATTGAGCCCGCCCCCAGGCCAAATCTGAATCTGATTGGTCTGGTGAGCTCTGCTGCTCCACCCTGCGGACTCAGCTGGGACTCCACTACACCCAACTTTGGAACACCTGGGGGCACTTTCTCCACTGATTTCATGCATGCTCCCCCTACTCTATGTCCATTACTCAAATTCAGTTTCCTATGATCTCTCACCCTGAACTTCAAAAATAGCTTTATGTTTCTGTTCATGAACACAGGTTGCCTAATTGGTGTCTTTTCTATGAAATCTTTTTCACTACTTCCAAATGAATATGACCATGTGACTCCCCATTTCAGAAACCAGCAAGGACTCTCCATTATCTACCAAACGAAATCCAGCCTTCTTAGCATGCCTTTCCATGATCTGGCCCTGAACCACTTTTTTTCCTGCTGTTTCCTATATAATGCCTTCTCCATCTTTTCTCCCCACCATATGACCCAAGAGGTCACCTTTCCCCTTCAGGACTCCTCTAGCACTTTATCTGCACCCAACACACTTCTGTGCAAACAGTAGATATCCAGTAACCAAATGGATAAATGAATATGCCTTCAGTCTTGAATTCTAACTGGCAAGGGTCTGGGGCTCACTCTCATGGATGTCTGTCTCTAGAACCAGTCCTCAAACACAACATTTTGGCAGTTGTGAAGTGTGTTATAACTAATTTGTCCCTATTAACAAAGTACAACATTTTCAAATGATTTCCTTTTCTAATAACTAGAGCAGATTCAAGATAATCCCTATAAAAATGACACTCTTGCAAATTTGCATTCTGCTAGGATTTCTGAAGTATAAGAGAACAGGGTTTAACTATAGTTAAACCACTGAGAATTGCGTGGACCCCACAATTTTACATATGCCATGGCATTTAATGAGCTATTGTTACCAATTTTTTTAATAAAGAGTGCTATTTTTGAAAAGTAAATTAGCACTATTTTTTCCTTGAAAAATGACATTTGAGATCTTCAAATGGTTAACTTCATTACTCATATGCTTGTAAAATACCTTTATAAATACTACTCCTCGCCCCATCCATAAAATAATCTAGCACTATTTCCTTTTATCTAGTATGCATGTGGAGTGTTCCAGGCATGGAGCTCTCATTTGTGTGAGCCAGTAGGGCCCAAATATTAGAGCTGCATGGTTCAACACAGTAGCCAGGAGCCACATGGTTATTGAACACTTTAAATGTGGCTTGTCCAAATTGAGATGAGCTATAAAAATACACATTGGATTTCAAAGGCAGTATCAAAAGTGAAGAATGTAAAATATCTCGTGAATATTTTATATTGACTACACGTAAATATTGTTGTATTATAACAACATTGTATATGTTATACCAAATATATACAAATATATAATTATTATACACGTTGAAATAATTATATCTTGGCTAGACAGGTTAAGTAAAATATATTCAGATTCATGTCATTTGCTTCTGTTTATATCTCTTGACATGGTTACTAGAAAGTTTAAAGCTACATATGTCGTTTGCATTTGTGACTTGCATGATATTTCTATTGGAAATTGCTACTTTCGGGTGCTTAGAAATACCTGGGAAGCCTGTTTAAAATGCAGATTGCCAGGACCAGCCCGCTATGGAATCTAGTTCCCTTCTCTGTATTTTAGGCAGAGATTAACAGGGGCTACATAAAGTAACAAGAGTGTGACTCTTTACTTTCTTCCTTCTCCTCCTTCTACCAAGTAGCTGATTCTTTTTATATTTCACCACTGCAATTATCAAGAAAGAGAATCCATTTGGCCTAGTCATAAGTGACCCTCGCAAGTCAGAGCTCTTGTATCAGGCTACCTCATGGGTCTCTGGCCTATAGATTAACGGTCTTTTAGTCAAGTGTCCATCCTTGGACCAATCCATCATGACTGATGAGGGGGTAGGAGGAGGTGTGGGTCAGCTTAAACAGAGTACAGGAATGACCTGGAACCTCCTCTCTGCAGGGGCTTGGCTTGGAGGGCACTGTGGGAATACCCAGCGTAGACTGGGTGGGCCAGCAGTGAGTTAACTCAGAAATTAAGAAAGCATGATGCACATTCAAAGGTCCTAGGAGTGCTGGAGCCAAGCACTGATTATTTCCTGAACTTTGCTCTAGATACAATTTCCATCAAGCCACCCTACAAATAACAGTCGTGATAGATCTATTCTCAAAAATATTTCAGTCACATCTAGCAACTAGCTGGCCAGATTAAACAAGGAATTTAGGTGGAGAGAGGGAGAATGCAGAGACAGAAGAAGCAATACATGAAACACAACCAAGCAATCAAAGTTCCAATCTCAATGATGTCATTACATCACCCTATGACCTTGGCCAAGACACCTTAACCCCTCCTGCCTCAGGCTTGTCATCTTTACCAGTTACACAAGGACAGGGATGTGAACATTGGATGGAACGATAGATGTAAAGGTGCTTTTTAAAGTTAGAAGAGTTGCACAAATGTTATATTTACAAGAATGAGTTGTCATTAACTGTATGTTGACTAATGAAGGAGCAAGCCCACCATAAATCTTACCTCAGTGAATATACCCTGCACAGAGACCATCTGGTTGCATTTTTTTTCACCTTGTTAAAACACTGGAAATGTTAAGTCTCAGCTCTCATACTCTGTTAGCATTTATCTCTAGCTATAGCTTCATCTGTAATATGCCCTCAGGAATTCACCTCAATACATCAAACCCTGCTGTCAGGCCAGCAGCCTGCCATTAGCCACACAGTATGCATTTGAGAGAAATATAATCCATCAGTCCTGTGGCTAATGACAATTGTCAACTTAATCTGATGGCAGCTTTTTTCAATAACTGTCAGAATATCCAAGATTTACAACATATCCTAGTGCCCTACCACACAGCATTTCTGTTTAAATAACCCAAATGGTTGGGGGTGGGAGGGAAGCCTGTCAAAGAAAAGTTCAGCTACCATGTTTTTGGTTCAGATTTATTTCCATGTAATATCTTGGGAAAACAAAATATAATTGCCTTTACGTATGCCCCATTTCCTTCCCACAAGACAAATTACCTCCCCCCACCACCACCAGCACCACCACCACAAAGTGTTCATGTTTACAGAGAACCTATTCAGGAATACTGAGGATGTTTTCATTTTTTCTGTTCCTTTATGGAGAGTCTGACACTTCTACTATGCGAACAACAACAGGAGAAAAACGTTTACCAAGTACTAGCATAATTGATTAGAACCAGCGTTGCTTCTGAAAAAGGAGCTCTGCGTCTTTAAGGCTACACAGGGGCTCTCCACTCAGAAGCAGACAGAGCGGCTCTGCAGCAGCGACTCATCCTATCGATAAGGTCCAGTTAGCCAAGGTGGAGGATGGGAAAAGAATGGAGCTGTCCCAGCTACTCAATGAGATCAGGGCAAACTATGAAAAGCTCCTCACCAGAAATCAGATAGAGACCGTGCTCTCAGCAAGGATCCAGGTAATGATTTCATACAGACAGGCACCTTCCAGGAGAAGGAGACAATCCATGTCTATCCAATTCCTCTCCCGGCCTCTCTGAGGTACAGTATTTCCTTTTCAATGCAGCATATTCTGGGGAAGGAATTTAGGTTTTACTGCACTGAGACGGGGACTATAGGGGGAAATGCTGTGATTTTACTGTTAAATGACCATTGAATAAATGTTGATTAATGCATTTGATGTTTATATAAATTATGAGGTTCCTATCATTAAAACATGGGGTCAACATACAATAAAATGGTGCACTCTAACCTCCTTTAGACATCCTCCAAAGGAGGCGGCATTTCAAATACCCTTCAAAGATATTACGGAGTTATTTATAGAGATGATTCAAAGAACATCTTTTAAATGACAAGCTTTACAGTAAGATTTATTAATTTGCACACTTTGTAGAAAAAAACTGAAATATTTCTAAACCTTTTTAATGAGTTCGGTTTTATACCAGATGGTTATAAATAGAAATCATCTGAGTATGTGAACATGGGATTCAGAACAATTGAGACATAAATTGGGACAATCAGAATTCCCCAAATTGATAGACACTCCACATAGATTATAGATTTTTGCTTTTGTGCTATAAGGAAAAATGTTTATTTCTAATACGAGGCATGCAATATTTAAGTATTAAAGAGAAAGAGAGAACCAAGTTAAATAAGGGCTAAATCTTAGTTTCATAGACTCACTTTGACAATTATCTTTAGCAATTAATTATGGTATAAACTATTTAAACAAATGTACAAACAAATATTTTAGAAACAAAGATTCAGAAATTCAGGGATTTAGTTAGTTAGTTAGTTAGTTCACCTACCATGTCTGAGTTCAAGTTCTATTCCAACCACTCAGGTATAGAAAAGAGTTTAACTTAAGAACATCCAAAGGGAAAAAATGTTGCTGGGAAATCATTATTTCATGAAATCATTTATTTCATTAGTAATTCCAATTCATTTTTAGTAACATTATAAATTTCACCTCTGATAACATTTTCAGTCTTCATAAAGAATGATCAGTGTCCTAGATTGAGAAAAGTCACTGGGATACTTGATTTAAGTGTTGGAATAGTTCATTCACCTTTTACAAAGAGGGAAAGGGGGAGGAATTAATAGATGACAATTTCTGAAAATCATAAATCAAATAAACATTTTATTTTTGCAACAACAAAAATACAAATTATTTAGTTTATAAGTCACAATGCTGAAATGCATGAAGTAAAAAAGCAAAACTACTCTAGAGCAAGTTTTATTTTGAGTCTTTTTAACGTAAATCTACATTAGAGGATTAGTTTCAAAGAATGCAGAAAGTCAGCTGGAATAAATTCAAGAGAGCCTATCAATTATTATAAAATAAGGCAACACAAGCTATATTAGTTAGTTATTGCTGTGTGACAAACCACCCCAAAACTTTGTGGATGGAAACAACGACTGTGTTCTCTGTTATGATTCTGTGGGTTGATTGGGTTTTGTGGGGTGAGTCTTGCTGCACATGACCTTGGCTGGAACTGCAGTCATCTTAGGGCACAACTGGGCTGGGACATCCAAGGTGGCTCATTTATGTGTCTGGCACCTTGATGGGATTTTTGGATGGCTAGCTCAGCTGAGACAACTGGGCCTGTTTCTCTCTCTCTGTGTAGCTTCAGGGTATCCCTCCATCTGGCTTCCCTACACAATCTCTCCAACAGAGTATCCAGACTTCTTAGATGTTGGCCCAGGGTTCCAAAAAGCAAAGCACAGAAGTTGTCAGGACTTCTTAAGGCTTAGGCCTAGAACTGTCACTTCTGTCACATTCTACTGGATAAAGCAAGAGATGGGTCAGCCCAGATTCGGTGTGGAAGGCCACCACCCAAGAATATGAATTTGAGGAAGTGTGGGTCATTGGAAGCCATTTTCAGAATCTAGTTATCACACAAGCCTAGCTGCAGGTCCACGCTCAAAATCTAAAACACCAGTAAATAGAAGCATTTTTATGCTCTATTTCTTAAATTCTCGACGTTCTCTTTTGAAGTTCCTCTAATATGTGTTGTTGCTTGTTTTTGCCAACTTAACACTAAGAACAAGTGATACAACAAACCAAAAGAAATGTATGAAGAATTTTGTTCTCTAATACTTTGCTTTAAGCTTCATTCATAGACTTCATTTACTCTACTGTTTCCCTTCAAAAAAAAAAATCTGTTGTACCATCATATTCAATTTTTTAAATTTTAAAATGCATTTTTATAAGAACATAAGTGATTTTTTGCTTCAAAATGTTACAATCAATTTCATACATTGCTCCTACTGCTCTTGGATCCAAATGTTAAGAATTCTGTCAAAGGATACTTTTATTTAATTTCAATATCAGCATAAGAATATTTAAGCTGACTAGAAAATAATCCCTTTATTTAATAAGAGGACATTTAGAAAACAATCTTTAAAGAAGTCATTTTACCCGAAATACTCAAAATTAGCATGCCTTCTAAAAAGTTCATGTTGAAAAAGATAAATCAACAGGGGTTCCTTTGATACAGAAGTCTGTTTTAGAATCTCTAATGCCTATGATAACTTAATTCTCTAAATTATTCATAACATACTTTCCAGCAGGATTTACTCCCTGTCTATATACCTAGTCCAATAATTGAGTAATTTAGGGATACATAGCTGTTTTTCTGCTTTTATAAAGCAGCCTACAAGAAAAATACAGGGGGAAAACACACACACACACACACACACACACACACACACTCAAAAACAGAAAAGAAAATATGGGGGAAATAGTAGCTAATTTTCAATCTTTCTTCCTTATAAATGCCATAAATAATGGAAAATTAAGAATCAGAGGTCTCAAAAAAAAAAGAATCAGAGATCTCAAACTTAGGTCCTGCAAACTGTTACTTTTCATTAAAATAGGTGCATTTTCCTGCATTTCATAGACTGACAGTAGGAAGGGACTTTTAAGGTTCATTGCATATCTGAGAAAACTGAGGCAGAGAGTGCAATGGACTTGTTCACATATATAATTAATTAGTAAGTAAGCACTAGCACATACGTTTGTAATCTAACAACTTAAAGAAAAAAATGATTCGATTCTTAGGCTATTTTTCTATAATTGCCTTTAAATGTCTCCTTTTCAAGAGTGCTCTTTCTTTTTTCTGTTACTGTTATTGTTGGCTTTCTTCTAGCTAGAAGAAGATATAAGCAAAAAAATGGACAAAGACGAAGAGGCTTTAAAGGCAGCTCAAGCAGAACTCAAGGAAGCCCGGCGCCAGTGGCACCACCTGCAAGTGGAAATTGAATCTCTCCATGCTGTGGTGAGAATGATCTCCAAAGCAACTGGTCCATTGAATCCCCAGATGTTACCTGATTAAGAGAGGGAAAGGAATTATCCCATTACCTTACAGTGAGAAACTCGCTGTAAGGGAAAAGTCAGGGCCACTGAATTCTATCCTTGGTCATAGTTCAACTGTCTGCTTCCTTCCTTCATGGTAACGGTTGTTATCAATTCACTCAACATTTAGTTCCCACCTATAAAAATGGAGTGATCCTTGCTTATCACCTGGGGTTCTCTAATTGTTGGAGTGGAGAACTAGAGGTTTTGTCATTATTCAGTCATAACAGTGGGGAGTCTCTTATCCACACCATTGAGACATCTAAGAGGAAAATATTTAAACATTGTCCTAAAGTGACTTTTACAAGTAGTCTGCTCTGGCTTTATTATTCAATATTACATTTTTCAATATTTAAAAAAAAAATCAAATAAATCAGAGTATCACACTGCAGATTTTTTTTTGGCTCTAACAATTATTAACATCACAGGATTCCTTTGAAACACTAAAATATATATAATAAATTTATATGTAAATTTAATTTTATATACTAAATTAAATTTATACAAATTTAATTTATATATATAAATTTTAAAAAATTTGGTCATACATAAAGCTGTAAGGAAACACTTCTTGCTTAAGTAATAAAAAATTATCGCAACTTTTTTAAGAAAGAACACAATAGAATGAAGTCATTACAAATCAGATTTCAGAAACATACTTTGTTTCACTGATTCACTGACAAAGGTCTGTATAAAACAGGAAAGGGGCCTTGAAAACTCTCTACACGCCAGTGAGCAACATCACCAGATGCAGCTACAAGGCCTGGAGGCCGTGATTGAAGGACTAGAAAACGAGCTACAAGAAGTGAGGCGCGGCATCGAAAAGCAGCTTCGAGAGCATGAGATACTTCTCAATACCAAGATGAGGCTAGAACAAGAAATAGCAACTTACCGCCGCCTCCTAGAAAAGGAAGAAATCAGGTACCTAATCCCATATAGTTAATGACAAGTGGCCAGAAATGTGGAGCCACTTACGTCATTGTTGACGTAATCACAGAAATTAAATCTAAAAAACCCCATCATCACCAAGGCTTGCTCATGGAGTTCCTACAATAAAATAGGATTAGTGCACACTGCAAAGATTATGAGGAAGAACTATTTCCAGCTTCCCCAAATTAGGAAAAACAGCCAAAATCGGGGACATTGGCTACAACAAAGAGCACATCAAGCCTAGAATGAAATGTGAACAATTCCCAAAAGCTACACAAATAACCTTTCTTAACTTTCTCTCTTTCCATGTTTATGCAGCCCTTTTAGAATTAGTCATTGCCTTTTACGGGCCACCCACAAAGAAAGGTTGGAAAACTTACATATTATTACCACATCCCCCCACCCCAAAGGCCCACTCCCACCACACATCAAACACCAAAATAATAATAATAATAATAATAACAACAATAACGATGGTGTTATTGTTATATTATAACAATATATGGTTATAACCATATGTGGTTTTCCATGGTTATAACCATGGAAAGCAATGGAGTCCATAGTGCACAGTTTAGAAGACTTGATAACAGATGACCTGATAACAAAAGGTATCAAAGAGGAATTCTTATTAATTCACACAATTTCATAATCTGCAATCACTTACAAGGTCATATGGCTTTGAGCACAGCACAACCTCCAATTGTCCATGTTCCCATAAAAAGAAACCTTTATTCTTGCTTCCTTCAGAATTCTGAGTCCTCTATACAACTAGATGAAACTGCTTTAGCCTCTAATGAGTCTTGACATTTACAAAACTTTGAAAAACATAAACTGAATTCAAAATGTACCAATTACTAGCCGAGTGATGCCAGATGCTATTAAAGCTCTCTGTGCCTGTTTTCTAATCTATAAAATGGGAATACTATTACCTACCTCATAGAATTGCTATGAGGGTTCAATGAATTAATGTTTGCAAAGTGCTTAAAACAGTGTTATATAAATATACATATATCATTTATTTATTATTAAATAAGATAAATGGTTATAAATTTCATTTAACTCCTAATTCTTGAAGAAAGGATAACTTGGTATTTAATATTACTACAATTTTTAAAAATTGTATTATGCTACATTTAAGATATACAAGAAAGTATCAAGAAAAATATAACGAACACCCACGTATGCATTTCCCCTAGCTCAGGCAGTGAAACATAAAATGCTGTTGAAGTCTATCAACAACCCCCTTTACCCCCAACCCCAACCCACCCCCACATCTACTCACATCGCATCCTCCTTCCTCAGTCTAACCTGGCTCCTGAATTTGATGCTTATTCATCTCATACATTCTTTTATAGCAATATGTATGTATTCCTAAACAAAATATGAAATTGTTTTGCATATTATTTTAATCTTTATACAATTAGCTACAACTCACCCATTTTTTTCACTCACTGTTACACTTGGGAGATTTATTCATAAAGATACAATGTACCCTTAGTGCATTTATTTTCACTGCTAAATAACATTTCCATTGTATGAATCCACTACAATTTATCCATTCTCTTATTGGTGACCATTTGTTTCAATTATACGCTAATACAATGTTGCTCCTATAATATAATTCTTTCCAATTTCAGATATTATGGTTGTATCCAAGGTGGGAAAAAAGAACAAAAACCTACAACTAGAGTTGGTTTTGTTTTACCTTCAGGTGAGTTTCTGATATAAGTAAACTAACTTGAAAAGTGAAGTGCCATTTATAGTGACTGGAAGTAAATTAAATACTCTAACATAGCAAAAAAAAAAAAGCAATATTTGAATGAACTTTGACATACTATAAATTGACTGAATGGTACTTCAACATTTCAATTTAATATTTCTTTTTTTTTTATTTAATTAATTTTATTGGGGTGACAATTGTTAGTAAATTTACATAGATTTCAGGTGTACAATTCTGTATTACATCGTCTATAAATCCCATTGTGTGTTCACCACCCAGAGTCAGTTCTCCTTCCATCACCATATATTTGATCCCCTTTACCCTCATCACCCACCCCCCACCCCCTTACCCTCTGGTAACCACTAAATTATTGTCTGTGTCTATGAGTTTTTGTTTCTCATTTGTTTGTCTTGTTCTTTTTGGTTTATATACCACATATCAGTGAAATCATAGGGTTCTCTGCTTTTTCTGTCTGACTTGTTTCACTTAGCATTATTCTCTCGAGATCCATCCATGTTGTCACAAATGTTCCTATATCATCTTTCCTTAACGCCGAATAGTATTCCATTGTGTATATGTACCACAACTTCTTTATCCATTCATCTATCGAAGGACATTTTGGTTGTTTCCATGTCTTGGCCACCGTAAACAAAGCTGCAATGAACATTGGCGTACACGTGTCTCTATAGAGAAATGCTTTTATATTTTTGGGGTAGATACCCAGGAGAGCGATTGCTGGGTCATATGGTAATTCTATTCGTAATTTCTTGAGGAACCTCCACACTGCCTTCCATAGCGGCTGCACCAGTCTGCATTCCCACCAACAGTGTATGAGAGTTCCTTTTTCTCCACAGCCTCTCCAACACTTGTTACTATTTGTTTTGTTGATGAAAGCCATTCTGACTGGGGTGAGGTGATATCTCATTGTGGTTTTCATTTGCATTTCTCTGATGATTAGCGATGTTGAGCATTTTTTCATATGTCTATTTGCCATTTGTATGTCCTCTTTGGAGAAATGTCTCTTCAGGTCCTCTGTCCATTTTTCAATTGGGTTGTTTGTTTTTTTGTTGTTGAGTTTCATGAGTTCCTTGTATATTTTGGATATTAGCCCCTTATCAGAGGAACTGTTTGCGAAAATCTTCTCCCATTCAGTTGGTTGCCTCATTATTTTGTCAATAGTTTCTTTTGCTGTGCAGAAGCTTTTCAGTTTCATATAATCCCATTTGTTTATTTTAGTTTTTACTTCCATTGCCTTTGGAGTCAAATTCATAAAATGCGCTTTGAACCCAAGGTCCATAAGTTTAGTACCTATGTTTTCTTCAATGCAGTTTATTGTGTCAGGTCTTATGCTTAAGTCTTTGATCCATTTTGAATTAATTTTGGTACATGGTGACAGATAGCAGTCCAGTTTCATTCTTTTGCACGTAGCTATCCAATTCTGCCAGCACCATTTATTGAAGAGGCTGTCTTTCCTCCATCGTATGTTTTTAGCTTCTTTGTCAAAAATTATCTGTCCATATTTATATGGTTTTATTTCTGGGTTCTCAATTCTATTCCATTGGTCTATGTGTCTGTTTTTCCGCCAATACCAAGCTGTTTTGATTATTGTAGCCCTGTAGTACAAGGAAAAATCAGGGAGTGTGATACCTCCAGTATTGTTCTTTTTTTTTAATATTGCTTTGGCTATTCGGGGTCTTTTGTGGTTCCAAACAAATCTGATGATTTTTTGTTCTATTTCTTTAAAAAATGCCATTGGGATTTTAATGGGGATTGCATTAAATCTGTATATGGCTTTGGGTAATATGGCCATTTTAACTATGTTGATTCTTCCAATTCATGAGCACGGAATGTCTTTCCATTTCTTTGTGTCTTCTTCAATTTCTTTCAAAAATGTCTTATAGTTTTCAGCATATAAATCCTTCACATCCTTGGTTAAGTTTATTCCTAGGTATTTTATTCTTTTTGCTGCAATTGCAAAAGGAATTGTTTTTTCTATCTCTTTTTCTGAGATTTCATTGTTGGTATATAGGAAAGCAATGGACTTTTGTACGTTGATTTTGTAGCCAGCAACTTTACTATATTCATTGATTGTTTCTAATAGCTTTTTGGTGGAGTCTTTAGGGTTTTCTATGTATAGCATCATGTCATCTGCAAAGAGTGACAATTTAACTTCTTCATTCCCAATTTGGATGCCTTTTATTTCTTTCTCTTGCCTGATAGCTCTGGCGAGGACTTCCAACACTATGTTGAAAAGCAGAGGTGATAGGGGACAACCTTGTCGTGTTCCTGAACGTAGAGCAAAGGGCTTCAGCTTTTCCCCATTAATTATGAGGTTAGCTGAGGGCTTGTCGTATATGGCCTTTATTATGTTGAGGTGTTTTCCTTCTATACCAATTTTAGTAAGTGTTTTAATCATAAATGGATGTTGTATCTTATCAAATGCTTTTTCTGCATCAATTGATAGAATCATATGATTTTTGTCCTTTATTTTGTTTATGTGATGTATCACATTGATGGATTTGCGAATGTTGAACCATCCTTGTGCCCCGGGGATGAACCCCACTTGGTCGTGATGAATAATCTTTTTAATGCATTGTTGTATTCGATTTGCTAGAATTTTGTTTAGGATTTTAGCATCTGTATTCATCAGAGATATAGGTCTGTAGTTTTCTTTTTTTGTGTTGTCCTTACCAGGTTTTGGTATCAGGGTAATGTTGGCCTCATAAAATGAGTTAGGGAGTACTGACTCTTCTTCAATTTTTTGGAAGAGTTTGAGCAGGATTGATATTAGATCCTCTTTGAAGGTTTGGTAGAATTCACTGGTGAAGCCATCTGGTCCAGGACTTTTGATTTTGGGAAGGTTTTTGATGACTGATTCAATTTCCTTACTGGTGATCGGCCTGTTAAGATTTTCCAGATCTTCATGATTCAGCCTTGGAAGGCTATATGTTTCTAAGAACTTGTCCATTTCTTCTAAGTTATTAAATTTGGTGGCATATAGTCCTTCATAGTATTCTTGGATAATCCTTTGTATTTCTGTGGTGTCCGTGATAACTTCCCCTTTTTCATTTCTGATTTTGTTAATTAGTGTCTTCTCTCTTTTTATCTTAGTGAGTCTAGCCAAGGGTTTGTCGATTTTGTTAATCTTTTCAAAGAACCAGCTTTTTGTCACATTAATTTTTTCTATTGTCTTTTTGTTCTCTATTTCATTTAGTTCTGCTCTGATTTTTGTTATTTCCTTTCTTCTGCTGACCTTGGGTTTTGCTTGTTCTTCTTTTTCTAGTTTTTTAAGGTGTAACATGAGGTTATTTATTTGGGATTTTTCTTGTTTCTTGAGATAGGCCTGTAATGATATAAATTTCCCTCTTAAAACTGCTTTCAAGGCATCCCAAAAATTTTGGTAGGATGTATTTTCATTGTCATTTGTTTCTATGTATCTTTTGAGCTCTCCTCTAATTTCTTCTTTGACCCAATCGTTCTTTAAAAGTATGTTGTTTAATCTCCATGTATTTGTGTTTTTTCCTGCTTTCTTTTTGCAGTTGATATCCAATTTCAAAGCTTTGTGATCAGAGAATATGCTTGGTATGATTTCAATCTTCTTAAATTTGCTGAGGCCGATTTTGTGTCCCAATATATGGTCTATCCTTGAGAATGTTCCATGTACACTAGAAAAGAATGTATAGTCTGATGTTTTAGGATGAAGTGCTCTATATATGTCAATTATGTCCAATTCATCTAATGTGTCATTTAGGGCTGCAATTTCGTTATTTATCTTCTGTTTGGATGATCTATCCATAGCTGTCAATGATGTATTTAAGTCCCCTAGTATAATTGTGTTTTGGTCAATTTCTCCCTTTAGTTCTGTTAGTAGTTGCTTGGTATATTTCGGTGCTCCCTGATTGGGGGCATAAATATTGATGACTGTTATGTCTTCTTGTTGTATAGTCCCCTTTACCATTATGAAATGTCCATCTTTGTCTCTTGTTATCTTTTTCACCCTGAAGTCTGTTTCATCGGAAATCATTATGGCTACACCTGATTTTTTCTGGGTACCATTTGCTTGAAGTGTCAATTTCCACCCTTTCACTTTGAGTCTATGCTTGTCCTTGTAGCTTAGATGTGTCTCTTGTAGGCAGCATATGGTTGGGTTTAGTTTTTTGATCCAATCTGCTACTCTGTGTCTCTTTATTGGTGAGTTCAGTTCATTTACATTTAGGGTGATTATTGATATGTGAGGATTTCCTGTCATTCTGTCTTTAGTTTTCTGGTAAGGCTGTGTCTCCATTGTTTCTTTGCCTTTTTGTTGTTGTCTGTTATTTCTGTGTGGTAGTATTCTATGATGTTTCCCTCTGTTTCTTCTTTTATTACAGTATATATTTCAGATTTGGATGTTTTTTGAGTGGTTACCCTTGAGTTTATGTAAAAGAAAGTTTGATATTTAGAGTATTCCAGTTTCTTCAGTACGCTTACTTTCTCTATTCCCATATTCCAGTTCAGGCCTTTACGCTCCCCCTTTTTATGTTTCGGTTGCCACAAGTTGTCCCTGTTGATGGTGGTCTAATAGCCTCCTTTAGTATTTCTTGTAGTGCAGGTCGTGTATTAGAAAATTCCCTCAGCTTCTGGATGTCTGGAAAGGTCTTTATTCCTCCTTCATATCTAAAGGAGATCTTTGCTGGATATATTATTCTTGGCTCATGATTTCTCTCTTTCAATAGTTTGAATATTTGGTTCCATTCCCTCCTAGCTTGTAGAGTTTCTGCTGAAAAATCTGATGATAATCTAATGGGCTTTCCTTTGTAAGTTACCGTCTTTTTTTCCCTGGCTGCCTTGAGGATTCTTTCTTTATCATTGATTTTAGACAGCTTCAATACAATGTGCCTTGGAGAAGGCCTGTTGGGATTGAGGTAATTAGGTGTTCTATTTGCTTCTTGGATTCGAGGATCCAGTTCTGTCCACAAGTTTGGGAAGTTCTCATCGACGATTTGTTTGAATATATTCTCTGTTCCCTTCCCTCTTTCTTCTCCTTCTGGTATACCCATTATTCTTATATTGCTCTTTCTGATGGAGTCAGAAAGTTCTTGTAGAGTTCTTTCATTTCTTTTAAGTCTCAAGTCTCTTTCTTCTTCCCTCTGTGTAAATTCCAGGTTCCTATCTTCTATGTCACTGATTCTTTCCTCCATCTGGTCAACTCTACTACCTAAGCTGGATATTTTATTGTTAATTTCTTCTATTGAGTTCTTAATCTCCAGAAATTCTATTTGGTTCTTTTTCAAGATTTCAATCTCTTTTGTAAAATGCTCATGGTGTTCTTTGATTGTGTTTCTGAGTTCATTAAACTGCCTTTCTGTGTTTTCTTGCATCTCGTTCAGTTTTTTCAGAATTGCGATCTTGAATTCTCTGTCATTTAAATCACAAAGGTCCATATCTCTAAGTTCCTTTTCTGGAGACTTTTCACTTTCTTTCTGAGCTATCTTGTTGCCTTGGTTATTCATGGCAATCACTGATTTACTATTTCTCTTCCTAGACATCTACAGGAGTGTCTTCTGCAACAGGTTGATAGGTATGCGAAGAGCTTTTGGAGTTCCAAAGCTCTTTCTGCACCAGATTCAGAGCCCGTTTGTTTCAGCAGTTCTGTTTACTCCTGCAGGGATCCGCCCAGATAGGTGGGGCCAGGGGCGGGGTGAGTTGTGAGAGGTGGCCCAGAGCAATGGCGGCGACCACCACCACAGCCAGTCCTGCTTCCACAGCTCCCTCCCCTTTGCCGGAACTAGTTGAGCTGCGAATCTGTGTCTGCGGTCCACAGTTCTCAGAGCAGCAAATATTCTGTCCTTTGATCCGACACTGCTACTTTATCGCTTCTAGCACCGGGCAGGTGGGGGCGGGGCGAGCTCTGGGAGGGTAGGGAGGGGGCGGCCAGTCTCCGTGCCTAAGGCTTCCGTTCTCCGCTCGGCAGTGAGGGCTTAAACCACCGATTTCAGCCCTCTTCCCTCAGTCTTTGCTCCGAGGTCTGCCGTGAGTGAGCGTTGGGTTCAGCGGTTTTGTATGCTGCCCCCTCAGCCCTGTGGGCCGTAAGCGGAGCCCTAGGAGTCCGAGTCCTTCCCTCTCCCGCAGTTGCGGAAGATCCGGGCGCAGCGGGCTCCGAGCACTGAGCTAGGTCTGTGTCCTGCGCCCGCGAGGCTCCGTCTCTGCACTTCTCCTCTCCCTCCTCCCCCGCTCGCGCGATTCACCCACCTGGAGGTGAATTCAGTAGTCGGCCTCTTCGTCTTGCCTGTCTGCTGTGCAAGGAGTCCTTTGTGGAGTTATTGTTGTCCGATTCGTTGTAAATTCCAGGGGAGCGTTACAGAGGCTCACCTCACGCCGCCATTTTTTTTTTATCCTCAATTTAATATTTCATAAATAAAATTTTCACAGCCATTATCAATGAAATATCTTTTTCAACGAAAGTCCCACAAAAGTGTGAGAACGAAAAAGTGGAAACAGTGACCAAACAGGCAATATTAAATGGAAATATCGTGAAGGAAAGCACTGAAGCTCATGGTACTATTCAGTAAGTAAATTAATTTTGACTAAGAAATAATAATAAACATATGTAAAGAAATGAATCTCAGTTGAGTAATCTTAGTAATCTTTGTTTGAATGTTTCCAAACATAATTTTAAAATGCTGTGATTTTTAATCTGATACGAATATATTTAATCAAAAACTTAGATGGAGTACTCAATCCTCAATTCACCATTTTTCTAAAGCTATAACCAAAACATCAAAATTCCATAGAATTCCCTAGAAATTATAGTCATTTGATTTTTAAAGTACATAAATTATAAATTCCATAATGTAAATTGAATATTATAATTGTAAATGTACACTATAATTTATACAAACTTCTTGATTTCTTTTTCATATGAAATACATGTTACATATTTTTAATATATCCATACTTCATTTAGAGAGGTTTATTTTATCATTTCAGGACAGAGAAAGTGGATGAAGTTATTAAAGAATGGGAAGGTTCCTTCTTTAAAGATAACCCTCGATTAAGGAAAAAATCTGTTTCTCTTCGATTTGATCTTCATCTAGCAGCCACTGATGAAGGGTGTTTACAGACTAAACAGGATAATCTACCAGATATAGAAGTCAGGCTTATCATGAGGAGATCGTGCAGTATCCCCTCTATCAAAACTCCATCAGCAGCTAATTAATCCAAAGACAGTATTTGCTTGACTTGAAAATGATATTAGAATGGACCAAGGTGGGGCAATGCTGACCCCCTTCTGTCCCAAAATGTAAGTTATTAAGTATGTATGTGAGGATCAATGTGTGATTCTCTTTAGGGAATAAAACATGGCATGGGACAACATTTCTCTGGATCTGATTATGGATGTATTTCTTGGAGAGGGGGAACTTAATAAACTCAGAAATTCTGTACGGTTTCTATTTTATTTATTCTCCAAATACTCTTCTTTTTCCCTTGAAATTTTATCAGAGCCTGTAAGCATTAGCTGGCTTAGTAAAGTCTTCGAAATTTCACTCAATGGCTGAATACTCAAAGGAAAAGGGAATAGTTTATTTAAATATGATTATATTATGTTAAGCATCACAGTTATTCATCACTATTCTACGACTGATTGTATCTAAAGATATTTTTCTAGTTAAAAAAGAAAGCAATTATAAACAAACTTTTAAGGACTCACTATTCATTTAACCAAAAATTTTCCTTTTGAGACAATTATTTGCACACTTAGAAAAAGAAGAATTATTTTCCATGAGCAGTTTTGAGCAAACTGTAGAAACACAACCCAGTGCTAATTTGATGATTTAATAAAATTGATCTTCATCTAAAAGTGTTTTGTAGTCATTACCTGATTTCCAGAAGTTACTGTATTCAAAGAACTTTAAAGGATATGTCCTCTCCCACAAAAACTGAGGCCAGCTGTGCAAAATATGAAAAGCTGGTTACTACAGTTACTAGAACAGAGTTGTCGAACCTCTCACCATTCCAACTTTTCCATTTATAAAGTTAAATGTGATTAATTGGAGTATTTGACGTGAGCATTAGGTAAGATACTATATGAACTATTATAAATATTTCCTGTAATCATTTATGTGAATTAGGATAACAGTATTGTTATCTAAGCTAAGAGTATTTGAAGGATTTATGTTTTTAAATTGTTCAAACTGTAATAAATATGGATAGAAAATATATTTGTGAATCAGTCAAGGATTGTTGCAAAGCTTTTTAAACAACCTAATTTGTTTAATATAGGTATATTTATTTTATAACCTTAAATAATAAGTACCTGTTTTCAAACATTAGAAATTTATAGGCTAGTAATTATTTTCTAAACAAAAAAAACGTTGAGTACCACTCATCATACTTTTTTCCCAGCTAAAGTATCATCCAAGGGCTATAGCTATGTTAGCATTTTAGTACAGCCTTTGCAATAGCAATTTCTCTCTCTTTCTCCCTCCCCCCGCCACTTTATTTCAACTTTAAAAAGTATATTTTAACCAGAAGAAAATTATGCTAAATAATCCTTAACATAATACAGGGATATAAAGTTAACTCTTTTTTTTCCAATTCCTTCAGATTTCTTTTGGCCTGGCTTATTCTATTTAGTGAAAGGGATGATTTTGTTGTCAAGGATACAACAGCATGTTAAGTGCTTATTCTTGCATAAGCATCTTACCTAAAATACATCCTATACATAAAAATATTTTCATTCAATACTAGTTAAATGTTGCTAACTTTATTAAAGCTTTGACAAATGCAATCATACAAGCTATTGTAGTAAAGTTACTGTACTTAGCAACAGTAATCATAACAATGTAATATATCTTGTGATATGCAGTGTTAACAACTTAGTACTGGGCATCATGAATGTAACTGCTTATTATAGTAATTCCACTGTGCAGCTAGTGTATGTAACGTGTACATTTTGAAATATCGTACTTGAATTTATAACAGTTTTATTTGCTTTGGGGCATTTTAAATTGGGATATGAATTTACCAGAGTAAATGATACCACTACAATAAAAAAAAATTGAAACATGAACTCTAAAGCTGCATTGTATTTGAGTTTGAGACACTGTGTTGAGTTAAATTGTTCCAATACAGTTAGCTCACATGGGGAATGTAACCACGGTGGATGTTTTTATACCTTTTATACCTTTTCTTACAAAAGAAAAAATAAGAATAGTATATTCTAATAAATGATATATTCTAATAAAAAAATCAATATAATCCCATCATCCTGGGAAAAGTATGACAGTAGCCACTATTTGCAGAGTGCTTACACAGTTGTACTCAGCATACTTGTACATAATCACTAATGGTCATAACAATCCTACAAGATGCTCAATATTGTCATTTTTATGAATAGAAATTAATATTCTTCCATCTCTCTGGAAGAGTGAAAATACATGCTTCCGTAACAAAATACAAAAATAAAGAGTAATTCCAATTACTAACAATTATAGGATCCCAGCCCCAGTTCTGGCACTAATTAGCCATGGAACCAGGAAGGAATCATTGAAATTCCCTAGGCCTCAATTTTCACACTTGAAAACAAAGGGAAAGGTGGTGCTTGGTAATAATCTTACTCTGCCTACTTCGTAGAGTTGTTTGAAATAATACGTAAGTGAAAATATTTGGCAAAGCACTACTCGAATATACAGTACTAACTGAATAAAAATTATAATTGGGAGAGAAGAATTTGTGAGAACAATTATATATAATGCTGACAATGATTAAGTAATAGTTTAAAACACAACAGGTAATGAGAATATTTTAATTATTCATTTGCTGCCAGAAGGGTTATTCTTTCCCAGTGAGTTACCCAATTTGAACAGTTCTACCATGATAGTTTTCAAAGTACAAAAATGTTCTCTAGAGTCAAAAAATGCTTAAATTAATTTGAAAGTTTCAAATGGAAACGTATTATGGTACATGGGTCAAAATTAAACTTTCGTTAAATATAAATAATATTCATACACGTTACTCAGATTATCAACATGTGAAATCAAAGGAAAGTTTGTGCTCAGGGCAGAAATTGTTTCTGTGTACACACAGATTGCCATATTCATGGGCATACTACAAATAAAAATTTTGAAATAAGATATGTGCAAATCGATACAAGCCTTTCCCCAGGTTCCCTTACACACGTAGACCCTAGACCAGGGTAGGCAAACTTTGGGCAGTACCATCCCTGTACCAACTATACTACTCCACCCGTGTAGCTGAAAGCAGCTATAAGTAATATGTAAATAAATGGGCGTGGCTATGTTCTAATAAAATTCCAAAAACAGAAGGCAGCTCGGCTCTGGCCTGCGGTTTGCCCACAGCTGCCTGCCCTAGACCTTCAAATAAGGCCTGTGGGTGATAGATTATACCCCAGATTCTGCAGGACCATCCTGTTTCCAAACACTTTCTTTCTTTTCCACACCACATGTCAAAGCCCACATCCTAGATCCTTAAGATATTTTTAAGGCAATGCAGAAGATTGTAAAAGCAAACCCTATTTTGTCCAATTCTAAAAAACACTGTGAATCACTCTGTCCTGGAAATCTGCTGGCCTTCAATATTTCACAACTATGTGCAGCAATAGAAACTGAATACCCTGTTTTCATAGAAACAGCTGAGAAAATTAGCCTATTTCACCATTTTGCCTATAACCAAACTTTTATAAGCTGTTTGGCTCAGACAGAGCCAAATTTTAAGGGGAAAAATCCATTTAAATAAGCTTCATTGGAACATACTACAGACAAAATGCATGATTCAGTGGTTGGTTCAAAATCTTTCTCAACTCACAGACCTCTTTGAGAATCTGTTGAATTACTATCTGGGGGAAAAAATCATATAAAAAGTGTGCATAATTTTAAAAGTTCATAGATTTCATAAAGCCTATTCATGGACTGCAGGTTTTTCCTTGTTCTCTCCCATTTTTTCCTTTTTCTTTCTTCCTTCCCAGTCATGCTTCTCTGCCTACCTCCAAGTGTGTCTCCCCACCCCCCAGCTTCTTCCCAGTCCAATAGAAAGAAATTGGAGACCTAGGCCTGAATCCCAGCTTAATCACTTACTAGTTTTGGCTTCCCTGTTTTGGGGGAAGAAGAACCTCAAGAAAGTATGAGTAGTGTCAGAAAGGAAAGGAGGCCAAGTTCCTGAATCTTGCTGCTGGAAACAAAACTAAACTACTTGGGCCTAAGACTATCTCTGGGGTTTACCACTAGGCCCCTGTGAGGGCTCCTAACAACCTTTATAGTTACAATAGTTTAAAGTCATATTAATGATGCATCCCATATTTTCCAGCATTAATCATGGTTCCAAAAGTCTGTCTTGTGGTCCCCATAAATATTCCTATACATGCAATATCGTATGTCCTGAGTTTGCTTTGGGGGGCGGGGGGGGGAAACTCAGTGTAAGTAGAGTCTACCTTGGATTATTTCACTCTTAGATCTCTTGCAGTCTTTCCCTTCCATACGCTCTTTAATTTCACTAATTTCTATGTATGCATATAAAAATATTGGAGGTGGAAGACTCAGACAGGGTTTCACTTGTCCCAGGCTTTACAAACCTCTAGAGATGCGCTGGTCATTGCTGGCACACCCCAGATGGTGGCAAAGGGCAGCCCAAGAATTCACTAAGTCACTCAAAATGTCAACACTGGTTTCAAATAATCACAGGTCAGGGAGCCCATCTGTTCCTTTTTCCTCCACAGTGGCCCACAGTGGCCAGGTGTTTACACATGCAAGGAAGGGGCTCCTCATTGGCAAACCAACGTACTCATGATTTAGTGGAAAGAGCCCTGGACTAGACCAGAAGGCCGCCTTGATACACTTTTATTGAGCATCTAACAATGGGTCAAGCCCTTCGTAGGCACTGGTAATAGCAAGATGACCAATGCAGATGTCTGTACCATTGCTTTCAAGACACTCAGAATGCACAGGGGATGACAAACGCACTCTGCTAGCTACAGAGGATCAGGTAGAGACTACCATAAATTGTAGAAGAATCGTGGTGGTGGAGAGAAAGGATTGTGGGGGGTCGGGGGGTCGGGGGGGCATCACAACGAGGCATATGAGCTGCATTCAGCAAGACAGAAGAGTTGAAGCTGAAAGTGGGCGACAGTCTTTCCTGGCGGAGGGAACGGAATGAGCCAAGACAGCGTTGGACACAGCCTAGTGGCAGCGCGGGCGCTCCAAGGGCACCCAACCTGGAGCGAGAGGATCAGCATCTCTGGGCTTTGGCTCAGAAACCCGAGGCAGCGGCACCAGCCAGACTCGCATCTGGAAAACCTGAAAGGCCCGTGTTGCTTTTCGCCGAGGCTGATGCCCGGCCGTTCGGGTAGGAAGCCCTACGAGAAGGCCGTGGGGACGGAAATCCCGCGAACCGAGCGCTCCGCGCCTCCGTCCTCGGCTCGCTTAGGCACACACTCCCGCTCCTAGAGAAAAAGGAAAGAAGACGACCGGATCCCAAAGCGCGCGGAGGCGGGCGCGGCCAGCGCGGACACAGTGGTTCCGGGGCCTCGCCCCTGGGCGACTCCCGCCGTCTTCCGGCCCCGCGCGCGGAGCGCAGGCCGCGGCTCCCACCAACCCGGCGCGGCTCCCACCAACCCGCCGCGGCTCCCACCAACCCGCCGCGCCGCCCGCTGCCGCTGCAGCTGCTCGCGGCCGCGGAAGCCAGGCCTCTCGGGCTGTCGGGCCCCCTCCGCCCTCTCCGCCGTGACGAATCGGCGTCCAGCTGGGAAAATACCCCAATTCGGGGTTTTAAGGAAAGCCTCCAAAAAAAAAAATCTTTGACTGCACGAAGCATCACCACGTCCTCAGCAGAAGGTTTATTTTTGTAAAGAGAGTCGGGTGGGGCCTGGACAGAAATTACGAAGAGTGGTGAAAGTGCGAGTGCGGAAGCTCGGGACGCGCGGGGCGGGGCGTGCGCGGGACAAAGGGAAGCGAGGCCGGAGCTGCCGGCGCTTTTTCCGCCCGCGGGTGAGTGTTTCCGACGCGGCTCGAGTGGATCTGGAGGGTGGCAAGGGGTGGTGTTCGGGCTTGGCTGGACTCCGAGGCCCCGGGGGTTGCTGGGGCTCAGGCGTGGCCGCGGGGCCTGAGCTGGGGGCCGGTGGCGGCCTCCCTGAGGCCTCGCGGAGCGAGGGTGGGGAGGGAGCCCGCTCTGGGTTCCCTCCTCCGCGGCCAGATTTGCCCCTTCCACTGACCCCGCGAAAGTGGTCAAAGCAGCGATGTAATGGAATTGCGGGTAACGTGCATCCTGCACAACAAATCTAAAGGTCCTCAGGAAGCCCTTGGGACGAGCCAAGCCCGTGGTCCTCACCCCCCAGAGCGTGGTTTCCCTTTGGTTCAGGCAGCGACCTGAGGACCCACGGTCCTAGAGTGGCGTAGAGTGAAGAGCGAAAGCTCTGGAACGGTTTGGCCTCGGTTTGAAACCCAACCCTGTCTCTTCCTGGCTGTGTGTGTTTTGAGAAGTCACTTAACACTCGCGGGGACTCCCTCTTTTCATCTGTAAAATGGGAATAACAGTGCATGTCTTGTTGGTAGTTGTAATTCTTAAACGGTATCGTGTAAGTAATTAGCCTGTCCCGTATCAAGTATTCAACAAGTACTTCATCTCGTGTATTTCATGCCAGGCACTGGGGACGGATCCAATGGTAAACAAGCCTGCTCTTAGAATTTATGGTATAGCAAAGGAGAATAATAGTTTTAAAGAATTAACAATGAGTGATGTACCAGGGAGCTAGCTCGTGGAGGTTACTGTCAGGGCAAGGCCTGCTGGATATTGACAGCTCCCTGAATGTGAGCAGGAAGGAAATCTGCACCAGAGTCAATGGTTTCTCCCTGTTCCTTAAGGAAAGAGGAAGAGACCCAGGTTAGGCTATTGAGAAAATAAACTACAGTGTTTCTTTCCACCCCAGGCCTCTTTTATTCCTTATGCTCCAGGGAATTCCCTTAAAATGCAAAATAGAAGCAAAATCGTGTTTGGTTCACAAAATGTTGGATGAAAGTACTCTAGTAGTCATGGAAATTATTTGCCTTTTTTCTAAAAATGAATGTGTGTGCCTGTTCGCACTGTGTGTGATGTATATTGACAGCAGGAACAAGCTCACATGTGTATGGTAATACTAGGACAAAATTTATTAAGAATTGAGCTAGGTACTGGGACTACAATAATCAATTAGATGGTCCCTAATCCAGGCAGCACACAATCTAGCCATACTAACAGGTATTATGTGATATAATAATATCATAGATGTATATAAATTGAGCAGAAGTACGGATTAGGAAACAGTTCTGCCCAGGTAATTAATCAAGAAAGCTCCACAGAGGAGATATCTTTTGAAATGGGATGTGAAGGGTTAATAAGAGTTTGTCAAGTAGATACTCAGAATTTATTCCCAGCAATTATACAGCTATTTACCACTATAAGAAAATGTAAAGCTCATTAGCATACCATTACATTACCTTTTGCACTGCCTGCAGGAATAAAAAACACTGCCATTTTAATAGTTATCCTTAAAGGAGGGGAGAGCAGCTACTGATCAGGGAGCTGTCAGTATCTGATAGGCCTTGTTGGGGTGGGCTCTGATGATACATCACATTCTATTGTCCTATTTTTATCAGTCTTATTAATGTGTACATGGCATCCACAAAATGTTTTCTCAAACAAGAGGTGGCTCAGTAGCACAAGAAAAAACTTGAACGTACATGTCTAATACTACTTTTAATATCCCTATCGTAATTTGTTTTAGTAGTTTAATTCTGATCATCCAAATGAACTAAATAACTAGTCAAATATGCAAAAGGCTTGGTTACTAGAAGATAATGTAATTTTACTAAGAAATACCAATTAAATTACCCTATTCTTTAGGAAAACATTCTCTTATGCTTGCTGAGTTTTGATTCTTTTTTTTTCTTTTTTTTCCTTTTTTTTATTTTAGTGTCTCAGATTCATTCTTAAGGAACTGAGAACTTAATCTTCCAAAATGTCAAGTAAGTTTCATTTTTTATATTTATCAATCTATATTAATAAGAGACTAATGCCCTAGCAAATGGGAATTCCAAAATACTCTCATTTTTTTTCTTCAAAACAGGACCATTGGTAGTTTTGTTGCATAGTATTATATCTCAGTTGTTTACAAGAAGTTATTTATTTTCTTTCAAACAGAAAGACCATCTTATGCCCCACCTCCCACCCCAGCTCCTGCAACAGTAAGTTTTAATTTTCTTGTTAATGTAATAGCCAAGTCTGGCCTTGATACAAAAACCCAAATGTCTTCCAGGAACAGTCACTCAATCATCACAGCAACAGGATGAAAAATTCAGCTAAAAAACAGCACTTCCTACTAAATAAAATAACTCTTTGCATCTTACCTTGAACCAACCCCAACATTTAAAGAAACATACTACTGAAATGCCAACCTCCTATGCTCAGTTCTTTTTTTTAATAGGAAATAAGTAACAAGTTTAACACTTCTTTCTTGTTGATCTCTATTAAGAGTCTTTAAAATTGACACTGAATGAATGCTCATTCTGGCATTTGTTATTTTTAAACCTAACCTTCAACTGGTTACATTTTTCTCTTCTTGTTTACATATAATTTTCGTATTAAACAGTAAAGCTTCCAGTTCTATAATAACACTCACTGTAAATCTTTATTTTCAAGCTGTTCAAGTAAGAATTTTATCTGTGGGTCAGATCCTGCTATTGAATTTTATGCCACTCCATAAATAATATTTTATTGGTTTGGGAATTAATGTTTCAAAGTATCTAAATAATAGTTGTGAACTAGTTTTCACCCAGCAAGCTCTGACCCAGCTTGGTCAGCATGTCAAATAATTGTCCAAACTGCAAAACAAACTTAACAGTAACTCTTTTCGCCTTGCTGAAATGGATTCCTTGTTTATTATTTAAAAACAAACAAAATAAAACACTTAACATTGATCATATCCTACAAAAGCAGTTCTTTTAACAGCTGTTAACCCTCCTTCCATACCCCCATCCCCTGAATTTCAAGCTAGTTTACTAATTAGGTCCTTGTGTAATTTTGTTTTCTCCGCTAGATAACTAGTCTTAATTACTAACCCTAAGATAAATGTTTTAGTTATGTTTATCAACAAGTTGTTTTTCTTTAGTAAGATGCTTTTACAAAGAGATACTGTATCACATGTTCTCAGTTCAGTTTATATAATGTACAGTCATTAAGGTTACTTCCAGTAGATCTTAAAAGTCCTGTGTTTGCTTTGTTTTCTTAAATCAAAGAACATTTCTTATGACCATCTCCTTGGCACTCTGCTAGTGGCTGTACAGGTGGAGTTGAACAATTGAGATTCCTGACCTCAGAGAGCTAACCATGTACTTCATTTTTGGAAATGGTATACTTGTAATGTTTTAGTTTCAATTGTTTTTTAGCTCCCCTACTTAATTTTCTTACATTATTCTCCTTATAATGTTGAACAGTGATTCTCATTGTTTATGCAACCTTTGAAGGTGTCATTTTGCCGTAAATATTGCCTCAGACAACGTATAGTATCTTGAAGACACACTTGGTTTTTTGAGGTAATAAAAATAGCTCAAAAACCAAGTGTCCCCTTAGGACTTCTCAAACGTAGAAAGGTATCTTTTTTTGCCTTTAGTCATATCTCTGTACCATTATAATTTCACACTGACATAAATTACAGAAGACTAGGGATTAGAACATCCAGCAGAGTGGATATTAAATGTGTTATCCTCCTTCCTTTTTTTTTTTCCATTCTTCCACCACCACCACCACCATCACAACCACCATCACCACCACCTCTACCACTCAAATGTACCACCCCAAGTAATATACACTTCTTTTGTGCCTTTAATACTTCATCTGTGTTTTGCCTACTTACATAAGCTTAATTTGCGTCTTCTATAACAATATAGACTAGAAATTTATCAGTTCTCTTTTAAAGAGTATCACATGTAATATCTACTTGAATATCTTTTTTTCAGACGCTAAGGATATGTGCAGCCGAATGTTTTAGAAAATGTTTATTTTATAACAGCTACAGCTTGGCTGGGATGTGTTAAGTGTATTTTACATTATACAATTCAGGACTGATATTGTTAATTGCATGTTAAAATGAAATTACTGTCACTTGTTTTGATTGAATTTCATTAGGTGAAATACCCTACTTTTGGTCTCTCTTTGCTACATTCTTTTTAAGCATTAGACCTCGATTCTCATAAACATTGGATGTCATAGTATTAAGTTGGTGCAAAAGTAATTGGGGTTTTGGCAATTATTTTTGACCTTTTATACCGTAATTACTTTTGCACCAACCTAATATTATCAAGGGCACTGCTATATAAGAGCCCATTTGTGATCACATCAACACATAATTCACAAAAGCCAACAATTCTGTTGCTACAATGAGTACTTGTGTTTTGAAAGGGCTTAGAGCGATCAGGAAATTAGATGAGAGTTGGAGTTGGTCAACTAGAAAAGCGATTCACATTAACATTAAATGCAGAAATTGTCTATGATTGACCTATGGAAGATGGATCAAAGAAGAGATGGAAGAGAAAGCCTATAAAAGAATGACTGGGTTAAAAAGATCAGACAATACCCCAGAATGAAATCCACGCATTTCTTACAAGTCTTTGTTTTGAAATCATGTATGTGACATCCATTGAATTCCACATATGTTCTTTTCTATTGACAACTCTGGTTTCCTGATTTGAGTCTCTTCTCATTTCTCACATTATATAAAATTATTTAAAACTGTCTTTGAAAACAATTCATTTCTTTTTGTTTTTAGTAGATAAATACATTGGCGGCATCCATATAACTGTCAAACAAATCATGTTTTGTTTTGCATGTAAAGTGTTTTCAGAGTTCTAGTTTATCACATTTCAAGCTTTCCTCTCTCAGACATTTATTGATAAGTTGTTATATCATACTGTTGACCATAAAGTAATCCTGAATGTTTGAGACACTTCACTGTATGGCTTATGCCAAAAAACAATCACATACATTCACACTCACACAAACACCACTGGCCCCTACAAAGAGAAAAAAACAAAAAAACACTTGCAGATTGGTTTCTCAATGAAATAAAAAGAACAACTACAACACATCATTGCTTGTTTAAATTCAGGTTGCTTTTGCATGCCATATGCAGATCATTTTTCATTTCTGTGTTTTCCTCGTTTGAGCTCATTTCTCATTCGTGTTTTTGTCTCATTTGTTTCCATCAGCAAATGCCCAGCACACCAGGGTTTGTGGGATACAATCCATACAGTCATCTCGCCTACAACAACTACAGGCTGGGAGGGAACCCGGGCACCAACAGCCGGGTCACGGTAGGAGAATCAACTATTACAGCATCCGGCAAACAACTGGAATTGACCAGAAATGCCTTCAGAGTTAGGTCCTTTTGAATCACCAGCGCAGCCATTAAAAAAAATTTTTTTAACCTGGCTTTTTGACTAATTTAAATGTTCATTGTACGATCTTACACTGAAAAAAAAAAAATAGTGAGATCTGGATATGTATATAGAAGAAAATAATTCATTCTGTTTGGTGGTTGGTAGAGATAAAACCTTGGGCACTTAATGTGTATACTATGTGTAAACAAACCTAGAATTTCTTATGGTTAAAATAATGTTTTTTGAGATGAAGAGTTATCTTTCATTTAAGGTACTGTAATTGGGTTGGCATTAGGCTCAAGAACTCAGTTTCTTAGTAAAGGCTGGGCTTACAGACCTGGCTTTTTTTTGGCTGGCCTACCAGTTTGAACTGCTACACAAAATTATTTGTCTTTTGGATTTAATAGTTAGCCTTCCAACTGAGATTCATTTCTCTCCAGTTAAAAAGAGAAAAAGAATTTTGTGTCACTTCAAAGAATTGCAGAATGAAAGTTGAATGAAATTAATTTGAAGTACCAGATTAGATAGATATTTACAACTACAAGTGCATTTTTAATTCTTAGGATAAGGGATATGGTTTCTGAAACTGAAGCTGTTTTATTTAACCGATCAATCTGAGAAAAATAAATAAGTGATCAACCTAAGATAATCAAAATTGGGTGATATACTTCGGACTTTTTATTTTAAAATCATCTTAAACTTCAAGGAAGTTTAGGTACCAAAGAAACAAATAACTGTAAAAATGATTTATTAGAAATAAATAAATCCAAAAGCCAAATACCAGCATACATTGGAATGTGGTATTGGTGAGAAATTATGCAACCCAGAATGGCTATAAACTTTTCAATACCTGGTTTTTGTCTGCTGTATTCATAAATAATTAATGTGATTTCAAGAAAGCCCTCTCACCCTGTAGTCAAGCTAGACCAGAAAGCTTGGAACTATCAAACTGTATGTCTATCTTGGTAAGCATATTGCTTAACTTGATAGGTTTTGTTTGTCTAAATTTTTCATTGTTTTCTGCATAATTTGTACTTCATAAGCATATCAAATTTTATGTGCCATGCATATTTCATGGTATCTGAAAAGAATTCTGACAGTGTGTGTGTGTATGCATTTCACAATGCATACAATTTTTATGTGCATTGGTACGTGTTTTTCCCTGGCCTAAGTGTGTTGTTGCACAAGTGTAATGTGTGGCAAGGTTATCAAATGATAAAGAACATTTTAATTTAAACAAGGAGCAGAATCAGTTCTGCATCATTCATGTTAATGCAGAAAATCACTCATGAGCAGTAAATGAGAATTATTACATTTTAATAGCTCTATACAGTCAGCTCTTGATTATCTATGTTAATGGAATAGAAATGGTGGTAATATTAGAATCATTTGTATTTTGGTTTGTGTAAACAGTTTGTTCTTAACTTGGATGTATCTGTGGGAATTCTGTTAAAGTGAGATCATTCAATGGAGACTTACTAGGAAAAGGGAAGTGCAAAGTGCACTCTGTCTTGGAGCCTGGGTCAAGGTATCTGTTTCTCCCTCTTCGTGGAGATGTTGGAACCCAACATTTGGAATGAGCACTAGCTTCAGGGTAGATTAGGATAAAAGGGTTGTTGGGCATGGAAAATATTGTTTCGGTTCTTTGTGGTTGCTTTCTTTGTATTATTGTCCTCTCAATACCAGATTGAAGTATCATCAAACTGCTGTTTACTCTTAATAACCTGAAAGGCCTAGAAACTATGGAAACTTTTAGCTTATGCTAATCCCAGCCCCTTCAACTTTTTGTGACCTCTGTCTTAGGTCATTGAATCATTCTCTAAAGTTTTACACTACCTTTTTTATATATCTAATTTAAGCCACGTTAGGACTCAGTGGAACTGATTTTCACCCTTATGAAAGTGTTTTATTTTAAGATGACCCCAATTATGTGTTACTTTAGGGGAAAGGGTGGCGCTCCTATTTGGTATTATTGTCTGCAAATTGCCTTAAGTCGGTGATTTAAAGGAATGATTCTGTGAAGCCCTTTGAAGTAGCTTCCTGTAGGCTCCACAGAACATCTGGTTTTCCTGTAGTTTTGTATAGCATGTTGAAACCTTTTGGAGTGCTTCTGATAGCTATAAGAGGAAAATTATTCCTAGTCAATTCTTCATTTCTATGATGATTAACATTCTCTTCAGTAAAGGTATGAAAACAGATTGAGACAAAATACTAAAAAAAGCTTATTTCTGTACTTTAGTAGAAATTCCATCCCAGAAGAAAACCCTTAAATGAGATTCTACCAGAGATACAGCTGAGAATTAGGGAAGAAACAACAACAAAAAAGTCTTGAGTAGCCAAAATAAATTTCACAAAATCATGGACGTATTCCTTGGGACAGTCCTAGGACCTTATGTAAGCACAGTTTAAACAAGCATAATTACTTATTTTCCCCCAACTTATTGCCAGTTAGAAGCAGAAAATTGGAAAGAGGGACAATTGCTGCCAGAGGTAGATTTCCTGTTAACCGCAAGGAAAGAAATAGCTTAAAAAGGAAATGTGCCCTCCAAAAGCATAACCAGTGGGCCGTTTTATAAAAGGGCCAATAGTTTTTCATACTTCAAACTAAAGATTACAGCAAAGCAGTGGTTGTTGTGTGTTGAGTGCAAACTGCTTTTTTTCAAAAAAAAAAAAGAAATGTTTAATTTAAGACATTATAGAGAGCTGTCTATCTGAGATGGTAAATAAATTAGGGGTGTTTAATGATACAAATCTTTAGTATCCTGAAAATAAGTTAGAATTTAACTTTGTTGTTATTGTTTGGGTTTTGTTTTCTTTGTATTTGTAAATTGGTCAAATGTAATGAAAATATGAGCCGAATATGTAGGTGATTTGGGTTCCTTTCTTTGGGAGAAAGGAAGAGAAATAAGCAAATCCACTAATGTTATAAAATGCAATTCTTTGAAAAACATCAAAGAGCACATATTACTATAATTTGTCTTTCAAGTGTTTAAATTCAACATATTCAAGCCTAGACATTTTAGAATTCTTTGCCTCTTTGTTAACAGTGGTCTACCAACTTCAATAATTGGCACAATTCCCACTTTATTTGTAACTCACTTCATGATATTCTGAAGGTTTGTGTTAGATATGAATTGGAAATGCTTTCTAATAACTTCACGTATGAAGAATCAGACTTGTGTGTGTGTCTTGCTCCGAATCCATGACATAAGGTTAGCCTTGTAGGAATCTCCGACCCTCACCTCCTGAAAGAACTCCTGCAGACCCTGAGATAGATATTCTCTTACTTTTCATACCTCCACTGTTGACAGTTTCCATCCCCCACTGCTCACCTCCCTCCATTGCCCACTGCTGGCTGAAAATGGGGTCTGTCTGTATGGGCACCAGCATGAAGTGTGGTCAGAATGTATGGGAGGAGTGGGAATAGAGCAAATACTGTTTCAGAGGTAAAATACTTTCTAATAATTGTGTGTGTAAAGAAGCACAGTTATTGACAAGTATATAGGGATGGAGGGAGACCCTCGTCACAGGAAGAGGAAGCATTGTTTGAAAGCAGTGGAATGGAGTGCAAACATGCTAAATCTCTGAGCCTTTGGATGAAAAATAAGGTTATGACTCTGGGGTCCCAGCCCAGAACGGAGGAGTTTCCCTGGGGTTTTATCACAGCAGCTACAGAAGAGCAAGGGAACAAGACGTCACTCAAGTTTTCTCATGAGGCTTTGCACTTCTTCCCCCTTGCCTGGCAAGGAGAATCAATACAGGGGTCTCCCAGAAATTGGAGGAAAATGAAAGTAATTCAGCCATTTTATTCTGCAAATGTAATCATTTATGTTAAGATATAGTCAGAAATAGGCTAAGTTCAGAAACACATTCTCGGATGGGAGTTATGTGGGGTGCCCACTAGAAGCTATCTGGTATCTCCTGCCTGAGTATTAGCCCTTAGAAAGAAATGATCTCTTTCTGTTCCTTTTTTGTTTTTCCCCTCTAACCCACTTTTTTCTTTGCCTTTATCAAAAATAGTTTTCAGTCTCCCTTCCTCTTCTCTGTTTTCCTTTTCCTTTCTGTGTATTCCCCAAATTTTTATAATCGAGTGGAGTACCATAAGGTCTCAAAAATAACTTAACCAGGCCCCATGTCTGCCATTTCTCTGTTCCTGGTGAACTTGTTCACTCCTACGCTATTATTAGGATTAAGGACCAGAAAAGGCATGACTTCAGTTCACACTTCGTGATCCCCTTTATAGAAAACCACTAGATACGGACATAGAACCTTAAGAAAAATAAAAGCTCTTGTCATAATAAAGGAGCAAAGGGTTTTTGTTACCTGTTTTTGAACCTAGGATGTAGTTTTTGTGGTGGTGGTGTTGTTTGCTTGGGGGGTGTATTCCTAAATAGTACAAAGGGACCCAAAGACCCCTGTACACAGTGTGTGGTAAGTGATAAAGGAGTTTAGATTCTGGTGCAGATAATCAAGTGTTGACTGTATGCGTTATGATAAATTCGGCAAAATAAAAGGTGCTAGGTAATGTCCTAAATGTGGGACATGTGATAATATAACCATATATTTTCGATGTATGGATTATTATGTAATAATTTATTTGTTCTTAACAGCCAGCTTGTCAAAGCAATAGCAATAAACTGCTAAGTAAAATATTTAAAAATTATGTGCTTAAAGTCATTTTCTTTATTTTCTTTTGATGTGAACATTTCTGAATTTGCAGTGATAGCTATTTTCAGTGGAGAAAATGTAAGAATCTTGTATCCATGGACGAGTAGAAGAAAGGCGCATTAGAATTTTTTAAGGCACTCTCTTTTCATCCTTGCTCGTGAACTTCTTGCCATTGAGTAATGAATGTATTTAACTCTTTTGTAGGCCTCCTCTGGTATTACGATTCCAAAACCCCCAAAGCCACCAGATAAGCCGCTGATGCCCTACATGAGGTACAGCAGAAAGGTAGGTGCCCAGTAGCCGGAAAGGAGTAAGGACTGCTGCCTTTGCTGCTTTGCTTTCTGTCAGTTCGCAGATTGGCTTAGCCAGCTTTTCTGTGCATAGGCCGAGAAAAGGATAAAGAACTGCAGTTTTTAATGACATTAGTTCTAATACTAAAATTCCAGGACTAAAATCCAACAAGAAGAACATGATTAAACAGACTGTTACAACCCTTAAGAGGATGTCACATAGCCAATGTTATGTGGTCTTTGGAGAATATGTAATGACGTGAGAAGAATGCTCAGTGAAAAAAGGAGTATAAGATTATATGTATTAGTGTCTTATTTTTATAAAAATAATAGCAATTACATGTTAGCTTGAAGGGAAAAAAGCCTAGGAGACAATGGTTAGCTCTAAATAGTAAGCTTATGGTAATTTTTGTTCTCTTTATACTCCTTTGAATGTTTCCTTCTTTTTTTTTTTTTTGGTGATGAAACTACGTAACTCTTAAAATAAATATAGCCAATATCTTTATTTAAGACAAGCGCATTTAGCTATTTTCACCACTATTTAGAAATTTTAAAATTTTTGGTCATAATTATATGTATATTTGATGATACATTATATCGTGCAGATTAAGCACTTTCCTTCTAAATTTTTGTAAACTTTTAGAGAGACACAAGACTGTGTTATTGAGTTATCTCATCTTAAGTGTCTACAGTGATTGGCGATGTCTGAGATCTGCCTTAAAGTCGTCCAGCAGACTCTAGATGAAATGCAGTTGGCTGACTGTTACCTGCAGCAGGCTAATGAGCGCATAGAGATTTGATACCACTCCCTCTGCTTCTGTTTATGTTTTAAAATTTCCATATTAAAAAGTATTTTTAAAGGTCTGTATTTTTTAGGCATCAATACTAAAATTTCAACTGTTTCCTTTTCAAGGTCTGGGACCAAGTAAAGGCTTCCAACCCTGACCTAAAGTTGTGGGAGATTGGCAAGATTATTGGTGGCATGTGGCGAGATCTCACTGATGAAGAAAAACAAGAATATTTAAACGAATACGAAGCAGAAAAGGTAGAATGGGGACGTCAGTGGGATGGATCCAGTGTAAAAGACACAAATATTTGCTTGTTACTTGTAAAAGAAGCGTAAGATCTAATAAGACCGCTGAGGCTGCACTGCGGCTTTGTCTGCGTGGAGCAAGTCACTTAATTTTCTCTACGCTTCAGATTCCTCACCTGTAAAAAGTAGCTGATTATCTTTTGATATTCAAATGAGATGACATAGGTATTCATTATAATCTGCAAAATGTTAATTATAAAACTGAAAAACATTTGCATTTCAGATAGAGTACAATGAATCTATGAAGGCCTACCATAATTCCCCTGCATACCTTGCTTACATAAATGCAAAAAGTCGTGCAGAAGCCGCTTTAGAGGAAGAAAGTCGACAGAGACAGTCTCGCATGGAGAAAGGGGAACCTTACATGAGCATTCAGCCTGCTGAAGATCCAGATGGTAAAAAAAAAAGAAAAAAAGTGGGGTTTGGTTTATGCTTCCTGTGAGAATTAAAATATGAGAAATCTCTGAAGTTTAATTTTTTTACTTCCTATCCTAAATACAAAACAAAACATAATTTTAGTGACATTTCAATATTTTGGTTATTTTTAGTAAGATTTATATGTGAATTTCCCACAAGAAAAAGAAATATCCTTTTTAGTGCGGAAATGAGCAAAAAACTCTTTATTGTTTATCAAAATCTGTGTACTTGAAAAGCATGAATGGTTTTTGAGTCATAATCAGAATTTTGCCTCTGCTGCTTTTTAAAAGCTAAATGCTTTCTAGTTATATCCTGTTATTGGTTCCCTAAATTCTGAATTAAAGGCTCTTAAGAGAGAAAGTTGATGAGTGGGAGGAAGCATTATGAAATTTCTTTTCCAGTTAATTGAGTAATCCAACTAGAATTTATAAATGTAGCTCATGATAACTCTCGTGGGTACACACATACAAATTTTGTATACACACACAGCAGAGCTTCCTCATTGGCACTTCATAAATAGTTTGCAGATATACAGATTATACCCTTGGTCCCGTGCAGCCAGGCAGGATCTGAAGCTGCAAGGAGCCCCAGAACTAGCCACCTCCAGCAGTGAACATACTCATCCACATATCAAGCTGTACAAATATTTTCTGTGTGTCGCCACTATGGAAAAGGTTGGAAGCTTTAGCTACAAGCAAGAAAAAACCATCAAAATAATTTAAGATCCCATTTTAAAGTAGCAGTAACAAAGAGGAAGCTTGTAAGAACTTGAAAGAAGATACCATTGAGAGAGGAAACAATAATACTACCTAAAGGCATGAATAAACTAGTAATACTTAAAAGGAGAGAAAAACAAAAATGATATTTTAAAAGGATGGATTGGGATACTCATCAATACTCAGAAATGCTGAACAGAATATAATAATAAGTATAGTGACTAGCTACAGAATAGAAACAGTATTAAATGTTAAGCAGAATCAACCGTCCTAAAGACACACTAGCATAGTCAGGCCTTAATTGCTCAGATTGGATGATTAATGGAAGAACATACAGAACTAAAGATTAGAAGAAGATCCAGTTTACAGACAATTGGAACGATGGGGTTCAGTATAAGGAAACGAAGGCTAGCAACATAGAAGCCATAAGTAGAAAATAGTTTTCATTAGATGAAAGATAAGAGCATGAACATTGAGAAACACTGAAGAGATACACTCAGGAACAATCTTCAAAAAATGTTCCTTTTCTCTATTTTTCAAACTTCTGCCCATTACTTTTTTTAAGTTTAAGATTGGATCTTAAAGCTGCTAGTAAGAGGAACAAGTAATAATTAAGATGCTAGGATAAGAGTGACTTGAGGCCTGGGATTTTATCCCTAAGAACTGAGTAGAAAGCAAGACGTGGGAGGTGGAAATGTACATAAACCAAGAGAGGCAGCATGTCCATGAGTATGACAGCTGCTAACTTCCTTAACAAAGACTATTAAAACACCTACAAGACATACGCAGTTATCCACCCAAGACAGGGAAAGCTTTTTAAAATAACATTTTAGAATATTCATGAGATAAAGTAAATAACTGGTGAATTAGAAAATAACTAGAAATAGAAGCCCCTCCAACTCCCCAAAAAAATCAGATAACTGAAGTGTAAAGAAAGACAAGCACAAATTGCTAAGACTATTTTCCCTACTGTTGGTCAACATTGGGACCATATAAATGAAAGAAAGCAAAAAAAGATAACTTAGATGGAAGTACCACAAATGTACCATATATAATCATTAAGTGTCATTATGAAAACCTCTTTAAAAAGTTCTGAATTGTTTTACATGGTACCGTGTTTCCCTGAAAATAAGACCTAGCCGGACAATCAGCTCTAATGTGTCTTTTGGAGCAAAAATTAATATAAGACCTGGTCTTACTTTACTATAAGACCGGGTTTAATATATTAATATAATACCAGATCTTACATTAATTTTTGCTACAAAAGACGCATTAGAGCTTACTGTCTGGCTAGGTCTTATTTTTGGGGAAACATGGTATGCATGTAAACCAGGTTTATACCCTATGTATATGAATTTGAGTGGATGCAAACAATAATGCCTTTACACACTGACAACAATATACATGTATAAATTGCTACAAATTAAAAGTAAAGTTTGTTTTTCTCTTGTAAAATTACTTTAGGGTTTTAATGGTCTTGTAATCTAATAAAATTTATATGATGGTCTGGGAAACTGAATATTGCTAGAGAGAATGTTTTTCTGCAGTGGGTATTTTCACTACTTGAATATTAGTGCTGTGGTGACAAAGACACCGCCCAATTCATATGTTGTCATCAGTTATAAATGCCTTAAATTACTACCAAGAGAGTGAAACATTGGCAGAATTTCAGTTTTGGTATCATATGCAGCCTTCATGTTGATTTCCAGGCCAAAAGACACATGGTTATATCTCATTTGTGTTTCAACCAAATCCTTCTCAAACACGTTATCATCTCTTAAAGATTTTGTGAGAGAAACCAATACTTTGGCCAATGAAGACAGTATGTCCTGTGTGGTTTTTATCCAGTGACTGCCCCAATGTTCTCATGATGCCCTTTAGATCTACTTATTAGACCAGTGAGAGCCATGGCTCCTTGGTGGTTAAGTATTACCCTTGTTACACTCTCCTGTTTATCGTTATTGGTGACCTAACTTCCAGAACATCTTGTTAATTCCAGATTATGATGATGGCTTTTCAATGAAGCATACAGCCACCGCCCGTTTCCAGAGAAACCACCGCCTCATCAGTGAAATCCTTAGTGAGAGTGTGGTGCCAGACGTTCGGTCCGTTGTCACAACAGCTAGAATGCAGGTCCTCAAACGACAGGTCCAGTCCTTAATGGTTCATCAGGTAAAGTGACAAAACATTTATTACAATAAAATGGGCTTATGCCAGAGATCCCAGGTGACCTGACTCTATATAATGCATCTGTGTGCCTGTTAAATATTTTTGTGTTCATTCTAACCTGTTCCTGATTCAGGGAAGAGGTTTGACCTTTCCCAGAGATTTAATAAGTTTGTCATTAAAACTGTAACATAGAGCCTTGTAATGGAAAGTACATCCAGAATTTTGAGACATCCTATCAACCTTTACTGCTTTACTCAATATTTACTTCCAAAGAAATTGCTCAGGCCTGAAACAGTATCTTTAACACCATATACTTATTAATCACAGTGATTCCTCTATGCTAAATTTTACTTTTCTAAAATCTTAGCACATTATGTAACAAATGATTTAAATTAAAAATTTAAGACATTTGTTACGGTATAAGGAAATGTGAACTATTAAAAAATGAGACATGTTTTCTGTGTTTGACACTTGCTTTAGAGAAAACAATTCAATAATTATAAAGCCTAATCATATGTCTTACAGCGAAAACTAGAAGCTGAACTGCTTCAAATAGAGGAGCGACACCAGGAAAAGAAGAGGAAATTCCTGGAAAGCACAGATTCATTTAACAATGAACTTAAAAGGGTATCAATTTAATGTGTTAACTGTACTTTTGTCACTGTGTCTGTTACTTTTTTTCCTCATTCTTTTTTCCAAAATAAGCTTTCGTTGAATATTGTGCACTTTGAAACAGAAGTAACTTTGCTATAACTGGTAGATATTTATAAAGTCATTACCATTTTCTGGCAAAATTGTAATAGGTTTGAAATATATAGTACCGTGTTTCCCGAAAATAAGACCTAGCCAGACCATCAGCATTAATGCGTCTTTTGGAGCAAAAATTAATATAAGATCCGATCTTATTTGAACATAAGACCCAGTCTAGCATAATATATAATATAATGTAAGACCGGGTCTTATATTAATTTTTGCTCCAAAAGACACATTAGAGCTGATGGTCCGGCTAGGTCTTATTTTCGGGGAAACATGGTATGCACACATGTACTAGGCCTATAGACTCTAGAATCTTCTGATGTTTTAATTTAAACTTTCATGCAATCATGAATTATTTTCATTTTATTGAGATTTATTCTTTAAATGTCTTCCTTAGATGTAGTTCACAGTTTGCACTTTGTATCAAAACAGGTAAATCTAGTGTTTGGTAGTGTGAAATATATTATCAAATGAAAGCCTTGTGTATAATCCAGTACTTGCAGCATTGCTTTACCAGCTGTTTTATAATAGTTGATATTACATGGCTGCTAGAGCTACTTTCTTTTCCTGTAGTCACAAAAGTGTTGGAGAAGACCTAGAACCATGGTTTTTTTTCTCCCATGTATAGGTATGTGTATGTGTATATGTGCGTAGATCATAGCCAAGAAAACCCACTTTTGAAGTAATTTCTCTGGTTCAGAGATTGTAAAGAACATTACCCTGTTTCCCCAAAAATAAGACTTAGCTGGACAATCAGCTCTAATGCGTCTTTTGGAACAAAAATTAATATAAGACCTGGTCTTATTTTTACTATAATATAAAACCCGGGTCTTATGTTAATCTTTTGCTCCAAAAGATGCATTAGAGCTGATTGTCTGGCTAGGTCTTATTTTCGGGGAAACACGGTACTAAGTTTTTTTTTTCTTCTGACCATTAGTTGTGCGGTTTGAAAGTAGAAGTGGATATGGAAAAAATTGCAGCTGAAATTGCACAGGCAGAGGAACAGGCTCGCAAAAGGCAGGAGGAAAGGGAAAAAGAGGCAGCAGAACAAGCTGAACGCAGTCAGAGCAGTATTGTTCCTGAGGAAGAGCAAGCAGCTAATAAGACGGAAGACAAGAAAGAAGATGAGAGCATTCCAGTGGAGACAGGTAACCTCTCCACTGACACCAAAATAAATGTCCAGGGTTTTTACAGCTGTCTTTAATTTTGATTTCTTTCTCAATACTTTCCAGAAGTCACTCCATTAATCTTGCCTGTTGAGTTATTCTCTATATGACCTACCCATTTCTTTCCAAAGCTTAATCTCTTATAGTAGAATCACTTCAAATGTTGGTATCAGTACAAAACAGCAGTGGTGTGTTATCTTTCGTCTTGCTGTTTGAGGTCTTGGTTATTTGCCCAAATTGAGTTACGTCATTTTCTGGCTTGGGAATATAAGGTACAATGGCATAACGAGTAAGGAAACTGGGTCTGAAGTCAGGTCTGCATCTGACACCGCTTCACCACTTGCTGGCACTGGGACTTTGGAGACGTCACTTAATCTCAGTCCCCTCACTTGTAAGTATTCTAGTACCTGCCTCTGAGAGTGAGTTTCAAAGGATAAAGAAGAAAATGTACATATAATCGTTCAGTTTTGGATTTGACATGGTCTTGGCACTCAGTGTTTTAACCTTTGTTGCTAAAAGTTGTTTAAATAAGATGTGGACATTGCTTTTAAGATCAATTGTCTTTAGTATCCTAGGACAGGGTTGGCCCTGTAAAATCCACCAGCCAAATCCTGCCTGCCACCTTCTTTTGTAAATAAAGTTTTATTGGAATACAGTCACACCCATTTGTTTACATACTCTCTGTGGCTGCTTTGTGGCCACAACAGTATAGTTGAGTGGTTGCAACAGACTGCCTGGCCCACAAAACCTAACATATTTCCTATCTGCCATATTTCCCCGAAAATAAGACCTAACCAGAAAATAAGCCCTAGCATGATTTTTTAGGAAGCTCGTAATATAAGCCCTACCACCAAAATAAGCCCATTAAGATCGTCAGCCAGACAGATGCATTTAGTACATCCGTTGCAACACACGACGGATGTATTGAATTATAAAATAATATTAATATATAATGAAATATAAATAATATTATTGACATTAATATTTAAGTGATAATATAAATTAAGTATTTGTAAATACCCAAGCCAGTGCCTTTCCACGAGATGTAAATGCCTGTGTAAACAGATGAACTTGAGACTTATTGCCGAATGACCAATCGGAGTACAGGTACAACACATGAATAACGTGCGCACTTGATAACAAACGGATGTGGTTGTGTCTAATGAATCTTCATAATTCAATACATCGTGTGTTGTAATGAACATACTTAATGTTTTTTGAATTTTGGTGCCTGCAATTTTTCATCGCTTTTGTGTGGACCATCATTCTTAACTGTCATCATTTTTGTTGCCACTCCTGTCTTGTAAGTCTTCAATTAACACTAGATTTAATGGTATATTTAAAGGGAATAAATTTTGACCCCCAGACAAGATGAATGCAAAAAGAAAGGGCTATTCTGTCGAGTACAAGAAAGGAATCGTGCAGGACTCCTGGGGCAAGAATCTTATGCCTTTCTGCAAAGAGAAGTTGGATCTCCAAATGGTCCGAAAATGGCGAGCAGAGTATGATAACCTCAATCAACAGGTGGACGAGGGAAATACTAAGAAGCACAAGTGTGGATCAGGTCAGCAACCATTATTTCCTGAGCTAGAAGACATCATCTGGGAATGGATTGCTGACAGGAGAGCAAAGGCTTTGGTTGTGCGCAGGGCTGATACTCAAGCATTTGCCCTTGCAGTGGCACCACAGTTAGAAATACCCCCAGAAGAATTCAAAGCATCACAACAGTGGCTGGATGGCTTCCTTCAGCGATATGAACTGTCTCTAAGATCGACAACACTGTTCAAGCTGGAAGATACTGAAGTTATTAAATGTGCACTTGCATTCAAGTCTTTTGTTGATGGCATTGAGTTTTCTAAATACCAACTCTCCAACATGATTGCTATGTATGCAACTGCAGTATTTATGGGCGAAGGATCTCAAATGACAATCAGAGGGGTGTCTCGTCAGTCTACATTCCCTCCACTGGTTACAAAAGAGCATGTGTTACCTGTATTTTGGCAATTCATCTGGATGGAAGGAAAGTTCCACCTCTAATCATCACTAAGGGCAAAAAAGATAAGGTTGAATGTATTTCAGGCATTTATATTCTTGAAACCAAAAAAGTGTGGTGCAAACAAGCAGTTATAAGGAAGTGCGTCGATTTAATGCTGCCACTTGTTTTGTGAGGTGGCCAAAGAGGTCTGCTAGTCTGGGTTTCAGCCAGCACTCACCACGCTAAAGACATGAAGAACTTCCTTGCAGAGAGAAGAATGGATCAAGTAATGATTCCCGCAGGAATGACTGCCTATCTCCAGACTCTTGATATTGCAATAAACAAGCCATTCAAGGACCATTTGCGCGTGGAAATCAATGACTACATTGAAAATAGAATGGAGAGAAATCAGCGTGGAAACTCTTTCAAGCCTAGGCTGCAAGAGGTCGTGACTTGGGTGAAGAATTCCTGGGATAAAATCACTGAGAGCTGTGTTGCCAATGCACTACGAGCAGGCTACATGGACAAGAGGTGCTCATTTAAGGAGAGCTCTGCTGAACATGAGAGATGGGGGCCAGTGATTCTACAGGAAATGGAATCACAAGAAATTCAAGCCGGAATTCGGGGTTTGGAGAGCTATGACGATGTTCCAGAAGAAAATGACATGACTGCATTTGAATATAGTTTTTGTACATGAATAAAGGTAGATTGCTGTACATGAAAAAATGTAGATTGTTGTACATGAAAAAATAAGACATCCCCTGAAAATAAGCCCTAACGTGTCTTTTGGAGCAAAAATTAATATAAGACCTAGTCTTATTTTGGGGGAAATATAGTACAAGTAGCCTTTACAGAAAAGTTTGTTGATCCCATCCTAGAAAAATTCTTATTTCCAGGTGTACTCATTTTCCTGATTAAAAGCATTCCTCAAAGCAAAAAATAACATGAAAACTTACATAAAGTACTGATTAAATCAACCTTCTGGCACAATTTTGTCCCTGCCCAATGTACTAAGTAAACAGGACTAACTAAAGTATTACAGGGAACAGCCAAAGGTTTCCTGGACCATCATTGCAAGAAGTGGAAGGAACACTGGTCATACTTAGTATTCAGCTGACAACTTCTGAATTGACCGCTGGAAAACATCTCATGGAATATAGATACCGTTACCAAATATTTCTACAAAATTTAATTCAGATTAACATTTCAGATAGTCAAATTCTAAGTTTCATTATCTGAGCCTTTTTCTGTTTTGTGTTAACATGTTTTTTATCTTAACAAAATTTGAAGCATGAGCACACTTGTGATTAAAGCAAGAGCCAGAGAACTAGAGTATGGTTCTTTGCTCATTTTGCAACTAAACGGAACATGTCCTTTGTCTCTGTTTTGTCATGTATGAATAGAGCATAGCTATAGGTCTTTACTCAGTCTATCCTTCTAGCTCAAGAAAAAAACAACTGAAGAAAATTTTTTGAAACTATTAGAGCAGAAACCTCATGCTCTTGATTTCTTACAGGAAACAACTGAGCATGACTTTTAACAAAGCACTTAATATATCGAGCTTATATCACTTCCACACCTGCTTTCTCACTGATTAAATCCAAAGCTCTCCACAACAGCATTGTCCAATAGAAATAAATGTAAACCAGTGTAATTAACAAATTTTCTACTAAGACATTGATTTTAAAATAAAGCAAAAAAGAAATTAATTTTAATATATTTAATTAACCCAGTATATCCTAAATAATACTTCAACACGTAATCAACATTTTGTAAAGTATTAATTCTTTACATTCTTTTTTCATACTAAGTCTTCAAAATCCGATGTGTTATCTTATACTTACAGCACATCTAAATTTGGAAACCACATTTTCATCATAAATACTCGATCTGTATTTAGATTTCATAAGGTTACAGTTAAAAATTAGATTTTTAAACCCCCAGTTGTCTCAAACATACTAAAAGTTTTTCAGTTACACTAGCTCACTTTAGGTGCTTAATAGCCACATGTGGTAAGTGGCTGCAGTGCAGCTCTAGATTGTCAGCATAATTAGAAGAGTATGTTTTTGTCTGGAAACTAACAGTGACAAATGTGTGATTACAGAGGAGACACACCTGGAAGAAACGACGGAAAGCCAGCAGAATGGGGAAGAAGGCACATCGACTCCTGAGGACAAGGAGAGCGGGCAGGAAGGGGTGGACAGTATGGCAGAGGAAGGGACCAGTGACAGCAACACTGGCTCTGAGAGCAACAGTGCAACAGTGGAGGAGCCACCTACAGATCCCATACCAGAAGACGAGAAAAAAGAATAAATGTTGCCTTGTTTTATGTGTTCTAAATACTTTTTTAAATGAAAAAAAAAGTTTTGAGTTTTAATGGTGTTATGTGGTTTGTGTATTAATATTTTTCTTGTCCATGTCACACCACCAAAGGCTTTTGGACCATTTAGCATCATGAGCTGAATGGCATGGTCACCTTAAGTGGTTGTGAAGATGGCTCTTTTCTTTAGATCTTGTTTCTAGTCTTCAACTGTTGAAAGCCTCAGAATTTAAATTGAGAAAATGCCCACCTCTTGTAGAGAATTATCCTTTGATGCTGCAAAATACACTCTTACAAATGCCTTCCTACAGCTCACTGGGGTGCTTACCAAAGCCATAGCTTTAAATCTTCTCAGTCCCCAACAACAGCTCCCTGAAAGTTCCCTTTCCTGTTTACTTCCACAGAGTAGCTTCTTGAAAATGTAATCATGTGTGAGTATACGTTTCTTCACTTACCCTTTTTTCTTTGTAGTCAATATCAGATGCCAAGAGTGTGTTAAGCTGTTGAGTGTATCTACAACTACACTTGGATCGTGTTGATCCAGAAATAGTCTCCATAGTTAGAGTAGTTATAGCTTATGAAGTAGTCATTAAAGTGAACATGGCACATAGACACTATACTACCTTTTGTTGTAATTAGTATTGGGTGTGTCCTGGTAAATTCATCCTTAACTGTACAGAAAAAAAAAATTATTTTTATCATGTTTCCAAAGACAATAAATCACAAGCTCAAGGAATTGAATATTCTTTCAATGGAGTGTATAACTTTGAAATGATTAGCTCATTCTAGAAGAAAACCAGCTGAGAAATTAAGTTCATCCACTTGAAATTGTTTTACAATAAGACATTCAAAACCTCAAGGCTCAGGATCCCATAGGTCAGAGCCTACCTTTTTGATAAACTTAGTAATAAAGTCTTAGAGACTAGAAGCGAGATAATTTGTGACACGTATGCTTCCCAAAAACTAGAATAGATTTTTACTGAATAGTGGTATAACTGATGGTATATGTTTCTTAAGGTCCAAATGTAATAAAAAAATGGAAGAAAAAGTCTCAGTGTTTTTAATGCACTATTTGTATGCAAAACAAACAATTTTGTTACTGTAATGCAATGACAGTATGAAGTGGCCATACACAGCCATTACAAATTTGCATACTCAGCCCTGTCTCTCCCAACTGTTAAAAACTGCTGTACTACTAGTAAGTTCATTTCTACAAGACACTTTGGAAAATTAGTTTCCTTATGTTATAGTCAGGTCATACAGGGACGTTGGTCTTGGACTCCAAAACTAACGGAAATAGACTTATACACATGGAAGCCCTCTGCTTACATACAAATAGCTTCTCTATATGGGCAAGATTTAATTTATAGTGAATTCACTGCTGAGCATGGCACATACTGACCATGTATGACCAGTACATTCAGCCTACTGCGAGGAGGGAAGGAAACAATGTTGGGTGGAAACAACCCTTGATACCTAAATAATACATGAAATATTTTTCTAAATAATACATGAAATCTTTCTTCTGTTTCTTTGTGAATCAACAAGTTTATCACATAGATCTGTTTCTGGGTGTCAGGCATTGAACTTCAGCCGTCTCATCTCCAACAAATTGTATATCCCTTTTGGTACATTCTCTAATAGTCAAAACCAGGCAAAGAAGTTGTTAAATAACATGGGTGGAAAATGATACCAGAGCAAGATGTCAGATTATTTACTGTGGTATTAAGTCTCTAAGAGGATGGAAGTGGTTCCTTCGCTAAGCTGGAGGTGGCACTAAGAGGGCAAGCACATCTGCTCTTACGATGCTAGGGCAACTGGCTGAAGAGTGAATTAAGTCAAATGGGATTTGACAGCTTTTAAGCAAGGCAAATTAAAATTCTACCTCATCAGAGTGATACATGTAAATATGAGGTGTGATCAAACAATACGATGTTTACATGATTAAATGACAGTAAAAGACATTGCCATTAACCCCTTTTAAACTACCCCTCGCTTCAATCACACATCCCATCGTTCTTGCCACTTTCTGAAGCCGTTCTGGAAGTCCTCTTTCATGAGTATATTTAGTTGTGCTGTCGTGGCTGCCTCAATGTCCTCAATCGATTCAAAACAGTTACCTTTAATGGTCATTTTGATGGGGAAGAGCCAGAAGTTGCACAGTGCCAGATCTGGTGAATCAAGTTGATGAGGACACACTGTTATGTTTTTGACAGAAATTGCTGTACCAGAAGCAATGTGTGACATGGAGCCTTTCCGTCGTGATCAAAAAATACAGTGAATGCTACTGCTTAGTGCCATCCCACAGAAAGGCAGGGATCTTCAATACGGGAAGCATATGTGGAACCTTAGTAACAGTGTGACAAGTTTTAACTTGTTTGGTGTAGTCAGTCGGGTGTGAGCTATGGTTAGTGTCATAAAATCACAAACAACACATTAACATGAAATGGGCAAATGGTTTCATTCTCCATCATGGCAACTCCCCGTGTAACACATCGCTTTTGATATGGCAATTTCTGTCAAACTAAAACATTACAGTGTGTCCTCATCCAACTTATTCACCAGATCTGGCACCATGTGACTTCTGGCTCTTCCCTAAAGTCAAAATGACCATGAAAGGTAAACATTCTGAATCAATTCAGAACATCAAGGTTGCCACAACAGCGCAACTAAAATACAAAAGAGGATTTCCAGAACTGCTTCAGAAAATGGCAAGAAAGATGGGATAAGTGTGTTCGAAGCGAGAGGGAGTATTTTGAGAGGGATTAATGGCAATGTGTCTTTTACTGTAATACATTTTTTAAACATTCACCATACTTTTCTATCACACTTCATATGTAGAAACCACCATGTTTGAGGTGTTTCCTAGTTTCTTTGAGAATGGGGGATACAACCCAGGTCTTTGATTTTCTTTTTCCTATCCCCATAGGAATTGGGCAAATCACTGAAAACTCTGAGCCTGTTTCAACCTTAAAACAGATTGAATTATTTCCTATCTCAAGTCCTCTTACTGCTCCAATAGCCATGATTTTTAGTGCATTTATTTTGAGTATGAATACATAAAAGTTTGAGGGCTTAAATTTATATTAATTTTTAACAACAAATTGGAGAAATTTGTACCCCAGTTTTCTTACAGGAGTTTTAATTTCATATCTTTCCCTGTTTGTCAAAAGCATGTCTTTTTACATGGCTCTCCTATAGTACATGAAAATTATGTATTGTGTAAAGCTGAGAATTTGGGAAAAGTTACTAGGAGCTATCTCATTTTTACATGTAATAACGTCCTATAGAAAAGATACAATACTTGATTCATATTTGAAAAGAGAATCTGAAGTTTAAATCCCTCCAAACTTATTTTTGATCCTTCACATTTAATACTAGTTTGGGGTTTTAGACAGTTGATGCTTACAGTGTGAAACTCCTATTGCCTGCATTTAAATTGAAGCTTTGCTGTCTCCTGTGAACAATGAAGCTGGGATTATACCTCGTTAAATCATTTCAGAAATAGTTCCCCTCCACCCCCAAGCACTACCCCACACGGTCTCCCCACCTGGTTTCAACGAATGTTTTTCTCCTCAGGGCAAACCCGGCTGGAACAACAACAATTGACTTCGTAATGATTTGCACTTTAGAGGGCTTAATGTCTTTACAAATGAAAAATCCACTGTGTAATAACAAGCTAAAATAAACGCAGAGCCTTCTTAGAAGAAATCATGCTGAATTATAATTTGGCTTATAGAGATAATGTTTCTTTGATCAGTATGGTAAGGAAAATTCTGAGTTTAGTAGAAAACAATGTCGAAATATCAGTAATTATAATATTTTATGAATGTCTTAATATTAGATTGGACCATATAAAATTGCCAATGTAGGTTTTTATCTACGAAATGACCGTGTCCCCTGCTTCAATCTAATAATTCTGCATTCTATAGTCCAAGTTATAAGCTCTTAATAGCAGCTTTCTGAGTGTGACATGATGGAACTTTCCATTTACCAGGCTGACCTATACCAGGGGGTGCCAAAAAAAGTATATACAAAAATATATTCATCTTTTGTCGGTATATACTGAGTATTACAATTTTAATAGATTTTTCCTTTCTTAAAATGTGTATACATATTTTGGGCACCCTCCGTGTTGTTCAACAAAACCTGATTAAAATGCAAATCCAAAACTAGCCAAGTATTTAACGGCCTGATTTTAAAAGTATATTATGGTAAAACAGAGTTAAGCCAGCTCACTTATTTTCACACGTTTTCTCATTTAGCACCAAAAAGTTTCTTACATATATATTTTTACATGTATTCAGGAGTAAAAAAGTGTTATGTAGGGAGGGGAAATTCCCAAATGATTTAATTGTACTTGACATAAAACTGAGACTGTAACTGCAGATAATGGCCCCCTACGATGAGCCATTTGCAAGGCAGAAAAGGCCACCCCACAGACTCCTTGACATTCAGGATTAAATCACCAAAAATATTTCCTCTCACTGAGCTAAAACTTTCTGTAATTTCAACCCCCTGGCCCTGCTTCTATACCTTGAAGTCAAATAGAATAAATCTAATCTTCCAAGTAAAAGACCTTTGCATATTTCAAGACAGGTGCCCCCTGAGATTCTGCCATAGAACAGTTTCTCTCTTCTGATAGCTCTCTTGATGAACTGGAGGTAAAGGACTATCCCTTCCCTACTTTCGAGGTCTAGACCACCAGAAAGCGCTAATATTTTCTCTAATAGTAAAATCCAGTCCCTCTGCAATGAACTGCATGCACTCAGTCAAAACACAACTCTAGACCTCAGAAACCACCTGTCTAAAATAAGGAGGGTTGTTCTGTGATGATTTCAAGGTCTTGTCGAGTATGAAAATTTTATAATTATATGACAGATGCAAACTCCATAAAATTAATGTTACTATTTTCTTTGGAGTGAAATGGGGAGCAAGCAGGTTTAATTCACCACACAGTACTTCTCAAAGCTCAATCATTTGCATACTGGTACCACAATTTTTATCATTTCTGGGTACCACCTGTACTCGTTACTTAAAAGCTTTCTTTGAATCAACTTACTTATTCCACTTGAATAATTTATCTTAAAAGGAAACATATCAGCATAAATGCAAAACCATTGTCCTTTGTCACCAAAAGGGTAATCTTAAAACAGTTATTTTACTGGTTATGTTTATACTTAAATACATACTATTTTAAAGAACATTACTCTAAAAGATCTGCACGCCATCCAAAAATCATCTGAAGGATTTCACACAGCAGCCTGGAGAAAGCTATTTGGGGAAGACGGCACTAAAGGGAGGGTGCATTTCCTGCTACCAGGAATTTCAGGGACCTTGTCTTCTTAGGAACTACCCCTGGGTCAGCAGCAGTGTAGAACTCAAGGGCAAATTAGTGGAAATCAATTGCATGATCACCTATAATAATAAAAAGCTGGGCCCGCCTGGTGGCTCAGGCGGTTAGAGCTCCATGCTCCTAACTCCGAAGGCTGCTGGTTCGACTCCCGCAAGGGATGGTGGGCTGTGCCCCCTGCAACTAGCAATGGCAACTGGACCTGGAGCTGAGCTGCGCCCTCCACAACTAAGACTGAAAGGACAACAACTTGACTTGGAAAAAAGTTCTGGAAGCACACACTGTTCCCAATAAAGTCCTGTTCCCCTTCTCCAATAAAATCTAAAAAAAAAAAAAAAAAAACAAAAAAAACTATTAATAATAAAAAGCCAACATTTGTTGAATATGTATTGTATGCCCATGGGCTTTTCATCCTTTTCAGTCACATTGTCTAATTCCTGAAGTTAATATTAGAGTAGAGCACTTTACCAATGAAATCGATATTTATAATCTTGGGCCACAGTTGATCAATCAATTCCTACAAATCATTTTTCTTGGAAAAAAAAACATAGCTTTGGGCTGTAGTACAACATACTAAATGAGGTGGAGAGTGGAGGTTTGTCCTGGGGATGTCATCACTGTGGACAAGAATCCAAATGACTCAAAACAAAAGACTCCTACTTGAAGATCAGTGTTCTCACAATGGGAGATGTACGTGTAAAAATTATTGCCTTTTGCATCCTCACCTCCTTTCCTCCAGAGTTCTCCATACTACCAAAATGAAAAATACACACACAGAGATTTAACACAAATGACCAACTGTGTTTCCCCAAAAGTAAGACCTACCCCGAAAATAAGCCCCAGTGAAGATCGTCAGCCAGACGGACGCATTTAGTATGTTATGACGATGTTCCAGAAAAGATGACATGACTGTATTTGAATAAATGTAGGTTGTTGTACATAAATAAGACACCCCTGAAAATATGCCCTAATGCGTCTTTTGGAGCAAAAATTAATATAAGACCCAGTCTTATTTTCAGGGAAACATGCTATAAACTTTTCCATGATGCAAGTTACAGTGCTGCATAGGGAACTGCCCTCAGGTCTCATAGGGTGTGTTATGTTTGCATGTTATACCCTATTGTGGTTTCCTGTCAATCTGTGAGCCTTGGGGAACCTTTTCAAAGACCTCCCTGGTTGAGGCTCAGAAATTTCAGGAAGTACCAACATCAGATGGCTGTTGTACAGAGTTACTTACTCTGTGAACTTTACCCACCTCTTCCTGTGTGTGTGCTTTGAATGGGTCTCCCTCCTCGTCAAAAAAAACACATGTCCCAGGACACTAGCTTTAAAATTATGGTCTAGGTAGGCAGGTCATAAATTAATGGACATCAGAATTTCCCCAGGGAGACTGCCTGGGCCACACCCAAGCCTATGAAATTAGAGTTCATCAAGGTGGAGCCTAGGAATCCACATCAAAGTTTTAAGAACTACCAATTTGGTTTAATTCCCTTATTTACCAAAAGGGGAAACTGAGGCCCCGAAAAGAGAAGTGAGTGACTCATCTAAGAGTCCAACTGTGTCAGAGCCTACACTAGAATATTCTTTACGGCTTCTTTTGGGGAAAGGAGATCCTCAGGATATCCAAAAGCCTGTTCTGGCCTAGTTGGACTGCACTTTGTCAAGAGTTTGATATCCTTCACCATGTGATACTTTTTAATGTTTCCCATTTCACCCGTTTATTTAGACCAGGTTCCCTTTCCTTGAAAATGAAATCCTTCTACTTCTCTCCCCTAAACAGCAGGTGATGGAACCACGAGTTGTCCTAATCATTGCCAACGTCACCAGAAACCCAAAACCAGCAGGAACCAGCCCTACAGAACCTGGGGTTTGATATGCTTTCCAAAAGCAAAACTTGTAAAATCCAACCGGCAAAGGATGAAGTGAGACACATGAAGCGAGGCGGTAAGGAGTGGTGGTTCAGAACGCAGGCTTTAGTGCTGTTCTGGGTTCAAGCCTGGTTCTGCCATTTCAGTTTTCTCACCTGCCCAATGGGGATAAAATTACTGCAGCATCAACTTCCCAGAGTGGCTGTGAGAAGAAAATGGGAGATTGTAAAACTAGACCCTAATAATTGTTTTTCTAGTTTTAAGTGTCTTTCAGGAGATAACAACAGGCCTCCTCACAACACTCCGGAGACCAGCAGACCAAGCCCATCAGACGGGTCCCAGGGCGAGGAGCGGGCACAGTTAGCAGCTAAATGACCCTAAACTGACCTCCAGAGCACAGTGGAACCAAAATTCACAGAACTCAAGTAGCAGAGAGGCTACTTTTACTACCCGGAGCCCAATAAGAAGCAAAGGGTGATCCAATGCAGGGACCACATTTGAACACATAGGACGGACGAATCAAACTCTGCCATATTGGAATTTCTTTGTTCTCTGTAGCTCCTTCGACATCCCTAACCTTAGATGGCTTAGTTCCAAGACTACCCAATCAGACCCCCTGAATTAGAATGAATTATATAAGTATAACCTCTCCTTACCATCAACCTCTTAAAACTGATCCCAAGCCTTTGTTGGAGCAGACTAATTTGAGCCTCGTCTCTGGTCTTCTAGTTCAACTGGCCAGACCAATAAATCCATTTCTCTGTGAAAACCTGCTGCCTCAGAATTTTGTCTTCTCTGTAAGAAGGGCAAGGAACTCACTGCCTTTGTTTGGTAACAATTATATGAAAAATATTTTGCCCAATGCCTGGTTAATAGTAAACAATAAATGTTGGCTGGTGTTATTGTTGTTGACAATGATAGTCCATGATAGTGTCCCTGAGAAAACGGAAACATCCAAACTCATCCAATGAGTGTATCTAAATACAAAGCAAGCAATAACTTCACCAACTGCAATATAATTCTAGCTGAGGCAATAGTGGCTTAACAAAATAGGCAGTCAGCTTGCAGTTAAGCAAAAGGCAGCCACTCAACCCTTCAACAAATTGTGGTTGAACCCCTACCATGTCCTAGGCTCAGAGCTCAGTGTTTTGCACATATCTCCTTTACTCCTTACAACAACCTACTGAGGGGCTACTATAAACATCAGCCTTGTTTTAAAGATGGAAAAACTGAGGTCCAGAGAAGTTGTCCAAGATGACACAATCAATTTATACTAGAAACAGGATGTCCACCCAGATCTGTCTGACTCCAGCGCTGACACCCCCAACCCACGAGATAACAAACTCAAACGCATTGCCAACTGGCCTTCTCTCTTCTGTGACTCTTCAAAAGCACCAATACTTTTCTCATAACCCCTCTGCTTTTTTAAAATGATTTTCAAGAGGGAGTAGAGCTTAGAAAAATAATGTCTCTTTATAGAATTCTACAACTGGCATTCCGTAGTCATTTCCCATACACTGGTGCAGATGAAAACATCCACTGATGATATTCCAAGTCGGAAATAGCAGCTCTGTGTTGTTAAGTCATTTTGTTGCTGTTTTCAGCCAAGGCCTCCTTACAAAACAGTTCTCACAGCCATACCTAATGAACTGTAATTATCGCCCACAGTAATGGAGCTTAACAACAAAGAGTGAGCAAGTGTGAGAGTTGGTAAAGGATCCCACTATGATAGTATCTGTTCCAAACACTTGCAACCCAGTTGAACACATAACAGCCAACACTTGTTATGAACCAAAGCAGGGGGCTGGTGCATGCGAAGCACCAGGAAATCTGCATGTATCAGAATAGCTGACTGGCTGATTGCAGCTAGGCTAATGCCCAAAGTGAGATCTGTGCAAGTCTCCTCTCTCACTAGCACTGTTGTAGCAGGATTATTTGTTCATTACCACCACCCACTTTGAAAGTAAATTTTATGATTTCCCACTTAAATTTCCAGAGGTAGGTCTGTAAACCAGGGGAAGGTGGAGAGTTGATAAACACACTTGAAAAACAAAGCAAGCCAATTTGTCCTAGTCACCTAAGGTGCTCCAGGTCAATGCAACTGGAGTGTGCTCATGTCAGGGCACTTAGACAGAGAACACACTGGACAGCTTGACAGCCTGAAATGAACCGCAACTTATTTACACGATTTACCTTCTCCAGATCCAGACGCAGAGCTCGGAGCACCAGTCTTTCTGACAAGGCAACTCCCTCTACTCCATCAGGCGTCAGTTCCTTGACGTGGGCGTTCCCTGCCGGAGGGGGTGTAGATGGGCTGTTTTCAGCACCACTCTGGCCAGAGGCAGAATCTCTGGTCAGAAGGTGTAATATTACCACCTGCCCGGGAAAGCGGCGTGTTCTTGGTCTACCGCAGGTGCGCCTGTCTCCTAGGTGTGCCTCCAGCGCCCTCTACAGGACTTGGTTAAGAACTGGATGCAGGAAACTAGGACAAAACTGCCCCATTTACCTGGGATTCAGGGGGGACTTTCAGCGCTCAAACTGGGAAGTCCTGGCAAGCTGAGACAAGCCGGCCACCTCATTAAATAAAGGGGGACCTAAAGCTGGGTGTAGGGAGTGGGACGGACCCTGCACTATTAATCCATTATCACTTTATGGCTGAAATCCAGGAATGGGACGTGGGGGGAGAGCACAGACCAGGATTCTAAGGAAAGAAAGGGCTTACTTTCTTTCAAAGCCTATGGGCCCTAAAGCAGAGTAAGATGTCAGATTTTGCAGCCCAGGCTGGGGAAACAGCAGGGGTTGGTGACTTCCATGTTTTCTTGTGAGCTTTTGACTTTAATTCCCTAAACAAACAACGCTTGAGCACCTATTCTATGCCAAGAATCCTTCTAGGCACGAGTCATAAAGATCCAGTACAACTAGGCCCTGCCTTTCCTTTGACAAAGGGGTTGCCTCTACTGTCAGAGTCCAGTGGGTGAGCGCCAGCATGAATGAAACCCTTTGCACAGATGTGCCCTGGAAGTGCCTTTATCCAACTGAGCAGAGGGGGGAGCTTCTTTTCATGGGCGTCCGAGCACGGCAGGAACCAGTTGGCAGGAGTCAGGCCCAGGACCAGGTGAGGGGAGCATGGGAGGAAGAGCTGGTCATCTGAACCCTGCCAGACCCCCCATAGAAGCTAGACCACCTTTTCCACCTGGCCCCTAGGGACTGACAGAGCCCAGAAAAGATGTTGGTTCGAAGCATGAAAGAAGAAGCAATCAAATTTTCAACCACAAGGAGACTGATGAAATAAATTATGGTACTAAAGGTATTTTGTGCGTTGATGAAGATGAGAAAGATTCTGTAGCAGACGGAACAAGCCATCTGCTATCAGATTAGGTTTTTTCAAAAAGTAGATGTCCATTGGGACTGTGGACAATTGAATATGCATCTAGACAGACTGCAAGGGAAAACATAGAATCTGGATCCAGTGTGTTTCTGGTAACATTAGGGGTGACATTTTATGCTTCTCTTTTCAAGACTGGGTTTAATATAGCCCAATCATTTTACAACAAACAAGGGGAAATAGCTTTAATGTTATAAAGTTCATATCTACTACAGTAATGAAAAAATACACTTTAACAAAGAGAAAGAAAAACACTACTGCTATAAGTTAGACCTGTTACAAAAGGGAAAAAGAACCATCCCAGATATACACATATGAAATTACCCAGGAAGAGAAGAAACAAAAGTTTGTACAGGGAAATTAAGTCTCCTCTCCACTCATGGGGCTTAATTATTTTGTCCATCGTCCCACCCTACTGGTGCCCGAGGTGGCGTCGGAACACCCAGGCCAGGAGTGAGTATACCAGGCAAAGAATGCGGATTAGCTGAGCTGCCCCAGGCCAGCGGGGAGACGTAATAAGAGGCTGGTGTTCTTCCAAGAGATGATCTTTGAAGGATAATAAATCCAGGCTGCCATCGAAATGAAGAGATGGAGACTGATTCAACAACTGGGCTGGGCTGAGTGGCGGCTTCCTACAGCACTCCGGGTGTGTGTGGATGACTAAGGAGGGACAAGAGGCTACCAGGACAGGTTCTCAGCTGCTGAGGGCCCAGCTCTGGGGAATCAGAGGTCAGGCCAGGGCCAAGCAGAGGCAGCCACCCGGCCCCTCACACACACCACAGGCTTCACCCACCCCTCTCAGAGGTACTTCAGAAAAGGTGTGAGATTATTTATGTAAGTTTTAAACAGGATACTTCTGGTTCACCCAGTTTCCAAACTCTAGGGACACCAGGGATGCCCAGCACCTTTGTTCCTTGTCATTCACCCCACTCGTTATACCCTAGAGAGACAGACGCTGGAATATACCTGGGTTCTAACCTTCTGGCGTCTCCTGAAAACTGACCCCCTGCCAAGCCTGTAGGCTGGGCAAATTCCTCCAATGCCAGGGCCCTGTTCTGTCCTCTCCCCTCTAGCCCAGACCAGCAAACTGCTCTGTCATTACCAGTCGCCCTTGCTGGATGGCCCCTGAGCCTTAATCATGACCCTGACGAGACTTCAGCTCTCTCAGATCCCTGGGGAATTTGCTATGAATGTCCCTTCCCAGCTCTCTCCCCAGTCTTTTCCTCGGAAATGAATAAACTGCCTATTCTCCAGAAGAGAAGATCATCGACAGAGGCCAAGAAGCCAATGATAGCACTCTCTCACGTGTCCATTCAATATTATTGATAGCTTAATATTGGAGATAGGGCACACTCAAAGATGAGGGAGGCCAGGGTCCAGGCCCAAGGAGTTAGAATCTCAGAGACAGAGGAGAGAAGTGCACTAAATGCCTCAGGCAGGGTCACATGCACGGTCCCACGAGCCAGAGGAGCTCAGAGGAAGGAGACATGTACTCCTACTTGAGGACACTAGGGAAGGCTTCACAGAAGTGCAGCATCTGTGCTGGCTCTGAAAGCACAGATGGAGAGAAAGGTATTGCAGGAGGGAAGGCAGGTGCTGGTAGAAAGTGCAGAGCAGAGATGGAAAGGAGCAGTGATCAGCCAGAAGGGGGTAGGGGTAAGGGGTTGTTTGGAGGATTTCATCTCCAGGGTTCTGATTCCCAGCCCAGACTGAATCTCAGCCTTAGCTCACTCCTAACTGGGAAGCAGTGGAATGGGTCTTGGAATGTGTGTGGGGGGAGGGGCTCTGTATGCAAGGATCCTATTGCCTTGTTCTCTGTGCAGTTCAGACACTGGTTTTCAGTTCTGCTGGGATATCCAGTGGCCCTGAACTTGATCTCTGTCAAACAAAGGGAGGAGTACCCCTTCCCTCCCAGCAGAGTACTGATCCCCAGCTCCCAAACCCCAATCAAACCAAAACCCGTGGGAGGCAGGAGAGGACAGCCATGAGGCCCCCTCCCCAGCAAGCCCTCCATCTGACCTCCATGTCCCAACCCCTTATTCTCAGCTCAACTAAGCAGCACTACAGTCTTTTCAAAGAGCAATGGGAATGGCAACCTGAATTCCCTGAAACCATCCCAATGTCAAATCCTCTGCCCCCCTGGGACTTTCACACTTGCCGAATCAAGCACTGCTGATTTTCAGTGTAGAATATATGGCCCCCAGAGCAGAGGCACTGGACCACAGACTCTGCCCCCGGCACGTGGCATCAGTGTTCCAACCTGGGGCTGCCTCAGCTTCCCCTAGTACTCCCTCCCCTCTCCACTGCCCCTCCCTATAGCCCTTGTACTGTCTTTGTGTCCATGTCTGTCTGGACCAGGAGACTGCAATCTCCTAGAGAACAAGGGCCTCACTCATTCACCTCCACATTCTCCCCACCTTCCCTGGCCCGTTGAAGTTGTCAGTGAAAGCAACAAGACTCTGGGGAAGATGGCCCTTTCTTGGCAGCAGATAGTGCCAAGGAGCTCTTGAAGGCCTCGGACTTTGCAGTGGGGGATCCCCAGCAGCCAGGACAGTCCCATGGCTGGGCTGGGCGAGATCAGCAGATGGTGACTCAGTGCTGGGGAGCCCAGCTGTCTTCTGTGACCAAAGGGCTCCACCCAGAGGACAGTCAGCTCAGATCCCGGTTCACAGGGACTTTTCTCTCCCAGGTATGGATAAGCCTCTGACCAGCTTTCCTGAAGAAATTCAGAAACCCCCAACACTGCTCCAGAATGGCTCTGAAGAATTACTCCCTTCTGGAATAGCTGGTCCCCAGCCCTTGCCTCCTTTCCCAGGAGTGCCTTCTCTCCGCAAATGAGAGTGAAATTGGGGCAGCTCAGAATTCTGCCTCCCAACTGAGGGAGCTCTGAGAACCAAATGAAGCAATCCGGGGAAGGGGACAAGCTACCAAAAAGTACAAGGTATTGTTCAAACCCAAGGGGGTTTTTGGTTGTTGTCTACAATGCGAGGTGCTGCAAGAAAATTCTCCCCTCCTGTTCTCACTTCCTCTTTTGTCTCTCTACCCTGGGAAGGGGAAAATCCTGCAAAGATTACCAGCTGATGTTTCAAAGTATCAAAACAACAGCCTTCTAGTTGCATTTTAACAGTATCATTTTAACAGTAACCGCCACATGAGTAGGCTCTGACGTTCCAGACTCAAGGCCTGAAAGAATGACTAAATCAAAACAAATTGTGTGGGTGGAAAGGCCCTCTAGTCCCATACGCCACCATACTGCCCTGTCAAAGGGCCTCCATCCTGGGCATGGATGCCTCCAAATGGACAAGTGCTGTCACCATATTCAGTCTGTTGAAGACATTGTCTCTGTGTTAAGCTAGACTGCATGGGCCTACCACCTACTGGTCCTCAAGGGAGGACGGGGGGCAGGTGGTATTTTAATAGTACAGAGAACCCAGGAATGCCCCAATCCTCCTTAGCCTGCTCCCCTTCCCACAGGTTCCTGAGGAAGCCAGACCAAGGAACAGCAGCTAAATGGGAGTCACAGTCCCCTAGCCATACCAGCACCAACAATGTCACCAAACTCTGGGAATAGTTCTTCCATTTACTGGGATTAATGATAACACATATCTGTGTTATGTTGCCAGGCCCTGGGATGAGCCAAGCCAGGAGTGAATAATGAAGGATTCACGAGAAGGAAGGATATGTTCAGTGGATTTGGGAAGTGGGGAAGCGATGAGGCGGTGTGGCTGGAAGGTGGCCCCAGCGTGCCTTTGAGAGACACTAGGCCTTGACACACGCTGACTCAATGCCCCCCCAACCCCGTGCCTGATGAACACCTACCCTGCCATCAAGGTACAGCCCACACGTGCCCTCCTCTGTGAAGCTGTTCGCAGCACCTCCACTTTCAGCTGGAGTGAGACGCTCCCCATCGGTGGTTTTAACAGTCTGTATGTCCTACCAATGAGTGTGGTCCCAACCTGAGTCACCACGGTATCTCCAGAGCCTGGTTCATAATGGCTTTAAAGAACTATTTATTGACTTTCATCTTTGTGCCTCCAATGACTAATACACACAGTATATTGCAGAAGAGTGACCGGGTAAATGTTCAATGAATGGGTGGTTGAGTGAATACCAAGTGGTTATAGGGCTAGTATATGGCCAGCCCTAAGGACAGGCACCCTGATTTACACTTACACCACTTTTGTTCCCCTCACAGTGAAACAAGCACTTCCCTGGAAGGACTCTAGTCAACTCAACGTTGGAGGATCACTCAGTGAACAAATATTTACTGAGCTCCTACCATGTGCCAGGATGTGTTACGGACGCTGGGGTTCCATCCATGAACAAAACACACCAAAAACCCTGCTATCGAGGAGTTTACATTCAGTGGGGAATGCAACTCTGTCTCTTGTGTCATCTACACCTTTATTCTTTCCCTTCACACCTTCTCGTTGTCTAGGACCTGGGGCTTTAGCACTTTAAGGCAATAGGGACATTCCCCTTTCTTCCAAGAGAAACTGCAGTCTTCGGAAAGGATAACAGACAAGTGACTGGTGAAGGGTAACCAGGAGAGTGACATGGTACCATCTCAGTCATTAGTGACAGGTTCAAGGGTGGTGGCACTTTTGCTTCCAGATCCTCACATCCCACTCTGCAACCACTGACAGCGTCTTCTACCTTAGGGTGGAACTGGGCCTCCTATTTTAACTAACATGAATGAAATAGATTCAGCTTTCATAATTGGATGATGCCAAATGTCCTGATGGCCACCTCGCCCTGAGCACCTTGCCCGTCTTGGGCCTTTGGTGTGTCACTGTCCCGGGTTTCCACCTCAGCTGCATGACTTGCCTCTCCAGCTACCTGGTTTCCGGCAGGAACACCGTTAGCCTTGCACATGTTGTTTTACAAGCATTTGGAGAGGGGCTGCCAGCCTCCAGGATGACTGTCTGATGGCATGTGGGTGCTGTTCTTAGGCAGCATTTCCCACTTTCCTGGGTGGCATGAATCTCGCTAGGCACTGGGAATGGAGGCCAAAAGACACTGAAAAAAAAAATCACTTGCACAGAATGAGGGGGCGTGCGTCTGCCTGAGACCTGGTTTGTGTGGTTTTCCTACAGAGCTAGGCACACACAGTACAGTCTCAACAAAGATTCATTTTTGAAGGGAAAAGAAGCTGCAAAATGCATAAGAACTATTTAAAGTAAACATGTGAGGAATTGTTACAAAGTGATCAATGCTTTCTTACAAATGATCGTATCGGGGTTTTCATGAGGTGGATTTGTTAAAAGTTTGAAGGGAGTCGTATCCTTCCTGGATTCCCCTTTCCTGTGTCCTCCCTAAAGTTGAGGGGCTGACTGCTCCTAAAAGTAACAATCACTTACAGAACCCTTTCATGCCCACAGCGCTAGAGAAGCGCATCAGTACAATCCCTTACTAGAAGAAAGCCTTACAATTTCTACAATCATGGGGATCAAATACCGGGTGTACCAAAAATATGTACACACTTTAAGAGACGTTATCTATGTATTCCTTTTAGAAGTTGAATTGAATTATGGTAGCAATGGGTAGTATGACATTCACTCAAAAGATGGCATTAAACAAATGAATGCTAGCATCATTCATTATATTACAATTTTAATATAGTTTTTTCCTTTCTTAAAATATGTATACATTTTTTTGGCACCTCTGTATATGTGATGGGAGGAGAACTGACTCTGAATGGTGAACACACAACGCAATGTAGAGATGATGTATTACAGAATTGTACACTTGAAACCTATGTAGGTTTACTAACCAATGTCACCACAATAAATTTAATAAAGATAAAAAAATACATTTAAAAAAGAAACTATATATGCTCCACATTTCACAGTTAATAAGTGATAACCTCTTCATTCCCTTCCCATTTCTGCCTGTAAAATTGAACTTGACAGGCCTGTTTTTGTCCTTACAATTCCAACTGATAGAATTGCCTCCAAAATGCTAACCACCATCATGAACACAAATCCCTAAGAAGGAACCACAGAAGATGGCCTCTCTGCCCAGCACGGGAGAAGGACAGCTGTACTCTCCATCAGAAATCCAGTTCAGAGAATCAGATCTGAGAAGGTGATAGGTTGAAGATTTTCATAAGAATGTAAATCTTGTTCTCCCGAGCTACATGTGGACTCCTGTGAATATTCATCCCTGTTCCCAGCTGGACTTGATCAGAATAAATCTAACCCTGGCCGCGTTCATTCCACAAAAGGGTCTGGTAAGATTCCTAAGGTTTCAGAAATGGTTGCCATATCCTATAGAAAGAGCTCCCAAAGACAGTTGTCATCCTGACTGGTTTTCTCACTTAGAAATGGGTTATTTTAGAAATAACACTGCAGCCGACATCTCTACATTCCCAAACTGACTTCTGTGGCTTTCTCTATCAGATCACAAGAAGGTCATTCGCACTTCCTCTTCTCCCACTTGCACGATGGAGCAAATGAAACCTAAGATTCCATGGGCTTGATAAACACAATTTGAAAATCTGTTATTCAAATTAACAGGGCTAAGCATTTTTTTCCCTGTTGAACTGTCCTTTGGGTCATGTGAAATCCACCATGGATGGGTAGACATCCTGGAGTTGTACTCCCTCCCTACTCTCATTGCCTCTCCTCTCCCCAAGAAGCTCTCCCAGTCCAACTTGAACTTGAACTTCAGGGTCTTCAGTGTAAGACAAATAAATCTTTATAGCTAAGTCCCTGTGTCTTGGCTTTGTTTTATCAAAGATTTCTCCTCATCGGGGATGAACAGTGGGGAAGGAAAAAGGGGAGTGAGAGATGAGAAAAGCAACCATCACTAATGACTAAAAGTCCCTCATAAAAAAAAAAAAAAACAGCATTTGAATTAAAACTGTTAAATGTTCACCAAGTTCAGTCTCACTCTATTGGTCAAATATTGACTTTCAATTGCCCTGTAGGGTCTAATTGAGATTCAAATTCATCAGACAGAAGTTGTACAGCTGGCTCCTTCTTGGGACCCTTCAGGACTTCTCAGAAGCACCCTCACAGCCACAGTTTCTCCTCAGACACAGACAAAAAAATTGCACATTCTTATGAGTGTAATTTACCTGATTCTGAGAACTCTTTTGCTGAACACTTCTGTGTTCTCCCTCCCATAAGACTATTTTTTCTCTACCCTAGTCTTGGCTAATCAAAATCCCACCATCCATTGACTGAATACATCCTTATGTTGGACTACTATGTGGCCATTAAAGGTAATGTTGTGGAAAAATAATTAATGACAAGGAGGGAAGTTCATGTTATATTTTTCAAGTGAAAATAGCAGGTTACAAAACAACAGGGCTATACAGTATAAGCCTGTTTTCAAATGTATACATTCATTTTTTAAAAGATTGGACAGAAATGGGTATCTCTTAGTGGCTTTCTTTTGCTTTTTGTGCTTTACAACATTTCACAACATTTTAAGAGTACTTCTGTAATTGAACAAATGTAAAAAAAAATCCTATCTGTTGTAGGCTGATTTATGCCCCCCATCCCAATTAATATGTTGAAGTTCTAACTCCCAGGACCTCAGAATATATTTCACCTACGGCTTTTAAAGAGGTAATTGAGGTCAAATTAAGTCACATGGGTAACCCCTAATCCAATATGACTAGAGACCTTATAAGAAGATGAGATTAGAACATAAACCACACAGAGAGAGAAACAACCATGTGAAGACACAGTGAGAAGGCAGCCGTCCACAAGCCAAGGAGAGAGGTCTCAGAAGAAATCCACCTTGCCAAAACCTTCATCTCTCCTAGCCTCCAGAGCTGTGAGAAAATAAATTTCTGTGGTGTACACCAGTCAATCTGTGGTCTTTGTTTTATGGCAGCCCAATCAAACTAATACAATACCCATCTTTCACATGTCAGCTCAAATGCCAGCCCTGCCATGAAAACTCATATCACTCCCAAACTTCCTCTACTTCAGTCTTTCTATTGCTACCGCTTTTGTGTCATCAGCCTCGTTTAGAATAACATTTGCTGACATTTCTCCCCTGCTACACTGTAAGCTTCTTGAGAATGAGCTCCATGTGTCATTTATCTTTTTCCACTTCACCACTGCTTGCTCAGATGGCCTGGAGGCCTCCATGAGTAACTATTGAAATAACCAAAAGTCAACTTCCTTAGGATGCCAGTAGGGGTCAGATCACCTAGATGTTTCCTGGTGGTGGCGGTGGTGGTGCTGTGTGTGTGTGTGTGTGTGTGTGTGTGTGTGTGTGTGTGTGTGTTGGGTGTGGGTGCGTGTGTTGGGTGTGGGTGTGGTTGTTCCAGGAGGGCACTACCTCTTACCAGCCATGTAATCTTGGGGGCAGCCATACTTCACACCCAAACCTTAAGAATTTACAAAGCATTTCTATATGTGTTCTCTCATTGGTTGTCATAACAATGCACCAAGATTGCATAATATTTTTTCCAGTTCACAGGTGAGTTAACCATCCTCAGAGAGGGTGAGGAAACAAAACACTTAGTTGTGAAAACTTATAAGAATAATAGCTACAATGTACTGAGTGCTGGCTCCGCACTAAACACTTTGCACAACTTGTCTCAATTCTTTTTTTTTCTTCCAACTTTTTGTTATTTATTTGTAATCTATGTTTCAACATCTCTTTCTGCCATCTGTTGTTTCTGCTGTCAACTTGTCTCAATTCTTCACCATGATGAGAGAGGAATTGTTACTAGGGCTATTTTACAGACAAGAAAATTAAGGCTCATAGGAGTTACCTGAGATCACACATCTAGAAAATGGTGAAGCTGGAACTTAATTTATACCCATAGCCCACACTCAGAACCAATATGCCACACTATCCCCTCTCAACATAAATTAGTATATAGAGGGTGCTAAGTGAAAAGTAAAACAGACAGGAACTGCTTCAAATTTCAGAGACTGAATTGACCTAAAAAGTTTTCTCAAATAAGGTGAGATCTGAGCTACACCTTTTTGGACATAGTTGAGTGGAGAGAACGGGGTGGGGTCAGCCTGCCTCACTTAATGCTGTTTACGGCTAAGAGTCTCATAAGTCAGATTTAAGCACTCCGTTGAACTCCCCACACCCATCTGGAGCCCCCAGATGTATCAGCCACTGGGCTGCGAGGTGCAGGGACACAGTAGAGCTCCTCCCCTGCCCATGAGGAGCTCAGTTTTCTGTGAAGGCAGACTGTGCCTAGTAATAGCAATCCAAGAAGACATGAATAGATTACGCTGTATGCTATCCAAGGCTTTGAGGGGGAAAGCATTGGCCCCAATTCTGCCACTAATTTTCTAAGACACTTTAGGCAAATCACAGCCCATCTGTGGCCTCAACTTCTGCTCCTGGAAATGGAGTCACTGAATATGTATTGCTGAATGACTTCCGTAGGCTAACTTCAATCATTTACATCCAATTTCTATTCTCATCCTCTCACTCTTTTTTGTTGTTGTTGTTGTTGTTGCTAGAAATGTAAGTTTAATGTCAAGGAGAGAGGTCAAAGCAAAGAAATAGGTTAAAAAGTCAACCACATATAGATAAAACTCATGGATGCTGATGGACACTCAAGGAGAGATATTTGTTAAACGAAAGATTAATTAATCTATTAATTAATGGCCCACCTCATGATTCCACACAATTGAAAATTCTAACCCTGGCAATTAAAATAAAGAAAAGAAGCTGTTTATTGAAGGAGGGGATAGAAATGGCACCAATCCCAGTTTACATCCCCCTGGGATGGGTGATGCTTTCAGAAGAGATGGTGTAACTGGATTAACCACACAGGCCTATGGGAAAGCCAGAGGAAGAGATTGGGTCTATAGCAATAATGTGTTATCAACAGCAGCACCCATCTGAATCCAGAGCTAGAAATTGGGTGAGGGGGGCTCTCCTAACTTCTGCTCCTCTTACTGGACCCTCTCCCAATGGAACAGGTACCTCAGCAGTGGATACATACCCCTCAATGGCTTATTTCTTGTAAGAATCAAGAGACAAGAGGGAGTCTTCAGGAGCTGACCTGACATTTTCTTACTTGGGTACACAAGTTGAATAAACAGGAACATTTCCCTGGCTGGGTCCAGTTGACCAGTACAAAGTCACTTTGGATTCTTGTGCACATTTACCTTCTCAGTAAATCAGTACATATTTGTACCAATCAGTACATATGTGATTTCTTTTCTTTGTGTTTTCTTTCTCTTTTTAAATTTCTTATCTTTCTTTTTCTAACGATAGGACAAAAACGATCTGCAGAGGAAAATTCTTCCATGTGAATTGAACCCTTTGCTTGTCTCATCCTGGCCTCCAAGGTTAGATAGCCAAACACATTTTAAGAATATCCACTACAATAAGATGGTCCTTTCTCTGGAAGGTAAAGGAGAGAGGGGTCTTCTCCTTCCATGGGTCCCCCATTCTATAATCCTGGGGCTGTCTAAGTTGCACGGGGCCACTCCTAATTGCTCTCAAAGTTGGCATTCTACAACTCCCCAGCACAGTGAGGGGTCGGGCTCTGTAAGAAAACCTTGTCTTCCTGAGCTGCTGCAGAACCCGAGAAGATGTGGTGAGAGAGAAAGATTTCCCAGTAACGGTGCCCACAGGGTTCCGGCGCCTTCACAAGCTGAAGCCTGTACCGGTGACTCTTCCACCAAGCAGGACAATCTATCAGTGCTGCCATTCATTCAACGCAGTAAGAAAATGCACCCATGTCACCTTCATTTGCTCATCTGACAAACATGATTATGTATCTATCTGCCCAGCACCTTATTCGATACTGGGGATACCAAAAGTGAAAAGACAAATTCTCTGTCTCCAGGAACTCAAGATCTAGTGGGGAAACAAAGAAATCTCCATTCCCTTTTTTTTCACCCCCACCCCCACCCCAGCCCCATAACCCTGACATCAGGAGGTGAGACAAGCTGGGTTGAGTCAGGTTGGAAAAAGTATTGAGTCGAGCTGGTGACTACCATTTTAGCTAAGAACCCAGTGGAATCTGAGAAGTTTAGAATTTGCAGTAATCGTGGTAGCTTCAGACCACCTTCTATGCAGCACTGTTTGGGGGAGGGGGATATACTCTAGGGACAGGCTCACAAAAAGAAGATAAAATAATCATAAAGCTAGACACACTGCCTGCTCCCTCAGAGAAAAGAAAATGATGTAAGTAGAAAATGATACAGGCAGCAGAGATTTAGGCTGAGACAGTCAGCCAAGTGGGAAAAAGTATGAACCCAGGTGCCAGGCTCTGTGCAAGGGCCCTAAGGCCAGAAGCTGGGGATGAAAAACTGTTACCATCTGCCCTTTTCTTGTTGGAGAGGTATGCAGGTGAGTGGAGAGGTTGCTTTAGTAGACGAAACTCACACAAATCCCATCCCACCCTTCTCCCCACCAACAACAATTTGGTGCCAAGAGGCTGGGTCTGGTTGGGTCTGGCCAGGTCTGGTCAGGCATGCAGCTCAAATACTGCTCATGACTCTATGTGAACGAGTAGTCAACACAGAGACCTGAGTTCAAGTCCCAACACTGTTCCTTACTTGGAAAAGTCTCTGACTCTCTTTAAGCTTTAGCTTTCTCGTTTGTAACGGGGGGACATTAGCAGTACTTACCATGGAGTTGTTATGAGGATTAAATGAGACAACTCATGTGCTTTCTTGAACAGTGCCCAGCAGGGGTTGGGGCTCCATACGTGGTAACTGTTATTATCAGCTCTCTGAGTCTTTCCTGACCCTCCCGATAAAAATGGCCTCTGCCCCACCTTCAACTCAAGCCAGTCTGGATTTGTCTTTCATCTTCTGCCCTTGAAGGGAACATCCCGGTTTCATTCACACCCACAGCATCCACTCAGAACTCAAATAATGAGTGAGAATTTAAATGATTCCTGTGAGAGAGGGAGGAAAAAGAAAGAACTTAGAAGTAATGATGTCTATGGGCAGAAATGCGCAACTACTGCCAGCTACCAAAACAAAAAACAAAAACAGATTGAATTGCTGGAGCTTGGAATTGAGCTTGCTGGTTAAAGGGAAGTGAACATTAAAGACAGACATACTACTACTCAAATGTGGGCCCTGAGTGTCACCTGGGAGCTTATTAGAAATGTGGATTATCAGACCCTATGCCAGACCCAGAGAATTAGCACTGGGTAGACCAGTGGTTCTCAATCTTTTTTTTCTTAATTTATTGGGGTGACAATTGTTAGTGAAATTACATAGATTTCAGGTGTACAATTCTGTATTACATCATCTATAAATCCCATTGTGTGTTCACCACCCAGAGTCAGTTCTCCTTCCCATCACTATATATTTGATCTGGTTCTCAATCTTAACCACACACTGGAATCATTTAAGGAGCTGTTCAAAATCCTGATGCCCAGACTATATCCCAGAATAAACAAAATGAGAATTTTGTTTATTTTTGCAGCTCACCAGGTTATTCTAATACACAGCCCAGGTAAGAACCATTGGTCTAAACCAACCCTACAATTTACAGGTCAAGAAACTAAGGTCCAGAGGGGTAAACTGATCTGCCCAAGGTCACACAGCAAGTGACCACGCTTGGGACTTGAGCCCAAGTCCTCCAACTCCATGGCTCTGCTTCACGGCCTTGCAGCAGAGTTTGGGAAATGGGGTAAGGTGAGGGAGCCCCAGGCCTCCCTTTCTGGCTTGGCATTGTCATGGTTGCCAAGCTGAAAAGGAGCTTCCTGGACATAAGTGGCCATACTCATATGCCTTGAATTCCCTAGTGGGCTGTGTCCACGGGGGCCTCATCCTCTGAGGCAGTGGGTCTCAGGAGCCCTGAACCAGGTAGGATGCATCTTCCTAACCAGTGGCCAGTCTTTGGGCTAACACAGCCCCACATTCACACCCAGCCAGCCTGACCCTGCCATTCCCATATACCCCTGTCTTCCCAGAGTCAGAGTGTTCAGGGACTGTCCCACCACCCAGACCGCACAATTCTCAGAACTCAGGTGAGGTTTCTGAGCCCCCACAGCCTCAGCTCCTGGCTCCTCTCAGAACTGCTTGGGACAGGCCCATGTACAAGTCAGCAACCGCGATGGTCTCGAAACCAGCAGGCTAGAGGCGCTCCCGTGACTTGTTTTTGCTCTCTTGTCAGGCTTTTTGGGGGGGATGTGTCTCGCAAACCTCTGATTGTCTCTGCTTTATGACTTTTTCTGGTATGTTTTTGAAGTGGCTTTTTGTTATTCTGCCTCAGCTCACTCACCTTTCTCAGCAGCTGTGGAAAACATTCAGCCCTCTGCTGTCCGCTAAGCGCCTAGATTCCATGTAAACAGCTCGCCTGCCGGCCTGACCAGGCTGCACAGGTCAGGAGGGTTTGGGCCTGTCGAGCCTTTGAAAATAATCATGTAGCATAAAGCTTCCCCAGGCTCAAGGAGGAGGATGGGGTAGTCACAGAAAGCAGAAGGAGCTTTCTAGGCACACATAATTATCGATGGCTCGAGCAGGTCTGTTCTGCAGCCACGGGGCAGGCAAGGATAGGGACCCTCTCCTTCCGTGAGAATCAGCCCTGCTAGAAGGGCACACACCCATCAGGCATCTTTCTGGTGTCTTCTCCTGAAAATTGAGGAGCTATGTTGTCCAATATAGTGGCCACTAATCACATCTGGTTATGGAGTACATACGGTTATGAGGCTAGTATGACTAGGAACTGAACTTTTCATTTCATTTGCTTTTACTTAATTTTAATTAAACTTAAATATCTTTGTGTGACTACTGCTGCTGTGTTGGGCAGCAGCAGATCTCAAAGTTGGCCATACTTGGGGAGATGTAATATACTCTGGGCCCCCTATACACCCCTGGCAATTTTGATTTATTGGTATATATTGTGGACTAAGCAATCAAATTTTGAAAGCTCCCATCTCATATGCAGCCAAGTTTGAGAGCCTCTGACCCAAAGGCCTTCTAATAGCTCTTCCAAATCTGACTTCCTACATTTGTATTGTTTTCTACAGTTTCCAGAAGTTGAGGACCAAGAAGTAAACTTAGAGAATCAACTTTAAAATATTTTTCCATGTTCTACACATAATACACGTTCACAGAAGAACATTCAGAGGAACAAAAAGAAGAAAGTTAAAATCACTTAAAATCCCACCATGCAAACAAAAGGTTTAGATGTAAATCCTTCCAGGCATTTTCCCATGGATATATCTGTATGTTTTCTTCAAAATTGGGATCATACCATGCTTTCTATTTCATAATTGGCTTTTGTCACTTTCCTTTTTTGGTTAACAAGTATTCACATATCATCATTTGAAATGACTACGTGGTATTCTATCAGATACATCAGCCACAATTTATTTATCCAACTCCATATTAATATTGGTCCCAATTCTGCTATTGTTTAAAAAAAACATTGCTATGAATGTAACAATAGCAATATATTTATGCAAAACCATCCATTAATGGCTTTGGAAAAAAAGAGATGAGGGGATGAGGAAGAGGGCGAAAAATAAAAGAAAATAGTATGGTCAAAAGGCATACAAAATTCTAAGTAATTCAAATTTACTCTCCAGAAAAGTTGAACCTGTTTACATTCCTACCAACAGGGTGTGAGAGTACCTATTTTTATGCACTGACACTGGGGATTGAGCTTCTCAAATTTAACAAGGTTTAAACCACCACCAACAGGCAACTCATTGTTGTGAAGTTCAGCACACATTTAATGAGCACTGACTGTGCCAGGGGGTGCCTCAGGTATTGGTAATAGAGATGAATGGACCACATCCCAGCCCTCCAAGAAGGGAGGAATTCAAGGGCTTGGCTTTAAGTTGGGAAGAACAACATAGGTGCTAAATAGAGGTACCAGAGTCACAAGGCAGAGCAGGGAAGAAAAGCCCATGATTCTTTGTGGCAATGCTGGGAAGTCTGAGATGGGTATTTGAGCTGGCTTGAGGATGAATATAGGTACTGGCCAGAAGTAAGAAGTGCGGTGTTTGGTAAACACCATAAGGGGCTCGAGGCTCAGGGGACTGGATAGGTGTCACTTCCATCTCCTATATTTCTCAACTTCCCATCATCAGGAAGCTTCTCCTTGGATCTGTCCCACAGCCTCTTAGAGCAGCTTAAATCCCTTCCCTCTGGCAATTTGTAGGAGGAACAGGAGACAACTTGGTTACATTTTCCATAAAATCACCTTCAGAGGCTTCTAGATCAATACAATACCAAGCATGGTATAGCATGTTTTTATTAGGATTATTCGCTCCTTTTTTAAAAAAAACAACAACATTAACATATAATGTCATTACGTCCATTAAAAAAAGAGAGAGAGAGTTTCAGAAGTCCAGGTCACAGGGCAAAAGCTGGGGTGACTTGGGTTCCCCAAGTCTCGGGTCCAGAGCCCAATTTGCATACCATTCTTAGGATGGCTAATGACAACCCTATATAAAGAAGGAGGCAGCCAGTTCAAGTTCGGGCTCTCCTGGCTAGGACTCTAGGGGAATTCTCTTGATCTCACTGAGCCTATAAAACGTGGGTTGTAGGAATAGTGAAAAATTAGATTTGAGTGATGGGAAAGCATTCAAATTAATAAGAAGAATAAGAGTAACCTATGACTCTTATCAACGTAGGTCCATGGTCAAGTGAGCCAGAATCTTGCTTTCTGTTTGCACGAGTGTCTATAACCAGCACCACCCTCACCTATCCCCAACCCCCCTCACACACACACACAATCTTTAAACCAAGTCTCTGACGTACTGGCATTTCAGGAATCAGGCAAGTCCCCAAAGGTGTCCTTACCTCAGAAGTTCACTAAAAACGATTTAAGGAACTTGCCCAACTATGACTCGCAGTTGGGAGGTAGGAAGGGTGTGACAGCCATAGGACCTGTGAGTGTTGGCTCCCCTTTTCCACCCGTGGTTGACCGACACTCCCCCTTTCCCTAATCCTGCCCTATGAGGTTAGGGACAGGATCACATTTCCCACCTGCTCTGCCTTCACCTTCCTCTTCTCTTTACAGTTCTGTGACATGTGTCCCTGGAGAGTTCCCCACATCATCACAGAACAAAAACAAAAACAACAAAGAAAAAATACCAAACCTTCCCCCTTCCGCCCCCGCCACTCCACTGTGGGACACCCACATGATGGGGGTTCTTTAACTCAAGTTTCTAATACTTAGAAATGAAATGGCCTTTTTTTTTTCACTTCTGCTATTTACACAGAAGTGACAGCCAGGGACCTCTGTGCTAAACCCACCATAATTCAAGTTTATTTTTAGATTTCTCAGCTGTAGACATCTACAAAATGCCAAAATGGGCTCCGGTGATTCAGTCAACAAGAGGAAGGAGAGAGAGGCAGACGGGAGCACTGTCGAGAATCCGGCTAGGTGGCTCACTGATTCCATTTCATTTCATCCCCACAGGGATTCGGAAAAAACCCTATGATCGATCATATTTTCGTAGATATTGAAACTAAGGTTCTGGGTAATTAAGCGATTCAGTCAAAATCAAACAATTAGTCAGTGGTGGGACCTGGATTTGAAACCAGAACTTACTCAAAAGCCAAAGTTCTTTGCACTATACCCTCCCACTCTCCCTGTCTTTCTTTTGCTCCCACAGCAGATTTACATGTACCTTCTTTACCTGAGTGTTTGCACACTTCCTGCCCTAGGTACCTGTAGCTTGCCTGTTTCTACTTTGGAACAAAGATTGGGTCAACCAGATAAAGTTCTAGAAGTTTTAGGGTCCCCCCCTCAAAAAACAAACAAACAGTGGCACAGGCCTCATTCCAACCCATTTAAGTGATTGACAACTTTCCCCTGTGGACTCTGGTGGGAGGGAGAGCAGAAGCAAGTTGGAACTCTCTATAGCAACATAGGAGGTTGCTGGATTTGGAGCTACACAGATCTGGGTGGGAATCCCAGCTTGAAGACTTAGGCACTTAAATGTCACTAAGCCTTGACTTCCTCATCTACAAAACAGCAATGATATACCTACCTGGCAGGGGAATGGAGAGACCCAAATGAGATGATGTGAGGGAAGGGGCCCAGGTCAGATTCAGGCACATAGTCATCGTCCAGTAAATGTTTTCTTCTCTTCTTCTCTCACCTCCTCAGGAGATGGGTACCAGGGAGCCTGGCCTGCAGGGAGCTTTGGTACCTATCTCTGAAGAAGCCCAATAGATTCACTTAGGCCTGCCTTGAACATGTGCAGGGCCCCGGGAAGACTACTAACAGAGGCCTACATAACACATGCCCACATGTTTATGTCTCAAACCAAGCTAATAAGCTGTTCCCTAAAATAAGTTATATCTTGTTTTGAAAATATATGTTTCCATAATGAAAAAATATATTTCATAATGACCTAGAAGGCCATGTTCAAATTTAGAATTCTCAGACTCCTTGGAGACCTTCTGTCTAGCCTCCAGCCCCTAGCCTGAACCTATAGTTAGTCCCCTTCTCTTCCTATTGCCTGCGCTGGCCTTCTGTCTAAGCTCTTTCTACACCCCCATAAAGAGCCAGCCTTTGGCCACCTTTGAGCGTAGGAGTTTGTGAATCCTGGGACCTGGAACAGCACAGACTCGCCAGTCCCTTACCTGACGGAGAGGAGTACCATCAGAAGGCTGGAAACAGGCCTCCCTCTGCACAGGTCTATGGGGACTACTGCATTCCTTGGAGGTGCTGCTTGCTTGTCACTCTAAGTGGAAATTCCTGCAGTGAGCTGGAGCCACAATAGTTACCTCATCCTTCTTCCTGCTTTAAACCCCAAACCTCACATTTGAAAGAAAATTATACTTTTGACCGTTTGATTCAATTTGAAGTAATCTTTGCCTTTCTCCACTCCTGGAACAGGGACCAAGGAGAAGGAGACTCTGACTTGCATGCATTCATATTTACACAAAGAATCTTCTCAGTTCTATTTTAGTACTTTGCTTAAAAAGTTTTTGCTCCAGAAACTATAAACAGAAACCAGATCTGTAGTTGCCAGGGGCTGGGGGTGGAGGAAGGGTTGACTACAAAGGGGTATGAGGGAATTGGGGGAGGGTGACAAAAACGGTTAAATACCGTATCTTGCTGATGGTAGTGGTTACACAACTGTATGCGTTTGTAAAAACCCCTAGAAATCTACACTAAAAAATAGGTGAATTTTACTGTATGTAAATTATATCTCAAAAAATTGTGTAATAAAAATTATTTCTGCAAACTGCCTTTTATGAAAGGAACAGGATTGTTTACAGCCATACCACCCTGAAAGCGCCCGATCTCGGCTGAAAGGAACAGGATTTGAAAGAGGAATGTGTTCAGGCATCTAAAATAATTTCCTTTCGTGCAACATTCAGTGAGTCAGTTTAGTGGATATCTGTCACATTTGTACCTGCCATCGTCTTATGGATAGCCTTTCTTCTGGAGGAAATTCCCTTGTTATTGTCCTGCCTCCCCAAGCAGAAAACAAGAACTCAAACTCCCCACTTCCCTTGCAGCTAGGACATGGGCATATGACCTACTCTCCACCAATCAGAAGCACTCATGAAGACTGATTCAGAAATGAGTACTGGGTGGACACCAGGGCTGCAATGGGGCTTCCGTTTTTGTTGACATGGCAACAGCGGAGGCTTTTGACTTTGGGGCTTTCGGTGCTTGTGAAGTTGAGTTTCTGGGTACCAACTAGTGTTGTGTAGGGGAAGAGGATGGACAGGTGAGTTCATTCCTCACTCTCTGCTACTGGCTATGAGCCTCCTTTGGGAAACTCCTTAACTTCTCTGAGTTTCTATTTCCTCATCTGTAGAACGGACATCACAGTGCTTACCTCACAGGATGGTTGTGAGGTTAAATGAGGTGACTCAGGGTCTAGCATGCAATAGGTGCTGAATAAGTATAAGCTCCCATCCTTCTTCGAACGACAGGTAAAATCCTTGAAATTGGTGACCTGCCTTATCAGCCTGGGAGCTTCCCCAAAACAGGGACTCCATGAGCTTTACTCAGAAGCCAAAGTAGACATTAACCTTTAGGAGCAGGGGCACGTGGCCACGTAGGTAGCTAGAGACATCCCCATTAAGCTTTCTTCCTATGCCCAGCTCCTCCCTAGCAGTACCAAGGTGTGGCCACTATTTCATGAGCCCTAGGTGGAGCCTGTTTGGGGCCAAATCAACAGAAAAAAATGCTTCAGTTTAACACCCATTGGTTGGGCACCAAGAATTTGCCAGGTGCTATGTTAAGCGTCTGAGAAGTAAATAGAGTACCACTTCGTTGTAACATGACGAAGGGAGAAACATGCAGACGTGCCAACGTACCAATTAGACTGAGAGATGCTATATCATCGCAATACGAACCGCATATTATGGGCCCGAGGCACCAGGAATTCTTCAGGAAGTGGGGGCTCTTTGAGCTGGGTCTTAAATGATGAGTTAGAGTCTAGCAGGGAGAGATGCGGGAGCCAGAGGCATCTTAGCCCAAGAGAAGACCATGTGGAAAAACCCAGAAGAATTAAAATGTTCAGTGCTATGGGGGGGGGGGAGAGTGTGGCAAGTTGGCCCAGAATGGTTGGAGCACAAAGTGGATACAGGTGGGAAGTCAGAGACTGAGGCCAGAGCTAGTGAATGGGCTGGCTTGAGAAGGGCTTTGAATGCCATGAAGAGGGCACAAGAGGAGGAAAAAGTAGCATGGGCTCCTTAAACAATTGTGAGGGAAGAAATAGGATAGTTTCAGAGCTCCCCCAAGCTTTTCATTCTGACCAAAGCTCTACTAGGATTTCCTAAATGTACACAACCTACACTTTTTTGAACCCCACAGCCCCTCCAGGAGATGATCAATGAGATCCCCAAAACAGAGAAGACATCCAAGATCACCTGGCTTGAATCCCCAGATGAAGAAACAAGAGAGGTGGTGCTCCTGGAAACTTGGCTGGCTGAGCTGAGACACTCTCTGCCACCGCAACAGTTTCAAGCTAAGCAAACACAAAGACACCTGGGTTTTCTAATAACTAAAATGCACAAACTCAGTTGCGAAATATATAGGATTTGCCCAGTGATGGGCTCAGTTTGGGGGTGGGGAGTCAGCACTTGATTTCTCATTCACCACATGCCATGAGACCAACACCATCACTTCCTGCCCCTGCTTTCACTACAGAGGCTATTTCAGTCCGTTTTCCATCGCCCTTGCCACCTTGCCAAGATAAAGGTTACCACAGAAGTCAACACCAGGTCTTACTGAAGGAAAAAAATAGCCAGGAGGATTCAGGGTTGCCCTCAGCCACACAAAGGGGCTCTGGCGTGGAGCTACTGGGGATAGTAGGAGAATGCGGCCAGCTCCCTCTCCCTGCCCCAGTTGGCAGAAACTAGAATGGCATGAGGTTTTGCTGAGCAATTCTGGAAGAATAACTTGCTCCCCTGCTTTTCCTTTTACCTGCCTTCAGATCCCTGTTCTTACCTACCCACCCCTTCCCTCAGGCAGCTTGGAGACATGAAAAACACACACCTATAAACCCTTCCTCTCGATGCCCAACAATGAACTCACGCAGCAAAACAGGAAGCATCTTCTTGTCAAGACAAACCCATTGTGTTCTCTGTACATGCAAGTCCTGATTAGGACTCTGCCACCAGGAAGTGGAAACAGGTGTTAAGGTGACCTGAGACCTCCCGCTAGCCTCTGCCTAACCCTCCCCTTTTCTTCCTCCTGCAGAGCCGCCTCCTTCCTCCCTACAGCCTGACAACCCTGTCACCTCACAACTGTTGGTCCTTCCCCTATTGGTGGCCCGAGATCTGATTAAGACTTTAAAAGGCCCTACACCCTAAAAAGAGTATAATCTCTCTCCAAGTAAAATTCCTAATACGGACCAGACAACATGAAATATACACATATGCTGAAGGTAAAAGAGATTCATTGTTAGATTTTCTGATTACAAAATTCTAGGTAAGTTCAAAACAGAACCTTTCTTACATTTGGAGTTCTCTGTCTGACTGGGGACCTAAGTCTGCGCCCAATCTGCCTGATGGGTGGCCCAGCCCTGGTGGAGGCCCACTCTCTTTGTTGTCCCATGGGAACAGATTGTTCCCAATTGAAATAAAACAGGGGTTAGAGGTGGGGGCAGGGCTTAAGAGGTGTGATCTTAGACTTTGCCCAAAGGGACTGGCAGCCATAGGACACTCTGGGTGGAACTAAAAAATTGGTACTTTGACCAGAGCTCCCTATGCAAGAAAGACAGGACTGAGTTTCTGCAGATCTGTCTGGCTCCCTCCAGGGGGCTCTGGGTCTGCTTCCTTTGACTGGGTCTCTCCAGATCAGAGACCTCCTAGACGGTCTTCCTTCTTTCTGGCTCTATTCCAGACTTGCCCTGTTCTTTCTCACAATAATAGGGGCTGGGTTTCTGGTAGGCTAAGCGATGTTTTATCCTCTAGGTCACCAAATCATCAGTATTTGTCTGAATGACCATGAAGACTTCTTCCAGGTTCTGTTCCCTGCTCCTTCTCAGAAACCTTTGTTTGTGGGTAACACTTCCCCAGAGAGAGTGCACAGAGAACAGGGCCAAGAGCAGGAAGCCTTGTCTGAGGGCATCTTTTCCAGGTAGGAACAGGACAACCATGGCCTGAGCCCTTTAGGTCATGACTAGCATCAGCTTGGCATGGTGGGAAAAGCCCTTGAGCTTGGAGTCAAAGGTCAAACCACTTCTTCTCTTTGAAATCTCAGTTTCTTCCATCAGAAAATTTAAACCTACCAAACAGAGCACTGAGGGAAAATGAGATACAATGTAAGAATGTGGTTAGACATGTGGAAGCCCCATATAAGTGTGTAGACTTATTATTTTCCATTAACTGACACTCTCGTCAGTAGCTGACCATGGCTTAATATGAGGAGGCCATATTTAATAATATGGCTCTCCTTGTCTCCTGAACTCCCAAACTGAGTAATTCTGAGAAAGTAAGCAACCTGTCCAAGGTCTGCTGGACAAGTCTACTGACCACTCACCATTATCCTCCTCCCTTCACCTGGGTCACTCCCACTCTCCTTGCATGTCATTTGTTCCATAGCCTTCCTGATACCCCTGCGATGTGCTCCTATGGTATGTTGGCCTTGCCAGCCCCCCACCCCAAATATAGCTCTTACTACACTGTATTATAATTGTGTTTTCCATTATTTTTGAAATATTACAAAATATTTAATGCATAAAAATATAAAGAATAATACAGTGAGACCTTTGTCCATCACAAACAAAGCATTATCAACACAGTTTAAGCTCCTAGATACCCCTCTCCTATTGCATCCTCTTTCTTTCCCCTCCCTGGATTTAGTGCATACCTTTTCATGCATGTTTTTACATTTTACTGCTTAAGAGTAATTGCCTTTCTATTTTTCCATCTCCCCTACTGTTATGGAAGGAATGTTTTGCAACACTCCCCCACCAAATTCATATATTGAAGCTCTAACCCCCAGTGTGGCTACATTTAGAGGTGAGGTCTCTAAGGCAGTAACTAAGGTTGTATAAGGTCATAAGAGTAGGGCCCTGATCAGATAAAATTAATGTTTTTATAAAAAGAGACACCAGAGAGCTCACTTTCTCTCTCTCTCTCTCTAGCCTTGCACATACTGAGAAAAGGCCATGTAAGGATATAGAGAGAAGGCAGCCATCTGCAAGCCAGAAAGAAAGGCTGAATCTTGATCTGAGACTTCCAGGCTCTAGAACTGTGAGAAAATAGATTTCTGTTGTTTAAGCCACCCAGGTCTAACTCAGGGTTAGTCCACATGGACTAACACACCCACCGTGCTCCATGTGAATGTGGTGAGCCCAGGGACCATGGGCATTTATCTCTGTATCTGAGGAGTCCAGCACTGTGCCTGGCACATAAGTGCTCATCAAATACTTGTTGACGAAGTCACTGCAGAAGTCCCAAAGGTTATCCTAGGGTCCATTCCCTGAGAGCAGGGTTTTCTCTGCTCTGCCATGATACAGGTCCTATTCAAGCTGCTGCTGAGACTGGTCCCAACAAAGTAAATTGAAAAGGAAGAAAGGAACTTCCAAGAAAGAGGTGGAGGGAGCAGTGGCCTCTTAGGAAAAGGTTGAAGTCACCTCATGAATCAATCAAATGTTTATTAAGCACATGCTTATTAGGTAGTCAGTGTTGAACAGCCTCCATTTCTATAAGGCAATCAGTCTGGAATTCCACTGAAAAAAAAAATCAGTGAAAGAACAAAGACCAGGTGGTCCAAAGATGCACAATGCATTTGCTTCCCTCATGGGCATGTCCTTTGTTCAGACACTTGGGAGTATCCATGGTACTCCAATTGGAGGACCTGAAATTGGAAAGCTTGCCTTTACTTACAAAGCAACCCACATCCTCCGCACAGCTTGGACAGGAGGGGGTCCACTCTCACAAGCCCCAGAGCAACAATAAGGGGCTTCACTTCTAGAGTCCGTGCTTTGACTTTTAAGGTTCTCCCGAGGGAGAAGCAGCAGTCTCAAAGAACTGGCTTCCAGTTCCTTGCTAGGTATGCAACACGTGCTCTTAACAAGAGGGATGAGACAGAACCTTCCGTGATAGAGGATATCACCTATGGGACCCATTATTGAACGATACCAAACAACATTTCAAAAATCTGTTTTTATAATCACAACACTATTTGAGGCAATGAAAAGACTACCATAAAAGTATATGGCACAACATATACACAATGGAATACTATTCCGCGTTAAGGAGAGATGATATAGGAGCATTTGTGACAACATGGATGGATCTTGAGAGTATAATGCTAAGTGAAATAAGTCAGACAGAAAAAGCAGAGAACCCTATGATTTCACTGATATGTGGTATATAAACCAAAAAGAACAAGACAAACAAATGAGAAACAAAAACTCATAGACACAGACAATAATTTAGTGGTTACCAGAGGGTAAGGGGGTGGGGGGTGGGTGATGAGGGTAAAGGGGATCAAATATATGGTGATGGAAGGAGAACTGACTCTGGGTGGTGAACACACAATGGGATTTATAGACGATGTAATACAGAATTGTATACCTGAAATCTATGTAAATTTACTAACAATTGTCACCCCAATAAATTTAATTTTAAAAAAAAATGATCACCAAAAAAAAAAAAGTATATGGCACAGTCTTGTTTTAAAGAAGCAGAGTCTATTCTAGAATATAGTTCACATGCTATTGCTATGCATGCCAATTTGGGTATCCAAAGTGCTGCGGGAGTTCAGAGAAGGGAAGGCAGCGAAGGAGGGCCTGCCTGGGCCTCAAAGGATGGGATGGGATTTGCAAAGTCATAGTGGGTTCCTCTTATACTGTCCCTCTTATAAAAATGGGTGCACAGTGTCTAACTGCATGCTAATACGCAGAGGGGAAGCTCACAATCAGAGTTGAAAACTACTAGGGAATCCCCATTGTCTAGCTCAGAGGCCAGCTAAGAAACTAAAACTACAGGCTCCCAGGCCAAAGTGTGCAATTTCCACACAGCCGAGTTGGAGGGGTTGGGAAGGACAGTGAGAGGAGGAAAAGGGTCTGGGGTGATCACCATCACTTAGCATCAGGCTGAGGCTACTGAGGAGATTAGAATCAGGAGCAGCCCTTTATCCCCCTGACAACATGGTATATCAAACAAAAAGCTCTCCAGTCCTGCCCAGGATTCTGTGGACACTCTTGATCTGGGACCTTCTATTGGGGTCTTTACCAGCTGGAGAACCAAGAAAATCCTTGAGGATAATGAGGATTATCCTGAGAAAGGAGCCTGGAGATTATGTGGTCCAGTTCCACTACTTTTCAGAAGGGCACCCAAGAACTAGAAAGAGTAAGTGACTTGCCCAAGGTCACATAGTGAATTATAGCAGAGGCAAAACTGGAACACCGGTCTTCTACTTCTAAAATCACTTTTTCTTAGAAGTGTCTGGCACAATGGAAAAGGGCAACAGGAGGAAGCATCTGGAATAGTTCCAAACTGAATTTGCTCTGCCCTTCCTTACCCTGCCCAGATGCAAACCCTGAGAGTCTTTCCCACTTAAGTCAAGAGATTGCTGATATTCCCAAAAGCCAGTGGGCCCCAAATGCCAATGAGGAGAGCAGCCAAAACCTTTGGGCTGGAGGGAAAGTTTGGTGAGGGCTTCTGTGCCTCTGTTTGGGGAATTTGGAATCACAGAGAATAGCTAAACAGTGGAAAGGGTACCACAAGAAAGCTCTGCACTTCAGAGTCTCAGACGCCATAGCTTAGGTGTCTCCTAGGCAGTCCAATCCCTTCACTCTACACTTGAGAAAACTGATGCCCAAAGAAAAGAAGCAACTTATCCAATATCATCCAGGGAGCTGATGAAGAGCTAAACTCTTTGCACTATGCCCCAAGTGAATGTTCTTCATAACTCTGGGGAGAAGAAAAGCTGTTCTACCTACTTGTCTGCCTCCCTTCCAACCCTATGCAATCTTGGCTTTTCTTTCCTTGTTTTAGGTATAGTCTCATCTCATGCTTGGTCTTAGTTGTAATGTAGAAAACAAGGGTGTAATCTAACCTTAATTTCTTCTATACCTTAAACTCCTTGGGGACAGGAATCACCTTGTATCAGTCAGGGTTGAAGCAAACAAGACCCGCTCTAGGTATTTCAAACATAGGGAATTTAATATAGGGAGCCAATAATACAGACGATGGAAGAGCTAAGAAGTCAAACAAGAAATGGTGAGGCCACCTAAAGATTAATAACAGCAGGAAGTTGCCATCATCCTAGAGCTGGAAGGACACTGGGAGAAGGTGTCCAGAAACTATCCAGCAACATAGATAGATAGGTTTAGGTATAGATATAGATATAAATATAGGCATAGATAGATATATAGATATAGATTATAGACCACAACCAGGAATTCAAAGTTGGTTCAACGTACAAAATCAATCTATGTAACATGTTTAATACAATAAAGGATAAAAAAAACCAATGCCATTCAATGGACACAGAAAAAGCATTTAACAAACTAGAAACAGAAGAAAACATGACATACAAAAAGTCACTCAAAATGGATCAGAGATAAATGTCAGAGCTAAAACTGTAAAACTCTTAGAAGAAAACAGAAATTAACCTTTGTGAACTTGAATTCGGCAATTATTTCTTAGATATGATACCAAAAACACAAGTGACAAGAGACAAATAAATTAATTGGACCTTAAAATTTTAAAGTGGTGTGCTTCAAAGGACACCACCAAGGAAGTGAAAAGACAATCCATAGAATGGGAGAAAATATTTACAAATCATATATCTGATAAAGGGCTAGTATCCAGAATATGTAAAGAACACTTACAACTCACCAATAAAAACCAGAAACCTAGCCCAGGCCCTCATCCCTGAAGGATCCAAGCCCTTGGTTGCCTTGCCTTTGTCAGGCTATGATTGCCACCTGTTCACCCTATCACCAGGCATCAGTGCACCAAGAGATGCCCCAGGAAAATCTCAAGTTCCAGTCATATTCCTCCCCGCCTGCATTCTACAACAGCAACCCAGCTTCCTCATAATAACCAATGATAATTGTCCCTATCAGTATGGTAACTCTTTCCTTTGCCTTCTATTTCACCAGTATAAGTGATAGGTAACATTTATAGATGCAGGTTCAGCAGAACCTTTAGTAAAGGCTTTTCTAGTGGAAATATTTCCCCAGACCCTGGGAAGAGGGCCCCAGGTCTGGTGCAGCACAAATTCCACTAGGGTCACTGAGAGTGACTGAGAGGGGTCAAACCTTGGTTCCTTAACATTTGAATTCTAACTGTTGAGGTATAGTCTACCAACAATTGGTTCAATGCATATACCACGTTGTGGAAGACAGCTCTGTATTAATCATGTTTTGTTTTGTTTTCTGTATGGCATAATGGTTTGACATCTTGGGGCCTTGCTAATCCTAAAGAGACTGCCCTTCCCAGGGCTAGAGAATTCTTAGAGATAGTGCATGGTTTGCCTCCGTACACACCCAAGCAAACCAACCAATCCAGAGCCTATACTCTGAACTACCATCTCTATCTGGCTTTTATATACCAGGAGACAATATTTCTCGGTCCTAATTTCCCCAGGGCCAGGCATCAGACAACTAGGGGCAGCCCTACACCCTAGAAGCTGATAAAATTATTCAAACTAGCCAATCCCAAACCTAGTCAGCCCATTCTCCCTGCCTCACTCATTCCTTTTCTCGAAATCCACAGTAAAGACTTTTGTCCCTGCATTCCCCTTCCTCTTTCTGCCTCCTGACAGACCTAGGTGCTTCCCCATAAGATGACAGATATAGATAGCTAGATAGATGGATAGATGGATAGATAGATAGATAGATAGATAGATAGATAGATAGATAGATAGATAGACAGATAGACAGATAGATAGATATAGATAGATGATAGCTAACCAACCCAATTTAAAAACAGACAAAGAATTTAAACAGACATTTCTCCAAATAAAATATACAAATAGCCAAAAAGCACATGAAAAGGTCCAACTGATGATGAATAAACAAAACGTGATATATTCATACAATGGAACATTATCGGGCCATAAAAAGGAATGAGGAAATGGTACATGCTATAACATGGATGAACCTTGAAAACATTATGCAAAGTGAAAGGAGTCAGACACAAAGGACACATATTGTATAATTCTATTTATGTGAAATGTCCAGATAAAGTAGATTTGTGAGACATAAAGTAGATTCGTGGTTACCAGGGGCTGGGGGCGAGGTCAGAGGGGAGATGGGGAGGCATTGCTAAAGAGTATGGGGGGTTTACAGGGGGAGACGATAAAAAAAAGGCTCTAAAATGGACTGGGATGAAGGTTCCACAACTCTGTGAATATACAAAAACTGGTAATACTTTAAAAGGGCAAATTGTATCAGATGCTGGACTTAGGTGAGCACTTCTTTAGGTATATAAAAGTTGAATAACTATGGTGTACACCTGAAACTATAATATATTATTTTACGTTAGCTGTATTTTAATTAACAATCTTTTTTTTTTAAGGGAAAATTTTACATGTGAATTGTGTCTCAGTAAAGCTGTCATTTTCAAAAAAGGAAAAGAAGCGAAGCTGGAAGGGGAGGGAAAGGGAGGGGAGTGGAAGCAAGGGGAGGGGAGGGAAAGGAAGGGAAGGGAAGGGAAGGGAAAGGAAAGGAAGGGAGGGGAGGGGAGGGGAGGGGAGGGGAGGGGAGGGGAGGGGAGGAGAGGAGAGGAGAGGAGAGGAGAGGAGAGGAGAGGAGAGGAGAGGAGAGGAGAGGAGAGGAGAGGAGAGGAGAAAAAAGAAGGTACATTTTGGTACGTCCCTTCTCTTCCACCTTCCATTATCTGTCAGTGCCTCCCATTCGCCAAACCTACCCAGAAGCCAGAGGTCAAAGTAGTTTGGGAAATGTATTCCACTGTGACACAGAGCAGGGCAAGGGAAGGATCGGGTACAGTTCTCACAGCTTTCACTCCTCTCTGACACCTGCACACGTGGTATTCAGGCTATAAACATTTGTTGAATCAATAAATGGCCCCTATTCCCCTGCCTTGGGCTGGGCCCCTCTTCTTCACTCTTCGAGGCTGCTTTGGGAGTTTTTAAAATATAAATGACCTGATGATTCATAATCCTATGATGAGTGAGTGGGCCATCACTCTGTTACCTTGTCATACCCCTTGGTCCCAGAAGACACAGAAGGCGCCCTGGGTGAGGCTGAACTGGAGGGAGGAGCAGGAGTGGGAGGGGCAGCGAAGAAGGTGGCTCCTCTCACAACTTAAAAGGGGCTCATACCACTTCCTCCCCAGACTGGGGAGCTCAAGCCCCAGCACCGCCTTCCTGTGTGGTTTCAGCTGCCCAGAGAGTGTCATGGACTTGGGTGAGTGAGCCTTCTTGTGTGAGAAAGAACAGTAACGGGGTCACTTTGACACCCAGACTGACTTTGTGGAATGGGGGTAGAAGGCATAGGGGAGCCCACCGGAGAAGTCTGGTTCTGTGGGTGGGGATCGGTGGCTGCTCCCAGAGAATGTCACCCTGTTCTTCCAGGCACGAAGAGTGCATCTTTCAGACCTGGGGAAGGGGGTGAGCATTGGGACCAGGGCAGACAAAGGGGTCGCAGTCGCGTCTTCTAGAACAGTAGGTACTGAAGAGGGCAGCAGGACAGGAGTTAGTGGTGATCTGGACAGCACCTATTCTCTCTGTCAGCTTGGGGTGATGGATGAGGCTCTTGGGACCTGTTTCATTAGGAAAAAATTTTCAGAGGGCTCTGGACTCTCCCCTCCCCCTCCAATTCCCTCCCACCTTTCTCCTCTGCTGACTAGGGATTCAAATCGGCTTGGAGAGGTCATAGCCAGGGCCTCCAGCACAGCTCCCTGCCTCACTTACTCACTTCTAGCCAGGCAAATGACTCTTCCTTTAAAAATAAATAAATTAATAACCCATCCTCTGGTCTAACCTCAGTCTCAACTAAAGGGAGTACAAGGGAAGCCCTGAGGGGTTTCTGAGGGGTTCGTCCTGCTCTAGATACCCCCTTTATAATCTCAGTTGTGGAGTCAGACCCACGGAGGCTACGAAAAAAGGTCAGGTTCCTGGATGGCGGGCTCTCACCAGCAAGCAGGCACCACAGCGGCCTCAAAGCCACAAATGGTTGGCTTTAAAAAGTGAAGGTTCCCTGATACACCCTGTGCTGTCCTCACCCTCCCCACCACACCACAGCCTCTTGACTTCATTTCTGCCTTTCCTGCCCATCTGGAAACCTGGTGGACCCAGCAAACAACTGAGAGGGTTAAAGTAGCCACCCCACCCACAGACTATCCCTAGAAGGCAGGGTGCAATTCTTACTCTGAAGCCCAGGTGCTTTGGGGGTGTGAGCAGAAGACGTCTGTGAAATGAATGAATGGCATCACGAACTCAGAGCTGATTTCCGTTTTTTTAAATCTCTTCCAACTCCTCTCCTCCCAACAGCCCACCCTCTAAACCCAATCCTCTCCCCAGCCATCTACCCCGACTTACCACAGTCTCAGAATGCGGACGTCACCCACTGGAGACCCTGCTCCTGACTGACCTCTGTGAAGGAAACCAAGCAGTGTCCCAGTGGTGTGCTGGGAACGCTGGAAAACCAGCTCCCCGGGGTGAACAACGGCCCTCACTTGTAGTGCTTGCCAATTTCCATAGTGTAAATTCTCCCACCACAGCTGATTTCAAGCCTCTAGCCTATTTCAAGCGATGAAATGACTGAACACAGAGTTGGAGAGAGATCACATCACTGGCTAATGAGCCTGTTAGAGCCAGCTCCAGTACACTACTGAGGGTCCTCCCCCAGGCTTAGGTTTGGGGGTGCTAGACCCGTGGGCTGTGATGCGGGGAGGAAAGGCAACCTCTGGTCCAGGGGAAAAGGATGTTCTTGCTGCTTCACTCTGCTCGAGAGAGCCCCAACGGCCAAGCACGAAATACTGGGAGGAGGGAAAGCCACTGAGAAGCTTTTGCTCAGAATAGTCTGTTTTTCTCTTCATCTGCCCAACAGGGAGTAAGGAGTTGGTGAGGGGGCAGAGTTTCTGTTACACAAAATGAAAATGCCAAACCAGAGCTGAACGGGTCTTTTTCATGATTTGAATGAGAAACCTCGAAGTACCTTTCCCACTTTTAAGAAATGGGGCCTAAGACCTCAGAATTCTCCAAATCACAGAAAATGAAACCTGCCAAAGACTCCTCTCTCACAGCTTGGCCAAAAATGGTGGCAGAGGGAGATGCTGAAGGAATTCAGGGCCAGTCTCTCCCGGTCTTCTGGGAGCTTTGCTGGGGAGCAGGGGAAGGCTGCAGGCTGGGGGAACTTTTGGAAAAATTTCTCCTCTTTGCTTGGACTTTCTTTCCAAGTGAACTATTAATATCATTGATTGGGGAATTCAGGCCTGACCACTCTGGTGGAGAGAAAAACACATTTATGTCAATACACCACTGTGACAGAGTGAGAGATACAGTGCTAAGAAGGTAACAGGCAAGGTGCTTGCACCAGTCAAGGGGGCCTAGGATGGGATAGGGATAGAGTCTTCTAGCTCAATTGTTATCAGAGGCCAACAAGGTAAATGCAGGAATGGACATCAGATAGAGTAAGTAGAGGGAAGCAGAGTGAATCAGAGGGTGCAAGCCCCACTTAAAGGCATCCAAATCCAATTTTTTATAAACTTCATGCAGCCAAGCAAGTATCCTGGGGCTCAACCTGCAGGTTCCCAGATGGTCAGCTCTGGCAAAGGTTAATAGAGATAAGAAAGAAAGAAATTGAGGGGGGGATGTGAAGAAGATTTTTCTTTTTCAATTAATTGAGTTAAAGGATGAGATTTGTGTTTTAGAAGGAATTCTGTGGCAGCAAAGCCTTATGTCAGGGCAGAGGTGGGATCAGCTCTGAGATGCTGGGGGCGAGAAGCAATAGAACTGGGTGAACAGTGAGATGTGGGGGAGTGAGGATTCCCTTCATGCTCCACAGAGGTCCCTATACACAGTAGGCTCATTGGAAATGTAACGTTACACAGTCGTGAGAGTTCCATTCAAATCTCACAACCATTTCTTAGCAGCTGTGTGACCCCAGGCAAGTGGCTTAACCTCTCTGGGCCTCTATTTTCTGGAATATAGAATGAGAATCACAAGGGGTAGCTCACAGGATGATATGAGGGAGACGTACATAACACCTAAGAGGCAGCACAGAAGAGTGGTTAGGAGTACAGTTTCTGGAGTCGGACTAATTCAAAGCCCAACTCCATAGCTAGCCAGTCGTGTCCCTGGGAAAGGTACTAATCTCGCTGTGCTTCATTTTCCTCGTTGCTAAATGGGAACAATAGCAGTACCTACCTCATAGGGCTTTTGTGAAGATGAAATGATCATACATGGAAATGGTGCCTAGTGAGTACTCAGTAAATATGAATTACTTCACTAGAGGAAGCAGTTGATATCATAGTGACGACAAAATTCAACCAGCTCTCATCCATCCTTGCCTATTGTCCAAAAGAGCGTCCCCCGGCCTCTCACCTTCTCTCTAGTTTCCTACCATTTTCCTGCTTCTTCCCTCCGCCAAACAGAGAACAATTGTGTTGGCAAGTGAGGAATTCCAGAGCAGAAAAAGTTTGAGGTGGCTTTTGTGGCCAGTCGAAGGGCAGCCCCGATTCCCTGGGTGGCCTGAAGAGCCTGAAAATGTGGAGCTAGAAGTTCGGGGTTTGAGGGAGCAGCCAGCCAGCAATGCCCTCCTCCCAGACAAGAAGGGAGTTTCTCTTGCTGGAGGACCTAGGTTGGAGTCCTAGGGAATTTTCATGATGATCCTTACTAGAAACTCAAGACCTCAGAAAATACCCAGCATATATGGCAACCACTTCTCAACCCCTGAGATTCCCAACTTCACTGGTCTCACCCAAGCTGCTGCCCAAAGCAGTTGCTTTATGACTTTGTAACAGACAGAAATGATCTGACTCATGGCTGCCAACCAGGCCCCATCTGCCACACAGCAAAGTTCCCCTAAGTTCCCAATTAGTTAACTTTCTCAAAAGTGTCCTGTTCTGGTCCTACAAGATCCCTGCTCATTCACCATCTCCAACACACCTGGAATGTGAAGTCACACACACACACACACACACACACACACACACACACCAGTGCCCCCCCCCACCCCCTACCCTAGCCAGTGGCAAAAGAAATGGGACAGGACCCAGAAAAATGGGTGAATGGAGTAAAATAGAAACACGGTTCTTGCTCCTCATATCTCGCCCGTTGTAACTTGTCAAAACTTTGAGGTTTCTCGGTTCTCACTGAAAGTCAGAGTAGGCTTTCTCTAGAGTAACCGAAAGACAGTGTTCGGTTAAAGAAACCTCGAGCACCTCACATCAAGATGAGTCAGTGGAAGATGGGCAGTGAGTTCGTTGGACCCTACAGAGAGTGTGGTTAAGAGCAGACATGTGGACACGAGATCAGGGGTTTGAGGGGTAATTCAGTAAGGAAGGGGGGATGAGAGAAGGGAGCTATGAAGTCACACAAGGATCCATTCCCTCCCAGGACTGCAAATACTCAGGCGCAAGCTGGGGATGATGGGACAGTGGCAGTCTGTCCGAAGAAATAGAAGACAAAGGTAGGAAGACAGGTCCAAGTAGACAATGGAGGGCTTGACTGCCGTGCTAAGCATCAACCTTTTCCTTAGGGTTGTAAGGATTTAGGAGGAGGCAGCAGTGGGGGTTTGCCTCCGAGTTATGCTTTAGAAAGACGTGTCTAGCAGTAGTGTGCAGTATAACTTGTTTGAGGGGGAGAAATACCTACCTGTTGATATGGCTTGGTGTCCTTCCTGCTTTCCCCCAGGAACCACAAGCAAAGCGTCCCTGCCTTAGGCACCCCCTTGGAAAACATGCACTGCACTTTGGGCGTCATGTGGGGAGATTTCCAGCAGGTGGTGCTGTAGCCAAGGAGACGGACTCACTGGGATTGCGCGGCTTCCTATTGGGAAACAAGACCCTTTGCTTGCTTGAGGGGCGTCCCAGCCTCCAGAAGGTGCTTGAAGCAGGATCCTAACCATTTCCCCGTCCCTACGGAGACTGGAGGTGCGACGGGCCAGCAAGTCTTGGCTTGGCATTCATTTGTAGCCGCACAGATTCTCTTTTGTGGGTCAGACCCTGACAGGGAAATGAGGGTCAGGTGTTTGGGGAGGGGGCTACAAAGGTGAAGGCACAGCTCTTTTCCTCAGGGTGCTCCCAGGCTGTTAGGGGAGATAAGACTTCGACATAAATTACCCTGTGAACTCCCTGCTCAGCCCGCTGAGGAAATAAGTTCCAGGTCCAGCCCTCAGCTCAGCCAGAGCAGAGCTGAGCAGCCAAGGGCCCGTCCTCCATCTGCAGCACGACAGGCGTGCTCACCTGGCGTCCCAAACCACTGTTCAGACCCAAGGAGAGCCTCCTGACTTCCGGGCTCTGGTCAGGATCCCTTCCCACCACTGACCTCACGTTCCCCTTCCACTCATCTTCTAAGGCCCTGGATTAGAAACAACTGGAAGAAGAGAAAACATATACACACACTTCAGTCAAGCAAAAACAAAACAACAAAAGAGTAATTGCCTCAAGAAACAGTCTCCATCCCACCAGACTGCCACAGGACAGTGTCCCCTTGGTGCTTCCTCCCTGGAAGGGCGAGCAGGGCATTCATTCATTCAGCAGCATGCCATTCCTGGTCATCTCCTTTCCCATAGTCTGGGCCTGCGCTGACTAAAGGGAAAGAAGGCAAGCCGAAGGGATGGGCCAGGTGACCCACCAGTCAACAGTGGATCAATGTCAGTTGAATGAGAAGGTAATGGGGAGCCCCCAGGGTCCCTGAAGCACTCTCCCTTCCATCTCTGAGAGGCTAGTGAGTAACACCCCTCTCCCCAGTCCTATGAAACCACCCTATTTCTTCAGCCAGCTTTCTGCAGGAGACACTCAGGGCTTCAGAGGTGGCTGACCACTCACCTGGACGCAGGTGAAATGCTCCCAATGGCTTCTGGCACCAGAGCAGTGCAGGACACACATACACACACACCCCTACCACCACCTCAGGGCCTTGCTTCCTTCATAACCTAAAGTGGGAGGGGGCCATTCAGACCCAGGAGTCAAGGTCAGGTGAAGCCCAGCCTTGAGGGTTGGTCTGGACAGGATGGACTTTCCAATTCCAAAAGAGGCCCTGAAGAGCCAAGGAGGGGTAAGCTGCCCTGCATCCTGATCTGCTCCTTTGGGGGCCATGGGAGCAGAGGAGGAAGGGAAAGCAAAGGTAAGGAGGCTGGGCAGCGGGCCAGGTGCTTTGAGACACAATCTGGTTCTGATGTTCTGTTTCAGCAAACACAGTTCCTGGAGCTTGTGATGAAAGTTCCCAATAGCATCTCCCATCTCAGTGGCTTTCTTTAATAACAAAGAGCTGTCCCTGCCAAGCAATAACTTTCTCACCTTGTCTCCTGCAGGAAAGCCAATGAAAAGCGTGCTGGTGGTGGCTCTCCTTGTCATTTTCCAGGTGAGGTCTGTTCCCTCCACTATTCTCAACTATACTGTTCTCCACTATTCTCCACTGTTCTCCACTACACCCTCCTACCCCCCATCCCCAAGCTCACCCCTCCTAAGCCCAGGGTTCTGGTAAAGGAGCTGGGCATTTGCTGGAAGGAAACAGACCTAGACACTAACCCACTCGCCATTCATTTAGCTGATGGCCACCCCTCTCCATCTACTGAGTGATCCTAGAAAGCTACGGATGTTCTCTGAACTTCCTTTACTCTGTTTAAATTAAAACATGAGAGAAAATCAGCTACCACCACCTTCCTACCCCACTTCCAGTATCCCCATCCAAGAGACAAAAATGTGGACTCCAGCTGAGCTCTTGGAGAGAGAAGAGCTGCAAAAAGCAAAGTCTGCCAGGTTACTGGGTTTTGCACATAGGTGTGTGCACCCATACGTGTAAAACTTCATATGTTTTATTGAGCTGACAAAAGAACTTTTAGTGTGGGGGCCTGGTTACTATCCTATCACCCCAAGGCTGCCTCCCGCCCCAACCTCCAGCCAAAGGCTCCCCTAGAAGCCCAGTTCCCTTTTGTGAAATAAAGAGACCCATCTGAGCCCCACTGGGTGGGGGAGAAAGGATGGGGCCCAGTACCCAGGAGGTCACATATATTAATAGGAGTCTGAACTCTGCAGGAGCAAAACCCCCCAATTTACAAGGCTTTGTTTCTCAATCCCAGAAGTGGAGACAAAAAAATCTGTCCCCACCAAGTGCCAGAGTTAGAAGAAACTGTAACTCATGGAGTCAACTCTCCCCCATTTGTTGGGGGTGGGAAGTCTCTTGGAGGGGGCAGGGGTGGCTGAGACAAGAGCTGGAGAGGCAATGCTTCAGATTTGGCTCTTCCCCAGGTCTGGAGGCCAGAGGGGCAGCTTTCCAGGAGCTCTGGCCAGCGGCAGGCCCCAAGCTGGGCATTGTTCCCAAAACCCCATCCCAGAGGCCCCCCCGGAGCTTGGGCTACAGCCCATAGCCTGGCCACCTTCCCCATCACCACTCCCTCCCCTCTCTCTCTCCTATTTCCAGGACTCAGGAGGGGCTATATTGCTACCAGGGGAGACTGGGAAGATTGGGGAGGGGATGAGGGACAGTTAGGGCTCTCTCTTCTCTTTACTTGGGGGATAGAGGTGGCTCAGATGGGACAGGACGTGGTGGGGCTGTGGGCAGCAGAGGCATCGAGCCTGATGGCCCATGGAGGGGGGTAGTAAAGGGGGAAAAGAGAAGGCAGGATGGGTGGTGGAGAGCACGATTCATAGAGGCGGGTGTATGGAAAGCCCAGAACCCCCTTAAGTCCAGGGACCCCAAATTTAAGGTCTTGGGCCTTCTTATGGGTAGTCTTCCAGAACCCCCATGCTGCAATCACACCCAGACATGGAGAAAGGGATTGCCACTGATTTTTCTTTTCGAGATAGCAATGCCAAAGAAAAGGCCCCTGGACATTATTTTGTCCTCCTGTCCCCAAGCAGGAGAGTGAGGCATCCAGACTTTGTCAGTGAGAAAGAGACAGGAGACAGGCACGTCGGGAGACTGAGCTCTACTTCTGGCTATGTGATCTTGAGTGAGCCACGTGGCTTGTCTGAGTGCCCCCGTCCTCATCTCTGAAGCCCCTCCAGTTCCCCCATAGTATGAAAAGCCAGAGCCCAATTCCCAGAGGAAAGACCATCAGCTTCTAGCCCAGCTCCCAGCCTTGCACCCACTCAGCCATCACTGTGTCGTGGGGCACAGAGGCATAAGAGACGTGTGTGCCCTCCTTCATTGATAAAATCGCAGCAGGCCGCCTAAACCTTCACCCTACCCTGCAAACAGGCTAAAAAAAGCCCTGAGCAGCTGAGCCCTGCTGACTGAGATCTGCCGGAAAAGACTACAAGGAAGAGAGACAGAGAGGTGGGAGGAGAGGGTGGGAGCCCAGGGGGGGAGTGGGAGACAGAGCTGTGCTTCCTTTCGGGGCCTCCAAGAGGACTGGGTCACAGCTGAGGTGGCGCCAGCCCCGTGGCCCCGTCATCCACACCGGCAGTAGCTGTGGAGTTCAGTGTACTGGGCACGCATTGCCTGAGCCTGACACTGTGCCCCGGGCCCCAGGGGTCCATACGTAGAAGTCTTGTAGTCTCTCACCACCCATGATCACAGCAGCTTGCCCCAAACCAGGGCTTCACAGCTCTTCAGAGCTTTTGTCTTCCTCCTTTCACACTCCAGGGCCTCCTCAACCTTAACGCCAAGGTGGATTTTCCCTCAGAAGCTGAGGTATTTTGTAGGCCCCCCTTTCCAGAAAGCTCTTTCTAACAAGTCCTAAAGGAGGCTCCAAAAGAAAGACACAGACTCCCACTCTCCTGGAATTTCCAGTGAGCTAAGTAAAACGTCTGTGGAGATGAAATGGTGAGGTACCTCACAATAATCATGTGAAGGAGATCGTATTCATCTCCATTTCACAGATGAGAAAACTGAGGCTTAGAGAAATGAAGTGTGTTTAAGCGGCTCAAGGCTCATTTGACCCCAAAGCCCAGACTATTTCCAGTCCGCCGGCACATGTAAGGTAGAGTGTCTCAGAGCTGGCAAATTTGGACTCTGGTGACTTATTTGACATGCAGAACTTCAGGGCCCACTCCAGCCTATTAAATCAGGATATATGTTTTAACAAGTTCCCCAGGTAACTCCTGTACATGTTAAAATCAGAGTAGCGCTGATTTCAAGCCAAAGAATCACCTGGAAAGTTTAGAAAAGCAGATTCCTGGACCCTGCTCCCTGAGATTCTGGCACAGTCGGTCTCAGGTAGGGTCCAAGAATGTCCAGGTGATGCCGCTGACACTGACGATGGAGGCCAGTCTTTGACACCACGACTCTGAGCAATCCCAGGGCGGCAAGGTTACACGCACTTAGCCAAGCTGGATCACATTCCCGTTGCCTTCCCGCAGGTGTGCCTGTGCCAAGATGAGGTCACGGATGATTACATCGGAGACAACACCACCGTGGACTACACGCTGTTCGAGTCCGTGTGCTTCAAGAAGGACGTGCGGAACTTTAAGGCCTGGTTCCTCCCAATCATGTACTCCATCATCTGCTTCGTGGGTCTGCTGGGCAACGGGCTGGTCGTGCTGACCTACATCTATTTCAAGAGGCTCAAGACCATGACTGATACCTACCTGCTCAATCTGGCCATGGCGGACATCCTCTTCCTCCTGACCCTTCCCTTCTGGGCATACAGTGCGGCCAAGTCCTGGGCCTTCGGTGTCCACATGTGTAAGCTCATCTTTGGCATCTACAAGATAAGCTTCTTCAGTGGCATGCTCCTGCTTCTTTGCATCAGCATTGACCGCTATGTGGCCATCGTCCAGGCCGTCTCGGCCCACCGCCACCGTGCCCGCGTCCTTTTCATCAGCAAGCTCTCCTGTGTGGGCATCTGGATGCTGGCCACTGTGCTCTCCATCCCAGAGCTGCTGTACAGCGGCATCCAGAAGAGCAGCAGCGAGCAAGCGTTGCGGTGCTCTCTCATCACCGAGCACGTGGAGGCCTTGATCACCATCCAGGTGGCTCAGATGGTGGTGGGCTTTCTGATCCCCCTGGTGGCCATGAGCTTCTGCTACCTTGTCATCATCCGCACCCTGCTCCAGGCGCGCAACTTTGAACGGAACAAAGCCATCAAGGTGGTCATCGCCGTGGTGGTGGTCTTCATAGCTTTCCAGCTGCCCTACAATGGGGTGGTCCTGGCCCAGACGGTGGCCAACTTCAATATCACCACCACCAGCAGCTGTGAGCTCAGCAAGCAACTCAACATCGCCTACGACATCACCTACAGCCTGGCCTGCGTCCGCTGCTGTGTCAACCCTTTCTTGTACGCCTTCATCGGCGTCAAGTTCCGCAATGACCTCTTCAAGCTCTTTAAGGACTTGGGCTGCCTCAGCCAGGAGCAGCTCCGGCAGTGGTCGTCCTGCCGGCACACCCGGCGTTCCTCCATGAGTACGGAGGCCGAGACCACCACCACCTTCTCCCCATAGAGGTTTCCCTGCCTGGACTAGAGGGACCCCTCCCAGGGCCCCCGGGTCGGGGACAGGGAGCTGATGTCATGACTCAGGACCCAAAAGCTGCTGAGGGAAAGGCAGTTCTTCTGGCCATTCGAAGGTCTATCTCATGGTGAAAACCCGTGCCACGGAAGACAGATGAACCCCGACCCGAGCTACCTCAACCAAGTTTGCAAAGATTTGTGGCTGATACAGCTAAAAAATCCAGCAACACTCCAACACCAAGGCTGTTGTCCCCGCCGAACCAAAAACCAAAAGTGAAAGTCAAAAAAGTTCACACCTCTTGGATCAAAGGGATAGGTGTTGATGAGAGCTAGCGTGGTGGAAGGACCCGGGGAGCCCTCAGAATGAAATTTCAAGGGCTGAGGCAAAGTCTTCCAGAAAACAAGGCTTTGTCTCCAATACTAGAGGTGGTGGGGAGAGACTGCTTGGCTTGTCAGGGAAAGGAGGACGCCAATAGGTCAACTAACTCTCGGAATCCTTCCCTCCATCTCTTTTTCCACTGTCATCCAAGCCAGCAAGAAATGGCAGTATCCAACCTCCCTACAAACATACTTGCCCCTCTCCTGCTGCCTCTTCTCCGGCTGTTGCCCTCCCAGGCTCTCCACAGGGAGGGGTGTGGTGTTTCCTACAGGCCAGGCCAGCTGCCTCCAGCCAGCCAAAGCCATGTTCCCAGCCAGGGCTCTGGGGTGGGGGTGATGCATGGCCAGACCTTCTCAGGTCTCAGCTCTGCTAGGATGGAGGAGAGGGGAGAGGGAAAGGGTAGGGGCTGGAGCGTGGGTGACAAAGCTGGCTGCAGAAGGCCAACGAGCTGCTTCTTTGTTCTTTGTCACAGGGACAAAATACTTTTCATCCTGTTCTGCTTTCAATTCATTAAGAGAGCACATTTTACTCATACACAAATAAAAGTTTTCCCTTGAGGAAACAACAGCTTTAAAAGAAAGAAAAAAACTTTTTTGGTAAATGGCAAATGAGTGTGTTCTTGTTTTGCAAACCCCCACGCCCCACCTGACTATCCGCACTTCCCTCCTCCCCCCACCACCCACAGTCTTCATTTCTCAGAGAGGCTCAGAGCCAGGAGGTCTACCGGGCTACTCTCTTTTCAGCCCAAGAGGCTGAAAAGATGCAGGAGGGGAAGTGCAGGCTATCCATCTTGCAAATAGCCTTCCAGAGCTCACGGGCAGGACCAAAGCCTTTGTGGTCAGCAGTGACCCAGGGAGACTGGTCTGCACTGCGCTTTGGAGAACCAAGTTGTCCCTATAACCTCTACGGTTGGGTACTCGCTCTGATCCTTAGCAGCATTTACAGACTGATCTGTTCACCTATCCTAGCTCAGTCTGGAACCAGAGCCCTTTCCCTTTGTCAGTCCTCTCAGGCTCCCAAAACTCGTGTTTAGAGGGCGGGCCTCTCCCTGGGCTCGGAGACCTCCACATGCTGGATTAAGGGAGCTTGGGATGGGACCCCTATGAGAGGCCGCACCCTTCCATGGAGGCTTGAGAGCCAGGTCCACCCATGACTCGCCCTCCTGGCCGCCGTTACAGCAATGGCTTTCCATGGTGTGGATACCCATCATGGAGGGGCAGGGACCAGGGAGAACCACTGGCCCATCCAGGCCCAGGATCTGTGTCGCTAGGTGCCCTGATGTCCACCCAGATCTCTGACTTCTCCAAGCCAGAGAGAAGGTCAGTCCAACCTGCAATGTATGAGGAGGGAGATGTCTGAAGGGCCCAGTGCTGAAAGAGCTCGGAGCCTGAGAAGGGCCTGGGGGTAAGTGTGGGGCTGAGACACTCGTGGGAAAAGGTGATTCCATCCATTTCCCAAAGTGAAAAGAGCCTCCTCACAAAATGGAGGCTGCCTGATTAGGAAGCCCATTGTCTGATTTCCTAAGCACATGACATTACCCTCCTCTGAGGGGAGCCCTGGGCACAATTTGTCAGCCAGCCTCCAAGCCAGGAACCAGTGCCCTGGGAAGAAGGAGCCTGGCACAGGCGTGGGCAGTGTGAAAGAGCGATCACAGCCAAGGCATTCAATATTAAAGACGCCACTGCCTCTGTGCCTGTGAGTGTGGGGCAAGGGGTGATCTCAGCATGCCTGTAAGGCCTGAGGGGGACGTGTCCCATGTGTGTGTGTGTGGGGGGGCCCATTGTTGTACACATCCTAATGAGGTTACAGGCGGGACAAAGATCCTCCGTTCCTGAAGGGGAGGAATGGGACCAAGGTCCTGAACAGGAAGCCAGGCCATCTGCACAGACATGGCACCTTGGCTCCAAATACTTTTTTCTAAGGTAAATGGACGTCTCCTAGTATTTACAAAGACAACAAAACCTCCAGCAATGTTACTTCCCCAAACTGCTTTATCTCAGGAGGACTGACCTTGGCTGGTTGCTGGCCTGGTCCTGCTCCCTTGCCCAAGGCTCTTAGCCTACGAAGACACAGACTCACCGGGGAGCCCCCTCCCCCAGAGCATGCATATCTATCTATCTATCTATCTATCTATCTATCTATCTATCAATCATTGATCTATCTCTTTCTCATCTGCTTCATACAACTGCCCCTCATCACAGGTTCACGGCCCCCAAGCCCCTCTACGTCTCCTGTAGCTTTCCCCTTCTTTCCATCACAAGCCCTCTTTCCCCTCATCCTTCCCAGCTCCAATTCCCAGCCACAAATCTGTCATTTCAGCCAGAAGCACCACACTTCTCAAGTCATGGACTCACAGAGCTTCAAGGGACCTCAAAGATCCAACAGCTGGTCCAACACTCAATCATTCTCTAGATGGAGAAACTGAGGCCCAGAGGGAGAAACTGACTTGCTTAACAGACGTTGCAATGTAGGGATATTGGATCAATTTGCTTTGGAGACCTGAGGATCTGGCAGGACTGTGGGAGGCGGGTGGGGGACGCACAGGCTCTGGAGCCCAGCCAGCTTTGAATCTCATCTCTCCTGCTTCCCAGCTGTGTGACCTTCAGCTGTTGCTCAACTGCTCTGAGTCTCAGATTTCTTAACTGCAAAATGGAGAGGATTTGGCAAATTCCTGGAATGTTGAGTGTGGTAATGAGAAGCATGGACTCTGCAGCCAGACTGCCTGGTTTGAATAGCAGCTGCACTACCTGTGCCTCAGTTTCCTAATCTATGTAATGGGGATAACCATAGTACCTACCTCCTAGGGTTGTTGTGAGAGATAAAAGAATTCATATATGTAAAATGCTTAGCAATCCTTATAAAAATGTGGTTGGTAATCATTAAGAGATGTTTCATAAGTGGTAGCTTAAAACAAAAAAGATGCTAACTGCAAGAAAACCAAATTCAATTCCTTAGCCTCATTTTCATCCCAATACAATTCATAAGTCAAGCTGGAAGGCAACTTTGAGATGAGTTAGTGTGTCCTTCCCACCGATTGTACAGGTAAGTCAATGGGGCTCAGAAAGGGAAATGACTCTCCTGACATCTCTCAGGAGCTCTTGGCAATGCTAGAACTTGAATCCAGGCTCCAAGCTCCCATCCGGAGCTCTCTCCCCAGACTTCCTGCACTCATTTACACACCCCCACACCCTCCACACCCCCAGCATACACCACCGCATCCCACACCTTCCAGCTCTTCTCTGGCAGGCACCATCCCTCTTGTCCTGCGGCCAGGTCCTTAAGGAGAACCTCCTCATTTCCCCTGACATTGTTCCCATCCTTGCCATTGGGTCTGGAAAAATAAAGTGCAGAAGAAATATGGTAGTAGGCCCAAAGGCAATCAGACAACTGATCTTTTTAAGAAAAAATCCTGTCTGGGAGTTAGGTTTCAGTTGCATTTCTGTGTTAAGGGTGAATAGTACAGGCCTATGGGGGTAAAGGCAAGTAAGATGGGGGAGCAATTCTGCGTGGGGAACAGAAGGCATAGGAAGGGGGTACAGGGGTGGGTTCTAAGGACTAAAAGGCTGAGGGGCAGACTTGGAGAGTATTCTCAGTGAGCAGAAAGATGCCCCCACCTAAACACACACACACACACACACACACACACACACACACACACACAGCTTCTGGGGCCTCCAGATCTCAGGTGAGGTGAAAGGGTCTGCATTAGTGTTAGAGACCCGTGAGGTCATGGCCTCCTTTTCTGGGAGGGGGTTAGAAATGGCCCCGTTTCCTTGGTCTGAGCTCCTAGAAAAATCCCAGGGGGAAAAAGAGGATGGGACTCTCCTTCACCTCTAAAGAGGGACTCTGTCAGCCCTCCTAGTCCCCACCCCATGGGAGCAGATGTCCCAGAGGTGTGGCAGGGAGTGGCTGTCTCACTACCCATATCCACCCGTCCTGTAGTGTCTTGTCTCAGGCCCAGAAAGAGACACAGACCGGGGACCTGCTGCAGAAAAGGCTACACAGCCCTTTGCTCACCAGCCAGAGCAGCCCTAGATTAATGCGACTCAACTGATCTCTGAAATCAGAAGTGAGGGGACGTGAATTCTCCCACAGGCTCCTGTGTCTGTGCACATGTGGCCCAATTCAGACTTCTCTACTGCTGTCAGTTCCTTCCCTCCCACATTTACTTTGAGGACAGATAATAACCTTATTTTCTGAGTATTGTTCAGTAACCACAGGGAATTCACTCGCTGGGTTTTTCTGTGTGTCACAGTGACCACTACACAGTTTGGCCTCCAGCTTCCTATCTCTGGGTAAATAAACATCTCCCCAAGTGAGCAGGGTGGGGTCATATTTTGCTGGGCTCTGCCTGGCTCCATTCCCTGATGGTGCAATAATAAGTCCAAAGGTCACACATCTGTGCCCACTGGCAAGAGGGCAGGTGAGGAAACACGACTTGTATCCTCTCGTGCCTGTGTCAGAGCTTGCTTAGGCCAGAACAGTTTATATGTGTTCGAAGTAAATAGCTGTCATTGTGAAATTCAACAGATGCTGCAGATGAAATGCCCCCAAGCCCTTTCCCAATGTTTAAAAAGAAAATGTACACACGCCTGGAAATGCACGCACACTTATCTTGGATGGTTTATGCAAACTGAATTTGAGTGACTGGAGCAAGAACACAATCACGTGCAAAATGGAGGATGCATTCTTCCCAGGCCTGGGGTATGTTCCCGTGGCGTGGCTGGAGACCTGTGGTCAAGCCAGGTGCCAAGAGTCACCTACATGGCACCAGCTCTGTCTCCTGCCAGGAAGTGTGGGCTCCCTCCCCCAAGGCTGACTCTCTGGAGACCACCATCTTCCTGCACTAACACCTCTTTCTACCACCTGCCTCCTCCACACACCCATTTCAGGGACACCCAGCTGCTGGCAACCTCTGGACTTGGGAGTCCTGGAAACAGGGAGCAGGGAAAACGATGGGAAGTTTTCAGCCTGGGTGGTTCACGGAGACACCCTTCTGCTTTCATCTTCAGGACAAGACACAGGTCTAGACCCACATGGAATCCTTCAATCCTTGGTCAAAGGCAGAACTTGGATGTTTGTCCAAGAACTATCCCTGCACTGTCCCCAGCCTCCTTTCAGTTACCCTACCCCCGGCCATGCTCCCTACCCACCAGACTTAGGGAGACAATGGATTGCCAAGAGCTTGTGAGCTTTCATCACTGGGAGAGTGAGACAGAGTTTGGGTGACAGCAGGGGTGGGGGTGGGTGGCGGATGTCATGGAATGGATTGTAGGAATCACGGAGCCTCTGGTGGAAGAGACCTTGAGGGAGTGGAAGAGGGCTAGCTAGGAGGGGAGCCAGGCTCACATTTACTGAGTGCCTATGATGTAGCAGTGAGGAAACTGAGGTTTAGGGAGCTTGTGTGACTTTTCTGAGGTAACACAGCTAGAAAGAAAAATGACAACCTTGTTAGGATTTTGTCATGTACTTCAGACTATCCTAAGCATCATATCTTAGCTCATTAATCCTCACAACAACCCTGCCAGAGTTCCATTTTACAAATGAGAAAACTGAGGCTCAGAGAGGTTAAGTAACTTGGCCAAAGTCACACAACTACTACATGATAAAACTACTAAATGATTTTTGACCCATTGTAGCTGGCCTCCAAAGCCCATGTTCTTGCCACTCTACTCTACAGGCCAACTAAATAGCTGTTTATTCATTGCTATATATATATATATATATATATATATATATATATATATACCTTACTTTGTGTCAGGCATCGTGCCAACATTATCAAAATGTGCCAGCCAACATTTTTCAAAACCTACGGGATGTAGACCTCTGACCTGGGTGAAGAGAGAATCAAGTAACAAAGATACAGCCCCTCCCTGCCAGAGGGGTATGACCTCCACAGCGAGGCATCAACCAGGTCTTTGCTGAGAGCTTAGTCTCCCTTTATCTCCTTCACACTCTGCCTCCCAGCCAGGGCCCTCCATAGGCCAGCCCTGCAGGGCTATATGCTTTGGGAGGCAGGTGTCCTGGCTCTGCCAGACTCCCTGGGCAACACAGGTGGGTTGATTTCCCTTTCTAGACCTCCTTCTCCTTAGCTGTGAGATGAGGGAGCTGGACCAAATGATGTCTGCCATCCCTTCCAGCTCTGATGTGCTGCGGGTACCTTGTCAGGGTGGGGTCAGCCAGGCAGGGCTCTGGGTTGATGCCTGGAATGGGTGCAGGATGAGTGGGTGAGAGGCTGAGGAAGCTGCCCCACCCCCAGCTGTGGTTTCTGGTGGGGCCACTGTGGCGGCAGGTGGAGGGAAGTGTTTGTTACCCTTCCAACAAAGGCAGTAAAACAAAAGTCTCCCAGGGCACTGTGGGAGCAGGCAGCAAAGGCGCCAAACATAAAGCACACCACACACCTTCCTTTGATAGGCACCCGCAGCTGCTGAGAGGCCTGGCCTGCCGGTTGTGAGAAAAGGGCTCAGATTTCATGCCCAAGCACGCACACACACACACACACACACACACACACCAGCACATACATGCACATATACAAGTAGCACACTCACTCATATGCACAACTGGCTTCAAGGGCCTGAGACCTGTGCAGTCATTCAGGGCCCTGCACTCAGAAGGGCTCATGCTGGACTCAATGGTTGGCTGTCTCTGTCTTGAAATGCTTAATGTTTGAACAAGAGGCCCAGCATTTCCATTTTGTGCCAGGCCTTGCAAGTTCTGTGGCCAGTCTTGCCAGTATACATTTATAAGCACATATATTCACAATATGCTTAAAAGCGCACAAACGTTTGTAGATGAGAGTGCATACACTGCACACATACAGGAGTATAAACACTTGCACACACACACCCACATACAGCAATAGTCAGTCCCCTCATCGCTCATGCATACTCACTGGAGCACATACACGACCCAGTGAGGAGCATGGACACTCACAAGTAACACTCAGACACCTGTAGCCCACTGGCACAGTTTGCTTAACACTGAGGGTTAGCAGAACAAAGCCATGGGCATGGTGGGAAAACAGGTTATTTTCTTCTACCGCCCAACATCCCTAACAGTTACAGCCAGGTTTCTCTCACTGGCCTGGGACAGCCAGCTGGGACCAGAAGAAAGGGAGAGCATGGGAAGTGGAGGGATCGATGGGGAGGAGGCAGGGCAGGAAGTAGAGAGGAGGAAAGACAGTAAGAAAAACGAGAAGGGCAGAATGGGGTCTCCAGGTGAGTTAGCCCAAGCAGTGATCCCATAAGAGTCCAGAAGGTCTTGGACCCAAAGAAGGGAGAACAATGGCCCATCCTCTCCTGCAAGCACAGCCCCGCCCTCCTCCCCCAGAGGGGCAGTCACAAGGGCCCCATCTATGCTTCTTCCCAACTACGTGACCTTGGACAACCACTTAGCTTCCCAGTGCCAGCCTCCTCCCGCTCTGCTTCACGGAAGGGGGGGTAATAACGTGCAGATTGCGGGGTGTGAGGTGTACATGGTTGCTGCACCCTCCTCGCCTGAATTCTGTTCGACACATTGTCTCCTTGTCAGGCTTTGCAATCTGATCCTCGGTTCAGAAATTCCAGACCTCTCATTAAGAACAGATGTTCAGACGTGTTTATTTCTCATCTTCTCCTCCTCTGCCTCCCCAGCCAGATGTGCACGAGAGGTAGTCATAGTCTTCTACCATTCCTTCAGGCCCATTTCGATCCCACTGTAACCCCCCTCATGTCAAGCAGGACCTCAAGGCCTTGAACCTTTGCTTTCTCCTCTACTTTTTGCTCCCAGCCCTAACCTTCCCTATTTAAAACTGTCACAGACTCTGTCCCTTCCCTGAGGGCCCAAAAATCTGTTAGGGTGTACCAAACACTAAGGAGTTAATCGGGAAACAAATCCACTCTAAAGGGTGTCCACAGTGCACTGTGCCTTGTCCCCATTAGTCACCCATGTGGAGAAAGGAATGGCCTCCTGAGTGGCCACCAACCAGAACCTTGATTTCACTGGAATTCTTCTAAGGGCATATGTTGCTCGGATCCCCACACACACTGCCTCAATTTACTGAGAAGGAAAGTGAGGCATTGAAGAGTGAAATGACTGGGGCAAGAGTTAGGGCCTGTGGTCTTTCTGATATCCAGCTCCTACAAGACCAGATAAAGAGCAGTCCTTCCCTGCCCGCCCGCCTCGTCACTCAGGGACACAGATGGTTCCCATTCCCCAGGCGGGTTGGAGGCCCACCAGGGCAGGAGGTCTGGTCACCAGGTGCCCTTGACGGGGAGGATGGGGTAAAACAAGGGAGCTGGCACCCAATTCCCATACGGACTTCACTATTTACTATCTGTGTAACCTTTACAAGTGTGCCATCCTCCCCAGCCTCAGTTTCCCCATCTGAAAATGGGCGTGATGTTGTTCCAACAGCTTCCTTAGAGCTGTTGGGAAAGTTACATGACATGAGACAGTAGATATGAGAGGTTTTTGTAACAGTCAAGTGATGGGAAAATAACCCTTTCATTGGCTTGCTTCATGATATCTAACAGGGAAATTAACATGGGACAAGGGCCTCATCTTGGTGGTGACAAGAAACAAGGCCTCCAGCCTAGACAGCATCTTTGGGGCAGACAATGATAGACACCCTTCCCACGACAATAACTGGAATAATCCCCTCTCATGTGGGCAACTGCCTTGACCATTTAGGGGTCATGTTTCCACAGGAGATGTAGGAATTAGTTCTCTGACACATGAGAACACAAGTCACTTGCTTTGGTTGCAGAACAAGGTGTTGCGGCACCTGTGTGCTTGTGTCAAGTGGTCCCTAATGGGTCCCCACTGCACTCTTTCTGACCACAGATCCGCCCAGGAAGGGAAGCTGCAGCCACCAGACTTAGCAGGTACAGACTATAAAGCCTGATTGGCAGGCCTAGCCCAGTGCTTGGCACAGAAGAGGTCAAAAATATTTGTGGAATAAATATATGAATGGTGAATTTGGGGTCCTCCCACGCCCTTGACTCATAAGTTTAAAATCTACCCCCAAACTCCTGCATTGCACAGACATGCCACGGCAGACTGGCCCCTCTAAGAAGAGCTGTGAGTCAAGGCTTAAGGTAAAGGGGCCTTTTCAGACACGCTGTCCTGGAAGAATCCCAGTCAGCCAACAGATGACCTTGCCCTCCAATGTCCACCCCCACCTCCCCAAGCACAGGGTCCAGGCTCTGACGTGCGTTCCTCTGCAAATAGATGCTGTTTCCATGGGAACTAAAACCCCGGGTTGTTTTTCCCTCCGAGGCACTCTGTAATTTCCAGCACAATCTGGGTAACGTCAGCATTGTAACCTCAGGGTAAGCTGATCCTCCGAGCACGTCCGGCACAGGGCAGCTGAGCTGACCTACAGGCTCCTTTTACAGAAGGGCCTTCAGAAGCAGTGGGCACCAGCCCGCCCCTGACTGCCTCCCCACTGCATAGGGGTCCCAGCAAAGGGGTGGAACCAGAGACTAGCCCTTGAACCTCCCCGAGGGAGGCCTGAGGGGTGGAGAGGAGTGGGGGGGCAAATGGGGGCTCATTTCCAGTAAGAAGTGGGAGGGAGGAAAAAGTCTGAGTGTGGCAGCCTGGGCCCCAGCGATCTGTAACAGATGATTTCTGGCTGCAGGGGGAGGGGAGGCTGTGCTCTCAGCAGTTGGATCATCAGCCTCTATTGTCTGAGCCTCTGAGGAAACAGCCTGGGAAGCAAAAGCTGAGTGGAGAAGGGAGGGGGGAGGTGACAGTGGATAAGGCAATGGTGAACTTAAAGGACAGGATGAGAAGAGGGTGGAGGGGCTGCCCTTGCCGAAAGACACCCTGCTGTCTGTCCCCCATCCCATTCAAGCTTAGGGCCTGGGCAGGTCCCCCCCTCGAGCCCTGAGATGACTGCAGCCTACAAGGGACTCACAGCCAAAGACCCAGCTAAGCCACTCAGATTCGTGGCCCATGGAGGCTACAGCCTCTGCTTCCTACCACCTGCAAGTTCCCTCTTCTGCCCCTGGGAAACATGGCCCAGGGCCCTCAGGGGCCCCAGAAGAACAGTGTGAGGCCAGGACTGGAGTTTGGATGCCTTTGACCTAGGGCCTTGACCTCACTTTCTCCAAGCACCCCAGTCAGCAGCATGGGGCAGAACCATAACGCCCACTCTCTCCCCTTCCAAGGTTGTTGTGGGCGAGGTGAGGAAAGCGGTGTGAAAGTGATCAGCAGCCAGAGCCCTTGCTGTTGTTGTTATTATTACCTGTGCGGGGGTGGCCAGTTAGCTCAGTTGGTTAGAGCGTGGTGCTGATTATTCCCTATACAGAGGGTTCCACTCCACCCGAGTTTAACCCCAGAGCTCTTCACACTGCGGAGCCCCCACCACCAGACAAGGCGCCTGCCTTTCCTTAGGCCCAGTTCCCCGATTACTCAGAGCGTCCACCAGGGAGCCTTCGGACCCTGGCAAGGGGCCCAGGCCACAAGGAAAGGGAGAGGAATGCTGAAAGGGAAACAGGATGTGGCCAGCAATGTGCTCTGCCCAGATTAACAGCCATGGCCGCTGCTTTCTGGGGGCACCATGGCCTGGTGAGCCAGACGGTGGCCCCAGACCCAACCCTCGCCCTCCTGCGCTCCGCCTTCAGCAGTTATGGCCATGGCAGCTCGGGCTGCCTCCCTCCTGCGCTGTGCAGATAACACCAGTCAAACCACTGACCTGATTTTCTACAAAAAGGAAAAGATAATAGGGCACTTCTATGTGAGTGGAGCACATGCATGCGCACACACACACACACACACACACACACTGAAAACTTTCTCCATTTCCTTGACAGGAACCCAAACCTACAAGGGAGGGAGGGAGGGAGGAGGACCCAGAAAAGACTGGAGAGTGGTGTGCAGAGCAGAAGGCCCCTCAAGAGGGAGGGAGGGAGGGAGGGAGATGGGGAGGGAGAGGGAGAGGGAAAGGGAGAGGGAGAGGGAGAGGTAGAGAGAGAGAGAGAGAGAGAGAAGCTTCTGTGCCAGGAGCTTCCTGGGGTACAAAGCTCAGTGTTTACCTGCGGTGGCGGCCCAAGTTCCTGGAGCTCTCCTGCGTGGGCACAGCAGGTTTGACATGCCTCCCTGCAGGGGACAGTGCCTCCAACATGAGCTGAGTCTCTGCAAGCTGTCTGCTTTCCCCGCTGGGGTGGGTGATAAGCTCAGGCAGGGTGGGGCCACGTCCCATGACCTCCCAGATCCCCCAGCCCTGGCACTGTGCTCAGGGCCAACAAAGGGATTACTAAGACTCTCAACCCCCAAAAGTGCCTGAGAGTTGTAGGTGGAAATGTTTGCCAAATAAACGACAGTCTCCCATCCCTACACTTTCTCCAAACCCAGGGTCCCACAGGCCTCAAAATGATCTTGCAGCCAGATCCTGCCACTTATACGTGATGAGGTCTCCTCATGGCTAAGTTCTCAATGGTGGGTAACTTATTATTAATCACCATCAAAGGGCAACCGCCTTCCTCTGCCCACCTGGGACAGTACCCACAGGCGTGGCTGAGGGAAGGAGCTTAGCACTCTGGCTACCCACCTAGAAGTGGTCTTAAAGATGCAGAGCCAGAAGGGACACCAGAGGTCATAGGCCAGCTCCTTGGGGACATGCCTGAGACCTGGAGAGTCCTTAGCCCCCAATTCCAATCATCCAGCCTCACTATTCATTCGTGGACCAGGACCTTGGCACCAGTTGTACCTGGGACCATATAGGAAATGCAGATGCTTGGGCCCCGCGCCTGCGTCTTGACAAGACCCGTAGTCGAGTCCTCAGCAGGCCAAGGTCTCCTAGAAGCTATTCGTATCCTCTACCCAAAGAGCTGCTCCGCCATGCCCAAGGGAGGCTGCAGCCAGCCCACCTCAGTCACCACTGCCTTCCTCCTCCAATCAAAACAGTTGGATAAGGTTGATATGGTTATAATCTTAGGGGTCCCAGCTGCCTGTGTTGAAGACGGCGGGATGAAACAGCCCCCTCCTGGGCGTGGAGCAGCTCCATGCCCTGGCCTGCCTCTCACCCCACATTTGCTCCACCTTCCAAACGTTGCCCTTGAAGCAAAGTGGGCAGTGGGCCACTTGCAAGGCCTCATCTGGTCTGACCTAAACTTTAAAACCCATCTGGCTCACTGGCGCTCTAGCAGCTGATGGTCACAAAGGTGGCCCAGTGCTGCGGCTCTGCCTGCTCTTGCCTCTTGGCTTGTGTCTCCCAGGGAAGCCTGTTCCTGAGACCCGCAGCTGGCTCCCCAGCCCCAGACAAGAACCAAAACCTGGGCCTCCACGCCCTGCGGGCAATCAGCCGGCTTCAGGGAGGGGAGCTGTGCTTGTCAGAAGGCAGTTTGGCTGGATCAGAAAGCTACTAAAAGCTATCAACACCCCTAGGGTGTGAATATCATTGATTCATTTATTGCTATTAACATCTTTAGTGTGAATTAGCTACTGTTGTTTTTCAATTGGCTGGCAGAAACTGGGATGGGACATCTGGACAGTTATGTTTTGATAGGAGAAGTTAGTCTCAGGAAAGGGAAAGCACAGGTCCAGCTACTTTCCTCCCCTCCCGCCCTACGGAGGTAGCCACTCTGTGCTGTCTCAGCCTCACTCAGTCCTACCATGTTTCCCCAAAACTAAGACCTAGCTGGACCATCAGCTCTAAAGCGTCTTTTGGAACAAAACTTAATATAAGACCCGGTCTTTTATATTATATTATAGTATAATATTATATTATATTATATTATATTATATAGACCTGGTCTTATCTTAATATAGAGACCGGATCTTATACTAATTTTTGCTCCAAAAGACGCATTAGACCTGATGGTCCGGCTAGGTGTTATTTTCGGGGAAACACAGTAAAGCAAGGGATATGAAAGTGCCTCCACTGCAGAGGCTTGAGCCTGAGGATGAAAAGAGGAAAACTGACACTTAAGAGGCTCCTAATATGTGTGGGTTACTGCGCAAACTGTGTAACCATTCGCTCATTCTATTCTCACAGCAACACTGTGAGTTGGTACTGTTATTATTCCCATTTACAGTCAAAGAAACTGAGGCTGGAAGAGGCTGATGTGCACAAGGTCACCAGTTGATAAGTGGCAGAGTCAGAATTAGAGCCAAGACCTGTCCATTTCTCCCACTCCCTGCCAGGTCCAGGAGGTGAGGGCGAGTGCACTTGTTCTCACTCCGAGACCAGGATACCAGGACTTTGGACAAAAACTGGTGAACTCAGCCTCCATCCTGAAAGCTCTTCCCCATTCTCTCTCCTGCTAGGTAAGCTGGAGGGCAGGCGAAGGAGCCAGGTAGGCCTGGGAAGGGGATAGGGCTTCCCCTAACCAGTGCAGGCAGGGTGAAAAGGACAGGACGGCCTCTTCAGGCTGAGCTCTCAGCAGCACCGAATATCTGACCCTCTCTCTCCCCCGCCCCCACCCATGCCAATCCCAATATTTAGGAAACTGATGTTTATTAAACACAATGAGATAACCAGGGTGGTTATCTCATTTTACCTTGAGCAGTACGTGCTATTATCCCACATCACTGAAGAAACTGAGACCCAGAGGGGTTTACCAAGGGGACCCAAAGTCCCACAGCTGGTGGCTGCTGAAGCTGAGAGGCAAGCCCAGGCTCTGGTTCTCCCTTCAGGGCTGCAGTCCTTTAAGAGTGAGCCTGACTTGATTGTTGCGACAGGAAGCAGAGTCTCCTGCTCCCAAGTCCGCTGGCCCCTTGAACATGGGCAGTGCCACTCTGGGCCCGACTTCTGCCCTGCCCTGAAAGCTGGAGGACTTCACTGCAGGGCAGGGGCAGCTTTATGGGTTCCACAAGGGCCAGCCGTCTGTTACTTTATGATCCTTCCTCTGCTCCAAAACCTTGCAAGGCACCCCAGTTCCTGCCCAGCAAAACACAAACTTCCCGTACAAGCCGTCCTCCGTCTAATCCCAAATACCTACCAGACTCAGCACCCTCATGAATTCCCTTCACTCTTTTTGTTTCAGCTAAACTGGGCTGGTCTGTGTTCCCCCAATGAGGCCTGCATTTTCCTTCCTTTCCACCTGCTCTTTCTTCCCCCTGAAGTCCCCTCCCAGCCATCTCCACCTGTCAAATTCCTACATCTTCTTCAGGATCCATTACAAATGCCACCTCCTCCGGGAAACATTTCAATGTGAACTCTCTTTCCTTTAGTTCCCAGTGGGCCTACTTCATAAGGTTTATAGTTCTCTAAAGCGTATGTCAGTTGCTCATTGCCCCAGGCTCGCCCGAGTGCAGAGTCCTGGCCGGTTCCTCCAGGAACCCTCCCTGGACAGGTGCCTAGCAGGTCTGAGTGGAACTGAATTGCCACAGCATCTCTCTGGAGGCAGGTCTTGTACCGAGAGGGCTGGGATGGCTCAAAATGAGACTTGGATTTCCTAGGGTTCGGGGTATTCTTGAACACAGCTCTGCCCCTCTCTGAGGCTGGTTAGAGATGCCAGTTCTGTCACCAGGAATCATGAGAAATCTGGGAACAGTGAGCACAGCCAAGGAATGTCCCAGCCACAGCATCTGGAGCCACTTGCTTCTTGGAAGGAGAACAAAGTAGAAAGAGTTGCTACAACCTCTCCCTGCACAAAGGGTGTGGCCCCAAGTGGGCAGACCTCCGGGAAACTAAGCTGCTGGGTGACAACTGGGAGACCCAGGGGTTCCTGAGAGAAAGATTGGGATGGGGTCGATCACAGACTCCTTCCCTTCCTCTTCTTCTCTGTTGCTCTTAGTCTCTCCTCCATGAGCCCCAGACTTTCCTCCTCCACTTCTTTTTTTCTTTCCTCATCTCCTCCTCCTCCATCTCTCACTCCTTATCTCTATGACCATGCACCACCCTGGACTCCATTGCAGAAAGACCACACATGACTCCAAATTTCCACTCCCTCATCATTTTGACATTCCAAAATGATCTTGGAAGCCACGTGTTGACAATGGCACAGCTGTAAGCAACCTGGTCTCTGAATGAGCCCCACAGCCAACCTGGTATTTCCTGAGACCATTACAGAAGCAAGAGACAAACTTCTATCATCTCTAAGACATTACACATTCTTGGGCCTATTTGTTACACCAGTTAGCCTATCCTGACCAATACAAGTAGCTACCTATTTACTGAGCACTTCCTATATGCCAGAGACTATATTAAGTGCTTTCCCATTCATTATCTCAGATTCACTAATCCTCACAACATCTCTATGAGGGAGTTACCGGCAAGTTCTCATTTTATAGATGAGAAAAGTGGGGCTTAGAAAAGTGAAATAACTTGGCCAGTTACCCAGTGAGTAAGCTTCATTCTAACTAGAACCAGAGCATAGAGCCACCTACAGTGAATTTGATACCTGTCTGATAACTTCCCTTAGATTATTGTCACTGGGATGGTCAGAGTACTGGTCCAATCACACCTTTCCCCACTGCAGAGACAAGGGGGAAAGGACCAGACAAGAGTCAGACAAGTATCTGATATTTTTTAATGTAATTTCTTTTTAGCTCCCATTTTCTGAAAGCCCACCATGTCCTACATGGAGTAGGGGGGTACTTCACGTATGTCCACTCTGATTACCACAGAAAGGCTGCCAGGTAAGTATTTACTTTGCTGATTTAGAAGCAGACTCTGGAAAGCTAAGTGACCCAAGTAGCCACGTGTGGAAGGAGCTTGGTCTGTTGAGATGGCACGTCCGTTCTACCCCCCCCTTGTCAGGTCATTTCTGCCCTAGGAGGCAGCGGGGCGTTCCCAGCAGGGCAGGGTTGGGGATGGAGGAGCACGTGTGTGCTTGCGTGCCTGTGTGCAGGCACAAGCATGCACGTGCCCACACGAGCATATCAGTGTTTTACTGCTTTCCATAACTCAGTCTGTTTTTCATTTCTTTAAGGAAGGGGGTGGAGCGTGACAGAAAAAAAATGGAAGGAAAGAAAATTCCTCAGGCTGAGAGAAGATCAGAAAACATCAAAGTCAATAGAAACTGTAAGTATCATGGCCACCCCACCCCCCCCCACCGCCCCCCACAGCCTTAACTCAGGAGGAAACAGATCAAAAAAAAAAAAAAGTACTTGCTCAGTGACGTGGGGTCAAAACTTATCATTCTAAACCCCACTGGGGATCTCTGCACCAACCTCTCTGCCTCAAAGCTCGGAGAGTCTAGAATACCCACAGTTTCATGGCTCGGTTCAGGCATCACCTCCTCCAGGCAGCCTCCCTTGACCTCTCTACCACTCCCCAGTGCTGCGATGGTTTACTCACTCATCTCTCTCACCCACTAGACTGGGAGAGGGCATAAACAGATTCTGTCTTTGTCACTCCTGCCTCCCCAGATCTCAGGAGATAGAGCACATAATAGGCACTCAATAAATATTTGTGGAACTGAATGTTCAGATGAGTGACTGGATAAAACAAGTGATGATTAGACATGCTATTATACATAATAATGGCCTCACGTCGCACAGTGCTTTCATTTCTCAAACCATATAGTCTCAAGGGAACCTCCATGAGACCCCTGTGACAAGAGAAGAGACATCAATCATACACACACACACACACACACACACACACACACACACACACACCAGCACATTCAGCTCCCATCCATGTATACATGCTCCCGTGTATACATACAAGTGTAGGTAAACATATAGACCCATCCCCTTGCCAGCCAGCAAGGAAGATGTCATGACATGCTATTTCCTGTTTTACCTGCAGAAATGGAGGCCTCCCCCACCCCAAGAAACACAAACACACACACACACACACACTGCCTGGTCCCTTCCAAATGCAGGGCTGGTTTTGCCCTTTAGCTGGGGGAAAGCAAAAGTAAGCTAGTTGTCCACAAGGGGGCATCCACAGACCATCTGATTCAATGTCTCACATCCAAGATTGCCACCTGTTTGTCCTCAGAGAGACAAGGAGGTCTGCAGAAACAACTGAGGCACCTGAGGGGGGTATTGTGCAGAAACGCAAAAGAAGAAATGGTCAGCCACTGGAGAAACAGGAGTGCAAGATGGAACCCACATTCAGGCACTAACTAATAGAAATGGTAGTAAATGATTTTTATCATTTAATATTTATTCATTGTTTACCATGTGCAGTCCCATGTGTTGATCTAATCACTAACCATATAATGACTCATTTAATCCTCACCTCACTTCTGCAAGGTTCATAAATACTATAGTTCCTGTTTTATAGATGACAAAACAAACGTCTCAGAAAGATTAAGTAACAAACCCAGAATTTGAACTCAGGACCTTTTGTCCATAGTTGACGCTGTGAATGGCTCACTGTGCTCCCTTGGCATTAGACCTTCAGACCTCCCACTTCTCAGCTCAAGACTCCGCACTGGACCCCACTTCCCTCATCCCCAAGCCCTTTCTGGTAGTGTTTGAAGGGCCTGGAAGCTGATTCCCTAAGAGTGAATAGCTTGTTGCCCTGAAGTTACCCCCTCATCCGCTCTAAATTGTTGATGTTGAGTTGGCATCATTCCTTTGAAAGCAATTCCCAGCAACACCCATAAAGCTGTTCCTCTTCCTTTGACCCAATAATCTCATTCCTGGGAACTTATTCCAAGGAAATAATTCAAACGGAAGCCAAGTGTTATCTGCATAAATGCATGCACTGAAGTCTTTCTTTAAAGGTGAAAAACTAGGAGCCAGACTAGGGAAGTGGTTTAGTAAATGGGGACATCCACACAATAGGCAATCAGGCCTGGGAATCTACAGCTGTACAACTGTGGTGGGAATGGGGAAAATGTTTTTACTATACAACGTGTCACCATCACACTCCCACCTAACTAGCTAATTCAACTAATCGTGTTTATCAAAGAGAGAGAGAGAGAGATCTGTTCATGTTCAAAACAGATTCTTAGCCTCCACTGACCCCAAAGAAATGGAAGAGAAGCTAAAATAAATAACAACAATATCAAATTAAATAATTCTTGGCTTTTGAGTTTCCAAGGCCCCAGCCCCTACTGGCCTACAGGAGCTTCTGAGAGCCATTTTGATCATTGGTTATTGTGATTTTCACTTTTCACACTATACTATGATACAATTCCTCATATTAAATTCTGCAAAGATAACTGGTATGGTTTCTGTTTTCTGACTGGATACCGATGGACACATACAGACCATGGACCCTGACGTACAATGTTTTCCTCATATTGATAAGTAATGATAGAAGACTTCAAAATTATAGTGTGCCCACCATGATTTCAACTGACGTGAATATATATGTTAACATGTGATAGGCATGATTGTCATTATGTATTTCCAAATTATACTTTGTATTTATTACCTATTACTGCAAATTACCCTAAAGCTTACATGTCTTAAAATAACTCTCGGTTTCTGAAGGTCGTGAATCCGGATGCCCCTTAGCTGAGTCCCCTATTTCAGGGTTTCTCACAGGCTACAATCCAAGTGCTGTCCAGGGCTGTAGTCATCTCAACATTCCCTGGGGTTAAGATCCGATTCCAAGCTCACTCACGTGGTCGGTTGTTGGCTGAATGCAGTTCCTCAAGGGCTACTGGGCTGAAGGTCTTGATTTCCTTGCTGCCTAGGCAGTTGACCAGAGGCCGCCCTCAGTTTCTTGGCATGTGGGCCTCTCCATAGGGCAGCTCCCGACATGACAGCTGGCTTTACGACAGCAAGGAAGAGAGAAGAGTCACAGAGAGAGAGAATGCAAGCAACATGGAAGTCAGAGTCTTTTGCAGCCTAATCTCAAGAATGACATTCTCCCACTCTGCTGTGTTTTACTCACTAGAAGCAAGTCCACTCTGAAGAAGGAGACCACACAAGGACATGTGGTATGCCTACCCCATACTTGAACATGCATAACATCTTCTCAAGTATTTGCAAACATTGCTTATCTAATATGGAGATTTTCTAAACCTGTCAGTGAACTCCCACACCTTTTTCTCATAGGCCACAGCGCCCTTGCCTCCTGCCCCCGTGAAGCTAATGTCCATGACATTATGGCATCTTATTCCCATCACACTTAGCAGAAAACTCCTGCGCGTGCAGTATCAGGTTGGGGATGAGGGGTGGGGAGGTGTGTGAGGATAGGGGCAACATAGACACTTCCAAAAGGCAACCCAGGGCTCCACCTTTGAAAAAGGCTCAGATGGTCCTTGCCCCAAGGGCATTCGCATTGCTTTTTTTTCTTAACCAGCCCAACAAGGCCTGGCCAGAAGTGACCTTATCTACTCTCTTCAGGCTCAGCTCACCCCTTCTGTCTCAGCGCTCTGAATTCCAACCACACTGGTCTTTCCCTCCACTCTGCATGTGCTTGTTTTCCTCTCCCGGACCCCCACCCTACCCCCAAAGCCTCACCTGCCTAACTCCTACTGAGCGTTCAGCTTCAGTTTGGACATCACATCCTTGCAGAGGCCTTCCCTGAGCCTCCAGGATAGACCAGGTGCCCTCCCTGGAAATTTCTGATTCTGGCCAGGAATAGCATTTTTCAATAAGCCCGGGCAATTTTTTAAATAGTACAAGTTTGCGAGACACTGCCCACCACTGTCACAGGCTCTCACAGAACTCTTCCTTCTTCTACTTCACTCAACGCACCAGGAACTGTTTCCCTCAGGGCCAGGGCCACTTCTGTCTTGTCCAAGCCCAGTGGGGGTGAGAAGGGAAGGGAGAGGGCAAGCAGGAGGGAGATCGACACAAATGGCCAGCATGCAGGTGGGTGGAGTAGATGAGCACGTTGATTCTGATGTGGGCAGGAGCAAGGTTCCTCCTGGTTCTTGGAGGAGGTGGGCACGGCAGGACATCTAGGTGGCACTGACAACTGTCAGGATGTCAGGGGAGAGTGAGGGATCCAGGACTAAGAGAGGCCTTCCAGGGCTTCTACAGACAACCAGGATCTTTGGTCTCCTTCAGGTACAGCCCCACTGTTGGGGATTGCAACTGGGAAACCCGAGGTTGAGGGTTAACAGATTTAGCAAATAAAAAAATACAGATGTTCTGTTAACTTTGAATTTCGAATAAGCAGCAATATGTATGTCCCAAATATGACGTGAGGGTCTTGTATTTTATCTGACATCGCTGCCAAGGTATGAGGTGAGGCTGAGGCACTAAAGCTGGGGTCTATGATTGTTCCAAGGGGGTTCTGGAGAAAAAAACACAAATCCTAGGGCTTGCCTCTCCAAACAGGCCAAGCCCCAGCCATCTGGCTCAATCACCAATGTTATAATAGTTCGATACTGGAAGCAACCTAAATATCCTTCAAGAGGAGTGTATTAGTTTCCTAGGGCTGATGTAACAAATATGACAAACTGAGTGGCTTATAATAACAGAAATGCATTGTCTCACAATTCTGGAGGCTAGAAGTTTTCCACCAGTGCCAAGTTTTCTCTGAGACTCTGGGTAGGATCCTTCCTTGCCTTTTCCTAGCTTCTGGTCGTGACTGTCAATCCTTGATGTTCCTTGGCTTTTAGCTGCATCGTGCCAGTTTCCGCCTCTTTCGTCATGTGTCTCTGTCTCTTGTCTTCCTATAAGGACATCAGTTATATTGGATGAGGGCCTAATGAAGTATGACCTCATCTGAACTCGATTACATTGGCAAAGATCCTATTTCCAAATAAGGTCATACAAGTAGTAGGGATTAGGTCTTCAATATATCTGTTGAAGGGGGCACACAATTCAACCCATAACAAGCAGAATGGATAAATTAGAAATTGATACATGAAAGGTTGTCCATGATGGATTTTTGCGTGTAAAAAATAAAAAAAAAGCAGGGTACAAGAAAAAAAATACATGTAGCAAGATCCCCTTTGTGGTCTTAAAAAAAAACAACTTTTATATGAGCCTGTATGTGTGATTATTACTTATTCATTTATTCAGTCAACAAATATTTACTGAGCTATTTCCTGAGCTCCCACCAGGCATACTGCAGTGAATACAGCAGGTCCCATCCCTGCCCTTCTATAGCCTACAATTAAATACGCAGCTTGCTAGAAGGACACATATCTACCCATTGTTTCTATTTCTAAGTGAGCTTGGAGGGGAAAGATCTCTTCTTTTTAACTTTTTTCTGTACTGTTTGAATTTTTATAGCAAGTGGGTTATTAATTTGTAACTTTTAAAAAATGTTTAACCTGTTTTAAGTCTGAAAGGCCAGCCTGTGGAAGTTTCCTTGTTATGTCTCCCTGAGCACAGTGGTTCTGACACAGCTGCTTAACCAGTGGCACCACCATGTGTGGCTGTTGTACCGACCGGCAAGTCTTTCCCTCAGTGTGTGTAAGTAAGAACGAGTAGGAAAGTTATACACAACCCAATCGCTCATTTATTAACATTTTATTGACCAAAAGAGTGAAATGTAATTATACATTTATTTATGTGTTTATTTGATATCTGTCTCTCCTACTGGACTCTGGACTCCAACATGGTGGGGCCATATTTGTTTTGTACAATATTATATAATCAGCTTTCAGCACAGCGCTCAATAAAAATGTGTTGAGTGAGTGAAAGAAATCAAAGCTTGGGATGGCCCCTCTCAATCATCGAGTCTAACCCACTCATTTTACAACTGATAAAATTGAAGTCCAGAAAAGTCAAGCCACAGGACAAGTTATTGGTAGCGAAGCCTAGAAGAGCCTTATTGCTCTCAAACCAGGCTCTTAACTGGAAAAAAATAATAATAATAATGTGATACACATTTTACAGTAAGAGGAAGAGACATGTAATCAGTTAAGTATAGAGAAGTACTGTCTAATAATGATCGAAAATTTAAACCACCGTTTTCATCTAACTATGGCTTTTCCCGCTGGCTCTAAGTATTCAACAGATATAGGGATTTGTGGGTGCAAATCACACCCCTCACTTCTCTAAGTTCTTATCCAATTGAGAAATAGTCACAGAAGACAAATACGGGTTAAAATGTCAGCTTTATTGTTGGTCCAGATGGATTGGTGGGTGTGGCTCAGACTCAAGGCCCAAACGGGCTTCCTTTTCCTTTTCCCCTAATTTGACCTTACCCACTCACTCACAGCAGAACAGCCAGACTATTGAAGTCCTCCCAAGCAGAGTCTGGGGCTGCCCTGGTGCACATTGCCTGGAGGAGGCAGGAGTAGTGGCCTGTGGTTAGGTCAGTCCCAGAGAGAGAGCCAGGAACAGGCTGAGCAATGCACACTTGATAACTTTTCCCAACTCCATCAACCCAAGAGGTCACTTCTCTCACAGCAAGGAACTAGGGAGTGCGGAGAAAGTTGAAACGTTTCTTCCAAATACTTCCAAGAGAATGAAAGTTCCTGTTTTATGGGCTGATAGGAGAATGGGGAAAGGAAAAAAATGCCCCCCTTAATGACAGCCTTCAATTTACTTAGTACCCTTTCATAGAATCTAAAAGCCTCTGTGATCCCGGCTGCAGCTCTGAGATTAAAGGTTGTATCAAGCAAAAGTGGATTTGCTGAGGAAAAATGAAAGGCAAAATATTGAACAATTGGTAACTTACACTAATAAGGGATGTATTTTTCTTATGTGACAGGAAAAGTAGAGGTAAGCAGTCCTGGATTGGTATGAAGCTCCATGATGCCACCCAAGACCAATGCTCCTCTGTCTTTCTGCTATACCATCTTTAGCAAGTGGCTTTTGTCCTCATGCTCATAGGATTTCTTCTCTACTTCTAGGCATCCTATCTCCATTCTGGACAGGAGGAAGGGAGAAGGGCAAAGGGACAACTAGTTCTGTCCCTTTTATCAGGAAAATAATAAATTTTCTGGAAACTCCATTCAGTACATGTGTGTTTTCCCATGGCCAGAACTGTGTCACTTGCCCAAACTCTCTGCAAGAGGGCCTGTGACATTTAATTTCTAACTTGGCAAATTGAATTATTTCAAACAAAGGAAGAATAATAATGACTATTGGATAGCAAAATGACCCACCACAAAGGTCACAAAACAACGATGAAAGAAAACAGAAAATATTGTCAAAGAATTGCTTTTTAAAAACTAAATGGGTTTGTTTTGTTTTGTTTCTTTTTGGCAAACATACAGGAAAGAGATTACTTCCTGTGCAAACACTTTCAGAGCATAAAAAGACAGAAAACTTAGTTCATTTTACAGAGCTAGCATAACCCTGATACCTAAACCTAACAAAGAGAAAACACATACTAAGTACAAAAATTAATTAACTAATTAATTAAAACTACATACCAAGCTAACTTATGAACTGACAAAAATCCCATGTTTTTCCTTTTCTTGGTTTCTTCCTTCTTATATGAAGCTCATCGTCAAATAACTTCCTACGAAAGAATATGTGGGAAGTAAACTTTCTTAGTCCTTATGTATCTACAAATGTCTTTGATCTGACCTAGTACCTAATAGACAGTTTAGCTGGGTATTAAATTCTAAATTGAAAGTCATTTTCTGTCGGAATTTTAAAGAAATTTTTCCATTGTCTTTTTGAATCCAGCACTCCTAGTGAGTAGTATGGTACTTTTCTGGTTTTCATTTATTTATAGGTGACTTTTTTTCTCTCTCTGGAAACTTTTAGGAGATGTCTTCTCATTTTCCTGGGTATTCTGAAATTTCAAAATCTTGTGTATTCTTCATGCTGGGGGCTTGATGATCTCTATTAGTCTGCAGACTTGAGTCTTTTTGGTCTGGAAAATTCTGTTCAATTATTTATTTGAAAATTCTCTTGATTGATTTCTCTCTTCTCCCTAAAATGCTTATTAATCAAACAAGGACCTCCTGCATTATCATTTTTCCCTTAACTTTTCTCTTATACAATTCTGTTTCTTTCCTTTTTTGCTTTATTTTCTGAAGATATTACCTTGACCTTAACTTCAACATTTTCACTGAATTTTAGTTATATTTTTATGTCCAGGGGCTTTTTTGTTCTCTAATTATTCCTTTTTCATAGCACCACTCATGTTTTATAGATACAATGTCTTCTTGAATTCTCTTTTTAAGTTCTGTGCCACCTATAAATTGTTTCTGTTTCCTTGGAGGTCTCATTTTCAGTTGGTTTATCTCCGTCTTTCTATTTCATATTTTAGGTTTCCTCAGATAGCTTCTGGTTTCTGACTGTGCATTCATATTTAAGAACGAAGCAATGGAAATGTCCTGGAAACTTTGTGTACGCAGATAAGAGATGAATGGCAGGCTTTGTTTCAGAGTGAGCTGGTCTGTATGCTTTAGGACTTCTAAATGTCAGCCTGCAACATGCTTTACTCTAGGGTGCCACCTTAAAACCCAGCTCCCCTAGTCTTGCTCAGACAGTTTAATTTCTTTAAAAACCCTCCATTTTGGGAGGGAGGTACAATAAAGGGAGCATATCTGAGCACTCTATATACAAGGGTCAGGGAAGTTTATTGTACCATTTATAGACTTATAAGTAAGTCCCCATTTTCAGCCACATATCCCCTTCCCACTCTCCACTGAACCCAGCATATCTAAGTCCAAGCTTCTTCAGACTTTTATGGCAGGTCAGCTCCCTCCTTGGCTATCAACCCTGCTATGTGCATTCCAGACAGAAGCTTCCTCTGTCCTGCTTCCTCAGCCATCACTCCTCCAACAAACCATTCCTCCAGAAATTTGTTGAGATTTCTCTTTTCCACAGATGCCCTTCCCCCAACTCTTTTCTTTAGAAAGATTTACATATTTTTATTATTTACTTCAAAGACATTTCTGGAGGAAGACGGTATAAGACCATTGCATTTAATTAGCCATGATGGACTGGAAGTCCCACCTGCTTTGTCATGGAGAGTGGTGGCTATGAGAATGTGTTCTCTCTCACAATTTTACATGGGTAAACCTGAGCAGACTGTGTAATCTTTTTAATCAATGACACATTTACAAGAAATTCAAAAATATGCGCAGAGATTGAAGGAACACTTTTTTATTACATAACACATTTGAGTGTGTGTTGATTAGAATATATTTTAAATATGAAGCTAAAATCAGACATGTCCCTAAAACACCTTCTCAGAATCCTGAAAGTTTCATAGAATATACTCAGGAAACCATTGGCTTAGTAAAAAGAGCATGGAATTTGGAGTCCGACAAACTTGATTTAGAGCCTGGTCTGGATCCATGTCTTCTGTCCAAATGTTAGTTCCTTCACCAGTACCTACTTCTTCAGATTACTGGGAAGGTTAAATGAGATAATCCACAGGCAAAGCATCTAGCACAGAACCTGGTGATTAGTAGTTGCTCAGTAAATGCTAACTGCTATTCCTCATTTCCGCTTCATACTGAATGACTCACCATGCCCCATTTTGTTCATGCTATTTCCAGCTCACCCCTTCACCAATTCTTGAGTGCCTGCTCAGCCTTCAAGGTTCAAATCAAACATTCCCACATTCACAGAGTCTTCTCTAAACCTCCAGAGACTCACTGCTCTGTCTTCTGGTCCCCCCACCCCCTATTGTAGCTCCAATCTCTCTGCAATAGAGAGCGCTGTGCACACCTCCATCCCTCTGTGAAGGATTCCTGAAAGGTAGCATCCTGATTTTGTTTTTCAGATTCCCCCTGGCAACCAGGACAGTAGCTGGCACATAGTAGGCACTCAATAAATGTTGGGATCTAATTGAATTGCAACAAACTAAACTGTATGGATTATGAGAGCCTTCACCAACAGCCAGGCTGAGATACAAAAACCAAGTCATGACCCAGACAGACAGATCCTAACTTGTCCACAATGCAAATACCTTGTTCTTTTCTTACAGGAGTTTCTGAGCTGTTGTCATAATGACCTCCGCCCCCAACCCTGCCACTTTGCCAAACACAGGTAAACACGTTCAACTCCACGAGACAGAACCTTGGTTTAGCTCGGCCCTTGCCACACCCCATGAGACAGAGTCAGGAGGACCAGACACTACTCACCTGGATTTATGGGCACCCACTGGGTGGGGGAGAGGATTTTTCATCCTCAAGAATGAATGTTTAGCTCTGGGGTTGGTCTGGAGCAGGATGCTTTCTCTGTTATTCTTCTTTTCACCTTCTTGGACAGCACCTGGCAGAAGAAAATATCTTGCTCCCTGACCTCTCCCCTCTTCCTTCTTCCGCCTTCACCTCCCACCCAAGCAGGGTCTGGCCAACAGTCAGGCCAAATAGAGGTATGACACAATCTCTGAGCAACCTTGTTCTGGAGACTCACGAAGAGCTTAGGGGTGGAAGGATACTGCCCACGTTAGGAGTCACTGGTCGAATGGGAAATGCAAAGTGTTTCTCCTCAATGAGCTCCCAGTCTCATGGGGTTGGGGTGGGGAGACAAAGTATAGTTCCAGCCCTCTAGTAGCTCCGAGGCTTCTGTGGTCACACCCACACTCAGGACACACTCGGTCCAATGTGGGAGACAGTGCACGTGCACACAAGAATCATCCATAACTGAGCAGACATAGCACCACTCATGATCCCTATCAGTGTGCCAAGCATCTGACATACGTATTACTTACAAGGTCCAGTCTCCAAGCTGTGTTATCATCAAAGTAACTCTGTGTACTCGAATTCCTTAACCCTAACCAAAGGATTTGTTGATCCTAGTAACACTCCTTAAATCTTCTCTCTCACCCGCTCTCCTATCACACACATTGCAGCTGCTCTCAAACTTCCCTCCTCTTTTAGTCCTGCTCCTGATCCTTCCTCTCTCTTTTCTCCCAACTTGGCATCACATTCGCCGATTATTCTGACAACCAGCACCCTCATTCGAGGCTAAGGGAGGCAAAGAAACGGAGCAAGCCAAGCCAGAATTTGCTCCAACAGGCAGGGAGCAGGGAATGACTGGGAAGCAACACTTAGGTGCTAATAATTTCCATTCTGTCACACACATATTATTTCATGTAAGTCTCAAAGCCTCTTGATAGCATTGATACTATTATTCCTACTCCGTAGATGAAAAACAAAAAAGTTTAGCAAGTAACACATGACCGAGGACATGTCATTGGCGATGTCACAGGGACTTGAGCCCACAATTGCTGACTTCTGTGCCTGGGGGGATATAATCACTGAAAAGACAAATTAGCAGGGTACCCGGAGCGAAGGAATTGGGTGACTCAGGGCACGGAGGGAATGCTCTGTGCAAAACATTCTCCAGGGTGTGGTGAATTCTTCTTCAGCACCTCAGGACATTTTTGTGTTTGTGTCTGTGTGTGTCTGGGACACAGGGGAGGTGACCACAGGGAGTTCCTCTCAGCCGTGGTCCACTTCCTACAGCTCGCAGTGTGAGAGGACATTCCATGTGGAGCCACTCACTCTGAAGAGGCTCAGGAAAGACTGTGAAGATTTCCTCCACACGAGGAACATGTGCAGGGACCCCCACTGAGGGCCAGAGTGAGCCAGGGGACTCCTGAGGGCCCCGCTGAGAGTTTTACTTAAGGCATCTTGTCACAGAATGGGAAGGTTCTGTGTTTGAGGCTGCTAGGGCATGAAGTGTTACCCTGTTTTACAAGTGAGAAAACCGAGGCCCAGAGAAGTTTCGCCCCCGTAGAGAAATCAGGGCCAAGCTTCCACCCAGACCTTCTGACTCCCACTATACCCTCCCGCCAGCCAGACTGCCAGGCAAGAGTAGACAACGCTATATCTCACTCCCATGTCCCCCAACCCACCCTGAAATGGTGCCTCCGACAGGGCTTTGACATGTCTCTCTTCTTTCTAGGGACACCAAGTGACTAGGAACCTGGGCTGCTTGGGAGAGCCCCAGGGGGCCTGTCCTATTGGATCTTTCTTTGGAGTCTGACAAGAGAAGGAACTCAGTAAATGGAGGCATGCATGTGATAACACCCGACTGGTGGGAGCCCATCAAGGACCTCTTCCTGCTGTGCCACAAACCAACACCCAGGGCAAGAGGAGGTGGGAATATATATGCTGTAGAGAACCCCTGGGGGGCGGTGAGGAGTGCAGAGGGGTACTTACCGCTTACCTCAATGCCCACCTCCCTTCAACTGGATTAGCTCTGACTTATCTGTTTCATTAGTCTACACTTACTAACAAATTCCTATTTGAAGAAAGGGCCTGGTGTCCTACCTTCCTTCTTACGAATGTCTTTGTTTGCAATCCTTTTCCATTTGGTGTGTTTAAATCAGGATTTCTCTGTCCGTTTAGGAGAAAATTCCTAGCTGGAGGAAGGGAATGGGCCAGGGAAATTTTCTCACCGTCACTGCTCCCGGGTTCCCCCATTATTGATCTCAGAAGTATTGAAAATATGGCTTCCCTTTGAGGCCAGCTCCACTGAACACCTCCCCCTGCAGTATCTGAACCTCCTCTCCCGATTTTATGCCCAGTAGTTCTGCCCAATTCAGATGCTACTCCCAAGAGTTGTTTCTCAGTCCTAGAAGGGATATTTCTGAAGCCCTCGAAGACATAGGCTGTGCCTGTGCCCTCCGATCTTCCCATAGCTCCTCATGCATCCTTGAGTCCCACGTGGTCTTTTTGTTTCATGGCCGCATTGGAGCCTGTGGAGCTGTCTCCCAGTTCTACCAGTTGTAGAAGATTGCACTTAGAACGTTTGTTGGCAATCAACTGCCTTTTCTCTTCTCTTTACCACCTCTGCACAGCTGTTGAACCCCACTGCTTTCTTTAAAGTCTTCTAGTTCCATGATACTCCAACCAAAGACTGAGCATGCTGGGATGGAGTGGGGCTGGAGGAAGCAGCTATCCCATTCTCCTAACACCCCTCTCATGGTCTGAGAGGTTTAGGGTGGATCTGCAAAAGTAGTAAGGCCAGAGCAAGAATGGAAGCTGCTTCAGTTCACAGCTCACATTGGACAGAATGCTTCCCTGGCAGGAAGGCAGGGGGCTGGATTGGATGAGCTCTCAGCCTTGAGGACCAATGGTGGGGCTGCCCCAGAGCCCCTGGGCTGGTCAGCAGAGTCTCTTTTCCCTCTGTCCTTCCAGGAGGCAGCTCCTCCCCTCCTGTGCAAGTCTGTTTCCTGGTCTGTGAAGCGGACCCATGAGGCCTGGCTGTGGCAGAGGAGAGAAAGCATGTTGTCAGCACCTGAGGGCAAATGGGAAAACCAGAGACCAGAAGCCTGAACTCCATGCATCCCCAGCAGCCCCATAAATCCTGATCACATTCCCAGCCAAAGCAGAGAGTGGACCCTGGGGCTTTATGAAGAAGCACCTTGAAGCCCACAGTGGGTGCCCTGCTAGAACCACCGACAGTCCTAGGCACCAGGAGGACAGATGGGGAGGCAGCAGTAGCAGCCCACAAACCCACCCCACCCTGCACCATCCCATACATCAGGAGGGTCCCCCAAGCTATTTGAGGGGCAAAGGGGTAACGGGGAGGTAATGGCAATAAGGCCTCCAAGAGGAAACACTCCTCAAGGTGGTACAGGAGCCCCAGTTTCAAGGCAAAGAAATATCCCTGCCCTCAGACAGCTCCCAAACCAAGGGGGAGACCCAGGCCCTACTTGGGATGGAGGGATGGGGTGGGGAGGCTAGACTTGCTGAGACACCTCAGGGCTCCTCCAGGACTCCCTCCCCCAGGGAAGGGCAGGGCTGAGTGTAAAGAGTGGGAACTCCCTGAGTAAGCAAGGTCACAAATGACTGAACTTTCCAATGAAAGTGACTCAGAGGCAGGAAGAGGAGAATGAGAACCCTGAGGCTGGATGCCCACCCTCACCTGTCCCACTGGGCTCAGCTGCCCCGGGCACTTGAAGAGACCCCTCTGCCCTCTCACACCCTCAGGCTCCACTACTCCTGGGAAAAGAGCCTTTGCCAGGGGAGACAGGCCCCTGGGGCAGGGGGTCGGGGGTTGGAGTGGGGGTGTACAAGGAAGATTCCTGAGGCCAAGAGTCTTGTAAATGATAGTGGGCTAGGAAAGGAGACCTTAATGAACTCCTCCCAGAGCTCTGGCTTCCAGTTGCCCAGAGCTCAACCAGGAGAGCACTCACCACAAGTGCCTGTGTTCCTCTGGCTGTGTGCCTTGGGACATGTGCCATCTGACCCTCCCAGAGTGCTTTGCACTTTCAACCTGGCTAATCTGCCTCTAGCTTGTCCTTCCCGAGAGACTGTGAGTCCAGCCTGACTCTGGCTCCCCAGGGTACTTCATGCAGAGCACACTCCTGGCAGGTATTTAAAAGCGTTGAACGAACAAATGACCTAAAAAGGATAGCATTTCCTAAGGCCAGTCACGTGCGTGCACTTCCACCACCACCACCCTAAAGAGGCTCACTCTCGGAGCTGCCACAGCCTGGAAACTGCTCTCCTGGCTTCCTCATTGGACCATCCCCATCATTCCGCCAAACAAGCTTTCCAAATACAGTGTCATCACAATTCTTCAAACACTGTTGCTTCCCCCTGCTCTTGAGATAAATCCAAAATCTCTAACCTGGCCCACAAGGGCTGGCCCCTGGCTACCTGTCCAGCCTCATTATCATAAGCCCCTCATTCTTTGTGCACCAGCTGTGCTGAGTTTTCTTTGGCTCAAATGGACTGCCATTGTTCCTACCTCAAGACCTTTGCACTTGCAGTTTCCTCCACCTGCCAGCTCTGTCTCTCTCCTTCACCCTCTTTGCCTGCCTAACTCCTATTGTCTTCAGGTCTCCACTTAACTGTCTCTTTCTTGGGGAAGCCCTCCCAGATCCCCCAGGGGCAGCTTCCCCATTACATATTCTCAAGCCAACCTAGATTTTCCCTCCCAGCGTCTTTCAGTCTGTAATTATAATTTGCATGGTTATTTCATCAGTGTCTACCCCTCATAACCATCCCCTTCCTGCCCCAAAGACCATCAGCAGGATGTGGACTAATGCCCAGCCCCAGAAATGCCCTGCATGCAGGGGGTTGAGATTTCGGAAGTACTTGATCTGAGAGGTCAGCCCCACCTTGTGCCAGAGCATGGGGATCACAAACTCTGGGGTATGTACACTCACCCTGGGAGAGGAAAAATAAGGAGTATTTGGAGAGAAAGATAAGGTGGCCAAAGAGCAGGAAATGAGCTGTGGGGAGGGGTTGGCTGAGGGAGGGCAGTTTAGAATGAAGGCTGCAGATCAAAGCGACAGGAAGTGGGCTGATTTTTTTCAGTAACGGAAGAATCTGATCAAAGCCACACTTTCCTGTCTGGGTGGGATAGGCAATTCATTCACTTATTCATATATATTTGTACGTCATCATATGGTCATTCAACAAGTATCAATAGAGCACCTTTCTGTGTGGCAGGCACTATGCTCTGCCTGGGGACACAGTGGTGAGTAAAAGTGGTCCAGCCGCTACTCTCCTGAGTTTACAGGCATCTAGCTTAGTGTCCAGACCAGATTTGAAACGCTGAGCCTGCAATCCATTTAATGAATCACAGCCAGCATTAAAAAACGAAATACAGGGTGGAATGAAATGAGATGGGACAGGGTAGAATGGGAAGGACTGGAATAGAATGGAAAATATCAGTGTGTCCCACATAGCGAGGATCAGCATTGTTTCAGTTATACACAGGCACACCTAATTTTATTGAGCTTCACTGATACTGTGTTTTTTTTATAAATAAAAGGTAATACCCTCCCCCAGCAAAAAGATTATGACTCCCTGAGGGCTCGGGTGATGGTTAGCATATTTTAGCAATTAAGTATTTTTAATTAAGGTAGGTACATCTTTTTTAGACAAAATGCTATTGCACACTTAGTACACTATAGTGTAAACATCACTCTTATAGGCATTAGGAAACCAAAAAATTCGTGTGACTCGCTTTATGGCCATGTTCGCTTTGTTATAGTGGCCTGGAACGGAACCCGCAATATATCCGAGGTACGCCTGGATGTGTTCTGTGACCTGGGTCCCAGCGTAAAATGTATTTGTCACTGTGGGTCACAATCAAAAAAGTTTTTAAACACCAGTCTAAATTTTACTTAAATAATTCCATAAGCTTATAACTGAAGTCTATGATAGGGAGCATGCAGAGATATACAGAATGGTATGAGAGCATAGAACAGCAGTATCTCATCTTGCCTGGGCCAAAACGGGGTGGGGGTGGGGTCAGGAACATCTTCCCTGGGGAGACGATGCTTGAGCAAGGAGGAAAAAGAGGAGAAGGAAGAGGAATGAAAGGTACTATCTAGGAGGAAGGCGCATAGAAAATTTCAAGGAAGCAGAGGAGACCAGGCCTGTCGTTCCGAGAGAAGAAGGAAGGATGGCCTGAGCTGAGGACGGAGAGGTAGGAAGGAGCCTTGTGGGGCTTATTGAAAAGTTTGGTCTTGATCCTAAAAGCAGTGAGAAGCCACTGATGGGTTTATCCACTCATATATTCATCAACAGCTGACTGAGTCATCCTCTGACCTGGCTGTCTGTCCTGTGCTGGAGGCACAGAGGTGAAAGCACCTGCAAGCCACTTTCAGGCCAGCTGAGAGTCGAGACACACAGGAAGTGGTCAATGCAGACTCTCATTCTATTTAAGCAAACTCGTGTCTTGGGTTAGCTTCCCCCAGAAGCAAACCCTGCGACAAGAATGAGTCATTTACCTGAGAGGTGATCCCAGGAAGCACTGGTATGAAAATATACAGAAAAGTGACATAGAGAGGGGATTGACAAGCACCCCTGGGAAACCCAGCTCCATCCTGCTGGGACCTCTGGGAGACCCTGGGAAACTCGCCTTCCTGGGGGAGGGCAGCTGCGGCTTTCATCGTCCAGTTCTCACGTCACTGGCTAAAGCTGCCCCTGGGCACACTTCTGCTGCAGAGAAAGTCCTCTGGCAGAGTTGCAATGTTGCAAGGGGACATGGACAGGGCACTGACCCTTTCTGCCAAAATCATCCTACAACACTTCCAGAGCATTCTGTGACCCCTTAACTCACCTGCATTTGATTTAGGATGATGACCCCCAAATCTCTAACTCCAGTCCTAACTTTTCCCCTCGTTTGCAAATCCTTATATTAACTAACCATCACCTGGATGTCCCCCTTTGGATATCCTATGAGCACCTCAAATCATCAGGTCCTAAACTTAATTCTTATCACTCCCCATCCCCCCCATCAAATCTACATATCCAGTTTACCTTTGGGATGAATGGCACTGCAATGACCCAATCACCCAAGCAGAAACCAGCTCCCATCTCCCCAGCATGCTCAACCAGTCAATCACAGCCAGTCATCCTGTCCCTCCTCCATTTAACTTTGCTGTGCAAAGAACACAGTGTTTGGGGATGGCTGTCCTCTGCCCTTGGAACCTGGTACCCTGAGTCCCTTTACCTTCCTCAGTTTCCTGTAAAACAGAATAAAGGCAGCCACAGAAGATAGCTGTAAGAAGAAATGCAACAAACTATGTTAAGTGCCTGGAGCAGTGCTTTACCATAACTGATGCTATCATTTTGTGGTTCCCTTCCTCTGATACTAGAAGGCACTTGTGAGTGCTGGGTGCCTCTCTAGCTCAGCCTGCAGAGCCTGCAGACCAGAAAATTCTACGCTCACTCACCTCCTCCAGTCCTGGCTTCGCTCCCCATCCCCATATGTGGCTTCCCTCACTGCCAAGCTTGGCTTCTCGCCTGAGTCTGGCTGAGGGCTGGAGTGGCCAGGTGAGCATGGTTAGCCACAGATGTGATCACAAAGACCCCAGACCACAGTGGCCATCTGCATTCACATTGAGGTCTGGAGGCTCCTAATCCAGTGCTCCAGTGACACAGGCCCATGGCCTCACTGCCCTCTCACTGTCCAGCCACCTTCCCTCTGTCCCCAGGTGACCCCACTGCATTCCTGTGGTTTGGGGTTTGCTGGTGTGGTGGCAGCAACTGAAGTCTTGGCACCCTCCCACCAGCGAATGAGGAGGGGGCTCTAGAGGCCAAATTCTTCTTCAAATGAGATTCCCGTGGTTTCCTCAGCTGAGGCATCTGTGGAGCAGAGAACAAACAATGTGGAATTACATTTCTCTGGAAAACAGGCTCCACAAGTGAAGATCTAAGCATCTCTTTGGGCGTGGGGCCGACCTCGCTGGTGCCAGGCTGGGCTCCCACTGCCTTCCAGGCTCGCCGGTTGAGCAATTCCAGGTCCTGAGGCCATACACCCCTTCCTCCACCCCCAGCAGCCTCCCCACCCGTGTGACCTCAGAACTGTCACCAGAGAAAGGCTCCGGCTTTTTCCGGACGTGGCTGGGGCACCCTGCCCAGAGACAGCTGGGAACCCCGAAATGGGAGCAGCCTCCTGGGACGGGTCCACACCAGCTGCATCTGATGCCGCCATCCCCACTGGGCGGGATTTCAGGGTCGCATTGCAAAGACTAGGGAGGTGGTGAGACTGGCTGTCTCCCTGGGTCCCCAGACCCCAGCAGCATATTCAAGACTGACAGACCCAGGGGCAGCCAGATGGCTCCATTGGTTAGAGCACCAGCTCTCAACAAGGTTGCTGATTCAATTCCCGCATGAAATGGTGGGCTGCGCCCCCTGCAACTAAAGATTGAAAACAGCGACTGGACTTGGAGCTGAGCTGCGCCCTCCACAGCTAGACTGAAGGACAATGACTTGGAGCTGATGGGCCCTGGAGAAACACACTGCTCCCCAACATTCCCCAATAAAAATTTTTTAAAATTTTTTTTTAAAAAAAAGGACAAGTGACAGACCCCCAGAGGCACAGAGGGGAGAGCCACCAGCTGACTTCCCCAATCCCCAGCCCAATACCATCTTAGATCCTGTCAAGAAAGGGCCCTGCACATGTGGTGTCTCCATACAACGAACAGTCTTCAGCCATAAAAAGGCATGAAGTACTGATGCATGCTAAACACAAATAAACCTTGAAATCATTATGCCAGTCAACAAAGATCACACATTGTACGATTCCATTTATATCAAATATCCAGAGTAGGGAAGTCCATAGAGACAGAACACAAGATTAGTGGTTGCCAGGGCCTGGGCAAGGAGCTTCCTTTTGGGGTAATGAAATTGTTCTGGAACTAGATAGAGGGGGTGGTTGCACAACATTGTGAAGGTACTAGATGGCACTAATGGTAAGTGTTGTGTTATGTATTTTACCCCATTAAAGGAAACCAGAAAGGCCCTTGCCCTGGGCATCCTGCACTGGCCGCCCCTCGAGAATGAGGAGTGTGAAGGTCTGAGCAGATACACTGGCCAGAGCCGCAGCCCCCCTTCCAGACCACACTTGGCATTCTGAGAGCCACCTTACTCCCTGACTAAACACCATGAGACTCCTCAATTTCGTTTTCTAAAGGCAAACCACAGCCTGGACCCAAGGGGCAGGTAAGGAACAGCTGTTTGTAAGGGAGTCAATGGGATTTGGCTTATCTGGCCTGGCGTGTCCACTCCTTCAGGTGACGGAGCCTGGAATGAGAAGAGGGATCAGGCCACAGACCAGGGACTGGGACCCAGGGGCCAGCCCTCCCTGGGCAGCTAGTGCTGCAGAATTCTAAGTGGTCAGAGAATTATGAATTTGACCTTGGACTTCAAGGTCACTATGAAAAGGTATATATGTCAACATAGATAGATAGAACATATTGATAGAACATTGTCAGTTTTTAAGCTTGACTTATGGCTTTCGACTATTTAGACTTGTGGTATATGAGCCTCTGTATTTGTTTTCAATTGCTGCCTAACAACCACAGACTTAGTGCGTTAAAACAACACCTACTTATTAACCCACAGCTCCATAGGTCAGCAGTCTGGGCATGCTCAGCTGGGTTCTCGGCTTGGGCTCCCACAAGGCTGAAGTCAAGGGGTCAGCCAGGCTGGGCTCTTCTCTGGAGGTTCTGGGGAAGAAGCCACTTGCAGGCTCCTTCAGATTGTTGGCAGAATCCAGTTCCATGTCGTTGTAGGACTGAGGTCCCCATGTCCTTGCTGGCTGTCATCTGAGGGTTGCTCTCAAGTCATGCTTCAAATCTCTAACTTCCTATTCTGCTCCCAAATAGGAGAAAACTCTCTTCTCATAAAGAGCTCATCTGATTAGGTCAGACCCACCTAATTAATCTCCGTATTTTAAGGCCAATTGACTCAGGACTTTATAGCTACAAAATCCCTTCACAGAGTACCTCGATTAGCACTCGATTGAGTAGCCAGAGGAGGGGTGCCTGGGGTGGATCCCTGCCTACCACTGCCCCCATTTGTAATCTTTCCAGGCCTTGCAAATGTTAGGGGGCGCTTGCTCCAGCCAGATGTGTCCAGTCCTCTCTACCTCAGGACTTAACTCATGGGAACTTTGTTTAGCTAGAGCAATCACTCACCACCTCTGTGGTCCAATGCTACCTTTCCTTCTTCTAGGACCTGCTGAAATGCCACCTCCTCTGTGAAGCCTTCCACCTGAGCCCCAGGCAGAATTAATCTCCCACAGAGAGCACTTTGCCCCTTATACACCCTCCTCTATGGCACATCCCAGCTTGTCTTGGGTTACAGCTGAGAGCCCCGAGTCCTCTCCACCCATGAGAGCAGGAGCAACCCAGGGTAAGGGCCACCAGTCATCAGACACTGTGGCAGGCCCACGGAGATATAGAAAAATGAATCAAATGTCACCCTGCCTTGGAGGACCCCGAGTCCAGCAGGACCAATAAACCTAATAGTAATTACCATTTATGAATGCCTAGTGTGCAGCAGTCATTGCACGTACCTTCCAAATACCCAGTGACATACAGACATTGACAGGTGAGAAAACTGAGGCTCAGAGACATTAACCAGCTTTCCTAGTCACATCGCCCAACTCAAATCTGGAAAACAGACATCATGGGTGCTGCCACGATGCCACACCCTTTAATCACGTGGCTCCAGGAATCCTGTATGCAAAGGGCTGCAGGTGCAGTTGGTGACAACAGAGCTAAATGCAAGAAGTGAAAGCAAGAGTGCGCATGCAGACAGGGGTGGGGGACTAGGGAGGTGTGACAGAACAAAATGTCCTCTTACTCACCCGCTAGGCTCAGCAGGAGGCCTTGCTCATCCAGTGAGCTCACCTTGGGCCTAGGGCTATGCAGGATCACACACAGCACCCTCTTTTTTACCCCGAGATGGCCAGGGACCCCTTTCTCCAGGCTGGGCCCTGGGCAGATGGTCCAGCAGCTTGGGTCAAGCTGCTGCTGGTCAGGGGTGGGGCATAGGCACTGACGTCCCTAGGAATGTCCCTACACCTCCCCCGCACCCAGGGAGAATGAAAGGCTCAGGCAGGGCAGGCTTAGGATATCAGTGCTGAGCCCCCAGCCTGTCTGTTTTGGGATACCCGTGGCTGATTTTCTTTTCAGATTTAACTCTGAGGTGTAAATATCAGTAAGTCATGGGCCAAAGCCAAGAACAAATTATTTGGTACAAAGAGGGCATATGACTCACCCCTGGTCAGAGTGATCCAGACTCTGTCTGTCATGATGGAAAGAAGAGAATTTCTCATCAGAAACATGTCCTCACCTATTCTTGGGGCCCACCCAGTGCTGCTCCCCATAGAGCACAGAGTGGAGAAGATGCTGAGTTTCCTGCCCTGGGCCCCAGGAGGACAGGTGTTCCTGGGGTCCCTGGACCCTGTGCAGTGGGGGGGGGGGCTGCACTGACCAGCCTGCATTACCTCCACATGCCCCTGTCGGGGTCAGGGGAGAGCCCCGGATGGCAAGGACCTGAGTTTCAGTCTGTCTCTGTCACCACTTGCCATGGCCCTTAAACAACCCCCATCTCTCTCTGAGCCTCAGCTGATCCATTGGTCCAGTGAGATCTGACCTCCAAAGTAAAGTACACATACCCCAAGGTAACACAGAATGACCCATTGGCATGTGGAAGAAAATTTTAGAATTAAATGTCTATGTACTTACATGTATCTCTGTCTAAAAGTAAGGAAAGAATTCAGCTCCACTGATACTTAGCAGACAGACTGACCCAGGTAACCCCACTGGGTCTGTTTTGGACCAGTCATGTCCCACACATTAGTCCATGTGTGGAGAGAGATGTGATGCTCCATCAGGCAGAGAACCCGAGTGCGGCCCCTTCTCTCTACTGTTTAGTTTTCAGCATATCACGATATTACCATTTATGTATGCCTAGTTCGGTGGAATTCACAGATTGTAATGTCGGATTCAAATTAATCTGCCCTTAAACAGAATAAATGGCCTAAAAAGATTTCTGCAAAGAAACATCAAGAAAATAGTGGTGCTTCTCCCTAATCCTAGGACATGATTTCATCTGACATTCCATAAAGAAAAAACAAGGGGGCTACAGTAGATGTCATTCCAAAAATGATATCTCTTTTCATCAGGGTAAAAGTGAAGTTTAAACAGTTGTAGAGGAAGTAATTTTTTTTGGAAGAAAAATAGTATGATTTAGAAATAAAGTTTGAAAGTGTTCCCATTATTATATGATTTTGTTGTTGGAAACCTTGTGTGTTCCTGAGATCTTTTATATCTCCCCTTAAAAAAAAAAGAAAAAAAAAAAAGAAAACAAAAAGGGATTTTTTTAAAAAAAAACTTGCTTAAAAATCTTCCAAATGAAGAGTTTGAGTGGGTTTAAAATCCATTTGCTAAAAGCATTAAAATGCAAAGTATTCCAATTTCTTTGCAAGAACAACTGATTGACATGAGAAAAGATGGAAATTTGAAAGTCAATTTTGAACACAACCTTTCCATAATTGGTGGATGGTGTTGAAAATTGAAAACTGAATGTCATGATTTAATGAGCCGAGCCCACAATGCACCTCATCCATCTGGATCTAGGTATCTTCATGAGGCCTCCTTTTCAGATGTGACAGCCTTTAAAACTGAATATTGAAATAAACCAAATTTAGTACCAGATCTTCAAGTCACTGTTCTGCAAAGTGTTAAACTAGGATTTTCAAAAATAAAGAAGCATATTTAATGGAGTTTCTCTCATTATAAGAACAAAAAAGAATGTCATACCATTATTAAATGAAATGCCATAAAAATTACTTTAGAACTCCAAATTTATTACATTTTTCACTTTATTTATGTAGTTTTATGATGTACGTAATAGAATATACATAATGTATAATTTGTTCATATATGTATAAGGTATTTTATAATATATATGTATTTTTTGAAAGGCACATACTAATGTACATTTATGTATATAGTTCATGTACATAATTTATAAAGTTCTATGTATGTAATTGATAAATGAATACCGGGCTTGCCATAAAAAATGTATACAAGTGAACACTTTGGTAAACGTTGCTCAAGCAGTAGTTCACCATCATCAGAAGTGTCTGGACGCTGATGGGAACCACATTGAGCACCTCTTGTAATTGCAAAAGTCAAAAGTGACTTGTGTGGGGCCTGCCTGGTGGCTCAGGCGGTTGAAGCTCCATGTTCCATTCCGAAGGCTGCCGGTTCGATTCCCACATGGGCCAGTGGGCTCTCAACCACAAGGTTGCCAGTTCAATTCCTCAAGTCCCGCAAGGGATGGTGGGCTGCGCCCCCTGCAACTAGCAACGGCAACTGGACCTGGAGCTGAGCTGCGCCCTCCACAAGATTGAAAGGACAACAACTTGAAGCTGAATGGCACACTCCACAACTAAGATTGAAAGGACAACAACTTGACTTGGAAAAAAGTCCTGGAAGTACACACTGTTCCCCAATAAAGTCCTGTTCCCCTTCCCCAATAAAATCTTTTTTAAAAAAAGTGACTTGTGTTCATCTTTTGTTATCGGTATATATTGAGTATTACAAATTTAACAGGTTTTTCCTTTCTTAAAATGTGTATGCATTTCTTGGTACCTGTAGATTTGCAGGGTGCCTGCTCCACATTTTTTCCTAATAATAAAGTTTGAGGTCGAACCTGACTGAACACCTAAGGGTCCCTCCAGCGCTGGCATTAGAGACTGCAGTGGGCCCACCTTGTCCTGGGTTACGGCATTCCTAATAAAGTTGCTCCTGGATGGGGCCTCACCTGACATGCAGGTGGAATTTCAGGCATGCACATTTTCTAGCGAAGGCGTCAGAGGGGCAGAAGAGTAAGACTGGAGACATGCTCCACCTCCCCAGGGCAGACCCATCACAAAGCCCAGAGTCCCCTCCCCTGGGATGAGAAGGACCTCTTACCTCCTCCTTACCCCTCCCACTGCAACAGAGAAAGGAAAACAAGACTTTCCTCCTGCTCAGAGGGAATCCACAGGCCCTCAGAGGGTCTTTCCTGGAGATCAGAGCAAACTGGCAATGGAGACTGAGTGCAAATTCAGGCATCCAGACTGCAGGTCTGGCATTTTACCTGCTCTGCTCTCTGCACCATGACGCAGAGTCTGGTTTTTAGTTACCGAAATTCTCACTATCGTCTCTGTTGGGAAGTCCTGCCTGCTATTAATTGCAGTTTTATGTGCTACAAATAAAACCTAGAATGTTTAGGAGGCTAACCACCCAGGTCAGTTCTCTGCCTCATCATAGCAAAGAACATCCCTGCCCAATCTTTTGCTTCTGTTTTAACCCCAAAGAAGAGAGAGTCCAAGGAAAAAAGTAAGGCCTGCCCCTCTGCTTCCCTCTTAGGGGGCTTTTCGCCTGCCTGAAGCAAAATGATCTTTCTCTGGCACAAATATGTTCATGTCGTTCCCTCCCTCTTCTGCTCTGCTTAAAAGCTTCTGTATCTCCAGTGACCACAACAGAAAAGCCAGGCTGCTTAGGCCAACTCACATGTTTTTTCCCTCTATCTCACCCCGGCCCAGCCCACTTGCATCAGTCACCGGCAGGAAACAGAAACCACACTAGCTAATTTAAGCAGAAAGGAATTTCATGCAGGTAATTCCGTACTTACAAAATCATTGGAAGGAGAATAGGCCGTACCGCAGGAATGGCTCCCAGGAAAACAGAGGACCCACCTTGGAACTGCCCCCTCTGGCACCGTCAGGAAGATGAGAATCAAGAGCCACCCAGGGTCTGTTGACGTCAAGAACCATCACCTAACTGATACAGGGGTCAAGAAGTCATTTCAGAACAAACTTCACTCCCACAGCGCTGGACACTTGTTGCTAGAAGGCAGCTGCCCAAGACACACGGGGTCTCCAAACCATGCAGAGCAGCAGCAACAAGCCATGTCCCTAAGTCCATTCGTTTGACAGAACCTGTCGCCTAACCAGAACTGTTGCAAGAAATGCAGTGTTCAGCGTCCAGCCTCTCCAGCTCAGGAAGGCTCACTAGGAGAAGAAAGTGGAGGTGAAGCTAAACATACACTGTCTCTCTGAATTCTCCTCCCAGCACTCCTCCTCCCCCCTCACCCTGAGTTCCAGCCACAGAGACCACTCCGAAGGTCCTGGGAACACCCCAGGCTCTTTCTCACCTCTCTGACCTTCCCCATGTTGATCTCCACCCCCCTCCACTTTGAATGTCCTTCATGAACCTGAGATGCTTTCTCTGGGTCCCTCAGCTCGATGCTGTCCAATAGAAATACAACACAAACCCCCATATGTAATTCTAAATTTTCCAGTAGCCACATGAAGTAGGTTGAATAATGGCCACCCAAAAATATCAAATCCTAGCCCCTGTAACTTTTAAAACTTTACCTGATTTGGAAAAAGGATCTTTGCAGATGTAATTAAGTTGAGGATTTCAAGATGAAACTACCCTGCATTATCCAGGTGAGCCCTAAACGCCATCATAAGTGTCCTTATAAGAGAGAGGCAAGGGGAGATAACACAGGGAGAAGGCAAAGCAAAGAAGAGACAGAGAGCGGAGCAATGCAGCCACACGCCCAGGAATTCCAGGGTGACCCCCAGAAGGTGGAGAAGCAAGGAACGGCTCTTCCCCTACAACCTATTCCGGCTTCTGGCCTCCAGACCATGAGAAAAATAAATTTTGTTGTTCAAAGCCACAAGGTTTGTGGTAATTTGTTACAGCAACCTGAGGAACCTAATAAAACATATTTTAAAAAGTAGGAAAAAGCAGGTGAAATTAATTTTGAGAATATATATTTTATTTAACCCAATATCTATGAAATATGATTTCAACGTGTATTAATATAGAAATTATGAATGAGATAGTTTACATTCTTTTTTTCATACGAAGTTTTTGAAATCAGAATTGCATTTTACATTTGTAGGACTAGCCACATGTGACTAATGGCTGGCGTACTGGGATGGCACAGCTCTAGTATTCTCTAAGCCTCCGGGCTGGCAGCGGCCTGGGGTTTGGGGGCCTTATTTGCCTACGAGTCATTCTCTCCCACACACAGTGTGCTCTTTAGGGCCAGGGATCTTGTTCTATTCATCTCTCTATCCCAGTCCCTGAATTCAGGGATGCTCAATCCAAGTATTTTGAATAAAGTAATGGGGTTCTCTACAAGGAAGAGGCCCTGTTAGAAACTACATCTGTTGTTTGTTTGCTGGTTTGATTGACTGATTGATTGATTGATTGATTTTACCTCTTCTTTAGAGAGAGAAGGGTGGGATACATCAAAATTTGGGCTAGGGAAAAAAAAAAGTCCTCTTGGAATCCTTTGTCTTCAGAGGGGAGGGTAGATGAAGGACAAGGTGCTCCCATTGGCCAGGGAAATGCTGTATTTTGAGGTTGGAAAGAAATGCTGTCAATAGACCTATATCTAGTAAAGAGATTGAATCAATAATTAATAACCTTCCAAAGCAAAAAGCACCAGGCTCAGATGGGTTCACTGGTGAATTCTAACCAACATTTAAGGAAGAAAGTATACCCACTCTATAATCTCCTTCAGTAGGTAGACACAGAGAGAACACTCCCTAACTCGTCTTATGAGGCCAGCATTACCTGAATTACCAAAACCAAAGACACTACAAGAAAACTACACATCAATTGTCCCATAAGCATAGATGCAAAAACCTTCACAAAATATTAGCAAATTGAGTCCATCGATGTATAAAAGTGATACAGCCTGACCAAGCCTTGTATACCTGGGATATAAGACCGGGTTTTATAAAATATAAGACCGGTTCTTAAATAATATATGACCGGTTCTTATATTAATAAGGTCTTATTGTCAGGGAAACATGGCACTCCATCACATCAACAGGCTAAAGAAGAAAACTCACACGATCATATCCATAGATGCAGAAAGAAATACTGCTGTACCCCTTGGGGAGGCTGATCAAATCAGGGGGAGGGAGGGCGAAGGTGGGGAAAGTAGAGGGAGGTGGGGAGAGAGGCAGGGTGGGGAGGGGGTGGGCAGGCAGGGTCTGTGGGGCAGCTGAGGCAGTAACCAGTGTTCCTGAGACCAGCTTAAGGTGAAGGAAGTAGCCAAATGTGAACCAAAAAAGCCAAACCTGCCAAGAAAGACTATAATCCTCAGGCACAGGCTCGTAAGGCTGAGGACCGCCCCTAGCCCTGAAGAACTGCTCCAAAGGCTGTCCTCAGTGCCACCCCCAAGGAAGCAGCCAGGGCTAACCCCAGAACCACCACAATCCTGGCGCAGCACTTCCTGGAACCTGCGCCTTCCACCTGAGAAAATCAGCAGCTGCCCCGACCCCTTCTATGTGCAATGCGCCCCAGCTGGTGGCTGCATCTACCCCAAGGGAGAAGCGCCATTTTTTTCATTCAAAGTCACAACAGCTCACCAAGCCATGAGCCAGCTGGGCTGCGTGGCACCCGGAGCTGCCTTTTAAGGTCACCATCAGGAAGGAACGAGCACCGTTTTACAATCTTGCACAGCTTTCCTTGCTGGCCTCCCATGCTTCATCTTGCCTCTGAGACGCCACAGGGCATCAAAACCTTTAAGGTCAGAAGCCCTTCCACTGAACATGATTGGGGTACAGAGCAGCCCACCCACCCAAGATGAGGCGCTGGTGGACTCACCATGTCTGGCTCCCTCACTTCAGACCAACCTGCCCAAGTGGGGCTCAGCTCTGCCACAAATGTCCCTCCTCCCACTATGGCTAGATGTCCCCTCACAACACTCTGGGACCCCTGGCACAGAACAGGGAGGGAAAAGGAATGCCTGGACTTCTGGACTTCCTCCTATCACTCCTATATGAACTTCCACCCTGATACACAGACCAGACCATGCAGAGGGATAGCCCAGGGGGTAAATGAATGAAGAGAAGCAAGGATACAAATCCCTTCTCAAAGCCCCCCAGACATTCAGAGCTTCCCCTCCTTTTAGAAGCCCCATTCCCAGACTAAGAAGAAAAAGAAGACAAGATCTGTGACTAGTCTTAATTCCAATGGGCCCCTACCCTGTGCTGCCATGGCTGACCCACCCCAGATGACACAAGACGGGGCTGTGCGAAGGGTCTCATGCCCAATGGCATCCTTTCCCAAGGCCAAGGCCATCACTCTCTTCCAGCTCTGCGAATCCACAATCCCTTCCCTGGCTGGCACATGGTGAGACGAATGCCCACAGCCAGCACACCTTAATCCTAACAAGTCCCTGGCCAAGCGGGTTCCCCTGAGCACAAGGTGCATGAGGAGGCAGGGTGAGGGCAAGCAGAGAATTGGGGAGCCCCTCACATACACAGCGGGCCCCAGCCACCACCCACCGCTGCCCTTCCCTTTGCCTGGTCCAGCCCTACCTGAGCCGTCCAGACCCAGAAGGGGTGGGGCCTGCCCACTGTTGGCCACAGGGTAGGGCCCCTAGGGGAGGAGGGAGGGTAAGAGGGCGGGTGCTCTTAAGGCGGGTCTGAAGGTAAACTGTATCTCTCCTTACTCCTCACCTGGCCTCTGAGCTGTTTTGATCCCAGGAGCCAGAAGTGAACACAGCAGCGTGCCCACCCTGTACACCAGGTAGGTGCCTTTATTCTTTAAAGAGGAGAGAGGGACACTTAGCACCTTCCCTTCCCTGACCCCTGACTCATTTAATCCTTTGTCCTTGGCTTCTCCACCTCTCCTGGGGCTCTGGGCTCAGAGTGAAGGTAGAGAGAAATGGGAAAGAGGCTATGGATGAGAGAGCCAGTCTCAGGGCCACAGCTCCCGGAGTTCGGCATTTTGAAGGAGGAAATCTGCGGCCCTCGATGTACAGATGAGAGAACCAAGGTCCAGGGAGGGAAAGAGGCTTGCCTGAGATCACAGAGACTTGGGGAGGAAATAGGCACAGAACCCAGGCTTCCTGCCTCCCAGCCTGCCCCAGAGCCCCTGTGCTGGGCCCCTCAGAGGCTTGGGGGAATCCAGAGGTGGGGGCCGTGGCTGGGGACCTTCACTGGTCCTGTAGGTCCCTGCTGTCCCTGGGTCTGGGTGGAGGGGATGAGACAAACAGAAGCCACTCTTCGAGGATGGGGGTGAGGTGGGTTTGGGCTATTGAAGCAAGGGGCTTTTGGGGAAACTCAGGCTTCACCCTCTCCCACCTACTTCCTCAGCTGACCTGGGCTTGTAGGAGGGAAAAGAGGTTTACGATGGAGAAGAGAATTTGCCAAGATAACAGGGTCCTCCTACCTTCAGAGCCCTTGGGAACAAAGAAAATGAGTCAAACCTCAAGGGAGAGTAGGTGAAAGGGATCCATAAATAGGGCAGAGCTGGCTGGAGTCCTCCTGCCCATTATATAGCCTCAACACACACACACACACACACACTCCTCAGCCCCAGGGGCCCTCCCCCCTCCTTACAGCAGGAAAAAAAGAGCTAGTAAGTACACTGGTTGGGGCAGGGTGTCCAGGAACGAAGAGTGAGCCGAGGCCCTGCCCTGGGAGTCCAGGGTGATTCCGGGAGAGTTAAAAGTGAGAAGAGTTGGAAGAGCTCTCCCAGGCCTGTCCCACTGGGTTCCAGAATCCCAGGAAGCGAAGAGGTAGAAGGCTCCTAAATCTATGAAGCACAGGATGTGGGACTGTGGGGCCACAACCGAGTTCAAGTCCCCATCTCACCACTGGGTTCTTGGGTTATACGACCTTGGGCAAATCCTTTACTTCTCTAGCCCCACGCTCCTCACAGAACCACTGAGAAAATGAAACTAGTAAGTTTTAAGTATCTGTTATTATATCCTCATTATACAGATGGGACACCTGAGGCCCTGAGAGGAAAGGACACTTGCCCAGGGTGGCACCAAAGCAGTTTTCAAATCAGTAAGAGGGATCCTGGGTTCTGGTCCTGGGGGGAGACCCAGACCCCCAGCATGCTTCTTAAAGTCAATAAGTTCAGGCTCCTCTAGACCCAGTCGAAAACCCTGCAGGGTGCACGGAGATTCTGCCCCAGAAAACCCAGACCTCTTGGAGCATGGGAGGGAAAAGCCACAGCTCCGTGTCCTCAGCTGCCCCCAGGAAGGAGCTCGGAGGCCTGTTCCCTTCCACTGCCATTTATAGACACGATTCAAGAGGCTAGGATGCACCGCCCCCCTCTAGGACCTGGCCAAGAAGAAGTCTGGCAGGGGCCTCCAGGAGCTGAGGGGGAAAACAGGGGCCTGGCTTTTCTCACTAACTTACTGTGCAACCTTGTGCAAATCACCTCTCTGGACCTCAGGTGTGAACTCAATGTGGTATAAGGAGGTAAGAGTCCAAAGTCCCACAGCCTGGGTTTGAATCCCAGCTATACCACTTTGCTGGGTGTGCAGCCCATGCAGATTTCTTCATCTATCTAAGTCTCAGTATCTTCATCTGTAAAATGGGCTGGTACTAGGGGTATAGTACTTCCTAGGGTTGTGAGAGCAGAGTTACCATATGTAACATACACAGATCAGCACCTGGCACATGGTGAATGCTCCGTAAATGGGAGATATTATTCTTTATTCTTACGAAGGTGTTATACTCAATATGAACCCTTATTTCTAAGTAGTATTTAGAATTGTCCAACTGCTTTCACGAGCATCCCCTCCTTGGTTCCACATTATTCTCTGGGAGAGTACAGGGCAGGCATTCTTGTTCCTATCTCACAGATGAGGAAACTAAGGCTCAGAGTTATACCTTAAGCAATTGTTTGAGCTGAGAATTGAATGTGAACCTTCAGACTCTAGAGTCCATATTCAATTCATGTGCCCTGGACTGCTCTCAGTGCCTTTTCCAGCACTGGGGAAGGTCTGACTCTAAAGCAGGAGGTGATAGAGGCATCTTGGGAAAAGGGAGAAGCGGAGTGGGGAGTGTTGGGGGGCAAGTGGTGAGACTCAGGACAGGCAGTGATGGTGTGACCAGCATGTCCCAGCTCCTTACAGTTTGCTTGGTAGCCTCAGTCCCAGAACCTCTGACCTCCGACCCAGCCCCACCTGTAAGAAACTACTAACATGTGCCCTTAAGGTGAGACAACAGGAAGAACTTTCCATAGTGAGGGAAATAAGGAAGATGAGACATCTCTTTTCCAAATGAGCCCCAGGGAGTGAATATCATGATGATGTCACTCCCCAGCTCCAAATTGTTCTGTGACTCCCCTCGCCCTCACGGTTGAGACAGCACTACTGAGCCCAGCCTACAGAGCACTGCAGGGTCTGGACAGTCTGCCTCCCCATCCTATCCTTTCCCCCATCAACCCCAGGTGTTCTCTGTTTCCCAGATGCTCAATAATGCCTTCTGGTCTCTCCTGTGGGTCAGGCCTCGGAACATACCTGCCTCCTCGCCCTTACCTGCCTTTCCCAGCCAGCTCCTGCTTTTCCTTCTTATCTCCCTTTACATGCCCCTTCCTCCAGGAAGTTCTCCCTGACCTCCCCACCAGTGCCTACAGAGTCCCCTCTGCTTCCCCTCTGACTTCAGGTAGCCTCGGGTCCAGTCCAGCTCTGACACTTGTTAGCCTCTCGCCCTTGGGCAAGTTACTCACCTCTCTGTCTCCATGCTCACATTGTAAAACGGAATAATAATAGTATCTACCTCATAATGTTGTTATGAGGGTTTTAAAAGACTTTATTTGTAAATACCAGTGCTTATGTGCACAGTAATTATTCAACAAATATTAGGTATTATTTATTTAATAAATAAGGCTGGGACATAGTAAATATTCAATAAACTTCTATGGAAGTTATTTTGTTTAACAATCACTTGCATAATACTTAGTATGTGCCAGGCGCTATTCAAAGCATGTTACAAATATTAACTCATTTTATAGATAAGGAAATTGAAGGTCAGAGAAGTTAATTAATTTGCCCAACGTTATACAGCTAGTAAGTGGTGGAGCCAGGACGCAAACCCAGGCAGGCTGGCTCCAGTATCCATGCTTTTAAGTGAATAAATAAATATGCCTTTGTTTTGGGGGAGAGGAGGCAGGGGCTTCATCTACAAGTTACTCAGTTCCCACCCCTGGCCTCTTTCAGGTCCTGAGAGCTCCTGCTTGGCAAGTGACATCTCTGGGATATAAGTGAGGCTGGTTGGAAGACAGAGGGTCACTGCCCCCACCGGGTCACTGCCTCCACCATGTCACAGGTGATGTCCAGCCCATTAATGGCAGGAGGCCATGCAGTCGGCTTGGCCTCCTGTGAAGAACCCAGGAAGGTCCTTCACCCAACACCCAGCCCCAGCCTGTCGCCCCAGTGTCCTTACTACACCACAGAAGGCTGGGGAGCCCAGGCCCTGATGGCCCCCACACCTCCCACCAGGCTCCAACAGGCCCCACAGGCTGGAGCCAAAGCCAGCTGCCTCCTGCAGTCTCCTGGTGAGCAGGTCTCAGGGGCCCTGGAGACCCTGGACTCCTACATTGACTTCTCCCTGGAGAGTCTCAACCAGATGATCCTGGAACTGGACCCCACCTTCCAGCTGCTCCCCACAGGGCCTGGTGGCCCCTGGGCTGAGCCTACCCAGAGCACGACCTCACGGAGGAAGAAAGAGGAACCTGAAGCCTTAGGTAAGGGCTTGGGGCACAGCGCCAGGAGTGGGGCAGGGGACAGTGTCCTGGTGGGAGGTGCTGTGCAGCCTTAAACAAGTTACTTAACCTCTCTTTGCTCTGCTATATAAAGAGATAAATACAAATTTCCCTCACTCTCCACTTCTATTTGGTTCCCAGTTTGGAAAGTGATGGGTACCTATTTTATGTGATTTTCCAGAGAATTTAAGTAAGCTAATATGCATAACATAAATTGTATACAATGCCACACGTATAAATAAGAGCTCGATAAACGTGGGGTCCCTGAACCTTGCTGTTCTATGAAGTCTCTCTTTAGGGCCTAACCTGGGCCCCTTGAAATTTTTGTAGGATTTCTGTCTGGCCCCCTGTCCCTGTTTAAGGGAGTATCTCTCTGGAGAGGCCCAAGCTGGAAGTAAATGGGTTGGAGAGATGCAGAATTCAGTCTATTGAAGGAGGTAACCCTGTTGTGTTTAAGCAGTGGTATGCTAGTAGGTTCAACAACTGGCTCCCTGGTGGGATGGGCCAAAGCCCTGATCTGAAGGATCTGCCAGTGTCCAAAGTGTAAAGTCTCCCACCATCACCAATTTCAAGAACCAACACCATGTCACTGAACGTGCCACTGGAAAGAGATACACAGTAGCAGGCCATTACATAGCATTCACACTATACCAATGTAATAGACAGAAATCACCTCACGAGTATAGGTAATAAGTATCGTACAAAGATAAAAGTAAAATCATTGGAATGTGATGAATTTTGAGTCTTTATTACTTTTGTATTTAATATAAGTTATTTCATTGTAAGTTTATATAATGTAATTTTTAATAATGGCTGAGTTTAGTTCCAACCTGGACAAAACCCAGGAAATGTAACCAGCAACTCTCACGAGCTGTTCCCAGCCAAGCCCAGTACACCACTGAATCCTAAGGGATCTAGAAATTCCTGCATCTGCCTTCAGTTTCCCAAGCAAAGAGTTTTAAGTATTCTCTGAGGATGAGGATCAAGGAGCCCATTAGACAGACTAGAAGACTGAGGCTTCCAGGGGTTTAAACAATTGGCGTGGGTCAGGGGGCGTGGTGAGGATTAGAGACAGGATCCATGGGAATTTCGACTTATCGAGTACTTATTGTATCCCGACACCATGCTGAGCACTGTATAGTAGAAACTTTCATCCTCCCAATCCCCCACGAGATGACTATGTTATCCATGGTTTACAGAAGAAAAACTAAGGTTAATGGACTTGAGTAAGGAGCCAGTCTAGCCTAATGACTGGAGTTGGGCAAACCTTATGCAAGCTGTTTACTTCACTTCTTTGTGTCTCAGATTCCTCATCTGTAAAATATAAATGAGTTCTTACCTCAAAGGCTGTTGCAGGGATGAAAAGAAATAACACTTGCCGGGTGTTTATCACAAATCCTGGCACAGTGTGAGCCATTATAAGCGGTGGCTGTTTTATTAAACACTGGGGTTGAGTTTAGAACCAGCCCTAGGGTAGATTTAGGCTCTGGAGTAAAAGCGAGCCCAGTACCCAGGTCCTTTGGCGCCTGAGCTCCTGGCCTGCCTTCTGCTCCTTTCACCGAACATGGCCTGCCAGGCCTGTTAAAAGAAATGCCTCCAGCCCTCAAGAGTCTTCCTGTTTCTTCAGGCCAGTCCTGGACGTGCCTCTGCAGGGAAGGTGGCTGGGGCCTAATTACCACTGGCAGGGCTTTAATGTTCATACCCCAAGGCAGGGGTTCCACACTCAAGGCCAGCAGGGGCAAGACCAGTCTCTGGGGAGCGCCCACATGGATGGGTGGGGATGTTGACAATCAGGCCCTTCCTCCAAGGGCCAGACGGGCAGTAGCCTGTTCTCAGATGCCCCGAGCACAGCCTGCCATCATGAGGATGAGTCCACCTGACACATGAGATGGGGGAGGGAGGGAGCAGCAATGGTTGGAGGGTCCTGAAGAAGCAGCCTAGCCCTGCCCTAGCCCTTTTTTTTTGAAATCCTCTCCTCTGACGTTCACTTGGATACTTGCAATGCCTGGGAGCTCACTACCTCCCGATTCAGCCCAGCCAGGTCTGCTCCCTGTTAGAAAGCTCTTCAGTCACTAAGAAGAATGAGCGCCTGTGTGTCATTGTGCTGAGCTGCACTGTGCTCGTACATCTCAGCCTCTCAGAACCCTCCCCTCAGACCATGGCAGCTGGTGACAAGGCGAGCTCTCCCGGCCCATGGTGGTGTAACTAGTGCTGGGCACCGTGGTGAGTTTTCATCCAGCCACGTGTATTCCATGCAGAGGACCCCCTCCCCCTTTGCACTCTCATCCTTCCACCTTCTGGGGTGTTGAAGAGAAGGCATTCTAGAATTGTGGTGTTAGCAGATGTTTACTGTTTCTCTTTCCTAACTTGGCAACATTAAAAATTAAGCATTGGCGATCCTACGTCGGTTCCTCCCCTGAATATATACAGATAGGTTTTTGTGATACGTGATCCCGGCATCTACCCTATGAAGGAAATAGTGGTAACCTCATTTTACAAATGAGAAAATGGAGGCTCAGGGAAGGGAAGCGATGACCGTCACACAACTAATGTGTGGTGGGTCAGACCTCAAAGCCCGGGCTTCTGGCTCCAACGTCCACGTCCTTGCTTTTCTCTCTTCCTTGGAGCTAGTTTCCTACCCTCCAGGGCTGCACAGAATAAATCTGTTGGGAGGAAGCTGGGGACCCTCTTCTGAGGCCCCACCTCCCCAGTGCTCAAAAACTTCTCCCCAGCTTCCTTGCCTCTGCCTCTTGCTTACTTTCCTTCAGACTTTTGGGGAAGGACCGGGGTGGGGGGGAGATGTCCCCGTCCCACCGGGCACATGTCGCTCCTAGAAGCACACACCATATCCCTTTCTTTATCCTCTCCTCCACCCCTCCCCATCTTTGGAACAGGCCCCCACATTTCATTTTCCAGCAGTTTCTGCCAGGCAAGGCTGTTTGCCAACCCCAAGTGAAGGGTGTCTAATAACTCTCTCTCTCTCTCTCTCTCTGTCTCTCTCTCTCTCTCTCTGCCCCCACCCACGTGACCCCCCCCATCACCCAGCCTTGGTGGCTGCATCCACCAAGCACTTCTCAGACTTGCCCCATGGGCCTGTAAACAGTGACTGACTACACCAGGTGATGGTATAGGGGCCTCCCCCTCCCCAGCCACATCCACCTTAAAACAGCAGTGGGAAGTGACTCAAAGCTCCAGGACTCCTCCTACACCCCCACCTCACCACACCCCTGCTTACCAAGCAAAGCCTTTGATAGATGTGTGGGTGACCCACTGAGGAGGGGACCCAGAACTTCACCAGGCCAAGACACCCTCCCCAAAGCAGCCCAGCACCTTCTCACAGGGCAAGGCCTTGGGAAAGTGTCCCAAGGAGCCCCTCTTCCTGGAAAAGACCCCCAACCAGAGCACAGGAACAGGAGTCAGATTCCTCCACTCCCTGGCTGTGAGGCATTGGGTAACTCACTTAGCCTTCCTGTGACTTTTTTCTCATCTGTGCTCTGGAATTAGTAATATTTCCTTCTTCAAGAGTTATCGTGAGGGCTAAATGAGCTAATACAGGTAACATATTTGTAACAGTGCTGGCACACAGCACTCAATAAATACCAGCCTTTATTAAAAATTGTGCAATAAATGTTAGCTCCACTCCCACATTTCTCTGAGCCTCAGTTTCCTCCTCTATAAAAGCAATGCCTACTGGCATTGGGTATAAGGGCTGTTGTAAAGCTTGAAAGGATTACGGTTGTAAATGCTATAAAGTCCTATAAAAATAGAAGTTGTGCTTGCCAACCTTCCAGAAGAATCCACCCCATTCCAAGACCTCTTTTCTTTCAGAACCCACAGTCCATTATGCCAAATATTCTCCTCTTGCCCTCAGCAGTGGGACTCATAGCCATCTGACCAATACTGCCCCCAAAAGCAGGCAGGTAGGAGATGCCCCTGCAAGCCCACCATGGGCCAGACTCCAGGCTCCATTTTTCCATGTATTTCATCCTCACTTCAACCGCGGGAGGTTGGTTTTAGATTCCCACTTTGCAGATGAGGAAACTGAGCTTCAGAGTAGTTAGGAAAATTACCCAATGCCTCTTGGCGGGAAAGTGGCAAAGCCAGGATTCACACCCAGGTTTGTCTGACAACAAAGCCAGGCTTGTTCCTTGCTGGAGCAGTAAGCCCAGGTCAGCCTGCCAGCCTCCCCCCCAATCTGATGCAATCCTCCACCCCCACCCTGGCCCGAGCAGGCTCAGACAGAGGCAGTAACCTTGAGCAGAGCCAGAAGGCCCTACCCAGGAGCGGGCTGGGGCAGGCAAGGACTCCACAATCACAGTAGGCGGGAAGATGGTGTATGTGCCAGAGCCCAAGGGGTTGGGAGGCCAGCAGACAGGAGCTGAGGGTGCAATTTCCCCACTGACTCTGCCCCAGTTTCCATCTTGGGAAGCCAGAGGCAGAACTCAGCCCTCCAGAAGCGAGCAGCTGGGTAACCCAGACCTCCCACCACCTTCGCTGGAACAGCACCAAGGACAGCTCCCTGCCCCCAGGCCGGTAGTGCCCTTCTTCACACTGGGGAGAACCCCAGGGCACCCCAGTCCAGGGGGGAACAAGGTCTGGGGACAAGAGTGCTGGGTGCCCCCACTGGGGAACGGAAAGAGCATTGGAGTGAGTCAGCAGCCTGGGTGGTATGTGATATCTAATCTCTGTGCACCAGATACCTGAGCTCGGGGCCAGGCGAGGCCCACAGCTCAGTAATTCGGCAAGCCCTGCCTCAGGGAGCTTCCACTCTAAAGCAGAGTTCTCAAACTCTAAAGTGAACCCAGATCACCTGCAGAACTAAACAAACAACCTGAGGCCTGCACCCACCCCTGAGCTTCTGATCTAACTGACATGGGGTAGACCCTGGGCGTTAGAACTTTTAAAATCTCATTGGGTGATTCTATTGTGCAACCAAGCTCGAGAACCCCTGCCTTCATTGCAGGCATGTACATAGAAAAGCTTTTACACAGCTGAGTAATAGAGGCAGCAGAAGATGTGACTGGCATATCTGTTAAGCAGCCATTTCAACCTGGGGAGCGCGGGCATACACAAAGGACAGAATCTCCCAGTTTTAAAGGGCTTGCTATGTGTCAGGTGTGATGCTGAACCCCCTGCATTCATCTCATTTCATCCTTACTGTAACACCAAGAGGCTGGGTATAGTCATCCCATTTTATAGGTATGGAAACAGAGGCTCTAGCTGATGAAGTTATTTGGCCAAGCTCTCAGATCGTAAGTGACGAGCCGGATCTGAAACCTATGTTTGTCTGACTCCAAGGCCTATATTCATTCCACTGCATCTCCCCAACCAAAGGAAGTTATCCCAAAGAGGGTGACTTTGGAACTGGGCCCTGAAGGTGGAGCTAGATGCTAATCCGGATTCCGACGAGCATCTCCTCTGAACCTCAGTTTCCTGGTCTATATAAAACGGGGGGACCAGATGATCTTGAGGACGCTTCCAGCATTCCTGTCCTGTGAGTCCAGGCTCCCGGGTTTCACCAATGATCTGCTTCTCTCCCCAAAGATATAAAGTACATCGAGGTGACTTCTACCAGATCAAAGTGTCATGATGGTCCCCAGCGCTGCTCCAGCCCATCTGTCACCCCGCCCTTTGGCTCCCCACGGAGTGGTGGCCTCCTCCTTTCCAGAGATGTCCCCCGAGAGACTAGAAGCAGCAGTGAGAGCCTCATCTTCTCCGGGAACCAGGGCAGGGGGCACCAGCGCCCACATCCCCCATCTGGAGCTCCCTCCTCTCGTCCCCCACCCTCTCCTAGCATCTCCATCCCTTGCATGGGGAGCAAGGCCTCGAGCCCCCATGGCTTGGGTTCCCCACTAGTGCCTTCTCCAGGCGTGGAGAAGGGGCTGGGGGGCCTGGCCCCATTGCGAGGCAGCAGGGTCTCCGTGCTGTCAGCCAGCCCAGCGTCTGATGTCAGCTACGTGTTCGGAAGGTAGGTCTCTCCCACTCTAGCTTCTAATGTTGTCTCCACAACACACACACACACACACACACACCCTAAAATCTTAAAGGGGCACCCTGCTGTGTCTGAGCAAAATCTGAACATGCACCAAAAATAAAAGAGTGGATGTTCTCATGTATGCCATTTGGACCTCAAGCTTTCCTCAAATGTTTAGAATATGATTCAATATACAAAAATCTTGACTTTTACCTACCTCTTGGAAAAGGAACTATTATATTAATGAGGCCCACCTGTATCCTTTCCAGCCCTCATACAACCCATTTCCAGGAAGGAGTTTCTAAAAAAAAAATAAATAAATAAGGCTGAAATAGAATTGGGGGGCGGGAGCGGGGGCTGGGGTAAACCATTTAGGAAAGAAAAGCCTCCTTCCTCTTTGTTGCTGGCAAAACCCAGCAGAAAGGAGGTGAACCTGTCTGGTATTATTTACAATCACCCAGCCCCGTTCTCTGCATGCTTCAGAATAGAGCAGCACACATGTCCATTCTGCCCAGGAAGACCAAACCACAGGACCTCTGCCCCCTACACCAACTCCAAAGCCACTGTGCCAAGGCAGTCCCTGGCAAGGAAACTGGGATGCCACAGCCATGCCCATTGGCATGGCCTCTGAGCTCAGGGAGAAGTCTGGCTGGATGCAGAGCTGGCCTCCTCCTCCTCCAGCTGGGGAATTCCCTCTGCATCAGAGTGGACGTGGCCCAGCCCAGGTCCAGCCTGTGTGCAGGGCCCTTGGGAGTGATGGGGACTCAGGCAGATCTGCCTTACCAGAAACGCAGAGAATTGGTCCAGACTAAGCCCACATGATTTGCAGAGGGTCAGCCCATTGGCTACTTTAATTGACCAAAGACTCTACAGTGCAGGAACATCTCTGTCCCTTCAGCACCCCTTGGGGATCAGGTGGGTTATAGGAGGTGGAGTATGCAGTATCTTACCTGACCAAAGCCATGGACACCCAGATCACTAAAGTACAGAGCCTGGCTCTGGCCCCTGCATGTCCACTCCAACAGCCTAACGCCCTGTCTACCTTGTGCTCTCTGCTCTGCAGCAGCCAATCCCTCCTCCACTCCAGCATCTCCAGCCAACTGTCATCTTCTAGGTCCTTGGAAAGCCCAGCCAGCTCTTCCTCCAGCCTCCAGAGCCTTGGCCCAATGCCGCTGTGTACGAGAGCCAGTGACATCCAGGTTCCCAGCAACCCCACCCCAAGCATGGGTCAGCCCAGAGCAACCTACTCCCCACCACTGGCCAAGGAGCATGCCAGCAGCTGCCCCCCCTCCATCGCCAACTCCATGGTGGACATACCCATCGTCCTGATCAACGGCTGCCCAGAACCAGCATCTCCCACGTCTCAGCGGACCCCAGCGCACCAGGACTTTGTCCAACCTGGGGCTGCTTCTGTCAGTCACCCCTGTCCAGCCACCAGGAGCCACAGCCAGACCTTGCCACATGCCTCTCCCACCACATCTCTGGAGGGTACGTTGTAAGCCAATGCTTGAAGCATTGTAAGGTTTGGCTAGGGGAAATAGATAAAGCACAAGTGGGTTTCTGCAACAGCCAGTCAACACATTGATTGAGGACCTACTGTGTGCCGGGCCAGAGAGTGGCAACCCAGAGATGTAAACTGTCTAGACAGAGAGACCAAAATGAAGGATCACCATAGAGTAGGACAAACACAGTCGCTGGGGCCACAGAGGAAGGAGTGAACCTTTTAGTCTGGAGAACCAGGAAGGCTCCTCAGAGGAAGTGACCTCTTCCCTGGATCAGGAAAGTAGATTAAAAGGCCATGCCCAGAGCAGGCGAGGAAGGGCATCCCCCACCGAGGGAACAGAGTCCACGGTCACCAAGGTGTGGAGCACATGGCATGTTCAGAAAATAACTGGAATGTTGGGTGCGGGGTGAGGTCATTGAGAGTCATTTGGGGCCAGAGTGTGAAAAGCCTTGAATCCCAAGTTGAAGAGCAGATTTTTACCCTTTAGGCAACAGGAGACCATCAGATTGTCTCAAACAGAAGAGTGATGGGGTCAGAGGTTCAACCTCAATAGATAACTCTGCATGGCGGATGAATTACAGGGCCTGGCCCAGCAGGGAGAGCCGTTTTTATTTGGTTCTGTTTGGGTTTTTATCATGAAACAGTTCAGACAAGCCAAAACGGGGCCTGAACCAGGGCGGGGCAGGGGCGCGGAGGAGAGGACAGAGCCAGGAGACCCTCAGGATATGGAAGTAGCAGGCTCCATGACTAACTCCTGAGAGGGAGAGGGAGAGGGAGAGTCAGTCATAACTGACGGTGGTGGATGATGAGCAGACAGGGGGAGGACAGGGTGATGGAGACAATGCATTCTGATTCAGACAGCTAAAAACCACAAAAAAGCAAACACCCTCCTTCCTGGAGTCTGTGACTGCAGGCGTCCAAAAGAGCAAAACCAACCCGAACCCGATGCAGTAAACACAGAGGCTAATTAAGCTTTTGCCCACCGCCCCTCCCTATGCTCCTCTCCGGAGAACAGAGCTCCACAGGCATCAGGGTGACTCCTGGGAGGTTGGGGTGGGGGGATGAAAGGCTGACTCTGGCCCCCTGCTCGCTCCCACTCACAAAGCCACATCAAGGCAAGCGAGAGAAATGACAGGACACGTATGCCTTTGAATCCTCCCTGACCGTTTTCCTAGGACAAACCATTTGCAGATTTCAGTACAGATTTTCTGGGTTACTCTCAACTGGCCACAGCACACCTTTTCAAGATGCTGAAATTAGCAAGAACTACTGCTCTTTGCTTTAGGGACCTGACAAAGGGGCATGTTGGCATCTCAGAGGGCACATTTCCTTAGCCTGATGATATTCCCATCCTGGTTTGGGGATGCCCGAAGATATCATTAATCATACGCTGGGATCTTTTCAGATTCTGCCTACTAGTCCCACAACAAAATTCATCATAACTTCAGAGGTTATCAGAGCATTTTTTATTATATTATTTTATAATAAAAAATCTCAGAGGATATTTTATTTCACTCAGGCCCCTCTGGGCTTCAGGGGCGAAACTGTTGCCCTAAATCAGAGTCAAGAATCCCCTCTCCTGACCTGTGAGCACATACTCTTCTCCCCCGATCTGTTGTTTTCCTTTCCTTGGACTTTTCTTTCATTTTTCTTTTCGAAACTGAATATACCCTTAAGGAACTCGTAGGATTAAGGGAATGACAGGATGAAATCAAACAAATGATGCTTCTCAGAATCCCTTCTTTATCTCTTATTTCAGGCCCCACCAGGGGGATTTGAGAAACTGTTTCTCATTAAACTGAGATTTTTTAAATCTATTTGTTTCTGATTCATTACCAGGGATAAAAGGGGACACTCCTAAGTCCTAGATATGCCAAGCCCTGGAATTCTTCTGTTGCATTTTGTTTCTTTAGGCCGTTGTAGATACAATGGGGCTGGGGTAGGAGATAGTAAGTTGAATGGGACTCCTGAGCAGGGGGGTGGGGAGAGTCTCTCAGCTCCCCTCTGTCCAGCCTATAGGGACTCCCTTCTCTGTCTGTCTCCAGGTCCCACCAGAGACATGCAACCCACCATGAAGTTTGTGATGGACACCTCTAAATACTGGTTCAAGCCAAGCATCACCCGAGAGCAAGGTAAAAGGAAGCACTGTACATCAGGGAACAAGTGACCCAGGAATCAGGTCTGGGTCCTGCAGTCGAGGCCCTGGGTCATGGCAGAGGAGGGAATGGCAAATGGAAGGCCCAGGGAAGGGGGGTGTCCTGCCAACCTCATGACCCAAGGAAATAAGGGCTACAGCCGGAATGGTGGAGATTAGACAATAGAAAGAACTTCCTAGGAACAAAAGGTGATTCTGTAACATCTGCTCTATGAAGACCCTATGCGGATAGGGGAACAGAGGGTGTCCAGGTGGGGTGGTAACTCTCTCTGACCTAAGGATTGTTCCAGCAATCGAGCTGCTGAGGAAGGAAAAGCCAGGGGCTTTCGTTGTAAGGGACAGCACTTCATACCAAGGCTCCTTCGGCCTCGCCTTGAAGGTGCAGGAGGTGCCCGCACCTGCCCGGAACCCGTCAGGTACGCACCTGTCTCTGTCCTCAGTCAAGGCCTCTCCGAGGCAACGAGGTGTGGTGGGTTCTAGTCCCTGTTCTGCCAACAGCTGGAGGGATGACCTTCGGCCAGGCCCATAACGACTCCTGGGAGGAGGGTCCATACCAGCGCTCTCCCAGCTGTCCTCTCGCACCAAGACTCTGTGAAATGCTCCTTTCACAGTAGGCCTGAGCTGCAGCCACCTGCCCGAGTCCCAAAATTTCCTGGGAGGAAGGTCCCAGCCCCTCTCCAGGATGCTCTCTTCTGGGTGCCCACCTCTCTCCAGACCAGATTTATTTTGAAGGAACCTAATGTAAAAACATGTGTGTGCTAGCTTATCACGTGTGTGACAGCTCGTCACATGCTTTCCTGTGGTCTCACACATGCAATGCACATCTGTGGGGCATCCACCCTGCCCCAGGTACTGTGGAAGGACCTGGGGCACCTCACTAGGGAGAGAGATAAAGACAGGTCATTATAGTCTGAGGTACCTGAGTCACAGCTCCCCACTAAACCCCAGGATGGTAGCTCTCATGCAACAAATGGAGGCGGCAACCCAAGCGCCAAGAGTTAGCCGATGACCCCCCAGAGCAAGTAAGTCACAGAGAGAGGATGAAAACCCAACCGCAAGTTCTCTACCCTATGCCTCTCGGTCTAAATAAGAAAGCGACCTCTGGGGCAGGGTTGCTTATCAAGGAAGTCTTGCCAATGAGCCAGAAGAGTGGAGGAAGCTGTGGACTGGTGATGAAGGGCCAGAGAGCATTGTTCCCCATCCCAGGCCAGCCTGGCTCTGGCAGGGACCAGCTAGCAGAGAAAATAGTGCCTTGGAGGGGGTGGGTAGGGAGAGAGAGAAACCAGGAGGAAGAGTTGAGATTGGATATAAACAGTCATTGGAAACCATCTCTGAGAGCTCTTGAGACCAAGAGAAAGGTTTCCTAAAGGGAGAATTACTGGACACAGAAGCCTTTGAGCAAAAGTGTGGGCTCTCCCCACCCCCAGACAGGAGGATGGACAAGCTAATTTCCGGATGGACCCGGAGAAGGCGGCTCAGGTGGCTAATCCTGGGCTCTGGAGCACCTATCCACATGCACTGTCTTCTTTCTTGGTCCAGGCGAGGACAGCAGTGACCTTATACGCCACTTCCTCATTGAGTCTTCCGCCAAAGGGGTGCACCTCAAAGGAGCAGATGAGGAGCCCTACTTTGGTAAGCCGCTCCTGCAGCCTCCGGCCCCTGGGTGGGCCAGGCCCTCCTGGTCTGGGAGGTGGTGTGGGAAGGCCTTCTCACACAGGGCTGCCTGTTTCCTGCAGGGAGCCTCTCGGCCTTCGTGTGCCAGCATTCCATCATGGCCCTGGCCCTGCCCTGCAAACTCAGCATCCCGAAGAAAGGTGGGTCTGGGCCCCAAGAAGGCAACAAACACCCAATCACCGGGTCCATTTGTTCTCACTAGAAAGGCTCCTAGTAGTCAAGTCTCACCTTCTTTGTGGATTATTTTAGTGCCACAATTAAACGTGCATGCTCAAGGGTCTGGCAACATCTCCCCTTCCTAGCTGTGAGAATTTGAGAATGCCAACCAATCCAAGCCTCAGTTTCCTCATCTGTGAACTAGGGACAGCCATCATCATACCTACTTACAGGACTGGTGTGGGGATTAAATGAGATAAGTCAGGCAAGGCTCTGAGCACAGTGTCTGACACAGAGCAGATGTCTGATAAACAGTAGCCTTCTCTGAGAGGGAAAAAGGAGCCCTAAATCAGCCAGTTTGGCAAGGTTTGGTTTCTTTTCTTCCAGGTCCAATGTTTACTGGGCTTGCCCTCATTCATTCATACCTCACTACAACCCTGTGAAGTAGATGTTGCTGCTATATACCCATTTCACAGATAAGAAGAGGGTTCGAGGTGTTAAGTATCTCAGCCAAAGGCACAGAGTCAGATCTCACGCCCAGATCAGGAAGCCCCATCCAGTGCTTCCAGCACAGCCATACCTTGGGTGGGCAGGAGGAGCAGTGAGGGGGTTTCTGGGGCCGGAGGCAGGGCAGGGGGAGCCTCTGGTGGAGTGATGGTGAGAGCCTCCCTACTCTCTGCAGAGAAAGTCCTGGGGTTGGGGGCAGAGATCCAAAGGAAGCCAGGCGCTCAGGGCCCTCTGCAGGAGTCAGGGGCTGGAGACGTGAGGAGGGGAAGGGGGGATCAGAGGCTTGCAAGCTGGGCCCTGGGGAGCCCAAAGTGGCCCTGTTTGCCTGATCTCGGTAATCACACCTGGTTTCTCAGCCCAGGCACTTCCTGAAGGCATGAGCTGAGGTGGGAAATGTTCAAAGGGATTCACGTTAAGGGATTCCTATGAGATGGGTCCATTCACTCCACCCCGCCCCCTCGGGGGCCTGTTCCTTTACTTTGGCGCAGAATTGGGAGGTGGAGACGGGACCTCAGACCCCTCTGCAGATGGCCGGACCTCCTCCCTGAAGAAATCTGCGGGTGAGTGGTACAGGGGAAGCTCCAGGCTTGGCTGTGTCCCTGGAGGACACATCCCAGCCCCGTGCACAAGCCACACACATGCATGCCCACGAGTGTTCCCCATCACGTCTACTTCTTCATCTTTAACACGGTGCCACATTCCTCCCCCTCCCTGTAAAGCGGGAGACAGAGGATGCAGGCAGTGTGCCAAGGGGAAGAAGAGGAGGGGGAGTGGCGAGGCTGACACCCCACCCTGCACACACATGGGTACACGTGGACGTGCTAGGGTCTCCCTGGATCTGAAGTACCTGCTCTAGAGGCAGTGTCTGGGTCTGGGATCCGCTGTGGGGTGTCAGGTCTGAGTGCTGGGCGTGTTTAAGGGACCTGTTTTCCTCTTAACCTCCCGAGGCCAGGCACAGGTCAGCACAGGTCAGCACCGTCCCCATCCCAGAGGACAGCTCGTCCTCTGAGCCCCTGAGCACAACAGCCCCATCTCCATTCTCCTCTTCTTCCCCTTTTCTCAACAATGAAGCAGGGCCCCAAGGGCGGGTGGTGGTGGAGGCAGCACCAGCCATGGGTCTGGACAAAAGGAAGGGTTGCCTGCCTGTCCCTGCATACGAGGCACTGTCCCCTCCTTTGTCCCACCCTGGAGGGCCAGGGACTAGGGCAATGCAAAGCAACAGATGATCCCAAAGTCCTCTGGGGTTTGCCAAAACTGACAGTCACCCACACACTCGCTGCCTGCCTGCCTGGTGACTCAAACAGGAACCCCACTGGATTCCTGAAGAAGGAAGGCTGCCCCATTCCCGGGCTCTGGGCAGAGGAAGGATCAGGGCCTGGAGGACCCCTGCCCGGCCAGTGAGCCCTGGCAAGGCCCCAGCGCAGTGTCTGCTTCCCACAGGCTGCCATGCCCTGTACCTGAGCTCCGTGAGCGTGGAGACCCTGACCGGAGCCCTGGCTGTGCAGAAGGCCATCTCGGCCATGTTGGAGAGGGATGTCCTCCCCACACCCACCGTGGTCCACTTCAAAGTCACGGAACAGGGCATCACCCTGACGGATGTGCAGAGGAAGTAAGGACTTCCCTTGCCCTGGGGCTGCAGGGCTGGGCAGGGGGAGCTGGAGGGGATGGCCGAGACAGCTATGGATCAGTGAGAAAGGCAGAATTCAGTGTCCTGGACCCAAACAGCTCAGCAATGTGCTGAGTGACTCCAGGCAAGGGCTCTGCCCTCTCAAGCTTCACTCCGGTGACCTACCAAAGTCCCCCCTCACTGTGACTGAAGGAGATGGAATCAACCAGTATTCACTGGCCACTGATTAAGTCCGCTCCCAGTGATATAGCAGCACATCTTCTGTCAGCCAGACTCTGGCTGACCACTGGGACACTGTGGAATGAGGCCATCCCTTCCCCGGGCTCAGAGGTCCAGTCTAGCAGGAGCCAGGTTCTAGGCGGGAGGAATAACAGATGACAAAGACGTCATTTCTATCCTCCAATAGTTAAATGACGTGGTGGACGGGGAGGGGCTAGAAAACCCCAGTGTGTAGGACACATGGCAGATACGTTCATGACAGGAGAGAAGTGTTAACATATAACCCAGGGCACCAGTGGGAACGGTCACGGCAGGCTGTTAGGGATCCATCTGGGAGGCTTCTTGGAAGATACTGAGCTGGAGACAATGGAGGCGGGTATGACCCTGGGACGGGCTCTCACCAGCTCCCCCTCTCTCCTGCCTCCTCCCAGGGTATTTTTCCGGCGCCATTACCCCCTCACCACCCTCCGCTTCTGTGGCATGGACCCTGAGCAACGGAAGTAAGTTCAAGGCTGGGCCAAACTAAGAAAGCTGTCCAAGGCCTAGCTGCCCAGTGAGGTTTCCTTCTGGCTCTGGGATTAGGATCACAGACAGAACCTGTGAACCTCAAGGGACCAGGAGCAACAAAAGGAGGGGATGGGCATGGTGGGGGTGGGAACACTCGCCATTCTCCCCTCTGTTCAGCCAGAGTCCAGTAGAATGGAGCAAAGCCTCAGTACTCACTATTGCCCATGTTCCTTTCCCACAGGTGGCAGAAGTACTGCAAGCCCTCCTGGTAAGGCCTTCCTGTCTATTCAGTCAGTCTCCATAAGAAGTCTCCCTGAGGCAGGGCCCCTGACCCAACATGGGGATGGAGTTAGGGAAGGAGGGAGGCCCCATTCTGACCCTACGAGCCCATGGTGTAGATGGGGACAGCACAGGGAGCCTCCAGTCTGATAGGAGAGCCACAGGCTCTAACCTCAAAAAGCCTTAAGCTATAGGGAGGCCAAGACACATCCTTGTATTCCCCCATCTGATGGGGAATACACGGGTCCTGTCCAGGGGGCCCCATTCCAAAGGAGGAAAACACTGATCCTGAACTCAAGGATCTCCCAGGCTGACGGGAGGCACATACCCTCCCTCTCAGCGAGCTCACCTTATAATGAGGAGCTGGAGCCACTTGGCTAGGAAAGGGGCCAGGAGGAACACTGTGGGCTGCGTTACCCCCTTTCCGCCCGGTAACTGCTGCCCCTCACTCAGGCTGCTCTCTCCCACCAGGATCTTTGGGTTTGTGGCCAAGAACCAGACCGAATCACAGGAGAATGTGTGCCACCTGTTCGCGGAGTACGATGCAGCCCAGCCAGCCTCAGAGGTCATCAGCCTGGTGGGTGCTCTGCTGCAGGACACAGAAAGGATGTAGGGGTGCTTCCTGCACACTTTCCCAGCTAGTCCAAGGAGCTTGCTCAGAAACCCCGCCTCCACCCCCTGAAAAGGGGCCTGTGGCCTCACAAATGAGCCAATGTACTAGACTGACGGCGAACAGTACCGAGTTGAAACCCTCGAACCCATATGACCTTCAGCAGTGACTTTCCTCCAGTCCCCCCCCCCCAGCCTCAGTTTCCTCAGCCATAAAAAGAAGCCACTGGACAGGATCAGCTGTCCTCAAACTTTGGTGGGCATCTGACCAAGCTCCATGATTCTGAAGCACACCCACTCCTGAGGACCCCCACATGAAAGAAACTTCTGAGGACCCCTGACGCCATCAGCCTGGACACTACCCACGCAGCAGCCTGAGCTAAAGACCTGTGACCCTGTTTCACGGCAAACAGCGGGTCCTGGGTTGGGACCCAAGGGGCTCTGACCCAAAGCTGGCCTGGCAGCAGACGGTATCCAAGGATTGAGGACCAAAGGAGAGTTGGACTGACTCCCTTTCCCTCCATACCTGTTTCTTTCTCCACTTCCCTGGTGGCTTCTTGGGCAGCTGTTCCCAGAATAAAATTGAATCCCCTGCTCTGGATTCTTCAGGCTAACATGGCCATGCTTGTTGGAGCAGCTTAGCAACGGAGAACTGGCCCCCATGGTCAGAGACAACCCAGCTGTCCTCGTATTCTTGATGTCTAATCCCCTCCATTGCAAATGAGTGTCAGTCCCAGTTTTTCTTTTATTTTTCTGGTAAGCAAGTGTCTTCAGCTGGTGTCACAGCTGCCCTAGTGTTGTTGCTTGTATAACCCACACCTGGGTAGGGGCAGAGAACTCCTTGCTCTGCAGGGCAGACACCAGGGCCGGTTCTCTGCTTCTGCCTCAGCTCCTGCCTTGCTGAGTCCCGGGCCCCTCCATCCCCCCCGTCCCCCCAACTCTCTCTCTGTCTCTCTCTCTCTCTGTCTCTCTCTCTCTCCCTCCCTCTCTCTCTCCCTCCCTCTCTCTCTGTCTGTCTGTCTCTGTCTCTGTCTCTCTCTCTCTGTCTCTCTCTGTCTCTCTGTCTCTGTCTCTGTCTCTCTCTCTCTCTCTGTCTCTCTCTCTGTCTCTCTCTCCCTCCCTCCCTCTCTGTCTGTCTGTCTCTCTCTCTCTCTCTCTCTCTCTCTCTCTCTCTCTCTCTCTCTCTCTCTCTCTCTCTCTCTCTCTCTGTCTCTCTCTCTGTCTCTCTCTCTGTCTCTCTCTCTGTCTCTCTCTCTCTCTCACACCCCCCCCCACGCCTTCTATAGTGGTGTGGTGTTAAGTACCCCTATGGCCACACGAGGGCAGCAGAGAGTCAGGAACGCAAACAGGCGGCCACGCCAGGAGGCTTGTAGGCTTCCAGGGTGTCCTGCCTACCCCCCACCCCCAGAAGCTGGAATAGTTTCTCACAAGCCTGGGGTCCTAAGGAGACGACACCATGAAGGCAGAATGGGAGGCTCAGAGAAGAAGCCCACTTTTGCTCCGTGAGGAACAAGTGCCTGCCCCCTCCCAGCTGCAGGCCAGAGCATCGTTATCTTTGGCCAAAGCTGGGCCTGATGGATTAGGATTTCAACCCAGGAAACCAAACTGAACTGAAGCGGCCCTGGGCTGGCGGGACCGGTTAAGACCAACCTACCCAGCCTGTGGTTGGGCACTGGCCCACCCCTGCAGACTGCAGACTGCTAGAAAGGTTCTCAAGGTCACAGTCCCGGGGCTGGCGGAGGGCCCTCCAAAGACCCATGGGTGCCTGCATTGCTCCCATCACAAACATAAAGTTCCTGTCTCTGTACAACAGTTGGTTCTGAGGCATTCAAGGCTGTCCCCTCAGAAAGAGAGAAGGGGTCCCCTCAGAGAAGGGGACCTGAGTTGGCAGGTGGTGGCTGTGTCTTAGAGAAGGCGACATGTGCCACATACCCTCCCACAACCCTGGCCACAGCCATGCAGTCTCCGCTGGCCTCCACTTCATAAACCATCACTTAAACCATGCTGTCTCTCCCCACCCCCTCCCCATGTCTGACACCTGTTCTTCATGATCTCTTCCCTGCCACTCTGCCAGGAAGACAGAGGGGACGGATTTCCCATGTCCTTTCCTGGAGGCAAAGGAAATCTGTGTGGCACCCCTTGTGGGTTCCAAGGTCTCACTCGGGCTCCCTGAAGGGCAAAGAGAGGCAAGTGAACCTTGAGCAGCCAGCAAGAGTCTGGAAGAGTCCTTGAACCCACATGAGCCTCGAGCTATTAACTCAGCCCCAGAGAACCACACAATGGCCCCATCATTCCACCGGAGGCCTGAGGAGTTCTACTCCGGCCCCCGGCACTGCCAGGCCAAGCCTTGGCAAGCGGTACCAGAGGGGACTGTAGGAGGCATGCGCTTTCCTAAAGAGCCTTAGGAAGGAGAGAGCTGCTGATTCCACTTGGGCTGAGCTGAGGCACCCAGTGGCAGGGGCTGCCCTGGAAGGCCTGTAAATGGACCCAGCCCATAGCCTCGACTAGCCCCTGCCTCCTCTCCCTCTACCAAACTGAAGTTCCAGCCCCTAACCCCTACCCGCTCAGCCTGGCCATAGACAGAATCTGTGGAAGCCAATAATCTCTGCTGCATTTGCAGGCCCCCCCTACCCCCGCCCTTTCCTCCAGGAAGATTTAACAGAGAACTTGACTTGGACTTTTGCTGCCGGGCAGAGCAGCCAGCCCAGCAAGGGTGGGAGGGTTGGAGTCAGAGGGGAGGAAGGACAGCCACCAAGTCAGGAGCCAGGAGGGGCGGGCTCTTCACATCCATACAGGGACGCCCAGGCATTTTCTTTCTAGGAGCTTCCAGGCCTGGCCCTTTTTCTTAAGCCACCCTCCCTAGTATCCTCTCCAATGTTACTTCTCCCAACTTTCCATCTCTCCCCATCCCTTTCTGCATCCGTCTCTCTGCACACATACATACCACCCACCCAATCCTCCCTCACTTCCCCTCTCCCAGTTTCTCTCTCCCTCATCATCTTTCTCTTCCTCATACCTTCTCCACCCACCTATTCCCAAACCTATCCTCTCCTTCTTTACAAAAAAATCTTCCCTCTCACTGTTTTCCCATTTAATTCCCTTGCCCCTTTGTTCCAAGTGGCTGAACTCACAGCGAAGTCCAGCTGCTGCTGGAGTTGATGAGAAGGGTGGGGGGCAGCCTCCTGAACTGCCAACCATTTTTCAGTACTCAGATTCCCATGCCCCCTGAACCCTGCCTCCTCTCAGGCTGCAGAGTGACCTCCCATCTGACTGCCTCCCCCACACATCTCCCACAGAGCACCAAGTTTGTTCACCTCTGCTATTTCATCCTCCCTGGGCCCATAACTCTCATGTCATCCCATAGGCTGAGGGCTTGGAACCAGGGCAGGGCTGGGGCTTCCCAACCCAGAAATCAGCACCTTGATTCCTCCAACAAATGTTTTCTGGTGACATACTGAGCCAGGAAAACACATAAATTCCACAGTGTTATAACAGATGTTTGTAAGTGTCATGCAGAGCTGGCAGGAAGGGCAGAAACAGGGAAGATAGACTTTACCCACTTGGAAGGAATGAGGGCAGTATTACCAAGGAGGTAACATTTGAGTTGGGTCTTCAAGGACAAATAGGAGTTTAGCATGCAAAGAAGGGGAGAAACTAACTTTTATTGGGGGGCTGTGGTTCCTATGTGCTACGTGCAGTATGAGACACGTTATATATGTATAATCCCATTTTACAGATTGGAAAACTGCCTAAGAAGAGAGGCTCTCATCCCAAGACAGGATGGGGCAGGAGTCCACTTGATCTAGGCCTGGGTCCTTGGTTCTCTCTGAGCTTAGAAGGACCATGTGGGAAAGAGCAGGACTAGAGGTTCCTATTCCCCCTTATATTAGTCTGCTCAGGCTGCCATAACAAAATACCAAAGACTGGGTGGCTTACACAACAGACATTTACTTTCTCACAGTTCTGGAGCCTGAAGTTCAAGATCAGGGTGCCCACGTGGTTGGGATGTGGTGAGGGCTCTACTCTTGGCTTGCAGGTGGCCACCTTCTCACTGTTTGTTCACATGGCATTTCCTCAGTGCATGTCCTGGAGAGAGAGCTCTCTTCTTATCAGTCCTGTCAGATTAGGAGCCTACCCTTACAACCTCAGTTAACCTTAATTCCCTCCTAAAAGTCCTGTCTCCAAATACAGTCACACTGGGGGTTAGGGCTTCAACATGTGCATTGTGGGGTAGCAGGGGGCACATTTCAATTTAATCTATAGCACTCCTCCTACTGGCTTGTCTCCCTGCCCCAGCCATGTTCCCCACCCCACAGCCCCCCAGTGCTGGCCAGGCTGGGCCCTCAGCCCCAGCAAAGACCTTCTTCTTCCTGACTCTGGGCCTTTGGAGCCAGCCAGCGGCTTGTATTATAACCCTGTTTTCCGGAAGGCATCTCAGCCTTTACCTCTCTCCAGTGGAATCTTGCCGGGGGGGCAAGTGAAGCTTGGCTTGGAGCAGGCCTGTGGGGAAGGGAGACACACCACGAGGAGAGAACAAGAGAGAGGATAAGGAGGGGGAGGAGAGGGGAGAGTGCCACTCACTTGCTCATTCATTCATTCATTCAGCAAATATGTGCTGAGCTGCCATGGGAAGAGAAGAATGAAGCACACCAGCATTGGCCAGTAGGTGGGGGTCCGATCTGCATGTGCCCAGGAGAGATATTCTCTCCTCCACAGCATTAGATTTGGCACCCGTGAACATTGAGATGGCATCTGTCTTTTCCCTAGTTCACCTCACTGCCACCTACATACACACTGACACACACACACTACTTCCCTCTTCTGCATCAAGAAGTAGAAGCCTAAGTGGTCAGATCAATCTGGATGGCAGGTCCATTAACGAGCTGCATGATTTAGGACACGTCACTTCTCTGGGCATTGAGTCTTAGTTTCCCACCCATGACATTAAGGTAACGGGAAACCTAAAGACACCCTGGACATGAATGCAGTTTGTGGCCGATGGAGCACACGTGTTCATTATGTGAAAGATAGCACTCCTGTCAATCTTTCACTGAGCGCCTGATACATATGCCAAGTACCATGCCGCTGGAATGGCAGCTCCCTGAGGAAAACCACTCGTCTTGTTCACTGCTGAATCCCCAGCACCTAAAACAGTGCCTGGCACACATCGCGCTTGCGGTAAGTATTTATCAGAAGCTTTGCTCTACAGTCTCTCTCTTAATATTGACAACAACAATGACAGGTAAGTGCTACGATTTGTCCTCAATTGATGGATACGGAGCTGTGGATTAAGCAGGTAAGTCACTTTCCCAGGGCCCATCCATAAGCGGTGGGGTGAGATGTGAACCCAGGCAGTCTGGACCCAAACCCATGGCGAGATGATGATGATGATGCCTTTTGGAGCTTATTGAACCAGAGGCCAGTGAGTCCAATCCCCTGCCTCCTCCATGTACAAGGTTCTCTGCCGCTCCTTCTGGTATCTCTGCCAAACCCCCCTTCTTCCATTCCCCACCCCACCCTGGTCCCTAGCCTCAGGCTGCTCAGGATGTTGACAAAAATCACCCCTCCTGCTTTCTGCAGGAGGTGACACGTCTGCAGAAGGTGACACGTCTTCCTCTGTAATCTTCCACCCAGAATCTTCCATCACGACCTCCTTCCTTCCTCTCATTCGATAGCACTTACTTAGCTTCCCTTTTCGGTGTCTGAAGAGTCCCGTTCCAGTTATGTGCCCAAAGACACCCCCCGCTTGGGTCCACTGGGAGGTGTGAAAATAACATTGCCCTGAGTTCTACTCTGCTACTACCATTAGCTTGTTTTTGCCTTCAGACAAGCAAGTCACAGACCCATCTAAGCCTCAGTTTCCTATCTGTGCAATGGGTGAGCTGAGGAAGAACTTGAAGACAGTTTCCAGCCCTGGTCTTCTTGGAAGTGACCTTTCTCAGCCAGCAGGCTAGAGCCATCCCCTCTCTCCCCACCCCATCTTATATCCCCCCCACACACACACACACACCCTCTCCAGCCGAGACACTGTCCTGCTCTCCCCAAAGCTTGCTGTGTGTTCTTTCCTCCCTCCTCCCTCCCGCCCCAGAAATTTGGGATGTGCCTCCTGGCAGATTCTGCTCTCCCTCCACTCTGGGCCTGCCCTCTACTTTGGACTGTGCTGAGCCTCCCTCTCTCTGCCAGTACCCAGAGCCCCCACAGGCCACCAGCGTCCCCCACAAGGCCACCATCTGCAGACAGCACAACTGGAGGCTGATACCTCCCCAGTCTGCGGCCCAGTCTGCAGGCCCATCTCCCCTCATTAGAGCCCCAGGGAAGTCCCCTGCAAGGGTCTGGCCATTTCCATTTTAAAGGCAACCCCCCCCCCTCGTGCGCAGGGCCCCCCCCACCCCCCCTCCCACCCCGCACCAAAAAAAGAGAAAACCTTTAAGGTTCACTTACATATAAACCCCTCTGAGCCTGTTGCCTGGGATTTAGGACTCACCCAACCTTAAATCAAAAATCTTTTGGGGAGAGGGTTTTTATTTTCACCACAGCCCTTCCCTCATTGCATGGGGCTGGGCCTCCCCAGGGCCTTTGGAAACGGGGATGGTCACAGGTCCTGGGAGCACAGTTCAGGCTGGCCTGGCCTAACCCTTCAGACTGTGATCAGGCCAGGGGTCACCGAACAGTCAAACGTCACTTGCAATGAGAAGCCTTCAAGTGAGGCTAAGAAATGAAGTTGGGAAACAGCTCAGCCAAAAGCAATTTGGCTTTCTTTTCTTCTTACGTTTTTTTGCGGGGAAGAAACCTCTATTGTCCGACTAACCTTCCATGATGCTGGAAAATTGAATTTATTTCCTGAGCAGTCTGGTCCAATTTCCCCTGGGTGGAGACGAGGCTGGGCTACTCTCCCTGCTGCTCCAATTTAGAAGCTCTGGCTCTTCTCAGAGACGGTGACTCTGAACCCTGGCCCTGCCAGGCAGCCCCCCACCTTCACCGCCCACCCTCCAGCATGATCCTTCCTCACAAACTCCCCACTCCAACCCCTGCATGTTGAGGAAACTTTTTCAGGAGCTTCAAGTTTCCTTGTCATTCTCACTCTCTCAGCAACCAGCTGTCTTGGCCTGTCCCCCACCCACCCCAGTTCTCTGTGTGTACCCCTCTGAATCTCCCGGGCTCCCCATCTCTGTCTCTAGACTCAAAGGCAAGCCCATAGGGAGAAGTACAGCTGTAAAGCATTTGTGCTGGCCGCCAGGCTGGCGGGGGCGCCATCTGCAGCCGGGTAGCTGCCAGGCCTGAAATGACGGGAACCCTGGGCCTCAGCCCAGCCCCTGCCCTTCCACCCCAACCCCCCGAGCAAGAACCTCCCTGTCCACCAAGTCCAAAGAGTCCAGGAGTGAGGGGAATGACCTTGAGACCAGTCCAGGAGACAAGGGACAGGAATGGTCAGCCTCTACTTGGCGCCTGCAGCTGAGCTTCGCTGCGGGGATGGGCGGTGGTCCCAGGTCGAGGATTGCCCACCCAAGCCTCAGTGAGAGACTTGTTCTCAGCTGGTCGCCAGCCCACCACCACCCTCCATGGTTAATGGAAAAGTTCCCAGGCCAATAGCCTGGAGAGTAGGGAGAAGGGAAAGAAGGACTCTCTCTCCCAGCCCCAATGAAGAGGAACACCCCCAACCTCCACTTCCTCTCGGTCTTGCCCCCTCTCTCCCCTCCTGGGGGAGGACATTGAGTGAGTGGACTGAGGAGACAGACCTCCGGCCACAGCAGACCCATCTGGTTTCAATCAGGAGAGCAGGTTCCCAGGTCTTGGAGGGTACATGGAAGAGGGAGGCCACAGCCTCGCAGCCCTCCAAGAGTGCGGCCCCTGTCCTATTTGGTCTCCTTTCACCTCCCAGAGGGGCCTCACGCTCAGCCACCGGAAGACTAGGTAAGGCAGGGGAATTTTAGGGGTTCATGGGCCTGCCTCTTACTATCCAAGAGTCTAACCACAGACGTCTGTCCATAGACGTCCAAACCACAGAGAAGAGAAACTGAAGGAAGGAAGAAAACTGGAGGGAGGAGAAAGGGCTGCAAACAGAGTCAGAGTGAGTGAAGGCTCTAGAAACCACCAGGTCCCAGCTGAACCTTATCACAAACAGGGAATCAGAGGTCCTGAGAAGGAAGTCTAATAGCAGCACTTGCTGAACTGGGCCCAAGCCCTATTCACACATGCTGCCCACTGGTCTTCACAGGCACCCTATAGATAGGAATTCCCATCCCCACTTGACAGATGGGAAAACTGAGGCTCACAGGAGTGAAAGGTCTTACCTGCCCAACCCTACTCAAGTGGTAAGCGACGAAGTCTGTTTGATTCCAGAGCCTGAGCACCAGGCTGCCCCTCCAGGAAGTCAAGACTGCCTCAGTAGCCCGTGCGCCAGGGCCACCATTTTGCCTTCCCTGCTATCTCCAGACTTGGACCAGGTAGGAACACAGTTCTGGAGAAATCTGCCCTCCCCAGCCAGGGCCTACTCTGGTTCCCCAACCCTCACCTTTCCAGCTCCAACCTCTGTCTCCAGGACCACGGTATGAAGGATACAAACCTAAAAAAACAGCCTCCCTGGTCATGGATTGGTGCCAGGGTTCTAATCCTGGCTCTGGATGACCTTGGCACCTCAACTTGCCCATCAATAAAGTGGACTGGTTGTCTGAAACTGAGTTGAACAGTGATTCTGCAGTTCCCCAACCCTTTATTCCTATCATCCTGAACAAATCTAGAGGTTTCCCCGTGACTTGGGTGGTCTTTAGAAAGAAGGTTCTGACCCCAGTTTCAGAATTTAGAACTGGCAAGGAGGCCAAGAGAATAGGGGACCCAGCCAGCCGTGGAAGCTACTAATCTACATCTCTGCCTGGGGGAACTTCACTGCCGCCTCCACTGAAAACAATTTGTCATGCCCTGAATTAAGTGGTTCCAACAAGGGTTTAATTTCAGTTTAATGGCTCTGTTTTTATGTGTAATTAAATACCATTGCATGGCGAAAATAAGTTGTTTGCACTTTAGAGAGTGTGTAAGGGCTAGGGAAGCCAATCCCACCGGGTTTCTACTCCCAGGCTCCACCAGCCCCTCCTCTAGTCTGGCTGGAATGTCTAGGTCCTGGGGAAGGGGCCGGAGGCCTGGGGAAGACAGGGGGTCCATGAGGGGAGAGGTGGTCCTGGTGATGCCTGCTCTCTCAGTAGAGCATGTTTCTAATTATCTGCAGCACCCTCCCGCTTCTACTCCCTGACCCCAACCCTCCCCAACCCCCTGGGGCCTCAGACATAGAGGGGACAGGTCATTCTGACAGTGAGGATCTAATTAGACCCTTGGCTGGCTGCAGTGGTGTCTGCTCCCCCGTGGGGGGGCCCAAAGGGGCCCCATTGTCTCTCCTCCCCTTACTGTTCCTATTAACTCCTCCTCCCCCTGAATACGCTTCCTCCCCATTGACCCTTCCCCCTGAGTCTTAACAAGCCCCTTTCCACTCAACATCCCAGCTGCCAGCCTTCCTCCCAGCTCCGTCCAACCACATCATCTTGACTTTCTCTTTCTAGGTCAGAGGGGACATTGCCATAGGGGTATGGAATGCAGGGGGAGTTTCTCTGGCTGGGAATGTTTCAGGGTCATTTACCACACAGCCATCTCCCCTCCCCCGGAAGGGGGGCCAAGAGGCGCCCCAAGTCCTGCATGCCTCATAACATTCCTGGAGCAGCTTGGTGGCGGAATCTGGCCCAGAGGGTAGAGGGGTTGGGACAAGCAGCCTTTTCCTGGAAGGAGTTGAAGCGGTAGCGGTGGCTGGTAACTCAGGGCCCTGATGGGAGGCTTGGCCAGCTCTCCAGAGATTCCCCCACCTGATTCTAACACTGGAGTCAGTCCAAGTCTCCATTTTGTCCCCCCTACTCCCACCCTGCCTTCTTGCCAATGGAAAACCCCGCCCCCAACCCTCAGCCGACATCAGGGCTTGATCTCCACTAATGAGCTGGGAAATGGAAACCAAATGCCTGATGTAGAGCAACTCCACTGGGCTAGGGGATCTGGCGGGGTGCCCCCCATTCCTCTGCTCCAAGCCACAGGAGGGGGGATGACATTTTTCAGGGAGGCCGGGTAGAGCACTCCAGGACTGTGGTTTTAAGTTCAGCCAGGTATGATGGCGCCACCAGTACATAAGGGTTTGGGCCGTCCCACTCCTTTCTACCTCTGCCAGATGCCGATGTCCCTGTGGCACTAGACTGACCTTTCCAGGGTATGTGGAGGCTGTGCTAGGAGGGCCGAGGTGCACACAGGCCCACACAGCCTGTCTGTAGCCCGCTTCTCCCCGCTGCGACACGACCCAGGACAGGTCACTTTGCCCCAGAGGGTGCCCACGTTGACTCTGAGCTGCTTGGATTTCCTTTTCTGTTTTTGACACCTGGAGCCTGGCTCCCTGATTGTGGGAGCAAGCGCCAGGGGTGGGGGCAGCGTTTCTGTGGAAAATGGAACTCGCCCTCCCAACGCGCACATCCGTTATTCTCTGATGCTAGACAGCTCCCCACAAATCCTGCAGTGGGGACACCGAATGAGAGGTCACTCATGCACAGCCTGGAGTGAATGCAATCCGAACTCTGAATTTCTCGTTCCCTCTCCTCCCCTCACGCACATTCAGTCAGATTCACACCTCCCATATATACACACCAGACAAGTGCTCTCACCTACACACAGCAGACCAGGTATACGCGGCCCTGTAAAGCCCACACGCTCACTCACGTTTCAGGTACCACTTTGCTACATTCACACACACAATACATATACATGTTTCACAACGGCATGTCCCCGGCCGTAGGTGCAGCTACTTCCCAAGCAGGCCCTGCTGGAAGGCTCATAAAAGGAACGGGATGTCCTACCACCTACCGCAGAGGGCAAGGCTAGAGCATGGGGAAGACAGCCTGGAGACAAAGGGGATTTAAAGAAATACGTTTCCTGTATTTGGCTTAGGGACCTAAACCTGAGTCAGCAGTCTCCCCCCACTTACCTGGGCCTTGGCCCCAGAAGGAGGGACAGGGCTCTGTGAAGAGTGGCCTGAGAGAGCAAGGTTGGCGTCACTTGGTTCTTTATTGCCTGCTGCTGGCAGCAGCCTGTGGTGCCACAGGGAGACCAGGTGGCTGCGGGTACCACCACCAGGTCAGAGCTGGAGAGCTGAGTGAGGGTGGCACAGTGCAGGGGCCAGCACAGCAGGGGCCAGTGGGATGCAGGGCCCTGGGGCTGCCTCTGGAACTGGGGAGGAGCTAGGAACCCAGGAGACTGCCAGACAGGAGGGCGCTCCCCCAGAGTGCAGCTGCTGGGGGGGGGGGCACAGCACCTCCAGGCTGCCCGTGACCTCCCAGAAAGGGGCCTCCACCCAAGAAATCAGTGCCTGGTACAGAGATAGGGGTGGGGGAGGGACACTGGGAAAGGACCAGGAATCCAGTCGTACCACGTGGTCACATATTATGGGGTTGACACCAAAAGCTCACAGCCTGGTGTGCCCAGGACAGCAAGATCAAAAATGACCCCTCAGAGTCAAATCACAGCACAACCCCCAGTCAGGAATCCAGGCAAGCGGAGCTGTGGAATGTGGTCGAAAATTTGCCCCCTTTTCTCAACTTCAGGGCAGTGCCTCCCCTCACTCGATTAATAAATCAAATCCAGATGCATACCCAATCTGCCTGATGCCCTGGGAAAGGCGCCAGCGTCACACACCAGCTCCCAGATATGGTCCTGGCCCCGGCAGGGCTATCCTGGCTCCCTTCAGAAGCCAGTTTTTCCCCACCAGGAGTCGGAACACAGACAGACAGCACAGACTTTTGGGACAGGGAGTCTCCCTAGGAAGAGACCAGGGAGAGGAGAGTGATTGGCTGACCCTTCACCACCGTTTTACCACATAGGACAGGCCTCCCCACCCCTTGGTACATCCCTGTCTCTAATTGTAAATAAAACAACCAAACACAGTTATCTAGGATTTTTCGTTTTGTTCTGTTTTGTTAAAAAAAAAAAAAAAAAAAAAAAGACAAGACAAGACAAGACATCATGGCCAACTGATAGGTCCCTAAGTCTCCTCCCATCCAGTCAAGCCAGAAAATGCCCAGGGGGTAGGGAAGTGTAGGGGAGGGAGGTGTGGGGAAGGAGGTGTAGGGAGGGAGGCAGAGCCACAGGCTGTAAGCCACTGAAGGATGGAGTCATCCTGGTGATGTCATGGCTCTGACCACAGATGGAAGGAAGTCCCTCGGCCCCCAGCACGCCGGTCCTTTTCTCCATCAGGCACATGCAGTCCGCTCACGCATTCTTTCCTCCGACCCTGACCACTCTGAGATGCACCGCACAGCCCCAGCCCTCTGTCCTACAGGCCTTCCTCTGACCCTCTCCCATCCCCCATCGCAGGGTCTCAGGTGTCAGGCAACCAAGTAGATGGCACTACACACCACCCAAAGGCAGGCTTATCTCTGCAGCTCCTTGCCCCTGCAGGGACCTGGGGAGGAAGAGGGGGGAGCTTGGCGGGCCTTAGCTTTGACCACTGAACCATCTGCTTCCCCACACCCTCCCGGTGGCCTCCACTTTCTGACTAGATTGAGGAGAGGGACAGTGGTGACGGTCCATGTTTACGGGAGGCCATTCCTCTAATTATGGGAATGAGACTTCTCCCACAGACTTGTAGGAGGTGGCTCCACATGTTCAAATCAGAGGAAATCAGAATACGAGCCCCTAGTGCTGAAAACTAGAGCTGGCAGGTAGTATGTGGTCAATCAATGTTTTCAGATGGCTGAATGAATGAATGAATCCAGGATCAATCTGGAAATACACTAGGGCTCCCCGTTGCTATTCTCGGACCTCTCGGGCTATCTAAGCCCAAAGAGGACACCCCTAGGCTCCGGCTCACCCCAAGGGCACACCCATGCTCATAAACACACACATACACACACACACACACAAACACCCGAGGGAAACTTCTGGGCCAGAGGCAGAGCTAGGACTCAGACGCAGGCCCCAGGTCAGCTCTGCAGCCTCCAGGGGAAGGGGTAGCAGGGGGCACTGAGCCCCCTGCCGACTGGTAGGGCTCACTCTCGGAAGCTGTCAGCCAACTGGTGGCAGTCCAGCTCCCCCTTCGGCTCCAGGTCCCCCGGAAGCTTCACTCCTGTCTTCCGGTCCACACACCAGCACTTGCCGCGCTGCCCATCCAGGGCTGGGTGGCACTGCCAAGACAAGGGCACGAAAGGTAAGTTCCCAGGCAGCCGGCTCAATCCCACCCCAGCCCCCAAGTCAGACAGTTGCTTGAAGATAGCCCAAGGATAGAGGCTCTTTCATGAGCGCAAGTCCACTGAGCTCACTGGAGTAGAGAGAATTTGACCAAGAAGGAAAGGTCCAGAGGGTTTGAAACGGCAGCGTCTTTTAAAGAAAGATCTATAGCCTACCTGGAGGGGAGGAGACTGGAGCCATAGGATTTAGAGGTGCGGCTGGATCGGAAAGGCTCGGGTTCAGATGTTTTGAGTGTGTTCTGACTGGGTTGGGACTTTAAGGATGGGAATAATGGCAGGAGCCCAGCTGAAGTGAAGGTGGGATCAGGGGAAGAGCTGCATCTGAACTGGAAATTCTGATGAACACATGGGTTGGGTAAAGCTTAGAGCCCGGGTCAGAAATAGAATTGAGGTAAAGATAGAGGTCAAGGTCGGAGCAACTAAAGCAGGTGGGCTACAGTCTGGGTTGGGGTTAGAGTGGGGAAAGAGGGAGGGCAGGGGGCAAAAGTGTATTTCAGAGTTGAGATTAGAGTTGGAGTGAAGGTTGTCTCAAGGGTCAGAATTGGTCTGGGGATAAAGGGTCAAGTGTGAGAACTTTCAGTGGGATAAAACTTGGGGGAAGAAAACCCATAGAATTGTTCAACACAAAGTGTGAACCCTAGTGGAAAGGGTGGACTTTAGTTAATAATAACGTGCCATTATTAGTTCCTTTGTTGTAACAAATATACCACACGAATGCAAGATGTCAATAGGGAAAACTGGGGGTGCGGGAGTAGATAGGAACCCTGTTCCTCCTGCTCAACTTCTCTGTAAACCAAAAACTGCTCTCTAATAAATGAAGTCTATTAATTTTTTTTTTAATTAGGGAAAAAAGCTTTTAAAATTTGGGGGGAAAAGTTTTTTAAAAATTGGGACAAAAATAAAATTTAGGATCAAGGTTGGAGATAGGTTTGGCATTGGTTTTGGGGGGCCCTCCCTGGTCTTCCACCCATCACATGCCACCCATAACCTCCGCGTGCCATTCTGGATGTGCACACTCAGGAGCAGCCTTTCTCCTCCTAGCTGGGCCTCTGCTGGCTGAGTGGCAACCCACTTTCTGGATTTGTCTATAGAGCATGAAGTGTAAGAATGTGTGTGACTACACCCCAAAGAACTGGAGAAGGAGACCCAGGCCAAGGCTCCCCAGGCACCCCAGTGCCCTACCAAGATATGCCACCCTGCCAAGTGGGTCCAACTCTGACTGGCCAGAGATGGGGCTGGAGCAGGCCAACCTTCCTGAACACCCCAGCTTCCTAGAGGCTTGTGGGAGGAACTCATGATTCCAAGGGTGTGAGGGAACTTAGAGGTTCCCTACATTCATGTCTTCTCTCTTGCTCCTATCTCCAGCTGGCAGATCTCACTTCACCTCCATCCTGGCTGTACCCCAGGTGGTTTGGCTGCTCAGCTTGGGGGAAGGGGCAGCCTGAGTTTTCTCCTTAACCCCTCTGGACTTAGCCTCTCCATTCCCAGGGGAGATCTCAGACACTGCACGACAAAGGAGAATGAATCATAAGAAGGGAGTAGGGGGACTGAGAGAATGCTGGGAGGCAGAGGTTGGCCGGAATATTAGGTCTACATCACAGATGGTGAATCAAGAGATGATGGAAATAGCCCTGGATGGGGAGGAAAGACAGTTGGTCTGCCATTAACTCACTCTGTGGCTTTGGGCCTCAGGCTCCTCATTTCCGAAACGAAGTGAGGTGGACAAAATGAGCCGAAGTTCTAAGGCTGGGGGAGGGCCCTCGCGGTTAGGTGTGGGTGGGGGAGCCTCCCCACTCCTGGGATCTCCATGTTGGACAACGCTGTGGAGAGGCCAGCGAAGCCCCCGGAGCTGAGGCCAGGGCCCCACAGGAGGGAGATGGAGACCCACCTGCTTGGGGTGGAAGTTGCCATTGCGGTCGCAGTTGGGGATGGGAATGATGTAGAGGTCCTCGTGGGTGCGGCTCTGTGAGGCGGCCAGCCGCTCCAAGGCCCGGTGCAGCTCACTCTGGCAGGAGCCCTGCGGCTGGAGAAGAGGGGGCATGAGACTGCTCATCAGAAGGGAGACAGGGAGAAGAAGGATACATGCTGGGGGTCAGATCGTGACGGAAGGCCCTGACAGAGGGCCAAGGCCTGCAGGCCAGGCAGGGCTCAGTAAGGTCAAGGGCATGGCGTGGGGACACTGGTGGGGAGAGCAAAGGGACACTGAAGAGAGGATCTTGAGTCAAAGAACTTCTAAAAAGGAGAGGCATGAAGTGAAGGGACCTTCTGGGGGAAAGGGCTGTGGAAACACCTGTGGAGAAGAACTAGCAAGGGGTGATTTCTAAGCAGGAGAGATGGATCAAATCACATAATCAACAACTTATAAGACCCAGGCATGGATCCTTCAGAACCACGCATCAGAAAGGACATTTACTAGAACCAAGGCCCCTGCTATGGACAGCATTAACCCTTTAGATACTGAGGCCTGGGGTGGACAATCCAAGAGAAGGGCCATGAAACACCAGGAGGCTTGGAGCAACCACTATTTACCAACCAGTACAGAAGTATTTCAGTATTTAACAATCACTTCAGCAATCCCAATGTATAGAACTGCTGAGCAGGAATGGAATGTCAAGGAAAGGAATGAGGACTCTCTGGGTCTGGGTGGCACATACTAGGTACATCTTGCACAACGAATGTTTACTGAACGAATCTAGTGGTGATGGTGGTGCTGGTGGTGCTGGTGGTGCTGGTGGTGCTGTGTGTGCCTGGGCCCATGGGCATCTGAGGTCAGAGCTCCTCACCATAGGCCGAGTTTCCTCTCGGGGCACCCCGATGACTTTCATCTTGCCTCCACTGATGCTCCGATCTCGAATTTTGGCGAAGTGCTTCTGCAGGCACCTGCGGTCATGGGCGCTGCAAGGGCTGAAGCTGTTGTTGGGGTGATCACCCTCATCTTTGTCTGCAGTCAGGCCAAAATGGGGAGAGGTAAGCACCGGGAAAGGACAGGGCAGCAGAGCAATCCAGCCTCCCACCTGTTTTCTTCTTCTTGGGGATTCTCCAGTCTAGCACTGGGGAAGAACAGGGGGCGCGGGGGTGGGAAGAAGTGAAAGCAGCACCCGATCTCCTTCCCACTCCCCTGGATCTCCTCAGGCGAATAGGCCTCTTGAAGTCCTTGACTTGTTCCTCACCCCACCCAGTCCGGCCCTCAGATGAGTCACCAGCTACAGCTGCCCAGACAGCAGAAGGATCCCCTGGGCCCTGCAGGGAGGTCTGAGGCAGGCAGGGGGGCCCCCTGCTGGATCTTGTCTCCCTCCAGGCAGCTCCTTTTACCATCCCCCTCTCCGTCTGCTCTGTCTTCCTGTCTCCTTTCCTGCTCTTTTCAGTGTTTGGCTGTGCCAACCAGGGAACCCCAGAGCTGTCAGCTTTGCTGTCCCTCTTCCAAATGGCCAAAATCAAAGTTTACAGGGGTGATGAGAAATCTGGCCCCAAAAGGCTCTCCCCATTGGCTGGATGGAAGAGAAGTGGGAATGGGTGTGTATGCCTGCATGTGAAAGTGTGTGTGTGTGTGTGTGTGTGTGTGTGTGTGTGTGTGCGCGCGAGCGCACACGCACTCGCGTGTATGCATGTACACACATGCACGCTTGTATAAAGTTCTGTGTGGCCCCAAGACCAGCAGAATAATCTCCACATCCCTTCAGTCCCCCACCCTTAGACATCAGACCCCCTCGAAAGTCCATGTCTGTTGCTCAGAGCCAGGGCACCAGGGATCTGGAGATGGGGGTGGTGAGGCTGGACCAACTCTCCCCCCCCCCCCAGATCTCCTGAAGACTCTGTCTGAACTCAAAAAACAACCCAATCCAGAAGTCCCAGAACTGTAACTGCTGCTCCTCCCTCCAGGCAGCCAAAACCGGAATACAAGGCTGAGCTGGAGAAAGAGGTTGCAAGATCTCTCCGCCATCAGAGCCACCTCTGAAATGCTCAGGCTTGGCAGCTCGCTGCCGGCTTGAGTGCAAAGCCCCTGCCAGCATTCCAGATGTTGGCAGCCAGACAGAAGGTTACATCTGGTTTGCGTCAGGATTTTTTTTCCTGAGGAGTTAGCAGGTTCCTCCATGCATGGCAGCGGTCCCAGAGCTGCCTCTGGGTCAAATGGTATTTTTCCGCCTAGCCAAAGTGAGTTGGGGGTTAGTTCTCTTTTTATTCTCCTATTTCTGGGGGTGTAGGGGGAAGCATGTGGATAAAGGAAAACCAGGCAAGGAAAACTTGAGACCCTCAGAAAGTCTTTGTCAACATTCCACACCAAAGGTTATTTATAAAATTGAGTCACCAAGGATGGGAAGAAGGCTTTGTCACGAGTGGAGGGCTGGCTTACAAAGAGGAATCAAAGGAAAGGAATAAATGGAGCAGATAGATATACTCCAACCTTCCGCATACTTAACATCCCAAGGACAGTCCAGAAGGCATGTCATCAGATAACCCAGAGATGACATCAAGTTCCTGAAGGTCAACCAAGGAGAAGGCAGTATAGCCAGACCTCCCAGCTGATGGGGCTGGCAAAAGAAGGGTCAAATATATTTTAGAAGACCAGGATTGTACGAAAGGAACCATAAGATGAACCCCGAGCCCTCGGTCAGGAACCAGAAAAAAGATCTGGGATCCAGGCTCTTCCCTGAAGAGCCTCCCAAGAAGACTTTTGGCTAGAAAGGCCCAAGCTGGCCAGTGACCTCCCTTCCACGTCCACTTTGCACAGAGTCATGAGACTTGTGGGGGTCAAAGGGGTGTAGGCTGGAGCTGGGGAATGGAGAGAACAAGGAAATAGAAGACCTCCAAGAATTAGAGCCAAATCGTGGCTCGACAGAGGCTGAGCTGAGATGTCAGCAAAGGCACCACACGTTACTTGGGAAAGGCTGGACGGGATCACAGCGACTCATTTGCCACAGCCCACAACACCAACTAGAGAGGGGCCGTTCAACCCTGGAAAGGTCTTGCTGTCTTTCCTTTGAGCTTGCTTTCTTTTTGTCACCGTAAAGGAAAGCACCACTTTGCATAGTGCCACCTATTCCTCTTGGTAAATGGGCAGAATGTTCTTAGGTTCCAAGAGTAAGAAAGAGTTTTCCAATGAATGGGGCTGCCTCCAGCAGTAGAGAGCCCCGTGCCCTGGAGGGGTGGAGTGTCTGAGTAGTTGAGGACTCAAGAATCTAGAGAGATCTGAAGTAGAAGTTCAACTGTAATGGGGCTTTCTAATGTTGAACTTCTATGCATTGAAGTTCACAAATGACTAATGCTCCTGGTATCATTAATGGATATTTGGGATGTTTATCCCTTAACTTAGGAGGTACTGGGTCTGCTCACTGAAACCTGGGACTACATGGAGCCTGGAAGCAGAGCTTATGTTCCTGGGTTGGTAGGACCCCCGTCACATAGAGGAGGGTGGCTGGGGAAGCCGAGCAGGCAGCATGCCTGGACTCCCCTTTCTTGGTTTCCCCACCATCAAGCACACTTACGCCTGACTTGTGTGTACGCTTAAAGTAGAACACACCAAAGCAGGGAGCATAGCTCTTTACTTACTCTCCTGGGGACATCAGTACACAGAATATACCCGTATCTGACCACTCAGACACAGACAGGCCGGGACTCAAGAATCACAAACATATACAAACAATCACGTGTCTAGACACATACTCACCCACACGTTCATACCCACATGCACTCGGTACTCTGACCTGGCCCTGGGCAGAGACACAGACCTGAGGCAGAACACACGGGTCATACCCTGGCTTGTTGACTTTCCATTTAATCTGTAACTTTTCCTTGCCCAGACTTGCTTGTCCCATCCCAGGATCCACCCGCAGGCACTGGGTTTGGGAGGGTGAGGGTTGTAGCCTTGGGTCTTTGGAGAATGGTAACCTTCCCACCTGCAAAACTGGCTCAATACTTGTTACTTCCCTGCTCATGCAGGAGTTCCAGGGTCCAGTACTGCTCCCCCAGGCGGTGTTCTTTAGAAAACCTCAATCCTGGTGGGTTCTTCTCTGAGTTGGAAGGAGCCAGAATCAGACCTAGCCCCCTGAAAGTTCTGATCTCCGGGATTCCAAAAGGTGTGTTTGGGAGGTGGGGATTCCAAGGTAGGCCAGGTAGACTCCTGCAGCCTCTGCTTAGAGCTAGGCCAATGACATGCAGCCACAGAGGGAAACTTTTTTGCTCCAGCAACAGAGGAAGGGAAAGCATCCACAGAAAAAAAGAGGTTTCACAGCTTTGGCTCCACTGGCTGCAAAGTTCATGGTGAAAGCTAGAGGATCTTCTCTTTCTCACTGCCTTATTTCATCCCCATGATTTCTCCTTAACTCAAGACACCCAGAGTAAGGCTGTGAGGTGGGTGGGCCGAACCACCTAGACACGTTTCAGGCATGACCTGGAGGGTCACCCACCTGCCCTGAAAGAAAGACCTTCTCCCTCTTCCCCTGGACTCTTGCTGGAGAAGCCAAGACCACCATGCTGGTCTTGAGCTCTGGCTCAACGGGTGTCCCCCTCACTGCTGTGACATGCTGCCGGCCTCAAGAGTCAGAGAGAACGACAGCTGGACCATTCTTCCCATGTTTACAGCAGCAAAAGACACCAAAAGACACCTCTCAACTCCTCTGAGTGTCCCCCTAGTTTTCCTCACTTGTCTTACCAAAGTCCCAACATCAGAGGAGGATTTAAGCTTCAACTTAAATCTACCCAGCTTCCTCTTCACCACCATCCTCATCATCACTCCAATTTATTGAGCTCTTACTCCATGCCAGACACCCCAACCCTGTGAGGCAGGGCCTACGGTCATCCCCTTTTCACAGAGAAGGAGATGAAGTAGACTGGGGGGGGGGGGGGAAGGAGGAGAGACTTATCTCTGCAGCTCCTCTGTCTTTAAATGGAAATACTCCTGATACCCGAGGCAGCAATCATTCTGGCTTTGCCAATGCTAAAGAAAAAATGTTCAGTAGCTATGCTCCTCCTTCCCTTCTCCCCCGAGGCACAGACTTTCTGGGAAGGCCCTGTTCCCAGGACATGACTGGATTCCCAGTACTGAAGTAGGGGGGAGAGGATTTGCTGTGTTGACTAAAAATTAACCCAGCCTGCATGTTCCCTAACCCTGTCCCAGAGGGACCCAGAACACAGTTTAGGAACTCCCCAGTCCAAACGCTGATCCCACTGTCCACTCCCCCAGATTCCATGAGTCTAGGGTCAGTACACTTATGCAGAATTGTGGACCGGTGACGCACATGTCCCACCCCACCCCCACCTCTGGTGGCCTCTGAGGTGTTAATCCACAACATTTTCTGTCTTGGAAAGCTGGGACAGGAAGGTGGGGGTGGTTAGGCTGGAGATGGAAGGGGGAGACCTGCCCCTAATAGGCCCCTAATAGGCAGCTGGACCACAGCAGTTCAAGGTAGGGGGTATGTTCCTCCCCCAGTCACCTGCTGAAGTACAGCCCCAAGAGGAAAAGACAGAAAGAAGAGCCTGACCCCTCTGCCAAACAAGAGGCTTAGATCCCCAAGCCTTGGGACCTAGGAGGGACAGCGGCCTACTGACAGTGGAAGGCGAAAAGAATAGCAGGGATAGGGGCCAAACCCTGCACACCCCGTCTCACCAGAGACCCTAAGGGCTGCTGCACAACTATCGGGGGCGACTTTCACCTGGTGCCCTGTGACCCAGGCTGCGCCAGGGGCACTTCTGTGGGAGTTAAGAGGGCAGGGATACAGCTTGCCAAGTAGGTACCTAGTCTCCCCAGGCTCCTCCAGACTTCCCCTTGCCCTTTCCACATAGCTGCATGCACTGCATGGGCTGCCCGGGAGGAGCATGAGGCAAGCAAGGGGGGGGGGGTGCCTTAGAGACCTGGGCCCTGTAATCCAAAGGGGACCTAAAGTCACCTTTGGAGGCTGGTTTGCATAATATCCTCGGCACAATCAAAAACTGTTCGTGCCATGCCCGCCCAAAGTTCCTAGGAAAACAGACTTTTCTCCACCACAGGATGGGGTGTTTCTACCCAGCCAAGGAAAAATGGGTGCACAAGACCCTCTGAGGGCTCTGCTGCCCCATGTTCAAGTTGGTGAGAGAGGAGCAGGCTACCAGCCATCCTAATCTGGTGCCAGACACCCACTGGCCAATGGAGGAGGGAGATACAAAGGGAATGTGGTCCTTTTATACCCAGGGAGCCCGAAGGCCCAGCCCTCACTCCCAGCCTGGTCTGGTACCAGTACCCCTCCTATCCCACTGGCACTGGCATCTCTGCCCCCAGGATCAGCGACTTAATCCCCCAGAACCCCCCCTTCCCAGATGTGCTGGGTGCCAGGCTGGCATTTCTCCTAGAATGTTTTCTGCTGACCCATCTCTCACTGCCCAGGGGCAGGAAGGGCAGAGAGGCCCAAGGCCCAGACCCCTGGGGTCCACCTCCTTCCTGTTTTCCCTGCATCCTGCTCTCCTCTGGCTAACAAGCTGCAGAGGATTGAGGAAGTGGAGCGGTCTGGGACCCAGAGCAGGAAGCTTGGGGCCAGCGTCCCAGCATCCGGACTGCAACAATGGAAGCTTCAAGCACCAGGAAAAGAGACAGACCCAGATAGAGGCACAGGGAGAGCAAACACAGAGTCAGAGAGAGAACAAGAAATAGAGGCAGACATACAGAAAGGCAGAGAGAGGGGAGGGCGAAGGACAGGGAGGGGGGAGGGGAGAGAGAGAGAGAGAGAGATTCCAAAAGTAACAGAAAGACAAGAACAAAGAAAGAGAAACACAGAAAGAGCAAAAGAAAGAGACTGAAATGAGAGTGAGAGAAGCAGGGCAACAGAAACAGAAAAAGGGAATAAGATAGAGAATGAGAAAGCAACGGATAATGGGCAGAAGGTACAGAGGAAGACAAACTCAGAATGCTGTTAGTGAAACTAGAGGTGGAAAGATGCCGCAGCAAACAAATACGAGAAAGAAGGGAAGAGACTGAGAAAGATTATAAGGAGGAACTGAGAGGCTGTCTGAAAAATGGAAAAAGAGAAAGTGTAAGAATGAATTTCGGGCAAAGGGCCTTCTAAGCCTGTCTCCCTCTCTCTCTTCTCTGCTCCCTATCTCACACCCGTTAGATTTCTGCAGCTCTGATCTGGGAGCCAAGACTTGCTTCTTTCTGCCACCTCCACTGGCACCTGCCAAAAGGAAGGAGCGGGGTGCCTGTGTACCAGGGCAGGAGGAGATGCCCAGGCCTGGCAGAGTGGCCCCTGTCTTCCATATATCTCTCAAACAGCTAGGTGAGCTGGCCTGGGGCTTTGGGGAAGGGCAACTTTTATGCCCCCACCACCCAAACCCCTCCACCCAACCTCAATGCCAAAAGTCCAAGCCCTGGCGTCTCAGGGCTTCCCTGGGGTTTCACCTGTGGCCAGGGTGAGGGGAGGTCCCTGGATCAGGAACAGAAAGCCCCGCCACCAGCACACCACCACCGTCCCCATCCTCCAGTTATCTGGCTCACTTGGAGGCTGTGGGCTGGGCCAGGTCACTTAATTTTCCACACTTGCACCAGCAGCCAAGACGACTCTTCCCAAATAGCCATCCTTGGCAGGTCTGAGATGGAGGGATGGGACAGAATCCTCCTTGACGGTGGCAACAGGCTGCTAGGGACTCGATAGCAGTTTCTTTGGCTGAGCCTGTCCCATGCCAGTGGGGCCCTGCCACGTACCTGCCTTCTCCTCAACTCACAGGGGATTTTCGAGCGCCTTCCAGGCCAGCCCGACTGGGGAAGGGGCTTTTGGAAGGGGTGCACGGCAGGGAAGGCGTGCAAGGACGGGGGCACCTTACCAGAGGGCTGCAGGCTTTCCTGGATCGCCTCGATCTCCGCCAGCTCCATGCACACGCCTTGCCCGTGCATCAGCGTGTGCAGGGGCTTCTCCACCCCCCGGGGCGGGTAGCAGCGCAGGCCCGAGCCGCAGCGGGGGGTATACACCCCGCAGGGCATCCCCTTGCCCAGGGCGCAAGTGGCGCAACAGCCGCAGCCGGGCTCCCGCACCAGCTCCTCGCAACCCACGGGGGGGCGGCAGCGCGCCAGCTTCTCTTCCGAGCAGGGCGGGCAGTGGATGGCTTCGTCGCCCAGGCTCGGCCCGGGCCCGGCGGCCAGCAGCAGCGCGGCCACGAGGCACAGGGGCAGCATGACCGGGCGAGGACGCGGCACCGGCGCGGGGCGCGGGCGGAGAGTGCGGGCGCGCGGGCTGGCAGCAGGGGGCACACAGGGGCAGCACCCGGCGCGCCTGGAGGACCCGACGCGGAGAGCGCGTGGAGACCCGGCGGTTCCGCTGGCGCACAGGGACGAAACCAGGGAAGTTAGCAAGCAGGAGGCAAGGGAGCGAGCCTGGCTGCCGAGGCGCTGCGCCGCATCCTCGGCCGAGCCCGGGAGGCGGGCGGCGGGGGGACAGGGGGCTGAGCGGCTGCCCCGGACCGGCTCCCGCGGACTTTATACCGGCCCCTAGCCACACCCCCAGCGCCTTCCCAGAGGTGGGGGAGCGGGTGGGTTGGGGGAGGGCGAAGGGGAGAGGGAGACGCGGCCGTTAGGGGGAGGGGGCGCTGTCCTGACTCGCCGCGGCCGCTGCAACATCTGAAAGTCCTTTTCTGCCCGAGAAGGAAGCGGCGCAGTTTGGAAGCCCTGCTGGGCGCCGAGAGCGCCTCGGAACCAGAGCCCGGGAGAGGAGACAAGAGAGAGGAGACGCGAACGGGCTGGGCTGTTCTTTGACTGCCTCCCTGGACTTGGGAGGATTCTTTCTGCACCCACCGCGGCAGCCTGCAGTCGCCCTACTGTGAACAACCTCAGAGCCTGGACTCCCGGCCCCAAAGACTCAGTCTCCCCAGCCAGAGTCCTTTCCGCTCCCCTCCAGGGCTTCCGGTCTTGACCACTGGAGACCAAGTCGGGTGAAGTGGGGGAAGGGGTACAGGCACCCAACGAGGGTCTCGGAAGTGTGAAGAGAACCTACTAAGACGTTAGTAGGTTCTCTTCACACTTCCCCTTCCAATCTCCCCCAGCCCCCACTGCCTTCCAGATGGAATCACCGAATTCCCAGCCTCTTCCTCCTTCCTTCCTGGATGTTTGTTTTTGCTGCCCAGACCCCCTCCGAGGGGGATATTGGCGGGGGAGCTTGCCACTCTCAGTGTGCAAATTGTGCATTGCACAACTCCAGGGGGCGCCATTTCTTTTGCAATCATTGTAGATTTGGATAGCCGTTGTCACAGTTTTCCATCAGATGGCAATCAAGCGTTTTGAGGAACGGGTGCCTTTTTCTAATTTACACAGTGTTGCAATTTGGGGTTGACTTGGCCCTCTGTGAGATCCTGTTGGTGCCTGTACCCCCACCCTTGTCTCAATCCCGCTGATTGGGAGGGGCCTGAGGATAACATCTGGAGCAGGGAGCCATTTCCTAGGTTCTCTCTCAGGTCCTCCTAATACCCATCCTCCCCAACAAAAGCTTCTGTTCTTCTGCAACTGGTGTCAGGGTAAGGACACCTGTCCAGGCATAATCGGTGACCCACTGTGCAATTTTTTGAGCTTGGCCTAGAAAACTGCAGGGCAGCCAAGCGGAAGCACAGATCAGAGACCCTCTCTCTGCTTCCTCTCCCAGGGCAGGGGTCTTCCAGTCTCACAGGGATTAGGCCATCATCTCCTCCTTTTGGCAAGTGCAGGCTATCCTGGTGATAGGAGGAAGAGAGGAGCTGGAAGCCCGGACCTGCAGGGACAGAACCAAAAGTTGCAAGCTGAGGGCACCTACTGGCAACCATCAAGACTGCAGAAGGGCCGGAGAGTCATGGCCAGAGACAATATTCTCTCCGTATCTCACAGACGAACCAGGGTCTCTTCTGCCCCATGTACCTAAGAGAAGGGCAAACAGAGCCAGTTTTCTCAAGTCCCTGGGGCAAACCCAGCCTGTCCTTGATTCAGAAAACTGCCCCAAGCCCTCTCTTCCTCCTTCATCATACTGGACCCAGTTCTGCCACCAACGTACTGTGTGACCTTGGACCCCACCCCTTGGTGCTTGAATGTCCCTAACTGTGAAATGGAGGTAGGCCTTCTCCCTCTATCCTACCTCTAAAGCTCTTGTGAGAATAAAATGGGTCCCAGAAGGATGGTTCTGATCCCTATGCCAGATTTGTCTCCTAGACAGCAAACCTGGGAGGGATAAAGGATGTGGAGGGAGGCGTGCAGGAGAGGCTGGACTGAAGCCAAGAGAAGAGCCTCGCAATAACGCACGAGTGTAAGTGAGCGTGGGAAATCTGGAAAGGTTTCCAGGTGAGTCAGATGCTCACACCTGTACCCCAGCACTGCCCCAATCCATTCTCTGGTGTCCCCACTCCCCTCCATCACTGTCTGGGATGAGTCCAAGGAGGAGGACCGTGGACATGAGGAGGCCTTCCAAGCACCTCCGCACCATTCATGCAGCACATATTCACTGAGCACCTATTGTGCGCAGGCTTTGTGCTACACACAGAGGATACAGAGATGGCCAAGACCACTCTCTGCTCTCCAGGCGCTCACTGCCTAGTGAGGGGAGACAGGCATATAAAGTAAGTCTCAGAAGTGTGCCCTGGGGGTGTTTACATGGGGCACAGTGGGGACCCAGAGGCACAAGCAGTCAGTTCTACACCCACAGCACGGAAAGACTTCCTGGAGGAGGTGAACCTTGCGCCAATGTTACACGGTCTCCCATGTTAGTTAGCATCAGGCTGACCTGGATTCCAATCCCGGCTTTGCCACTGGACTCACTGGACTCTCCGAGCTTCACAGTCCTTACCTGGACAATGGGACTTTGTGGTTAGAAAGAGAAAAGGGTGGGAGGGAGAGAGGGAAGAGTAGACTGTGCAAAGCGCGTGTGTTTGTTTCCTCCTAATTCCTCCTAAACACTCTAGTTTCTCCATATGGCTGGAGACCCGCTGATTGCAGCACCAGTCTCCCGCACTGGGCTGGCAGCTCCTGGAGGACTGGGTGTAGTTTAGGACTGGGAGACGCTGTCTACAAAGGGCATGGGATTTGGAGTCAGAGGGCCTGGGTTCACGTTGTATGTGCTGGACATGGTTCTAAGTGCTTCACTCATATGCACTTCACAACACCCTATGATGTAGGTGCTATCATTATTAGCATTATTATTAGTTTCAGGTGTACAAAACAATATAATGATTAGACATTTCACCCCTCACAAAGTGATAACCGCAACAAGTCTACTACCCATCTGACACCGTACATAGCTATTATAATACTACTGACTATAATCCCTATGCTGAACTTTACACCCTGTGACTATATATATTTTTAAGTTGACATTCAATATTATTTTATATTAGTTTCAAGTGTACAGCTCAGCGGTTAGGCATTTATATAATTTATGAAGAGAACCCCTCATAAGTCTAGTACTTATCTGACACCATACTGTTTTTACAACATTATTGATTATATTTCCCATACTGCATTTCACATCCCTGTGACTATTTTGTGACTATCAGTTTGTACTTCCTAATTCTTTCATCTTTCTCATCTCCCCAACCCCATCATCCCCTTTTTAAGACAGGGAAACTGAGGTATGTAAAGCAGAGAGGTATGTAACTTATTCAAGGTCACACAGCAAGTAAATGAAAGAACAGGGATGTGAACCCAGCCTCTGGCTCCAGAGTCTACATGATTTATCCCTCTGTTTTACTGCCTTCCAAAACAGCTGTCATGAGCATTCTAAACAAGTGTCAAGGACAAAAGACTGTGCTACACAGCGCAAGCCGGTGCAGGGAGCAGAGCAGAGATGACATTGGCCCAGGCCTCCCCATAACTTGGGCTGCCCAGCCCCGCCCTGGCCTCCCTGACCACCCACACTGAGTAGGGAGCTCAGCTTCCCTCTCCGTATCAGCTGATGTCCAGGCCCCAGGTACAGCATCCTCCACAGTCATCCCAGGTGTTGGGCTGAGCAATGACCCATCAGTATGGCTGCCTCCTTGCCCAGCAGGGCCCCACACTTGGAGAGACCAGATCAAGAGAGTGAGGATCTTCCTAGAGACCCCACAATGCAGAGAGAGGCTGGTCCAGAAGGACTCAGAGAGCCTGAGTCCTTCCCTTAGGATGTACGGCTCCAGAAGTGAACACCCAGGCAGGGGAAAGGGGTGGCGAGAGGAGGGTCCATCTGCAGCCGGGCTGGCCAGGATCCAGTTTCATATCTCCAGTGCAGCCAGCTCTGCTCCTTGCCAGCTTTGTGGCCACTTCCCTTTCCTCAGCTTCAGTTTAACCATCTGTAAAATGGGGGAGGGGAACTCATTGAATTGTGAAGCCCCTTTCAGCTCAGGCAGCTTAGGAATCTAGAACCTCTGGAGCCCTTTCACATGGTCCTAGACCCAATACTGGCATGGCTCCAGATCCTCCAGAGTGGGCACTGTGTCCAAGCTGACTGGCACTGACGGAATCTCTTTCTCATTGCCCAAAGCCTGCACAGGAGACAAGCCAAGTGAATGATGTTGGTCCTGTGAGAGCTCTCCCACCACCCAGAGAGGTGACAAGGCTCACTCAAGGTAGCTCAGCTAGTAAGCAATGGAGCCAAGACTTAAGGCAAATAGTTACTGCCTGCTGTGGACTTAGCCCCTGTGCCATGGTGCCTGTGCTGCCAGGCATCACCTGCGAGCCCTGGTCTGAGGATTCAAGGAAGGTGGGGCCGGGGGAGAATCTACGTAGGGGACACTTGTGAAAGTAGAGAGAGACACAGAGGTCACTGGGCAGAGAGAGACTGACGTTACAGTGGGAAAATCATTTGCCCTGCCTTCCCTGACACCTGTCAGTCAAAGAGCAAGGTTCCTGCTTGCCAGGTGCCTCTTGATCTGAGATCAGAAGCCCGGAATCAGAGCAGACCCCTCAAAAGGGCTCTAGGATTCGAGACCCCACAGAAGACTCTTCAGTCTCAGGAAAACCCCAGAGAGAGGGTCTGGGATGCAGAGGGCTCCCCAAGACCCACACTCACAGGGGCCCTCATTCCCCAGCTATACACGTCCTCCCTGCGCTCCAGCATTAGGAGTTCACAAGTAGCCGCAGTCGTGCCTTCTGCTTAGTCCCAGACCTCTCTTCTGGCCCCACCCTCCCGTGCCCAGAGCTAGCATCTCTGGGCCCTCACCCCAGCCTTTATGCCTTATCCATTCTCTCCTCCCCACCCCCGCCCACTGCACCCCAGCCTTCCTCTTCTCCTGACCCAGGAGAATATTCTGGCCTGAAGGGGCCTCCCAAGCTTGGTAGTAACCAGACATTCCAGCCCCACTGGGAAGAATGGGGAGGGGTGCCCAGGAAAGGTGAGGTGAGAGGACGGGGAAAGGGAGTAACCATGGCCTCCATTTCCTCATCTACAAAATGGGGATGGTAACCACGCCTTCCAAAGGACTGTTATGAGAAGCTGCAGAGAGGGTGTTAAGAGTGCTTGCGTCTGATTATGCCTCACTTAATACAGACATGTGGGAAAACACAATGGGATACCACTGCATGTCCACCAGCTTGGTGACAATCTAAAATCCTGACAATACCAGGATGTGGAGTATGGGAATTCTCACACAGAAAGCAAATTTGTACAACCACTTCGGAGCAAGCAACAATTCCCCCCGCAAATATACAGCCAATAGAAACGTGTGAGTGTGGGTTTCAAAACACATATATGAGAGTGTTCGCAGCCAAACACTGGGGTCCATATACACATAGAATAGATACATCGATAATTGAATCAATTATTGCTACATCCAGCAACACAGATGAATCACATATTGAACAGAATCACATATGGTTCTATGTATATAAAATTCAAAAACAGGCAAAACTAATCTAATGGTTTTAGAAATTAAGATAGAGGGTACTTTTGGGGAGAAGCATGGGAGTAGTTACTAGAAAGGGTCTTACGGGGAACAGGTAATATTTATTATCCAGTTGCATAGTGTATTCACTATGTGAAAATTCATCAAGCTAAATATTTCTTATTTCTGCACTTTTCTGTATGTATGGTACACTTGAATATTTTTAAGAAAAAGCTTTCTGTTTGTTTTCTGTTTTTTTGTTTTTTTAAGAGTGCTGGCTCTCAAGTCAGCCTGGCTGGACTGGATTCCTGGCAGGAGATTTAGGACAAATTAGCACACCTCTCTGTGCCATCTTTCATTTAAGTGATGATTATATAGGGTGGCTGTAATGATTAAATAAATGAATCTGAGTAAAATGCTTACCGAGGTGCCTGCTTCATATTAAGTGCCCAATGAGTGTTAGTTATTAGCCACGACCAGCCAAGTGAAACGAAGAGCCTGGAGCCAAAGCGCCTGCACTGAACTCTGGATTTGCCATTTACACTCTGTGACTGTGGCCAAGTGACATCCTCCCTCTTATCCTTAAATGCCCTTGGTTGTAAAAGAGGGAGGATGCCAGCCCAGCCTGATAGGACTGTGCAAGGAACTGCAGAGACGACATGTGTAGAGTTCTCAGCACAGTCCTGGCGCGGAGCAAGTCTCAATATGTGTAAGCCATTACGAGTGCTGATCACCACGGAAACCCTATAAACCCATTTTTTAGATGGGGCTCCAGGTAGTAAAAAGACTGGCTTCAGGTCACAAGCAACTAAATATGATTTAAACCCATTTGTGGGATGATACAGAGCCACGGGCACCCCCCCACACACACTGCACCCCAGAGGCGTCACAGCCTTGGAGAGTTTTGCTCAAACCCAGAGAGCTCCTCTTCTTCCTGCCAGGCTGCCCTTGTCAGGGTTCTGCGTGCCCAGAGGCTGCTGTGCCTTCCCTGCCTGCCCAGCTCTTGCACCAACCGGATAGTTCTGGTGCCCTCAGTCAGGGTGCTGGGGGTGCAGCCCAGAGCCAGATGGGGCTCCAGCTGTGGGGAGAGAGGGGCTCAGAGAGAGGCTTTCCATGCCAGGGGCCTCCGGGTGTGCCACCGTGATTGTCCTTGTCCTGAGAGGTAGGGGCTGGTGAGGGCTCGGGGGATTTTAAGGGCACAGAGACAGGGCTGAGTGGGCCCAGAAATCAGGCCCATCCTACCTGGAGCCCCCAATCCATAGCCTCCTGAAGCCTGGACTCCTTCCATCGTCACCCCCTCAGCCCTCAACTTTTCCAGAGGCTTGATGTTTGCTTGGAGCCAGTAATGCTGCAGATCTGTGCCGTCTGGTCCACATCCCCACCCCGTCATGATAATCTAAAGAGCAGCAGAAGCCGGCCCCGAGCCAGGGAACGCCAGACAGCCCGCAATGGAGAGCTCTGCCCTCAGGTTGGGGTGCACAGGCTGGGGGGCAGCGAGCTCTTGCAGTCGGAACCATGGTTTCAAATCCCAGCTCTGGCCCGATTAGCTATATACTGTGGGTTGGGTCTGCACCATGATGGACCTCAGTTTCCTCATCTGAAAAATGGACCTGCCAGTCCCTACTTCACTCTACAGGGCTATTAAGGAGGATCAAATGAGGCCATATAAGGGAAAGGACACATGGTCCAGAAAGCAGGTTACAAATTAGTGGCATCATTATGACTTTTTTAATTATAAGATTCTATGATGCTTTGAGATGGAAGGGTAGAGAGAAGGGCGGAGGGTACTAGCAAGGGAAAGTCCGAGAGAGGAGAGACTGGAAATGGAATAGGACAGAAAGATGGGAAGGCAGCGAAGATGGATAGATGTGATGAAATGAAGAACTTGGAGAGATGAGAGATTTCAAGACAGATATGAAACCAAAGATCCAGATTCCCCCATTCATTCATTCACTCATTCATTCATTCATTCATTCATTCATTCATTCATTCTTTAGAGGAAGGAATGAGACAGCAACTGCCAAGCTATTCCCATTGAGACTCTCTTTAAGGAATATGAGCTCTTCCCTATCTGTCTGATCACACTGATATTCAGCCTCTACTCAGACTCTCCCCACCAGCAAACAAGTAAGCACCTATAGAGTGAGGGAAGGAAGGATCTAGAACCCGAGAGATGAGCTCGCCATGGAAACGGATGGATGTGTGTAGAGGCACACAGCACCCCACTCCATCCTACTAGTCTCTTTCTGGGCCCCACCCTAAAGCTTCCTGCTATTCTGACACCAATTCTGATGTGTGGGTTTTCCAACACCTGCTGGTGTCCTACGGTTTAACTCAATTGTGACATTATTTACCTGGAGTTAGCATCAGATCTCACAGGTTAAGGGCTCAGTCCTACAAAACTGCCCCCAGCCCACTTCAGATACCAATTGCAAGTCAGGTTGTCATCTGGGCTTCTGACTGACCTGCTATAAATCAGAGGTTCCCCTTAGGTTCGACACCCTCCTTAGGTTCGATTAATTTGCTGGAGTGGCTCACAGAACATTTTACTTACTAGATTACAGGTTTATTATAAAAGGATATAACCCAAAAACAGCCAGATGAGGAATGGCATAGGGCAAGGTGTGGGGAAAGGGCGCAGAGCTTCCACGCCCTCTCCCAAAGAGCCACGCTCCCAGCTCCTCCACGTGTTCACCAACCCAGAAGCTCTCTGAACCTGTCCTCCTGGGGTTTTGGGGCATTAGTATGTAGCCTCTATCCCCTACCAGGAGGTGGGGAGGGACGTCAGTGACTAAGAGCAAAAGTTTCAACCCTCTAATCACTTGATTGGTTCCCTTGGCAACCAGCACTCATCCTTAAGTTACCTAAGGGCTTTCCAAAAGTCTCTATTAGCATAACAAAAGATACCTTTATTGCTTTCTCCACTTAGGAAATTCCAAGGGCTTTAGGAGCTCTGTGCCAGGAATGTGGAGGAAGGCTAAATATGTTTCTTATTATAAATCACAATATCATACCTCCCAAGGACCTTGTCTGGGATTTCTGCCAATTTCAGAGCTGGGAAGAAAGTGACAGGTCCAGGTGACCCCATTCCCCACATCAGAAGACATAACTGGCTTTCTCACTCTATCTCCCCAGCCACCTTCCTGTCACATTGCAGTCACCTGCAGTTACATGTCTCTCTGTGCCTCAGTTTCCCCATCTGTACAATGAGGAGGTTGGACCTAGTGATCAAAGACCCAGCCTAGTTCTAACCTTTCTTCCATGGTGATCCAACCCTACTCCCAACCCACCTGCCCTTCTGATGATGTGCCTGCCCTTCTGAGCCCCCTGAATGGCAGGTAAATTTCAGGGACTTTGGGAAGCTCTGGGATGGCAGTGGGAGTGAGGTGAGGGAACAGAAGACTGAGGAGTCGGAGTGAAACTGAAAGCACCCCCCTCCCCGCTTGCATCTCTCCTACAGACCTGCCTGCTCCAACAGGGAGAACTAGAGGAGTACCCCAGGACTGGGCCCCTGGCTTACGGGGAGCCCAGGAGCCCCTGGCCTCTCAGTACACGCTGTAGCCCCAGACCAGCCCCACCTTTGAAAGGAGCAGTCCAACCAGAGGTGAGGTGTGGAGGGTGTATGGTTGGTGGGAGGTGGTGGATGAGCAAATGTGGGGTTGATGAATGGGCGAATGGTGGGGGGATGACATATGATAGCATTCTTTGGGTAGAAGGGTAGTTGAGGGTCTTCTGAACCGGGGATCTGGGGTACAGGTGGTGACAGGAGGAGTCTCAAACTAAGAAACCAGATTCCTCTGAGGCAATTTCTATATTTATACCCAAGTACTCTAATAGGGCCTGGAACCCAACAATCGATTAATGACTCTATAGGTGGCTCAATGAATGCCCCATGCCCAGGACCATTTTAGATTTCCTTATGTGATCTCAGAGCCCCAGGTTCTTTCCCATACACACATTCTACTTCCATCAGGGACCTTGACTTGGCCCCATTGCCTTCTCCTACAAGAAACGGGGTTAGAGTCTCCTCCAGGCCTGCCAAGCCAGCCAGGTCCACACGTGAGAAAAAGGCACCCAGCCTGGTCCCCCACCTCCTCTATCCCAAGCCCACCTGAAATTTCCCTAACACCATTTTTCACTTCTTTCTGGGGACTACTCACTTATCTCTGAGCCTTTTAGCCATTCTGTCTGTCGTCCTATTGCCACAACTAGAAAGTGAGTTACTGTGCCTTTCTTTCCTGCTCTTCTGTTTATTTCTTCATTCTCTCCCTCCTTCCTTATTGACGCCCCCCCCCCATCGTTCCCTACACCCTTTTCTACAACAGGTGCTGCTCACAGGTAAGACACCGTCCCACACATCCTATGTGGTCTCACACTAGCACATATAGATGCTTAGTAACACCTGCTGGTTCACTGAGACCCATCTCCCCTGGTGTCTCTCTCTCCTGGGGGTCTCCCCCCCCTGTGCTGGGGACCTGCGTCATCCTGGGTGCTACTCCCCTTCCAGAGTCAAAAGGGAGAGGCCCCATGGGTGTCCCAGGTTTGTCCTACAGGCTTGAAGGGGCTTCCCGGGGCCCCGGGTCCACCTGGAAATATGATCTATGCTCAGGTGGCTCTCCCTGAGAACAGGCCACGGTGCTCCTCCTTCACCGCTCTCTCCCCTTTCTCTTCTACTTCCTCTTACTCCCTGAAGCAACATCCTCAAATAGTCCTCCCAAATCTCACCTTCCACCATTAAAGATTAATTCCCTTGGCTTTGAGAAGGTAGTGTGTGTAGTAGAACATTAATAGACGGGGAATTGTGAGATCTTGGATATGTCACCTCGCATGTCAGTGAAGCCTGTGAAAATATCTTTTCTCTGGATAAATCATTCTAGATGCCTCCCTTACCCTCTCTTCTCTCATCTGTTGGTTCAAAAGTTAAGTCATCGGCAATCCTCTGCATTTCCCTCATGCCTTCCTCTGCTCCACCTCTCTCAAGGCGCCCTGGTGAGTGGATGCTCTCCTCCCTCCTCCCTGCTTCCTCCAGGACCAGCACCTTCTGCCTCCAGAGAGCCCCAAGTAAGACAAGTAGGAGGGTGTCTACAGAGACGTCCTGTGACTGCCCTGTCTCTGCTTCCAGAGAACAGACTTTACCTGGTTCCCACCTTTCTGCTGATCTCAGGTGAGGCACGTGGCTGTAGGAGCACCTGACGCCACTGCACCCCCACCTCGCCCCATCCTTAGAAGTGATCTGGGAAGGCCAGAATATCTGAGAAAAAAGGTAGGAGAAAGGGAGATTGTGAATGAGATTCCTTGAGCTGCTGATTCTTACCCACTGCCCAGTTAGAAGCAAGATTCATTTGCCGTTGTGGACAACTGTCCTCCCCCTTTCACTAGGGACGCAGTCCTACTCAGGAAAAGTCTCCTGGGACCCTTGCAGCTGACCCCTCTGCCCCTTCTGGGTTTTCATTCCCGTGGCTCCCTAAACTCTCTTTGAGTTTGAGGTGTAGATGATCAGGGACAATCCCAGTGTTCCCAAGGGCATCCTGCCAATGGCAGCAGTGGGTACTGAGCCTTCCACTGAATTGCCAGAAGATGGAGCAAACTGTGGGTACAGTGGGTCCCAGCTTCCAGGACGACGCAAGCAGAGGCGCCTGTGGACCTTTCCCTCCACTTAAGGGTTTGACTTGGCCGGGCTATCCCTCGAGTCCACGCGCTCCTGCACAAGGGGGTCTGCTTCTGGGTATGCTGCCCCCAGGTGGACAACGATAGTACTGACAGTACCATTCACAGAGGGCCTCCTGGGGAGTGGGGTTGTACTAAGCGCTGAGGGTTCCACAGGAGCCCGCAAATCCCTGCCTTCAGAAGAGCTTGTGGTCTGCAGAGGGAGACCGGGAGGTAAACACACCATGATCGGTGCTATGTAATAGAGAGAAATGCATTGAATGCCAAGAAAACAGGAGTCCCCAGTGGTTAGGGAGAACTTCAAAGGGAGGTGCCATTGACTCTGAGTCTTAAAAGCTAAGCAGAAATTTGCTGTCTTGAAATTACCTTAACCCCTCCAAGTCTCAGTTTTCTCAGTTTAAAGGGTTGTTATAAAGATTAGGGGGGAAATTACATAAAGTGTTTATTACAGTGTCCAGTACATAACTGACATTCAAAAATGTGTGTATATGTATATACATATATATATATGTATGTATATACATATATATATGTATGTATATTCCAGCTGTGGGGGCTGGCAAGTCTGTAATCTAGGGCAGACCAGTAGGCTGGAGACTCTTATAGGATTTCTGTATTACTTTCCTGAGGCAGAATTCCTTCTTTTCTGGGAAACCTCAGGTTTTTTGCTCTTAAGTCCTTCAACTGATTGGATGAGGCCCACCAGCCTCATAGAGAGTATTCCTTTTACTTAAAGTCAGCTGACGGTAGATGCTAATTACATCTACAAAATACCTTCACAGCAACACGTAGACTAGTGTTTGACCAAACAACTGCACACCATAGCATAGCAAGTTGAGCCAGAACATTACTCACTGCCAAGGTCATTTCCAAGCAAAGGCTATTCCAGACAGGGACGATATTACATTTTCTCGCCTGATTGTGCTTTTTGAAAAATCACTCCTGTCAGATGGGTAATAGACTTATTGGGGTTATCACTCTGTGAAGTATATAAAAGTCTAATCACTATGTTGTTTTGTATACCTACTACTAATAAAAAAAGAAAAAAATCAGTCTTTCTTACCTATCAAAGACTAATCTTATCCTGTTTTTTTTCCCAACCTCAGATAGAATACTTCCTTACACTTGCCCTAAATGTTCATTTATCAGGTCAAAACTTCTTTCTTAGACATTCAGAGTGCTTCAAGACAGCTTGATTTCAAAAGCCCAGGCAGGCTTTCTCCTATAGCAGGTTCTAGCTCATCTCGTGAGAAAAGGACGAACTACCTGCTCCAAATGACAGTCTTCTCTGTTCTCTGTAAATTCCCACTTTTCTGCTCATGTAGCTTCTTTTCTTTCATGATCAAGAGGGAGGAAAGAGAAACATGTAGGCAGCACTTAGCTGCAGGCCTTTCAGGAATACCATCTTTGTCTTTAATCCCAAACAGAAGGGCATAGCTTTTTATTTCCTTTAGGTGAATAACTTTCTCCTAACTCCACTCCACCCCTTACCAATCTTCCTGATCTCTGACATCATCTGTGAAGGGGCCCTGTGGACTTAAACCTGCCCCGGGAAGTACCAGCAGGGGAGACAACTATCGGATTAGTATCAGACAGAAGACACCCCAGAAATGTCCTTTTTTATTCCTCTTCCTACGTGGAGAATTCTGCCCCAGAGTTCTTCAGTGATGACCTTCTCTGTTCCAGAGTGCCATAAAACGTACCAGGAATGAGCATTCAGGTAGCCTGGCCATCAAGACACTCAATCCAGTCCAGCTCTGCCTCCCCTTCTCATGTGAGAAGCCGAGAGAGCAGACAGGCCCAGCCCTGGCCTCTGTTGTCAGAGAGGAAGCGCTCCCTATCCCACTCCCTTTACCACTTCCACTCTGTGGGTTATAGAGGAAGGATGTGAGGAGCTGGAGAGTCTGGGGGTGAGGGAGAAGGGAGGAGCTCATGGCTGTGTTTGTCCAGGTTTTGCTGACCAAGCCTCCAGGAGGCAAAGATGCCAAGCCCAAATGCCAGTTCCAGCTGCTGCCATTAGTAGCCACAGGTGCTAGAGATGGGTAGCCAGGAGGTCTTGGGACCCTGGCAGAGATTTAAGGTTACATCAGCCATGCTACTAGGCCAGGAGGCAAGGGGTAGGGATGTCACATAAGGAGTGGAAAGAATCAGAGACCATTCTTCACCTCCCTGACACCATGCCCCAGCCCCAGTGGGCTTGAGCTCGTTCCTATGCAGCTCTGGGCTGGGCACTGGCAGGGAAGGGGAAGCCAAGGTACCGGCAAACCCTGATTTCAACCAACTCAATTCACAGGGATTTTTTTTAAATATAAGTAGTGGATTGCCATTTTTACACAGAACAGAATTCTTACACGTAAAAAGATGAAAGTGGAGCTGCTCTGGGTTGGAGAATCTGGGCCTCATCTCCTCTGACTGCCCGTCCCACCCCCTCTCTAGACTCTGTGGAAGCCATTTTGCAACGCACTCCTCTAGCTGAGCTACCTAGACTTCAGTGTACAGGTGGGGAAACTGAGACCTAGAGAGAGGAGATTTACCCAAGGTCATGCAACTAGTGACAGTAGAACTGGGCGAGGATTTCCCACCATACACTGTCCCTCAATTTGGCCCAAAGGTTGAGATTTTCTACTGAGTCCTCACCCCTGGGTTCACTTAAACTGCAAGTTCCCCCAGTATGTTGAGACTCTATCTGTATCTACAAAATTCACATTCTCACACAAACTTGTATAGACAGATAGGCCTTCAGTGAGGTGAGGAAAAGGGTCAGGGGTGAAAAGGGTATAGGGAATATATGGAAACAAACACTTAGAAAGTCACATGTTGGTAATGGGTCATGAACACCGAGAATTATCAGGGCCCACAATTACAGAAGAAAATCTTTTAAATTTTGTTTAAGCTAACTTTTTACATTATAAAAATAAGACATGTCCACAATTTTTAAATGATCAAATAGGATAGAAAGGAAAATATGAAAATTTTCCTCCCCCTCCAATTATTTACGATTCCTTCCAGATGTGTTCAACGCATACATAAACATTTCCCTACATGGGATTATGTTCTAATTCTTTCCTTCACTTTTTAAAAACTTAATATAGCTTAGTGATATTTCCCTATCAGTACACCTAGATCAACTTCGTTCCAAATTCCATTAGATAGCCGCCAGTTCTTTTCTACATAAAAACAATGTTGCAATAAATAACCTTGTCCATGTATCTTTGCACAGTTGCAGACACCCGGAATTCCCTCTTTATGGACAATGCCTCCCAGGCCCACCTATCCTGGACTTTTCAGCGGGCCCCCACCAGTCTTGCAGGGCCCCTGTGATAGGCTCTGGGAAGGAGGCAGGCTGACAGAAATGGCTTCTGTCCGGGAGAGAAGTGGAGATCCTTTCACGATGGAGAGAAGAACTTTCTGTGCTAGAGGGCTGGAGAAGGATTGTCCTAGGTGCTTCCATATGTCATTTAGCCCTTTGCACTTTTGAGACAGGATAATGACATACGGAAACTAAGGCTCAGAGCGATTTCTGACTCATGCGTGTGCGTGTGCGACTCCAAAGTCCTTCAGACTCCACAGGTCTGCTTCCAGGTTTTGGGAACAGGATCAGGCTAAACTGCGGGGCACATTTAACGCTGGCTCCCAGAATATAGGGCTAGAGCTGCTTATCCAATTCCTGGGGACTGCAGGCGAGGATGAGCAACAGGGTGGAGGCCAGCGGGGCAGAGGCGGGACTGCTGTCCCAGGGGAAGCATGGCCACCCTCCCTACCCCCCTGGAGCTCTGTGTTCCGGGGGGTAGACGGCAGCATGGCTGGTCTCTGTCAGCGTCCTCCTGTGTCCTGGGGAAGCTGCAGACAGCGACACGAGAAGGCCTGTCCCACCTCTGGGCGGCCAGAGCCACAGGATGGGCTTCCCCACAGCCGCTCTGAGACGCTGGTGGTCCTGCGCGTTGAGGTGGCCTTTCTGGTCAACACATGCAGTGAGCAGCGCGAAGCTGAAACCAGTCGGGAGCCACTGGGGGCCGGGAGGCCAGAGGCCGGGCCAGCGCCGGCCGGAGCAGCAGCCTTCCCTCGGCTTTCCCAGGCACTCGGGCCCGGCGGGCTACCTCCCTCCGGACCTCGGCCTACGACAGCCCCTCCGCACGACAGCCCCTCCGCACGACAGCCCCTCCGCACGACAGCCCCTCCGCACGACACCCCCTCCGCACGACAGCCCCTCCGCACGACACCCCCTCCGCACGACAGCCCCTCCGCACGACACCCCCTCCGCACGACAGCCCCTCCGCACGACACCCCCTCCGCACGACAGCCCCTCCGCACGACAGCCCCTCCGCACGACACCCCCTCCGCACGACAGCCCCTCCGCACGACAGCCCCTCCGCACGACAGCCCCTCCGCACGACAGCCCCTCCGCACGACACCCCCTCCGCACGACAGCCCCTCCGCACGACACCCCCTCCGCACGACACCCCCTCCGCACGACAGCCCCTCCGCACGACAGCCCCTCCGCACGACAGCCCCTCCGCACGACACCCCCTCCGCACGACAGCCCCTCCGCACGACAGCCCCTCCGCACGACAGCCCCTCCGCACGGGCCCGCCCGGCCGCGCCTTGCCAACAGCGTGGACGTCACCTGTGCCCGCGGGATTTTAGCAACGGGTTGGCCCTCTGGTCCTTTTAGACGAAGGAAAAATTACACCCCCCAATTGTCAGGAGAGGTCCTGCTTCCCGATTCCGACACGGTTAGCCTACGATCCGACCCGGTCCCCTCGGGTAGGCGGCACACCACTCTGAGGGGACGCCCTTAGCTCTGTTTCCCTTTGGCAGCCGAAGAAATGAAAGCGACTGAGAAGCCGCCTCCCTCGAGATCACGCAGCTGTCACAGGAAGTAGTAAGCCATGCACAGGGTGCACTCCTTAATTTTTCTAGCATCTGGTAAGGGCGACGACATTGTTTTGGCCGTTTGAACATTGTGAACCGAGGAGGAAAAAAAAGAAAGCCCCTCAACAAAAAAAAACGTCAATCTGGCACGTCCTCGTCGAACCTGAGCAGCTGTGTTGGATTGCAGAATCCAGGGGCCTTCGCCCAGAGAGCAAACGTCACCAGGGCATCCTCCTGGCAGCCTGAACCCCCCCAAACTCAGCACTAGAATGGGCCCCGAAGCCAGCCCTCCGCAGCTCCCGAGGCCGTAACTCGAAACGACCCCCGTTGCAGCCGAAGGCCGCTCTCCCGGGGGACTCGAAGGCTGTTTCGCGCGGCCTCTCTACACTGTTCTATTATATGAAAACCAAAACCCACAACTGTAGCACTTTCGTGTCTTTGAAAATAAATTCTTGGAGGGGAGGGGAGGGGAGAGCGAGGCAGACGTCAGAACCTGTGTTCGCTCCGTCAAATCGCCAGGCTTCCGGTACACACAGCCGGCACTGTTTCTTCAGGAAAATGGAGCGAGGACTCTCGTTCTCCTCGCTAAAGAAAAAAAAAACCTTGGGACACAGGATGGTTTTTAGGTTTCAGGGATCTGAAATAAATTAGCAGTTCCTGGGGAATAAATATCCTTTTCCTTCCTCTTTTTACGCCAGTCTGCACCTCAGAAATCCCCCTCCTATCTCCACCGCGCGGTCCACCGAGTTTTCTGCACTGCGAAGACACACGAGCCCTCCTCATTGGCCAGATTCCCTGTCGATCCCTCCGCTACGACCCAAAGTGGTGTCGTTTGAGAACCCTCTAGTCCCGTCTCCCTTGCCTAATTGGTTCATTCGAACAGGCGTTCCTTGGAGAATATAAAAGACCAGCTACGATTGGTTCTTCAGGACGGAACCGGTGAGAGCGAATCAGGGATTGGCTTACCTGGTTTCGGCGGGCTAGAGGGAAGTTCAAATTGGACTGGAGTTGCTCTCCCAACCGACCAGCGTCTGTGGAGAAGCGGCTTGCCCCGTGATAATCTCGTGGGTCCCGCCGGTTTAGTCTCCTGCAGGGTTCTCGAGCCCTTTCACGACCGTCACCATGGAGGTGTCACCACTGCAGGTACAACTCGCGAAATAGGCGAAGTCGCGGAGCCTCAGCGCGGCCTGATCTCTCTCTCTCTGGTTGCCAGTGAGGGAGCGAAGCTCCTGGGATTCGGGGTCGTCCGGCCGCGGCGGGCTGGGAGCCTGCGTTCCGTGTGGACCCGGGCCTCCTGGGTTCGGCGCGATCGTGACGAGGGTGAAACTTTTTGTGGTGCTAATATTGAAGTGTTATGGACTAAACGGGCTTCTAGGGTGTCGTGTTGTGTTTTACCGTTTCTAGGGGCAGGATGCAACTGCTCCCATCGTAGACCTGGACTGTAATGGTCCTTGTGACTAAGCAACGCGCCCTGACGCTTTCCTCTGCTACCCTCCTGCTGAACATGGCATTGAATGTCCTTGACCCTGGAAGGTGCAGAGCAAGGCACAGTGTTCCCAATGAGCCGGCAGGCCCTCGTTGCTCAAAATACGTCCTTCTGTGCTCACGACGTTAACGTGGCCAAGGGATTGCATTGAGCGCCTGCCCAACTGCTGCTGCTGAACTAGAACCCGCTAGGTGCCTGGGACCCAGTAGGCACAGAGTCGACGCAGTCGATGAAGAAGGGGGTGTGTTTTATTGATGACATCTACAGCCCTCAAGGAAAATGTTTCCATATCAGATACATTTAGTGAGATAAGATGTATGTCCATTTAAAATGTAAACCCTGGGTACCCGGCTGCAGTTAACGGAAATTGCCACGTTTGTACAAAACGATGTGAACTCCACCAATACTCATTGAAAGACGGCGATTCGTTACAATGTTTAAAGCATATCATAATGGTAGACGTTTTGTTTCTAGTTTCTGATGAACCTATGATTAAAATTCCCTTTGCTTCAAAATTTTTTAAATTGCTAGCCTGTAAACGAAAATATGCAGATGAACAAAACAAAGAAAAATGAAGATGCTAAGAAAAGACTATCTATTGAAAGAATCTATCAAAAGAAAACGCAATTGGAACATATTCTGCTCCGTCCCGACACCTATATTGGCTCTGTGGAATTAGTGACCCAGGTAAAACAAGCTAATTAAATGCAGTTACTAAGGAGTTAAAATGTGTGTTTTTCCAGGTTAATTTTCTACACTTCATGTACTTTGAGTGGCACTGGCACTGGCCTAGGCTATTTTATATCAATATATATATTCCAGAAAACTTAACAGTAATCATTGATGATAAAACAGAATAAATATAGGGTAAAAATAACTATCTCTTTGCCTTATTTCTAGCAAATGTGGGTTTATGATGAAGATATTGGCATGAACTTCAGGGAAGTCACTTTTGTTCCTGGTTTGTACAAAATCTTTGACGAGATTCTAGGTAAGTAAATTCTTTCACATAAAGATCTTCTGGTCAAATCCTTCATAAGAAGTATAATTCCTAGCAAACCCTATGTAGCCAGAGCTGTCATTTCAAACAATAGTTGGCAACGGTGAGGCAGTGAAGTTGAATTCTTTCCTAAAAACAGTACTGTGAATAAAAATCACTGAATTAACACCTCGTTAATCCTACTGCACTTGAGATTTTTGCTTTCTAAGAGTTAAAGATTTTTTTTATGAATACTTTAATTTCTTACAAATGTGTATTTTTTCTTTCAGTCAATGCTGCAGACAATAAACAAAGGGATCCAAAAATGTCTTGTATTAGAGTCACAATTGACCCGTAAGTCTCTTGCTTAGTCTATTTTTTTCTTATAGTTCATTGTTCTGCTAGTTGCATTTACTTAGATTTATAGTGAAGTTGGCTTTCTTAAAATGAAAGTTTGCAAAAGCACAGAAAGGCAGAATGCTAAAATGAACAATCTATGATATCTACCACCTAGATCCAGCAGTTATCAACACTTTGCCATATTTGCTTCATCTATATTTTTTCTGAAGCATTTGAAAATAAATTACATTATGGCACTTCATCCCTAAATAGTTCAGTAAGCATCTCCAACAATTGCTCAAAGTATTCCACAATCTAGAACTTTTTTTCATATGATGCTATTCAAATAGTAAACCAGAAGGTGGTGATAGAGATCTAACATTTCTGGTTATAAATGTTGGGTGATCCCTTTGTGGGTGGTCAGGATGCTTGTTTCACCTTTTTATTAGCCTAATCAAAGTCCAAATAAATTTTTAGTATTTTATTGGCAAGCAAGGAAGTTTACAAATGATGTTTTTCCCTTTCACATTTGTTTTGCAATGAGCTTTGTTGGGTGGAAAATGCTAAGAGAGCTAGGACAGTACAGATGATCCTCTCAAAAGCAGTGTAACACTGTTTCCAAATTATGTTATTTTCTTTCCATTGAGCATAAATCATGTCCCTTTGTTTATTTTAACATTTTAAAATTTCATGTTTTTTTTTAACATTATCAATGTCTGTCCAGGTGTTGGAAAAGGTTTTTTTTTTTTTCTCTTGGCTCCTATTTTAGGAGTGTCAGGAACTAAGCATGGTGGGCAAGGTAGTTCATGCTTAATTTCAGAGGGTGTATATGAAAAAGAATCATAAAGAAATTGAGACTTTGCTGGGTACAGTAATCTTGGTTTCTGTTGAGAAATCAACTTCATCTATGAGCGCTCCCTTGTAGGTAACTAACTGCTTTGCCCTTGCTGGTTTGAAAATTCTCTTTGTCTTTAACCTTTGGCATTTTAATATGATGTGTCTTGGTGTTGGCCTCTGGGTTCATCTTGTTTGGGACGCTGAGCTTTCTACCCTCTTATGTCTTTCCTTTACCAGGTTAGGGAAGTTTCCATCATTTTTTTCAAACATGTTTTCAATTACTTGCTCTCCCTTCTGCAACAACATGGATGGACTAGAGGGTATTATGCGAAGTGAAATAAGTCAGAAAAAGACAAAGATCACGTGATTTCACTTATATGTGGAAATTTAAAAACAAAATAAATGAACAAACTCATAGAGAACATTTTGATGGTTGCCAGATGGGAGGGGTGTTGGGGATATCGGTGAAAATAGGGAAGGGATTAAGAAGTACAAATTAGTAGTTACCAAACAGTCATGGGGACGTAAAGTATAGCATAGGGAATATAGTCAATATTGTAATGACTCTGGTGTCAGATGGGTACTAGATTTATCAAGGTGATCACTTCGTAGGATGTATAAGTGTCTAATCATGATGTTGCATATCTGAAATTAATATAACATAGTATATCAAATGTAATTGAAAAAAATTATTTAAAAAAGAAATTGAGACTTGTGAATTTATATATTTTAGAAATAATGATATTTTTAAAAAAAATTTAACCACTAGCTTAACGTTTGTTTTACAATGAAATTTTAATTTTCTTTTCTTAGGGAAAACAATTTAATTAGTATATGGAATAATGGGAAAGGTATTCCTGTTGTTGAACACAAAGTTGAGAAGGTATATGTTCCAGCTCTCATCTTTGGACAACTCCTAACTTCCAGTAACTATGATGATGATGAAAAGAAAGTAACAGGTAGAGTACTGAGGAAAATGAGGAACATATTGTTGCTGAAAGAATATGTCTTTTAAATGACTATATGTGGCATAAAGTTTAAAAAAAAGGGAATAAGTCTATAATTGCACCGCTTTGCCAGTGATTAAAACATAAAGCTGTTAATGAGATAATAGCAATTAAACAGTATTTTACATGTATTTGTCCAGGTGGTCGAAATGGCTATGGAGCCAAATTGTGTAACATATTCAGTACCAAGTTTACTGTGGAAACAGCCACTAAAGAATACAAGAAAATGTTCAAACAGGCAAGTAAATAGGTATTTTGTTTCTTGATTATAAATTGTACGATAACAATTTATGATGATATTATTGGTTGATTTCATTTAACATGATGACCTATTAAAACACGGAAAATTATTCATAAACATATTTTTCTTAGAACATAAATTTGTGTTATTTGGTTCTAGTTTGTGAGATGACTTGAATTTTTCATCTTTCCTTTTCTTTACTTTCATAGACATGGATGGATAACATGGGGAGAGCTAGTGAGATGGTACTCAAGCCCTTTAGTGGAGAAGATTATACATGTGTTACCTTCCAGCCTGATTTGTCTAAATTTAAAATGCAAAGCCTAGACAGAGATATTGTTGCACTAATGGTTAGAAGAGCATATGATATTGCTGGATCCACTAAAGATGTCAAAGTCTTTCTCAATGGAAATAAGCTTCCAGTAAGTATTTTGCTGGGTGTGAAGGGTAATGAGGGACTTTGTGATCATTGTCAAAGGCAAAATTTATTTTTTTCCCTCTGATATGTTTTTCTTACCACTTCTCAGATATGTTCCTGAAAAGAAAACTATATACCACATTTTTTTAATCAGCTCTCTTTAAACTTAAGGAAATTTCTTTCTCAAAGAAACACCTAAGTAAATCCTTTTGTGCCCTTTAATGACCATTCTTTTATGCCCATCAGTGAACACCATTTCATTTTGAAAAATATTTAGTCTATTATTGAATCTACTTTTTATAACGTTCTTTATACCATTATTCTTTAATTCCTCTATAGGTGAAAGGATTCCGTAGTTATGTGGATATGTATTTGAAGGATAAAGTAGATGAAACTGGTAATCCGTTGAAAATAATCCATGAACAAGTAAACCACAGGTGGGAAGTGTGTTTAACAATGAGTGAAAAAGGCTTTCAGCAAATTAGCTTTGTCAACAGCATCGCTACTTCCAAGGTAATTTTATTCTTGAATTATTAATCATGATTTGTGTTTACATATGTGTCCATGTTATTTCTCTCATACAAAATGAACTTGAATATTTGGCTACATTGGTATAAAGGAAGCTAAATTAGAGTTATGTTTATTATAATTTTGAGGATACTGAGCTTCACAATCTGGTGTTTTTCCTCATTAGGGTGGCAGACATGTTGATTATGTAACGGATCAGATTGTGACTAAACTTATTGATGTTGTGAAGAAGAAGAACAAGGGTGGCGTTGCGGTAAAGGCACATCAGGTATTGTATTTCAGCAGTTTTCTTTTTCAAAAGTCAAGGAAGAAGAGGCTATAAATAAAGCATGAGTAAATTTTTAGTGATTTAATATCAACTTTTACTGCAGGTGAAAAATCACGTGTGGATTTTTGTGAATGCCTTAATTGAAAACCCAACCTTTGACTCTCAGACGAAAGAAAACATGACTTTACAAGTCAAGAACTTTGGATCCACATGCCAATTAAGTGAAAAATTCATCAAAGCTGTGAGTACTTGGAGGGAAATAAAAAATAGAAGCAACTTGCTTTATTTTCCATTGCCCTTCTCAACTCTACAGAAACAAAGATTCCTCCCACATGTTTTTTCACTCTAAAGGAAATTTAAAAACCAGCTTTATCTCATTGGTCTTACCAGAGGCTTACTTACCATGTATATGCCTATATTCCCCCATTTCATATCACCACCCAGTGTAGATCACTTCCGAATTCAGCCCATCTGACTGCTTAACAAGCATTGAGTGCCTAAAGTTGTTCTCAGTCACACATCCAAAACTCAGTTTTCTCCATACCCTCTGGCCTCCATACAAGGAACTCCCCCACCCCTAAAACAACAAAACTATTTCCTATCTTAGCAAAAGGCCCTAACCAACCACACGGTTGCATAAACAAGCAAGCTGGGAGCATTCTCTTTATCCTCCTCTCTAACCCAACCAATGAGAATCTTTTGGATCTGTCAGTAGCCTCCCACTACCATTTCTGAATAGTTTAATATTCATACAGTTTCAGTCCTTTTTTTGCAATGCTTTTGAGTAATCTTTTTGTGTGTTAAAGCACACATTTTTGTCTTCACTCTCTTTTGGAAGTCTTTCAGTGACTTCCACCCTTAGAAAAAAACCAAATTCCTTAATTTGGCCTACAAGACCCTACCATCTCCAACCTCATCTCAGTGGCAGTTTTTCCTGTTGTGTAATCTTCAGTCCTACTGGTTTTAAATTACTGAAACGCATACTCTTCCCTTCCTGAGCGCTTTTTCACATGCTAATCGCTCCCCCGAAATGCTTTTCATATGGCTAACTACTTCAGGTCTTAAGTCATTTCCTCAGGAAAGTCTTTTCTTTCTACCCTTCTCTCCAACTAAGTTCGTCCAAATATAACACTGGCCATACATTATTATATGTAGCACATTTTTCACTTATCCATAACATTCATTACACTCATGAATTCTCATTTCTGTTTTGTCTTTGTGTATTAAACGTCATGAGGACAAGGATCACGCCTAATTTGTTTTAACCACTAGATCTCCAACATGAGTAGGTAGTCAGTGAACATTTATCGAATGAATGAGCCCAAAGGAACCAGCTTCCTCAGTAGTGATAACCTGAGACAGGAAGATGTACCACCCTCTATCCAGAAATTAGTTTTCTACCTCTTCAATCTTTTAATTATTTTTATGAGAGCTCATTCATATTCTAGATTTCTGACAGAACTCTTCTTCCCTAACGTGAATCTTCTCGTTTTCAGGCAGTTGGCTGTGGTATTGTAGAAAGCATACTAAACTGGGTGAAGTTCAAGGCTCAAGCCCAATTAAACAAGAAGTGTTCAGCTGTAAAACATAACAGAATCAAGGGAATTCCCAAACTTGATGATGCCAATGATGCAGGTATACATTTAATGTTACCAAACTTTACATCTTGTAGTTCAGTTGTTTTGTTCATTAACAGCATACGATGGATTTTTTCCTTGACAGTTAATATCAAGAGAATATTTTTACTTTGTTAAAAATCAATGAATTTCCTGTTATTGAACATTTAGGTCATTTCCAGTTTGTCATTGTTATAATGTTAGGATGATTATTTTGGGGTATAAAACAAGAATGTTTACATATTGATCTATAAGGAAGGAAAAGGTTTTCCTCAACACTCTTAAGTCCCTGAAAATCAAAACTGACAAAGACAGATTAACAGGAGAAAAGCATGCAAATTTATTTAAGTTTTACATGACACAGGAGGAAATGAAGTCCAAAGAAATGGTAAAACCTGAGTTTTTATGCTAGGTTTGATGAAGAGTGGAAAGTAATAGAAAGATATGATAAGCAAAGAGTATGAACTCAGTGTAGTAAACTTAGGGAAGCTCAATGAGGCCTGTTCGTTCAAATTCTTCTGTGTCCCACAATCTTGAAGATGAAGATAAGAATATTCTTTTCCTCTGGGTATACAGAGGGCATCTTTCACATGAGGGTCTTATGACCTGCTTCAGGGGAGAAGGTTGAGGGAATCAACAGCTATCAACAGCAAGTCTGAGTTAATACTTGAGATTGAACTAAACGTGTCAATATTAATTTGTATATTTTTATTTTAGGGGGCCGAAACTCCACTGAGTGTACGCTTATCTTGACTGAGGGAGACTCAGCTAAAACTTTGGCTGTTTCAGGCCTTGGTGTGGTTGGGAGAGACAAATATGGGGTTTTCCCTCTTAGAGGAAAAATACTCAATGTTCGAGAAGCTTCTCATAAACAGGTAGAATATAAAACTATCTTTAGAGTCTGTCTAGTTTTATAATGCAGGACTTCATGCTTTTATTTCCTCATCAGGCATTTTGAACTGTATTCTAGATAGCTTGTTATTTTAAGAAATTGGGTACATTATAGCATGTTTTAATAGATCTTTCTGACTTACTAAAGTATGGGCTAATAATAACTCAAAATACTGGAGTTTAAGAAAATCTAAGCAACATATACTATTGTATTTCTTTGTTCTTTTCAAATTTATAAACAAAACATTACTTTTTTTGGTAATGTCCATTTCAGATAATGGAAAATGCTGAAATTAACAATATCATCAAGATTGTGGGTCTTCAGTACAAGAAAAACTATGAAGATGAAGATTCTTTGAAGACTCTGCGTTATGGGAAGATAATGATTATGACAGATCAGGTCAGGTTTGCCTTTCAGACATTTTAGATTGTTAGAATATTAAACATGTCTTGTATTGCTTCTCTGCCATGAAAGGAAATTACTTAAGTTGGAGCTTTAGTTATGATCTCTAATCAACATCTAATCAGATACGCTTGTTTCATATGTATATTACAATACAGGTTAAGAGTCTGGGTTTGAATAGTCTTTGAATAGCCTTTTTTTTTTTCAATCCCCACAGAAAACATTTTGAGGTATTACCAGTATGTCGATCATAAATTTTTTAGTTTCTAACAATTCTTTTGTGTTTGGCTTTCCAAATATTCCTAGGACCAAGATGGTTCTCATATCAAAGGCTTGCTGATTAATTTTATCCATCACAACTGGCCCTCTCTTCTGCGACATCGTTTTCTGGAGGAATTTATCACTCCCATCGTAAAGGTATATTAACTTCTAAAATACCATGATGGATATTTTAAAGCCCTATATCTCACCCCTTGATACACACATAACCTCAGTGATGTCTGGCGGTACGCAGAAGCCACGGCAGTGTGTTCTTTACTGCAGGTGTCTAAAAACAAGCAAGAAATCGCATTCTATAGTCTTCCTGAATTTGAAGAATGGAAGAGTTCTACACCGAATCATAAAAAATGGAAAGTCAAGTATTACAAAGGTTTGTAATTAAACCTATATAGAATTTTTCATTTTGTTATATACCACTACAAAATGATATGGAGTAACTTGGTGTTCTTGGTTGTATAGGTTTGGGCACCAGCACATCAAAAGAAGCTAAGGAGTACTTTGCAGATATGAAAAGACATCGTATCCAATTCAAATATTCTGGTCCTGAAGATGATGCTGCCATCAGCCTGGTGAGTTTGAGTGTATTTCATACGTACATTCTAGTTTTATAAATCACTGCTTTAGGTAGTCAATTGAAACATTTACATTTTTATATAATAAAACGGGTTATAGACTAGAATGTCTTTAGTAAGCATATCCCAGAGACAGAGATCAGATATTTTAGGAAACTGAGTTTTTATTGTTTGTTTAGTTTTTACCCAAGAGATATTTTGGAATTTGTTAGTACCAGTGACATTATTTTTCATCTTCTCATCTGTAGGCCTTTAGCAAAAAACAGATAGATGATCGAAAGGAATGGTTAACTCATTTCATGGAGGATAGAAGACAACGGAAGTTATGTGGCCTTCCTGAGGTAAAAATTTTAAATTATCCCACAAAATGTACTATTTACTGACCTTTTAGGATTGATGTAGCAAATTTAACTTACTGAGTAGTTATTTCAGTAAATAGTATAATAGTCGGTAACTGTATAAATATTCTTATTATGTAGACGCTGCATAAATGTATTGGCCCTAAATTTTTCAGAAATTACAGAGGCAGTGCACTTTTTTTCTAATTGTGCAGCAATTAAATATGCTTTATCTTTTTTAAAATGTTGTTAAATTTATTGGAGTGACATTGGTTAATAAGCTTATCTAGGTTTCAAGTGTACAGTTCTATAACACATCATCTGTGTATCGCATTGTTTGTTCATCCAAAGTTACGGATCTTTCCGTCACCATGTATTTGACCCCCTTTACTCTCTACTACCTGCTTTATATTTAAAACATATAAAATATTTCAGCATAATTCTATGTTTTTGAGGGACTTAAGAATTATAGAAAATACTGCTGAGAGATTTCTTTGTTTTATTATTTTAAACTAGATCATGTAATACTCTCTTTGGTCCCTCAGGATTACTTGTATGGGCAAGCTACCACTTATCTGACATACAATGACTTCATAAACAAGGAACTTATCCTGTTTTCAAATTCTGATAATGAGAGATCTATTCCATCTATGGTGGATGGTGAGTCCCAATTTGTTAACATAGAAATCAGTGCCCAGAAATGGTTAAGTTAAGGGTACTAATATTTGCACTTCTTTCATTTTGAAGGTTTGAAACCAGGTCAGAGAAAGGTTTTGTTTACATGTTTCAAACGGAATGACAAGAGGGAGGTGAAGGTTGCCCAGTTAGCTGGGTCAGTGGCTGAGATGTCCTCTTATCATCATGGTGAGGTAAACACACAATCTGTCATGTTTTCAGAAAGCACTGTAGCAGAAATATCTGCAAAATCATTCTCCAAACACTTGGTGAGGATATAAGCTGGCACATCCATAATAGAGAACAATTTGGTGAGATTGATCAAACTAGAAATGTGCTTACACTTCTACCTAACACATTTATTTCTAAAAATAATATTCCTATAAGGATAATCATAAGTCAGCAAGGATCTATGTTCAAAGATATTTAGTGATGTGTATTATAACTTTGTGGTGCTAAAATTTAGACATCAAAAATGTCCATTGATTGGAAAATTGTTATAAATTTCTATGCATGGAATTAGTGATATAACTGAAGTAAATCTTTACTTACTAACATTGAAGAATGTCCATGTTCTGTTTTGTGATTAAATTGCTTTTTTGCATTCATTATGTTTTAAAGAACTAGATTGCCTATAAGTTTCTAGAACTTTAAATGTAATGATTATCTTACTTGTTGCTTTCAATGAAAATATAGTGGGTACTCAGTAAATGTTCACATAACAAACATTTGTTGAGTACTTACCATGTACCAGGTAAACAAAGATAAATATGTTTCTCACCTTCCAGGTGTAATCACATTTTAACCCAGAGGGCCAACACACACACACACACACACACACACAACTATAGAATAAAGTTGTACGTGCTAGAGTAGAAATGAGCCAAGTGTTATAACTCAAAGTAGGAAATATTTCCTTCTGCTCTGGGTGACGAGAGGAGCTCTGCCTTCAAGGATTCGATTGAAATGATTGAAAGGCAAGAGCCCAGAACTTTGAGCCAGAAGTCTTGGGTTAAGTTACTACATCTGCCATGTATTTATCTAGGAAAAGTCAGTAAACATCTATACCTCATAAAACCTTACAGGATTATAGTAAGGCTTAGTCATACTAATGGGCATGTACTCTTAAAAGCCACAGGTCAAATTAACAAATCTTTTCCCTCCCCAGATGTCATTAATGATGACCATTATCAATTTGGCCCAGAATTTTGTGGGTAGCAATAACCTGAACCTCTTGCAGCCCATTGGTCAGTTTGGTACCAGGCTGCATGGTGGCAAGGATTCTGCTAGTCCTCGATACATCTTCACAATGCTCAGGTGGGTATGCTTTCCATTGCTAATGAATTGCCATTTCCCATTTTGAAATAATGTGAGATTTGCTTGACCAAAAATGTAAAAAAATAAACTAATCATAAAATGTACTTTTGATTCAGATGCTTAGAGTATTAACTTATTTTAAAACTAGGTCATTAATCGTTAACTATACTACTCTTTGCAATGAGCAGAAAGTCAAAATTCTATTTCAGTTTGATAACTACAGCTTTTGTGTTCCCTTAGAAGTATTGTGTCCTTGCCAAACTATAAATGTTTTTACTTCCATTTCTTATATTTTTTTCTCTTCATATAGAGAGTGATTCTCAACCAGGGTAGATTTTGCCCCCCAGGAGATATATAGCAATGTCTGGAGACATTTTTAAGTGTCATGACTAGGGGAGCCATGCTACTGCCATCTAGTGGGCAGTGGCCAGGGTTACTACTAAACACCCTGCAATGCACAGGACAGCAGCCCCTAACAACAAAGAATTATCTGACACAAAATGTCACTAGTGCCGAGGTTGAGAAACCCTGCTGCCTAATTTGGGTCAGAGTAAAGAAGAGTTTGATTCTTCCTAAATACCACAGTTGAAATCTTCCTTTACAAATCTATGGAAAGTACATTATGAATAGTCAATTTTCAGCTGTTATCTTACTCAACGTTTTGGCAGCATTGGATATAGTTAATCACTCTATCCTCCTTAAACTCTTCTTTCCTTTTTGGCCTCTAAGACACCAGACTGTTGGTTCTCCTCCTTATTAGTCTTTGCTGGGTCCTTCTCATCTTCCCAACCTCTGAATACTGGCCTACCTCAAAGCTCCTCTATCAGATGTCTTTCCACTAGCTACACTCACTTCCCATCCATGGATGACACCCCATCCACCCAGTCTCATAACTTCAGCCCTGAAACTCTTATGTCTGATTGTCCTCTGAACATTTACCACGTGGATGTCTCATAAGTATCTCAAATATAAGTCCAAAACAAAAGCCTTAGTCTTCCTGTCTGAGTAAATGGAATGCCGTCCTTCTAATTCTCAGGCTAAAAACCTTGAAGTCACTCTTGACTCCTTTTCTCCACACTTGTGTCCAATTCATCAGCAAATCCCATGGGCTCTGCATCGGAAAAATACTAAGCCACCCCATTCATCCAAACAATTGTAATAAAGGTCTACTGTCCTTCTTATGGCAGCCAATTAACTTGAAAAAAATAGGTCACTGGTTCAGAACCTTCCAACTGCTGCATTTAGAGTAAAATCTGAAGTCCTATTTTAGCTAACCAGACCCTACATGATCTTTGCACCCACTCCCCATCTTTTGATTCCATCTCATATGATCTCTGCTCCAAACCTCTGACTTCTTTGGCTATATACTTCCTCTTCAGGATCTTTTACTTACTAGGCCCTCTACTCACAGTTCTCATTCTCTAGATAAGCTCATGGCTCGTTCTCTCAGTTGTTTTCCTGCTCAAATGTTATCCTATCAGAAAGTACCTACCATTCCTTAAACCCCTTCAATCACTCTTACCAACTTTATTTTTCTTCTTCGCATTTATGCCACCACCTGACACAGTGTATGTTCATTGTCTAGCTCCCTGTACTAAAACGTGAGCTCCTTGCAGGCTGAGATTTAATGTCTGCAGTGCCTGGCACATAGAAAGTGTTCAGGAAATATTGTTAAGTGCATATTAGGTCAGCAAGTAAAACCAAGGTAATTTTCATGTATAGATACGAGATAACGCATGGCCTTTTCATGAAAGTTAAATATCAATGCCATGAGTTTTATATAATAACATTCTTTGATTGTTTTCTTTAGCTCTTTGGCCCGGTTGTTATTTCCACCACAAGATGATCACACATTAAAGTTCTTATATGATGATAACCAACGTGTAGAGCCTGAATGGTACATTCCTATTATACCCATGGTGCTGATAAATGGCGCTGAAGGAATCGGTACTGGGTGGTCCTGCAAAATCCCCAACTATGATATTCGTGAAATTGTGAATAATATCAGGCGTTTGATGGATGGAGAAGAACCTTTGCCGATGGTAACTATTTTGTGTGTATTAGGAACCGTAGTTTTCCTCCGGTTTCAATTCAATGGACTATGGTTAAAGAGGACACAATTTATTTCATACTTAAATGTTAGATTTTTAATGCTGTTGTGACTTCTGTTTTTAGTGTCACATTTAAAATGTGTTTATATTCTTTTTAAAATAACAATTTAGCTGCCGAGTTACAAGAACTTCAAGGGTACTATTGAAGAGCTGGCTGCCAATCAATATGTGATTAGTGGTGAAGTGGCTATTCTTAATTCCACAACCATTGAAATCTCAGAGCTTCCCATCAGAACATGGACCCAGGTACGTAACTGGATTTCTTCTTTGATTTTTGTGATCAGGGGAAACACTTTTTTTGTACTGCTTGTTGAATATTCAGGAGCCTATGTTTTAGAAACTTACAAAAGGATTGTTTATTTCTTTAGACATATAAAGAACAGGTTCTAGAACCCATGTTGAATGGCACTGAGAAGACACCTCCTCTAATAACGGATTACAGGGAATACCATACAGATACCACTGTGAAGTTTGTTGTGAAGATGACTGAGGAAAAACTGGCAGAGGCCGAGAGAGTGGGACTGCACAAAGTCTTCAAACTCCAAACTAGTCTCACGTGCAACTCTATGGTATGTCTTGTTTTATGAGACATATGTTTCCATTTACATTAAGATTAATATCAATTTTAAAAGAAAATCATAGGCTACTTTTATATTTTCAAACAATAAAGTCATTTCTCTAAAACATTAAAGTGTAGCCAATTTATCTATTCTTGGCTCTAATCTTGTTTTTCTTTTCCAGGTGCTTTTTGACCACGTAGGCTGTTTAAAGAAATATGACACAGTGTTGGATATTCTAAGAGAGTTCTTTGAACTCAGGCTTAAATATTATGGATTAAGAAAAGAATGGCTTCTAGGAATGATTGGTGCTGAATCTGCTAAACTGAACAATCAGGCTCGCTTTATCTTAGAGAAAATCGATGGCAAAATAGTTATTGGTATGTTTTTGGAATAATAACTGCCTGTACTAAAACTACAATCATGCCAAACTTCCTTTAAACATTTCTGAAGAGAGCAATGGTGGGGAGGGTGGGAAAAATTCATTTAGTTCAGCTGGCTACTTATGAGCATTTCTTTGAAATACTTAATTAGGCATTTTCAGTTTGAAAGACAGCTTTTCCTAGATTGAGCACCTTGAGAAATCAACATTTAGTTGACATTTAGACAGAATAGAGAGTTAGAAGCGGTTCCTGAGAAGAGATAGTAAGTATGACAGGGAGAAAAAAAAAGGCTGGAAGTAAGAATATAAATGGCTTCTATTATAAGTAAATTGTGTACTTAAGCCTGAAAGAGTCATGTCTTGGAGAATTTTTTTCTCTATTAAGACATTCTGGAAGTAAAGTCACGGTTTAAATGACCAGGAAGAAAACAGTTTTGACTAAAGTTTGGGGTATGGAAAAGGTTAAAAGAAATATTAATAGCTCAGTTCTGGCCAGGGCTAACTAGGAAAGCTGGGTAATTAACTCATGCTACTAGGTTATAATAGCAAGTCCCAAAACATGACAATATGAATTCCTGATGATCAACAAGATAATTTTCTGGTAGTACACAAAAATGTTTAACTTGATAGCTACATGTTCAATTTCATGAATATGTTTAAAAAATAACAACACTAGTATCTCAACCCTTTAATTTCACAGATATTATTGCTTAAGGCAAGACTAAAATGAGTAATTTTGGACATGACTCAAAGAAAAACAAAAAGTAAAGGTTGCATTGACTACTGTAGACATTAGAAGTACTATTGAAAAAGGAAATGAATATAATATGAAGAAATCAGTGTTTGTATAGTGGCACTAACTTGCCCTATGAAATGTTGAAACAAAACAAAAACAGGGAGCGTAATTGAGATAGAGACTTACCAGAAATAAAAGTTTTGATTGTCTTTTGTTCTTATAAAAATTGTGATTAGATCACAACGTCATGATTTGACTCCCCCCTCGTAATTTATACTTGTCAATGATTTAGGGAGAATACTTAATTACAGTTGACCCTTGAACAACTTGGGTTTGAACTGTGCGTGCCCACTTATACACGGATCCTTTTTGATAAATACATTGGAAAATTTTTTGGAGATTTGAGACAATTTGAAAAAAATTCAGTGACAAACCTTATGATTTTCTTAATCTTTTCTCTACCTTTATTATAAGAATAAAGTATATAATACATTTAATATACAAAATATGCTAATCAACTGTTTGTTATTGGTAAGGCTTCCAGTCAATAGTAGGCTATTAGTAGCTACATTTTGGGGGAGTCATTATATGCCCCAACCCCTTATGTTGTTCAAGGATCAACTGTATGTATCAGGATGTACAAATTTATGCAAGACCAAGACAGTTTAATATCTAGTTTTAATCTTTTGAATTAATATGGTAAAACCTTATCACCTTCCTAAAATATTGCTCAAAACCATTATCTCTGTTTCCATTTTTTTAATAGAAAACAAGCCTAAGAAAGAATTAATTAAAGTTTTGATTCAGAGGGGATATGATTCGGACCCTGTGAAGGCTTGGAAAGAAGCCCAGCAAAAGGTAATTTCTTGGTTAGCATGTTTCTATATTATTAAAGACTGAAGAAGAATCCAATGTCTATGTTTCACAGTTCCTATTAAAGCTACATTTTAATTCTTCCTTTAGGTTCCAGATGAAGACGAAAATGGAGAGAGCGATAATGAAAAGGAAACTGATAAAAGTGACTCTGTAACTGGACCAACGTTCAACTACCTTCTTGATATGCCTCTTTGGTATCTCACCAAGGAAAAGAAAGATGAACTGTGCAAACTGAAAAATGAAAAAGTTAGTTGTTGGTAGATCGCACATATTGCTTAGTTATGTTCTAATGGTGAAAGTAAAAACTTAATTGTGTGCTTCATGAAAATGCTGTTTGTGCACTAAACTAACTCTTAATTTTCTGACTATCCTATGAAGGAGCAAGAGCTAGAAATATTAAAGAGAAAGAGTCCATCAGATTTGTGGAAAGAAGACTTGGCTGCTTTTGTTGAAGAACTGGAGGTGTGTAGTTTATAATGCCCATGTTAGAATTTTATTAATAAAATAACATTCCAGCAATATACCTGTCTGTCACAACATTTCACAACTGGCAATAGAACGAATATAGGAGGCACAGAAAATATTCCAAGATAGCACATATAAGAATAAATTGTTTTAAAAAAATAGTTAGAATAATGTAAATGATGCCAAGAAATAATACTACCTAGACGTTTTTGGTCCAAGATAGGAAAGGGCAGGAGTTTATTTTTGACCTGTTGGAACTAAGAAGCTAAAGAGAATTTAAATGGAGACCAACCCAGTCCCCCAAGTCATCCTGAAAGGACAAAGACAGTTTACCTTCAGGGCTAGCCAGTCAGCAGTTTCAGAAGCTCCTTTGTTACCTAAATCTCATTAATATGGTTTTCCAACATTATTTTAACAAAAAGCATTTCAGAAATTAAACTAAAAAGCAAATTTATATTATTGGCACTTCAGTGTGATGTCCAACTTGCAATCAATTGACTGGATAAATGTACATTAGTGGAATCACATCCTTTTGAGTTTACAAGTGTGTACATCATATGTGTGTACATATATATATATATATACATATATATATATTATCCCTAACCCAGTTTCCCCTTTTTATCCTCAAAAAGGTTAAGTGGTAGAATCAAGAGTAGAACCCAATCTTCTGTCTCCAAATTTTTCAGTGTGTCTTAGTTATATGTTCACTATTGTAATGGTATACTTAGTCATAGAAACAGGTTATCACAAATTTTACCTTGCAGTGTAACAAAATGAAATCAATTTAACAGTTGTCTCTTTATTCTGTCCCTATAAAGTAAGAAAGATGTTGTAGTGTCTTTGTTAGCTTATAAATTTGCTTTCTTCTATTCCTTTTGTAGGCTGTTGAAGCCAAGGAAAAACAAGATGAACAAATGGGACCTCCTGGGAAAGGGGGGAAAGGAAAAGGGAAAAAACAAATGGCTGAAGTTTTGCCTTCTCCAAGTGGAAAGCGAGTTATTCCCCGAGTTACCATAGAGATGAAAGCAGAGGCAGAAAAGAAAATTAGAAGGAAAATTAAGGTAATGCTCTTGAAAACATTAAACATAAAATATTTTAAGCATATTTCCACATAAAAGTGAATTATAAATTCCATAGTTTGGAATTTATCGTATATCTAATCATAACATTCCTTTTTTTGTTTGTTTGTTTTTTTAAGATTTTATTGGGGAGGGGGAACAAGACTTTATTGGGGGAACAGTGTGTACTTCCAGGACTTTTTTCCATGTCAAGTTGTCCTTTCAGTCTTAGTTGTGGAGGGCGCAGCTGAGCGCCAGGTCCAGTTGCCGTTTTCTAGTTGCAGGGGGCACAGCCCACCATCCCTTACAGGAGTCCAACCGGCAACCTTGTGGTTGAGGACGCGCTCCAACCAACTGAACCATCCCAGAGGCAGCTCAGCTCAAGGTGCCGTGTTCAATCTTAGTTGCAGGGGGCGGAGCCCACAATCCCTTGCGGGACTTGAGGAGTTGAACCGGCAGCCTTGTGGTTGAGAGCCCACTGGCCCATGTGGGAATCGAACCGGCAGCCTTCGGAGTTAGGAGCATGGAGCTCTAACCGCCTGAGCCACCGGGCTGGCCCCATAACATTCCTTTCTTATGAGCCTGATTTTTTTTTTTTTAATGTTTAAGTATCTTGAAAAAGTCATACTTAGACCTTTATTCAGAGCTCTTAACCAGAACCCAAAGGAAAAAATATCACTCTCTGACCAGATACATATTTGTATGTTTAACCATACAGTATTCCAAATAATAAGTTGGCAGAACTAGACCATTTTCATCTTGCTATCTTTTAGAATGAAAATACTGAAGGAACCTCTCAAGAGAATGATATGGAACCAGAAGGCCTAAAACAAAGATTAGAGAAGAAACTGAAAAGTGAACCAGGTATTAAAACATTTTAAGGAAAATGGTATAGAGTTGAGATAAAATTATCTTTGTTACCTAGCGCATTTCAAATAGATGTTCAAAAAGTTATTATTGAGTAACATGAAGGAGAGCTACAGTAAGTGGTCTTTTGTCACTGGCCTCTTTCACTTATCATAATGTTTTCTAGGTTCATCTATATAGTAACGTGTGTCAATACTGCATTCTTTTTTTTATCACTAAATAGCATTTCACTGTAGAACTATACCACATTTTTTTTTTGTGGAGGGCACAGATCACAGTGGCCCATGCGGGGATCAAATCGGCAACCTTTGTGCTACCAGCACCATGCTCTAATCAACTGAGCTAACCAGCCACCCCCATATACCACATTTTATTATTTGTTCATCAATTGTGATAGGTATTTGGGTTATTTCCACTTCTTGGCTATCATGAATAATGCTGCTATGAACATTTGTGTACAAGTTTTTATGTGGATTTATGTTTTCATTTTTCTTGGGTATATACTTAGGAGTGGAATTGCTGAGTCATATGATTTTTCTGTTGTATGACCTTTTGAAGAAATGCCACACTGTTTTCTGAAGCAGCTGCACCATTTTATATTTCCACCAGCAACATATGAGGGTTCCAAGTTCTCCTCATCATTGCCAACACTTGTTAATTGTCTTTTTTTTTTTCATGCTAGCCATCCTAGTGGGTATAAAATGGTATCTCGTTGTGGTTTGGGTTTGCGTTTCTCTCTTGGCTATTGATGTCAAGTGTCTTTTCATGTGCTTATTGGCCATTTGTATTTCTTTAGAGAAATGTCTGCAGATTCTTTGCCCACTTTTTGATTGGGTTATTTATCTTTTTATTGTTGAATTAGTTGTAAGAGCTCTTTATATATTCTAGATGGCAGTCCCTTATCAGATAGATCATTCTCAAATATTTTCTGCCATTCTGTGATTTGTCTTTTCATTTTCTTGATGATGTCCTTTGAAGCACAAGTTTTTAATTTTGATAAAGTCTAATTATCTGATTGTTATTAATGTTGTTGCTTGTGCTTTTGGTATCATGTCTAATCTCTTGCCAAATCCAAGGTCATGAAAATTTACCCTTTTGTTTTCTTCTAAAAGTTTTAGTTTTAGTTCTTACATTTAGAATTAATTTTTGTATATGGCATAAAGGAGAAGTCCAACTTCATTCTTTTGCATGTAGATATCTGGTTGTCCCAGGACCACATACTGAAAAACTTCTTTCCCCACTGAACTATCTTTAACCTTGTCAACAATCAAATGACCATAAATATTAAGGTTTATTTATGGATTCTCAACTCTATTCCATTGATTGACCTCTGCCTATCTTTGAGTATCTACTTTTGATAGATAATGTGTACTCAGTTCTGTGGGGAATACAAAGATGAATAAAATGAATGGAAATACATTAGTATTAAAAAGAATAAAAGTATGTCATGTGCAAAATTATATACACATTTTGGCTTTCTAATGCAGCACACACATTATACTTTAAATCCAACTAGCAATCATTTAGCATAGAAATCAATGAGTCAGTTAAGTATTTTGAGCATTTCCATTCCCATTACTGTCTCAAATATTGTGAGGGCACAAGAAGTGGGAGAGCATGGCATTTACTCTCAAGAGGCTTATCAAGAAAGAAAGTTAAGGCAGTATATACTAGCCATTGTAAAAAAAATAGAGAAAGGTGAGAGCAGTGTGGGTACATGTAGATTAAAAGGCTTTGTGAAAGAGGTAAAACTTGGGGTTAGTGTACTGAAGATTAGGTAAAATTTAGACATTCTAGATTGGGAGAAGAAAAATGGGCATATAATATGCATGGGACAATGAGAACGCCCCTTAACAGAGAGGGGAGTTTTTATATTGGAAAATAATAAAACATAGTTAAACAAGATTATGGAGAGCTAGAAAACCAGGTTGTTGAAGAATGAGTAAGATTAAATTCAACTAGGGACTATGAAATCGATAGGTATACTGATAAAAATATGAAGAAAGGACTAGATCAGAACAATAAGGAGACTGCCCTTGTAATCTTTGTGGACCAAGATGAGGGGAATAAAAAGCAAAGGATGGGTATGAGAGACATTTGGGGAAAAGAGTTAACAAGACTTAAACCACCTCACTCGGCCATTAAATGCCCCTCAAGGTTTGGTCTCAGCCATTCTTTTCCCTGTGAATTGTCTCCTTTGCCTTGACATCAGCAGTAACCTTTTGTTGATCTCTGTGCACCTGTTCTTGCCCCTTTCTGATCTCCACTCTTCAACCTGAGAACTTTTTAAAAGGCAAATCTGCTCATATTGGTTCCCTGTTTAAAACAAAATCCTTAACAAGACCAGCCACTTCCCCACTAACTTCTACTTTCCAGTCAATGGATTTTTTTTCAGTTTCCTAAGTGCTCTCTGTTTTTTTACATGCTATTTCTTGAGCTGGAATGTTTCATCACCCACCTCCCTTGAACTAGTTAACTCTTATTTAACCTTCAGATCTCAATGCAAGTATCCCTTTCTTGGAGAAGCCTCATATTATATGCGTAAGTATACATACCTCATACCTGCATAAACACACTGTATTTATTTATGGGAGTACCATGTTTCCCCGAAAATAAGACCTAGCCGGACAATCAGCTCTAATGCGTCTTTTGGAGCAAAAATTAATATGAGACCCGGTATCATATCATATATCATATCATAAAGACCCAGTCTTATAGTATACATAGTAAAATAAGACCGGGTCTTATATTAATTTTTGCTCCAAAAGACACATTAGAGCTGATTGTCTGGCTAGGTCTTATTTTCGGGGAAACACGGTTGGTGACCAAGCTGTATGCTACATGCTACACAAGAAGAGGGACTGCGTCTATTTCTGTTCACCATTGTATTCTCAGTAGTAGCACAGAACTCACTAAATATTTGAAGGATGGATGAATGATAGGTGGAGAAAAGTGAGTCTAAGAATATGTAAAGATGGTTAATTCCTATCTCCCTTCTAGGTACCAAGACAAAGAAACAAACTACATTGCCATTTAAACCAATCAAAAAAGGAAAGCAGAGAAACCCTAACCCTTGGTCTGATTCGGAATCAGATGTGAGCAGTAAAGAAAATGATTTTGATGTCCCTCCACGAGAAACAGAGCCACAGAAAGCAGCAGGTAAGAAAAACTGAAAAACATATAGGTGCTGAAAGATTTGAATGGCAAAGAAAAGTGAGTCTGAGAATATGTAAAGGTGGTTAATTCCTATCTCCCTTCTAGGTACCAAGACAAAGAAACAAACTACATTGCCGCTTAAACCAATCAAAAAAAGAAAGCAGAGAAACCCTTGGTCTGATTCAGAGTCAGATGTGAGCAGTTATGAAAATGATTTTGATGTCCCTCCACGAGAAACAGAGCCACGGAGAGCAGCAGGTAAGAAAAGCTGAAGGATGCTGAAAGATTTGAATGGCTGATACATTTCAGGGCACTTCATCCCAGAAATGGTCTTACCTTAGAGCAGTAATTATATTAAATTTTTTAAAAACTAAAGCATTTTTTAAGAGATTAAACTGAAGCTTAAATCTTCATAAAATGTTATATCAATCTGTGGATTAAATATTTCTCCTGTTACCCTCTTGATTCTTCGTCTATGTTTTTAATAGCAAAAAATAAAATCATGATTGATTTGGATTCAGATGAAGATTTCTCAGATTTTGATCAAGAAAGTAAAGAGGAAGATTTTGTCCCATCGGATGCCAGTTCAATTAAGACCAAGACTTCTCCAAAGTAAGTATCTTCTCTCGTGTGGATTTTATTGTGATGATTTTTAATAGCTAATGACATAGTCTTTGTTGTTTGACACATTGAGATTCGGTTGTCAGGATGTGATTGTTTTTATTCTAGACGTCCTAACAAAGAACAGATGCCACAGAAGAGAGCCACAGCAGGTGTGTACTGAAGTAAAAGTAGTGAGGCCTCTGCTTTGCTGGGGAGCTAAGTCCAGCTGGGTTTTATCTGGAGGACATTAGCCAGGAAAAGAAATGTGGGTTGTTAGCATTACATTGATGTTGTTCGTTAGGTTTAGTTTTGCACATAAATAGGTTCTGCATTTGATACACTAAAAGTAATCATGTGCTTGCTGGGTGCTGTGCTAGGTGCTAGAGAAACAGAAAAATAACTTTTCTTGCTAATAAAGAATCCAGAAATTAGAACAAAGTTATGAGTGTTTTAAATATTCCCCAAAAGTCACAGTCTTAGTGTTTAAAGAAGACTTCATGGCGGGGACAAAGCAGTAAATGGGTTTTCGTGTGTTATTTATATGTACTATTTTCCTTTTCATTTGAAGAAATAGACCTTGGTGCTGACGATGCCAAGGACGACGTGCCACTTTCTCCAAGCTCTTCTGCTGCTGATTTCCCGGCTGAAACTGAAATTATAAACCCTGTTTCGAAGAAAAACGTGGCGGTGAAGAAGAGGGCGGCAAAAGGTGAGCCTAAACCTTGAACATGGCTTAATATTGGGATTAACTAACTGGCCACCACAAGTCAATTTCAATTTTTTATACCCAAAATTTACTGTCGATATTGAAATTAAACCTTTTCCAAATGAAAGCGAATCTTTAGATCTTTATAGTCAAAATTGGTGGTCCAAAGGTTTAAAATCGGCATTTTTCTCAAAATGCCAGGCCTTAGTGTCTAGCTCATTTCTATGATGGAGATAGGATTTTATAAACAGTTGCAAATATTTAAGGTGAAACATATACTTAGTCTAAAAAATTGGATGCTTAAGAATACTTTGATTCTCTAATGTATTTTCAGCTAGACAAGGTGGTCTTTTCCTCAGTTAAATATAAGCAGTCAACAGGTTGCTAAAGTTCACAGAGAGAACCATTCATCTAAGAGTGGCCGTGATGAATGCCTGTGTTGACTTGCAGGTCAGTCTTCCACCTCCACAACAGGTGCCAAAAAAAGGGCTGCACCAAAAGGAACCAAGAAGGATCCAGGCTTGAATTCTGATGCCCCTCAAAAGCCTAATTCCCCCAAAACCAAGAATCGCCGCAAGAGGAAGCCATCCACATCTGATGATTCCGACTCTAATTTTGAGAAAATGATTTCTAAAGCAGTCACAAGCAAGGTGAGTGTTTATCTAATTGGCCCCTTTGCTGCAGGTGTTTTCAAACATGTAACCAAGCTTTGCTCTCAACAGTTTGGCCCATTTTTTAAGAAAATAAATTTAAATCCCATAACCCATTAGCTTTTACAGTGTTTGGTGTAGTTGTAACAAAGTTACAAATGCCACTTAGTCAATGAGAGAGTTGCCTTAGCTCTATTTCTTACTCCTTATTAGAAGGCGGAAAACTAGGATTGTAGTCTGTTGATATGTTTTTTACATTGAGATTCTGCTGTCAGGTTGACACTGCAAATTACTTGGGCTTTTCTCTTAGAAATCCAAGGGGGACAGTGATGACCTCCATCTGGAGCTGGACTCTGCTGTGGCTCCTCGGGCAAAATCTGGACGGGCAAAGAAACCCATAAAGTACCTCGAAGAATCAGATGAAGACGATCTGTTTTAAAATGTGAGGTGACTATTTTAAGTAATGGTCTTACTGAGCCCGTGACTTGTTTTAAAGTTACCTCAATCTCTTAATTTCCTCCCCTTTGAATTTAGTTTGGGGAAAATAGTTTTAATCTAGAACCATCAAAGTGAAGTGTGTGGAAGGAGAGCCCAGAGTCTCTTATTATAATACGCTCTGAATGGAGATCCATCTTATGGGGCGTGTCTTTTTTCTCTGCTTTGTTTGTTTTCAATCCATTATTAACTTCTGGACCCTAGAGACAGTTGTGTGGTCACTTCAGCATAATGTCGTTTGTTTATGGGCCATACATTAAGCTAACATTGGAGCGCTTTGATATAACAGTGTCTACTGTGCCTCCTTTCCTACTTTCATAAGTATGTGATAGAGCATGATTAATTCTCTGTTTTATCTTAGTTGTACAGGTAATTTTCCATCAGCTAGAACCTTATAGTTTTAGTACAGATACTCCCCACTCAGCCTTGCATGTGCTGAATTTTTATCCAAGCAATGAGAAATGGCTCATATTCTTCATACCCTTTAGACTATCAGCAGAGGCTAAAGACAAACACCTTGGCTGTGTCTACATAACCTCAACTTAGTCAAACAGGATGAAGACAATTAGACCATAAGTTATGTGACTCTTGATTTGTCCCCTCTGGTTGCCTCTGAGTCTGAATTTCCCAAAGAACAAATTTCTAGGGAGCACTGGATTGAGAAGAGTGGGGACAACAATCACTCAAAGATCTTACATATTTTATTGATGCCATACTCAGCAGTGGACTGTTATATCCATTTTGGGAAATCTCCATAATTTTCAACTTGTAAACTTTTTAAAGACCTTTCTGCATTTTACATGTGTGTGGCCTGACTGGTGGTGTTCATGTTTTTGTAAATATTTACTATGTTTTTCTATTTAGCATAATTCCAACAGTTTTGTACTTTAATAAAACGTTCTAAACATTGCAACTCACCATTGATTGCCCTTTTTCCCCCTGCGCTATACCCTTTTTCTTACTCTAAAATGTGTCCCTCTTCATTTCCTTTTTTTTTCTTTTGTAAGAATTTAGATACTTTTTTTACCACTTCCTTTTGAGAATATTCTGATCCTATTCTGATGTATCTGATAGCCCCGGGCCATAGATGGATGTAAGAAACCAGTACCATGCCTACGGGAGGCCAGTCAGGATTTTCCAGGGACTTTATACATGAGTTCTAAGTTCTTCATCTCCTCTATACTCAAAGACCTTGGCTCTACATCAGTAAATATAGTTTTAAATGTGCATGTCTTGTTTTTAATGATTAACTATTTTAACAACTATTTTGATAACCTGGTCAACTACTTTATATCAGTAAAATAGATTGGGGCAACTGGCTAATCACTTAGAATAAAAACAAATGTTATGTAAATCCAACCCCTCCTCACATCTTACACCAAAGTTAAGTTCAAGTAGACTAAATATTTAAATGTCAAAAATAAAACTATTTTAAAATGTAGTAGAAGAAAAGTCATCTTGAGTTATAGAGGGATATCCTAAACTTGTCCCCAAGGATGCTGTTGACAGAAATATGGAAAAATGAACCCATTCATCAGAAACTGGACAAAAAGGCCAAACTCTTTGTCCCAGCAATTCTTACTTTAAGAAAGTTCAAGAGAAGAATTGACATGTACAAAAAGCTAGGTAAACACACACAAATGCAAGTTCAAATAACACAGTACAGTGAGGGATACCAAGTGCTCATTAAGAAGGACCTTGTAGGGGCAGCCGGATGGCTCAGTTGGTTAGAGCGCAAGCTCTCAACAAGGTTGCAGGTTCGATTCCCACATGGGATGGTGGGCTGCGCCCCCTGCAACTAAGATTGAAAACGGCGACTGGACTTGGTGCTGAGCTGCGCCCTCCACAACTAGATTGAAGGACAACAACTTGGAGCTGATGGGCCCTGGAGAAACACACTGTCCCCCAATATTCCCCAATAAAATTTATATTAAAAAAAAAGAATGACCATGTATATTTATTGACATAAAAAGATTCAGGACATTGCTGAAGTGAAGAAAGCACATTACAAATCAAAGGTGAAATCTCTGTCTGGTAAGTATGTATTTGTTTACAAAATAAATAATGGGTGAAAAAACATGTAAACCCTCTTTAGAAAGAAAAACATCAAAAACATTTCCCTTTTGAAAGAAGTTTGCTGCTGATCACTCAAGTACTTACTAAAAATACTCTAAGTGAATACATTTCCTTGATTCTAGTCATTCCTTAAGTCACTGACATTCTAGGAGATAAACATTCCAATACTAATAAATTTGGTGGTTATACACATTTAGACCCTTTATATAGAAGATAGTTATTTCCTACACAGATGAAATATTGCTTGGATGAATAGATATCACATCAATTATAAATTACAAAAGAATGGTTACTGAGAAAATAAGATTCAAAAATTATATTAGTTGGGTGGCCGGATGGCTCAGTTGGTTAGAGCACAAGATCTGAATAGGGTTGCTGGTTTGATTCCCACATGGGCCAGTGAGCTGCACCCTCCACAACTGGATTGAAGGACGACTTGGAGCTGATGGGCCCTGGAGAAACACACCGTCCCCCAATATTCCCCAACCAAAAAAAACGATAAGTGATCCTCTAAGCTGACTAATAAGCCCTTTTGTTTGTTAAGATACATTGGACCCCACTGTTCTGCTGCAATGGAATTTTTTAAGTGATTTCTGGCCATTTCCTGAAACCCAAACAGGAAAATTTTTGATTCATTAACTTTTTCTTTTAGAGTAATGGACATCTTGCCTGTCCAGTATTCCTTTCCTCAATAAGTCCACTTTGGGAAAATTATTCTGAAGTCTGAAAAGCAAAAAGTTTGGGTCCAAAGCTTTCACTGAAGCATTATGTACACTGGTGAAAAGTGGAACAGCACTGATGTCCTGTTAAGTATAATACATACTTACCATGTATTATAATACATGTAAGAATGTACCAGTTTGTTCTCCCAGGACATTTAATAGCACTAGAAAGACATGTTAAGGGGGAAAAGACACAAAACTATCCTGTATAATTTGTCAAAACTCATCAAGTTTTATTATAAAATGGTGCATTTTACTGTGTGTAAGTTTTTACCGCAATAAAGTAGGAAGGAAAAGCTAGACAGTATGAGGCTCAAATATAAACCAGTGAGTCTCAAACTTGTATTTACAAATCTCAGGAATCTCGTGAAACTGCAGATTCTGACTCAGTAATTCTGGGGTGGGACCAGAGACTGCATTACTAACAAGTTCCCAAGTGATGTCACTGCTGCTGGTTGGAGACCCTACTTGAAACAGCAAAGGTGGAAAACACTCTATGTGTGGTCCCTCGCCCAGCAGTATCAGCGTGACCTGAGAGCTTGTTAGAAATTCCAATTCTTGGGCCCACTCCAGAGCTACTGCTTTAAAAGCACTTGTTTTAACAAGCTCTCCAGTTAATTCTGACGCATGCTCAAATGTGAGAACCAATGCTACATGCACTGAAGGCCTATTGCAAGTTGCAACAAAATGTCAGCTGCTTTTCTCTGGATGAGATTTGAGTGATTTTTGCTTTCTTTGTATTTTCCTATAGTTTATAAAAATAGTAAATGTTACGTGTCCTCTTTCAAAATGAAAATAACTTTAAAATTTTTTGTTCTTGTTTTGAAAGTAATATATAGGTTCTAGTCCTAATGTGATGCTGACCTGGGAGTAGTGCAGGAATCAGCTTCAGGTGCTTTTCTCTTGCGCTCATGTGCTGCCCCCTTGCAGATCTGAGCAGAATATCTGCAGACCGTGTTGAAAAACTCTTATGATTATTGTATGTGTCAACATCACGGGGGTAAAGGACGCCCAGGTAGCTGGTAAAATATTATTTCTGAGTGTATCTATGAGGATGTGTCCAGAAGAAATTAGCATTTGAATCAATAGACAGGAAAGATCACCAATGCTGTGGGCAGTGTCCAATCCATTGAGGACCTGAATAGAAAAAGGTGGAGGAAGGGTGAATTTGCTGTCTCTGAGCTGAGACATCTAATCTTCTGCCTTTGGACATTAGTGCTCCTGGTTCTAGGCCTTCAAACTCGGACTGAATTACACCACCTATCAGCCACCTCAAGTAAGGACTTACTGCATATCCTACTGGTTCTGTTTTTCTGGAGAACCCTGACTGATACAACCTTCAAAGTCCACTTTGGTACCCAAAGAGCCCAGGATGGACCTGGTAGTGGATATGCCAGCCTCAGTTCTCAATGCTGCAGATAAGTTCACTTTTTTCTTGAGAAGCATTCACTTGATTGTCTTTCATTAGAAAGACTAATTTTTCCAATCTCATCCTAAAGATATTAATAGAACACAATCATACCCATCACAAGAGACCAATTTTGAATATGCTGTGTCTTTGCTGGACCAGTTAAAACTTTAACAAAGAGCAGTTCCTCACTGGCACAGTGTTTGCTAGTGAGGACATCAGACTCCCTGGTCACAGGGTGGCTCTTATTTCAGGCCACGTTCATGAGTGAAGTAGTAAGAGCGGACAACCATCACACTAGGGGGATGTTGTGTCACTCCACGGCCTTAGAGGTAAGAGTAACTTACGCACGGTAACTTGGCAATAAATGACAGCACTGTAGAACAGTTTTATGAAACAACACGCTTCCCACAAGTAGAAGAGTTATTGCAACAATGTCAAAGATGTTTAGCAAAAAATAAGTGTAGAGAATAATTGCACTTTGCCTATCTCTTTAGTTGTGAGGAATTAAAATGCTAAAAGATTGGTGGGCACAAGTTCACTTCTGGGTATCACCAGAATGCTTTCATGCAGCTGCCAGCTGCCTTACAGGTAGGTGTTCCCAGTAGTGACAATTTACCTGTGGGAAATGAGGGGACAGTTTGCAAAGCTGCTGAGCTGTGGCTAGAAATCAACCCAGAATCACCTTCACGATATTTCTCAACCACATCAAAGTGGGTGGGTGCTCTGGGGATTGACTAAAGAGATGAAAATTTCCATTAAAGCATCTTATGAAGAGCCTTCTAGTCTTCATTTTTCTGGTTATACAACCCCCAGATTAAAAAAAGAAGTTCTCAGCTGATTTACAGTGCAGCCCACCAGCTGGTTTGCAAAAGGTCGGACAGTTGTAACTCCTGATAATGACATCTCTAGAGCAGGTAGGCACATTGCTCTGAAAAACACAGGAAGGAGTCTCAAAAAAACCCAACTTCCCGTTGCCTTCAGATCTGGAATTACTTTCACTGGTTCAATGCACAGCAAGATTTGCAAAGGCCCTGGCAAAAGCCATCTTTGGTTGGCCATGAACACTACAACTATGAGCGAGGAGAGAGTATGGCCATGAACACAACTATGAGCGAGGAGAGAACGTAGGCAGAGAGTGTTGATCAGAGGACTGCTGACAGGTACAACCCTGAGGAGGATGACAGACAAGGGTGAGGCCGTTGTCCTGTGCTCAGCAGTTATGGTCCACAAGTGTAGTTATGTGACAATAATGAACCTCTTGTACAGTGACTGCCCCAGGTCTGCAACAGTGGCCATGAGGCAGACCAGCTGCAGCCTTTGATATTAACATTTTGTATTGTACACAGTAGATGGGTCTTCAATAACTATAGAAAATCCAGTGTGAATAAAAGTGAGTGGGAAATGGTGGCCACTATTCCTGCTAAGTGATACTCTGACCTTCATGTTAGAGCTATTGTGATCGCAGATTCTGTGTGTTTTTATGCAAGAAACCCACTTGAAAGAGAGAACCAAAGATGTCGCTTATCAATATGATCTGGAATTAACTGGAACATGTACTGTGGTTATTAGGGAGAGATTTTTGATGCACCATGGGGAAACTATTGATCCTGCCTCGAAGAATCTCCATGGAAACCACTAATGTATCATTTCTTGCCAGATGGAACACAGGAGTTGGAACTGGATGAAGAAACGGTTGCATTGCCACCTATATGGCTATAGAATTCAGGGAGTGCATACCCAAATCATGTGCTTTGTAACTGTCTTTGCTAAACAAGGACAGGAAGTGATAAACATGAAAAGGCTAAAAGTGACAACATGAACACGTACTTTTAATAAATTCCAAAGACAAAAGTTTCCTATATGATGGAGAGCTCTGGCAGACACCACCTTAACTAAGTGATCAAATATAGCACACCAATAATGAAACAAAACAACATGCTCCTGATGTAGTGTCACGGGAAAAAACACCTAACATGAACCTCACCACATGTGAACAATCAGACAAACTGAATTATAAAACAAATTCCCACTGAAAAGGGTGAGCTTGGGCTGACAAGACACATAGGCTCAACCACAAGAGTCAACCTGGTTCCAAATCTCAGTCTTGATTCTAACCCTGAATCTCAGTCTTGATATTTTTCATTTAGAAATTCTCAGTCCACCTGACATGATTAAACTATTCTGAGTTGGGTAGATGACTCTACAACCTTGAAGGTAAATGATGAAGCAATCGAACCAACAGTATTTATAATTCTGTGTTAAATTTAAGAATAGTTTCATAATCATTCAGGATAATGTGCTTGTATTACGTATTTTGAATGTCCCTAATGTTTAAGAGAATTGGACATTAGGGAATCTGACAGATTAGCATTATAATTTTGATTTAAATTTACTTTTAGATGTGATTTTAAAAGTTTTAAATTTTTTGATCAAATTTGTAAACACTTGTAAAATTGGAAAGAACTTGAATTACTATATTTGTATATTTGGTTTATTAGGATTATAGGAGTTGCTTTAATGCATACAAAGATATTACTTGTTAGGACTGAAAGTCCATCAGGCATTGGAAATGTTTGAAAATTTAATTAATCAGGTTTGTAATTACTGTTCATAGCTTAGGCAAATTTAGCTTCTCAAAATTGTGAGATAATTGAATAGTAATTAAAGAACAAGTGGAAGTGATTATTCTTATTTTTATACTCAAAGTATTAAGTGTATAAATAGAATACCAAAATGTGTAAGTTGAACTTGAAGGCTTAAGAGGAAAAAGTTACTTTTTAAATTTAAAATTTTAAGAACTAGAATATAAATTCAAACCCAAGGATATTGATTTTGGGCACAAAATCCCCCTTCACACATCAAACTCAGATTGATAGGAGCAAGCCAAATTATTTCATAAAAAATGGGAAAGAGGCAGGTGGTAAAGGAGTCAGGATGACCAATGTGGAGTGCATGAGGACAAGAAAGTGAAAGAACAGGGAGAGGAAAGAAGCTTTCCCAGGGAGATGGAGAGAGAGATATGTAATGATGACTTAGGGAAAGTCTCACTTTCTCATCACCTCCGCAAAAGAATTTCAGTACAGACTAACATTACTTTTTTCTTCTTAAAGCAACTTTATTGAGGTACAATTTACATACATAAAACATACCTATTCTAAGTGTATGGACTGATGACTTTTGACAAATGTGCCCTCCTGCATGACCATCACAATCAAGACGAAAAAATATTTTCATCATCCCAAAAAGTTCTTATGTGTCTCTTTAACCCCAACCCCAAATAAACATTATCTGACTCCTACCATTATCGGTCAACTTTACCTACCTAGAACTTCATATGCCATGTTTCCCCAAAAATAAGACCTAGCTAAACAATCAGCTCTAATGCATCTTTTGGAGCAAAAAATTAATATAAGACCCAGTCCTATATCAATCAGCTCTAATGCATCTTTTGGAGCAAAAATTCATATAAAACCTGGTCTTATATTACTATAAGCTGATTGTCTGGCTAGGTCTTATTTTCGGGGAAACATGGTAAATGGAATCATACAGTATGCATGCTTTTGTGTCAGGCTCGTTCCATTAGGCATAATGTTTTTGAAATTCACCCATGTTGAGGAGACCCAAGAGAGTGAAGTAGATAAACACTGTGCCTGCTTCCTTCTGTGAACACATTAAGATTACAACTACATTACAGAACAATCAACCTATACAACAGCCAACCTGAAGTCTGGCTGAACAGAAGTTCTGTAACTAAGGATATAAAAAAGCCACATCGAGACATGTAGGAGGGGCGGAGATGTGAAACGGGCTGGCCCCAAACCTCCATGTAGTGGATGAAAATTGGGAGGGCACCTTGGCCGCGTAGGTTCCCCCCAGAGGAGCGAAGGACCTCAGCGAGGCTCCCCAGCCCAGAGTACTGGTTCCAGAAAGAGGAGCCCCCACAACACCTGGCTATGAAAAACAGTGGGGATTCCAACCATCCAGATGGGACAGAAGGTGGCGGGAAACCCAGACATCCTCTTAAACAGCCCGTGCACAGACTCCCACGCAGGCACTCACCTTGGTCTCCAGCAGAGGGACAGTGACTCGGGGGATGTCAGAGGCATACAGGGAGCAGACTGAGGTGTGTGGCTTTGAGGCCAGAGCTGGAGGACAGTCCCATTTTCCCCTTAAGGGGCCTTCTAACGCAGCCGTCAGGCAGCCACCAGGGAGCCACCATCTTTAATATGTTGAGCCCGCCCCCTACGCTTACGGCCAAATCTGCTGATTGGTCTGATGAGCTCCAAGGCTCTGCACTACTGACTCACTGGGACCCCGCACCACCCAACTCCCCCAAAGCCAAAGGCACTTTCTCAGGGAACAGCCAGACCCACCCACATTGCTCTCTTTCTTGAAAAACTATCAGAGTCCACAAGCCCCAGGCAGGCAATGACTGGCCTTGGTGAGCTCTGAGACTTTTCCTGAGTAGCTCCACGCTCAGCACTGACACCAAACCAGAATCTACATTAACCTGGTGCCCACAACTCTTCCCACTGTAGTGACTCCCTGAGACCCTGCCTCATCCAATTTGCATACCACAGGAGGCTTTATCAGCGGCTGAACTTTAAGGAAGCCAGCAGGTGGCAGCAGGACTTGGGGTGTCCTGGCTTTTTGCAGAGCTACCCCAGGCCCAGTACTGGTGGCAGTGGTCATCGGTTCACAGTGTGGCCTCTTCCATGTGCCTCCAGGTTTAGCACAGGCAGCGAAAAACTGTGGATCACTTTGTAGCTCCTATCAGGTAGTCCCTGCCCAGTCACAGGCAGTGGGTGACCTAGGCCTGCACCAGATACCCTCCTAAAAAGCCCCAGAACCAACATACCTGGAGGTAGGCTTCAGATCACAGCAGAGCACTGCCCAATTAGCCCCTCAAGTGCACACACAAAGGGAGGTCTCAACAGGCACCAGAGCCTGCTGGGGTGAATCCCACTCAGTGGGGTAAGTCCCCTGCACAGCAGCCCACTAGCTGTGGATGTGGCCAAACCTCACAGCCAGTCAATCTGAGGGCCAATGCTACCCACTGATGTGCCAATAGCAACAAGGCTCAACTGTAACAGGAAAGCACACAAAACCCACGCAAGGGACACTCTGGAGCACCCAGAGCAGGTGACCCGGGAGACTGTGCCAGGGCCCCACAGGGCACCTACTACAAACCTAAGGCCACCCAGTCAAGACTGGGAGACATAGCAGACCTACCTCATACACAGAAACAAACACAGAGAGACAGCCAAAATGAGGAAACAAAAAAACACGTCCCAAATAAATAAACAGGAGAAAAGTCCAGAAAAAGAACTATACAGGGCCGGCCCGGTGGCTCAGGCGGTTAGAGCTCCATGCTCCTAACTCCGAAGGCTGCCGGTTCGATTCCCACATGGGCCAGTGGGCTCTCAACAAAAAACAAAAAAACAAACAAACAAACAAAAAAAAATAATAAAAATAAAAAAATAAATAAATAAATAAAAACAACTACAAAAACTTTAAAAAAAAAAAAAACTATACAAAATGCAGGCAAGCACACTACCAGGCACATTATTCAAAACAATGGTTATAAGTAGATGCTCAAAGAACTCAGTGAGAACTTCAACAAAGAGATAGCAAGCATAAAAAAGGACATAGAAACTATAAAAAAGAACCAGTAAGAAGTAAAGAATACAATAAATAAAATGAAGAATGCACTAGAAGGAATCACCAGCAGACTAAATGAAGCAGAGGATCGAATCAACGATTTGGAAGACAAGGTAACAGAAAACACCCAATCAGAACAACAATGAAAAAGAATCCAAAAAAATGAGGATAGTTTAAGAGACCTCTGGGACAACATTAAGCGTAACAATATTTGCATCATGAAGTACCAGAAGGAGAAGAGAGAAAGCAAGAGATTGAGATTGAAGAAATAATGACTGAAAGCTTTCCTAACCTGGAGAAGGAAATAAACATATAAGCTCAGAAATCACAGAGTCCCAAACAAGATGAACCCAAACAGGCCCACACTTAGACACATTATAATTAAAACGGCAAAGGTTAAAGACAAAGAGAGAATCCTAAAATGAACAAGAGAAAGACAACTAGTTACTTATAAGGGAACTCCCATAAGATTGTCAGCTGATTTCTCAACAGAAACTTTGCAGGCCAGAAGGGATTGTCACAAAATATTCGAAGTGATGAAGAGCAAGGACCTACAACCAGAACTACTCTACCCAGCAAGGCTATCATTTAAAATTGAAGGAGAGAGAGAGTTCCTAGACAAAAAAAAACTAAAAGAGTCATCACCACCAAACCAGTATTACAAGGAATGTTAGAGGGACTTCTTTAAGACAGGGGGAAAAAAGGATAAAAATTATGAATAAAAAAATGGCAATAGCTACATATCTATCAACAATTACTTTCAATGTAAATAGATTAAATGTTCCAATCAAAAGACATAGGAAGGCTGAATGGATAAGAAAACAAAACCCTTACATATGCTGCCTATAAGAGAATCACGTCAGATTGAAAGACACACACATAGACGGAAAGTAAAGAGATGGAAACAGATATTTCATGAAAATGGAAACAAACGAAAACAGCTGGGATAGCCAGCTTTTTCTAGACTTTAAAACAAAGTCTACAACAAGAGACAAAGAAGGACCCAGTAATCCCACTTCTGGGTATGTAACTGAAGAAACCCAAATGCTACTTCAAGGGGACAAGTGCATCCATATGTTCATAGCAGCATTGGTTACAATGGCCAAGATGTGGAGGCAGCCTGGGTGTCCATTGATGAAAGAATAAAGAGGAGGTGGTACATAGATACAATGGAATATTGCTTGGCACCTTGGAAGGGAATGGATTCTTGCCCTCTGTGGTGGCGTGTATTGTGCTGGATGAGTATGTCAGAGAAAGACAGATGCAACATGATTTCGCTTATATATGGAACCTAAGAACAAAATAAACAAAGAAATCAGAAACAAACTCATAGATATAGAGAACATTTTGATGCGAGAGTGGTTGGGAGTGTGGGTGGAAAAAGGGAAAGGGATTAAGAAGTACAAATTGGGCCGGCCGGGTGGCTCAGGCGGTTGGAGCTCCGTGCTCCTAACTCCAAAGGCTGCCGGTTCGATTCCCACATGGGCCAGTGGGCTCTCAACTACAAGATTGCCGGTTCAATTCCTCAAGGGTCCCCCAAGGGATGGTGGGCTCCGCCCCCTGCAACTAAGATTGAACACGGCACCTTGAGCTGAGCTGCCGCTGAGCTGACTCAATTGGTTGGAGCGAGTCCTCTCAACCACAAGGTTGACGGTTCGACTCTCGCAAGGGATGGTGGGCTGCGCCCCCTGCAACTAGCAACGGCAACTGGACTTGGAGCTGAGCTGCACCCTCCACAACTAAGATTGAAAGGACAACAACTTGACTTGGAAAAAAGTCCTGTACACACTGTTCCCCAATAAAGTCCTGTTCCCCTTCCCCAATAAAATCTTCAAAAAAAAAAAAAAAGAAGTGTTACATAGTAGTCGTGGGCATGTAGGCATAAGAGACATAGTCAATACTACTGTAATAACTATGTATAGTGTCAGATGGGTACTAGGTTTGTTGGGTGATAGATGGGAGGCAGTTGGGGGCAGCGTGAAAAAGGTAAAGGGATTAAGAAGTATAAATTGGTAGTTACAATAGTTATGGGGATGTAAAGTAAAGCATAGGGAATACAGTCAATGATATGGTACTAACTATGTAGAGTGCCAGGTGGGTACTAGACTAGTCAGGGGAAATCACTTCTTAAATTACATAAATTTCTAACCACTATGCTGTACCCCTGAAATTAATATAAAATATTAAATGTCAACTGTAACTGAAAAATTAAAGGGGGGGAGGTGAAGGGCAATAAGTGGTCCAATTTTCCAGGTATAAAACAAATGGGGATGAAACGTACAGCATAGGGAATATAGTCAATAATATCGTGACAGCATAGTATGGGTCAGATAGCTACTGGACTTACCATGGTGATCACTTCTTTAGGTCTATGTTGAACAACTATTGTGTACCCCTGAAACTCATATAATATTGTATGTTAGATTTTTAATAAAAATATTTTTAAAAAAAGAAAATAAATAAAAACAAACTAAAAAATAAATTCATCCATGTTGTTGCATGTATTAATAGTTCCTTCTTGTTAAATTCCTGAGTATTATTCCATTGTATGAATTGTTTATCTTTTCACCTATTGATGGACATTTGGGTTGTTTCCAGTTTGAGCTTATTATAAATAAAGCTGTTGGGAACATTAGAGTGCAAATGTTTTTTATAGACATATTTTTTCATTTCTCTTGGGTAACATACCTCAACGTGGAATTGTTGGGTCATTTAAGTATTTGTTTTCCTTTATAAGAAACTGCGAGACTTTTTTCAAAGCAATTGTATCATTTTACATTCCCCCTTACAATTTTCCTCAGCACTTTCTGGAGTCAGATTTGTTTCTTTTGAGTAAGAGTATCTTCATTGGCCTCAAGGTGGCCCAATACATCCTGGTGAGTGCAAAAGGATATACCAGTAAATGTTATTTTACCTGGAGGAAAATAAGTCCAATCCATAGGTGCCTTTGTCTTCTGCCTCTAGTAAGTTTCCATGACTTTCGAGGGCCCAGCCAAGGGCAGTCCTTCGGACCCAGGAGTATTGCTTTCAGGAAGGGAGTCACTTTGGTCTGCCCATCAACTGATCTTGAGTTAACCTGATCCCACTTCTGCCCCTGGGGTGATGGAGAGAAAGTCAGAGACCCCACGCTACAGGCAGTGATTGTGGTTGCTTATACAACTTGGCACTTACAAACATGGGCCACCCAGAGCTGCATGGAACGGGAAAGGGACTTTGAAATATGCCTTTTAATAACTCAGAGCCCAACCCGGATCCCAACGCAGTTTCTCTCATCTGTCAGTTTATTCTGGGCTTTCGAGGAAAGGAAGAGAGGGATTTCCAAGCCCCTTGGTGGCTCAGATGAGGCTGCCTACAGGGCCCAGCCACTTCAGGCCCAGTTCTTGTCCTTACTGAGCAAAGCTGCTTACATGCACAACTAGAAATGGGTGAAATGGGGAAAACAGTCCCGGGGAGGGCCTCCCACTAGCAGTGATGACTCCTCTGCTCAAGCCCAAGAAAGAGAGGGTGGCACTTGGCAGAAAAACATGAAGGAAGGCCCAGAGGGGCAGTGCTTTGGAAGGCCCTGGGATGAGGTGACAAGCAAGACTGGGGAAGCTTCCCTCTCCCTCAGGAAGAAGTTGCACAGGAGTAGCTGGATGGGGCAGACTTGGGGGGAACTGAGTCTCTGACTTCCCAAGTCAGCGTAGAAGGCCAATACCTGAAGCAGGTTTGTGACAATTAAGTCTAAATTCTCCTCCCTTCCACTATGGTGCAAAGCCACCATATACAAATGAAGACTACATTTCCCAGCCTTGCTTGTGGAAGGCCATCCTGGCCAATGATACAAAAGCAGGCTGGTCACATGGCAGCTTCTTGGGACTTTTCTAAGAAAGATGCCCTTGCATGTACTTCTCCCACCTTCATCCTTTTCTCCATCCGCTGCCTGGATAGGAATGAATCTGTGGCTCATGGAGGACGAGGGCCACACCTAGTGAGGAGTTTGGGAGGAGCCTGTGCCCCTGAGGACTTTCGGGCTCAGAGCTGCTCCACCAGCCCTGAATAGACCACCGCATTCCTCCTTTGATGTGACAGAGAAACAAGCTTCTGTCTTGTTTACGCCACTGTTTAGTATGTTTGCTGTTACAGCCAAACCTAATCTTAAATAATTATAGAGCCAAACCTGTCCCAGATAAGGCTGAGGGCCAGGGAAGACGAGAGAGGGGCAGGCAGGGGTGACCAGTGAGCAGAAGGTGGTGGTCCTATCTGGTTTTCAGGCCTGGAAGAGTTTGAAGAGTCGGAAACTGTGCAGCCAGGTGGGGAAGGGGCTGCAGAGAACTAGGAGAAGTAACCAAGAAGAACCAACCATGCCCACTGCCTCCCACCCCACCCTCTCCTTTCCCACTCAGGCTGAGCTGGGGACAGGAGAATTTTACCTTTAATACATTTTGGAGTTTTCATTTCTACCCAGGACTGGACATTCTGATTACCAATCTCAGACTAAATTGGCCACTTTAGTGATCACAAGCTCTAGAGGACACCAGAAGAAGCAACTGAGACATGGGACCCACCAGAGTTGTCAACACCTTGGCGCAGAGAAGATCTGCATCCTCCTCAACTTCCTACCCCACTTCATTCATTCATCACACACACACACACACACACATTTATTGAGCAGCTACTATGTGCCAGGAAGTGTCCTAGGTGCTGGAAACACAACAGTGAATAAAGCACAAAAATCCCTACCCTCATGGAGCTTACACGCTAATGGAAGAGATGTATGCTACACGGGATAAATAAGAAAAAATATAAAGTATGTTATGTAGTGATCAGTGCAAAGGAAATAAAGCTGAAAAGGGGCTAGGAAATAGGGGTTTAAATTCCAGTTAGGGTAGCTAGGGAAGGCCTCACTAAAAGGCAACATTCCTGTAAAGACTTTTTTTTAAATGTTAAGAGGGGCACAGGGGAGAGAAAATACAGTTGTGTCCTGATGATGTCACTTACTGAGTATAAACATGTATGTGACTGCATATGTGTATTCGTGAGCAACGGACATGGGAAGTGGCTCCAGACAGGGTAGGATGAAGTATCAGGACAGAGACTGAACGTGGACTAGGGCAGGATGGGCCTCTCAGTCCAGCCCCAGACCTCAAGTACAGCCAAGAACGGGGCCACGTGCCGCCAGCCCTGGTTAGCATCAGCGACACCTCCTCCCAGGCTGGACAGCATTATCTGGGAAGGAGGATGGGCCCCTGAGATTATAGAGTCTCCTGTGTCTGGCCCGGGGTACAGCACAGGGTGACCATGGGCTCTCCACCTCCCACCCCACCCTATCCCACCACCTCTGCCACTTTCCACTCCCCACAGGCAGATGGGTCTGATGGGGTTTTTCCAGGCTGGGCCAGTGGCCTGACCCAGCAGGGGCCATGAGGACAGGACAGGGATCATTCCTGGAGTCAGGGGAGATGAGGTGTGTTCCCGAGCCCCCACGGCTGGGGGTGGGGGCTGAGGGTCAGGGAGCAGCTTTGCCAGGAGCAGGAGGAGGTTGTGATGGGGAGGTCAGCAGTAACCCCACCCTACTTCCTGTTTTTGGAATGTGGGGCCCCAGCATGTGCTTTCCTTTGGACCTCATCCAGGGTAGTGTCTCCCCACCCAGTCCCACTCCCAAGGGAACGCTGCACAAGGGTGGAGGGGGTTGACCTAGGGTTTTTCCAGGCTGGGCCCCTGTACCAGTGTGGGTGAAGGGCACATCTCCCACCCTTTCCTGAAATCAGGTCAGGGGGTCCTTGTCAACATGGAAAATCATACAGGCCTCCAAGGCTGAAGGGGGAGAAGAAATGTCACCGAGTCGAGCAGGCGAGTCCTGACATCCTACCCCCTCAGGGAGGGGCAGGCATGGCCCACCTCCAGTGTCTGTGCCCACTAGCCCAGCCAAAGCCCTGGGGATTGTCAGACCCTGGGACACTACCTGGGAAGGCCAGCCAGGCTAGAGGAAGGACAGTTCCATGACAGGCTTAAAAGTATAAACCTAGAAGCAGTCGGGCCAGGCATGAGGACGGACATGCTATTTACTTGCCGTGTGACTGTGAGCAAGTGATTTAGACCCTGTGAGTCTCAGCTTCCCTCCTGCTGGGTCATCAAGTCCTCTGAATCGTGTGATGGGCTCTGCAGAGTACCTGGCCAATAGCAGGTGCACTGTGAGGGAGGGAAATGGAGTGCAGGCTGGGCAGAAACCTAGAAAGACAGAGGGGACAAACAAAACATCTCAGCCTGAGAGCGTCCCCTCCCTAGCTGCTCGGGTCACCATGGGTCATCCCAACTCTCCTGCCCTATGGGATAGCTTCTCCTGCCACCTGGAGCCATAGCAGGTGATTCAATTCAGAGCCTTATAGGGGAAGAGAAGCCTTTCTCTCTATTTATTTTTCACATTATAAAAGAACATGCTCATTATGGTAAGTCTGGAAATTACAGAAAAACAGGAAGGAAGCAAAAGCTTTTATGTAACTACCAAAGCCACTAACTACTCTTGATACCTTAATGTTTTTCCATGTGGGAGATTTTCTGGGCATGTTTTCTTCTGTTCTCTGTAACATGGTTGGGACCTTAGCATTAAGATGTGGAGCTGGAGCTGGAAGGAAACTTGGGGGTCAGCTGGCCCAGCCTCCTCAGTTAACAAGCCAGGAAACTGGTCCAGAAGAGCTCAGTGACTTGTCCAAGGTCAATAGCAGAGCTGGAACCAGAGCTATTAGGTGTTTGCTGCCTCTTAAAATACCAGTAACCCCAACATCAGTACCAACCCTCCCTCCAGTGGTGAAGACCGCCTTCAAAGAAGATAGCTGATAGCTGATCTAAGCCTTCCAGTTTGAGGGAGTATGTCCGTGACCGGCTTCCCTGAGGTTCCCTCAATAAGGGGTGCAGCTCTGGTTAACCCCCTCCCCCACTTCCAGATGGCAGCACAGTTGTGGGATGGGATGGGGTGGAGGTGGGTGAGGGAAGGAAAGGGAGAGCTGGCAGAGCCCAGCAAGGGGCGTGGCCCTGTATCTGTTCCCAAGGGTGGACTCAGACAACAGGGTCACCCTGTCCCTTTAAGAGAGGGGGGAGAGCTAGCCCCTCTCGGCCATCCTGTCCTATCACCCATCCTGGCCAAATCCGAAAGGGAAAATGAAAGGACCAGGAGGAACAGGTCCCAGCCATCTCCCAAGATTCCTCGCTCAGCTCTAACACCTCAGCTCCAGCCACAGGGTGAGTGGGGTCGGCTGAGGGTCTGGGGGTGTCAGAGGCCTGTGGGGCTTCTGTGTGTGTGTGTATTGGGGTGGATTTCAGGAGATGGGGGAGACTGGAAGCCAAGGGGTGTCAAGGGTCCTCATTACCACTCATTGGGGTCCGACGGCAGGAGACACCTAGGACAGAGGGTCTTGACAGAGTTATAATAGCAGGGGCTACTTTTGTGTCACCCTACAATTCTGAGAGGAATTCACTCCAGTACAAAGGACAGAGAAAGAAGGAGGTGAGGTCCCTCTGGGTCTGCTGACTCCCACCTCTCCCAGGGGTACCAAATTGGGCCTGGAGTCCTGGGTTCCAGGCACCACTCTTGCCCATGGAAAGGAGCCTTGAGTACATAGGGCCCAGCTGGTTTCTGCTTCTACAAATGCACTGAGGGGCGGCCCTGCTGATCTCCAAGTTCCCTTCGTGCAAATTGGGACTCTGGAGAAGCAGGCCCATGGATATCTGGCTAACGCACCAGAATGCGGCTCCTCCCAAGCACCCAGTGACCCCAGAGTGACGGACACCCATAGTCGAGAATCACCTAACCCCTCCTGCCCCCCCCCTTGCTAACTCCTTTGTTCCCACAAAATCCCTGCTAAATAACCCAGACCTAGCTGACCCCCAACTCACCCCAAAGTCAGAGGAGGTCTAGCTGACCTCCCCCCCATGGGCATGGAGGGGCTGGGGGCGCGGGCGCAGGCCTCTGACCCCGGCTCTGCACCCCCAGCGCCATGGGGGAGTGGGCCTTCCTGGGCTCGCTGCTGGACGCCGTGCAGCTGCAGTCGCCGCTCGTGGGACGCCTGTGGCTGGTGGTCATGCTGATCTTCCGCATCCTGGTGCTCGCCACGGTGGGCGGCGCCGTGTTCGACGACGAGCAGGAAGAATTCGTGTGCAACACGCTGCAGCCGGGCTGTCGCCAGGTCTGCTACGACCGCGCCTTCCCGGTCTCCCATTACCGCTTCTGGCTCTTCCACATCCTGCTGCTGTCGGCGCCGCCGGTGCTGTTCGTCATCTACTCCGTGCACCGGGCCAGCAAGGAGCCGCGCGGCGCGGCGGCGGAGGCCGGGACGCCGTGCGCGGGGCTGCGCTCCGAGGGCCCGTGCGCGCGCCGCTGCTACCTGCTCAGCGTGGCGACGCGCCTGCTGGCCGAGCTGGCCTTCCTGGGCGGCCAGACGGTGCTCTACGGCTTCCGCGTGGCCCCGCACTTCGCGTGCGCCGGCCCGCCCTGCCCGCACACGGTGGACTGCTTCGTGAGCCGGCCCACGGAGAAGACCGTCTTCGTGATCTTCTACTTCGCCGTGGGGCTGCTCTCGGCGCTGCTCAGCGTGGCCGAGCTGGGCCACCTGCTCTGGAAGGGCCGCCTGCGCCAAGCGGCCGAGCGCGACAACCGCTGCAACAAGGCGCAGGAGGAGGTGCAGAAGCTGCTCCCGCCGCCCCCGCCGCCGCCAGCCCTGCCCTCTCGGCGCCCCGGGCCCGACTCCTACGCCCCACCCGCCTACGCGCACCGGGCGCCGGCCGGCGACAGCGAGGGCGGCAGCGGCCGCAGCAAGGCGTCACTGGCCACCGTCCGCCAGGACCTGGCCATCTAGCATTGCCTCGGGCGGAGGGTGAGGTCAGAGGCCCGACCCACCCACCCGGACCTTCGGCGCAGAAGCAAGAAGTGGCTTCTGCCAGACCTGTTCCCCGACCACGCAGTGAGGGTGGCCCGCAGGGCAGCCTCCGCTCTCCCCTGGGACTCCCAGCCGAGCGGGGAAGAATGAACTAAGGCAGGTCCTTGATGCCATGATCCAGGTGGAAAGGAGGCCGGGGCGAGGAGGGGGCTGTTGAGAGAAAGTGGGCAAGCAGACCGCAGAGTAGAAAGTGGAGGTTCAGGTGGTAACCTGGTTCTTTTACTGGGGAAAAACCAACTGTGACACCAGCATCCCGAGGACCTCCCCTCGTGCAGACTGAGACGCGGCCTCTGGGAGAGCGCGCTGTGTGTGTGCACACAGGTGCACATATACACAGTGAGAGGTATGTGCGTGCGCACATGTAGAGCCTTTGCGAGCCCTTGGTGTGTGTGCGTGCATTTGTATATCCTGTGTGAGCTCTGTGTGCACACGTGTACACGCATGCACTCCTGTGTAGGGCTGTCTTGTGGGCATGTGTATGCCCTGTGTGAGCTCTCTGTGTGGCCTTTCTGATATGCGCAGTGTGGGTAGCCAGGATCCAGTGATGGCAGCAGCCACAGTGTCCACGGGAGAGGAGCTGCCCTTCACCCCCCAGGGCAGGCCTCAGCCTGGTAGGCTTGTGGGACCCATCCACACTTTCCACCTGGTGGTCTGGGCTGCATGGCCAGGCCCTCCCTCTCTTGGAGGTAGAGTGGGGGCAGCCAGTGGGATCAAAGGGCAGGACCCTTTTCTCTTCTAACTTCAACCTCCTCATCCTGCCGCTGTTCCCCTCGGTCCATAAACATGATAAAGTCCCTTCCATACACAGAAAAACCTCTCCATAAATGCTCCTAGCCCTGCATTTCCCTGCAGCCACCACCCACCCTCCTATCCCCCTCCTGTCTCTCCTCTGCCCTCATCTGTCTTTCTCCTTTACTGCCCCAGTGGGGCTGCTCTCTGTAAGATCACCCAGGACCTAAGTGACAACCAGGGGCCACCATTTGACGGCACCGGGGACTTCGTCAGACCCTGTGGAGCAGGATGCCTGATTTTCTCCTATGTCCTTGGCCCTCTCCTCTCTGTCTTCCTTTCCTCTTCTGCCTCAGCACCCCTGCCTGGACTCCACACAGCAACCTGTGGGGGCTTTCTAAATAGCCCCCTACTTATGCCCTTGGGGCCTCCCTGTCCTCAGGGAGTAAGTCCAGCACCTGAATGAGTCTTCTGAAGCCCTGGCCTACCATCCCACAGGCTCTGCTTCTCCGGCCTCCAGTGCCATTCCTCTGGCTTCCCACGGTTTCCGTGCTCCAATCCACACTGAAGTTTGTCTTCCTACTAAGCAAGTGACCCATTTTGCTTCCAAGGGCTTGAACATGCTGTTCCTCTGCAGCCACTTTCCCCCCACCCTAGCTAACACCTACCTGTCTTTTGATCTCACGTGGAAAGAAAACAGGTGCCTTCCCTGACAGCCCTCACGCTCCAGTTAGAGCCAGATGCCCAGTGGCACCCGGGCTTCCCCAGGCAGAGCACTTCTGCTGGATGGCATTGCTCTCCTCGCTGGCCCGTAGGAGGTGCTTAGTAAATTTGTGTTGGATGAAGAACTAAACGTGTCCCTGGGACCTGAGCACTTATCCACGCTCACCGCATATGCCACTGTCTCTCTGATCACAGTTCTGCGTCTGCAGCTTGGACCCCTCCACACACACTCAGAGCTGGATGTCCAGCTGTTTTCCAGATGTACTCATTCAACAAATATTTGTTGAGCACTTACTGTATGCCAGGCAGTTTTCGAGATTAGCACTGTTCCATAGAAATGGGATGTGAGCCACACGTGTAATTTCAAGTTTTCCATTAGCCACATTAAAAAGGAAAAGGAAACAGGTGAAATTAATTTTAGTAATATAGTTTTCTTTAACCCAATATATCGAAAATATTATTTCAGCACATCATTAATATAAAAAAGTATTAAGGAGATATTTTATATTTTTTTTCTACTAAGTCTTTGAAATCTGGTATGTATTGTGCAGTTGGAGCATATCTCAGTTTGGACCACTCACATGTTAAGAATCAGTTGTCACATGTGGCTGGTGGCTGCTGTGTCGAATACAGCAGATCCAGAGTTGGGCTACAGTCATGAGTAAAACCTGGCCTCACAGAGCTTCCATCCTGGTGGGGAAGGCAGACAATAATTTGGAATATACCACCAGGTCACGGTAATAGTAAGGGGAGAGAGAGTGACATCCCCGAGGAGTGACGTGGGAACAGAATGTAGCAAGGGGCTGGCCATGAAGCTGCCTCCAAGAAGAGCGTTCCAGTTGGAGGGAGTGGTAAGCGCAAAGACCCCGAGTCTCAGGAATGTGCTGCGGGTATTTGAGGCCAGCAGCACGGCCAGTGAGTTGGAGTGGAGTGAGGGACAGGAAAAGTGGACAATCACCAGCACCCTAAATGCAATCTCCACTTCCTCAGTTCTCCTCTCAGTTGCTAGCATCTCCATCTCCCCAGAACACCTGCCCCTACTGCTGCCACAGCCTGTCCTCTGCCCGCCTTCCACATCCCATCAATCACCTGGTCCGCCCGTGTTATCACCTAAACATTCCTCGCCTTGTCCACTCTTCTTCACCCCTTCAGAAGCTGCCCAGCGTCAGCCCCGTCACCGGTGGCCTAGAGTGTTCCCACAGCCTCTGCTCTCGCCCCCTGCAATTCCAATATCTGAACACCTCCCTTGCTGCCTTAGGATCCTTCAGTCCTATCACCACCGAGATCAAGTCCAGCTCCTGAGCTGGTTTGACCTGAGCCCATCCCAGTCTCTACAGCCTCAGATCTTCCACCATTCTGACCAAACACTGAAATGGTTAAAACACTGAGCTGGTGACAGTTTTGGTCACATGAAGCTATTTATCACTTCTGCATCTCACCTGGCTAACTCTTCACCTTAGAGATTTAGCTGGGAAGAGGCACCTCTTCCAGGAAGCCTTCCGAAACCTGTCCCAGGCATGCTTCAATTCCTCTTCCCTGGACTCCCAAGGTCCAAGCAAGACCCCGTTGCTGTCCTCCCCAAGTTGTATCCCAGTCGCCATCCTTGGTCAGTCTCTCGGGTGAAAGGCAGGGCCTGACGCCATGCGAAGCACACGTCAGTCCTGGATGACCAGACGCTGCTGCAGTGGTTCTCAACTGGGGGTGATTTTGCCCCCAGCAGACATTTGACAGTGTCTGAAGACATAACTGGTGGGCACGGATCGGGGAATGTGCAACTAGCTTCTAGTGAGCAGAGGCCTGGGATCTGCTAAACATCCTACCAATGCACGAGACGATGGCCTCTCTCTCAACAAAGAATTCCTGGGCCCAAAATGTCACTTGTGCCACAGTTGAGAAACTGCTCTCAGCAATGAACTGTGAACCACTGTGGGCAACCTCAAGCCCTGAAGGGTCCCAACAGCAAAGGTACTACCCCAAGGGGGGCACTTTGTAAATGTAGGAGCCACTACTCTAGTTGTCACATGATGGGGGACCCTGATGGCATTTAGTGGACAGGGACTAGGAATGCCAAGAGGTCCACCCATAATAAAGAATTGTCATGGGCCGGCCCGGTGGCACAGGCGGTTAGAGCTCCTTGCTTCTAACTCTGAAGGCTGCCGGTTCGATTCCCACATGGGCCAGTGGGCTCTCAACAACCAAAAAAATAAATAAATAAATAAACAAAGCAGTATACCTTTAAAAAAAAAAAAAAAAAAAAGAATTGTCATGCTGACTTAAGAATGACCCTCTGGACATTTACATAGTGAAAAAGCTCTTTATAATTACCTGAGCCCAAAACCTCTGTTTTTACGTGTAAACCATTAGGGGTTTTGTTTGGGAATTTTTTTGCATGGTTTTATTATACATTGTCAGTTTTTATTTCAACATTCACCCATACTCTTTAACTTTCCTACACCTCATGTACAGAATGGCTTCTGACCTTACTTTTAAATTCAAACGTGTTCATTAAAAATAGAAGCAAGCGGGGGACTACGTCATATTTCTGCCATGTGGTTGTGCTCAAGCATTTACATATTGACATTCATAGCACTGTCCTTTCATTTCTCCTGTACAACACAATGTCATAGCATAGTGTGTAAGTATGTTACGTTAAATTTCATTTCAGATTCATAAAGAATGTGTGAGAAAATATTTATTAGAGGAGAGCCTCCGCTCGCGCACTCGTGTGGGCCAGGTGAGATGAACGAGGAACTGCTGCCACCTGGCGGCTGAAGTAGAAATGGCATGGAGCCGTAGAAATGAAACCCCAATGGAAGAAACCCCGTCCTGCCTGGGCATCTCTTCCTGCCCAGCCACGCTGCTAATCCTTCCCAAACACAGCTTCGGAGCTTGACGCTTCTTCTGGGGCTTCAGAGATTCAGGAAAGAGCCCTGGCTAAGAGGTGGGAGACCTCAGTACTGGTTCCCCATCTGCCACTAACTTGCTGTGTGACCTTGGACAAGGGCACTGCATTCTCTGGGCCCTGATGTGTAGTGTAAGGAGTGGGCAGAATTGGTCTCTAAGGACCTTAGACGGCTGCCACACAAACCTCTCAACCAGGAACATCCAGGTTCTCCCGCAATCTGTCCTCTGTGCCTCCTGCCCACGGAGTGACCTTAAGGGTGGTCAGGGGAGGGCAGGGTAGTCCTTTTTGGAGGCAGAGGGATGATGGGCTGGCCTCCTAAGCTTCCATCCCAATTCCATGTTCTTGTAATGTTGCCATGAGCCCCTGACCCAGGCCCCCAGGCCAACTGCCACTCCTGCCCTAATGGTCAAGCCAGTGGTCCCTCCAAAAATAGAACTTCTTTATTAAATGACCCTCAGATCCAACCTCTGGCTTCTCAAAGGCTAGGAACTCTTGAGGGCAGGGCTGACTTCTTCCCTCAGACGGGATTCCCTGGAGGTAGGGGCCGTCTCTCCTCCCTCCCTTCCCCACCTCCAGACTGGAGCTCCCCAACACAGGCTGTGTAGGCTCCTAGGCCAAGGGCTTCCCAAGGGCAGGCCTGTCTCCTGCAACAGGGTCTCCAAAGACCCCAGCACAAGGCAGCCCTCAGTGCTCATAACTGACCCCCCACCCCCTACCCAGACACTGAGAGAAGGCGGTGAGGCAGCAAGGCTGAGGCATGTGTAGAATAAATATAACTTTATTCTTTATCCAGTAGATCTCAGTGGAAAGTCCAACAGTAACAGGTGCACCAGCGGGCTCTGGGGGGATGAGACCCCAACCCCGGGGCAAGGGGGGCAGGGCAGAGCCAGCTCCCCCAGTCCTGGGGGTGCAGGGGATCTGGGGAAGGGACCCCCCGTAGGCCCGTCCTGCGGGGCAAGAAGGGGGCAGAGGTGTAGGGTGGGTAGTGGGGGGCAGGTCAGAGAAATGGAGGAACTCAGGCCAAGCGTGTATTGGCCTTTCTGGTGTGTGTGTCTCTGTCTGGGACCCTGTGGGTGGTGCTGGTGGCTGTGAGGCCGGAGGGCAGGGACAGCTCAGACCCTTGGCCAGAGCCTTCACAGTGGGGGCCAGAGGGCTGAGATCACGTGGGCCCTGCCACGGAGAAGCTCAGCCAAGGACAGAGCTGAGACACACACTTGTATGGTCTGAGGGCCCCCCTTGCTTTGCTCTGACCTCTCGTGGTGGGCTCCCTCCTTCCAGGGGCTGCCTGGAACTGTAACACCTAGTGGTTAGGCAAAGGGAGAAGAGGGGCTAGCTGCTTCCCCAGCACGAGGGAGGGGAGGGCAGGCCTCAGAAAGTTAGTACTTCACAGTTTTAAAGAGAAAACTGAGGAGAAAAAGGCTGGGGGGGGAAGAGGGCTGGGGGACACAGGGACATGGAGAGAGAGTGGGAGCCCCTTTGAGCCACTGCCCTCCCCCAGGACCCACCCCCTCCAGCTCTGGATCCAGCTCCCCCCAATACACAGCACAGATTCCTTCAGCATAAATGTGCTTAAAATGAAAATTCTTATTAAAAAAATCAAAACCAAAAAAAATTAAAATAAAAACAAAACCAGCGAGAATACCTGGGGGTTGGTAATGCAGGGTATGTACAGGGGGAACCCCCCCACCCCTGGCCCACCCCCTCTGTCACCAACCGAGGCAAGGGGGGGTTCCCCAACCGGGGGGCAATGGCTTGCAAGTTCTGAGGATGGGGGAGCCAGGTCCTGGCGTTTGCTGGTGATGAACATGTGACAGGTGGGCAGAGGGGGCTCGATGAACACAAGGCCCCCAGGCCCCATCCCGAGGCCCAGGACCAGGGGTCCGCACGCAGTTCATGACCTTGCCCCTGACGTCAGCCCAGGCTGCAGGGGTGGCAGTCCACAGCACCCAGGCCTCTGTCCAGACTCGCCACCTCCTCCCTGCCCCAGGAAGGGAGGACAGGTAGGGGGCAGGGCTGGCTGGGGTCACATGGTTGGTAGAAAGGCAGAGAAAAGCCAGGCGAGGGGCGAGGGCTGTGTCCACGGGGCACAGGCGGTCACGGGGAGTGGGTGGCCGGGCTGCTTCTGTTTGAGCTGGGGCTGAGGCTGGGGCTACAGCTGCCGGGCGGGGGGGCCAGGCCACCGCCGTCCCGCCCCCCACCCCCCGGCTGTCCGCTCAGAGTGTCCAGGCCCTCTGAGTTCTCTAGCATTTCCTGGATGAGAGGTGGCATGGAGCCTGGGATTTCCATCTTCAGCGTGATCACCCGCTCAGCCCCTGCAGAAGAAGAGGGGCACAAGTCAGCACATGCCCGATGCCCCCAGTCCAGCAAGCTCTGCAAGCAAGGGTGGCTGCAGGAGGCAGGGCGCCGTGGGCAGAAGCATCAGTACTGCCAATACAGCAGCCATGGCACTGAACTGGGGCTCAGCTCTTTGACACCACCCCGCTCTCTTAAGTCCCCAAGTCCAAGGGGCAGCGGGGAAAGTGGTTCTGAACTTGGGCTCTGGGGTCAGACCGCCTGGTTTGACCCTGGACCCTTCCTATGTGTTGTGTGCCACGGCTTCTCCTGCTGCCACCTCAAAACAACTAGGCTCCATTACCCCCCTCCTCAGATGGGAAACTGATTCGGGGCTGTGAAATGACCTGCTCAAGGACACACACCTACACCATCTGGTTCCAGAGCCATACCCTTAACCACTATGCAAAGGGGACACTGCCACCCTAGAGCTCACAGGCAGGTCACCTGGACATGGTGGGGTCCCCAGGGGACCTTGGCCTAGACACAGATGGGGACAGGCTGGGTCCTGATGAATGGGGTATTGTCCTAGGCTCAAAGACATGGGGTGTTGGCTCAGACGCAGGGGTCCTGGTCCTGGGCATGAACAGTACACCCTGGGCCAGGTGTTGGGGCCCGGCCTTGGCAGGTACACGGGGCCTCTCTCTCCAGATGTGGGAGCCTCACCCTTAGCACTGATGCTTCTCAGGTCCGTGATCTTCATCAGCATCTTGGGGAACATGTGGGGGCGGCTGGGCCTCCGTTTCCGCACATAGACCTTTAGCGCCTCGAGCAGCGGCTCCTGCAGCATGTCCACCCGGTCTGGCTGCTCCAGGTCCTGCCGGTCTGAGGAAGCAGAGGTGTCCCCTGAGCAGCTGCATTCCCAGCCTTGGCCACTGGGGGGTGCGCCAGCCCAGGTCACAAGCTGGGCGTCTCTGCTCCTGGGCCTCCCCATTCACTGCAGTGGAAGGAGTACACTGCGTACTTGGAGAAAAGGCCCTCCTGGGAGGCTCTGGTGTAAGCAAAGAGGAGCTGGGCATGGGGTTGCCCAAATCCTGCCCTGACAGCCCAGTTCATGGGCATAGGACCCCTAAACACAAGTAGTGCCGACCTCAAGCAGAGGGGGGATGCCCAGGCAGGTTCCCACTCCGACCCATTACCGACACCAGCACAACACTGCAGAACTCCACACAGGAAAATGGTAAGAGCAGCCAACAGTTACTGGGTCTTACTCTGGACACACTGTGCCCCATTATACAGATACGCGGGTTCAGAGAAGTTCAGTAACCTGCTCAAGGTCACCGCTGGCCAGGATTTGCACCTGAGTGGTCTGACCCTCAAGTCCTTATTCTGAAGTGTCCTAGAAGGAAGGAGCACTGCCCAGAAATGGGGAACCAGAGCGCAGGTCTCCGCCACCATCCCCTTGCTGTGCGGCTCAGACCAGACCCTGCCCCTCTGGGACTTGGTTTCCCTTCTGGGAAGGGGCCTGACCAGGGCCACTGTCCCCTTCTGACCTGACGATCCCTGGGCACCACCACCCTGAGTCTGGCCACTGGACGCAGGCCCCTGCCCACCTCCACAGATGAGGCAGATGGCACTGAGGAGACCGGTCTCAGCGTCGTCCATCTCCAGGGGCAGCAGCTGGTTGGCGAAGGCGAAGACGAGGTCCGTGAGGGGGCCGAAGCCGGCGTTGTGCATCTGCGTCCGGTTCAAGGTCAGCCCGTCCGAGAAGGTCATGGTGTCCTGCTCGGGCGTGTACCTCGTACAGATCCGCAGGATCTGGGTGCAGGGGAGGTGAGAGTTCAGGGGCTCGGCCCCTCCCCCAGCATGGCCAGCACCAGCCTCTAGCCCACAGGACCACCTGGCGGGCAGCCAGGCCAGTGCTGGCCCGCCAGAACCCCCTACAGTAATGACAACATTCTAAGTCTGCACCATTCAATGCAGCAGCCACCCGCCAGTGTGGCCACCAGACACTGAAAATGTGTTGGTGCAACTGAGGGACCGAATTAAGTTAATTGAAGTGTAAAGAGCTGCACACCGAAGCGGCGACCGGACTGTGGCGATCTAGGTGACCCTGCCTCCATGCAGGGCTTAGATTTCTCTCGCAACTAGTATTCCCAGGCGAGGACTACAGTTCCCAGGACAGGGTACACAACAGAAGCTTAATCAATGTGGGTCAGCTTCAACTGTGATCCTGCCTCTTGCAACTGGGCATGTGGATGGGAGGCTGCCTACCCCACCCCTACCCGGAAGTTACAGCCCAGATTCGCCACCCTGGAGGTGGCCGAGAGTGCCCTTTGTCGGGCGGCTTTGGCAGTCCCCACTGCCCGCAATCCTGCCTCCAGCCCAGCCCACCCTCTGGCCCCACCAAATGCCCTCAGGTCCCCTGAATCCAGCTGGACTCATACCAGCAGACTTTCACATCCTGTCCTAAGTTCGGGACGCCCTCTCCCATGCCCCTTCAAAAAACCCCTATGTGCCACCTCCTCTGGACATCTTCCCTGGGGCGCAGCAGCTGTGGCTCTCTCTTCTGCATGGAGGAGAGGACAGCCCTCCCCCATCTTTAGCACTTATCACAATTTGCAACCTCTGTTGATATATCTATTGCCTCCAAACACAGGTTTTCAAGAGAGGATGGATGGTTGTGTGTCCACCTCTGTTACTGACACCCAGCTCAAGGCCTGGCCACACAGGGTCCCAGCTGAACCTGTATTACAGACTGAACAGATGGGAAGATGGGCGGTTGGATGGAAGGCCTAATGGAAAGATGGGGTGAGGGTAGATGGCTGTGCATGTGGGTGAGGGGGTAAACCAATGTACACTCAGGTGCTGAGTGGTGAAGTGGACAAGTGGACATGTGGGGGACAGGAAGCGTGGATAACTGGGTGGGCGGGCACTCAGACAAGTCCGTTCCAGATGGATGTTTAAGAAGGTGGTTATTTGAGTGGCAGGACATCCTCCAAGGACATGGGGCAACAGCCAGGTGGGCAGGGCGCAGACGCTCACCAGGATGTCCAGGCAGGCAGCCTTGAGAAGGGTGATCTGGTCGGCGATGGTGAGGGTGGTGAAGCCAGGCAGCTGCTTGGCAAACTCCACAGTCTTAATGATGCACTTGGTGGAGAGTTCACTGAACTTGTCCCAGAGGTCGATGTCCAGAGAGACGCGCTGTTCTGAGCTGTTGTTCTGGGAGAGCGGGGGAGAGTCAGGGCCTTCTCCTCACGGCACTCCCCCTCGGTCTGGCTCCACCAGCCCCCCAGGCCTGCCCTATACCGGCCTTCACTTCCTTGACAGGAGGCAGCAGCAGAAGGGAGAGGAGGGGGAGGGGAGGCCGGGCAGGCCCCAGGCAGGGGTGAGGAGGAGCCAGCCTGGCAGGAGGAGTGGGGTGCCCTCATCCTGGGCCTGCGTGCACTGCATGCACCCCACCTCGCCAGGTCAAGGGAAGCCGTACCGTACCGTAGTGTATTTGCCTAGCTGGCAGAGGGCAGGGAAGGTCTCCTGGTGCGCTTTGCGCACCTTCTCGATGAGCTCCCCCACCTCCGGGGTCAGTGTGTAGCTCTCTGAGCACTCAGGCTTGGGCACCTCCTTCTTCTTCTTGTTCCGGTCGTTCCTCACAGCTGTGGAGGGCAAGGCCAGTGGTTAGAGGGCAAGTGCGGTTAGCGGTCCATCCCCAGCCTGAGCTTCTCCCTCCAGAGCTGCTGCACAGGTGGTCACCCAGCGCGCGCATGCACACGCAGACACACACGCACACAAACACATACAAGTGCACAGACAACATCGATTGAGCCATTCCTCTATGCCCACCTGACTCACGTGCCAAGTCCTGCCACAGGGCCCTGGGACCACAGCACCAACCCACTGTTCCCTGTACTCCCACGCACCTCCTCCAGCCCACACTGCGTACACAGGGAAAGCCAGTGTGCAGGAGTGTCCCACCTCTGTGCTCAGCCTCCCGCCCCTGACTCCCTCTTTCCAGGAAGGACCTGCTCCTGCCTCCTAATGGCCCCCAGGCCTCCTGGCAGCAGTTTCCCCGGGGGTCCCTGGGACTGCCTCAAGGAAGCAGCTCCTCTCCTTGGGCAGGCAGGCAAGGAGTAGTGCTCCCCAGCCTGAGAGTGGGGGGCCAGGAGGGAGAATCTCTCGACCCATTAGCTGGGGGAGCTGACAAATCACCAGGGGCTGAGCAGCACACACCACTCGGCTTTAAAGAAGCGATGGGGTCGTTACCAGCCGATTATCCCAGACACACAATCACTCACAGGGCCAGTGGTGGCGGCTGCTGACGCTGGAGGAAGAGAGGGTGGGGGTTGGGACCTGGGGAGGGGGCAGAGGGTGGGGGGGGAGCTAGCATAATTTGGAGATCACTCATGTCGATTCTGCAAATTCAATAAAGTGCAAGGGAGAGGAGGGAGAGGGAGAGGGAGAGTGGGGGGATAATTTGGGAAGAGAAAATTGCAGCTGTGACAAGACGTTTATCATTCGGAAGCTTTAATTCTATTGAAATGGCAGCTGCTCAGCTCAGGGGCACAGAGCAGCCGGAGAGAGGAGGGAGGGAAAGGGGAGATGGCGGTGGGAGGGAGAGGGGGTCCCCACCCTGGTCCTTCTGCACTGAAAAGCTCTGGGAGCTGAAGGTGGAAGAAGCAAAGGGAGGAGGAGATGCTGGGCCCTAAAGGTCCCAAGTTGTCACCCACTCTGCAGCATGGAGCCACCACTTCTTAGGCTCCTGACAAGGCAGCCCCTGCCTCCTGTGGCAAAGGTGGCAGGGTGATGCAGGTCCCCTCTACTCCTATCTGGAGCTCCTTGGTCCCCCAGATGCCCTCCCCATTTCCCTCTTCCATTGCCCTCCCTACAAAGGGCTAGGGGGTCCTGCAGCCCCCTCCCCCACCCCATCCCCCAAGGCTCAGGCTCCATGGCAACGGCCACGCAGACAAGGAGGCGTCTGTCAGCGTCATTTATCTCTGACATCATCAATCACCGGTCACCACGGCAACACCCATGATTCAACACAAGAGGGTCTCCCTGTCCAGCCCTCCCTTCCTCCTTCCATCAGGCTTCAGCTGAGCCCAAACTGGAAACCCCCATCCCTCTGGGATCTGAGAAATCCCAATTCTCTCTTCCAACTCCAGGGCCCAGGCTTCACTAGACAATGGCTTTCAGATCCCTGTGCCAGCCGCACCCTCCCCCCAACACACACACACACACACACACACACACACACACACACACACGCCAACCAGCACCCCTCAGTGCAGGCCCTCCCGTAAGATGCAAAATCCACAGGGACTCTGGGATACCTCTGAGCCCTGTCCCAAAGCCAAAAAGGGTCTGGAAGCAAGCTAGCCCAGAGCAGACACGCACGCACACGTGTGCAAGCACGCACAGCCGGCCACGTGCAAACTGGAATGGCTGTCTGCATATGGACACACAGCCAGTTCAATGCAGACAGACGGACAGATCCTTGCAGCTATCCACAAACCGTCCTTAACCACGAGCCTGCACACCGTACCAGCTGTGCAAGGTCACGTCCATATACACAGATCCACACACCCCTGCTCCCCTGGCCTGTGGGAGCACTTCAGGCCCTGCCTAGTGTGTGGCCGGCCAGTGGCCCCTGGCACTCACACTCCTTGGACATGCCCACTTCGAAGCACTTCTGCAGCCGGCAGTACTGGCAGCGGTTGCGGGTCACCTTGTTGATGATGCAGTTCTTGTCCCGGTGACACGTGTACACCATGTTCTTCTGAATGCTGCGGCGGAAGAAGCCCTGGGTGTGGAGGGGAGAGGGTCAGGGCAGCCACACCCACAGTGAGCACCACACCAGCCTGTGGCCCCGGCCAGTGGGACAGAGGGCCAGGCCACTGCTGCCCCCAAGCCTGTGGCCATCACCTACCTGAGCAAGCCAGGTAAGATGGGAGAATGGCCCACCTACAAGGATTCCCCTAGAACCCCAATACCTGCCTCTACACTGCAGGTAGGCGGGGGGCTTCCCCCAACCCATACCCACAGACACTGCTTCTTCTCTCCTTGGGAAAAAGGACATCAGGGCTGCCAGTGAGTCAGGAAAAGAGGGAGATGGCGCTAGACTGGAGGGAGGCACAGTTCTGCAGCCCACAGTCCTGGGCGCAGAAGGCAAGCAGGAAGAGGCCGTGGAAGGACACACAGACTGGCCAAAGGGATGGAGACGCACACACTTTCAGGAACAAGCAACGAGACACATGTTCTCCAACCAGGGAGATAGGCACAGACTGATCACAGGTGGACCCAGATGGGTCAGAGGCTCCACACCAGGGCTAACCAGACAGACAGACAGATCAAAGACAGACCAGGAACAACCAGACAGGACAGGCAGACACACAGTCTGAGGTTTCTGCTTTGCCCTTGATCTTTGCCCCACACCTGGGGACAGCTCCTCCAGGCTGAGGGGCAGCCAGGAAGCCCCAATCTCTGGGGAAGAAACCAGTCCAGAGGCTCAGGCTTTAGGAGAGGAGACAGACAGGCCATGCCCACCTGGGAAGGTAGCAACCACCTCTGTACCCTGAAGTCTAACATGGGCACAGGGAAATCCCGCCAGACACTGGGGAGCCCACAGACTGGACACCTGAAGGCGAGGCCAAGGCAAGGCGCCTGCTCCTGCCTGCCTCCCGCCAGGCTGCCATGGCGAGGTTCAGGCAGGGCCATTGGGGGCAGGCCTCCTGGGTCCCAAGCCAAGAGCCAGTCAGGAGCCAGCTCACCATGGTAACCTGGGCAGCGGTGGCAGAGTAAGCCTATGCCCTGCCAGCTGGAAGAAGAAGACAGGGAAAGGAGCTTAGGCAGGAGAGGACCTCTGGTTTGAGGGACCCCTGCTCCTATGGCAGGCAGGTTCTCTCCTTCAAGGCTGCTGCCATCTTCTGCACAGGAACAAGCACAGCAGCTTCAGGGATACCCCCCACCCCCAACAGCATGCTCCCAGGACACGGCAGTGGGGACATCCCACATATCTAATCAGGACTGTCCTTCCCAAGGACCCAACTCACCTTGCAGCCCTCACAGGCGCTGACCCCATAGTGGTAGCCTGAGGATTTGTCTTGACAGACAAAGCAAGGCTTGTAGATGCGGGGGAGGGGAGGCGGTGAGGGAGGGCTGGGCACTATCTCTTCGGAACTGCTGCTCTGGGTCTCAATGGCTGGAGAGAAGAGGGAGGGAGGGGTGGTTAGAGACCCAGGTCACCATCCTTAACACCAGGCCCGCCCTGCCACGTGATCTCTTCCAGGAGCCTCTCCCAGCCTCACCACAGCTGCCAGGATTCAAACTCGGGGCCAGGGACAGTCTCAGGAAAGCTGGGACTCCTCAGCCAGGCTTGCAGAATGAGGCTGCCAATGAAGCCATCAACACCCCATCACTCCTATCTACTCCCCCAGGACCACCTTCAAAGATCAGGAAGGTCAGATGGTAAACCATCAGATTTGTATGTGGACATGGATATACCTGGTAGGCAGGGGTGGGAGTCAGCCCGGTTCTAAAGCCCGAGCCCCTGGGCAGCCAGGCCCCACCCCACCTCCTACCCCGAGTGAGGAAGGAGTTAAGGCCTCTGAGGAGGGAGGGAAGAAGAGGACACAAGCTGGGGGCAGAGGAAACTGGGGTCAACAGGATATTCAAAGCCGGCCACTCCCCCACCCCCTCAGCTTCCGTTCCCCCTTCCCTCTCTGCCTGCAGCCACAGCCCCTCCTACACCCAAACAATCCCCTGGCCTGGGACTCAAAGCAGGGTGTGCAAAGAAGAGTTACAAATGTTGAGCAAAGCAGGCGGGGACTCCCTGATAAGCAGGGGGACCCCCCCCCAGACAGGGAGAAGAGTCCTTATGGGCCCCGGAAGCCCCTTGCTCTGGGTACCCAGTCTGGGGGGAGCAGCATGACAAAGGGGGTCTGTTCCCATCAATGGTCGGTCTGTCTGGCCTCAATACTATGTCCGGGTTACTATCCCCCTCCCCTCCTGTTATTCAGCTCCAAGAGGGCAGCGAGGAGGGATGACCCAGCCAGCAGGGCAGCCCCCACTCGCCAAACCCTCCCCAGTGCCTGGCCCCATGCCCATCACCCCAGGCAGAGCAGGGCTGGGCTGGGTGGAGGCGTCTATGCCCAAAGCCTGCGCTGCTGGGGGTGATCTGTGCTAGATGGAGACCTGTGACCAAGGCAATCGTACATTCCCAAGGAGCCACCCAACACCTTCCTGAGGCCCTTGCTAAGTCCACTTGTCCAAAGCCAAGGAGGGTCCAGGATGCCTCCCAGGTAGGTAGATACCTACCACTTCCCACACCCCAGAATCCTACCTATTGTCACCCCAAACTCCAACACACGAGGTTCGCTGGCCCAAGCACCTATGGCCATGAGTCTCATGGCTCCAAAGTCCAGGCACAGAGAAAAGCAGCACCTGGACATAGGGCTGGCTGCATGCTACCACCCTCCCAGCTTACCTGCAGACACGCCAGGGACTGCCAGGCGGTTGCTGACAGGGAACTAGGCCAACAACCTTGGCAGGGCTTTCCTGGCTCTCAGTAGTGCCTGGGCACCACTTCCCTGGTCAGCCTGGCTGACCAGCACTGCGATGGCCCCACATCCCCTTGCCTGTCCAGAGCCTGGCCCACCGCAAAGAACAGTGGATGTCTACCCCCCCCCCCCCAGTCCACAGACTGTTCACTGACCCCACCCCCCCAGCCCTCTTCTCCTTACCCCAACACCCAACGTCCGTGGCCTGGTTTCCCCCCCACCTCACTCTCTGGGGGGGGGGGCAGACAAGCAAATCAGACAGGCGAGAGGCCTGAGAACAGCTGCTGGGGGGGCAGGGTTGGGGGGCCTGGGTGAGGCCAGGAGGCAGAGGGGTGAGCTACAAAGGAGCCCTTTGTTGTGCTAACTTTTTCCAAGACGTTAAAGGAGTAACAATAGACAATCCAGATTGGTGGGGGGGTGTCAAGGACACGGAGGTGTGTGGGGGGCATGGCCTAGAATCCCAGTCAGCATTCCAACAAGCAGAGGATGGAGGTACTGATGTACCCCCTCACCCCCCATCAGCCCTTTGCCCTGGGCCGGCCTCCCCAAGGCCCACCTCTAAAATGGACCAGACTGGAGGTGGAGAAAGGAGAGGGGGCGCTTTGGGGTACAGAGTGGGGTGGAGGGCATGGGAAGACCCACAGGATCCAGGATGATGGGCTGATAGTGCTAAAGCCCGAGACAAGACTATCAGGGCAAAGACCTGTAGAAATTGGGAACTCAGGCAAAGTCCAGAGGGTGTTTATGGAACTGAAAGAACGTGCTTTTAAAAATGTTTTTCGTAGGATGGGGGAATGAGCTGAGGTGGGGGCCACAGTTTGGGCTGGGTGAATCCTCCTGTCCACCTACAGACAGCCACTGGGTGCCTTTGAAGTTGTATCACAGTTTATACCCCACCTCCAGCACATCCCCACCTGTCACCCAGGTAACAGAGCTGAGGTTTGTTTCCCTGTGTGCCCTTTGAACTTAGAGCCCTGGCCCAAGTCCCCTCCTCTTCAGGCTGCCAGCCAGCAGCCTGGGAAGGTGAGGGGCACTCTGGGACCCTCAAGGCCTCTGTAAGAGTTAAGGACACAGCTTTAACTCTGCCCACACAATCGTCGGGGGAAGGACTGCCATGCCCTGGCCCCTCCCCGCTCACCGCCTCCCCCAGAGGCCCCAGCCCACAAATCTCTCCTCTTCCCGCAGAAGGACTAAGCTGGAGAAGCGCCACACCTTCTCAGCTCAAAGTTCCAGAGCTCAGCGCCGGGCTGGCAGCGGCCCAGAAAGCCAGGGTCCCCTCCCAACGGTCCGCGCTGCCAGGGTGCCCTTCCCCCGTTCCCCTCCGGGCGCGCAGGAGGCACAGAGCGCTCCGGATTCCCCACGCCCCAGAGCCGTTCGCAGGCTCGCACAAGGGGCCGGTTTCCTGGAGGAGATCGGCAGGAAATCAGCCGGGCCCCTGGCCAGCGGCTCCCCTCCCAATCCAGCTGGCGCCCGCTCCTCCGCAGCTCCCCTTGCAGCCCCTGGGGAGGGCTGGGAAGGGGCGCAGGGCCCTTAGTACGGCCCTTCCTCCTCCCGAGGGAGGGTGGGGGTGGCTCGGGTGCCGCAGGGCGGAAGAAGGCCCCTGGCCCAGCAGCTGCCGATAAGCATCTATCCCCCTTCCCCCACTACGGGGGCCACGTGCTTCACATTCTTGGACGTCTGGGAGCGGGCGGAGGCGTGAGCAGCAGAGATTGGTGGGGGACAGACGGGGAACCACATCCTGTGTACCCCTTGTCCTCTAGTGCCCCCAAATGGGGGCTCTGGGGAAGGAGGCAATGTCCCCGGGACCCTGCAGGTCTCCTCCTACAGCTGTCCTACCGTCTCTTCCCACCTTTGGTGGAGGAGGCAGACTGGAGCAGAGAACTCCTGCTAGGGGGTCGGAGGACCCCTGTCACCAGAGGACCTCCACAAATACCAAGTGGCCCTTCTAAGGCAGTGGTATTGACCTTGTGAACTCTAGACAGGGTCTAGTCGCCACCTCCAGTCTCCAAGTCCTTCCAGGGCCTCCAAACACCCCTCCCACAGCCTGGGGGACTGAGCCCACTGACACCCCATGTACATATACACACACCTACATGGCATGCTGGACGAGGGGTCCAGGCCTGGCGCTCTGCCCCACCCCAGAAAGGGTGTGGGGGACAGACTTCCACTTCCGTCACCTGCCTCACCAAATCCTCCACCTGCCAGACTCCACACTCCTCTTCCTTCCCTTTCAGTTGAAGAGCTGAGCTGTCCCCAAGGGCAAAGGAAGAGACAGGGCTGGAGCCCAAGGTCTCCCATCCCTGCTTCACCCCCAGTCCTCTAGAAAAGGCAGTCCAGGCGGTGGAGGAGGTGATCCCAGCAGCCTTGCCCCAATTACCCACTTGGGGGTCACCCGTTTCCTCCAGCTCTGGGAGGATAAAAGGGTCATACCTCACACCTCTCCTTTTTTGCCAAAGTCAACCCACGCTCACACGGTCCCTTCCAGTCTGCAGCCTCTCAGCCATCAGCCCTGGAGGCAAAGGTCAGGGGGCAGGACAAAAGCAAAGGCTCGAATTAAGGTGGCTCTGGGAGAGGCAGAGGTCGGTGTCTCTGTCTCTCCTCCGTGACCAAAGGGGCTGCGAGTTGCCCTTAAACCCTCTCCAATCTGCCAGGCCCCCAGAGACCCACTCCACCCCTCCTCCCTAGCAGGCAGGAGGAAGGCAGCAGGTCTGGGAGGGTGGGAGAAGCTCCAGGGAAAAGATGAGGCCTGAGGAGGGTAGGAAGAAACCCCAGCAGCATAACAAAAACACCCCCAGCAGAGAGCTAGCTCTTGCCCAGCCAGGTCCACGGCAGGCACAGCTGGGTAACCACACACCCAGAAGCACACCCCCAGCACGCACAGCTCCTGCAGTGGACAGAGCCCCTCTCTGCCAGCGGAGACTGAATCCAGACAGGGCACAGTGAGGAGAGGGGAGCAGGATGCCAGGACTCCAGGGTTCTCATCAGCGCCCCTCTTAGGGAAGGGGCAGCCCAGGACCTGCCCTTATCCCAAGTGCACACAGGGTAACAAAAGGACATCGCTGGGTGGGAAGGGAATGTATCCATTTCCACAGTAACCCCAGAACCACAAAAAACACACTCATCCCCCAGCGAACAAACCAGGTTAGGAGTAGGGGGAGGAGGATTCCTTGCAGCAAAGCAGCTCTCCCCTCCATTCCCAGGACTGGTGCTTCAAAGATGCCAGCCAAGTATCTGGGGCCAGGACCACAGTCCGATGGACAGGTGCCCCTTCCCAAGATGGAAGGGACGCTGAGGTGTCTGATGAAGTTGCCCCTTCCTGCCACACCCCACTGCCAACACCCAAGACGTCCATTGCTCCCTTGACACCCACTCAAATGACGCAAGGGCTAGGATCTGGGGAGGAGGCCCCTCCTCCTAGGGGCAGACAAGCCCACAAATAGGACCTTTCTCCCACCCTCCAGGGTGGGGGAAAGGACCATTCTGCCCTGAGGCTATTGGATTCCAAGCAAGAAGACACAAAGTGGGGCAAGAAGCTTCATTTCACCTCCAATGGAAGAAGAAATGAACAAATGTTTCCTGGAGGGAGGAACCCCCAAAGTTCCTCAGCCCTGATATAACAGAAATAGCGCCAGGGTTACTCGGGGAGTCCAACTGCCCAGCTAGGACACCCAGGTTTCAGCAAGAGAAACAAGGGAAAGTGAAGGGTAGAGACAAGACCCGCCCCCCCAGGCCCGCATCCCCGGAAGCCCCACCGCCCTCCCCCAATCCCTACAATAGGAGAGGAGCGGCGGGTACCTACAGTGATTTGAGCCATTCCAAAGGGGAGTCCGGAGCGGGGTAGAATAGGGACCCGGGGCTGGAAGCCCCTTCTCCGGGAGCAAACAGGCCCGGTTTTGGTTATAAAAATCCACCACCAGGAACGGGTTGGGGGTGGGGGTGAGCCCCCCCACTTCCACACTCTCGTACATCTTCCCCGCGAAGACAAGAGGTCCGGGCGGGGAAGTCCTGCGCACCGCCTCCCTCACTCAGCCGCTGGCGCCATCCAGAGAGTGCAGCTGGGGGCGAGGGGCACGTCCCCTCGCCCCGACTGGCAACCTGGGCAGGGGGCCGCCCACTGCCCAAAGTTCCGTGCCTAAGTCAGCCCGCCGCTCTACCAGTCCCAGGTGGAAGCAGGGAAGTTGCGTGCGCTGGGAGGAGGGTCCCTCGGCTCCCCGCGGGAACGCCCGGCCGAGACCTGGGAACTCGGCGGCTTCACCTCGAGGGGGCTCCCGTCTCGAGTCTCATGGTGTCCAAGGCAGAGTCCCGCGGCTCCCCAAGTGCGCCGGCCGGGGGCGGGATCAGCGTGGACGCGGGGCAGGCGGGGGTGGACGGGGGGGGGCCGGTCAGCGAGCACTTCCTTCTCCACGCCGGGGCTCCCGGGCTTCTCCCGGGCGAGGACTCCGGGTGGGGGTGGGGACCCCGCGCGGCCCCGCCTCCACCAGGCCAGCCGCCGGGGCTCCGGTGGTGCGCGCCGCTGCACCCCACCCCCAGTCCGCGCCCCGCTCCCCTGCGGTCCCACCCCCTTTTCTCCGCCCAGTCGTGTCCAGGCACCGCCCCTGGTTTAACCCTTTCCCGGTTGGCCTGGCTGCAGCGGGCGAAACACCGGGACTGAGGCTGAGAGGCGGCATTTGATGAGCGAGTAGGGAGAGGCTGGGGAGGGGGAGGAGAGAAGAGGGGACGGAAGGGAAAAGGCACAAGAGGAGGAGTACGCCTAGTACAGACCGAGGCCGGTACGGGGAGAGGAGGGGGCTGCGCTCAGAGGTGAGGACGGAAACGGGGCGGGCGTCTCCCCCATCCCAGTTCCGGCTCCCAGTCTCCCCCGTGCTTTGGTCAGTTCCCGACCCAGCGAAGCCACGGCGGGGGAGGTGACGGTGCGAGGAGGGGGGGTGGTCCCGGTGTCCTCGCCTAACACACACCCCCACCCAGCCCGGGCCTCATTTGCCTAATGCAATGCGGCTGAACTCTCCCTGAACTCGCCTGGAGGCGCCTCACCTCCTGGTGACCCACCCACCGTTGCCCGTGACATCACTGGCTCGCCAGCCCACCCGTGGAGCTAGCCCGCCGGCCCCCTCCCCAGCTGAGCCCGGCCAGCTTCCCCCGAGACGCGGGAGGTGAAGGGCGTGCGTTTGGACAAGTGTTAGCGCCGCGGACGCAGCGTGCCGAGTGTGACATTGTGCAGCTCCGGAGCTGTGTCGGATTGAGACACCCGGCTTGTGTCATTGTCTGTGACATCATGTGTGACTCCAGCCGCCTGCAGTCCGCCGGAACCCGAGGCGGCAGCGCGGGTGCTTCAGCACAGAAGCGCGCAGAGGGGGCTCTCCTTTGCTCGGCGTGCTTCCGGCGAGCAAAGCCCCGCCCAGGGTGTCTCCCAGCCGCGGAACTAGGATTGCACCCCCACACACACAGCTCAGCCCTAGAGAAATCAAAGGAGGGGCTGGTGCCTTTCAGCTGATCACTTCCTCCTGGAAGCCCCTGGGATGCCTGTTCCATTGGAAGAAAGGCCTAGGTTGGGTCGGTCCGGTCCGTGAAGGAGGGGACGCTCCTGGAGGAGATGGTATCCCATAAATAGCTCTGACCCTGCAGCAGAGCTCCCTCCAAAAAAAGATAGGAATTGACATGCTTCCCAAGGATGATATTCTAGAAGCCAGGTTCTTAACATATATTGTCATTTAATTTTCCTAGCAACTCCAAAAGAAAAGCAGGCCTTATTCCTATCTTACAAATTAATTGATGTGGCAACAACGCTAAGTGGGTTGTCTAAGATCACACTGCTAATAAAGGGTAGAGAGAACTTTCTGTCGCCAAAGCCCAAATTCCTACCATGCCAGGCCAATTCAAGAAAAAATATTTTCTGAGTACCTCCTATGAGGATACCCTGGTGAGCCTGCCCTTGCAGATCTTATGGGGCAATAGCCTTAAGCAAATAATCACAAACTTCATATATATTGTGTGTATATATACATATATATGTATATATGTGTATGTGTATCTATACATATATATATATATATATACAATTGCAAACTGAAATAATTGTATTATGACACAAGTATAGTGTGGTTTGAAAAACAATTAATGTAGGTACCTAATTTCAGGTTGAAGGGTCAGGGAAGACCTCAAAGCAGAGACCTACTTAGGTAAAGAGTAAGAAGCAAGCCTGTGCAAAGGTCCTGGGGTTACAGAAGTTGGTTAAGTTCATTCAAGGAACTGACAGAGGATTAGGCACAAAATTCAAGAGGAAACGAGGCACAAGAACAGGCTGGAGAGGTGGGCTAAGGCCAGACCAGGTGGGCTTGTTGGCCTCGGTAAGACTTTTGGATTTTATCCTAAATGTACGGAAAAGCCACAGGAAAATTCCAAGCAAAGGAGAGGGAAGAATCCGATTTACAGTATTATAAGCTCTTTCTATCAGCTGTCTAAAGAATGGATTGTAGGAGGGTAAGAGAGACCAATTAGAAGCTACTGCAACAGCCCAGGCAGCAGACAATGCTAGTGCAGTCTAGGAAACGCAGTGATGATGGACAGAGGAAGGTAGATTCTTGAGACATGTTGAAGGCAGAAGACATGGGGGTGGGGTGGGAAAGGAAATAACAAAGAGGACTTCAGAGTGTGGCTTGTGCAACAGCAAAGTTCCTGAGACTAAAAAGTAGAGAAGTCTACTGGGCTGGTGGACAGGTGGGTGTGGGGCTCCAAAGTGAGGTGTCATTTAAGTAAGGTCTGGGTTGCAGATGGAATGCTGGGGTCTGAGGTCTGAAGGCAAATGCTGGCCGTGGATGAGATTGCTTGGGAAGAGGGCAGATACTTCCACAGCCCTTTTTATCTCTCCTCCCAAATGACAGCTCCTGGGTACCAGTTATGCACTAGGCTCTGTGTTCACAGCTGCGAACACAGGTACTAAGGGATCTGAGACTGTCTCTGCCATCCAAGACATGTGGATGGGGAAAACATCTCCCAAATGATTACAGCTCACTGCAGGTACTTCATGGTAGAGACAAATGTTTTAAGAGACAAAACAAGGACCCACAGGCATTCAAAGGAGAGTGGGAGAGTGTAGTGAGTTACAGGGAACGTCTGTGAAGTTTCTGAGAAGAGACGGTATTCAAGATGTTCCTGGAGGGATGGATAGGATTTCCGGAGCTGGAGAAGGGGGCGGAGTCAAGGCTGAGATGCCTGCACAACAGCTAAGTCATGCAACAGGTTAGAGTAGGATTCAGTGCCCTGCCTGATGCAGTGGGAGGAGAGAGAAAAAGGCAGGCTCTGGCCAGCCTGCTGTGGGGCAAGGAAACTCGATGGCAACTGCCTGCAGGCCAGGGCTCTGTCCTCTGCTGCTCCCCCACAGCTCCTCCAGAACTATGTGGTTAGCAGGCCCTCAGCAGGTGTGGGCTTAACTGAACTGGCCCCCACTTGTGCCAGGCAGGGCTCCTTCTTATCCCCAACCCCATCTGGAGGGGATAACAAACAGGAGATCAAGAGACCTGGAGCCAGACAAACGGCGGGTCCCAGTACAGGGTGGCCATCCCCTAAGACAATGCCCGGCCCCACTGCGCCTCGCCCCTCCCCATCACTGCGCTTGCTGAGTACTTGGTGCTCACCCAGGCCCTCACCAGCAAGCAGGGCACGATGGCCTCACAGCAACTCACCCAGCCTGGGACCACTGATTTACTAGTCTTACTTGAAAGAGGAGGAATAGAGAGGTTGGGTGACCTGCCCAAGTCTTCACATAAAGAGCTGTCCTTTAAGACTTCTGCCCATGGGGGTCTGTGGGCTGGTTGAGGTTCCTCGCAACCCAGAAGTCAAAATGGGGTGGGGAGGGCCTCTATTAGTGCTCTAGCCAGGTCTTAGGGCCTCCAGTCTACCCTGGAAGGCCCAGCTCCACTAGCTGTGCCCAGACTCCATGGAGGAGGAGGAAGAAGGTGGTGTGGGCACTGCCCCAAAGCGATTTGAAGGAGGGAAACACTTCCTCTTTCCATAGATGTTGCCTCCCTGCCCTGAGGGTAGACAGGGCCTGCACTGGCACGTCCCCCTGGGCACATGGCCCGTGGCACGGGGTGGACACAATGTCTCAGGTCCTGGCCAGTCTACAGGAGGACAGGCTTCCTTCCCTGAGTCCCCTCCCCCCCCCCACCCATGCTGGGATCCTGCCTTTATCAATGGTACCAGATAAAAGGTGAGGGGCCCCATTTTCATTCAAAACCCCATCTGACAGTCTTTTGGCTGACTCTGTTTTGGACTCTAGGAAGGTCATTATTAGCAGTACCCCTCCCCCTGGGCTGTCCTTCCTATTGTCCACGGAAAAAGTGGGCAGGAGTGACAGGGGAGGATAGGCTGCAAAGGGGAGGGAGTGGCAGAGGAGAGGAAAGGGGAAAGGGCACACCCCCTCCTCTGTTTCCCCAAGGTCCCCTAGACCCTAGGGCCATTCTCCAGTCTCTAGGCTCGCACAGGTAATATGTGGACAGAAAGGAAAAGTCTGAGCCAGTCTTTTGAGGACTCCCATCCCAGCTCTACTGAGTGTTTACAACTTCCCTGCCCCACCCCACAAATTGAAACAAAATAAGATGGTGGCTTTTATACTCTGTTCCTGCAGTGGGCATGGGGGAAGGTTGCCTGCTGAGCTCTGCACACTCCGGTGGATGTCGGTGGGGATGGGTGTGAACAGATCCTATCCGCAGCTTCCAGGACAGGACAGTGATCTGACCCAGGCCCATTATTGCTCTTTCCCACCAACCTTCAGGATCCAAAACAGCAGAGGGGGCGTGGCTTGTGGGCCTTCCCATGCCCCCTACTGGGGTAGGAGGAGGGAGGCCTCAGCCACGACTGAAGGCGCTTCAACATTGGCCTCCCAAGGCTCCCCACATCCTGGAATGCCCCCCACAATACCCTGCCTATCTGGATGGTGGAAGATAGCCCAGCTTTCCCAGTCACTGAACCTAGTCACAACCTTGACCAGTGCTGTTTCTTCATGTGTAAATGGAGATAATGTCCCTCTCCCAGGATTATAGGGATTCAGATTTGCAAAAGAGAGATAAAAGTCCCACACACAGTAGGTGCTCCACAGATGTTAGCATCCCGTTTTCTCCAACTCCCACCTAGAAAGGGCCTGGGTCCCTTTTCACTGTCACAACAGCAGAACCAGGGCAATGAGACAGCAGTGACCACAAGCACAGTTCCAAAATGAGCGCATTACATCAATGGTCTTGACTTGTCTAAGCCCTCCGAGGGAGGTTCTGGTAATATCCCCACTTTACAGAGGAGGAAACATGCTCAGAGAGGTCATTAGACGTCTAAGTGGCAAAGCTCGAACTCAAACTAGACTGCCTAATCCACAGCATGCCCCCCCCAACCGTGGAATTCCTGGGGCAAGCAACAAAAAAGGCAGGTTAGTTTCCCCTCCAGTCTAGATGATAAGAATTAGAGACCCTCCCCTCCCCAAACATAATCCACAAACCACTCCCCCTTAAACACTCTATGCTCTAAATCACTGCCTCCTCAGCACACAAAGCCCTCCTAGCACACAAACAAGCTGATACCCCTTCCCCAGCTTTGGATTTGATTCTCCCCAAACACACTCAACGCTCTGACCCTCCCACCCAATACACAGAAACCATTAACTCCCTTCCCAACACACACCCAACCTTAACTCCCCACCCCTAAAACACACCACCCTGCCCCTCCCCACAATACACAAAGAATCCAGCCCTCCACATAAATACTGATCCTCAGAGACCCAGCCTCAGGGGCTGGTTTGGGGAGGAGGGGGTCCTACACCATTTCTGGGACCTCCCACTCTGGCTCCCAGAGAGACTATAGCAGGAGAAATAGTCCCACCCCGCCCTCCCTACAGGGACCTGGAGAATATTTCTGGTATTCCACAGGGTCTCTTAAGGGTATGTCTGAGACACTCAAGGTCCAGCCTCATCCAGACTTGGGAGAAGGATGGGGGCGGGGAGCACTGTCCCAACACCTTTGTTGGTGGGAAGTGGGAGGCGGGAGCCTTATCAGTGAGGTTTCCCACAAAAGGTCGGCAGAGAACCAGAGGCTGTAATCGCTCCCTGCAGGAATCAGGGCCACCAATGTCCACCTCTCCTAGGATCGGCCTGACCTCGGCACCAACCCAGAGCAGAGACAACAGGGAAGGCAAGGCTGCCTCCATTTCCCACGCATGTGAAGTTTGATCTGTCATGCTTCGCTCCCCAGAGCTGACAGCCAGGTCCCCCAGCCCAGCACAGGAAGGAGGGAGATGCCTCTGGTCCCAGAAAAAGGGAAAGTCAGGGAGAAACTCAGAAGCTGCGGGTCTGAGTAGGAAAAGAAGCAATTTGTTTACTAGGAAGGGGAGAGGAGCAGGGAAACCCACAGGTTCACAGAGGGAGGGGACAGGAAGGGGCATTGCCTAACCTGGGTGGGGAAAGCCAGAGAAGCCTCCACTAGCCTGAAATGTGGGCACTCCACCCTGGGGGAAAAGGTTACCAGGGTGGGAAGTGGGGGACGCGGAAGCTCTCCCCACCCACCTCCAAGAAAGAGGAAGCTTGCAACATCCAAAGGAGGGCAAAGCATTTGCTCTTCTGGCACAGAACAGGGCAAGGACAGGAGCCAGGCCCCCTCTCGCCCTGAGTCCAGGTGAGCAGTGTCTGGGGCTCTGTTCCCATCATCTGGGGAAGGACAAGTTGTCCACAGGCAATGGTTACGGCCATCAACTTCTCCTTCCCTAAAAATCCACCCCTGGCAGGATGCACACACCAACCTGAAAATAATGAACCCCAGTCCCTGTAGCTGCATTAACTACCCCACACAGACACTCGGAACCATGATCACACCCACCGAGTCCCAGGCCAGAAGCGGGTTCCTGACTCCAAGGCCACTAAGCCACCCGCCTCACATCCTCTGTGAGGACAGGAGAGAGGAAACAGAAGACGGAGGTGTGAGAAGGGTTGTCAGTGGAAACTGAGGCAGTATCTGATTGCCCCCTTGTCCCAGAGATTAAAGGGCAGGGGCCTAAAGAAGCGCAGACACAGAGTCCCTGCTCCCAGAGGCTGGTTGGGGCTGGAAGGGAGGGGGCCACGGCAGAGCCAGAGCAAGCCATCCAGGAAGCGGCGGTGGCGGTGGGCAGACGGCCAGTGTGGGCAGTGAGGCGCCTAGCCAGGGCCTGCCCCAGGGACAAAGAGACTCCCTGGCTCTGGGGAGAGTGTGCTACCCCCACACTGAAAAGGGGGCACTGACCCAACCCAGCCAGGCACATAGGGCAGTGGTGCCAGGCAGCTTGCCAGTGGCAGTAGGAGAGGCAGTGGGTGCCCGGGGCAGGGTGTTCAGTCCCTGCCCGCCAGGAGAGGTGGGACACGTTTCCCAGGTCAGCAGCTGACTGGCCAGTCTACCAGTCCATGGCCTATTCTGCTGTTTCCACCGCCCGCCCCCCTCCAGCCCCAGGCCAGGCCCTGGCTCCCTCCTCCCCCCCAGCCCTGGCCTGGCGCCCAGCTGGGCCCTGGGGGCCAGAGTTACTGTAAGCGGCCTGGCAGGCCCAAGGCCTAGACTCTGCCAGCTGGCCATAGCCGCCGCCACCTCCCACTACCTGGCTCGGCCAGCCAGGGAAGGGTACTGAGACCCCCGCCCAGCTAACAGGCAACCCCCGTGGTAAAGGGCAGAAACAGAGAGAAAACACAGGCTCTGCCAAGACCATGCATGTGTCCACTGCCAGAGTCCAGGCCCAGCCAGCGTCCCTTTTGGGACACTCACCCTACCCAGCAGACTGCTCACGGGTCCCTCTGTTATACCCTCCCCAAAGGGTGGAACTGGTAGTGGGAGGGGGTGCCAACAGCATGACCCTCCACTCCTGCGAGCCCCTACCCTCGGAGGCACTGGATGGGGTGAGGCGTAGGTGGGTGCCGCTCTCAGTAGAGCTGCATTTCCACCAAATGTCGAGAGGTTTGTTTACCCGCCTCCAGCCTCTGTGTCCAGTCCTTGAGCTATTTATAAGGCCCTCAACGGCAGGGCACAGGAGAGGGCTCCAGGGGTACCACAGCATAGCATTGTTTCATCTCTCCCGCTGCTGCCCCCAACATCAAACACCACGACCACGTGATCAGCCTACGAGACTTGCATCCTTGGGCCCCCCCCAAACGAATGGCATGTCCTGATAAGACCTTGCCACTGCAGTGCAACAGATATACCTGGAGGCCAAGACCGAGGCCTGCTGCCCTCCACAGCCCCCCCCCTACCCCGCCGAGCCACCCACCACCCCACTTACTGGCTGGGGAGGGCGTGCTGTAGCCGCTAACTGGAAGCTGGTGCTGGAGGGTGGTCAGAGCGCCTGGTGGGGAGAGTCCACCCAGCATAGGGGGGAAGAAGAAGGCGTAGGGGGGCACTGGGTACCCATTGAGGTGCCCTCCCCCAGGTGTTGGGCAGGAGCTGCTATTGCTGGCCATGCCAAGCAGCCACAGTCAGAAGGGCAAGCAGACAGTCTGGCAGGAGGCTGTGGTGGGCTTCAGGCTGCCCCTCCTCGGGGCATGGGGCCTGGGCCCAGAGGGGGTTTAGGTGGTCAGCCCACCCCCTCTTCCGTCCTGGAGCTGCTGTCCAAGGCTAGTAGGCTAATCTCAGCCTCCTGGAGCCGCCACTCTAGCTGGGGTCCGGGTGGGTTGAGGGACGTCCCAAGAGCCGGTCCTTTGGTCAAGCAGTTCTGTGAGCTGGTACTTTCCTGGGAAGGTTCAGAGCAGGCCTTCAGGACGTCCAAAAGAATGTCTCTCCTAGATGGGCCCCTGCTAGGAAGCTGGGGGGGGCATATCTTGTGATGCTGCAGAAAGAGGAAAAACAGGTGAGTGGGCATTGAGGAGAGGGCACACAGGCATTCCCCGTGGAGCTCCCCAACCTGGGCGGCCAGAGATTTTCCCGTGGCACCCAGCTGAGCAGACAGCTGGCACCACGCCTGGCTGGCAGAGACAGCCTGGGACCAGGGCCCAGACACTGCTGGGGGTGGCAGGACAGCACAGCCAGACTGGGGAGACGGGGACAGAGCCCAGAACTGAAGAGGGCCGCTCACCCACAATCCTGAGGGGAAAGGGTCCACAGTGTCACCCCAAAGGTTCCCTGCAGCAAAGGCAGGGAGCAGGCTCTCCTTCCCCCAGTGCAGGTTACCTGAGGTCAAAATGCAGAGAACGTGTGTGCTGGAGGGGGGTAAGGAGGGGGAGGAAAAGCCGCTTCCCTAAAGCATTGGCACTTCTCAGAAAAATGACTCCTAAGCCAGGGGGCCCCTCTTACACCACTTCCCCCCCAAATCCAAGCCCCAGCACCCCAGTTGGGTTTGTCCCACAGGCCCAGGGAGGAGGCCTGTTTACATACATGAAAATAGGGAAATGGGAACTGAAGACTGCTGGGCATCACCCCCAGTATTTAACAGCATTTTGGGCTGGCGGTGGGCAGTGTGTCAGGAGGGCAGGGACTGCCCAGGGTGGATGCTTGCTACCCCCGGCCAATGGCGGGGTGAGAGAGGCTAATCTCAGAGCTCACCCACATTCTCTGTCTGCAGAAGCAACATCCCTGGAGGGGGTGGGATGTGGGCTGGAGATGAAAGGCCAGATGCCCCCAACCAGCGTGTACACAGGTCCACACCCTGTTTGAACAGCTGGGACCAGAGGACATACGCAGATAACACCATGGCGTAGAGCGAGACAGAGAGATGAACCCAGAGACTCCACAACACAGTAAGATGGACGACAAAGAGAAGGATAGAAAAAGAGAAGCAGAGCCACAAGAGGATACTTCAAACTCATTTGGGCTGTGGGAGGGTAACAGACACATGCGTACATCCATACATACGAATACATGTATGTAGATATGAAAAAACATATATATATGAAAGACAAAAGAGACAGACAAAAAGAAACATGGCCAATGCAAACCACAATGAGATACCACCTCACACCCACTGAGATGGCTATAATCAAAAAGACTGACAACAACAAGTGTTGGCAAGGATGTGGAAAACATGGAGCCCTCATACAGTGCTGATAGGCATGTAAACTAGAGCAGCAGCTTTTGAAAACAGTCTGGCAGTTCCTCAAAAGGTTAAACACAGAGTTATCATATAATGACCCAGCATTTCACTCCTAGGGATATACCCAAAAGATGTGAAAACCAAAGTCCACACAAAAAATTATACGTGCCTGTTCATACAAGCATTATTCACACTAGCCCAAAAGTGGACCTAAATGTCCATCAACTGGTGAATGAATAAAATTCCATTGTACATCCATACAATGGAATATTGCTCTGCCATAAAAAGGAACAAAGTCCTGATATACACTACAACGTGGATAAACCTTGAAAACATTACACTAGTTCTAAAAGATCACATGGTGTATGATTCCATTTATATGAAACGTCCAGAATAGGCAATCTGCAAAGACAGAAAGTAGATTGTGGTTACCAGGGGCTGGGGCATGGGTTTGAAGGAAATGGGAAGTCACTGCTGACGAGTATGGGGGCTCTTTTTGGAGTGATTAAATTTTTCTAAAATTGATTGTGGAGATAAGTTACATAACTCTGTGCATATACTAAAACCATTCAAGTGTACACTTTGATGGATGAATTTTATGATATATGAATTACATCTCAATAAAGCTGTTAAAAAGAAGAGAGAAAGAAAGAAGGAAAGGGAAAAGAAACAGGGCCACAGAGACCCAAAATAAGAACTGCCTCCCTTTCCAACCCCTTCCCCTCAAGCTCAGGCAATACTAGGTTCTAAGCTCCAGGCTCCAGGCTATCAGACCTGGAGTCCAGCGGACAAACACATGGCCAGCATTTGGCCAAGGACCAGGCATGGGAAGGGGGGGGTTCCTGCCAAGGCCACTATGGACGAGGCCAGGACTTGTGGGCCAGTCAGCCAGCCTGTGCAGGGCTGAGGGAGGGGGAGGTGGGGACAGGTACTTGCGAGGGAGGGGGCAGTTCCCCCAGGAGGGAAATCTGGACTTTGTTAATGACCACGGTTTTTACTGTTGCTAATTATGACAACCATGAGGCCTCTCTCCTTACTCCTGAATGAGGTGCCCCCTTCCCTCCCCAAGCCCCTGCGGATTCCCTCCCAGGCTGAGAGGGATGACGTCAGAGGAGCAGGGGCCCCACCCATCGGACCAGCTGCCGCCCCTGGGCCCCCCACACCCCTATGGGGCCCCATGCAGCAGAACTCAAGCTGGGAGATCCAGGCAAGGCAAGGGGGGGGTGTTGGCTGAGCTTCACCAGCATCGACAGACCCTCTCATACACACACACACACACACACACACACACACACGGAAACTCATACATGCAGGTCTATGGAAAGTGTACGAGTGGGCAAGAGCGCGCTCGCACACCCAGCCTGTGTGTGTGCGGGCACGCACAGGAGAAGAGGGAACCTGGAGATAATCATCTCTCCACACCTGGGCTTTACCACACAAAGAACACAGTTCAGGCCTTGCATGCCCAGCCCCAGGACACAGCACCCCGCAGACACACAACCACAGCCCCCCCGTTTCTCAAACTGTACATCCTCACTCTCACACAGCCAGGCTGGCCTCGGTACACGCTTCCCTGGGAGCCCAGCCACCCTACACGCACCCAGGCCCACAGACACACACAAGTGTACCCTCTGAGAAAGCCTCTAGCTAATTCACATCCATATAGGGGCCTGCCTCCCTGAGGTGAGGCTCACAGAGTCCTTCACTCCACACCCCAGTCATCCTGACCCAGCTTTTGGGGCTGGGAGCAGATTGACTCAGTCTAGTCCGGACCCTCTGGAGCCCACTGTTGTCCCCAGAGGAGAGGTAACTACAACCACTTTAGTGCCTCAACTCTGCCCCTGAGAAGTCTGAAATTGAAACAAACTTCAAACCCCTCCGCCCCTGCCCCCCAGATACACACCCCAGGGAGAGGCTGGAAGGCCCTCCCACCCCATCTGAACCTCACTTGGCCTAACCCAGCTCAGCCTGCAAACTTTGGTGCAACATTACTCAGCTCCCTGGGGAGGGCCTTTAGCAGCGAGAGGGGGTAAAGGTCACAGATATGGGCTGTGGGCCAGGCTGGCCAGGGAACAGGGATGGGCAAGGGCAGGCATGATGGAGACCGAGGCAAAAAGCACAGACTCTGCCTCAGAAGATCCCTCTGGAGCCTCAAGGAGATCCTGGGCCCTGGCCCTTGCACTCAGGAGCGGAGAAGACACCATCAGAGAATCGAAACCGGCACCAAAGAAAGGGAAAACAAACTACCCACATCCAACCTCCACCCTCTGCCCGCCATCTCCACTGCCCACGGGTACCCTCCCTGGAGGGAGAGAAAACCACAGGCCCACACCTCCCATACTGAGCCTAGCCTCGTCACAGCAGAAAGAGGGTGGGGGCCAGAGCGCCTGCCACCAGCCACACACCCCTGACCGCTGGGGCCTCCCACACCCTGAAAAGGTGCCAGAATCTCTTCCCAAGGTCAGGTGTCCCCAGCCACCCATTCATGGTATTCCCCACAGTCACACGCTTAGAGGAAAAGCCAGAAGCTGGCTGAGCCATGAAGACGGTAGAAAGAACCAGAGGTGTGAAGGGTCAAATCTCAGCTCTGCCACTCTGGGTGACCTTAGGCAAGTCACTTAACCTCTCTAAGCATCTGTTTACTTGCCTGTGAACTGCCTACCTCAACAACTTGGTTGTGTGATTTAAGAGATAAAAGTCCTGGAAAGCACCTAGAACCGCTCCTGGCACACAGGAGGTGCTGGGCAACTGGGTCCCGCCCTCCCCATGCCTCTCAGCACCACCCAGTGCCGCCCTGGGCAGGGTGTCTGTTCTCCCTTCCCTCTTCCCAACCAGGGCTAGCATCTGTTGACAGGGCTGGGAGGGAGAATTACCCATTTTCCAGGGTCTGCTTCCCCTAGACTGGGGAGAGGGATGTGGGGAGAGGGATATTTGGGGTGTGGGTGGAGGCCCAACCACAACCCTTTCCCAAATTCCCTTCTTTCATTTCACAAACCAAAAAAGGGAAACCTTTGGATTTGGGGAGGGGAAGAGGGGAAGAGAAATTGACCATTTCCTCCCCTATCCTCAGGGGAGAGGAGCCAGGGGTCTCCAAACCCAGCTGACCCAGACCCTCTTCTTCACTCACTCTCTCCTCTCCGCTCACCAGGTTCCTCAGCAACAATAGCTGCCAAAGAATAGAAGTCAGGCAGTCCCAAGGGGCTAAGAGAAGGAAACCAGGATTGGGGAGCTTAAAAGAAGGGGAGACAGGGGGTTTCCTAAGCATTCTAGACAGTCAATGAATCATATGCAAATGACACCCAAACTCAAGCTCAACTTGCGGGGGGAAGGGGATGGGGACTCCAGCCCCAGCAGAAACAAAGACGGGCCCCCTTTGGACCCCCTACCCTGCCAGGAGCAAGGCAGGGCGGGACAGGGCAGATTTCAAACCAGAACAGTGCGCTGGAACTATTTATAAACTTTCCAGGAAAATACACTCACACACTCACAAAGCCACAACCTCTCTCTTCCCCCATGCTCCTCAGCTCTTCAGGCAGGGGTTGAGGAGCAGTGATGACCGTGATTCCCTTTTTCCAGGGGTTTCTCTGGCTAAAGGCTCTCACCCCTCTCTCCTCCCCAGCCACTCAGGTCCTGTTTATCTTCTGCTCACCAGGGCCTGGGCTGCAGGAATTCAGCAAGGTCAGCCCATCCCAGAAGGGCTTGAGAAAGCTCACCTGGGAGAGTCTGGGACAGGTAGAGGTCACCTCTTCCTCACCAGCCCTGCAGAACCCCAGGCCTGCCTTGCTGGGGCCAGAACTTGTTTGAAAACCTGCCTCCAGCATGTGCAGACTCTGAAAACATCCTGAGGGGCCAAGAGAGGGCTGAAGTCCCGTGTCTTCCTCTGCCACTCACTCCCCCACCGCCTCATACGCAGTGCCCAGTCCCAGCAGAGTGGTTCTGACGGCTCCCCAGCTTGACCACCACATGCCATAGTCTCAGCAGTGACTGAATACCAGGCAGAAAGGGCAACTGGACAAGCCCAAGCCCAGGACAGGCCAGGTTCTGGGAGGAGGAAATAGAGGTCTCTGCAGGGCAGGGCAGCGCCCCCAACTCCTGACCCCCAGGGACCGTACCCAGAGCCCCACAGGAGCTATGCTCAGGACCTCCGAAGCCAGGGGGGCTGAAGGCCCCTCCCCAGAACCAGAGCTGAAGTCTCCCAATGCTGGAGCAGAGAGTAGGTGAAAGGGCAGGGGGCAGCCCAGGCCTCAAGGAGAGGGAGCAGCCCTGGGGAAGGAAGAAAACAGGAAGAGGAAGAGATGAGCCTGCCCAGGCCACAACCAGACCACAGGAGTGTGTGGACCAAACAAAGGCAGCTCTGTCCGGGTGGGGGGAACCAAAGGGGCACAAACAAAAGGGGACCCCCCCAGTTTGGAAACCACCGTCTTCACATCTATCCTGGCACGGGGCTTTCCCCACCCTTACCTTGGCAGCTGCCCCCTCACCCCTGTCTCCCAACCTCCCTGTGTAAGAAGTACAACACACACTGGGGACAGGCATTGGATGGACAGAGAACACAAGAAACGTGTGTGTGAGGCTACAGCAATACCTCCTCCCATCCCCTCAATTCTGCCTCAACTCTGAGACTGCTGATTCAATCCTAGGGCGACAGCAGGATACCGTCCTATGAGCCCCCTCTCAGCCAGCATCCCTCCTTGGGGACCCAGGCTGTAGGGAAGCTGGGAACGCCCCCCCCACCCCTGCCTCAGGATATCCTTTTGGCTCTGACCCCAGACCAGGCCTGAGTCAGACTCTGCACCACCCCATAACCCCCCTTCCATAGACCCCCCAGGAACTTCCTACTCCACACCCGCCTACTCAGTTGAGGCTAGAAATAGGGGGAAATCTCTTCCCTTCTCCACCTCCAGGGAACAGGGAAGCCCAGAAGGGGGTGGGGAGAATGGGTCACAAAGTCCCATGGCCTGCCCCTTAAACACAGGGCTGGCAGGATCAGGCAGAAGCTGGTACAGGCTGTGCATGGAGGGTACCACCTCACCACCCCTCAAAACACACACAACCAGGGATTCTGCCCAGAGCTCCTCCCCACTCCAGCCTGGACCCCAAGAAGCCACAGAAATTCCCTGGGAAAGGTAGTTTCCATGAGAACACATGATGGAAGAAAGCTTCAAAAGTAAAAGGTCACATGAACTGGTATCTTTACCAGGCAGAGGGACCCAGGCTGGAGGGGACAGGGTCTGCACAGTCAGACTCGCAGTCAGCCACAGTCAAGCACAGCCAGATGCGGTCACCGTCTCCCCAACACTCCTCTGAGTAGGTGGCTGTGACTCCTTCCCACAGACAAGTCTGGGGGCCCTGGGGGATCTGGGGCATCAGAGACCACACACATTCAGCCTGAAACAGCCCTCTAGGCAGGCCCCCCAATTCCTCCCCCTCAACTGTGGGCCTAGGGGGAGGGGCATCTCCCTCCCCACAAGAACCAGGGTAGTGCCCACGGCGGCCATCTCCATAGCAACCAACAACAAACATCCCGGGGGAACCACAGTGGGACAGGAAGTGACAGCCACGTGACAGGAAGACATTCTTTTCAGTGTGTGTGTGTGTGTGTGTGTGTGTGTGTGTGTGTGTGTAGGGGGGGTGAAGATTGTTAGCAACCCCTGGAAAATCAGCTGTCCCTAAGTTTCCTCCACTTGGAGATTGAGGAAAGGGAGGTGGCTGGGAGGGTGGCCACCCCCCATCGCACTGTGTAAGGCTGGTCAAAGGGCTGACAGGCCCTCCCTCCTCGCCTGCCACTCACGGTTCCCCCCCCCTCCCCTCCACTTCCTGCCGTGACTGAAGATCAGAGAACTCCCCACCGCAGCTTCCCCTTCTCAAGTCTCGATTCCTGGGCTGAAGGTTTCACTGTGGGGCAAGGAACAAAAGGAAGGAGGGCTGGGGACCTGCAGTAGGACCCAGGGGACAGAGGTTCCAGGGGAGGGGCTAGGAGGGAGCCACTCCGAGGTAGGTGTGTATACACAGGCACACAGTGAGTGGGTCACAGTGACACACAGCTGGGCCCAGTGACACACGGAGACTGCCTGACCTCAGGTAGCTCTGGGGGGAGGGGAGCAGAGCCATTGGATCCAGCCCCATCGGCCTTATTCTGGTACTGTCCTGAGCCTCCGGGTTCATCTCAGGCGTCTACTGGCCTCCAGGCAGGCAAGGTCCCAACTGTGCCCAGCCACCTCTCCCCTGCCTTTTGTGCTGAGGAATCCCCCCTCCCTGCTCCAAGGTGCCCGCCCAGACGAGGGCACCTTGGCCAGAGGTGGGGGGAATGGAACCTCCCTCCGCCCCCCTCCCCTTCTCTGCAGATGTCCCAGACTATATTTAGCCCAAACCGGGCGGCCAGCCAGACCCAGACTCCCCACTGGCCCGGAGCTGAGCTCCCAGTTTTTATGCAATTAAAACATTAACAGAGAACCACCCCCATCCACACACCCCCATGCCCCCCCCAACCCCCAAGCCCTGGCAGAGCAGCAGAGCTCAGAAAACTTGAACAAGGGCGGCTCAGCTCTGCAGTTAGAGCAGGGGTTGGGGGTCATGGGGCAAATAGGAACAAGCTCCTTCCCTTGCCCATCTCCCAGGCCCCGCCCTCACAGGCAGGGTAGGAACATCATCCATGAGATTAGGTGGACACTGGGGGGGGGGGTCAGGCTTTCCTTGTTCTAGGAAAGGAAAGGCATATCCAATGTGTGTGTGTGGGGGGGGCTGCAGAAATTCCACCTGTCATTTTGCAGCCCCCTCCCAAGCCAGCTCCAGTTACAGGGCTGGGGGTTGGCAACAGGTGCTGGCCAGGCTGGCAGCAGTCTAATCCCCCCACCCGCCCCCCAGGCTGCCAGTGGTGCCTGGAGGTCCCAGCACGAGCCCTGGCGGGCAGGATGCTGGGTGAAAGGAGGCATTGCTGCCAGGTGGGGGGTGGGGGGCAACCCATGCTCCTTCTGTAGGACCTGCCTCCCCCAACTCTGTGATGTGTGTTGGAGGGCCTGGGCAAGCCAAGGAAACCTTAGTTCCATAGCGCCTATTTCATTTCCCCATGATGCCAGGCGGGCGGGCTAGAGGCTAGAGTGTGGGAGGTCTGTCTGCCTGCCTCTTCCTCCTCCTCCTCTCCAAATTCCAGGAAGAGGCAAGGGAGGCTCCAGTTGCAGAGAGGGAGAGCAAGCAGGCGGTCCCAGCTGGGGGGGGGGGGCGGGGACTGGAGCGGGAGGCAAGATCCAGACGGAGCAAGAGACACCCACACCAGAGCCAGACTGGGGACAGACACGGCGATGCTGACACATTCTCACACTCTGGGCCTGGTCTCCGCACACCGCCCACCCTGCGGGGACACCCAGACACCCTCAGCCAATTCTGCCAACCCCCAGAACACTCCCTGGACACACACAGAGATCCAGGCCCTTGCCCCCACCCCACATTCCCCCACAAACCGTGTGGGCTCCAGACAGCAGCCAGAGGGTGGAGTGGGGAATGGCGGGAGGAAAGACAGCAGGCAGCAGAGAGGATGTGCTGCCAAAGCCCTGAGAGCTGGGGTATCAGTTGCCACACTCCTTTCCCAAAACCCAGTAAGTCAAGACAACTCTGGTCATCTTGCCAGGGGCCCTGCCAACTTCCCATACTCCCAAAACCACCACCACCAGAAAGGGGTGTGGGCTGCTGGGCAAGTGGACATAACCCCGTGTATTTGTCACAGGGATAGGATTACCTTCCCCAGATGCCCCTCATCCCAGACCCCACAGGGCTCACAAGTGGATCCCACAGAAGCCAATCCCTCCAGCCCAGCCGAGGTCCTACCCTGCTCATGCCGCCCAGAGGACAGAGACCTGGGCACTGAGGTTTATGTCACCCTCATGTCACACAGCTATGAGGACCACCGCACCTAAGACCCTAGAGTCTGAGCAACTAGTGGCCTGGGGGGAAAGGTCCCAGAGGGTACAGCCAACTTCCAAACCCAAATGATTTAAGGGAAGGAAAACTAACTGGGGTTTGGGTCAATACCCCCCAAAACAGACCTGAAGGGCCACTCATACAATGTCCTCTCCCCCACACTAAGCAGGGTGGCAGGAACCACGTCATGGCACATGTGGGTGACTGTGCCCAGAGGGGGAGGTAAAGGGGTGATCAGGATGGTGCTGCCCACAGCTAGCTTCCTGCCAGGCTGCCACATGGTTGGCAGTAGGAGGAGGACCAGAGAGGTGTCCCAGAGCGGTCCTAGGGGCATTCAGGGTAAAAATGAAGGACAGAGGTTTAGGGGCTATAGGAGGAGGTGGCTCCAAGCCCAGGGTCTTCTCAGAACTGCCAACACCACTGCGCTGTCCTCACCAGTCTGGTGGGGAAACTCCTAACATGACCGCCTCATGCATGCTCACTCACATCTTCAAAATACCCACCGAATCCAAGATCCTCAGTTCCCAAGGGGCCTACTGCAGTCTGACCTTAGTGACCGCTGCCTCAGGACCCACATGGCCGATTCCCAGGCAGCACTGATGGCCTCGCCCCTCCCAGTGGACCAACATCTTTCACAGCCCCAAACTCCGACTCCACAACCTCCACCCCCTTCTTTCCAGCTCCAAATACTCTTTCTCCGGTTCCCTCCCCCAGACTCATCTCCACCCCCCCACAGGGGAAGCCCCAAGCTCCAAGCCACCCCCACTTCCACCTGGGGCTTCCTGGGCCTTCCCCACCAAGCACAAAGCCCTGGAGGAGTTTGGGGCTTGAGCCCATTTCCCAGCAAGACCTGGTGTTCTTACTGAACCACTTCTCCAGAACAATCTTGCCCTATGACCACTGCAGCCCGGGAAACGGGACAAGAGACATCTCTGAATCTCCTAATCAGGAAACTGGAGGAGGGGATGGTGATCAGCAGCAGAAGTGAGGGTTGAGGTCTGCAGGGGGTGGGGTGGGAAAGTGTTCTCGGGGAATAAGTCCTTTGGAGAACATACACAAACACACATGTGCACACAGCCCGCAGGCAGAAGGCAATCTAGTTACAGAAGAGGGAGCTCACACCAGGTGGCGGCCAGGGCAGGCCTCCTCGCTAGCACATTGGGCACAGGATCCAAGATAGAATAGATGGTAAAGAAACGTCTCCTAGGCTGGGGCAGGGACTGTTTCACCGGACTGATTTCCATATGAGTTGGTCACATCCCCAGCCTAACACTCTGGGGGCCTGTCCCCCTTCCCACGGAGCAGCCTGACAATAGGGCTGTGCCCAGAGAGAAGAGGGGGCATAGCCACGCTGATTTTCCAGCGCCCCCTCCCACACACACATCTGGCTAGCAGCTTCCCCGCCTCGTGGGTGGCACCAGGTCCCAGACACCCTCAGCAGAGCAAAAACGACCAGCCTATTCCATCCTCCTCTCACCCCCAAAAGCGTCCACAACCCCATGGTAGCACCAGACCCAGAGACTTCCCTCCCCGGACTGACTTGCTCCCATACCCAATTTTGACGGTTCCTCTCACTCCACGGGGTACACCCGCTGAGCGGGCCCCGCCCCCCCCAGCCGGCTGCCTCTGGTGGGGGTGGGCCCCCGGACTGATTCTCCCCAAACCACAGGGCGGCTCAGATAACAGGAGGAGAAGGAGGAGGGGGCTAGTCCGTTGGGCATCTGATCTCTCCCCAAACAGGTTTGAAAGTCTTTTTGTTTTGCTTGTTTTTGAAGAGAAAAGAGAGAGAAAGCAAGAGTTCCCAGCGGTGGTTTTGCCACAGCTCCGGCGCCGGGGACACGCGCGGCAGACCGACCCAGACGCCTCACGGCTGCGCGCGAAGACACAGGCGCAGACAGACGCACAGACGGGGCTCCCCCGCCCTGGGCACGGCAGCGGCGGGTTGGGAAGCCCAGGAAACCCCAGGTTCCCGTCGGAATCCGTCCGGCACCTGGTCCCCGCCCGCAGCTCCTATCAGGAGCAGACCGTGGAGCCCCGATGACTGCGAGAGCCCGGGGCTCTCCAAAATCCCCGGGGGAGAGGTTACCTCGCAGTGGGGGGACGCAATTCGTCCCGGCGCCCACAGGCACAGCGTCTACCCTGACTCTGCGCCTTGGTGTTGCTCAGCGTCAGGGGTGCGGGATCCCAGGAGAGAAGCCGTCCGGGGGGCCGCGGCTCAGGGGCGCGGGGCGAAGGCAGCGGCCATAGCGAGTCACGTGCGGAGGCTGAAACTTTACCCGGAGCCCCAGACTTGGGGGGGCGGAGGGTACAGAGCAGGGTGGGAGGCCCTCCTTCAGGCCCGCCCCCATCCACCCACCGACCAATGACAAGTCGGAGGCGGGCCCATAGGATCACGCCCTCCCTTAATAGACCCGGGGCTGGGCGAGTATTAAAGGAGCCGCGCCTACCAGAAGGCTGGACCGTGGGAATCTGGGAGAATCCCTCCCTCTGCCCCAAAAGGAGAGCTACAGAGCGAGGAGGAGCTGAAGTTCTGAAGAAAGAATGAAAGAGGACTCGGTGGAGAAAGGACTGCACTGTGTGGTATCACACTCCCTTACCCCAAATACACACACCCACACCTAAACCTGGGAAGACAGGAGGCAACATACATAACATGGAAGTGAATTCAGCGTTTTCGGCCCTAGCTGTCAAGCCCTTGACTCCCATAATTAAATCCTCCTCCAGGGACCAACCAGTTGGAGCTGAGAGCTATGTGACCTTAAATAAGTCGCTTTCTTTCTCTGGATCTTAATTTTTCTCACCTGCAAAAAAAGTGCAAGAGTAGGTAGACCTTCCTCCAGCACTCTTCTCTCCTCCTCCCCCAAATACTCTCCAGCGAGTGGGTTAGAGGAACTCTGGCCCAACCCAACCCCTCAGCAGCCCACCCCCCAGTAGCCTTCCCCCAAAAGGGCAGCAGCTCTTGGATCTTCCAAGAGCTAAATAGGGGACACCCAGGAGCACCCCAACATGCTAAAAGACTCTGGGACTCAAGATTCTCTCTCCTGGCCCAGGCCGGAGGAGCCAGGAAAGCTGCATTCTTGTTCCAGCGGGGCAAGATCTGAATCACTCTCCATCTGCAGAGACCCCCGCCCCCAACACTGCCATGTGCCCCCTCACAGCCCGCTGCTCCGTTTGGGAGGGTCATGTCCCCACCTCTAGCAGTTCGCTGGGGGATGGGCAGAAAGCGGAATCACTAAGGAACACCCTCCCCCGCTTCCCAGTCAGAGAAGTGGCCACAAGTGCCCTTTCTGGACTTCCCACTGGAAGGGGAAGTGCCACCCTCCCAGGCCTCCAGCGCAGTAGAGACTCAGCCTGACCCAGCTGGCAGAGCTCTCAAAGCCACTGGTCAGAGGGCCCCCGCTTTACAGACAAGGAACCGGAGGCCGGGAGCGGACACCGGGTTCTGTCCACTGTCGCACTGGTCTACAATTGAGGTATTCCACTGTCTCTCTCCAGCTTTAGCCTCCAGCCTTGGTAAGGTAGGACAAGCCAGGTCAGCGGGACGCTCTGCCCTGAGGTCCGGCGTAGGGGAAAGGGGCCCGACGGCGCTTCCCCTGGCCCCTTCCCGCCCGCTGGGCCCGGCGGTCTCCCGCTTGCGTCTGGATTTTCGTCCGCCGTTGAGAACCGCCCTCCCAGACCCTCCCGCCCAGTCCCGTCCAGATCTATCCGCAAACATGCGCTCAGCCGGCAGGAATGCGCCAATGGCTCCCAGATGTGAACGCGGAAGCTTAACCCCTTCCCCCCCAACCTCCCTCCCACCCCCGTACCCCCCCCCCCCTGCCTTCCTCCCTGAGCCCAGCCAGCAGCAGGGGGCGCCGCACGGGGGAAAGGGACCCGCCTGGCAGGAGACTCAAGGCCAGCCACCCCCAGCCCGCACAGGCTCCCCCTGGCCTGGATTCTACCAGTCTTCCTTCCAGCTGAGGCCAGAAGGGAAGACTCATGCACACAAAAATGCAAGTGTGCATAAACACAGGTACACTGCCTCCCACCAAGGGCAGCCTTCACAGACACCTGCCAGCACATGGGGTCAGGTATACTCGTGCACACCAAGAGTCAGGTGTGTAAATGTACACCCAGGACATCCATGTCTGCACACCCATGTGCACACTCAGGGCACAGATGTATGCACATCCATGAGCACACAGAACAAGCACACACAAGACAGGTATTTGTACATACACAAGGGCATGAGGGTGGGGCACCCTCCTCAACAGACATAGCAGTAGGCCATGTACAGATGAGGGAAAATTTCATGCACCCACAAACCTGCTGTCCACAGGGGGTCAGACACTCATGCACACAAGAGTAGTACCCATGTGAACCAGCACGTAGCCTGCACACCTTTGGGGCACTGCCTCCCTGCCCAGGCACCCAGTACTGCTTGCCCAATATAGCCCTCCCCGAGCTTGATGCCAGGAGGCAGGAGAGGTCCCAGATGGGAGGCCAGGAGTCCAATCTACAGCAGCAGCTGCACTCCAGCTGTGCTGGGGCCACAACAGAGCCCCTGCCCCCTGCCCCCCCACCATCCTCCAAGGACCCTCATGCAGGAGGGGAAAAAGTACAGGAGGCAACAGAAGACTAGCAGAGCGGGAGGAAAGCCACAGGCTCAGAGGGCTCCTCACGCTTTAGGAAAGACTCCTTCTTGGAGTCTACCCTTTCCCTCCTGCACACAGAAAAAGGGTTGGGGGAGGAGCCTGAGCCGCTTGTTTCCCAAGACAGGGATCAGGCTCCAAACTAGAGGAAACCTGAGAGAGCCCTGATAGGTGAAATGCCAGTGACAGCCTCCAGCAGTCAAAGGACATAGAAAATAGCTCTGAGACACCCCGGGAGGGCCCACACTTGTAGCAAAACAAGGCCTCCCTCTCACAGCCTCTGGGGAACTCCCAGAGAATCCCATTGTCAGTCATCTAACAGCGGCTGGGCAGCATTGCCCCTCCAAGATCATCTGGCTGTGGGTGGGATGGGAGATGTCTGCAGGGACAGGAACCAGCTTCAGCTGAGTCCTCCTCTCCGCTCCACTCATCCCCCAAGGAGCTCCTCCCACAAGCACCCTCATGACCCCACCCCATTTGTTTCTCACCATCCAGAAGGGTAATCTGGGGCAGCGCTCTTGTTTTCATTGTATAGATGAGGAAACTGAGACTCCACAAGGAAATTGTCTTGCCCAAGGTCATACCGCTTATCAATGGCAGAGCTAAGATTCAAACCCACAGTCCTATCCTTAACTCCCCCCTTTACTCTAAGCCAAACCTATTTCCACACAGTATCCTGCCCCCTCTTCCTTTACCCCCTCCCCAGAGCACAGGGAAGAACACCACCCTTGGGTGCTCTGCAGGTCTACAGGTGGAGCCAGGACATGGTAGAGAGAGATTAGAGAAGACACTGGGGCTACGCACAGCCCCTGAACCCCACCCCAAGCATGGTGCCCACCTGCCCAGCAGGCACAGCCGGGTGACTCAGCTGTATCCGGGGGAGATGCCAGGGCAGTGACTCACCTACCGAGAAGAGCTGAGCCTGGCACCTTGCCAGCCCCAGGACAGAAGTGACTTAGTCACCAAGACTGTGATGCCCAGCAGGCACAGCGGGGGGGATTGGGGACAGGGGCAGGTTGTCCTTCATGGGTACATGCACCCCCTGGCGAAGTACAGGCATCCTGGAGTAAGACATGTTGTATGTGCCCCTGCCCCTTCACCATGCCCACCCCCCCCACGCCAGGCCCTGCTCCAGTACAGACAAGTTTTTTGGGACCCCTGGACTGCCCTGCCCTGCCCCCCTGCAGCCTGCCCCTTGCCCATCACTCACCACTCACTCTCACACCAGCCCTACCTCCTCCTGCCACCCAAGTTGTACCCAGGCTGTGAGTCTCCTTTAACATGTCCTGGCAGCACCTCCTGCCCCCACAGCCCCTCACCCTCCCACCCCCCACATACACACATGCACTCATACACACTTCTGCCAGCCCTGCTTCTGCCAGCAGCTGCTGAAGTTGTTGAGCGGGAGGGGGATCGGGAGGGTGGAGCGCATGGATTGAGTTACCAGAGCTGACGATGGGGTGGGCTGTCACCCAATCCCTTCCCCAGCACTGTCTCCCTCACCCACCTGCCTCCCTCCCACCTCTGGCTGGCAGCCTACTGTCCTTGAAGCCCCTCCGCCCCCACTCCACCCAAGCTAGAAAAGAAATGGTGAAGAGTATTTGTCATGCTAAGACCAGCCCAGTATATGAGAGAGACAGAGATGGACAGAAAGAATAATTCCTGTGCTCAGCGCTCTGGCTTACAACCACGCGGTGTGTATATCTCTGTGTACCTTGAGCCAGAAGGGGACAGAAGAGGAGCTCCCCAAGTCCCAGGGGAGTTGATGGGGCCCAAGGGGAGTCGACAGGCTGAGCAACCTCAATCCATTTGCACTATTGATTTCTCACACTGCAGCAGGCCTGATGGAGGGGGCGCATGATAAATCAGCCCCCCAGAGACAGAAATTGAGCGGAGCGGGGGAGGGGCTCCTATGCCACAATTTGTGGCCCACTGAGCCAGCGTGGGGGGGGGGGCAGGGAGTGGGCGGCAAAGGACTGGAGATGTTGAGTGGCAGGAGGCTGGGTGGGGGAGTGGGAGTTGGATGAAGGCCCCTCTGGAACACCTCCTTCCAGCTGGGTCTGAAGCTGATTCAAAGAAGGTGGAGGGCCAAAGCACCACATTTGGCTACACAGGCAGGGCCCTGAACAACTCTGGGGGGGCCACTCACGTCATAGTCTATGGAAAGGCGCCTCCTACAGCTGTGCAACATGGTGGCCCTGGGGACGAGGCTGAGGCAGGAGACTGAATTCTGAGGGACCACAATTCTCCACTGCTCTACCTCCTCCAAGCATCTCAACCAGCTGCCCCTGCCGCCAGGTCTCAAAGGAGGGCTCGCTTTTGACTTGGGATTCCAAGCCTGTGTTATCTCCCTGCTCTTCAGCCTGCTCCCTTCCTCTGTTGGGGGGTGGGAGTTGGCAAACACCCACCATGACCCAGGTCGGACAGGATGGGGGGGCTTCACAAAGGAAGGTGGAGAGTCAGCAAACCTATGTCCTAGTCCTCAGTGTGTCTCTAACTCAGCCCACCACTGTGGACAAATGTCTGGTCCTCTCTGGGTCTCTAAAATAGACCAGACGCCTTCTCTAAGTTGTCTCCAAACCCTACGGCTCACGAGCCTGTGCGCCTGTTGGAACTTGCCTCGCACCTTGATTCACACCAGTGGCCACAGGCCACCTAAACAAACCCCAACCCTGACCTCCTTCCAACCCGGACACAGACTCTCTCCACATGGTGGAGACTTATAAACAAACCAAGCTGGGGTTTACCCGAGACCCTGCACAAACAAGCAGAGAGAGAGACAGACCGGGCGCCCAGCCTCGGTCCTCCTCGCTGCAGCAGGGGAGGCAGGTGTGGTGAGGGACCATGACAGGAGAAAAACAGTGCAAGCGGCATGGGTTGGGGTCCCAGTGCAGCCAGTGAGTAGTGGAGTGTCCTAGGGCAAGTCACATTCCCTTTCTAGGCCTCAATTTTCCCCTCCATAAGGTGGAGGAATTGTCTAGATGGCCTCAAGCCCCTTCTGGTTCTAAGTCCGTTCTAGTTGGACAAAGAGAGCCCTGGAGGGTCCCCAGGACTCCTCCACCCAGCCCGGCCCATGCACTGGAGCCAGGGCCCTCTCCATAGGGTCCTACCCATGGCCCACATGCCTCATTGCTCTCTCTGCAGATCCTCTGGCCCTTCCTTATGCCTCAGCCTGCCTCCTTACCCTCACCTTGGCCAGCCCCTCTGCCTGCCCCGTGCTTTTCTGCACGTCCCTCCTGCCAGGGGACAGACCAACTAAAAATAGTCCCTGCAGCCTTTCTCGCCCACAGCTGCCCAAAGAGCAGGAAATGAGGGGGGCAAGGAGGCTCATGTCCCGCTCTCCCCCACAAACTCCCAGCTCGGAACCATGTCCAGCACTCCAGCCTGGGACTAGTGCCAACTTGGCCATCTCGGGGGCATCCCACACCCCTTCCCTAGGGGGAGGCCTGCCCATAAGTGCCTACAATCACAGAGCTGTCCCAACCCTGTGAGAGGAAGAGAGAGGAGGCAAGCGGTCCACAGGGAAACCTTCCCAATTTCTGACAAATCAGTGCCAACCACATTGTGGGCACCAAGAGGGCAGGGCCTGGCTCCACTGACTGGTCTTTTCAGGGCACAGGGAATTGGCGTGGGGAAATTTGTGCTAGTTTCCTTCATCCTGGCCCAGCTGGAGGGAAGACAAAATAGTGCCCCTGCCTTAATTATGCTAATCCTGTACTCCCCAAAATGTGTGGGTGCAGACATAGGGGTTTCAACAGCCATACCCAGATGCCATGGGAAAAAAGCTAAAAAAGATAGCAGGAGATATTGGCTATCCATATGTCAAGATGGAAGCCTGGAGGCAAGAACAGACCATGCCTACCAGGCTGGGCATGTGCTGTCCCCAAGCTAAGTCAGAGGCTAGGAGGGAAAATGCCTGGTGCTCCGGGCCCGGGGCTACAGTGCCCCAACCCCTTTCCCACATGGGATTCCTGACACCTCCCAGGCCTGGGAGAAGGCCCTCCCCACATGCGAGGAAGGAAACCAGCTTAGTGACTCTGGTGGCCTGCAGGGCAGCCCTGTACCATGAGGCAGGCGGGAAACCCAGGAGTCCTGGCACCCCGCCCAGAGAGTGAGTGAGAAAAATACCTTGGAGGGGAGGAAGCAGCCCCTAGTGTGGCAGACACATGGCACCCCCAGCAGCTCCCAGATGTGACCCATAAGGAGAAACTGGCCAAAGGGGATGGGCTGGGTAAGTGAACACATTTCTGAACAGAAAGAGAAGTGGGGTCATGGGGATGGGAGGCGTGGGGCCAGCCTGGCTCTCACCTGCTGTCCTCTTCTCCTGTCAGTCAGAGATACTGACAGTAAGGCCACCAAATATCCAAGAGGTCCTGGGTGTGTTTCCTTCTCCCCCAATCTCCAGACCCCTGAGCTTCCTCTGGCACCCCTTCCCCACGGCCAAGCCAAGCCAGGAGTCAGCAGTCTGAAGGTGGTGCCTGGGAGGCCTGGGCAGTGCCAGGGGCAGCCCTCATACCATCCTCCCACTGGCTTCCCTCCCGCCTGCTCTCAGCCACCACACATATCTCAGCTGTCCAATCCGATTAGGGCTCCTGCCCAGTGAGCCGGACAAGGAGGCCACTGGGCAGGGGAGAAACAGGGACAAGGACGCTGAGCAGGAATGGCAGGAGGATGGTGGAGACGGGGCTCGGGGGAGAAGGTGTGGAGCCCAGAGGAAGAAAAGCCTGGTGGAGAATCTGTCCTCTCCGACCACAGGCTCTCTGGTGACAGATACAACCTGCACTAGGGGCATTCTGCAGCCCATGAGGCAACAGCCCAGCCTGGTTCCTCCATCTCTTAGACAGGCAAGGATGGAGGAAGGACACTGAGGGCAGAGACATTGACTGACCTAGATTTAGGAAGAGAATCCCATCCTAGAGCCACCCTCCCGCCCCCCAAGCCATAGCTACCTTTTGCACGGAGCTTTACAATAAATTGTCTTATCGGGTCTTTATGGCCGTATCCCTATCAGACAAGTGAACTTCTTACTGACAGCCATTTGTACAAATGAAGAAACTGAGGGTTAGAGACCTGTATAAATGCCAATCATGAAATGACTGGGCTGAGTCTCAAGTGCAGGCCTCTGATTCTCACTCTACCGCTCACACTCAAAATCTCTGACTTTTCTTTCTGAGTCAAGAGCAGAACTAAGTCTGAAGCTTATTATCCACTCCATTATCCACCCTTTCCTCCAAAACCAACTCCTAGGGGAGCCAGGGAGCCAGGGAGGAATACGGAGCACACCTGGCACCTGGACAGTTACCAGCTGGGGACATGCCACCTGCCCACTACTAGCTCTCTGGGTGGTGGCACCCAGAGTGGTGACACCCAGAAAGCTAGAGGGGTTCCCCCAAGTGTGACCAGTCTCTTCTGTCACTCTCCTCCCTCGTCCACTTCACCTAGAAACAATGTACAAACTCACACATGGTTACTCAGACAAGTCATGCAACCCTCCTGCAAAGCCACCAAACCAGAATGAGATGCCCTAGATCTTCAGAGAGCATAACCTGTCAGCCCCAGACTGGAGAGAAAAATAAGCCACTGCCATTAGTAGGTGCCGTTCAGCCCTCTCCCAGGGAGCCTGCAGGAGAGAAGCAGCTTCGGGGTAACAGCAGGAGCCCGAGGCTCTGAAAGCCAGGGAGCCCATGACGCTGGCGCAGTTGGGTGGCCCCCCTGATCTGGTCCACACACCCCCGTCCCAGCCATCTGGGCTGAGTCTGTTCTGGCCTGGGCCATATCTGGGATCTCTGCCTATCAATGCACGCAGCCATCTCTAGCCAACGCTTATGGATCTTACAGCCACATGGTCTACACACACACACACACACACACACACACACACACACACACACGCGGGTAGGGGGAGGCACAGGCGGGGGGGGGGGTCTCTTTGCAATAGGTGTTGAGGTGCTCTAAGCTGAAAGAACTTTCCCTAGAGGAAAAGGTCACCAAAAGCCGCTGACAACCTCCAGTACCCTCCAGCAAAGCCTTTGGCCACCCAAGTGTGAGATGAGCATGGAAGGGAACATGAGTTCCCCTCCAAGGTGAGTAGGGAGTTGGGGGGCAAAGTCCTGGGCTCTCGGCAGAGCGGAAGAAGATAGGAATTCCCCAGGGAGGCTCCTGTCCTGCTCCTGTTCCCTCGGCTCTCTATTACCCCAGCACTGCCAATTCTCCGGTAGAGGTGACGTGGGGGAAGGGGTATTAGGCAATACTGCAAAGGAGGGTGCAAGGGCGTGGGGCCTGGGCAGTCCTTCCCCCCACTTTCCATTCTTGGCTAGAGAATGGGAATGTCTCCGGGGAAGTGCAGGAAGGGAGCTGGAGGGTGCAGGGGCGCTGGGCGTCCAGACACCCCGCTGTTCCCAGGCTCCCACCTCCCAGGACTACAGTGAGCAGTGGGGGAGGAGGGACGGGGAAAGCCTGAACTGGCGAGAGGGAAACCGGCAGATTAGGAGACGCCCGGTGGAAGGCGACCGAGGGGGAATTGGGAAGGGGTGCGCGTGCTCCTACCTGCTCAGGTGTGTGCTGGCAGGGGGGCGATGGGGTTCCCAGGAGAAGCGGGGAAGCCCTCTCAGCTCGATTCAGGATTCCCCCTGCTTCTGGGTTAGACTGCTGCAAGAGGCACGGGTTTCCGTTGGGTCCTAAAACCCCCTCTGCAAACACTAGGCTCTCCCGCCCTCTTTCACCGGCCTTGACTGGGTCAACGGGTGCAGCACTGAGGACTGATGGGGGAGGAAGAACTCAGTGGGAGAAAGACGGAGGTCTGAGTCATGGGCTGGGGACAGGAACAGTCCCGTCTCAAATACACAGCACACGGATGACTTCAGCTCGGAGAATATGGGACAGGAGAAAAAAAGACATTTCTTCCTGCCTGCCCTAAGCAAATGGATTTGGGCTTTGGTGCTGAAGATCCGGTTAAGATCGCTTTCCTCACACCTGCTCAGCTTCTAGCTATTGAGAATTTTGGGCAGGGGACATTTACTTTGGACGGGTCCTCACTTCTACCCTCCCCCTCACAGATATGTAGCAGTCTACCCGTCCTTCTCCACAATTCCCTAAATGCCTCGGAGGCAAAGGGGTGGCGGGGAGGACTGATTTCCAGCAAGGAAATATGACAGTATGACTTGGATGGTATTTGGAAAATGGTCGTTTTACATCCTTAGACTGAGGTGTATCTGGGAGTGTGTTGAGGTGAGATATACATACACAGGTAAGAGTATGAGCAGGCGAGGCTGAGGTTCTTTGGGCTACATCCATTACCAAGAAGGGCAATTGTTAGTGGGAGAACAGATGCAGATCCTAGCGGTCAACTAGTGCCCCTCCCCAGCGCCTGATACGATCCTGAAACTTTTCCAGAATGAATAAGTTAAAGAGAATATTTTCCCAGGTACCAGCTGGGATAAATATAGGGGGCAGAAGGACCTCAACACATTAGATCAACTTCAGGGTTACAGACCCAGCTTAAGATAGCTGATCTCATCAGTAGCTCAAAAGGGAGAACTCAGGTTTGGTGGGCCCGGTGTACCAGGGAAAGGTGGATGGAAGTCTACAGAGGGCTGGGTGGAGAACATTTTGCAAGGAGAGTTGCACATCTCTCCAGCAGCAGAGCTGGGGAAATGTCATGGGGTGAAGGGCCAGAGAAAGTCAGAGACGGAAGTGAGAAAGCATGGCCTCTTCCTAGAAGGGAAGAGGGCAGCAGCATTGCCTTTACCTCTTTCCGTGCCTTGCAGGGAAAACTTAGGGAAAGGGGTTAGGCAGTAGAGATGGAGGGCTCCAGGGTGGAGCCATGGGGTGAGCTCAGGTCAAGCCTTTCACCAGGATGTGCCTCAGTTCTCTCCCAGCTGTTAAACAGGGCTCTTGGTTCTTCCCAGGGAGTTAATGAGTGTTTACAAAAGGGCTTGGAGATCCTCAGATCTCGGCTGGGCCACCACTACAGTTATAAAGCTCAATAAGGGCTGAGTGTTTTTTGGGGAGGAGAGTAGGGAAGAGGGAAAAACTACTCCTCTCTTACAAGCTAAGGATAAAGCCAAGCTCAGAGCACAAGCCTCAGCTGCCACGGGATCTCCTTGTGCCCAGGGATGGAGGTCATGCCCCCTAGTACCTCTAACCACCTCCAAAGGCGGGCCTCCAGCTCACTGTGGGCAGAACCAGACTGGCAGCTGGTCTTCATTAACTCCAGCTTTCCCACCCCCCACTGTGAGCCCACAGCTCCTACAGGCCTAGGCTAGAGGGGGCCGCCCCAGCCCGACCTTGCAGCTGACTCTGGGTGGCAGGCACCACACCAAAGGCCAACTTACCAGCTGAAAATAAAGTGGAAGCAAGACTCCCTTTTCCCATTGGGAGCAAGAGAGGAAAGAAAGGAGTGTGGGGGTGAGAGGGTGGAGGTGGGGGAATTTAGGGCAAACAGCAGGCAGTGAAGTCAGCTGGACTGAGGCCCAGAAACCCCCACACCCTGGGGCCAAGTCTTACTCTAGCTTTGCTTTCAGCTTGAGTCTTGGCTAGGCCCCAAACTAGGGAAGGCCCTGGCTGCCCCTTTCCGCCTCCCCACCCCCACCCTTATTAAATACACATTTTATCTCTCAGCATCTTCATTATCTTAACTGAAGGAGACAAGCAGTGGATGGCAGCAGCGTCAGGGGGGGGGTGGGGAGCAGGCGCACCCTTGTTATAAAGTGCTGATCCAGCTCTTTCAGGCAGTGTGGGAAAAAGAGGTGGGATCAAAGGGAGCGAGGCTGATTCAGAACTCAATTAGAGCTGCTTAAAATCGGAGCGGAGCGAGCTCCCTCCTTCTCGTGTCTTCAGCTTTTACCCAGGCCCCTTGCACCCAATTAGCTTCTACTGGCCTTGCCTTGGGGCTGGGTTGAAAATCAAGGTGAGGCCAGAGGGCATGCCTTCTCCCCCTACAGAACGCACCTCTCCTGAGAAGAGGGAGATCTGCCACTTTTGTAGCTTAAAAGAGAATGTCTTAGAGGACGCCTTACCTTTTCAGGAGGAACCTGAGGTTACAACTTTCCCCAAAAGTTACAAAGTGGGACATCAAGGGTAGTTTCCTCCTAATCCCTTGCCAGCTAGAGGCACAACTTCTGGCCAATTTCTAGGGACACTAGGTAACAACCAGACAGGCACCCTTTTTCCCAGCCTGTAGGAAGGACTCTCCCCATAGCCAAGGCTTCCTGGGAGCAAGATGGAAGTTGCCTCAAGCAAAATACCAGTACATCAGAGGGAGCGATTGGAACGCATCTGTGAGGCCAATAAACCTTCACAACTGTGCCAAGGCGTATTTTGTAAGATGAAGCGCCCTTTTACAGGGGCCTGCTCCATCTCAGCGCAAGAGCACCAGCGATGCTTACTTCCAGATTAGAACTGTCCTCAGTGGGGAGGGAAAGGCAGTATCTTATTGCTTCATTGATCTGTCCACTCAACAATTGTTTTTTGAATACCTACCAGGTACCAGACACTGTACGAAGGGCTGGGGACAGGTACAAATGGAAATAAAATCTCAAGCCTGGGTCTTTTGGTCACTCTCAGGATTCAAGGCGATACCTCTCCATAGATATTTTTAAAAATCTCCCAGTCGATCTCATTCCCACTTCCCAGTTCTTACTGGTCTACCTTAAAAGGCACTTAATAAAGGCAGGGAGCAGTGGAGTGGGGGTGGGGGAGAGAAGAGAGCTCTGCCAACTTTTTTGATCTCTGGGTAGCTTGGCCCTCACACACTCTTGCCAGTTATCTAGCCACAGGCAAGTCTTCATTGAGCCAGAAATATCAGTGGCAGCTCTGGGGTTGAAACTCACACCAATTTTATTGTGTCTGTTCTTTCCATGGCAAGACCCACCAACACTCTGGGGAAGCTTAATCTGCTTCTTTGAAGAAAAATAAGTAAACCAGGAGATCGACACATACCCCACCACCTTCAAGAGGAAGAATGTAGGTCAGCATCTTTGCCACTACTCTATGTGAAAGAGCCTAGGATCCTGGCAAAAACTAGTAACCACAAGCCCATCCCGTCCCACTACCTTCCCATATAGCTCTCGGCCTCCGTGAGAAAAGCCAGCAAGGAAAGGCCTTTCTTCCTCCTCTACCCGCTTCCCGGCTGTCTGAATTACACTTAAGACTTCGCTGACAAACATACATCAGCTTTTGCTCCCACAAGGGCAGCGGAAGCCAAGCAGGGACTCTAAGTCTGCTTCACGCATCATTGACAGAACCAACCCTGTTCCAAATGCTGAAGTCTTAAGAGCAGCAATGACCTAGAAATTGACAGTGGGGGGAGAACTGAAGGAAAAGAAACAAGCCAGTACATAGAAAACCCCATTTCCAAATACCAGGGGAAAGGGAGAGAAAGGAGGTAGAGGGAAAGAAATTTGGCCCCTTTGAATCTGCAAATGCAATCTTGGCTCAGCGCCATGGAAGATACACAGCCGCCCCACTGCGAGTCAAGCCATGTTCCTGACTCAAGTCCTACAGTTAAGAGGAAGGCGCCAAGCCTCAAACACAACGAGGTGGGGAGGCCGCTCCTTTCTGGGCAGGATCCTACTGTGGGCCCAGAACAGACAGCAGCTGCCCACAGTGTGGAAACAAACTGTAAAGCAGTCACGTCTCTTAAGGCTGCAGCATCCAATAAAATGTAATTTAAATCAAGCCTCGCATCTGTTCTCAATCCCATTCAGTCTCTGCTTTCCATCAGCCTTCGGACAATCTTTGCAATTATGCTTGTTAACCCTTGTAGCCCCAGACCCTTTCAGAGCTTGTAGGTATAGAGCTGTTTCTACCCTCGCAAATTACCCTCGGAGGGAATGAATGCTCTGGTAAGAGTGTGTGAGAATGACATTCAGACTCCTGTCCACAGACTATATATGCTCTGCTACACACACCAGTGGGTAGTGTTCATTTCAGAGGGCTCTTCTTCTGTCCCATACCACCTGCTGTAGCCCAGATCACATTGCAAGGATACAGTGGGCAGCATGAATGAAACAGTGGCCAACAGATCATTTATACACATATCAAGTTTCCAAACTCAAGTGTGTCAGAAAGGTAGGAGGAGACAGAAGAGCTCAGAGAGCACAGCCTTGGACACTGGCCCCCAGACCATTCATATCACACATGGCTTGCATTCCAAACATCTGCTTGAGTTTTAAAAGCACAGCAATCTCCCAAATGAATCAAACTTAAGTTTCCCTCCCTTCTCTCAAAACTCCCCCAGCCCCATGCTTTCACTTTCAAGGCAGTCAGTGTTATAATGGTGCCCTCTGCTGTCCCCATCACAAACTGCCACTTAATGCCACTGGAAACTAAACCCAGAAAGGGGGAGACTTGAGGAACCCTATGGATTAATTGATCTAGTAAGACTAGAAAAACATGAGATTTAGATGAAAACCCAACCCCAAACGAAGGCATCTTGAAACGAGTGGCTTCATCTGAGGACAACTAAGATTGTGGTACAGTTTAGGGAGAAATTTTCTGAAAGTGGGAGCTATCTTGAAATGTGACTGCTTAAAAAGACAAAGAATTCAACTTGAAAATAAATATATTCACAATCTGTAGAGTTACATTCTCCTTACCAACCCCATACCCTTGGGAATGCCTAAAAACCCAGGAAGTCTTTCAAATGTCACAATGTGGAAGTATCCACAAAGTGAACACAGTATACTCCAAAACGAAACAAATTCTTTGATCACAAAATGTCCTCCAACTCTCCATGTGGACTTGTTTATTTTCCTGGATCATCCTTTCTCATTCTTCTGACTCTAGTCCCAAAGTTCTTTCAAATATACCAATGTTTGAGAAAACAGAGATAACTATATACAAATTCCACAACATAACTCTATACACCTGCAAGGTAGTTAATATAATCAAAAGGGTCTACTTGGTAATTTTTAATGCATAAAAATAGTAAGACCCAAAGACGTTATTCTGTGCAAATATTCTTAAATCTATAAATTAAAATTGATCACTTTAAATTAAAAAGGTCATATTTGTTTTCAAACCTGAATATATGAGGTACTAAAATGAAGACTTTATAGCTTTCTAAATGCCAGCTGGATACTTTCAGGTGGGGTATTAGTACAAAAGAATTTAAGGTAATCCAGTAGATAAGATATTTCCAATTAAAGCTTTGTCTTTCAGAGCATGCTCTATTTCCTTCTCTTCAATCTTCAAAGACACCTGAAAGAAGAGAATAAAGCTTTTCACAATGAACTCACAAAAGCAGTTATTACATAAATGTCTACCACGTTAAACTTTTCTCACAAGAGACCAGCAAGTTAAACACTGCTTTTTCAATGGCCTATAAAAAAACCTCATTCATACCACAGTCCCATCCTCCCACATCTTAATAAACTACCTAATATAAAAACAAATCATCTAATTTTGATCACTTAAAATTCTGTACTTTAGCAAAATATAAGCTCTCCAAAACAGGACAACTAAAAGCAATGTCACATAGAAGCAGTTAGTTGTACCTTTGTGAAGCGGGTTTCCTTGTTTTTCTTTAATTCTAAAATGCCCCTGGCCTCCAAGAGCCCTGAAAGTGACAAACACTCTGACTGGTCCACAGATGCCACCTGCTGTTTGCGACAGACGTTACTATAGGCTTCATATAACTGGGAGGAAACAGGGGAGAACAAATGTTGCTTATAAATCATATCTCTTGCAGCCTTATAATCTTTGGGGGAAAAAATGCGAGTCTAGGTTTGCAAAAAAGTTATCTCAATACCCCAATTCTCCCTCTTTTCAATAAAATCCTTGAACAGGCACTCAGTAGATAATTGCCAGAAACCTATACTGTAATGCAGGAAAGGGGCTTTATATTCTTCCTGAAATGAAGGGGAGAAGATTATAAATGGTGAACTCTCAACCACAACCCAAGGAAAATAAAATCAGCTGCCTTTTGTATGGTTTAGTCTTACTGTTAAAATCCATTTTTAATTCATATCAGCTGGAGCATGATAGGCCTTTTGGAAAATATCTGCTCTGCAAAGCAGATTCTTGTCTCCACCCCAGCACCATCTGCTGAGATTCCCAACTAACCTTCCCCAGAGTGACCTCTTTGATTTTCAGCTGCCTGGTCAAGAGCAGCAAAGAGCAGACCAAGATCTTCTGCTGAAGAGGGAAGGAATCTTGTACTCCTTCTTGGCTCAAAGTCATTCTGTTACCGTCAACTTCTGAAATGACTTGGGATATGTGAATAAGACCAACCCGCTTCGGAACCAGTGACTCAGAGGGTGATTTACCTATAAAATAAATAAATCAAACTTAATTAGGTTTTGAAAAATTCTGTGTATTGAGACACATGACACTAAGTTTTAGTTGGAGACAATTCAAGTGCAGTCATGTAGTGGCAAAGCAGAGTTTCCAACTCTGTAACTAGAAGCGCAAGGATGAGAGACAACAGTATCCTCAGAAAGAGGCCAAAATAATGTGGGATGACTTGGAAAGTAGGGTATCCTTTTTCTGGGCAGAATGGTGAGCTATTTTGCCCTGCAGAGTGCAAATAATCTCAGAGAGACAAAAAGCCACCTCATGAAAGAGTAAGAACCAGATAGAGACTACTTATTGCATTTTACCTTAGAAGTTCCTAATATCTCAAAAGTACAAAAGAACAGAACCTTGAAGCAAAGATGATATATGCCTGATATTTAAGGAAGAAAATAGTTGGGAAAATGAACTAATATTTTGAATCAAACAAGTGACTAAAGGATAGTAAAGTCAATCCTGCGTAAGTCCTCTACATAGACTCCGTAAATGACCTTTGAGGATTGGTTCACTTGCCCAAGCTGATCTACAGTAGAGCAACACTTGAGAAAATGTCATTGGATATCTTAGCAGATAGCACCATCTCCGAGGCCGCAGTTTGGGAAACTGCCAACAAGCTGCACAGGACTATGGCTGCATTGTTTGGAGATGCATGAATTGCAAGACAGAGGAGGGATTTGCTCTGTAACAATCTTTGCTGAAAGTTACTTCCTGTGACCATCTGTAGTTGCCCCACAACAATTTGCTTCTATTTGATTACTACAAATGAGGTCCTGCAGAGGCCTAATAGTAGTGGAGAAACTGGAGATCACTGATCAAGTAGCAGAATCTTAAAGTTGAAAGGAACAAGATGATGAAAAATAGAAAGTGTTCTCTGTGGAACTGTAATGCTAGAAACAATTTTAATAACTTTCAACCAGTGCAGGAGTGAAGGAAGCAACTATCAAATCAGACTGTTCTGTTTCTAAAGATTAACACTGGATATTGAACACTGACGAGATACGTAGTTCATGGCCATTTTATGTTTGCCATAGCTAAGAGAACAAGGCTGAGGGAAAGCAAGACTAAGTTTGCCTTTGCCATTTTTGTAATAGCCTGCAGTTTACTGTAGCAGTATCGGCTTTATACCTCCACCCTCCTAGGCTTGTTTAAAGGTTTGAAATATCCCAAGTTGAACTCCATTCTTTCACTATCTGTCTTATTTACCAGGCTTTGCTTTCACCTATATTGAGACCTAAACTGCACACAAACACAAGCACCCAGAGAAGCTGATCCAACCTTATTGTCTACAGTTTTCATTCCTAGAGCTTGGAAAGAAAACTTACTCTGTCCCAACCATTTATGTAACACCCTGAGGAACGCATTTCCAGTAATGCACGGATTATAGTACTGGCAGGCAAGACTGAAATAAGCAGATGAAATAGACCAAAAACAGACAGACACAAAAATGGGTGAGTGTGGATTTAACTGTGTTCATTACAACTTTCTAGCTGTTTCCTCAGAAAAATTAAGCTTCCAATTATAAAGGAAAACAGGAAGGAAATAAACTACTTACATTCAGACAGTGGTTTGAGGATAGTCTGGCTTTTGACATCTGACTCTACAATTTCAATAGCTCTCCTATAAAAAAAAGTATTTCTGAAATTAATTTAGGCTGAGCCAAAGCAAACACCATACCAAACTAAGCTCAAAAACAGACACATTAACAAAAAACAACATGTTTTATAATTTTAAATCTCCCAAACAAAACTGGGTTATGTCTCTGCTAAAGGAGACTTAGTTGCCTTGAAATAATTCATAGACCAGGGAATCTGAGAAACTTCAACACTACATGGTTTCCTCTTATAAATGCCAAGTAGGTCATCATACATTGAGCCAATAATAACATTTTGTATGAGGACAAAATGTCACGGATAGGAGAGAATATGTAGTATGGGCGACTGACTAAAGAGAGCCAGTTATCACCTGTCTACACTGGACCTAAAAGGGGAGTCCTCAGTTGTACATACATGGCATATGTGTAGGCTAAACCACACCATACTACATGACTATTGCTCATAGGGCAAGTCTTTACCCAAGTAGTTTGCTGACTAGGGGAAACTTTCAAACCCAGGATCATGACATCTAGCAAAAGGAAGAGCTTACTCTCCCACTGCTCTCTCCAAACTACTTTGACCACAGGAAGCCATAAGCCAGACCTGGATCTTCTGCATGGCAGTAGGGGGAGGTTGGACCAGCAGGCCAACACAGTAAGTATCATTTTAATGGACCCAGTGTTCCTACTGAGAAGGAAGAAATTTCATCAGTCAGCACAGAGGCTTTCCCCAGCAGGAGGGGAAGGGGGATGGGAAGGGAGAGAGGTCTGGAGTTACAACTGTGGGGACCACCAACTGGAGGAAGGGGTGCTCACAAAAGCAAAGGAAGGAAAAAATTCTCTAAAGGCAAAGATGGTTCAGGTCCATAAATAAACCTGCTTGAGACCAGCTAATGGAAAAGTAAACTGGAGTCTTTTTTAATACAAATGTAATTAACCAATCTATAATCACCACAGGGAGTGCCAGCAACATCTCATTTGTTCCTCCCTCTGTAGGTAATGGACTGATAATGTTTCAGACATTAACACGGTCGAAATGCAGAGCTCCCCACTGAGAAACAAGTCCTCTTTTCTGAGCATAAAAAGTGGCAGAATGGAGCCTCTTAAGCCACATTCACTTGAGTTACAAGAGACAATTAATGGCATTTCTTTTTTTTAATAAAAGCAGCCAAAAGTGCCATAACTCACCTGCAAACATCTAGTGCTTTGCGAACGTCTCCTGAAACAGCAGACACTTTTCGGGCGCAGAACTGAATTGCAGCGTTGTCCAGAACCTGATCTTTTGATGCCTTCGTTCAAGACAAAGAAAGTGACAGTTTGAATTATAAGATTCCCACTCTGTGATTTAGATCCCAGACATAAATATTTTCACACTTAAGTCTAAACTTGATTGGCCGCCCTTTAGGGTCTAAGATGCCTTTTCTGCTCATAAGTAAATGGAGATTTCACACATTTAAGTATTTCCTAGGAACGTGGTAGAGATTTATGAATGGAAAAAAGGCAATCAGAACTTAACAAAATGAAACAAAACAAAAATTTATTTAGTCCTTTTCAAAAGAGAAAGTTTTCTCGTAGGCCCTATTTTTAAAGGTCATCAAAGAAGCACATGAGTGATTCCTCTCTTATTCTAATTTCAACACTGAGGCATCCAATAAATGGAGCCATGGGTGAAAATTCATATAAAAATGCTCTCTTTATGGCTTTCCCAACACAGGTGATCCAAGGAACACACAATTTGGTACAGTGGTTGACACTCACCTGATTAAGTCGATCCTGCAAGATAGTGGCTATCTGATTTTTGGTATAAGGTGGGAAGTTCAACAGCCATGGCTTACATTTTTCTCTAGCTTGAAGCCTTGGCAGAATTCTGTCTGTGAGATCCAGGGTATTAGCAATACCTGAGGAACAGATAAATAATACCAATCATCACTGGTCAAATCATCCTAAAAGGAAACATCAACCCTCTGAAAGCTAAATAAAATTCCCAGTTCCAATCCAGCATTCCAACTGTTGCTTCTCGCTCCCACCCTTCCCAATACTCATTAGTACATAGTCATCACAGAATACTCTTTTGAAGTTAGGTTTAGAATTGTTCACTGATAAGCAGGACCAGATACTCCAAAAATCAACAGTCTCTGAAATGCAGTATTATGCCATTTATGTTCAGACTTAATAAAATTGACTTGCCTTAGATTAAAAATACCATTATTTTTATGGTAACTCATTTTGATAAGAAAGCAGAAAGCTGGTTTAAAATAAAATAATAGGCGATAAATAAGATGAAGAGATTAAAAAAAGAATTCTTTAGAACCACCATGTAACATGAACAATTGAGCACTAACCAATCAGCACCAATCGAGAATTGCTCAGCCATGGCCATTCAAACAGTGTGTACAATACATCCTGACCTTTGCTGTCCAGTTGATCCATCTCATCCAACACCAACACACTACAATAAAGAGAAACAATCAGTATCCATGTTCACCTTCTTAACTCTCCAGTGTGTTTGAGCTGGGCTGACTCTAGGTCACATTCCTACAGCCGACACCAGTTTGAAGATCATAATCTGCCCTTTCACCAGTCACTGTTACAATCATACCCCCCCCATCATGAAAAAGTAACATAGAGGTTTTTCAAGCAATTAGTTTGAAAACATTTTCCCAACTTAAAATTAGAAGGCGTATTGTATTTTTCCTTTCTTCTTTCCCTGTAAGCTATGTAATGACCTCTCATAAAACAAATATAGGAAATGCTCTTTTTATGAGCAAACCGATAAATTCAAGGATGGGAGTGTGGGGGTAACAGAGCTTGCAGATTTTCACAGCCACATGCAGCAGAGCAATACTTACATCATGGGGCCCTTCTTTGCAGTCAAATGGTTTTCCAGTTTCCTCATCATGTCCTTCCCAGCTGGCCTGGATACTCCTTCCTGACAAATCTCCTGAGCAATAGCTGGGAATACAGCCTGGGCACTCCTCAAGGACATGCAATTCAGCATGATAGTTTTAAAGCCTTTCAGTTTCTTCTAGGAAAATGCAAACACGGGAGTTATTTTGGCTTCAGATAAAGATTTGATGGAACCTGAGGTGTCTTTGAGGAGTTAATAGCATATAGGAGAATAAGCTCTACTTTCAATTGGAAAGATTTAGACAAGGAAATTAAAAATGTCTTCTTTTGGGGAAAACTTCAACCCCCTAAGACTTCTACTTTTTCTTAACCCTTAATAACCAACTGTCATTTTAGCAAGAGCATCATAATTTATACTCTCAACATACCTTGAGGTCCTGCAGAATTCGGCTTAAGCAGGCAGTTTTTCCAGTTCCAGGAGCACCAGAAATATAAAGACTTCCAGCTTTTTTCCCACAGATGTGCTCCCTCAGGAAATTCCTGATGATATCCATCTCCTTTTCCCTGGCAGGCAGCCGATCTGGGACAGCTGTATTCAGGACCAGCTTTGCTTGCTGGTAACAAGTGCCTGTGCCAGATATGAAAAGACAATTAGACACAACAGAGGTGACTGAGAAGACCCAATGGGTTTCCTCTGGAGTCATCAGCCTTGTTTACGACGCTGCACTAACAGCGGCCATGTAAGAACAAACCTTCTTGTTTGAAGAGTCTCACACGTGCCGATTCTTTCTCCAGGGGACATCTCTGCTCAGAATTTGTTGTGATCTCTTGACCTTTTTGAACTGAGGAACATATTTTGTCTTGGTGAACTCTGGCTTGTTCTCTTTTGCTAGGAGACTTAACAGTCAACTGATTGTCAAATACCAATCTACGCCCCTTGGGTAAATGTGAGCTAGGGGGACCATTCTCTTTCTTGCCCTGCTTTGGTGGAGAACAGGGTAGTAAATGAGGAGTGTTGCACAGGTTGTCATCACCTGAAACATTAAAATAAAAACATGGTCATTCACGGTAGTGGATAGTAAAAGGACTTGCAAAGATCTCTGCCTCCCCCAGAAAGAGGTGAAATTTCTATGATAAGTCAAAGCCACCAAAATAAAATGCCTCTCATTTTAGAAGCAAATACTGGCCACCAGATGGCATCACTGAATCTTACTACTGTTTGGTAGAAACCAAATGGGTTATAGTGGGATCAAATTCTAAGATGGTTCTAAAACAGGGACAGGGTTTCTCAACCTGGGCACCACTGATATCTTGGACCAAATAATTCTTCACTGTGTGTGTGTGTGTGGGGGGGGTTATCCTGTTCATTGCAGAATGTTTAGCAGCATCTCTGGTCTTTATCCACTATGCCACTAGCATTTCCTCAGTTGTGACAACCAAGTGTTTTCAGATACTGCCCCATCATCCCGCATTAAAAAGAAATTATCTAAAACAAGGAAGAATTACCAACCACTGTTCTAAAACAAGAATGTCACCTGTGTCTCTTAACTTCACCACTATTAAGGCAAGTTTCAAAATACTATACAGTATAGCTAACTGCAAGGTCATTTAAAATACCAACAAAATTAAGTTTAGTATTAAGGAATTGAAGATCAGACCTATTAAATACTTTAGAAAGTGATCTTAACTCTGAAGTTCGGTAAGAATTTAGCAACCATTCTGAAAATAACCAAAGTGAATAGAGAGGTCTTAACAGAACGTAGAAAGCTGCTTCAGAGAACTAGGCATCTTATCATTGAAGGAGAGGTCAAGAGCTACCAATCAAAAAGCACTTATGTAATGGATAGCTTACCCAGGCGTTTTCTGGGGCTGAGAGGCAGAACTACACAAGGAGAACGGGGTATGGCCTGGACTTTTGTCAGTTCTAGTTTGGTGTCACTAGAGTTTTTAGCTTTGTCCAATGTCCGAGACAGCTTCTTTTTTGGAAAACTGATTGTGGCCTGTGACTGGGATCGCGTTTGAGGCATGATGGCAACACAGCTGGGCACAAAAAAAAGGAGAACAACCAATCGGTATGTAAAACTGAAGGAAAAAAGAACGTGGAATGTATCCCAATGATCAACACTCACTTCGTTAGTAAATGATGTTACAACAATATTTTAGCATCCAGTTCTGCTTCCCATCCAAATCTATGCAATAATAGTGAACACTTGATGTCTACCTCTTAGGTGTAAGAAGCTGTTATAAAGATGTTAGGTATCGACTCCTCTAAATTTTACCCTACCTGAAAGGTAGGTACCATTATTTTATTTGTTTGTTTGTTTATTTATTTAGGAGGGCGCAGTTCACCGTGGCCCATGAGGGGATGGAACCGGCAACCTTGGTGTTATCAGCACCGCGCTCTAACCAACTGAACTAACCGCCTCCCCGGTAGATACTATTATTAAAATAATCTTCAAGATGAGAAAATTGAGAGGCACAGAGGTCCAAAGTCACAGCAAACCCGGTATTCTGGCTTCACAGCCCAAGTTCTTACCCACTTGAGCAACGCCATTTAGTTTATCTTGAGTGATTTCCATATTTCTAATTCCCTCACCCCAGGCACGGGGTCTACCTTTATCACCAGCTTCGCCCAGCAACCTTCCGTAGTTTTCCCGAGGCATCACTCTGCACTCAGTCCCCACTTTACACAACTCTTAACCTCCCCCCGCAGAACATGTTCCTCTTACAACATTCAACTTCTTTACCCCGCGCACAACTGCCAAACTACTCCGAAGGCGCACATCTCCCTTCCCTTACCCAGACCTGAGCTGCAGCGATCTGAGCTCTCCTCCCCTCACTTCACCTCGGGCCTCATCGAAACCCGCGGGCCCTGCCACCCAACTCCACTGCCTACCAGCTCCCAGACCTCCCGAGCAATCTTCTCCTCTCCACCCCACAGGGCTGCGTCACCTCAGTGCCAGCTCCTTCTCACGTCTCTAGCACACGGCTTCAGGGATTCTTCACAAATTCGTGAACAACCAGCAGCAGAAAAGCCCAGCCACTCTCGCGCCAAATCTGCACAGCCGCAGCTTTCCGGCCTCCCGCCAAAGCCGGGCCAGGTTTCTGATTGGTTGTCGTGAGTGCCGCGCGCCACGGCCAACGCCCCTCCTCTTCGCGTCCAATCCAGCTGTAAGACCCATAACCAATAAGAGAGCCCCAGGTCTCAGCGCCCCAGTGAGACCACGCCCACTGGGCCCAGAGCGCAACTATATCCGGGACCTCCGCGGAAAGACGCGCGGTTGCAGAGGGAGCGATTCTGGGTAAGGTGGCCCGGCCGGGCCGCAAAGCCCCGCGGGAGATGTAGTCTTTGCCGCACGCGGCTCTGTATGTCTATGTCCTTTTTTTGGTGGTGAGGTATAAAGGTGCGGTTGCCCCTTCTCATTGCTGAACTTTCCTATTTTCATTATCCTAATAAGCTAGATTTTTAGAGCGCTACTATATAATATCTACCATTTGGGGGGCGGTTCTGGGTGCCAGGCATGATGCGTGCAAGGCTCTTAACTCTCTAATGCTCAACCCTGCAAGGCACAAAGCAAATGTGCAGAGGGTTAATTAGAGGTCACAGCATCTTGTGGAAGGGCCTAAGACCCAGACTTCCTGACACCCAAAGCAATGATTTTTTTTATAAAGTTCCACACATACATCAATACAGTACACTTCATCACAGTATCTCCCTGATTTGTATTTCAAAGGTGAGCTATAGGACCAGGCCTTAGCTTTTATTTTGTTAAAGGTAAGAATATGACATTCTGTGCATCTTCTTATCATTAATTCCATTAATCCCCACTTAGTGGGGAGTGGAGAGAATTATGGCCCCTTAATTGTAAAACCTTTTTTTTAATGGCTAAACACTAGGGTTTCAGGACCAGAGAAAACTGCCACGGAAGAGGCAAGCTGAGCTTTTAATGAAAAAAAATAAATTAGAGCAGTAATTTACAGGCCAGCTTCCAAAGCTAATAATCTAGCTAAGTCTCAGATTCTGTTCAAGCCAAAACCCAATTCTAGGCGATGGTAAGCATTTATCTTTCATCTTTCAGTATCACATAAAATAGAGCAATAAATCCCAGAAATAGGAAAACATTATTACAATCGTCAGTTAATTGTACCTAGTTCATATAGGATAAGAGCCAACACTGACTGTTTAAGCATATGCCGGGGACTGAGCTCAAGTATTTTGCCTATATCACCTTATTCTCACAAGCACCTCATGAAGTTGGTATTATTTCCTTTTACAAATGAGGGGCTTGAGTAAATCTGCCCAAGGTCACACAATTAGAATTTGAACTTGGGAAGTCTGACAGATCAAACTCTTCACCACTCAAATATCGGGAAAGGATTACAGACATAGGTTCTAAAATGGTTTTCTAAATTAGGAAGATATGGTGAAGGAGCACATTTTGGGAAGGCTTTTTAGGAGCTGCAAACTGTAAGAGTGAAGAGATAGGCAGCCGTGAATGTAAAAAGTGTTATCCTAGAATGGAGGCTTTTTGACCAGATGGTATTTCTGATGTCTTAATAGGGCAATGGAACCTAGGAAACAACCTCCCCTGTTCTTATTTTTATAACCTGAGCACCTAAAAATTGTCCTTAATAAACTGAAAGGGGTAACATGTGCCTAGTAGCCAGCTTTAAGGGATGGTGGTGAACAACCTCTCTCACTTACAGTGGAGAAAGGGAGCAGAGGAAGCTATGAGTACTTAATGTGCATATTGGAGCCTATGAAAACACTTACCAGGAAATATAGCCCTGTTCCAAGAAGAGCCTACAAGGGTAAATGACCACTGTGTAAACAGGCAGAGAATCACAAAATGTCAGGATTGAAAGGTGTCTAAAAGGTTACCAACTTGAAGCTTTCCCTTTCCAATACTCCAGTAACATGATGCACATAATCACCAGATTGTTTTTTGCTTCTGTGCCTCTGTCCTTGCTGTTTCCTGTCTGGAATGCTGCTCACCATCCTCCTTCCCTGTCTAATTACCATAAAGCCTTTTAATACACTGCATAGGTTTCTCCTGATAGCTGTCCTGAAGTCTTCTACTAGACTCTGAGCTCCTTGGAAGACCATGTCCTATTCATTTTCATATTATAGATGCCTGGCACAGAGTCAAATATGCAATAAATGCTCACTGAATGAATGGGAAGGACATTCCTGTTTTTTGTGGCCAGATACCATGTAGCCCTTTAAGTCTCACACCCCTAAACCTAGGAGTGGAGAATAAATTCAATTATGTGTAAAAACGATTCAGACTGGGCCCCAGTGATGTCACAGGCAAAGCATTTCCCCATAGTTGCCCTCTAGGGTGGTTAGGATCCTGAGGTTGACATTTCAGTTCTCTTATCTCCGTCTGCAGAGTAATAGGAAGTCAGAGATAGGCAGCTTCCTTGCAGTGAGTTGCACAGTTTGTGTCTGGGTTGGGCCAGGAAATACTTAAGAGGCACATTCACCATAGGCAGTGGTGTCTCATCAATAATTACAGTGGGCAAACTAGTGTCCTTATCACCTGTTAATTCATACACAGTATCATTGGGGAAGGAATCAAATCACACTGGAAGGACCTGTCTGGCGCGCGCGCGCGCGCACACACACACACACACACACACACACACACCTAGCAATATCATCCCAATAGGATGGAGAAAGCTTATAGGGTTAGGAAGTTGAGGGTCATTTAGGCAAGCTCTATTTGAGGGCTATTTAAAGTTACAGGAGGAACAATTAAATCAATAAATAGGTAGTTTATTAATCATATTAATAACAATGATGGGCCAAATAATCAGGAATTCAGCCAATTTGGCAAGTATGGATGAAAATGAAAGGAGGCTTTTCCCTCTTCCTTCCCGCCCTCCCCCTCAGGTTGTTTTATCTAAATTATGTGCGAGTGATTCATACACATACTCATTATGGATCAGTATGGGAAATAATTTCAAGACCTTTGCTAGTGATGAAAGTGTAAGTTAAGCTCATTAAGTCTTAATGGTGATTATGTTGGCTGACCCTAGTAAGCAGAGAATGTCTGGTTTAACTTTTACACCGAAAGTCGAAGTTCCAGAAAGCCAGCTAAGATTTCAACTTAAAGAGCAGTGAAGAAAAACAGCCAATACCCACATAAAAATAGACACACAAGGTCTGCATGCTCTGCCCCCACCTTTTCTTCCATGCCGTAGTGTGAGCATCTGCCATACAACACAGGTAGAAAGAATCATAGGGATATAAAGAAAGGACACAAGGCCAGAGGGTGTCCTGGGTTCCCTGAAATCATAAGCAAAGGGAAGTCAGGTGGTAAATATAAATAATGACCAACTCTATTAGAATTACCCAGTCAGCATGGCTAACTAGAACTGTGATTTTCAAAATACAGCAGAGGGGTGGAGAGAAAACCCTCAGGAAGCTGCAGATACTTCTGCCCAAGTCAGTTATCTCCTTTCTCAGAAGATCTAGAGTCAAACCAAACTGGAATATGAGGCAACAGACTTTCTCCCCTCTCTATGCCAGCAAATGAGGTGGCATTCCCGACAAGAGTACACAGTTTCCAGTATTTTGTTTTTGTTTTTAAGCAAGGTTTAATTAAACTGCATGGCATCCAGAAGAAACAAACGTACCAAAGAATCCAACCTGAGACCAGATTATACATTTTAGTGGAGGTGGTGGGGAATCAATGCTAATTGGGAGGGAGCACTGTAATCAGAATATAACTCCAAAATAAATCATACAATAAATTATGTTTAAAAGAAACTGATCCACATGCAGACAAAGATGGACACACACATACACACTCACACTCTTCAAACATGTCATTCTAGTCTTTTATTCAGTGTTGACTATGAGTTCCATGCTGGTTGTCATGGGAAATAAAGGTTAGGCATGAGAAAAGTAGGCTTGGCCCCTCTGCCACTAGTGGAATGAGATTTAGGACAATTAGGGAACCCACTAAGATGTTAGAAACAAGAGTAGAAAGAAAGAAACAGCAGTTATCAAGGAAGATTTTAATTGCTTCAAAGAGGGAGAGGGGAAGAAAGCACGGAAATCTAACACAAGTAAAGGCACAATGAACGTGGAGTTGAATGGAACCAAACCCTTCCTTCAGTTAAACAGTTATCCTTTTTTTTTTGTATGTGTTTTGAAACTGGTTGCAGTTTTCTATCATTTTGTTTTTAAGGTATGAGTCTTGAAGGCAGAGCTGTAATGCCTTCCATTCCCTAAATTAGGGTGGTTTATAGCAAGCCACCCTGACTACACAGGCAGGGACTGAGATTTAATAGGGGGGAAAAAGACTACAACTGGAATGTGAAGAATTTGATTTGCAGTTGATTGTAGGCTGGGTTTCCAGAAGGGCAGACAGCTCAGTGTAGTGCCATCAAAGGGCCTCAGAAGCCCTATACTCCACCCCCAAAGCTTCACAGAAGACCCTGGAGTCACACTTGTTCCCCACCTCCCATAAGCATTCAGCCTACAGATTATTTCAAGTGATCAGGAGAATTAAAACACACCCCAACCCTGAGTTGCTCTGTAGCAAGTCTATTTACAGTTTTTTCTTACCTCTCCCTGAAGGTAAATCTGGGTTTCAAGTTGGGAAGCCGTGGCATGAGGGGATGCCCCCAGTGCAATGGCCAGTGGCTAGTCTCCTTGCCTTTGCCAGTTGGGAGGGCTGGGATGAATTTCTGGAGACAGAAGTTTCACATCCATTGGGTGGGGCAGCCCTAAGCACTCTCACACTGGGGCACAGGCTGTGAAGATGATGGGGCTCTGCTGCTGGAGGAAATCTCCACGACAGAGAAAAGCACACATGGAATATCAAAGTGCTCTTACCCAGGTTGGGTGACCAGAGAAGAGGGGGGAAGAGGGGCATCTAGCTCATTTACAAACCTGGAGGCCACTGCCCTGCTTCCCAGAAAGGGCGGTAAGAAACAACTATAGTATTAAGTTTTTCCCACTAGAGAAAAACATCATAAAACCAAACCCACACAAGGGCTTTTAACACAGCTTCCTGATGCTTAGTTGGGCAATGTCTCTTCCTTCTGAGGGGGATAGGGGTAAACGGGACTGGGCAACAGCCTCAACATGAGACCACCCAATCTGTCACTGAAGAGACGACATTCCCACAAGCAGATAAAAAGAGCAGTTTAAAAGGTGAGAAGTTTTAGTGCTCTTGCAGCCAGCCCACCTTAAACCTATATTACAAGCTTTTTACAACATACAAAATAGATCAATAACTATGAGGATCACATTCCCATTCTTCAATAGTAAATATACATGATAATAAATCTGTTATTAACAGAGGGACCAAATAATGTATAAGGCAAAGACATTTAAATAAGTACTGTGTCACTAACATGCTCTGAAGAAGAAAATCCATCTGACTAGATCTAGGCCCAGGCCTTTTTTCATGAGGCCGAGAAACTGAAAATACAATACCCATGTGACACAGTCCAAATGCTGGGGAATATGAGGGACAGCAGGTCACAGGGGAGGAAGATATCAGCCCCATTGAAAAGCTGGGGTTTGGCTTTTACTTGTGATACGTATTTGGATGCTCCATGATTGAGTAAAGGGGAAAAAACACACTTGGGTAACATTGTACAAAAGGCATCAACTCCCATTTCAAAAATAAATGGGAAGACTTCACAGTCCAAGATCAGTAACTGGTCAGCATCTATCTACCCTGGAACTGCTGCCGTATCCAGTCTCGTACTCTCTCCCTTTCCCTCCACTAGCATCCCTCTCTCAGCTCTACTCAGGGCAGGATGCTGGGGGTATCACTGGGAGATAAATGCTAAGAGATTTGAAAATAAAAATGATAAATAATGATTAGGAAAAGTCTGGTGACAGACCTAATCTTGGTTTGTCCCAAGAGTCAATGTGGTCCAGGGGATGACAAAGGATAGCCGACCCCATACAAATAACCCACGTCGAGCACTGTCCCATCTAGCATTTGGAAGACTCAGGTTTCACCTGGCACCAGGCACAGACCCTTCGTCTGTGATCCAACAGATCACAAAGGTCCCTAAGGTGGTTGAAGCCTGTGATGTATCTGGGGAAATTTTTCAACTGACTTTCCCCAACCATTTCAAGGAATCGCCATGGCCTCCCTCCTCTGACTCCAAGCTTTGAGTAGCCTCTGCACTTGGTAAGAGCTGTAGCAAACCAAACCATCTGTGTGTGTGGACCCCAGGAGCCCCCATCACACTGTTGGAGAAGGGGAAGTCCCTGTCCCATCATCCAAGCTCAGTTCCTGCCTAGATCGGGCACCTCCATTTTCTCTGTGCTCTTTAACTAGGATCTGGAAGATGAAGAAACAACATATTGCTGGCCGCCAGGGAAGATCAGCTGGGCTGAGGAATGCCTCACCTGTCTTTGCACTTCCTGGCGCAGAGAAATCCTGGACGACCCCCATAAGCTTCCTCTCCCTTCTCTACTCTGCTGTGCTAACCCCTGCAAGTCCTGGGAAGGCAAGGGTGGTGGGTGGTGGACAAAACAGAAAGAGTCTGTTCAGTCAGATGGGTTGTGAACTCTGCAACGATTGGGCCTTAGTCAGTCTTTTGGAGCCCACAGAGTTGGTCCCTTCTACAAGGTGCTTCACCCCTCCATTCTTTATCATCATGGAGCACCCATGGGGCTGACGTGTCTGGATAGGACTGAAAGGGCTGGTGACCTTCAGGGCCAGTCAGAAAAGACTAAGGTGAACTCAAGGTCAAGTGTAAGGCCATCCCCAGTCCCTATCTTCCGAACTCCATCTGGAAGTTTGTGGGGTTTGTGAATCCGGAATGAATGAATGAAAGTGACTTTTCTTTTGAGGGCTGGGTGGTGGGGGGAGGGAAAACATCCCTCAGCCTCAGCACCCTGAGGAAATAGGGCAGGGAGTCCCAGAGGATTCAAATGGCTCCTGGTCCCTTCGCTGCAGAGAGTTCGAACTTACTAGCTCCAAAAGACTCTCCAGTTTATTTCACCCTCTCTTTGTATTAGATGTTTAGTTTAACTGATTAGTATTTAGTGTTATATCCAACTTATCCGTGGGGTGAGTGTAGGGGGCGGGGTAAGAGCAAAACCAAAATACCCCTAAAAATAAAGCAGACCCATTTCCTTGTCCTTTCTTCAAACTTAATCTTTCCAACAGATCACTTCTCTGCAAACTCCTAGATTGTTTCACTAAAAATTCCCCCTCTCTCCCAAGTCCCAGCCATGTCAGCCTCCTAAATGATGAAATGTAACGTACAGCCAAGCTTCCCCCAAAGTGGGTAGGAGAAGGTAGGAGTTCCTTTCTCCACCCTGCCCCAACAATCACAACAAGGCACCTTTCCCCCAGAGGAAAGCAGGGGACATGGAAGCTTTTCCTCATCTGGCTAGCAGGGCTTGCTAGAAAGGGGATGGATGGAGGGTTTGAGACCCTATTGTCAACGTAAAGAGTCCAACCACCAAGTCCAGCAACGAGATGCACAGATGGAGGTGAGCTGGGAGGACGCTTGGAGCCTAGAGGTTGGCTGCACTGGAGAAACACGTTAGGAGCTCTCATGCAGGTTTGCAGGGGAATAGAAGGGACCATCTGAGAAGAGGAGTGAGTCCATCCTTTTCCTGAGGAACAGGACCAAGCCAGACTTCACCTGAGAACGGGTGGCAGAGGCGGGGCTCCACGGGCAGCTGAAAAAAATACCAATAAAAACCACATACACAAGCTCACCCACCAGACCCTGAATAACCCAAACAGCCCTGAAATAAGAGACAGGCTCTTTAAACTAACCTTTAATTTTAGGGGACTAGGTTTTTTAAAGAAAATGCAGATGAGGAGAAGCAAATTTGAGCTGAAGAAAAGACACGAATTCTACTTTCTATGCAATTATGGAAAAACTTTCATGACTACTCTTCTCACCTCGGTTTGTTTTGCTGGGATATACTCTCTGAAAGTGTTTATATTCTTCTGGAGCAGGAAAGTCTTCTACTGGATGGAAAGAATACTTCGACTCAAAATCATCTACAAAAGGAACAGGATATTAATTCGCGCCCCCCTTCCTCACACTCCCACCCCCTGAACCACTTGAACTTCCCCTTACTCGCCTCCGTGCACTCTGACGTACACGAGGACCTGCCTTGCCCACTAACCCCAGTTCCTGAGGACAGCAATAGCACCATTCTATGGCCCTCACATGCACACAGGAGGTGCTCAAAGGCTACTTGTACATGAAGGAATTAGTCTTTCAACTGGTTTTTGAAACATCTTTCCATGAAAAATCAGGCATATAGCAAGAAAGGAGACCAGCTGCCTGCATGGGAGGAGAAAGGAATATAGTTCTTTAACAATCATCTTACAGACTATCACCATGGGAAACCAACTGAACTGAATCCACAAATTGGTAGAAATTAATTTAAAATGGGAATATTTGTGGATTCTCTCACCAACTAGTAACAGATCTGACCAGATAATTCCCTTTTGGCCCAGGTTACCCTCACTTAGCTCTGGAACACAGTTGGGATAACCATCTCGTGGCCCCCACTCCCACTTTCCATGGCCCCACTACAAGAAGGTTCAAAATTTTCACAGGTGTAGCTTGATCACGTTCACTTATCTTCAAAGCAAAAACCCTGGTCCACCTAATAGGAAGAGACTAGGGCAAGGCAGAGAAGAATCAACCATTAAAGAATTCAGGGGGTGGCCGGATGCCTCAGGTGGTTAGAGCGCGAGCTCTGAACAGGGCTGCGGGTTCGATTCCCACATGGACCAGTGACCTGCACCCTCCACAACTAGATTGAAGACGAGCTGCCACTGAGCTTCTGGAGGGACGGCTGATGGCTCCGTTGGTTAGAGTGCAAGCTCTCAACAAGGTTGCCGGTTCAATTCCCACATGGGATGGTGGGCTGTTCCCCATGCAAATAAAGATTGAACACAGTGACTGGGCTTGGAGCTGAGCTGCAGCCTCCACACTAGATTGAAGGACAACAACTTGGAGCTGATGGGCCCTGGAGAAACAAACTTTTCCCCAATATTCCCCAATAAAATTTATTAAAAAGAAAAAAAAGAATCCAGAGTGTTAGAGCTGAAAGGAATTGTATAGACCTTTCCAGGAGTCCTTAACAGAGGGTCTAATGATACCCTCTGGACAACCATTGCTTGGTACTCCATCCCCGACCTAATGAATTAGAATCTCTTAGGTAGGGCCTAAGATTCACTGATAACCTTGGAAAAGTTAATCTGACACACGCCTGATCTAGTCAACTTCCTCATTTCACAGACAAGGGAAGTAAGGTCAGAGAGATAAAGTGACTTCCTCAAAATAACACAGCTAGTTAGTGGCTTTGGATTACTAGACAAATGTTATATACACAGTGTAGTTAGTGTTTTGTTTGTTTTTTAACCAAACACACCTTTATTTTAGTCTTCAAAGAACAAACTCTTCTTTTTTCCAAGACAATCATAATTAACTTATAAAAATGGCATTTACAATGCCTCTTCAAAGCATTCCCCTTTAACAGGAAACTTAACTTCCACAGTGTAGTGTTTTTAAAGGACTAGAAAGTCCTTTCTTAGGAAGAAACCGTGTTTCCCCGAAAATAAGACCGGGTCTTATATTAATTTTTGCTCCAAAAGACACATTAGGGTGTATTTTAAGGTGATGTCTTATTTTTTCATGTACAACAATCTACATTTATTCAAATACAGTCAGGTCATCTTCTTCTGGAACATCGTCATAACATACTAAGTGTGTCTGTCTGGCTGACAATCTTAACTGGGGCTTATTTTCGAGGAAACACGGTACATAGAGTTCTTGTCTGAATGATCCTGAAGAGGATAAAGTCTCTGACTTAACTAAAAGGTAACCACAAATAATGATCCTTGGGGAGCAAGAGAGTGGCTTTAGAAGAAGCATGACACCTGTTGATTTTACTTCAATCTATCGCAAAGCAACCATGCCTCGAATTTGCATCAGGAAAGGGATGTCAATGGACAGGGCCTAGAAATCTGAGGTCAAGTCGGGGAGAGGACCTGCTGTGAACAAAGGATGTCAAGTGACCATTCCCACTCCTCAAGGGCCACAGAATTAGTAAGTCACCACAGGGACGAGGAGGCTGTAACAGCCAGCTACTCACCCAAGAAAGATCGGACAGTGGTAATCGAGTCCCTGTGGCCATTCCTCAGGGGCGGTGGAGGAGGAGGGGGTGGCCCGGCTGGCGTCCTTGAGGGCGGAGGTGGGGGCTTTCCTCGGCTCAGAGGTTCCACCCCATGTCGGTATGGTGGGGGGGGAGGGGGAGCATCTCTGGCACCATTTCGGAGCATGGGTGGTGGGGGCGGAGGAGCTGGAAGTAAAATCCGCAGCAGTTAGGTTTGGATGCAGCGGCTCAGAGGCTCTGGGCACCATGTTAAATACCATATTCACCCTCCTCTCATCCCTGTTTCTCTAACAGCATCGCCATTCTTCCAGATACCGAAGTTCAGACTACACATATGACCCTTTTTCTTTTCTCAGGACAAGTCAGGCAGGAACTCCACCTCTTCTTCATGATTTTCCCCCTGCTTTCCCGTGTCTTCCTCCGCAATTCTAATTCAGGGCTTTCTCATTTTTAGCCTGTTCTATTGCAAAAAGCTTCCCAAATGTTCTCCTTGCTTCTAATCTCTAACTCTGCCAATCTATTCTGCATACCACCAACTGACTACGATCTCCAAAATACTTGCTCAAACTTTTGCAAAGGCTTTGCATTTCCTACATCATAGTTTAGAATCCTGAGCTTCCACCCCGATTGGGTTTCCCCTGATTATCCTTTCTTACCACGTCAGTCAGTCTGATCTCACCTTCTCCTCTTTCCTTTCTTGGTTCCTAGGCTGGGTTCGGTACCCCTCTTCTGCACCCCACCATCCCCTCTGTGTCTCTCTACCACTCTACTGTACTCTGATTATTCATTATATGGGCCTTTTCCCCAGTATACTGTGTATAAGTCAGAGCAGTGACCACTCATGTGAGTTCCCAAGCTCGGCCAAATGTACCGCACATGATAGGTACTCAATCAACCTTTGCTAAATAAACCAAATTACGTATGCTCCGCTCTTATGACTGCTCCCACAATCCTCGGAAATGCCATCGCTCTTCCTTTACTACCAAATCTATCTATCCTTTAAGGTTTAATGCAGGTTCCATCTTCTCAAGGCTTTGCGGAAGCAATCCACTCTATTCTGCTCCCCTCTTTCTGTGCTCACTCAAGGCATTTATAGGCCACGTCACTTACTCTAGCACTTAGTAGTACAGACTAAAGTGAGTGATTTTCAAGATACATACACATATAGTAAGTTCATCTGTGGAAGTTACGTATCGCCACTGATATTCTCATTGCTCTAAGAAACTGGGAACACCTCTCTCAGAATTGCCTCCAAACCCCGTTTATCAGACAGATCCATAAATATTATTATATGATGGTCACATCTCATTTCTGAGGTCACATCAACAGTAACAAAAATATTCGTACCTATGTCTGACTCAGCTTTTAGGCCATTTTAAAAAATCAAATACATCCTTAAAGACAAAAATTTGCCACCAAGTAGAAGATAACATCAAAAGCTTGTCTGAAGAAATGGCACCACCACTGGAATACATTCTAATGTGTTTAAGTTACATTACTTCTATGCTTTGCATTAACTAACAACAGCAGCTACAATTACTTGGTATCCACTCTGTTCCAGGCACTGTCCTGGGTGCATTTTATTCAGTAAATCTTTAAAAATTCTTGCAGCCACTCTTGCAAAATATGTGGTATTATCCCCTTTTCACAAATAAGGAAACTGGGACACAGATTATTTGTCTAAGGTCACAGATTTAATAGACCCAGCACACGTTTGCTCTTTCTCTTACCCCCACACTGCTTTTCATAACTACTGCAAGTATTATATATCTTATCTCCCCAACAAATTTATAACCCAGTGAGATGGAAGTGTGTCTTTTGGTACCTATGCCATGTCCAATAAATAGCTGCTATCTAAATAGTACATGGAGACTAATCAGCTTAACAGAAAACACTGTTTTAGTAATATGAGCATATCTTATTGTCCCTCCAGAATTACTGTCAGAATTTCTGTACAGTGACCGTAGGTAAGCATGAAACACTAATGGGACAATAGATGCAGACAAGGGGTCCAGCACGGCAGGCCCAGTAAGTGTTAGTTTTCACTTCCCATAAGGTACACTCGGAATGTCAACTCTCCCTCAGTCTTTTCAAGGTCTAAGTATGGACAGGGGCCATTAGAGGCAATCCTTAAAGGGAAATCTCCTTAATATCTCCCAGCAGATCTCTGAACCTTGCTTTCATTCCAACTCTGCCCAAACTGAAGCTCTTTCAGTTATCCTCAAAATATTTCCCTAAAGCCCAGATTTCTCAGGGCCCCGAGAATCTGTATCGACTCCTAGGGCGGGGCCCGGGAGAGTAAGGTAGACAGGGTTAGCTAGACACCAGCTAGACACTGAGCAGATGGCAGTGAGGAGAGCCAGCCTGGACTGGCAAAACAGAACAGGACCAAGAGCAACTCACTTGGCTTCTTCAACTCCCTCCCTCCCTTGGGGATGGGCATCCCAACCGGGTCCTGCCATCTCCAGTAAGTTTCAGAGCTCTGTCACATCCAGTTTTAAGACTGTTTCAAGTGACAGACCCGGAACCCAAGGAACCTAAGAAAGAAGCAATTTGTAATAGAAACCTTGGGGTGGGAGACTGCCTTTTGTAATCTAAGATAAACCCAACTGTGACGAAAGCACAATGGAACCAATTTTTCAAAAAGAAAAAAATATCCCTTAAAAATAGTGTTTTACTCTGCAAAAGAAAAATTCAGGAAACAAACTCTATGGACCAATATTGTGAGCTGTTTTTGGTTCCTGAGGACTCTGGGAAGGCAAAAAACCCCACACTGCTTCAAATGTAAATAATTCACATAGAAACAAAAGTACATTATCGCATAATATTGTTATAATATAAGGTAATAACAGAAATAAGTCTGTGAACTACCTTGAAGTCCTTTGCATAAAACTTCTAACATTCATCAGCATACTATAGTTTATAAAGCACTTTCATAAATAACTTTTATTTACAACGACCTCTGAAAATACTGTGAACACACCATTTAACAGATGAGAGAACAAACTCAGAGAATAAACAAATAAAAACCAATACTCAAAAGATCTCTAAAATATCTCAATTTTTTTTTTCCAGTGTACCACTCTTAAGAATTTCCACTCTAGTTATTGACACAAGAAGCAGGGTTGGTGATGGCTAATAAAGAGAAGACCAAGGCTTTATAACTTCATATTTTTCTAAAGAATCCATAAAGAAAAAAACAGAGAAGTAGGACACAAGAAGTCTGCAGACATTTAAAACTACTCAGTTCAATGCACAGAAATTGCATTTTTCTCCATTTCTATTCCTGGGTGGGGTTAAGAAGATGTAGGCTGTGCTCAGATAAAGCGTCTTTAAAAAAAATTCCTAAGTTAAAAACAAAATTTTTTTAACCTAAACTTTGTAGAACCAAAGGCCACCTTAGGACTATATCCTTATAGCTAAAGCCAGGAAGATACGAGGTAAGGAAAGTAATAGGTTACTGCACGACTGCCTTTTGGACTGCCAGCTCTCCTAGAGTACAAATCTCTATGTAATTAACCAAGAAGCAGCACAGGTTAATGGGCTTTCAATACATGTTTCTTGATGATATAACTTCTATACCTGCATGGACTGATGGTTCAAAATAAAAGCTCAAAAGCCATTCGAGGAGGATGTGGCTCCAAGTTCAATGATACAAGGGGATGTGGGAGCCCCAATTCCTGGGTCTCAGAAAGCCCCGGAGAGCTGCTGTCATGGTCTCCCTCACTCTCTACTTTCAGTTACGCTATTCTGTAAAAAGATTATACAATCTCCTCTACCTCTAGGGTTCCTTAATGCCCTCCTTACACATCTTAGGAACACGTTCCATTGTTGCAATCACGCCCTTAACACACATCCTGAAATTAACTCCCTGGCCCCACTCTCCCTTACAGTCTCATGTGCCTAAACACTGCTAACCCTGCTTAAATACGACTCTGCCCAACTCTGTATCTGCAAATACACCAAGCTGATTAACCTCACTCTAAATGGATTAGGCCCGCCTAATCGCGAGTGGGCCTTTCCTGTTCCTGGTTACCCTAAGCCCACTTCCCTACTCCATTCACTCTCCCACGGTCCCACAGGACCACTGCAAGCCCTTTTCTCTCTCTCCTCAAATCTCCCTCTCCTTCGCTCTCCTCACTCAGCAATAGAAAGATGTCCTTGCTTTCTATTTCCCCAAAACAGAAACAAACGAAAAGAAACTGTCCACATGCTCCTACCACCACACCCCCTCACCAACTTGCTTCGGTGCCTATATGCTCTGCCTTCCCTCCTGTTACTATGGAAGAACTATCTGTGTTCTTTTCTAAGGCCAACCCCTTACCTATGGATCAGATTCCATTCCTTCTGGCCTCCTCAAGGACAATTCCTCAGGCAGTTTCCTCCCTCTCTACTGGACAATTCCATCAGTATACAAACAGATGCTGAAATCTCTCCCACCTTGGGAAGAAAACAAATCTAAGCCTCAATCCCATGTTCCATTTATCTGCACCCCCCACACGCATTTACAGAAAACTCCTTAAGGGATTTCTATATTATCTCCAATTCCTCTCCTATTCCTGCATTTGTGAACGCATCCCAATTAGATTTTCACCTCCACCGCTCCACTAAAACTACTAAAAAGGGTTCCATGTTGCTTGGGAGTCCCCAAAAATGACTCCCATGTTGCTGAAACCAATGTCATTCCCAGGCTTCCACTTAACTGACCCGGAGGTAGCCTTGGACAGAACGATCACTCGCTCAGGCTTGGAGTTTTCCCATCACTCTGTTTGTTTCCCCCCTTCCTTCCTCACTGGAGGCTCTTTCTCAGCTCCTTCTGCTTGGCACTCTTCATCTCTCTGACCGCTAATGGAGGAGGGCCCCAAGCCTCAAACCTCTTCTTTACAGTCCCTTATTAGGTGATCTCACCCAGCATGTGGTTTTCAGCATCGTTCAAATTGCTCTCTCTAGCCCAGACCTCTACCGTGAATTTCAGAATTTGAGAGCCAATCACCAATTCATTATTTACTCTTGAATATCTAATAAGCACCTCAAACTTGATTTGCCCAACACGAAATACCTGTCTTCCTCCAAACCTGCTATGGTCCTACCCACCTGCCCACCTTATTGAAATAGCCTCCTAAGTGGTCTCCTTTTGTCACCTTTGTCCTCCTGCAGTCTGTTCTCAACGTAAGAGCTGGTGATCTTTTTAAAAGGTAAATCAGTGCTACTTCTCTGTTCCAACCCCTCCAAGGGCTCCCAACAAAGTAAAACGCAAACTCTTTACAAAGTCCTACATACAATGTTCTCCCATGGAAATCTAGCTTTCTGACCTCCATACTCTGCCACTTTTCCCCTCACTCATTCTAGTCCTGCCCCAATGGCCTCCTTGCTGCCCACCCCCCCTTCCCGTCTCAGGACCTTTGCATTTGCTGTTCTCCGTGCCTGTTTAGCTTATTCCCTCACTTTCTTCAGGTCTTTGCCAAATTGTCACTTTATCAGTAAGACCTTCCCTGATCCCTGACCCCCCTCCACCCACACCCCTGTAATTGGAAATATCACCCCACCCCAGAATATCCTATCCCCCTTCTCCACGTTGTATTTCTCTAAAGTATATACATACTATGTAGTTACATATATTTTTTTTTACTAATTTATTTGTTTGACTGTCAAGGAGTGCAGGAATTTCTTCCATTTATTGCTGTTTCCCTAACAATAGAGTCTGACACATAAAAAGGTATTCAATAAGCTGTGTTGAAAGAGTAAGCGAATTCTTATTCTCTTCAATCACTGGAGAGCTTTGAGGAAAAGAGTGAAAAGATAAGCTCAATTCTCAGTATGACAGGAAAAAAAGGTGCTTCCAGGCACTTACCTGCTCCTCGACTGGGAGGGTCTCGCGCTGGGGGAGGTGGTCTATTACTTTGTAAAGAAGGGGAGGCTGAGGTGGGTGGGGGAGGTGCCAGGCCTCTGACAGGCCCTGGTGTCTTCCTATGCAAAGAATTGTGTCTCTGTGGCAGCTCGGGGGCTGACTCATTAGTGGGACTGGAAGGTCCATTGGGGACCCCTGGCGGCTGGCGGTAAGGCGGCGGCGGAGGAGCCAGGGACTGGCTACTTGGTCCCGTTCTGATAGTCACCGGGGAAGGAGGTGGTTTGACAGGGGGTGGAGCAGGAGGTCCCTCTCGACCAGGGTGAAGCCTCTGTCCAGGTGTGGGCGGCAAGGGTTTCTCTCTGTTGTAGGCTGGGACTTTGTTGCTGTGCATAGGCAGAGGTGTAGGGGGTGCGTTGGCACGACGCCCCGGGGGTGGCGGCGGAGGGGCGGAGGAGCTGTGCTTCATGCCCGTACTGCTGGTGGTGGTAGGCCGAGAAAGGTCCGGTAATGATGGTCTCTGCATCCGGGGTAGTTCTGGGAGTGACGCCCGGCTGCTGTCTGTATCATCTTGAGGGCGCCCGCTGGCTGTAGACACTGGAGGCCTTGGGGCAGCAGCTCGAGAAGTGGGGACTTGTAGGGCTGGCTTACCAACTAGGTTCTCTAAAATATACCAGACAGTACTGGGTCAACAGAGCTCGAGATATGCTGTCGGTCAGTATCTCAACTTCACCCAGCCTCATTAGTGCCACCTGCACAGCAGCAAGGAAAGCATTTGTACAGGACTCGGTTTGAATCCAGCTCAGGGCCCATTAACAAACACTACTGATATAAACAGAATACATTCTAATTTAATGCCTCTGCTTTATTCTACTCTGTAACTCCTCCCCTATTCCCACTCCTCCTTCCGTCTCTGCCACACTCCTCAACCCCCGATGGATCATGAGGGAGCAGTCAGAAATTAACATACTTGGGAAATAAACCTAAGAAAGTATTTATCAAATACCTGAAACGTCCTTGGCTCCCACAGGTCGGAGCTTTGGCACTCCTCCTTGGAAGAGACCTCCCTTGGGCTGCAGGGCACCTGCTCCAGAGCCATAACCACCACTGCTTCCTTTGGGTTCTGGAAAGCATACCATCTATTAGGGCTTTCATTTCATATACGCTAAGCTGGTGATCAAGTCAATTCTGAGGAGAAACTCTTCCTCTACCTGGGCTCTAATTTGCAAACAAACCTATCTTGCTTTTGCCTTTCAAAAACAAAAAAAAAAGCTAGGACTCTCTGCTCCACAGCTTCATGTGACAATGAAACTCTTTGCAGCGATGAAAGAAAAACAAAAGGAACAAGGAGCCAATCTTCCCTTATTTAGGCCAGAGGGATAACCAGGGTAAAGACATGTTCAACAGAGTTTTCTGGGCTCTCCTCTCATGTTCTAGATGGTAAAGGAGGGTGGCGGAGCTAGTGGCTCAGGGACCCAGGTGTGAGCAAACTCCCCAGAGGCCTTTCAGAATGGACATTGTAGCAATTATAAAATCATCGTTGGCTTCAGCTGAGTGGTTTTTAGAACTGTTATAGTCTCCTCAGAGAACAGCTGAGGATGTGCCCTAACAAGCACTAGCGACATAAGAGATGGGAGTCTCAACCTGAGAATGCTCCCCAAAGGTCAAAAAGAAGTTTCTAAGGTATTCAAATGAACAGATGGGAAGAGAAACAAAGAATATCCCAGGACAAAACTCTTCCACTCAAGACCCAACGATAAAAATGACAACACAACCAAGTCTCCAAATCAATCCTAGGATCCGGTGGGTCACTGGAAAGGAAGCTCAGACTCACTCTCAATGATGGGAGCACTCCGATCATTAATGGCGGTCACCTTCTTCAGCTTGGTCCCTTTGCAGATGTCCTGTAAGAGGGCGCCGCGCCCCCGCTGCTCATCTCGACTCAGCTTGGGCTGCTCTTTGTTTGCCTGGAGGAAGAGGGAATGGAAATTCACCCCCAAAAGTCCCGTTCATCACAAGGTCAGGATAAATGCCTTAAGCCAAACTAGATTCCATGAGATGCCCGTCCAACCTAATCAGATATTTGTGACCAACAGCAGTATCAATGCGCATCACCATTCTTCTTCGTCTTTTTTCTCCTGTTCTGTGAAGGGTACAGGTCTCCCTCCTACTCAGAAGCTTCTGCTAGGAGACCTGCACTAATAGTTACTGAGTACCTATGCACTATGCTTCTGTGTTAGATGCTTTATATGTATCAGCAGCAGCAAGGCAAACATTTATTGAGCCCCTGCTATGCTCAGGCATTGTGCTAAGCATATTATTTTCATTATCTCATTTAAATCCTGAAATATTCCTATGACCAACTACAACAGATGCACACGGACAGACAGTTAGTTAAATGGAACAAAACAGTAAGTCCATAGGCAGGCCCAGACCTATTTAAGAAATAATAAAAGTGTATTTCATCAGAAAGAGTAGATTATTAAAGACAAGGTGTTAATCACTGGTAATTTGGGGGAAAACAGTGAAGTTAAATACCTACCTCACAGCTTACTCTCGAACAAATTCTAGCTGAATTATAAAATTTAAGTGTAAAAAAAACTCAGATACACTATATGAAAAAATAGCTAAGGGAAGGACTTTCTAAGCATGACAACTAAAATGCAGGAAAAGATGAACAGACTTGTTTATTACAAATTATTTACTTAGGAAAGTAAGTAAAGAAACAAATGATATACCGGAAGGAAAAAATCATCTGTGACAAATGTAACATATGATAGACACAAACGTAGTGTCCTAAATCTATAAAGCATTAAATATAAAGATGACTTAGAAATCAGTAGGATAATAAGCAAAGGATATGAACAATACTGTGTAAAAGTAATCAAAGAGCCAGCAAGTATGAAAACAAAATTCAACTACAATAAAAGAAATGCAGGGGAAAACACAGTGCTAGTATTTACCTATGAAATTGGTAAAGGTTAAAATTAGAACTAAACAGACTGCTAGCTTCATGAAGGCAGGGACAATGAGCAGCGCGGTGCAGTTCCTGGCATGTTGCAGATGTTCTAAACATGGTGTAGAATAAATAACTGCCCTATGATGCTCAGAAGGCTTCAGGGAAACAGGTACTCTTTTGCACTACATGCAGTAAGGTAAATTGGTATGATCTTTCTAGAAAGTAATTTATGTATTAAACACCTTTTAATAGTCGAACACAAGAATTCTATTCCTAGGAATTAACTTTCAGAAAATCACTGGAGACGTGCAAAAAGATGTTGATAATATAGCCAAAAAATGGCTTATAATAGCATAACACTGAAAATAATCTAAAAGTTCAACCAAAAAGAACCATGATAACCATACAACAGGATGCCAGTTAAGCTAAAGATGCAGAAGTACCTCTCTGTAGCAGTAAATGTTTGCTACAATCAAGTAAAAAATATAAAACAATACATATAGCATGATTGCAGTTTTCTCTTTTATAGAATCGGAGTAACAGGAGAACTTACCTCACAGAGTAGTTTTGAGAATTAAATGATATTAATGACCCTTTTCAAGAGCTTAGTACAGTGCCTTGTATACAATAAAAGATCAATAAACAGTAGCTAGATTACATTTGAAAGAAAAAAGATGCCCACATACAGAACTTTTCTGGAAGGATATATGCTGATACCAGCAAAAGTTAACTTCGGGTAATAATGTTCATCTGTATTTTCTAATTTTCCTACAATCAATATATAAAACATATAAAATGTTAACAAAGGGTAGTTATAGATACTTTTTCACATTTTCTGTCATTATTGGTATTCTCTAATTTCCCCCATTTTTAGTACACTAAAAAGTTTTTTAATGATATCACTAACCATTTAATGACAAGCCATTTACGATGTATGAATGGGTAAGAAGAGCAGATGAGAAATCAATATATAAAGCACAATTTTTTTTAAAAAAGAGTATATAGATAGAAATGAAGGGAGGGGCAGGATATATACAAAACTGTTATGAATGGTTGCATTATGGGTAATTGCTCCTTTTAGCTTATCCATAGTTCATCAATTTCTTGAACATACTCCTTTTGTAAAGAGAAAATTATTATTAAAATATGACTAAACACATCCCAAATTGAGCTTACACCCTTTCTCCACAAATAGCAGTATCATTCTGCGCTTGGGAATACTTGGATGCACTTGGGTGCTATTCACAAGAGAACATTTTTCTGGTAAATAGCACCATCATCAATTGATTCCCCAACTAGGGTCATCCAAACCTTCTTCCTCTTCCTCACTCTGCCATCTGTCATCCAAGACTTCACTTTCTAAGTGTCTCTTGTCTCCACTCTCCATCCTCACTGCTTTAGTCCAGACCCTCAATTTTCAATTGCAACAGGTTTCTGTCTCCAGTCTCAACTCCCAACCCACTGTCCACACTGTTAAGTGACCCTTCTAATACAAACCCAATCAGGTTACTCCGGCTCCTGAAAATACTTCAACACCTCCCCATCTTTACTGGGAGAAAAATCCAAACCCTCAGCTCACATCTCCAGCTTCACCTCCCACCATGGCCCCCCCTTTTCAAGCAATAATCTAAACCTCTGTGCTTTCTCACAAATCAGCATCCTTTCACATTCTGCTTGTCTCCTTCCCTCTTCTCTTTCTGGCTAACCCCTACTCATCCTTTAAGACTCGGCTCAAGTATTACCTCCCCCCAGAAGCCTCCTCTGACTGCCTCCTCTCCTTCCAACCACCAGGTAAGGTGCCCTTCTTTGTGGCCTCAAATGTTGACTTATCTGTCTTATCCATTATACTGGGAGCTCTTGAAAGCCAGAAATTGGGCTGGCCCGGTGGCTCAGGTGGTTGGAGCACTGTGCTCCTAACACAGAGGTCGCCGGTTCAATTCCCACTGGGCCAGTGAGCTGTGCCCTCTACAGCTAAGATTGTGAAAAACAGTTCTCCCTGGAGCTGGGCTGCAATGAGCAGCTGGAGGTTAGCATGGGCTACTGTGTGTGCTGCCCTGGGCTACCGTGTGCTACCATGAGCAGCTGAGTGGCCAGCAGCCAGCATGAATGGCCAGCAGCCATCCCAGCAGCCATCGTGAGCGGCCGGCAGCTGGCGAGAATGGCCAAGGCCAAGAATGGCCAAGGCGACCGACTGCCTCAGCCGAGGGGAGCGCAAGACTCATAATACCAGCATGGGCCAGGGAGCTGTGTCCTATACAACTAGACTGAGAAACAACAGCTTGAACCAGAGTGTGGGGGGGAGGCAGAAGAAGGGGGAAATAAAAGAAAGGACGAAATTGTCTCATTTCTGGGTGATGGTATTATGGGTGATTTTTATTTGCTTCTTTTTGCTTATCCACATATTTCCCCTCTCTTTCAATTATATAAGTAAATTCCTGTTGTAAAAGAGTAAAACAATATGTAAGCACAGAGTAAAATTATGGGGATTTTCTAACTTGTATGCCTAGCCAAGTCCCTGACACACAGTAAGCCCCCAACAAAAGGCTATTGAGTGAATGACAAAGACAGCATGATGCACGGCAGTAATCCAAGAGGTTACAGAGATCCAAGGATATCCTTTGGGTCCTTGAATCCCACTATAACCAGAGCAGCTCTGCTTTCATCTACTTCACTTACTGGGCTTCCAATAAAATTTCATCCAAAAAGGGGATTCATACATATCCTCAAGTGAAATGTCTGAAAACTAGATAAAAAAAAAAAAAAAAAAAAAGGGTTGGCAGACCTGATTTCTAGTGGTATTTCAGAACCAAATGAGCTAGGCAAGTCACTTTCCCTCTTTATAGCACAATTTCTCATCTGTTAAACACTGCGTGTGCACCTCTGGAATATTCATTCTCTGTAGTTTATTCACTAAATTTTACAAAAAATGTGATAAAGCACCCAGGTTGCTTCTTTCTCAGGTGACACCAGATGTCACAATCCAGACATAGTTAAAGAGGCTGCTTCCTTGGTTAAGAAGCTACACTGCTTTTTAAAATTCCATTATCAAACCTTTAAGTCTTCTTACTAACACATGCCACAAACTTTCTTTCTTGATGAGGTGTTAGACGTAATGTACTAGGTTTTAAAATGAACTGATTTGGAGAAGAGGGAGTTGAAATGGTGGCAAGAAACCACCATCAGAAACTGCCATCCTTTTTTTCAACGATGCCAGAGAAATGAAGTAGACCTTTATAGAACAAATAGTTTTAGGGGGAAACGCCAGTTCCTACCTGCCCTAATCTCTATTTAAACTGAACCAGGACAAGAAAACAAGAGAAGCCATTACGGTCCTAAGAGGACCTCTCAGGAATCAGCACTGGCTGGTAAGGGCACATGTTACCTGTTTCTTCTCCTTCCTGCACCACGTCTTTGAGTACTCTTACTCTTATACCAGGAAGCGCTAAGTATCCATTAAGGTTTGAGATAGCGGGTGGAAGGATTACCTACCTGATTAAAAGTGGGAGGTGGAGGAGGACCAGGTGGGGGTGGAGGGGGAGGAGGAATTGGCATCCTTGCCCTGCTCGCAGCTGGCACTGCTCTCTCTCCGTTTTAATTTGCTGCTTTAGGTCACTCATATACCTGCAAATGAAACAGAAATTCATGAGAACAACTTTGCCTTTAGAGACAGTAAGTACCAGGAGAACTGGGTCACTGGGCATGACATCAGAAAACCTAAGCAACTCATTTCCTAGTTCTACTGTGACACAGTCCAGGGCTTGGTAAACCTTTTCTGTAAAAGACCAGATAATAAATATTTGTAGGCCATATGTAGTCTCTGTGGCATAGTACTCTTTGTTTTATTTTGGCATTTTAAAAAAATGAATAGACTGTTTTTTTACAGTAATTTTAGGTTCAGAGCAAAATCGAGCCAAAAGTACAGACCGTACTCCCATAACCCTGTTCCCCACACACATACACAGCCTCCCCCACTTATCTATACCTGGATTTTGTCCCAGCAAACCTCCATTGACACCACGTTATCACCCGAAGCCCATAGTTTATATTAGGGTTCACTCTTGGTGCTGTCCACTCTCTGAGTTTGGACAAATGTATAATGACGACTACCCACCACTGTAGGATCACACAGAATGGTTGTTTCACTGCCCTACAAATAATCTGCACTCTGACTCTTCATCCCTCCTGCCTCCCCAACTCCCGGCAATCACTGATCTTTTACCGACTCCATAGATTTGCCTTTCCCAGAATGTCCTAGAATTGGAATGCTATATAATTGGAATGATATAATATGTAGCCTTTTCAGATTGGCCTCCTTCACTTAATAATATGCACTTAAGTTTCCTCTACGTATTTTCATGGCCTGATAACTGATTCCTTTTTAACGCTGAATAATATTCCACTTTCTGCATGTACCCTTGTTTATCCATTCACCTACTGAAGGATATCCTGTTGCTTCCAATCTTAGCAATTATGAATAAAGCTGCTATAAATATCCATGTGCAGGTTTTTGTTTGTACACAAGTTTTCAGCTCATTTGAATAAATACAAAGGAGCATGACTGCTGGATCATATGGTAAGAGTATGTTTTGTGAGAAACTGCCAAACTATCTTCCAAAGTGGCTATACCATATTGCACCCTACCATTAATGAATGAGAGTTCCTTCTATTCCACATCCTCGTTAGCATTTGTTGCTGTCAGTGTTTTAGACTTGGCCCATTCTAATAGGTGTGTAGTGGTATCTCGTTGTTTTAATTTGCAATTCTCTAATGACATATGAAGTTGGACATCGTTTCATATGCTTACTTGCTGTCTCTGTATCTTCTCTGGTGAGGTGTCTGTTCAGGTCTTTTGCCCAGTTTTTAATCAGGTTGTTTGTGTTCTTATTGCTGAGTTTTAAGAGTTCTTTGTTTATTTTGGATAATAGTCCTTCATCAAATGTGTCTTTTGCAAATATTTTCTCTCAGTCTGTGGCCTGTCTTCTCATTCTCTTGATTGTTACATTTTAAAGATGCAAAAATCATTCTTAGTTCATGGGCCATACAAAAACAGACCGTGGATCACGTCTGACTCACGGGTCATAGATTACTGGCCCCTGGTATAGTCACACCCCTGGAATCTGATCAGAGCATAAATACCATGAGAGAATTTAGCTACCTATCAGGTCACAAAAAAACTATCCAGCACTCCCTCTATTACACTGTGTAACTGATCCTCATTTTACAAATGAGACTCAAGTCAGGGAACTATCTTACCGTCAGACATTAAAGTAAGGGGCAAAGATAAAACCAAAACTCAAGAACAGTAACCACCCCCAAAAAGTTGTCCCAAGGAAATTCCACTTCTTGATCCCAATATATTAAAGCCAAAATAACATGACCACTGTGAGTACAACTTGCAGATGACAAGAAAGGTTCAATAAAGGGTAATCAACTTCATCCATTAATCCATGGACGAATGCTTCCAAGCAACGTGATTAATGAGATTAGGTCACAGGAAAATTCACATGTAGCCCCTAGCACAGACGGGTGACCATGTGAACCCCCTAGCACACATGGGTGACCATATCTACCTCTTAGCATAGAGAGGTGACCATGTGTACCAAGCCAAGTCTAAAAGATCCAACCAGCACGGCCATCCACTGGGGAGATTTGGTTCTGAACTCTACAGGGGTGATCAAAATCTCTGCGAATAAAGGAGTAACCACTTAATCGCTTCTCTCAATGCCTTGGGAATGATGAAAGGAAAAGGCAAATATTCCAAAGGTTCTATAAAACCCAGAACCTTTGTCGGTGGGCAGAATTTGATCAGAAACATGACTGTGAAGGTCCTCCAAACCCCAGCTCTTTCCAGTGTAATGCCAGCATGTAATGCCAGGCTGGCTGGCCAACAGGGCTTTTTGCTCCAACCACAGACAAAGAACTGGGCAGTACTTTGGCTAGGTGGTTCCCATGGAGAATGGAATCTGAACTCACTTCAAGAAACAAGCAGCTGACGCCCCTCCAAGGGAAATACCTTCTCAGCTAAGTCTAATCTTTCTTTGCCTGGGATCTAACACACTAGACTTTTAAAACTGATCAGAACAGTAAATCCTCATAAGCAGAGAACATCTATCACTGGAGAGGGGGGGACACAAATTTAAAATAAAAGAAACATAGAGAAGAAAAAAAAGTTCTTCTATTTTAAAAATAATTGTCTATTTAGAAACAAACATTTTCAACTAATTCCAGTGACCTGAGTTCCTGCCTTTTCTGAGTCTCTAGTTCTGCCTACATTTGCCACTGTCACAGTTGTAACAGTCTTCTAGAATAATCTGGAAAAGAGATTCAGACAAGTCCCTAATTCTTCCCATATCCACAGGTGATCCAACCTATATGCTACAAAGAAATGACCTAAAGGAACAACCCTATACAATGAGTTCCACTTATTAATAAACAAAACAGTGATCTCTGGCAAGGAAAATCTTTTTCTAAAGTCACTCAGTGCAAAAGACCACTAATACATTACACAGTTAAAGATGCCTTCTTCAAGTAGGTGCAATTCAAACTCCAATTTCAAAATAGATTTTTAAAAAATCGCCTTCACAAGTGACTGACTTTAGCGTTGACCACCAGCAGTGGCTCTCAGGCTTACTGCTGCCTCCATAGATTGTACGCATGCACGCCACACTCCCATCAGCGACGTTTAGTATACAATGCTACACTACAGTAGGGTATTACAGCTTCCACTTTACAGGTGAGGACACTAAAACTCCAGGAATGGGAGTGCACACGTGCGCACTAGAGATAAAAACTAACCTGACTTAGGGTGACCACCCAAGATAAACCAGGAGTAAACTGTGGAGTTAGGATTTGAACTCATGTTCTGAGCCCCTTCTATTTCACTAATTACTGGAAAAAAAATCTCCACTGGAAATTGGTTGGATTTAGCAATTTTCTGGTATTGCTTCCAAATGAAAATTTAACCCACTCCCAGTTTCTACTCTAGTGATAAAATACAAACAGCTCTCTGTATGTATGTTTTCCAAGAGCAGCCCAATTTATGTAAAATTAAATCAATACAACTTTCCTTTCCCTGAAAATCCCCAAAGAAGTTTTATTCAAACAAATTTAGGATTGACACTTACAATCAGTAATCCAATGAAGAGGGTGTGTTTTGAGAAGTGCTTTTAGTTAAAAACAAATGAACCAATGCCACATGGGTACTAGATTTATTGACGTGATCACTTTGTAAGGTATATAAACGTCTAATCAGTATGCTGCACACCTGAAACTAATATAATATTGCATGTCAACTTTAATTGCAAAATAAAAGTAAAAAACAAAATTTTTTCATAAAATAAACCAAAAACAGTTCATAAAGTTTTATGACAGAAAGACAAATTTTAGTGACCAATTATTTTTAGTAAAAGGACAAATTCAGATCTTCTGGAGCACTGTCTATTGCAATTTTAAGAATCTAACATTCCTGAGGTTAAACCTGAGATTAAACACAAAAAGAAAAAAGCGGGTTCTCGACAGAATTTTAAGTCTTTCCTTTCTGATTTATTAAATTAGAACGACAAGCCTCACTATCTGTGCTCTTCAGAGTCCCTGGTTTTCAGAAATATTTTGAGATTGCCTCTAGTTCAGCAACATAGCAATTCTCATCCCCTTCTTAAACTCTTCCATCATAAAAACCACGATATAATAAGCTTTTCACATCCTCAGGAGTCAGTTTCTTTTAAATAAAGATCAGAAAGCATTATTTCAAATCTTCCTGATGTTAAATTTATTCAGATGTCTCCATAAAAATCAAGCAATGAACTTTTAAAAAGTGCTTTCTTCTATTCCTCAAAAGACCAAATCTATTTTCCTATTCAACTTCCTAATATTTCACCCAAATATTCCTACATTTTAAGAGCAGGAGACTTCCTGAGTACAAAGACACTGACTATTGCCTTTTGCATTTGAGAAATAAAGAATCCAATTTTGTTGTTGCTTTTTTCATATGTTTAAAATCATCTAAGAGGTATCCTAGTTACCACAACAATCTGGGGCCTTTATTCAAACGGCATTCTGCTGTTATAAAACTCAGGTTTCAATTGCGAGTTATTTTATAAAGGAAAAAAAAATCTAAAATCTTAATGCCATCTACTTTCATTCTTAGAGACCTCAGGTAACAGTACTTTCCTTTAATCTTGGCTTTGATTACAGCGTAAATTACAGTTTTTGTATCGGAGTACCCAACAAAATCCCACAGGGAGAAACAACGACCTTAAAAAGTAGGCTGCCTCCCCTCAGCAAAGCCTCAAGGGCCTTGGTTCCACCTTACAAGAACCAGTCATGAGTAGGAATTTGGGTTGTCAACAAGAAAATTATCTCTCCTTTCTTACACACTTGTTCAATTCTTTAATATGCTATTAAAACTCTTTCCAATATAAAGAAACAGAGATGGGTAAGAGACATTTCAAGATCCTCTCTGGACAAATAGCTCTGCCTAGAACTCTGTCTCCAGATAATCTTGAGAAGACAGTTGTGCCTTCAAGAAAAGATTCCAGGCATTCCCTCCAATAGAATTCTTCTGATTCCATAGTTCAAATCAAAATAAATCTTTCTAACAGTATCAGAGATGGAACATAATAATTGTTTGGCAGAAAATCAGTTGCTCTAGGACAAAGAAATTCACATAATAAAGGGGGTTTTTGTTTGGTGTATTTTAATCCCAGCCAGAAGGAACTCCAGCTTTGCTTAATGTGGCTTCAAGAACCCAGGTAGGTGGAGTGGCAAGACTTTCTAAGCATGGACATTAAAAACCCACTGATAAATCAGCTGTTCACAACCATTCAGTAAGACAACCAACCACAGAAAACAGTCATATCGAACAAGTTCAAAATGAGCCAGTCCACGTTGTTTATTTCTCAACCAGGTTTTAGACAAACAGATTTAATAGCAAGAAACTAAGGGTAATTGCAACAAATGAAAGTAAGTAAAAAGTGAATGGGTAGGTTTATGTTAAAACTGGATTCCAAATTCAACATCAACTTCACCTCATTCTGATGAGCACTTAACTACTGATTCAAATCACCCTGTGGTGTCCCAGTGACACTAATATAGACATTACCCTGAACTAAGAAGCAAACTTTAGAGGAAGATTCCATGTATCTATGTCTGTTTTACCCAATGAGCGCGGAAGCAGACAGCACCGTATCTTTCTATCGTTCTCTCCTGTTATTTTACAGCATACGGTAGGTGTTCCATAGTCACTTGTTAATTGAACAAAAGTAAATTTAAGAGTAACGCTGTCTGAAAGAGTAAGCAAGTCTCAATGAAGGAAAAAAGCAGCAAAGGATGAATCAATGTGCCAGAAACAGAAAAGGCAGAAGGATGGTTATTTATCTATGAAAAGAGTAAAGGAAGAAACATGAGGCTATGCACATAGGGCAGTTTCAAAATTTTTAATTTGCTGAATTCATTCATTCATGAATTCAGTTATCATCCAATAAATATTTACTGAGCACCCACACTTAATCCATTCAATAAGTATATATTAAGCTACCTACTAGATGTCAAAGTATTATTCTATAACAATGGTTCTCAGCAGGGGTGACTTTCTTCCCCTGGAGACATTCGGCAATGTCTACAGACTTTTTGACTATCACAAGTAGGGGATGGTTACTAGCATCTGGTGGACAGAAAACAGGGACGCTGCTCAACATTCTATCACGCATAGGGCAGCCCCCCCCCACAACAAAGAATTATCCATTCTAAAATATCAATAATGCTAAGGTTGATAAACCCTGTTCTAGAAGGTGAACAAGACAAGTTTCTACACTCTTGGGGCTTCCATTCTAGTGGAAGAGATAAACAAGGAAAACACATATAATCTCAGTATCTCAGTTACTAATAAAAGAAATAAAAAAAACTAGAGACTCATAAAGGGAGAGAGCACAGGAGCAGGGTGGAGTGCTGTTTTAGACAAGCTGCTTGCAGGGAGAGGCTCCTGCCCAGGCTGGCTCTCCCTGAGCAGAGCAAGCCCTATGACCATCTGAGGGAAGAATAGCATTCCAAAAAGAATTAACAAATAGCATGTAACCCGCCACACACAAACTGATGGGACTGAGCTTGATGTGTCAGAGAACTAGTAAGAAGACCAGGGTAGCTAGAATACAGTGAGGAGGAGAATGGTAGGAGATGAAACCTGAGGCTTTATAGGCCATGCTCCAAATCCAACAGTAGCACCCTTCTCTGTCTAATATGCCTACAATACTAAAGAAGGCTAAATGAACCAACAGTTGCACACCTGAAGGAAACCACAAATTCAATCAGTTATCTCATTAATCCCAGACTGCACTTGATCTCTCGGCTGAAGCACAGCTAGGGACCTCCGTGCTAGCTGGAAGCCTTCCAGGATTAAAAGTCACCTGATGATAATCTGCCTGTCGGTCCACCTTCAACTTCGCTCCTGAAAAGCAGTCCACGGTGGGGAGACAGGGGCTCGTTACCACAGCAGCATAATGGCATCCAGTTCCGAAACCACAGAACCCCAACATGGGAGAAGAGCCAGGAGCTACAGAAGACTATTCACATGCCACTCCACGAGACTAATGAACAGCAGGAGCCAAACAGGTTCCAATAACTACATGGGAACTAGCGTGAACACAGAATCATGAACATGTCTCCATGTGTTCAATGTAGCAGAGGGTCTCAACTAAAGCATTTTTGGTTTAAAATACAAGGAAACAGACTAGAATAAGTTTCGTGTTTTACAGTTTACCACCCTCCCCATCCCCAAAAGCTTTAATTTATATAATTTGAAAATAACCCATAGCCCTCTTATCTCAATGGAGAAGGTGCCACCTCCCCCTTGAAATTCAACTCAGTCAAACCTCTGGTGAAACAGATATCTATCATGTGTAGAGATGGATTTAATTAAAACTCCAAGGTTATTCTATGAAGGAAAAAAAATCGGTTTTCCAACTGCAAGCATTTTCCATCATGGAAAAGTCAACTATAAAACAAATCTGATTGATCTAACAAGTGAAAAAAAAAAAAAATCACATACCCGCCATGAATATTTATACTGAAAATCCTAGGACTTCTACAACTAAACATGGATATTTTACTCTTTAGATCAATGATTGTCCCTGTTACAAGCAGCACACAACCCTGGAAGAGAAAAGGAAGGAGGCAGAAGAAAGATGCATAACTACATGATGAAATGCTTTCAAATATAATTTCTCTAATAAAAACATAAGTATGCATCCTAATAATGCAGGTTTCCCCCCTAATATGACTCTTTCCTCTTGTCCTAGATTATTTTTTAAAAGCCCTAAAAACATAAACTCAGGAGTCTACTTACTCATGTACTACTCGATGTGGTGCTAAATATTAGGCACCACACATTATTCCCAGATACAAGGCAGCCCAGGAGCCAAATCCACTCATCTAAAACAATGACAAATCAATAAGAATTCTCCTCTTGTGTTCAATTAAATAACCACAGCTGCAAAAAAATGGTTTCATAAAAAGATAACTAATGCCAAGAGCAACTGTAAATTAAATGTCTGAAAATCATCCAAAAAGACAACAGGGAATGACCTCACCAAACCTCCCCAGGCCCACCACACCCCAAAGCAAAAAGAAAATGCTGTGGTCCTGTAAGCACTGAAGTATTGGGAAGGTGAGGGAATGTGTACAGAAAACAGTCAGCTGCAATAAATCACTGGTGGTTCAAAGCAGTGCTTTAACACATAGCCAGTGGTCAACAATCAACGCGACAACAGGACTTGAGATACAGCATTGTGTTTGTGACTTCATACCCCAAATCTGTCACTGGAACTTGTAAAAAGGTATTAGAGCTGATTCTATAGAGCTGCTCTTAGAACACCAATCAGCGCTATGTCAGAGCCCACACATCTTGCTCTGGCTGTGTGTTAGCTTGTAACAGCCGCCAAGACTTCCAAGAACCGAGAACTAGGGTACTACACTTACTAGCTCCTACAACATCCTAAGACAGGTGCTAGTTGGCTCCTGATGGCCAAGCAAGTCACAGCAACCTTGGGGCAAGTGCAAACATCTCATTCCCAGAGGCCTTACAGACTGGCAGTACAAGACAAAGCTTTTCTTCCTTTGCAGGCCTAGGGATCTATAACACAAAAAGGAGAAGAGACTATGCCCTTTCAACTGTCAAAGTGAAAAACAAACTTCAAATCACAGTGCTTTAACATCTCCTAAAACGATGCTGCATATATCCAAGGTAGATCGTTAGTACATCTGTTTTCAAAGCCTGAGTCAATTTTCCATTTTGCCAAAAAAAAAAGTAACAGATTCTTGGATTTGAACAGTAAAATGATGCAGAAAGTAGCTCCATGTTCGTAACTAATATTTCCTCCCCACCCACACAACCCAGGAACCAGAGGGTTTAGAAATGTTGGCTAAAAAAATGGAGTCACACAGGGCCAAAGTTATTACCATCAGCCAGCATTTAACTAAAGAAAGGAATTAATCAGATGAAGGGCACATTCTAATTTAGAAATCCAGACCAAAGCTAGACAGACTAAAACACAGTCTGAATGCAAACAGCAAAATTAGGGGAAGCCTAAGGAGTTCACCTTGGAGAGACTTAAGACAGCAATAAGACCCTTCTAAAATAGAGTTTCCAAACTTGCCTAAAGACACATCCTAGGGCATTTGTTAACAAACAAACAAACACAAAAAGATTCCTGGGCCTTAACCCAGACCTTCTAAAATCATAAATTTTCCATGACAGAGATCTGGGAATCTGTATACTCAACAATTCCTGGTGTTAGGGAAGTTCTAGAAGACACTAAAAGAGTATTAGGAATCAACTACACAGATAGTATCTGAATAGATGTCAGCAAGGGAAAACTGATGAGCATGTTGGTTAAACGTGAAGATGCTGCATGCATTTACCAGTGTTCCCTCAGAAAATGCCATTAAAATTATGCAAAGGGCTTTTTTTAAAAAGGCATAAACGAGAGAGAGAGAGAGAGAGAGAGAGAGAGAGAGAGAGAGAGAGGGAAGGGAAGGAAGGAAGGAAGGAAGGAAGGAAGGAAGGAAGGAAGGAAGGAAGGAAGGAAATGGGAAAGGAGACAATAGCAGAAAGAGAAATGGCAATAAAATTTTGGAAGCTGGACAACAGATGCACTAGTGATAAATAACTTCACAGAAGGGAAAAAAGCTAACCGCTTGCAGTGGAAAGAATTCCTACCACAGAGTCTCTGAAAAGGCTCAGAAATGGTAGGCACTTAGTACCTGTGGACCAAGGAGAGTAGGAGGGGCTAAAACAGGAGAATTGGTTGAAAGTCTGTATAAGACGTAAATTCCTCCTTACCAGGTGGAAGATTGGACAAATTGAATCAGAGGGTTGTTGAACCAAGGGGCCAAGGTAAGGGCAGGAGTGCCAATCTGAAAATAGGGGCGCAAATAAAAGCCTAACTTTTACTCCAGGTAAGGGCAGGAGTGCCAATCTGAAAATAGGGGCGCAAATAAAAGCCTAACTTTTACTCCCCACTCCCCATCTCTCTTCTCCCACTTGGCTCCAAAAACCCCTGCTGCTGGGCAGGAGACTCTAGGCAGGAGACTGGAGAATCCTCTGAGGAAACTGACCAGCCGCCAATTCACCCCAAAGTAATGTCCATCACTGAATGAGCCAGGACTCCACATTCAGAGCTTACTAGTGCCTCATTCTTAAAAATGAACAGCCAGCCAAGAATTATGAGACACCTGAAGAAAACCTCTGACGTGAAAGACAGAAATCAAAGTAAACAACACAGAATTCCTGGCAACATGCAAAAATATTTATATATAAAATTCAGAGAACACTAAAAAGAGCCCATGGATGTTTAAAAAATTCATACTAGAAAATACAATACATAAAAATAGTAAACATGGAAGAAAACGCTAAGGAAATCTGAAAATTTTAGTATATATGCTGCTGAAGCGAGCACGGAAATCTGAAAATTAATGAATAAAAAAAGGGAAAATTTGCTATGAGGAAAAAAATTAGAGGACCAGTCTAGTACCGTGTTTCCCTGAAAATAAGACCTAGACGGACCATCATCTCTAATGCGTCTTTTAGAGCAAAAATTAATATAAGAGCCAGTCTTATTTTACTATAATGTAAGACTTGGTCTTACATAACGTAAAACCGGGTCTTACATTAAATATTTTTTGCTCCAAAAGACGCATTAGAGCTGATTGTCTGGCTAGGTCTTATTTTCGGGGAAACAGGGTAGGAGTTTCACCATCTGGATAACAGAGGTTCCCAGAAAGAGAGAGGAGAGAAATAATTATCAAAGGACGAATACATCAAAGATGTAACACAAGAAAACTTTGCAGGATGGATGGGAATAAGCTTTAGACTGAAAAGGGACACAGAATGACAAACATGATGAATTTTAAAATATCCACACCAAGGCACAACATGATTGTATTTCAGAATGAGGGGTAAAGACAAAACCTGAAAACCTTGCAGGAAAAAAACACAACCATACAAAGAATCCAGAATCAGAACAGTATCAAACTTCACAGTACCACTATTGAAAGTCAGAAGACCACAAAGCAAGGCTTAAAATTTCCATAACGATGATCTCCAACGTAATACATTATATCTAATCAAACTACCAACTGGTGTGAGGGTGGGAAGGAGACAATTCAGATACACACATCCTCAAAAACTGCACCCCCTCCAATGGACTCTTTCTCATAAAGCCTCTGGGAGAGGCTCTACTACTGTATTTGAATGCATTGAAGAGAGATTTATACTTCTGCCCGAGTTCAGGGAGGAATTAGTGATTGATATTTAGCAAAAGCAAAAAAAAAAAGTGAGAAAGAAGAAGAAGAAAGGAAGAAAAACAATGGCAATTATTTTATTTAGGGAAAAATAAGGAATATAATCATAGTAATAGTTATTATAACAGATGTTAATTTCTTTTCCTCCCCCCGCACCACCGTCTCCCCCGCCCCGCCTTCCTCCGCCTCCTCCCTGCCCCCTCCAGGCATGTTTCTCAGTCTAGTTGTGTAGGACACAGTTCCCTGGCCCCTGCTGGTATTATGAGCCTTGCACAACCCCCTCACTGAGGCAGTCGGTCCCCAGCTCACAGCAACTCTCGCCACCCTCAAGCTACTCACAGCAGCCCAGCTCCAGGGAGAGCTGTTGTTCACAATAATAGCCGTAGAGGGCGCAGCTCACTGGCCCATGTGGGAATCGAACCAGCGACCTTGGTGTTAGGAGCACGGTGCTCCAACCCACCCCAACTACCCGCACGGCCCAATTTTGTTTTTGTTTTTTAAATAACATTCACCACTACTCCCTTCGGACTCATGGGGTGGCAGGTGGCAGGTGGGACGAGGCTAAAGGCCTGGGAAGTACATTCCCAGAATCCCATCATTGGGGTTGTGGTTTAAATTCCGAGAATACTAGTCATTCACCCAAGATCTGGAAGATCTTAAAAAAAGTAGATGCCACTACTGCTCTTCCCATAGCAATGAGTAGGTGTGTGGCTTCCGACAGATGACAGACATGAGTTTTGCAGCAGTTCCAATATCCTGCTAATTGCCTGCTTTGGTGTTTAAGGCAGCCAAGATCATTAACGATAGCAGTTTTTTTTACAAATCCTTATAACATGGCTTTCCCTGACCAATGCTCCCATGGCCTTTCAACGGTTTTGTAGACATCCAATATCTGCTTTGAAATACCAAGAATAGTTTTTCTAATTGAATCCTGATCTATAATATAAAAACATACAAAATATTGATTTAATCAAGATTATGATATATCTGTATTAGGCAAATAGCAGGAAGGGTTGAGGGTGGATAGCAGCATAAGAATGCAAAAATCATCTGCCACAGTAGAAATTCAATAGATAATATCTAAGAATGGAAAAATCAAAAAATAACAGTATAAGCATACTATGTAGAAACATGAAGATAATACACATCAGGAAAAAAAACACTAAAGCAGTAAAAGTGAGGACAAACAAGGAGAAATGGAGCAGCTATTTTTTTTAAGACTTGTGATACTATTTGACTCTTTCAACTATGTATGCTTACTATTTTAATTTAAAAAACATTTAATTATGAAAAACCAAAAAATCCTAACACTGTATAAGCAAAACCGAGTTTCAGACTGACCAAACTTTCTTTAAAATGTCAATCAATACTGGATCAAAACAGGGCCAAACAAATAAAAAAATCAGCTTAAGCAATTTTACTTACCAACGTAATTAAGGACAATAGAAAATCCCCAAAACACAAAATATTTAAAAGTCCATCATGCTTGATTCTAGAACCTGTCTTGAATTCAACTCTAATGGAAGCGGGCTACCTAACGTGACCTGAATCTGCACAGCCTGGGTGTAACCAAACAACGTTCCCCACCCCAGTGCTTACTCTACACCTCAGGTCAAATATGTGAGGAACTTGCAGGTCACTGTTAAGAAATCATGACCAAAATTAATTGTAAACGTAAGCACAAAAATAGAGGGATACATCTTAAAATCTTAAAAAACCTTAGCTCCTTTATGGGTCTTGTTTTCCATTTAATGCAACTAACTGAAACACAGAAACAACAACCATCTGTTGTCAAACATCTTTAGAAGTTCTAATAAACTGTTAATTAGATAAAAAGGGAGATTACAAGGTGAACTGAAACCCAGTCATTTATGACAAAAACAGCTCTTCTCACTCTAGGCTAGCCATATCTCACATTACTAGCCCTCAACATCCATGTGCCATCCTTCATTTGCACACCCAAAACATCCACGTAGAAAAGCGTATACAAAGAATAGTCAGAAGTAAACCCAGTGATAACAGTCTCCAGTATGAAAAGGCCTACAAGAAAACGTAAACAGATGCTGCATGAAATGTTGATCCAGATTTCACATGGAGAGAAGTGTCATGCCTCATTTCAAAGATAATATATTAAGTCCCAACTCACCACAGATAATCTAATAACAAAGCTTGACTTTCACTGTCGAGGAGTCTCTTTTCTCTCACTCTAATACCCTTAAGCCATGATATACACAGATGCTCCTTGCTGAAATGCTAGAAAAATTTGCCCATTTTCATTTCTTGATCACTAGTGATGGACTGCTAAACCTAGAGTCTACTTTAAGTTATGAAAACAGGGCAAGCTGATCCAATTTCACAAGAAAGGTACTAAATCAAACAGGCCCATCTGGGCTTTGAGGAAGAGTACTGTGATTTCTGAACAAAAGTCAATATCCTGAGAGATAAAAATGCTTTCATGCTTTTTTATAGTGGCCCTTGGGCTACTGATTCATTTGCGTGCCCAACAAGAGTTATGTGTGACATTAAGACATACGGCCTAGATGATGGGTATGAGAATATTATATTCACCAGTTCATAAGAACATCTGTGTTCTCGCTCTAGCCCCATGAGGCTTACAATAAAGAGTCAATATTCCCTAGAAGTAAATGGGTTTTCTGTTTGCTAAATAGCAGGTCTGTTAAACTAACAATCCATAATCCCCATAATCTAAGAATTGCTCCCCAGTAATCACTCATTTCTATACTAATTCCTAAGACCTTAAAATTTTAAGACTTAATCCAGCCACACAAGTTTAATTTGCAAGACCTAGAAGAAATCAAGACTGAAACAATAGGCTTTGTCCAGGGAAGTTCTTATAGAGAACGTTCCACTGTGTAAGCATCAGATTTCTTTATGATACTGATGGTTTTAGCATCAACACTAGCCAACTAATATCTGTGGAAAGAACTGACAGAAAAAAAAAATCTCTACTGTAAAGGCTGAAGTCAAAATTCACTATGCTATTTATCTAATTTTTTTAGAGAGCTCACGCTATCTGATGTCTTACCTCCTGTTTCTCAGACATGCTGGAACTTTCTTCAATTCTTCAAAATATCCATATTCCTTCCCTGCTCAGGACCTTCACCTATGCCATTTCCTCCACCTAGAATAGTCTTTTGTCCTCCCTTCATTCTTTAGGTTTCAGCCTTAAAAGTCAATTCCACAGGGACCTTCCTTGACTGCCCTTCTTCCCAATCAACCTGCGTTAGGCTTCCAAATAGTTCTCTCCACAGTATTTATAGTGAAAGTAATTAATTGTTTGTTTAATGGATTCTTCTCCACCAGACCAGAACTGTGTGAATGCAAGGAATGAGTCAGTTTTGCTCACTGCTATGTCTCCAGTACCTAACACAGTGCTTGGCACACAGGAGCTCAAAAATTCTTGCCAAATAAATGAATTAACAGAGCCAAAAAAAAAAATTAGCTTCAGCAACTCTACTTATAATTTACTCTACAGTTATTGTCACACATATCAAGGGCCAAATATATATTATTATTCACTGACCACAGTTTATAATAGCAAAAGACCAGAAACATTTAAAATACCTACCAATATAGGGCAGGTACCAAATCTCTTCATTGCTTATATGGAATGACTGCCAAAATAAGTTAAAAAGTACAGAGTATTAACAGTGTGCTACACTTGTTTAAAAAATACAAACCAAGAAATATATTTATTTGCTTTATAAGTACATAGTATCTCTGCGAAGGATCTTAAGAAACTGAATACTAGTTGCCTCTGAGAAGACGAATTGGATGAGTAGACAGTAGACTACGAGTAGAAGGCAGACGATTCACTCTATACCCTTTTTACTTTTCGAATTTTGAACCATGTGAACATATTATCTATTTTAAAAATAAAAGTACCTAAAGACACTCCTGTCCTTATTTCTACTATAGTGACGGAAAGAGAGTAAACATCTCATACTTGGATCTTTGACGATAAACATCTTGTCTACTAGCTGAACAGTGGGAGGGCAGAAGTAGAAAGAAGGAAAACTCACGTATCCACAAATCTTGGACAGCTTGCCCCATACTAGATTGCATCATTTTAGAAGAAAATTCCATGTTTTGTTTAAACCAGTTGTCCCAATCTGGACATATGGACAATGTTTTCACAGTCAGAAGGGATTATTAGGAAGAAAACAAACGGGGGACTATTGGATTCAGCATTTCTATAAGCAAATATAGTAGAGTGATGAATTTGTACTGAAGAAATATCATAATACTGGCTAAAAACAAATTATTTTCACTGAGGGGCCTCAAAATCTTAATGGAGCTTAATTTGAATCCACAGAATTTAAGAAACTAAATTTTTTTTTGAAAACCAATTATAAGAATGGGGAGAAAAGCTACACACATTCCTCAGAAGTACAGATTTGCTAAACTTCAAGATGCTTTTCAGGAAAGAAAGATCCAAGACTTGATTAAACACAACTCTAATAATCGTATTTGTTATCAAGACCCTGGACCAGATTTAAAGTCTTTGGATCTGAACCTGTAAGTTTCCCAAACCTGCATATCAGGAACAGAATACTCTAGACTAATGATGGCAGGAGAAAGCCGAATCCAGGACCACCAACGAGAGGGTCTGTCTCGGGGTTTCCAGTGTTAGAAGGGCCACCGTCATACGCTATAAGAAATGATCTTCAGAATCCATCCCAAGACCTATCGGAGAGAGTTATCTTCAACTAATTATCCCCTGAAAGACAAAAGGGTATTTATTTACTAAGCAGAACCCACTGAAAAGGGCATTTACTAAGTAGAACTAAGTATTCAGTACAGCTATTCTAAATTGTTAGAACTTTGCCTAGCCTAAATGACAAGTTAGAAGCCAATTCCTGGCTCTCTACTTTGATAACACATTTGTCTCCACACATTAAGCCTTTCCACACATTAAGCCAAAATCTTAAGAGATCTAAGACTGACACAGGCATTAGCAAATGCATCACCTTTTGCCCCTGCCAACATTGTTTTTCTCCATCAAGTTCTATTCAGCATTTTAAACACCCTTCTATAATATACTAAGAAACGTTCATGGATTTAGCCTATGGCTCTCCAGGCTCAAAGGCTTGGAAGTGAAAGTGGGGCCTAAGAAAAATGTCTGAAATACTCTCTCTCAATGCCCTGGACTTTCAAAGCTAGACAAAGGCAATGATTCTGCATTTAATCACCAGATGAACTAAGAAACAGATTTGAATTTAGAAGAAACATAAAGGAGTGCAAAAACATTCACGAAAGAGTACTGCCTCTACTTCCTTGCAGAGCAGCTCTCAGGATCTGCCAATGAGCCTCATTTTGACACGGAACACCCCATCTACTCTAATCCGGGGCATATCCCTCAAGAGACAGTCAACCGGAACTCTGCCAACTTCTGCTCTGGAGTTGTGTGAAGAACAGTAACAACAAGAGCCTACTTTGAGAAGGAGATCAACAATCACACTCAAGAAGAAAAGAAGTTATTTGGCAAAGGGAAGCATGTTGCCAAAATGTTCGTCACAGCTTCAAGGTCCCGGTTTGTGTTTCTGCAACTATTCTTTGCTTTGACAGAGTCCATTCTCTGGCCCAGGAAGCCCAGCTCAGCTTCTGTCACACGCCCCATTTGAAGCAGTCAAGAAGCCTTTCAATTTGGTGGTATCAAACTGTGACACACACAAGATGTCCACCAGCGACTAAAAAGGAGGAAAAAATATGTAATTTGCCATTTGCACTTAAGACCGGCTCACGGAGAGCAATGGAAACACATAATAGGATGGAAACAAACGGAAAATCATTGTTAAACAAGCAGGCTCTATATACCAAAGCCTCCCCACAACTCTGAGCCTCTGTAACTTATTTCAAAACCTTCTTAAAAACAAACCAAAGAGACACACTGTAGTCTCTTTGAAATTACAGCAAAATATTAAGCAGGTTTATACTCCAAAGTAAGTGTATACACTTCAGAGCCTGCAGCTCTTCAGAATTAACTTCAAGAGCAATAGGAAAACAGACTCAAGTAGACCTGGTTAAGTCTCCCAAAGGGCCCAAGAAGTCAAGAAAGAACATCTGAAAATTTTCCCTTCAAAAGGAACAGGACTCTTCTCCTCCCTTCTTAAAAATGAAAACTTCAGAACTCCAACGTTCTCAACACCCTCCCCCTTCCCTGCGTTTCACCTTTGTGCTGACATCACATAACTAATCAGTACCAACTAAGGTAAACACTACTCTGATATCAAGGGTGAGGTAGAATTAGAAACTGCCCCCTCTTGAGCAAATCCACGTCAGACTTCAGAAATGCCCAGACTTTCAGGAACACCAAGCTACGTAAGTTCACCGACGGGCAAAGTATTTAAGGTATCGTGCCCCAAGGAAAAGCTAGAACAGTCGAGATTTCACAGAATTAACAATAAAGAAGTTAAAATTGCCCACATGCACACTCGTCCCCACCAACTGACAACAGGGCCAAAGTGACCGGATCAAAGTAAAAATGCTCAATTGCCTAAAACATTATTTCTAGTATTTTAAAATTAACATTTTAAGATGTTCCAAGAGTTCATGAGGAAAATCAATGTTTGTCAACAGTCAAGTAATGGAAATTCTGTCCTTAAATTTGTTTTAAAGAGTAAAATACTCTGGTGGCTAGACTGAATTCTCTCGCATTCTCCCGCAACAGACTTCATTCACCCCTCACTCTAACTAAAGTCTTTATCTTAATGGCAGCCAATACAATGTAACACAATAATGTGGAATTTTTGGCCACTGAAAGTTGACGTTAAGAAAGGTTAAAACACTGGATCACAAAGGGTAAAACACATGTATCAAATCAGAACCAACTCTTCCCTAGCACAAAAAAATGCAGCAAGGCTGAGAGGAAGAAACTGAGAAAGACATGTCTTCCAAATATCAGTATCTCAATCTTGTTTTCAGAGGTTACTTCTTCGCGTCCACTTTAAACATCCCATTTGATTTAACACAATCTTTTAGAGGTAGCTGAAGGGCCCAACCTGTATCTCAAAAGGGAAAACAATGAGACAGTTTAATGACTTGCCCCACCGTTACTCAGGAAGTCCATAGGTGGGCTAGACAGTCCTTACTCCCTCAGGTTCTCTCGTAAAATGAGAGAAGTCACCGAAAACATTCAGTAAGCCCTTCAGAAACAGCAACTGTAACGGCAAGAATAACAGCATGAAACAGGAGGTGGATCCTAGGGGAGCCCCAAGCAGGAACAGATGATTGAAACCCCTTTAAAACTAGGAATTCCAGCAAACACCAGCTCTTCCCCTCATCCCAGTGTTGTCTTTTAAAAAGTTTCCTTCCTGATCAGTAACTCAACAACACACACCGCCCACGTTTAGCACGTTAAGATTTCTCCCTTCCCTCACTTCACACCCCTCCGATCTGAACCCTCAACTCTAGGTGGTGGCCATGCCCGTTTCTCAATCCAACCTTGAACTCAATTCGGATTTCTTCTCCACGGACGCTCTCAAGATTCCCTCTGGTGTAAGCAGTTTCCCGAGTCCTCCTCTCAACCAGCGGTTTTCACTGCAGTCAGTCCCCAAAATGTAACACTGGCCTCCTCACCTGGAGCATCCGGTTAATTACCTGTTCCCAACGAGTCCTCCCTCCCCATCTCTCTTTTTGCGCACGGTTACCTCTCGTTCCTCACCCCGAGTTACCGTCTTACTCACCTTACCCAATCTTTCAGGATCTCTTATTTCCTGCCTCTTAATAACCTTCCTCCCCATTTTCAGTCAGCGAACGCCCCACACCAATTCCCGACCACTCCTCCCTCCTTAGATTTGCCACGCTCCCTCTCCTCCAGGTTCTTCGGACCCAGACCCAGCTCTCCCTCCCCTCAGGCCCCGCCCCAAGGACCCCGCTCGGCCTCAGGCCCCTCCTCCAATACCTCGCTCTCCTGAAGCCCCGCCCCAATCCCCCTCCCCCGGATCTCCCTCCCACTCAGGTCCGCAGGTCATCTCAGCTACGGACCCAGCCTTCCTGGCCTCTTTCTGACCTGGCCGCAGCGGCTCTGGGAGCGAATCCTCCGCCACCTCCGCTCCGGCTTCGTCCAGCTCTGCTCGGCCCCTGCCCGGCAAGCTCCCTTTCTCGCCGCCGCCGCCCCTTTTGCCAACCCGGAAATGGATCTGCTCCCACCGTCCCCAGCGTCCACGAACAAAATGGAGGCGGGGGGGAAAAGGAGCAAGGAGCAGGGAGCGAAGAGACATTACACGCATGCGCCCCTGGAAAGCCCGCCCCCGCCGGTGCACGCAAAGACGGAAGAGGTCCGGTAGCCACCATCTTGAGAAGGTCGCAAGCAGTCCCACCTACGAGCTATTATAAAAGCAGGATTTGCAACTTTGGCTGCAATTGCAATCACCTGGGAAGACCTAAGTAATAGTGATGCCTGAGTTTCATCTCAGAGATTCTGATTTAATTGACCTGGGGTACGGCCTAGGCATCGAGACTTTTAAAACTGAGCAGATGATTGTAATGTTCAGGTGGAGAATCACCAAGCTAAACAGGGTCTTGAGTATACCTTTTTCGTCTTTATTCCACCACGCTCTGCACATACACACACCCCATAAATGTCCTTCCCTAATTTTGAGTTAAGGAATAACCTGCCTCAGTCAACCTTGCAAGGGCCCGGTAGTCAAGCTCCGGTTGTCATAGCAACAGAGAGGTTAACACCCTCCCCCCCCCAACAAGTCATCATTAACGTCATCTTACCCACCTGACCCGAACGCCCGCAACCACCGGTCTCCCCTTTCCAGGGTTGGAGGTTCCCCAGCTTCTAGGGCTGGAGGATGGTACTGCGGACTCTTCGAGCTGCTTGGGTCACGAAGAGGAATCCTGTGCCCTCCCTGACGGGGCTGCTGTTAACTCCGTTTCAGCTGACTAAGGATTCCTCCATAGTCCACCCATAAAAGTTCCTTTCCACTGCAGCCAACCCCGTTGCCTTGTATCCTCAAAATGCTCTTTAGCTCTCTCTGTCATCCTTCTTTGCACTGACTTAGTTCCCACTACTTAACTACCAGTGTGCCTTTGGGCCTCAGCTACCCTATCTGTAAAATGGGGCTAATAGTTCCTGTGCCGACTGTTTCATAGGGTTGTTGGAAGGCTCAAGTCAGGTAATGAGTGGGAAAGCATGTGATAAACATGAAGTTATTATTTTTGTTTTCCTTCTGGTCTGCCATGAGTAGTGCTGAGCACCACCCACTAGTCAAGTAAATGTCACAGCATTCATTGAGTGCCTGCTGTGGGCCAGGCACTGGGCTAGACACCAGGAGGTAGCTGCAGAAGTGACTAAGACAGAGCCTCTGCCCTCAGGGAACTCGCTGTGTGGTGGGCAGATTGGCATGTAAACAGCTAGCTGAGATACAAGTCAGCATGTGATTAGTGCCATGGGGACATATGGGCTCTGGGACATCAGGCAAAGGAGTGATTAATTCCTGCCAAAGAATGAGAGAAGGTTTCGCAAACTGTTTTAAACGCAGCTCTGAAGGATGAGTACAATTTTGTTATTAATCAGAGAAGGCAAGGAACACCTTCCAGACAGGGAATCAGTGAGTGCAAAGATAAAGATTTTCAGGTATATAGTCCCGCATGCCTGAAGTCAGGCTGATTGGGCCAGGGAGATGGTGGATCTAAACTCCAAGGTCTTCAACCCCATTTTCATTCTGTCCCCTCCTAGCTCACTATACACTGTGCAGACCTGCTTTCTATCACTGCAACACAAAGTGGTCTTTCAAGGCCTTCATATTGGCTGTACCTGGCCTCTTCCTCATTTTTCTGGCCTTAGCTCAAATGTCCCCTCCTCAGAGGGCATTCCCTGCCCACCATAACTAATGTAAATCCCCATTCTCTATAACATCACTCCATGATAATGGCAGCCATTGGGGTGGAATACAGGGGCATCTCACCCAGACCTGGGGAGATAGCCGTGGGCTTCATAAAGAAAGTAACATCTAAGTGAAGCCTGATGGGTAAGTAGCAATTTGTCAGGGGCAGAGGGGAGGGAAAGCATATCAAGGCAGAGGGAGAGTATGTGCAAAACAAAAAGAATCATGGCACATTCTAAAAAACAAAGCATTTTGGTGTGGTTAGAGCTAGAATTACGGGAGAGGCAAGAAATTAGGTTGAAGAAGTAATCATAACATCTGACATTTATTAGCCCTTACCATGTGCCAGGCATTGTCATGGCTCATTTAATCCTCATGATAACTTTCGGAGGTGGATATTATTACTCCCATTTTACAGATGAAGAAACTGAGACACAGCAAGATTAATTATCTTGCCCCAAATCACACATCTACAAAGTAGCAGAACTGTCTCCAGGGTCTATGCCTACCAAATGACCCTGCACTCTACCAGACCCAGTGTCCCTTTATGATAACAACTACGTTGTAACTCAACTTTACTATCCCAAAGTGAAATCAACACATAAGATAACATCTGATTTCAAAACACATGATTTCAAAAAACAAATCAATATAATGCCTTGACCATAAAGAAGACAAATAAGAGGAGAGCGTTTCGATATGCCAATGCTCAGGTACCACTACACTGGAAGATACATCGTGTAATAAATGCATGCACTCATTCCTAGAATCATTAAGAATGTGACAGGAACAAGTGCAGACTGAAGTAGGGGTGTTGTATTGGGCAGCATTGTCATTTGTGATAATGATTTTCCAAAATGGTGGACAACTCTTGTTAAAGTTCTGAACAACACAATGGTTGTATTCCTAGAAAAAAACAGATTATATTAACTATGTGTAAAAATATTTCATATTTGTACTTTCCTTTTCTGACAACATGTTAGGCTAAGTACCTTGGAAATCTTCTCTCTAAAAACAATTAAAAATCCTACATAAAAATATTTTTAAAATCTTAAATTCTTCAATGAAAAAGTAAGGAATTTTCAAGGCAAAACAAAGTAAATGAAGGCAGGGGACACACCAGAGAGAAGTAAGTGGAACACTGAAGCAGGTGTTTGCTCTGAGGACACTTGCCTACTAGATGAATGTGAGCTTCTGTCAGTGTCTCATGGGAAAAGAAAACACCTCAGAACTTCCTCAACAGGGGAACAGGAGATTCTCCCTTCATAAAGATGGGACCCCAAAGGACTACATCTTCACTGCAAGGGTGAACCAGGAATAAACCTGTCCTCTCGTCCCTCGGGCGTAAGGTTAATGGCGATAGATTCTAGGCTCAGACGATAGATTTTTTTTCACATGGAATGTCCAGTAGGACATTGAAAGCCATGTGAAACCCAGGAAAATTCTTTGTTGTGTGGATCCGTCCCTCACAACGGAGCACTCTTAACATCCTGACCCCTGCCCACCAAATGCCAATAGCACAACCTCATCATTGTGATAAGCAGAAAGACCTCCACAAATTTCCAGAATGCGCCCATGGAGAACCACTGTCAAGTTAACGGGGATCTATTTGTATAGGACTTTATTGTGAAAACGTCGATTTTATCTTGAGGGCGAGAGGAAAACCATTGAAAAGTTTAAGCCAAAAAGTGCCATCACTCACTTTGCCTTCTGGAAAGATCCCTCTAACTGAATTGTGGAGGATCGATTAGACGGGGCTAGGCTGGAGGCAAGAACACCAGTTTGGAGGCTGCTGTGGACCTCTAAGTGAGAAATTATGGTTACCTACACCAAGTGACAGCTGGGCACTGGCTGGACACACGGGCTTTGGAGGCAGGACTGCCTGTCTGCAGAGCCCAAGGTCTCAAGCCCAAAGCCCACCATTGAATAGGGCGAGACTTTGGAGAGGTTATTCAACCTCCACCAGCCCCAGGCTCCTCATCTGCAAAATGGAGCTAAGACTAAATGGAATAATACATCTGAATGGTATACACACTTGGAAAAGAAGGAGGAGCCAAAGATGATTCCCAAGTTTCTGGCTGTGTGCAGGTGAGGCCAACGATTGGCTGGAGAGAGTCAAGAAAAAAGAGAAGGGGCTTGGGTGTGGCAGCAGCCTGAGGAGCCCGGTGGGCAAGGAAGGAAAGAGAGGCCCTGTAAGCCACGGGATGTTTGGGTCTGGAACTTAGAAGAGCAATCCTAGCAATTTGGGACTCAACAACTGTGGTAGCCAGTCTCCAAAGACAGCCCCCAAAGACCCAGGACTCCTCATATTCATCGAATCTGGGCTGGCCTGTGACTCCCTTTAATGCAGCGGAAGTGATGCTGTACCAGCTCCAGAAGTAAGCCTTAAGAAGATCTGGAAACTTCTACTCTTGTGCTTTTGGGACCCCTAACCTCCCGGCTGAGAAATCAGCTACTCTGCTGTACAGGCCACCTGGAGGAAGAGACCTTGACATGGAAAGAGAGAGCTCCAGCTGACCCAGCATTCCAGCTGTTCCCACCAGGGTGTGAGATGAGTGAGCTAGACATCATGAACATTCTAGCCCCCTTCACCTTCTGACGGCAGCCACATGAGACACCCGAAGTGAGACAGCAGAACTGTCCAGCTGAGCCCCATCAATCAACCCAGAGGACCCTGAGAAGTTATGAAATAGTCATTGTTTTTAGCCACGAAGTTTGAAATCATTTCAGTAAAAGCAGTAAATCCCTAAACAAAAATATGTGGATAAAATCTAAGCCCAGGTGTATAGAGGGAAGAGAAGAGGGCTCAGGCAAGCCCCAAGGAACTCCACGTGTAAGGATCAACCCGAGAGAGAAGGCCAGCAAGACTAAGAAAGGGGACAGAGGGAAATCCTGAGAGCATAGTGTTTTGGAAACAGCAATAAATGTTCAAGAAGGAAGAACAGTCAGAAATAGCAAATGCCAGAGAGAGGAAAAGTAAGATAAGTGTCCCTTGGACTTGGTAACAAGGGAGTTAGTGCCCTTGATAAGAACGGTTTCAATGAGTAATGAGGGCAGAAGCCAGAGGCACTGTGTTGAAGGATGAAAGGGAAACATAGAGCAACAAAACCAAACCAACTGAAGTTACACATACAGGCCGTGCCAAAAAAATTGTGTACAAGTGGACACTTCGGTCAATGTTGCTGAAGCAGTAGTTTGCCATAATCAGAAGTGTCTAGACGCTGATGGGAACCACTTTAAGCACCTCTTGTCGTTGCAGAAGTCAAACGTGACTTCTTTTTCATCTTTTGTTATCAGTATATATTGAGTATTACAATTTTAATAGTTTTTTCCTTTCTTAAAATGTGTATACTTTTTTGGCACCCTCTGTATATATAGCAAAAGTTCACAGAAATGCATGAAAATGATACCACACTCAGGAAAGTGGTTGCCTCTGGGGAGAAAGGAAAAGGGTGTGATCAGAGACAGGTACCAGAGGCCTCAGCTACAGGGTAAGTTTTCATTTCTTAAGCGGGGTGGTGGAGACACGGGTGTTCATGATATTAATCTTTAAACTTTTTGTACGATTGAAATACTACACAATATTACATTTAAAATAACTTAACAAGAGTGAATGATTGGGATACACAGGATATTTGCAAAATGCTAACGGCAAGGAGGAAAAAAAAGTGTCTTTTCAATGGATAGGCTTGTAGTCCCCCTTCAACTAGTAGTCAAACTCAGCCATCACCAATATGGGCCAACCTCCCAGTGTGATGCTATTAAAGCAGCACCTCTAAACTATTCTTCTCTAGAATATTTACGCTCTAAAAAACCACTGGAACCAGGTTGTCCAATTTGGGAGCCACTAGGTACTGTGGCTATTAAACAATTAAAACTTGTGTGTGTGTGTGTGTGTGTGTGTGTGTGTGTGTGTGTGTGAGAGAGAGAGAGAGAGAGAGAGAGAGAGAGAGAGAGAGAACAAAAGGAAATTTAGCAAAATATTAATTATAGAATCTAGAAACTTTGGAGTATTCATTGTACCAATCTTTCAACATTTCTATGTTTGAAATTTTTCATGACGAGAAGTTGGGGACACAAGACAAAATAAATAAGGAATGAATGGGAGGTGAGGAAATTGAGACAGTAAGTGGAGCCAACCCTTTGAAGAAGTTTGGTTATGAACTGAAGTGAGAGAGGAGACAGTAGCTAGAGCAGGCATTTGGGGAATAAGCCGTGTTTTTAAAAATAGAGACTCGAGAAGGTTTAAATGCTAAATGGGAAACAGCCAGTAGAGAGGGAGAGAATGAAAGATACAAGTTATTCTGATCAAATTTCTGGCTCATGCCTGGGGACAGACTCTCCCAGAGAGATTCAAGAGATCCCCAAGAAATGCTCTAACACCCTCTCCCTGTCCGGTGCCTCCTCCCTATTCCCAAGCTTGGTGAGAAAGTAATCTTAGTGGTGACACCTAGTGGATTAAAAGGGCACTGCTTCAATTCTTCACTCTCCTCTCTTCAGGCACCTGCTCAAGAGGGCATCTTACTGCGTATGCTGGTCAAAGGACTGTCATCCCTTTGTTCATTGCTAGACCAGCCTAAGAGGTACAATGCTACTAAATAAGGTCATCTTCTCCCCATCCAGCCCACAGGACCCTTGAACCACCTCTTGTGTCTCTCGGCCACGCTCTACACAAGGAGACAGACTACAGGTGGGGTGGAGGAGGGGACCAGAAAGGATAGTCCTCCCAGGTACAGTCAAGCTGCCACTGCAGCCTGGTAAGCACAGGGTGGACGTTTCTCAGCTATTCAAGATTCCAGGATTGTGCAGAGCTTAAACTGTGGCTCCGGAGTCAGAAAACTGAATTCAAATCCCTGCGAGCTGTGAGACTCAGGGCTGGAAACTTGGCCTCTCTGTGCCTCTGATAAGAAATCTCTCAAGACCTCAATTCTCATCTGGAAAGTAGAGCTGATGGAGCCAAAATCTTGGATTCGTTGGGAAGATTAAATGAGAGAATGCAGCACATAAAACCCAACATAGTGAGTGACAACACTCTTCCAAATGTCAACTCTTTATCATCACCCCTAAAAGATGACAGATGGGTCTAACGATGCTGAGCGGGGACAAGGGGAATAACCCATAGCATTTTTTCTGCCCTACCTGACTCCCCACTTCCACACTTTGGCCATCAAACCCTACACTGACTGCTTCAAGACCTGGGTATTGACCTCTTCCAAAAAGTTTTCTTTTATTGTGCCCCACCTACTACCCCCAGACTGGTAAAGAATCTCCTTGGCTTAATTCCCAGAGCACTTATCATCTTATGTCTTGTCCCACTCTACAGCTCCTATTTCAACCAACCTAATTTATTTATTCAGCAAATATATATTGAGTGTCTTCTCTGTGCCAGGTATTGTTCTAAGTACCAAATAGTGAACAGGACAGACTCGGAGCTAACATTGCGGCGGGAGAGTAACCATGAAGCAAATACACAAAGAAGTACCTATGATGTCAGGTAGTGATGAGTGCCTTGAAGAAAATACAGGATAAAGGGATAGAGAGTGAAGGATGGGGTGGGGTGGATCAGAGTGGTCAGAAAAGGCTCAGGGAAGAGCAAAAGTAAAAATCCCTGAGACAAGGATGAGTGCTATGAACAGTAAAGTGATGAGCGTGGCTGGAGTGGAGTGAGGGGAGAGGGGGTAGGAGACGGGGGCAGAGAGAGAGGAGTCTGATTTTTAACCGAAGTTTATCAAAAACGGGAGTGTTATGATCTGAATTGTTTTAGTTGAGGTATAAAATAACTCCAGTGACATCTATAAATCTCACATGAACTACTCAGTGAACACACACGTGTGACCACCCCCCAGGTCAAGCTACGGAACATTTCTATCACCACAGAGGGCTTCTCCATACCCCTCCCCAATCAATACTCTCTCCCATCCCATTGAGTAACTACTATTTTTACTTCTAACCCCGTAGATTAATTTTGCCTGATCTTGAACTTCTCTTATATGGAATAATACAGTACGTAAGTCTTAGGTGTCTGGCTTCTTTTACTCGGTATTATGTCTGTGAGATTCATTCATGCGGGTAGTCGTCATTGGTTCTTCTGTGTTGCTAGGTGGTATTCCACTATAAGGATATTCCACAATTGATTTATCCATTCCCTGTGGAAGGACTCTTGGATTTTTTCCAACTTCTTTATCGTGAATAAAATGGCTATGATCATTGGTGTACGTGTCTTTTGGTGGACATAGTTACTAATTTCTTTTGGGTATACACCTAGAGTGGAAATGCTAGGTCAGAGTTGAGGTATACATTTAGTTTTAGTAGATACTACCAGACACTTTGCCAAAGTGGTTGTACCACTTTCCCCTCCCACTAGTGGTATATAAAAGTTCCACTTGCTCCACATCCTCACTGACACTTGGCATTGCCACTCTTTTTAATTTTATCCATACATGATCTGATTTAGGTTTTTAGAAGCGTACGCTGGCTGCAGTGTGGAGAACTCCCTGGTGGAGTTAGGGGTGGGTTGGAGAGAGGAAGCTGAGAGCCCAGGTAGGAGACTCATGTAGTCATCCACGGGAGACCTGAGAGTGGTTTGGACTCCGTGATCATAACAGAATCATAGAGAAGTGGACCAATCCCGGACATATATAGGATACATCCAGAATATATTCTGGAATTGCAGCCAAAAGGACTGGACAATGCGATGAGTGAGGGATGAAAGAACCATTAAGGGTGACTCCTATATTCTTGCCTAGAAAACCTGGGTAGATGAAACGATCATTTCCTGAGATGCAGAGGATTGAGGAAATAACGGCTATAGGACGAGGCTGTCAAGGGCTCGTGTGCAGCTGTTTGAGTATGATATCGCCTGGAGTTTGGATGCCCCACACCTTAGTATAACTGGTAAATATTGGTTGTGTGAGTAGTGCTTGCTGTCTGCAGTGGACGGATCTGGGTTAGAGGCCCACATCCAACCTCTCGTTTTCCCTGTAACTTGGACCTTATGTTAGGACTGCCCAGCCTCCATCTTCCTCCTTACAGTGTTAGAATTAAACAAGATCACGTATTATGGCACCTGGAACATGTAAGAACTAAAACGTGCACTCTTCCAAGTTCCAGGCACTATGTGACCTGTCTCATGAGGTTGGCACCTTTCCCTCTCATCCACATTTTCAAAGTCACTCCAGAACCATCCTGCTGAGGGGCCCAGTACACTGAGAGGGCGTCCCCTCTCCCTCCATCCGCTCTTCCCCAGCCTCAAAGAAACAGAATGGAGAACAGCAGGTGGGTTGATTCATAGACTTTATCGGCTTTTTCTCCACCCAGCAGTTGCTGCAATGACAACTGAGCCTGTACAGTACACATGGTTCACTCAGTTAAAGCTATGGGCACAGGGAGGGGGCGGGGAGGGCCCTGGGAGGGAGGCAGCAGGGCAGGTGTCAAGGCCATGGGCAGGCAGCAGCCAAGACTGGACCAGTGGGCCCCAGTGTCCAGGATGGTCGTGGGAGCTGGAATGAGAAGGCTGCTAAGAGGGGTCAGGGCTGCAGGGAGAGGAGGGCACATCTGCTGTTGCAAGGAAGAGGCAGGGAGCACGAGGGGGGCCTTGGTCACTGTCTGTAAGGGATGGAAGGGGGGGTGGGACACGGCGTCTGTGTATGTGGGGCTGGGGGTGGGGAGGAACAAGACAGGCCACTGTATAAAAGGGACTGTACAACATAACCTATGATACATTGTTTACATATGATACAAGGCTCTTTCCCTCTTTGAGTTTTAAAAAATAAATTTACAATTCCAGAGCTTTTGGTAAAAAATATATACACCCTCAATGCAGGAGTAACAGCTGCTTTTGCTGCTGCTGCTTCTGCTGCTGCTGCCTCTTCAAAAGGGAAAGAGGTGGTGCCAGAAAAGAGGGTGAGGCTGTGCCAGGAAACCTCACCCAGTAGCTGCCAGGAGCCCCTGCAACCCCTCAGCCCTAGAGGCCCTGATGGGAGAGGAAGGGGAGACAGAGAGGTAATGAAGGCATCGCTAGAGTCTAGTCTTCCTTTACAGTCTCCGCCATTCCCTCCCCCCACTTTGGGGGTCTACCTGCCCCAGATACAGGGGTCCACCCCACCCTAACTCTGATGAGGGGGACCAAGGGGGTGTCAAGACTGGAAAAGGATAAAGATCACGTTCTTGGTGTCAGACATAGAGCCAGAAGGGGGACCATAACTCCCTTCTTAGCAGGGAGACACCCCAGAAGCAGGAGTGTGGGCAGCAGGTGCCCCTAACTCCTGATTCGGCCACGCCCAGCCCACTGTAACACAGAAGGGGGGCCCTACAGGCAGCTTAGGCCTGTGTCTCCCTGAGCATCTTTTACCCTCACTGGAGCCCACCCAGGGACCTGCAGCAGGCCTGACTGGGGGGCTGCCAAGGGCTGGGGGGGTCACCCCTCCCACGTGCTTCTGCTCCCTGTCCTCCTGAGCAGCTTTGCCCACAAGCTTGGGGATGCAGGGCAGCATGAGGAACTAAGCAGGGAGGTGGGGGTGCAGAAAGCACCGACCAAGGGGCAGAGTCGACTAGGGTAGCACCAAACAGAAGGACCACCCCCAGCACACACAACACCCTCCCTCAATTACCCGATGCACTCCTGCTCCTTAAGAGCGACACAAGCACACGCACGCACGCACACTGACACGAGGGCAATATAATATGGGGGGGTACGTCCAGGGGTCCCAGCACGGACGAGGAAGATGACGGACAGGTGGTGGAGAGGAAGGCTGCCAGTCCCTCCCCCAATTCCGTTCTGCGAGATGGGGAGGGTGGGCTTTGCTTCCTGCTTGGGAAGAGGAGGTTGGAAACGCCTATCTCAGAAACAGACCTCCATGGGAGGGGACAGAGGAAGGAACTCTCTGCCCCCTTTCCCTGCCAGGGCAGAAAGCAGCAGAGTGCGGTTTGGGCTTGAAGGAGCAATGGGGAGAAGACTTCAGCAGGATGAACAGGCTTATGCGTCCAGAGGGAAAGTCCATCCAACTCCTTCCTGTGGGGCCGGAAGTTGCTCCAGGAGAAAGATGTCAGAGGTGGAGTGGGACATCGTGCAAAGTGCTTGAGTGCCAGGTGCCCGAGAACCCTGGTGGGGGCCGACTAAAACCTCTGTTCTCACTGACTATTCGCCTCCAGCTTGTAGGAAAGCTCGAAGAGGAGGTTCTGGTTGTCGATGACTTGGAACTGGCGCACGTAGGCCTTGGTCTGTAGGTGATGGGGGGACGCCTCCATATCCAGGCCTGGGGTATAATGAGAGATTGGAGGTCAGGCTGCCAGCCCCTCTTCTTCCTCTACACACACACCAGCTGGAGGAGAAAGGTGCAGACTGGGAAAAGGGTTGGGCAGAAGGGCTCCCGGGGAGGTCGAAGGAGAGAATGGAGAAGTGACAAGCATCAGGAAGTAAACATTTGAACGGGGAGTTAGTTCTCCCTGAACCCTCCTGCTTAGGCAAAGCTCTACCTGTAATACTCTCGGAACTCTGGGTACTCACAAAGAGGCCGGCTCCGGTATTTGCGGACTGTCCTCACTTTTTCAGCCACTGAATGCTGGGAGAGGACAAGGAATGAGCCCTAAAAAGGGTACAGAAAGACACTCCCCCCCTCTTATGCTCGCCTTCCTCCAACCTCCAATTCGGTTGGTTTTACTCCCTCCAGTCCCCAATTCTGGAGGGTCTCTGAAAGACCAAAGAAGTGGGTGTAACAGGGTGCCAGATGAGGCGGAGGTAGTAGAGTTGCCCCCCAAGCTGCCTGCCAGATCTGCCACCCGTGGGCGGGTTGCCACAGCGATGCCACCAGGGAGATAGTCGGGCGTCTGTCAGGCAAGCTGGGCACCATGGAGAAAGGCTGCTGTCTTTAGGGGGGGTGCCAGGAGAGGGGGAGGATGCCAGTCCCCCACTTACAGGACTGGGGCTGGCAGTGCCACTCACCAGCTTCTCAATGTTCACCAAACCATCCACAAGGGTCTTACTCCCCTCATGTAGGAAAGTCAGGTCTAGGGGACAGGGAAAGAAGCAAGTGAGTAAGAGAGAAGGTCCCCTGGACTCCACCCAATCTTGGGGCTCCTCTCCTCTGGGCACTCAGAGCTGAGCTGGGAGGGGGCTGAGAGTCAGAACTTGGGCATGAAAAGTGTGGATGAGGAGCACAATTTGGGAACTCACCTTTGAGGATCAGAGGCACAAAAGGAATCACAGGGGGTTTCATCTTGGAGATCACTTCTCGGTAGCTTTTGTGGTTCCTGCAAGGGTCCTGGCATTCCACAGCAGAGGGAGAAAGGGACAGATAGGTCCAGTGTACCCAAAGGCAACCCCCATTCCCTCCCTGATGCCACTGCGCTAGCTACATCTCCAATCAGATGGGGTGTGAATGGGCATCTAGCTGGGGGTGTGCTGGGGAGAAGCTTGACTGCCCTCCCTGCAACTCCAGGGAAAACAGGGTAGCAATCATCCAGCATGGTGGGGAGGAGGGGCGGGGGGTCCAAGGCAGTAAAACCCTTGAAAGGGAAGCTTGAGGAAGGTTTATGGGAACAGAGAGTCTCTGAGGTGCAAGTCCAGGGGCAGAAAAAAGAGCCAAACCCACTCACTGTCAGGTTCTCAAATTTGCGGAACAAGTTCTTGAATTTCCCTGGCAGCTTCTGCAGAGTTTGAAGGAAGGAGAAGGCATGTCAGCGTGGAGCTCCTAGGGTTTCATGGGAGCTTCTGACTAATACCCAGGTGTTAGAGGGGGAAAGCGCCTGAGTGTCTCGAGGGGACTGGGAAGCTGGTGGATGGGGCAGTGGAGTCACACTTGGCTGGATCTGGGCAGCTGGAAGCAGCCCAGAGGAATGACTTATTCTGGGGAAACGGAAGCCTCTGCTTATGCACATGGCATGCACAAAGGTGCCTCACTGAGTGCTGGATGAAATCCAGCAGCCAAGTCGGTGACCTGGCCTGGGAGGCCTGCCCTTCCACTCCGGCGGGATTCCGAAGACGAATCCGCACCAGGACAGGGTCCATTAGCCGAGCTGTGTGCCCTGGACTGTATCTGCCAGAAGAGGGCGCCTCCTTCCAATCGGAATGAGCCCGGGACGTCAAGACTGAGGTTGAAGGCCAAGATGCCCAGGTGGGCCAGCAAAGGTGGGAGGAGAGGAAAGGGAAGCGGTCGTATCACCTCCCAGGTGAGCCGCAGGCGGCTGACCGCGGCGTTGTCCAGCCCCATGACCACGGCGTAGAAGGACAGCAGGTCCTGGTTCTGCTTGCAGCTGCGGGGGTGGGAGGCGGGTCAGTGGGCGGCCAGGCGGCGCGGGCCACGCCCCGACATGCCGGCTTCCCCTGTCCCGCGGGCCGCACTCACATGGCTGCAATCTTGATGAACTTCTTGAGCAGCTGCGCACGCTTGCCGGCGGCCTCGCAGAGCAGCACCTCGGTGGCCACCCAGTGGGTGACTTCGCTGCAGCGCTGCAGCAGAAGCTCCAGGTTGGCCGTCTCCCGGCGGCCGCGCTCCCCGTGGAACACGTAGTCCACGAACTCCAGCTGCATCCAAGTGGCGGAGGGGCGTCCAAGGCGGAGGGGGTGTGGGTGGGAAGATGGCAGTGCCAAGCAGTGAGGAGGGAATAGCAGGAGGGCGGGGGTGGGAGGAGTGGAAAATAGAAAAAAGAAAAAAAAAAAACGGGGACAGGACAGGATGCAACAGAGATGGGGGGGAACCAACCAATATGAATAACACTCTACCATCTATTGAGCATTTACTAGGTGCCAGGCGCTTGAACCATCTGATAGACATTATTGTCACTGCTTGATTTGACTTCCTTAATAGTGAATATTTTTTAAATATTAACGGTGAGTCGGGTTCTGTGTAAGCAGCGCTCAGGCCCTGAACCACCCTGTGAGGGGGTCTCTGTTATTTTTCAGATGAGGGCCCAAAGGCTTAGGGAAGTTCTGGCAACACCCTGCCAGAGGGCAGGCTGCAAAGTGGACGTTCTCATCAGGGGCTGCAGCTGCACACACTGCCACCCTCTGGACCCCCCCCCCCAGCCGCAGCTTCAGCCCCCACCTCGTGCACACATCTGAACAGCTCCCAGTGGAAGGCAGTAAGATGGTTGGCAACGTCCTCGGGCTCCACGCGGTGAATCTCTGTGTCTCCAGGGGAGACCTGGATTTCTTCCGGGAGAGGCACCTGATGGCAAGCAGGGGCACAGGGCTGGGCTCCCCGGTGGGCTCCCAGCCCCTCCCAGCCCTCACTCCCAGCCACAGCCTTGTGAAGGTGTTCTTACCAGGGCCTCATAGCTGTCCCGGGTGCAGGCAAATAGGTGGCTGTTGATGCCCAGCGTGGTGAAGACACAGTCTTCAGTCGGTTGGAGAAGGACCTTCTCTGCAGAAGAACGAGCTGCTCTGCTCAGCCCTGGCCACCGGCCCCCTCACATATCTCAGCCACTGTCACCACCCCATCCAGAAACTCCTCACCCCGCATGGACATATTCGAGACTAATGGGTCCCATATTATCACCAGTTTACGCCATATTTTTTCTGAAATTTTTCAAATAATGATTTCTTTTATATTTTTAACCTCTTTTTTGCTCCCAATGTTTTTCACAGCTCTCCTCTCATCCTTTCATCCCTGTGACACTGGAAAAACAGGATTTTTTCCCCCCATCTTAGAGGGAAATAAGGCTATGTCTACTACATTGCAGGCTTTTTGCCTTCCCACAGGGATTGGAGGCCCACCCTGTGTCTTCAGCCTCAAAAGCATAGCATCCTGTGGTGCTCGATGCGGTTAAAGGACTAGATTCCAAGGTGAGTAAGAGGCAAGCACCCAGATCAGCATCCAAGTCCTCAACCAGTGCTTCCCAAATTTTAATGTGCATGGAATAGCCTGGGGAGCTTGTTAAAAGGTACCTTCCAATTCAGCAGGTGTGGAGTGGGGTCTGAAATACTGCATTTGTAATAAGCTCCCAGGTTATGCTCAGGCGTGGTCCCAGCATCACACTCGTAGTAGCCAGGGCCTAGAGGTCAGTCTTTACCCTTCCCCAGGGCAGCAGGCTTGTGAATTTCTCTCCCCAGCCCAGCTCTTCCTGACCCTCACCTCCAGAGGAGGCCACAGCTACCAGGATGAGGGAGTCCTCACGCCCCGCAGGCTCCTCTGAGTACTGCAGTTTCTCGGTCACAGAGCCCAGAATGTCCTGGACAGACGCTGAGAGGCGGCTTCGTATGGTCACATAAGAGTGGTCAGGCATGTAGACCCGGCAGAAGACTGGACAGAGACAGGAAGGTGGCTGTTTACCAGATGGCAGAATGGCAACACTGGCACAGTCTCCTCCAGGACACGTGTGTTCCCCACCCCATCCCACCCCTAACCCTAAATTGGGGGGTTAGCCTCTGAAAACGGTGCTGTGAAAGGAGTGATTCTACTACACGGGGAGATTCCACGGAAGGTGCCCAAGACCCAGAGACCCTGCAGGGACCCCTGAACCACTCAGGAAGCCCTGACCCTCCTACTGCCCCCACTCACTCTCATCGGAGCCCCGGAAGGCCACTCGGGTCTGCAGACAGGAATCTATCCGACGGAAGTGGCGGAAGAGTGGCTTCACCTGCTTGCTGGGTGGCTGGGTCTCCTCTGGGATCCTGGCATGGACACAGCTGGGCATCAGGAAGCCCTGCCAGGCATATGGAGTACCAGGCAGGCACCATTACGCAGGAATACCAGAACGGGGGCAAGGATGCACTGGCATCAGGTTCATTCAGAGAGTGGTGAAAGAGGTCAGAAGAGAGGACAATGGCTAGCCGGGGACAACTGTCCAGGTGACCCAAATCCAATGCCACCTCTTCCATGAACTCTTCTTTGATTCACCCCACCCACCAGGAAAGTTCACGTTTTCCCCCTCAACTGCTATAGGACATTGGGCTAATCTGTTTATGTTCACATCTTATCTCTTCTACAAGATTGAGAGCTTTTGAGGGCTGCGATTAGTTGTTTTTTATTTTTCTTTTTTCATCCTCCAGGTCTAGCACATTGCTTAGTACATGGCAGGTGTAGGTCACCAGCTATTTGCTGAATTTTGCCAACAAGGACTTTGCAGTCTTGGAGGGAGACTGATGTCATCCAGCTACTTCTAACACAAGGCAGGAGGTGTTAGGTGATATAACAAAGGTACAAGGAGAGTTATGTTGGTCTGGGGGAGGGAGAAAGCTACTCCTAAAAGGAGTATCTGGGAAACTTTCACTGAGAAGACAGCATTTGACCTGGCCCTGGAAAGACAAGAAGAGACGGGGGTGGGAGGCGGTCCTTCTGGAATTGACCGTATAAATGACAGCAGGAAGTTGGGAAAGCATAGGAATTCAAGGAATGGGGTGTACAGAGAGAGTGTCATGGGTATAGGAGGATGTGGGAGAGGAAATGGGAAGGATTATTCAGAAGGCAGAATGGGAAGGGTGTTGAATGCTGTGTTAGGATGTTTCAACTTTGTCTTGTAGGCAATGGGGAGCCCTGGATGTTTTTGGAACAGGAGCATGATGTCGTCAAGTTGGAAAGATCTCTCTTGTGTCAGCATAAGAAGGGAGAGGAGGACACGAGACCATACATTGAGGCCCTGGATAGAAAGCTGTGGCAATAATCCAGGTGAGAGATCATGAGACCAAAACAAGGGTTGTGGTGTTGGGGATGGAGCGGAGAGAAACTGAAAGGGTCGAAGGGATGGAGGGATGGATGGATGGATGGATGGATGGATGGATGGATGGATGCAGTGGTGTCCTGAAGCTGGCTCACAATGGCTCATGCGAGGTTAAATTTGGGGGTATTTTGCCAACTGGTTTTTAAATAAAGCCATTACAAAATATATGAGCATGTTTGTTTCTAATCTTACAGCCAAATTATCACCCAAAAAATTAGTTTCCTAATTGTTTTACTACATTTTACTATTATCTCTGCTCTTCAGGATATTTACATCTATGGTATTTGTAACAGTGAAAATACTACATAATGGCCTGGTACTGCACATCTCTTCTCAACTTCACATTCAGTGACCTCATGTCATGTGGGTAGCTTGAAATCAGCCATGGTGAGAGAATTTACACCATTGAAATCATCAAAAGCTATAAATCAGGGCTCTTTTTTTCCTGAAGTGCTCATTGTTAATCAGTACACCATTGGATCGACAAGTAAGTGGATGGGAGAATGGACAAAAAATGCCTGAGACAGTGCTTTGCGCTACTCTCCAGTAAGAGAAAGGGACTGAAATAAAACCATATTGGAGCCAAAAGGCCAGAGGCAGCCCCCGTAAGAAAGGAACCTAGGGGACTTCTTTCCTATCCCCTTCCCCAACCCATTCCCCTCACTTTAGCTCCACTGTTTCCACAAGCTGGTGCAGCCTCAGTGTGTCATCTCGGAGGTCCTGGTAAAGGGACTCATCCTTCATGATCAGCAGGTACAGATCCTGGGGAGAGGAGGAGAAACGTGAGGGCAGGCGTCTTATCCCAAGCATCACTCTCTGTAAAGGCTGGCGCAGGGTCTCCATGCCTTCGAGTATAGAAGCACCATATAAGTTAAGGCCCACTGGCATCTTTTTCTTCCAGCATGCAGCTTGATGATATGGCTCCTTTAATGGGGCCCCCCGTTCAGACTTAATAGCCTGCTCACCCGCCTTCTCTTCCCAGGCCCACCTTGATGATCCGGCCAGCCCCCTCTTCCTCCTGCAGCAGTCCCTGGTAGGTGTCCAAGAAATGAAGGAGCATGGCTAGACAGGCCTGCTTCCGGCCCAGCCCCTCAGGGCCCTCCATGCCTCCTGCCCAAACAAAGCTGACCCCTAAGTTAAGAAAAAGCCCTGGGCAGGCAGACCTGAGGAAACTGGGAAGGAAGAGGGGAGGCTAAGCTACTTCCAAATATTCTATAGGTTTGGGGCCAGGGAGAAAGGAGATCCAGGGGTCCCTGGAACCAAGACCCCCTCATGACCCAGGCCAGGTTTTTGCTGAGTAGGCAGGGATGGCACCCACTTGACCACATCCAAGCTCCTGCTTCTTTGAATTTCTCTTGAGGACAGCCTGGACCCACCCAACCTCTGACCAGCCCGTGCCTGGAGCTCATAGCAGGCTAATAAAAGCCAATGGTGCTTACAACAAACCTGACCATACCCCAGTGTAAGGCCTGGTGTTTCTAAGAGAGCCTATGATATTCTACTCAGCCTGACATTTATAATTAGGTCTTAAAATAACTCAGTGAGAGGCCCTATGCTTACACGAGACCCTATGAATAGCCCAGCCAGTGACTTGTCTCTAGTAGACCCTAATGAAGCACAGCCATGACCTGATGTTTACATCAGACCCTGTAATCATTCACTGGGCAACCAGATGTTTAGAGCAACAATTCGGTGGGGAGAAAAGCACTCTTAATATAATAATAACACCTTACATTTATACAGGGCTTTGCAATCTCCAACGCACTCCCATACCTATCAGATCCATCTCCACAGCAGCCCTGTAGGTAGGCAGAGCAGGTGCTATTCACCCCCATTTTACAGAAGAGGAAACTGAGGCCTCGGGAAGTTAAGATGATCTGCCCAAGGTCACACAGCTGGTGAGTACAAAAATTGGGGCTGAAACCCAAGTGTGTCTTCTAGGGGAGAGCTTAGGCCCTGATATTACATGCGGGATGGGGGTAGTGGCTCCCTCCTAACCTCCCCTTTTGCTAGCTCCACAAAAGGATATTACTGGTGTAGCTCCTGCAGAAATTTCTCCGTGGGGAGGAAGAGAGAATGGGTGAGGACGATATCATCCAGCAAGATATCTGTAGAGATCAATTGGCACCACCGATGTCAGGAGGGCACTTCCAGGACCCAGCTTGACACTCACCACTCCCTTCTCTTGACTCCAAGGGTGAGTTTTCGTTAGCTAGGCCGGAGCTCCAGCCACCTGCCCCATCATGCTCTACACAAGAGTGCACACACACACATGTGTGAAGGTTCTGGGCAGCCGCTGCGGGGGTGGGGTTGGCAGCTGCCAAGGCAGCTGGAGGGAAGGAGGGGGCACCCTTTGATGGCCACGCCCACTTCAAGCTGGTCAGCTATTACACCAAGCTTGATATCTGCCCCACAAAAGAGGTAGCCCACAGAAGGGTCTCTAGACAAAGAGAACTTCTCAACAGAGGTCGGGGTCAGCAGGGTGTGCGTGTGCGTGTGCGTGTGCGTGTGTGTGTCCCTCCTCCCCTCCCCACTCCCTACCTAACAGCTTTGAGTTCCAACTAGGCAGGTGAGAACCAGCCCCATTAAGAGGGGGAGGGAGGACTGCCATCTCTTTGATCCTAAAGCCTTTAAAGAGAAACCCTGTGTCTTCTGGAAGCCCAGAGATGGAAGGGTTAATGATGGAAGGGTGGAGGGGCGTGGTTCCTCCCACCACCCTTTCCCCTTCCACACCCCCAGCTGGGCCTGGCTCAGCCAGTCAGCCAGGTATAAGGTCGCCCTGACTTGCAGCCAGCCCTGGGGTGGGGCAGGGCAGCCTGGCACACACAGACAGGCTGGGTGCAGCGAGGGAGCCAGGAGTCCTCACCAAGACAGGTTAGGGCCAGGTCCCCAGGCACTGCCCCAGGACAAAACCACCAGCCCCTGGCCTCCAATTCTAGCCAGGAAGGTGAAGGAAGAAAACCAACAGAAGATCCTTTACTTCAAGTCTTTCATTTCACAAATGAGAAACCAAGGCCCAGGGACTTGCCTAGAGCTAGACTAGAACCTATACTCCTGAGACTTTGTCCTTTTCTCAATATGCCTGAGATAAGCAGTGTCAGAGTAGAGCAAGTGGTCAGATGGGGCTACTTAGATGTTTGAGAGACTGGCTACTTTGGGGTACCTTCTGTCAGTCCTCTGCTCCCACACACCCTGGGAGGGAACCAAGATGGCTTGGTTATATCGGAGAATATCAGAGTGGCAGGTTAAGCTGATTCTCATTCACTCTGGGACTGGTTTGGGGTTCCCCAAACCAGTTACTCTGGGAATCCAGCTGGCCAGGCCAGATAATACAGGTGACAGTCAATTCAGGAGTCCCTCCCCAGATAGACTGAACAGAGTCTGTCTGTGGCACCAGGCACCAGAAAGACAGTTTCTCCTTTTTCCTCCTGCCCAGCTATCCCGCTGTGTTCTTATAGTGATCCCGAGAGCCCCCCCCCAACCCTGACACCCAGCTCCAGGGATGGGGACTAGGAATAGGGATGCCCAACATACTTCCTATACCCTTTATCTCACAGGATTGCTAAGCCAGAGCAAAGGAAGAGGAACACAGGGCAGACTGGGGGAGATGCTACTGTGGGGGTTACAGTTTGGCGTCTGTCTCTTCCAAGACAGGCTCTGGTCCAATGCACAGCCTCCCCAGGGAATGTGTCATAGAGACACAGGGTGTGTGGTGTAGGCGGGAAGTTATGGTTAGGAGAGCTGTGTGTGTCTGATATTTTTCTAATTAAATCCAAAAGGTGTCAGCTCCCCAGGGCAGCTACAGCCTGAACCAAAGGAAAGGACCTGGGTCTTGAGGAAAATCTAGAGGAGTGGAGCCCCCTTCCACACGTCTAGGCTAGGGCTCCCTGCAGAGGTCTGAGAGGAAAGTGTGAAACCCCCAACCAGAACTCTGAGTCCCCAGACCCTGCTGGGCTTAGTGACATTCTGAGAGGCAGACCTAAAGACCAGCTAGTCTTCTACCTCACCCCCTAACCAGCAATTTGGGGCCTCAATTTTCTCCAAGTTTCCTTAGGAAGGGTGCTGGTGGGGAGTGGTGAAATAGCATCATCGGTTAGGGAATAAGCCTCTCAGGGTGTGGTTATTATTTCTGAAAGAGGCCGTGTGCTGAGGCCTGCCACTGGAAGGGCAGGAGTTGGAGAGGCTCAGACCCCCGCCCTGGGTGCTGCAAGGGCCTGATGTCTGCTCAGCCATCTCTCCCCCAACAATACCTCTGAGTCAGCCCCCCAACCAGAATGCCTCCCTCACCACAAGCTGCTAAGGACAATGCATCCCTTTGCCAGAGCCCAAAAGGCAGCTCAGGCCTTGTGCCTGTCTGGCACTGCTCCACTGAGTGGGCCAGCCCTTTGCTCTAGGCTTCTAAACAGAATCGGGGACTCCTGGAAGGTCTTTCAGGGCTGGGCACCTCTGGGGGTGGAGGGGTAGTGGCACGGGCTGTTCTGGGCAGCTTCCATCTTAGTGTGTCAGGCTCTAATTTTGGGCCCCAGAAGGAGATCATCAACATCAGGGACTGTGGATAAAATGAGTCTGTGGATAAAATGTCCAGGGGAAAGGAAGGGCGGCTTAAAGAGAGAAATGTTTAGCTTCTCCAGCTGTGGGTGAGGCTGCTACAGGGAGGAAGGGGACACCGGCATCTCTCTTCTGCAGAAGGGTCTGCTCCTCTGATGGACCCCTACCCCGCTTCAGCTGGCCACTCAACCCCACATCCAGTCTCCGGCGTGGAGCCACCCCTACTCTCCAAGGGCAAGTAAGAGGAACCAGGTGGCAACCCCCTACTCCGGGAGGGATGAGCCGACTCCTTACCTGAGGCGGCGCTGTCCCTGGTGGCCCCTCCCGCCAGCCGCTCCAGAACCCGGTTCAGAAGATGCTCCGGCCGCTCGGGGGCGCCCAGAGGAGCCCAGGGCGGGGAAGTCAGGGGCTCGCCGGGGGACAGCTCGTCCGAGGAGTACGAGGAAGGGGAACGCAGGGGTCCCCCGCCCCCGAGCGGCCCGGGCCCCGGCACCTCCTCTAGCTGCAGCCAACAGGGTCCCCCGCTGCCGAGCTCCTCCGCGACCCCCGCTGGCTCTCCCCCTTCCTCCTCGAGGGGCGGCTCCAGCCCCGGCTCAGCAGGGGGCTCCCGAAGGAAAGCTGGGAGCAGCAGGCGAGACACACTCTGACGCCGCTGCAGCGGCCGCGGTCCCCCGGCTGGACCGCCGCCCCCGCCAGGTCCCCCACCCCCTCCAGGCCCGCCGCAGCAACCCTGACCCCCGCCGGGACCTCCCGCCACGGTTCGCCCCGCCAGCTGCGACGTCTGTTTCTTCAGAAATTTCTCCAGCGGCTTCATGCCTCCCCCCCCCCGCCCCTCTCCTAGGGGCTGCCGGGGGACCCAGGTGTCCCAGGCGCGGGCGGGGGGGGCGGGGACAGGATGCTTAAAGCCGAAGGGGCAGAGCGGAGGGCCGTGCCAGGCGTTGGTCTGGGGGCCAGAAGTGCCCGAGGCTCGCTGGCTGGAGTCCAGTGGCCAGTGGCCGGAGGAGGTGCCGGAGGGAAGGGGTGCCCGTTCTTAGAGGACCCCCATGCCGGCTGCAGGCGGAACGCGGCCCGAAGGGTAGGAAGGCTGCAGGGCTAGTGCCCCGGCTCTGCGCTCCAGGGCCGGGCTGCGGCGACAGAGACAGCGGGCGGAGCGCAAAGCTGAGAGGACGCGGCAGCGGCGGCAGCGGCGGCTGCGTTCCTGATGGGGGGGAAGGTGGCAGAACTGAGACCGCACCCCCTCCTCAAGTCCCCGCCCAGTCCCCGCCCCTGCCCTTACTGGGCCCACCCCCTGGGCAGCGCAAGGCTTGAATTTGGGCGTTGGGGCTGATCAAGAGAGCAACAGTTAGGGCCTGAGTAGGACTGGGTGGAGAGTTCAGAGCAGATGCAGAAATTAAGGGCGAAGGTAAGGGAGTGATATAGCAACTGAGAGGGATGACTGGCTCAGGGGCTTTCGGGAACTTTCTAGGGTCATTTCAAGGCACCAGATCTGCAGTCTGCACACCTTGGAGTCACTTATCTGTACTCAGATGAGGCCTACAGATTGCTGATTGGGTGTCTGTCACTCTCAACCCAATAGCGTGCTCTTTTGCCATACTCACAGGAACATGTGGTCTTTATCTCTTCTTGTAACAAGGCCTGGGAAGGCCTTGGTGGATTGGCATTGGCCCTGGGGGCAGCACCCATGTGCCCTTTCTGGTTGGGCACAATAGATGGTGCGCAGGCCTGGCCTGTGAGAGGCAGGCCCTGGCAGGCAGGTAGGAGCCGGGCGGGAGCAGCAGGTTGTGGCAGGTCTATTTGGGGTGAGAAGAGACAGTAGGTGGGGGGAGGAGACCAGGAGCACCAGGGCACCTAAGCCCAGCTGGCAGCAGGAAGCAGGGCCGTGGAGATGGATGACAAGTTCCAGAACTGCCGACTGACACCAAGCAGAGTGCCCCCCTAGAGTTGACACAACCATGCAGTGGGTAAAGTGATGTCAGATTCACATTCCAAATAATCTTTATTCCTGATGCCTATACCAGGAGCCTTCGGTCCCTAAGGGTACACTGCCCCAGGAGGAGGGGAGGGGGGTAAAGAGACACGCTCAGTGTAAGCACATCAAGATTAAGGTGACAAGGTGGGGAGTGGCACCAGGTTCCAGATGGGTTGAGTCTCCTTGGCCAATGCCCCACCCGTTTACTGTGCACCGACCAGGCAGGGACAGGAATGCTCACAGCTGGGAGTGGTGGTAGAACTAAACAGGGTGTGCACCACTCGTGTCAGTGTGTGCACATCTGGTCCTGTGTGCTAGAGCATCGTTCACAGAAATAAAGCTTGCACACCCATCTGTTTGTGGATTTGGAAAGGGAACAGTAAGTAAGGGAGAGCATAATTTTGACTAACAAGCTGGAATAGAGACCCAAGTACCAGCTTCCTGGGCTCCCTTTATTAGATACCCCAATATCCCTGAGGTTAAGGGGAGGAAACTGGCTGGAGTGGCTTGGAACTCCCCAGACATTTTATGAACCAAATAAGAAGAGGGGAGGGCTCCACTCCCAGCACATGCCACAGTTACCAGATTAAGCTGGTTGCCTTGGTAACCTTCTCTCTGGGCAGGATTTGGGATTGTCAGGAAGGGGAAGAATTGGGGGGTGTGGAGGGTGTGGGAGCTGGAAATAAAAGGGTCAGAGAGACTTCTGGAAGCTGGAAGCTTTGGGAGCAGGACTCCAGGACCTCTCCAACTACTCAGGGCTATCAGGCAGAAATTAATTCAAGACCTTAAATCAGGGAGGAAAGCCAGCATCAAGTCATGGTCCTTCTTGAGCAGCGGTGGTACTTGCCCCAACTGCACATTGAAATCCAGGGGAACTTTTCAAAAATACTGATGGCCAGTCCACACCCCAAACCATTAAGTGCTATCTCTGAGATGGGGCCAAGGTTTATGGTATTTTTTGGAAGATCCCCAAGTGATTCAAATAGCCCGTGTTGAAAATCATTGCCCTAGAGGGACACCCCCATCCAAGTGGGCTGCAGCTGCTGGAAGACAGCTTTGAGATTGTCTTTGCTGTTCTGAATCACTCAAAAAGTAGCTGATCTGTGTGCTGACTCCAAGAAGGAGGAGGGCTGGCAGGGAACCTACACTCTATCATGGAAAAAACTGAAATTGAGCGAGAGATGGAGGCAAAGAACTTTTGAGAAATCAGCCCATGGATTCTAGAAGGGGATGCGGCAAGGCTGATCTGTCTGCCCCTTACACTCTTTCTGCCCACTGAGGCAGGCTGAGGGCAGAGAACCTGGGGCCTTTGCTGAGCTTGAGTTTCTTCTTGCTGAGCCAGTTACCAGGGCAACAGAGAGCAATGGGATCTGAGGAAGCAAGAGGCAGGGGTGAGGGGGAAGCATCTGAACATGCTCAATACTCCTGCCAGTAACCCAACGCCAAGGGTGGGTGGCATTCTTTGCATGACCCCAGATCAGGCCCATGGATACCCATCACCCTGTACGGGAGAAAAGAAGCAAACTGACATGATTTAAACAGGAATTAGGGATGGGGGTCATGAGAGTCATAATCCTCCAGCCGTAGAAGCAGCACCAAAGGGTATAGGGAGAGTCCCAACTGTCATTTTAAGATGTGCCATGATGCCCATGTCCCCAGTGCACAAGGATTTGTGGGACTCAAGAATAGATGCTGTGGGCTGCATATTCAATTCAATTGCTCCCCCCCACTGTGGATTGTCTCCACAGCACCCAGGATCGGGAGGAAATAGTCAATTCCAAGTTACAAACTCCCCTGTGCTCATCAGAGGCCGAGTGGCTAAGGTAACTGACAGCATGAGTCGCAGCTGGTGGTTTTTAATTGCCCCTCCTCTCTCCCTGTACTAAGACTGACAGAGCCTCTCTCAGATTGTGGTCCTTGACACTTCAATGTCAGCACAAGTCTTCACTTTTCAAGAAGCTAGCTAGCTACCTGCACCTCGCCCAGCGAGGACCTAGTACAGTAGTGCTGCCGTGTGGCACATTACGCTGGGAAACGTCCATGCCTCGCACAAAAGAAGGCAATAGGGATACTATGTGCATGTGGGTAAGCAGCATCTCACTACTTTTTGTCCCTGACACTTCCAAGCTAAGGTACTGCATGATATCCCGGTGTCTATGTGGCAATGTGGCTAAGAGATAGTGGATGGGAGTACCGACACAGGGCCTCACAGGCGCCGTGTCACAGGGGCTCCTCACCTCTCTGGGCTCCCATTTCACAAGTCTGAGGTGGCTCAAGTTGTGACTGTGATTCAGGAATCAAGGAGTCCCCCTCCCTCCCTCTAAAATCAAAACTCATGCAAAACAATGGCAAAAAAGCCAAGTTTACAGCCTAAATTTTATTATCTTCAAGTCACAATGCTGATCACAAATATGCACCCTTTAAAACTGTAACAAAAACAACAACACACATGGAGAAATTCTTGCAACGAAACACAGCGAACCAACAGAGACAACTGTCACAGTGTCTTAAGGTCTGGGAATCGGGGCATGCTGCCCACAGGCTTGAGGAGAGACATATTCAGGTTTAAGGCAAAGGGAACAGCCTACAAAAGGCACAACCACCAGCTACCCTTGGAAGAATCTCTTAGTTATTTCCTCCTTGAAGGTTACAGCTTGAGTGCCTCTCCCACCTCCCCACCACACACCTGTGACTCAGAGTGGTCAGGCCAGCTGCTAAAGAGAAGGAAGAGAAATAGTGACATTACTTGGGGAGAGACACAGTTGTCACCTTCCCCCTCAGGTTCTATAGAAAGACAAGGACAGTGGCCAAGTTACCCCTGGCAGACAAAAGTGCTGCAATAGGACTCTCTTCCACAGAGGCAGCAGAGGAGTGGTTCAGCGTCATGGATAGGGAGGAAAGGAGAGGGGAGCCCTTGCCCCAAAAGTAACTGGCTTTCTTAGGCCTTAAGCCCAGGTGCGGTATCTTCTATTTGCAAGGACAGTAGAACTTGAGGAAAATAAGGTAGTAACATCTAAACACTTATAGCAGGAGAGATATGGAGAAGACCTATTACGAAGACAGGGTAGACTGCTTGCTGTATACTATTTGTCTCCAGAGATGCATTGGTCCACAGCAACTGGAAAAGGGGTGTGATAGGAGGGATGGAGAAAAGAAAGGCAGGGCCCTCTAATTCCACTTACCTCAAAGACTGAGCCCTGAGGACTGTGCGAATATATACCCCTAAGGTGCAAAGGCTCTCATTTCAACCTCCCTTTCTCACAAAAACGTCTGGTTTGCCATCCTTCCCTACTGCAGAGACTCTGTCTTCAGTAGAGGCCTGAAGCCTATCAGTGTACAGGAACTGATGGAGGCTCAGACTTCTAAAAACCGAAATCAAGAAGGGCTCCTACCACACACTTTGAGCTTTCCTCCACAATGGGACTCTGTGCAGACAGCTATTTCCATAGAGTTACAGGAGTTAAGAGAATCCAAGTATATAACAAGAGCCAACCAAAAATGAAAGGCCAGCTCTTTGCAGACTTGGTGGGAAAAGAGTAGCTGTGCAGGAAAGAACGAAAAGTGAACCAAAGGAGCTGGCAAACCAGAAAAATGAACTTGCTCATTTAAAAGGGGAGGGAGGAAAAGAGAGGGGGAAGGGAGATATTGATTGAGATTAAAAGAACATTAGTTTATGAATGGCAAGCCAGGCTTTAAAAACAAATATCTTAGAAAACAAAACAAATAGGAAGGAGCCTCCTTCCCTGGGAGCTGAAGACACTTGAATTTCCAAAGAGCAAGTGAAGAAAAGCCAAAGACCTGGGCTTCTAGATGTCGACCCAGAAGCTTGGGCTGTCTGCATCTCTGCTCCTCTGAACACAGCCAATTCAAACAGCGGAGATGAGAGGAAGTCCACGTGTTTGTCCCTTTGTCTAACAGAGCCTGTCCTCAGAGGAACACAGGGGTCCTCTTCATTCAGCTGCTTGCTGGCGGGAGCCACCCTCTACCTTTGAAGCATTCCTGGTAGTAGACAGCCAGTTGTATTTCTCTTCTTCCCTGGTTTCTCACCTCTTCTGTTCTGACTGGGGTGGAGAAAAAGGAAGAACCACCAAAGTGTTAGTGGACCTTCTGGGTATTTACAAGCTGTTTTCAAAAAGCCACATTCTAAATAATGTTTGAAAATAATGTCCCTAAAAAAAACAAAACAAAACCCCCATGGTGTTTCTCCTTCATGACCTTTAGAATTGGCTCTGCTCTAACACCTCAAATTTAGATTTCCTCTTTCCTTAATAAAAAATGCAGCTTCCCAAATGAAATTCTGCCAAGTTAACAACAGTTTCTACTTCAACCCTGATCAATGCATTCATGATACAAAGAAACCGGCAAATTTTGGGGACTTCTTTAAGCCTCCCCCAAAGATAACCCATGATTACAACTTAAAGCATTAATTAGGCAATGGTTTGTTAAGCAAGTAAGCATGAGCATTAGTTTTAAGAATGTTGTAAGAGTCATAGTAAGTTGTGCACTTACTTTTATATCATGTTAGATTTAACTGGAACCCCTGCTTACAACCTGAAATAATAAAGTTGGAATTTGTTACCAGGTCATTAAAAAATTTTTAAAAGACTGTTTTCCATAGAAACACATCCAGAAAAGGAGAAAAATCTTATGGAGAAGAGGCAAGCTCACTGACGCAGGTGGTGCGCCAAGCATGGGAAGAAGCTGTCCTACCTCAGGTGGTGGGGGCTTGATGGTGACTGGCTGGGGAGCCCTCCGGGGTGGGGAGGGCTTTGGCTGCACTTGCTGCTGGGCGGGGTTATAGTACGTCACCCCTCCATATACCTGCGATGGGGCCTGGGCACCCCAATGAGCCAGGAAAAAAAGTCAAGAATTAATCGAAACTATAATGAACAGAATACATTATTCAGGCACAAAAATAAGAGTGTTGGGGAATTTATAATTTTTAATTCTCTAAGCTGCCCTCCTTTAAAACAAAATGATTAACTTCGGCCTTAGTATGTCCTAATTATGCTCTGGTTCCTACTTCTTCAAAATACTGCCCAGCTTTCTCTAATTCCTATCATCAGCTGACAAATGGAAGAGGCGGAGCTCAGTAGTGCCACTCCAGCTACCAGATGTCAACCTGCTGGGAGTTAGGCACTACAGGGAGGCGTAGGGCTGGTAGGTAGAACAGTGTCTTTATGCAGCTGAATAAACGGCCACCTAAGGTGAACTGAAACACTTGAATGAAATACCATTAACGAAATGAAAATGAATAAACAGATGATGGGCATTACATAAGCTGCATTTCCAGCTCTTGACCACCAAGAGGCGTCCTGGCACCACATGCAAATCAGTGGCACTGAAATAAAATGTTTTCTCAAGTTTCTTGAACATTCTCCCCATCCCATATTCTGTCTGATTTGAAGCATGAGTCTAGAACAATCTGCTCACCAGCCATCTCACCTGCGTATTGGGATACAGATGAGGAGGTGGTGGGGGAGGCAGTGCCCCTGGAGCGTAAGGATAACTGGGATTACCAAAGTTCACGACGCCTGGAGCAGAGAAGTAAGTAGGAGCAAGCAACTGCTGAGGTGGTGGCTGTCCTGGAGCCATGGACACGGGCGGGGGGTAGAGGCCTGGGTTGGGCAGAGGTGCTGGTGTCTGATGGGGATGTAAGCCTGGACAGGGAGGAGAAAACAGAAACTGAAACAGAAGCGAACACCAGCTCCGCGGGGTGGCCTGGCTGGACGGCGCAGCATGAACAGGCTCAGGATGGCGGTCCTCAGGACCGACCCAAGAGGAGTTTGTTGCCCAAGCAGCCAGAGTGGCCAGCCTCATAGGGAGGTAGCGCAGAGCTCAGGAGGACGGGCTCTGTAAGCCCCCAACACACACCCTCATGTACTGGAAGCATACAAGCAAAGGTGTGATGCTTACCTGGGTGGGGAAGGTGCATTTCTGGCTGCACAATCATGCCCTGAGGAGGCAGTGGGGCAGGGCTGTCACCATGGGTATAGATTGGTCCCTGGAACTGCACTGTAAGATATCACATTGGGACTCTCATAAACCCTCACTCTTCCACTCTTCATAGCACACGGACAAGTCTCCTCGTCCCCCAAGCCCTTTTAAAGATGTTCTCAATTTTTCATGTGAAGAGAACAGCAACCAGACCATGAGAACCACGGAGAGACCAGAAAGGAAATTCAGGAGGCAGGAGGCTGGTCGCCCTAGATCACTTCACCCTGCCAAAAAGGTACCCCGACAGTAAGAGAAAACTCACGTGGCTCATAGTAGTGTCCTTCCACGATACTGATATGCACGGGAGGGGCAGGCGGCTCTGGCACAGGTCTCTGCCGCTGAGACGAATAGCGTTTGGCTCGCCCACCCTGGGTACCCTGAAAGAAAGAAAGAGGGCTGAGCAAGACTTCCAGAAGCTGGCTCTCAGATCAAGTTCCGTCCTCCTTTAGTTGCAAAACACTTTGTACATGGCAAGTGTTTACAAAAAACATTTGCAAAATGAAATGAAAAAATCTCAAGATTTGAACCTAAACCCTCACTCTACACTTGTAGAGATTCAAATTAAAAGTCACGGGTCAATCAATGGAAAAACTGACTTTAAGACCTCATCTTGGTTGAAACAATGAACAAGCTATTACATCCAGTCCTCTCCCCATCCTCCATCTACCCTTCTTTCCCTTCTGTACCATTTCTTCCATCCGGTTAAACTGAGGTGGAGGTCCTGCTCCCATGTGTATATGGTTGTGCATACCTGTAATACACCAAAAAAAAAAAAAATCACTGCTGCAGAGTACACAGATATGAGTGGGACTCAAAGATACCATCAAGAAAATGACAGGGTGAAGAACCCAACGTGAATGGCTTTCTGCTTTTAAACCAAAAAAATTCCTTTTAAAACATCTGTTTCCTGTCAACACCAGCATTTGGAAATTTGCCCTCACTGCCCACCATTTTAATATAGCAATAAAGCTTTTGAACATGAAAAAAAATTACTTCAGTGAAAAAATACAAGTTCAAATTTTCTCCACCAAATACTTCCGTGTACAGAACCCCTGGGAGGTTACAAGTAGCTCATTACATTATCAAACATAGTGAAAAATCTCAGCCCAAAAGTTTATGAGCAACAAGTGGACAGGGGAGGGATGTTCTGTAAATCTCCCTGGTTATTTCTGGCCACAGGGTCTGAGCTGGAAGTTTGGGAAGAGATTCCCCTCTGGGTGAAAATGGCTCACGACAAAAGAAGGGACTACATCCTAGAGACTGTCTTCCAATGGTAACAAGACTGGTAGGACAGTGTACTCCTCTATCCAAAGATCAACTCCAGATTCCAGTGTAGGCTACTTTGGTTTTGGTGTTCAAAAACCATGTGTACCAGAGAAAGATGCTGAAACTCCCAGTCTGTATGAGGATTTCCAATCTTTGTTCAAATTAGGTTTCAGAAACGAAGGAAAAAGATCCTTTGATCGATCTGCTTGGAGGAAGACAAAGAAGGACGGCCAAAAGGGGTGACAGCTAGATAGGTCCCAGTCTCTAGAACTATGCTGGCTAATGTATTTGCTAGCCACGTATGACTATTGACATTTCAATTAATTAAAATGAAAAGTTCAGTTCCTTAGTCACTCTGGCCACGCTGCAAGTATCCAAAAGCACCATCATTATGGAAAGGTCTATTGGGCAGCCTGGCTCTAGAAGATTAAGGAAATCAGAGAGGCTTTCCTTTCAAAGAGATTAGAAGACACTCGTCCAAATGTAAATGAACAGGTTTCTTTCTTCAAATTTTAACTGTTCGCTTAAATAACAACAACACTGCTTTCTGAATGCAGGAGCTCATTATTGATCAGTTAATAGTAGGCAAAGTAGTGGGGTAGTCTTGGGTCACATATAAAACTGCTGAGATCCTTGGATGAGTATACACAGGAATCCATCTGCTTCTTGTAGTTAATGAAAACACAGATGTTTGTCACACACCGCATCCCTGAGAGATGTTAAGTCCCATGCCCCTAAACCCAACGATGCAAAGGAAAAAACCTAATTACTAACGCTAAGGTACCTACCCCGAAGTTCACGTGGTTGCAGAAATGAGGGCTGCCCTGGACTCCAGTTCTGCTCTGTTATATTGAGTTGTGCCACATCTTGCTCAAGTCCACCTGTAGTAGAATCCACTGGAGTCTCCCAGTTCCCAGTCTTAGCAGGTGGAGGAGGAGCAGTTTCTGGAACTGGAGGTGCTGGGGTCAGCCCTTCGGGTGCAGGGGGCACCTCCTCTGCAACCTTCACTGCATCACCAGCTTTGATTCTGGTTCTTCTCACCCGGGAATAGGATTTCTTCTCAATAGGCCTGTCAGGGGCTGGTGGCGTAGTGTCAGGAGCAGGAGCTGGTATCTCTGAGGCCGCCTCTTCCTTCTCAGGACTGCCAAGCACTTGAGCGCCTGCTTCTGGAGATGGCTCCCTCACTGGAGTCTGTTCTAGGCGTCGTGACCGGTAACTAGTCTCATGTTTAACAGTCTCACCAGAACGGCCACCATGCTGCCCACCAGCGTCCACAGGCCGAAAACCAGCACGACCTTCCTTGAAGCCCCCAGAGCGAGAGTAATTCCTGGGAGTAGACATGCGGCCAGTACCTGCAGCATTCCTATTGATAAATGTCCTTGGTGGTAGGGTGCCCCCAGGACCCTGGTGGCGATGGGACTTGTTTGACCGCTCACCAATCCAGCTTGGATCTCTTTGTGGAGGACTCCCAAACCTGAATAAATGGAATGGAGAAAGCCTTAATAACAAAAGGGACCACGAGAGATATAAACTAAGGAACAGGGAGACTTCCCACATTCCTCACCCAGTCAATTATGGGCTAGAATGGTGTTTTAAAAAGCAGAGTTCTTTCTACAATACCAATAGTCTAGGCTCCAAAATTTCCTCACCTGGGTTTCCGGATTCTTCGGGGTTTGATGTCATCAGGATTGTGAGCTGAACGGATGTCATAGCCGTAAAGAGCAATGAGTTCCTGTCGGGACTTTGGAGCCTGTTCATCTTCCCGGAACTTGTCATGCTCCCAGCGACCCTCATCTTTCCAGAGTTTTCGCTGACGCCCCTTGGGTCTGATAAAACCAGGGGAAAGTGTCTAACTAAAGATGTTAATGAAACAACCAGGGTTGAGCAGGGAAATAGGAGCTTTGTATAGTCTCCCCATCTCCCCAAACAGATTCTACAAAGTGGGCCTCCCAAAAGCAAGAGTGAATCACAGCCCCTCAGGGCCTGCTGGGCTCAACTGCAACAGGAATAGAAGTGAGGCAAGACTTCACTTCTAAGTACACAGCACCTTGGAAACCTCTCTCTGATAAGGCAGCCCATGCCAGTACTTCACGTTCCAGAGGCCTTGAGCCTCAGATTAAGGCAGGCAGTGGAGGTGTGGGTTTGGGTCCCAGCTGCTCCATCAAGACTTACCCAATATTCTAATACTCACTTTCCTCATTTGTATAAGAGAAATAATAATACTTACCTTAAAGTGTTGTGAGGAGTAAGTGAAATAATACAGGTAAACCACTTTGCAAAGTGCCGAGGGTAGGGCAAACACTACGTATGTACTAAACAGCAGCAAGTGGCCGTTACCTGACTTCCTCCTCCTGAGTTTGCCCTCGAAGATCATGCTCAAAGAAGAGCCCTTTCCGAGGGATGTATGCGGGGTTCTTCCGATCTTCATCATCATCCAAATGCTTGGGGCCCTTCTTACCCGCTTTGTTCTCCACAGGCTCTGTGCTCTCCTGGAGGACAGACAAAGGCCTGGTACTCCCTCCGCAGCTCACAGCTCCTCTTCCAGCCTCCACATGGAGGCCTTTGGGAGGTACTGACCTGTCCATCCCCGCTCTGCCTCTCTCCTGTCACAGTGCCTTTGCTGTCAGGCTTTTCTTCTCCCTTCTCTTCTTTTGCTGATGAATTAACAGCATCATTGGCTTCTGATTTCAACTCCACTTTGGAGTTTTCCTCTTCGCTGTATTCCCCTTCTTCACCCTGAAAAAAGTTTTCCTGTCAGCTGTGGAAATAGGATCTAAAAGGTGCATATTTTTATTTTCCATTCTTTAGAAAACATTTTCTAACTAAATTAAGAATTAAAAGCAAGCATGTCAATATTCTTACTAGAATTTCTAGAGGATAGGGGCACTGTAGAAATAAAATCACATAAAAATATACCCAAAAAGATAACCTATATATCCACGTATACACACGCTAATATTGATCCATATAAGCTTTCTAGGAAGATATGCAAGCAACTGTTAACAGTGGCAGGCTCGGGAGAAGCCTACGGGACACAGATGGGAGGCTTTAAAGTGCCTAGCTCACAGAAGGAGCTTCATCTTTGATAATTTCTCTCTCCATGAATTGTCTTTTAAACATGCAGTGTCTCATAACTATACTCAAGCTGTGAATTCTCTCATCTCAAAATGGCGTAAAGCATATTCCCAACCTTTTAGATTGGACCCCTTTTTAGGATCTAAAAATTTCATGGATCTCCATGAGATAGCAGCTCAGTAGTGTATCCAATGACTGAGAAAACATATGACAATTTTCAATAATACTTTCAAATAAATTTGTTTTATTAATTTATATATTAAAAATAGTAGTATGTAAAGGTGAGAGAGATATATTTAGTCTATAGATAATGGAAGCTGAGCTGGTAGATTTGCAAGCCCCTCATATAACCCCATCATTTAACAAGACACCATTATCCTTAAGTTGGAAAATAGTGGCTTACATTTTTTATGTTTATGATATGAGTACCCAATTTTTTGCAGCATGAGATCCCCTTAGCCAACAACTCTATCTAGAATTATATAATTATAAAATTTTAACTTGGGAAGCCTTAGAGAACATCTTAAAAATCGCATCTTAGAAATGAAAAAACATAAAAGCCTAAGTGCTCTCTCTCCTCCCCACCATCTTTTTCCCTTTCTTGCCACATCAAGATTAGATAATCCTGCTTGTGACAAAGAAAGCGTTTCTGTCCACTCAAAGGAGCGTCCTTAAGCCATTCTCTAAATAGAGGCCACTAGGAAGGGTCAGGTGTGGCTAGTTCTAGGCAAGGAACAGGAGCAGCTCAGACTCATACTAAGGGGGAATTGGCTTTAGACTAGAGTTACTCTCATCTCCTGTCCCCCCAGGACAAGGACCTAAGGTTAGCCTAGGGAGGACAGTTTAAACCTGTGAGAACACAAACAAATGGGTTCGAGGGAAGGTGGTCTAGTCCCCACCGCTGAGTTAACATGGCAGGGTACCAGTACATCTTTGCCACCTGGTAGACACATGTATAACTGGTCTCTTATTCTCCTTCTGGGTCTGACACTTGACCTGAACCATGAACCCTTGCACAACTCCAGACTTAGACCAGCCTCAGGAATCTTATCAGAGACTCATTGTAAGATTCCCGATGAAGCCAGATCTCAAGCTCTAAGTTTCTGCCTTTTCTTCAAATACAGTTGAGTCAGTCTGATTGGTCCACACAAGCTGATTGTTATAATTTCCCTTCCCCATTCTTCCCTTTTCATCACCTGGGTATTTTGGCCTATAAGTGCTTTGGGTTAGGATTCCAAGAAAAGTGATACTGGTATCAGTTTTCCCTCCTCTTGAGATGGGGGGGAGTGGGTGGTAATTATTCAGTTCTTTCCTTGATCCTATAATTCACTGCAGGTTCTGAAGCAGAAATTGCAAGAATCTTGCTTGGTGTGTATGTGTGACCTTAATTCATTACAACCCACCCCCCCCACACACACACTGAATGAATTCAAACATCTTAAACTAATATCAACATGATTAATGAGGGAACTTTGTTTTATGCTCTATCTCCTGTGGTCTGTGGTGGAATATCAAATGAGGCAACTCTTTTAATTCCAAATGAGACACTAATTTTGTATCCAGGGCAGGACAGAAAAATACAAATAGCACAGTGCTGAGGAGATTCCAAATTAGAGTCAAAGTCTGGTCTAACTAAAGCCAAAGTGCTACTCTAGGAACATGCTGCTTTGGCTAAGGGCTGACATCAAACTCCTTACTGCTGGTTCCACCATTTCAGTGAACACTCTTCTCAGCTGGATTCCTTCCCTGGCAGAATTCTCACTACAGAGGGTTTAGCTCATTCTTTCACTTCCCACATATGTCAGAGGAAGGGGTGGAGATGGTGTGTTCCTCGTTTCTCAATGTCTCTTCCAGATCTAACACCTCTTCCAGATCCAGCCTCGTTTTAACCTGCTCCTGCACCTGGCTATACCTCTATGCCTCTGCCTGGGCCCACCCTGTCCATGCCTTGAAGATTGAGCAATGAGTTCAGTCTTCACCTCCACTTCAGTCATCCATTTCCATGGCCACACTTCAGACCACTCTTACCGTGTGGATGAAAAAAGCGGTTCTACGGAAAGTAACCTCACAGGGTGATCTGATCATAAATTCCTAACTGGATAGGTCATGGTGGGTAGTCACACCCCAAGCATATAACTTCTTTAGTAAAAGGTTTATCTTTGCCTTAACTAAGCCCTGTTCATTGCTTCTGTGCATCTAGGTTAACACAACTTTGAAATAAGCCACACTCAGGAGAGCACATAATCTTGTTAACGATCCTATAATGCAATCCTTGCCTTGCTTTCTCCCACCTCTCTTATCTACTCTAATGTTATAGTACCATTATTCGTAACAACAAAAAACCAGAAACAATCCAAATGTCTATAATGGATGAACAAAATGGGGTACATCCACACAATGGAATACTATTCAGCCATATAAAAGAATGAAATACAGATACATACTTCAACTCAGAAAACTACGCTAAGTTAAAGAAGCCAGTCACAAGAGTCCACGTATTACGTGATTCCATTCATACGAAAGGCCAGAACAAGGAAATCTCTAGACACAGAAAGTCGATCTGTGGCTGCTTGGGGCTGGGAGGGATGAGGATGGAGGAACTGGGGTGGAGGTGATAACTAAAGGGCACAGGGTTTCTTTCTGAGGAGATGAAAATGCTCTGAAACTGTGGTAAGGGCCGCATATATTCGTGAATATACTAAAAACCACAGAACTGTACGCTTTAAAGGGATAAATTGTACGGCAGGTAAATGTCAATAAAGGTTGTTAAAAAACCCTGCCTATTATTCCTGTGCCTACAGAGTTTTTCCCTTACCCTTTCATCTGCAACTTACGATATCAACTCCCTTGACCTCCCCACCTTCTCCCTCTCGGTCCTTTCCCACATTCACTTCCCTCTCTGAGTCCATTCATTTCAATCACTACTAATAGCACTCTCCATTCTCTTACCTCTCCCATGTGCCCAAGACTGGATCAACTCAAATATCTCCCCTCTCTAGGCCTATAAGCAGACTACTGGCCACCACTGAAAGTTAAGATAACTTCACATGTCAGTGCCACCTCCAACCTCAGCTCCTCAAACCTCCTTTAGTCTTTCCACTCCTACCTCGCTCCTCCACCCACTTCCTTCTCCAAGTCTTTCCTACTATTTCACAAAAAAGGGAACACCAGCTTCTTCCCCCACCCCTCATGCCTTTCCTTCCCACCTCTCTGTCATTACAACGGGAGATGTTTCCCTTGCCTGGTTCCTATTTCTTCCATATTCAGTCAAGAACACCAGTACATGTATTATCTACTCCCTCCCGTTTCTTTCCCTTTCTCCTCATTCCTTCAATCTTTATTCGCCAACTTTAAAAAATAACCACCAAACCTTCTCTTAACCACATAGGCTTCTTTCCAGCTACCATCTCTCCAGCCTCCCCTTCAGATAGTCAAGTTTCTTTAAAAATCTTTTCTTGAAAGATTCTGGGAAAAGGGTAGTAGCATAGTTTTTGACGTCTTCAAATCTCCACACGAAATGGGAGCTTTTAGACAGCAAAATCAAAACCCTTCTGACAACATTTACAAAACTAGGTCATAAGGTATCCCTAAGACCCCAAAATATAAGCACGTAAGAACAAAGCACCAACAGCCATAAGACCTGCATCTGATTGTGTCAGTGACAGAGAAAGCAGAGAGAAGTAAATGGATCTGAGAACAGGAGAACCCTGAATAATCAACAGGGAGTCAACAAAAAGCAAAACTGAGAACAGCTGAAACTAGGAGGGAGCTTACTGTCTCTTACAGCATGAAGATCCTGCAGTAAGAAGGTCTGAATGGGGCTAGTCTAACCCCTCTGAAATATAGAAAACTGACCTGGCTACCAAGGATCCTTTCTAGGATACGGTCTCACACTGAAGAGAAACTGTTGAGAGGAAGAGGGATAAAAGGAATGAAGGAAAGAGAAGGTACAAAACAAGTTAGGGAGGGGAACAAAAGCAGGAAATTTCAGAAAGCAAGCCACTATATATTCTCAACATTACTGGAAAACAACAGAAGAGGGAGCTCTGTGAAGTTAGAAAAAGCTATTATGAGTTACTTCTAAAAGATTAGGAAAACTAATTTTACAGAAAAATACAGAGGTCAAATACCATATAAATGTATTATAAGGAAAAAAAAAGTAGAATAGTATTTCTACAGACAATGGAAGCGTGCCAAAAAGACATGCATACAGCCCAGTGGCTCAGGCGGTTAGAGCTCCATGCTCCTAACTCCGAAGGCTGCCGGTTCGATTCCCACATGGGCCAGTGGGCTCTCAACCACAAGGCTGCCAGTTCAATTCCTCGAGTCCCTCAAGCGATGGTGACCTCCGCCCCCTGCAACTAAGATTGAACCTTGAGCTGAACTGCCGCTGAGCTCCCGGATGGCTCAGTTGGTTGGAGCGCGTCCTCTCAACCACAGGGTTGCCGGTTCAACTCCCACAAGGGATGGTGGGCTGCGCCCCCTGCAACTAACAACGGCAACTGGACCTGGAGCTGAGCTGCGCCCTCCACAACTAAGATTGAAAGGACAACAACTTGAAGCTGAACGACACCCTCCACAACTAAGACTGAAAGGACAACTTGACTTGGAAAAAAGTCCTGGAAGTACACACTGTTCCCCAATAAAGTCCTGTTCCCCTTCCCCAATTAAAAAAAAATGCATACATCAAATCAAAATTGCACGTTTTATTTCCAAATGAGCTAAAAAGACATTAAGAAAATTATGTAAGGCATGAAATTATATCAGTGAAAAAAAGAAAAACTCAAAAATAAAATGAAAGAACTCAGGAAGGTATTGGAAATTAAAAAAAAAAATCATTTCAAATATGGTATAAACTAGAAAGAACACAAAAATGAATACAAACAGTAATGCCATAAGAGAATTAGAAGTGGAAAGTATTTAAAAATCAAAAAGGGGGGTGGTCAGTTGACTAGAGCACAGTGCTCATAATAACCAGGTCGCTGGTTCAATTCCCACGTGGGCCAGTGAGCTGCGCCCTCCACAACTAGATTGAAAACAATAACTTGAGTTGGAGTTGGTGGGTTCTGGAAAAACACACTGTTCCCCAATATTCCTCAATAAAAAAAATTAAAAATCAAAAAGAAATGGGGGCAGCCGGATGGCTCAGTTGGTTAGAGCACGAGCTCTGAACAACAGGGTTGCCAGTTCGATTCCCACATGGGCCAGTAAGCTGCGCCCTCCACAACTAAATTGAAGGCAACAAGCTGCCGCTGAGCTGCTGGAGGGGCGGCCGGATGGCTCAGCTGGTTAGAGCGCGAGCTCTCAACAAGGCTGCTCTCAACAACAAGGTTGCGGTTCAATTCCCCACGTGGGATGGTGGGCTGCGCCCCCTGCAACTAAGACTGAAGGACAACGACTGGACTTGGAGCTGCGCTGCGCCCTCCACAGCTAGACTGAAGGACAATGACTTGGAGCTGATGGGCCCTGGAGAAACACACTGTTCCCCAATTTAAAAAAAATCAAAATGGAATAAAGAAAAATATAAAAGTATTACAAAGGAAGGATTAAATACTGAAGACAAAGAATATTCAGAATTCTATGATATATACAGTAGAGCACACCTATCTATGAACACTGACCTACAATGACCAACACCAAGACAAATTCTAATAGAATTACCGGACCTTAAAGAAAATATCCTGAGTATATCTAAAAACAGCAAGTGACTTGTAAGGGAAAGAAAATTAGGTGATCATCAGTTTGGCTCAAGATAAAATCTTTGGTTCACACTGTCTTTCCATGAATCTGAAAATACCAATTTGCAGGACATACAAAGGACAGAGGGAACGCATTGAATTGGACCATGAGTGAGCAACCATCAAAATAGTTTCAACAGATTAATTGTAAGAAAAAGGATGAAAAACTAAGAGACAGATCAAATTTTAAGAAATAGGCAAGACTAAACCGTAGTGTCTAAGTATACACAGTTAGTAACCAAGAAGAAATGCAAGCAAATAACAGATCACTATGAAAGTCAGGATAGCAAATCTTTTTCTCTAATCTAAACCAGCACAATCCCATAGTGTTTTTATCTGTGCTGTCCAACACAGCATCCACTAGCCATACTGAGTATGTAAAATGTAGCTATTCCAACTGAGAAACTCAAGTTTTACCTTAGCTTTAATTAATTTAAATTTAAATAGCCACTTTTGGCTGGGAGCTAGCACAGGTTCCTCAATCTCAAAACATCCAAAATCTAACCCACTACTGTCCTTCCTAAAACCTCCTCCTCCTGTGGTCCCATTCTTAGTGAATAACACCCTTCACCAACCTGGGCATGCCTTTGACTCCTTAGTGTAGGCTTCACATTCAATCAATCGAGAAGTTCTGTTAGTACCACCTAAATCTCTCCAATCTGGCTACATCTTGCCAGTCCCACTGCCATGTCCCTTCACGTTCCTTGGACTATACTAACAACTTCTGACCAGCTCTCCCTGCCTCCTGTCTTGCCTCATCCACAATTCATCCACAACACTTAAGCCTTCAGAAGCCTTTCTTTCCTCGCTATTAGGATAACATCCAAACTCCTGTATACACACAATGTTAAGTTGCTATAAATTCAATCACCACACCTCACTGAACACTCCAAACTACATGGCAGTCTTTCCAATGTTTCTATTTTCTATTGACTACTCCAAACATTCTGTGCCCCAAAACCTCTCATCTCCCTTTTACTCTTTGCAGATAACTTCGCTGACTTCAGAGAAAATAAAAGTCATCACATTCTGTCATTCTGAAACCTAAATAACTTTCAGTTCTGTCCACTTCTATTTTCACCGCCACCATTCTACTGCATGCCAAACTTACTGCTGGCCTAGACTTGCACAATAGCTTCTTAACTAGCATTTGTCTCCAATCTTGCTGCCCTCAAATCAACTCTCCCCACTGCAGATAAAATAATTATTATAAAAATTCTCAAATTTTACTGTGCATAAACATCAACCTAGAATCTTGTTAACACATGTCTCAGTCTTCCCTCCCTCTGAAGATTCTGTTTCAGGAGGACTGGCCAACTGAATTTTCTCACGCCTGGGTTCCTTAGAACTGAAAAAAACTGCTTTAAAAGTTAAGTCTAATCATATCACACTCTTGCTTAAAACCCTGTCATATTTTTTCACTTCCTTGGGATAAAATTCAAATACTTTTTAACCTGTCTTACTTATAAGTTACTTTCAGATTTGGACTCGAACTCATCACTTCCCACCCAGACATACTAAACTTTTCACATCCTCCATCATGCAGTCCATTCCTTCTACAGCTTCCCAGACAGTGTTCCCTCTGCTTAGAAAACTAGGCCTGGCTGTCTCCTACTCATCCTCCAGGTCTCTATTTTAACACCCTAGACTCTAGGCATTTCCAAAAACTCTAAACCCAGTTAGTTGCCCCTGCTCTGTGCTCCCAAAGCATCCTATGTTTCCAAACGGGATCATGGCACTTACCAAACATTATTATAATTACTTAGCTGTTTTCCTCTTCTGACGAGGAAATGTAAATGTAAATTCCACGAGGGTAGAACCACGTCTGTCTTTTATTCCAGTGCCTAGGACAGCTCCTGGCACAGAACACGTACTTAATGAACAGAACAAGTAGGCCTCTTCGTGATCATCTTCGTGGCCCCTGCTCTCTAATTTGCCTGTATTTCTGGTATCCATCCTGTCCCAACAATGTTCCAGGCACACTTTCAAGTTCTCAATCTTCTCTCATGTCTCTGGGCTTTCGCACCCATTGTTTCCTCTGCCTAGAACATGGTTTGCCTGGCTAAGTCCAATTTATTCTCTCCTGACTGCCTAAGATGTATTCAGTATCCAGCCATTAGCACTCTATTTAATCCTAGCCTCCAACACTTGTCACCAATTCCTATCACTTCCTGAATGTTTGTCTGACTTCCTTACAGTCTTAAAATTTCTAAATTTGGGAATTTTGTTACAGTGTTCCCTGTTGCATCATCAGGGCTTAATGGAAAGCCTAATATGTAGTGACAGTTCTTTAAAATTTATAGAATGAACTTTTGATCCAGTTCCTCTTGTATATAACCCCATGACCCAATCCAGAACTCAGGACTCTATTCAACAACCCCAGGAAACACCAATTCTGATGGCATCTCTAGTAGTTTACCCAATCAAAACAAGTAAACTCACAAATGCTTTGGCTTAAGGAAATTTAAGCCCCGTCTATAAACTGAAGCATGTTTCTGACAAAAACCACTCTGAATCCTGCCCTTTCACTTAAAAAAAGAAAACAAACCAAAATAACCCAACTGGTTGGCTTCACAACCTAGGCAACACGAAATGAACTGTCAAACGTCCTGTGAAAGGCTTCACAATGTTCTCATTTGCTTATGCAAAACTTTATTTTCTTCCGATAATGTGTGAAAAGCCAACAACTAACAATGTAACACGTGTGGCCTCAAGAGGCTCGTACCAAGTTTCCTTCACTCTTACTGAACAAGAACTTTGTGAACAGTTCTTCAAAAGCATAAATGAACAGTGCTCAAAAAAGTAACAAGTAGGTCACAGTACTTTTGAATCACAAGTGTGTACATGTTTTCAAAACACGTTTTCCAACCTACACCAAAGGAGAAAAAGAAACCTATCATACTCACTTCTGAGTCTTCTGCACTTTCGTAGTCTGAGAGAACAGCTGAAACAAAACAGAAATGTGTCAAGAAAAATGCGGCAGAAATTATATTTCTTGACTGCTTGCTGTGGTTCGGGCTAAAAAATCTCATTTAATTCTGACATCAACCTATGAGATAAAATTATAGTTCCCTATTCCAGAGAGGAAACGGGCTCAAAGAGCGACTTGCCCACGATCCTACCGCTAAAACCTACGCTCTTAAGCACTACGCTACCAAGAGCCACTCTGTGTCCAACTCCCCCAAATACGTAAGAGGGTATCAATTGCTGGAAAAAGGTGACCTGAGCTTTTGGGCACAAAACTCATGTTACTCACCATCGCCTTCGATGCCGTCTTCACTCTCCTACAAGAAAGGAGAAGTCATTGGTTAGTTCTGTGATTTCCAGAGGGCGGAGAGACGACGACTCAACGCAAAATGGTTGAGAGGGGCGACGAGGTAGGGCACATCTTCAACAAGTAGCCTCCGAAGGAGGGCCGGTCTCTTCACCTCCAGCCCCATTTCTGAGTAAACATTTGCGGTCCGTCGGCAGCGCTCTGCCCCGCCCCCCGCAGAAATCCCCAACCCCCGCCCCGCCCCTCCCTTAGGGCTCCGGACGCAAACCGCACTCAGCGAGCCGTCCTCCATCCCAACACCGTACGCGCCAGCACCTACCACCCACTCCCAGCCTCCCATCAGCACCTACACCCCGCCCCCAGGCCGGGACGCCACCTGCCCCGGCCCGCCCCGCCGTGCGCACTCACACACTCCGACTCCTCGGCGCTCTTGGCACCCCCGCTCTCCACCCGCCGCAGATGAAGGGCCCCGGCTCGGCCTCCGCGCTGGGAAGGCAGCGAACCGCTGCCGCCGCCTCCAGCGCTACCGCTGCAGCTCCCGCCGCCCCGCGCCGGGGAACCTCCGCTGTCTGAGCCGGAAGCACCAGACTCTTCGTCTTCGGTATCCTGCGAAGCGCGCTGCCGCCGCCGGTCCGCCATCTTACGGAGAACGGCCGTCGCCAGCCTGCTCCTTACGTACGCCCGTCGCAGGGACTGCCGGGAGGCTAGAGCGCTACTCCCAGCATGCTTTACGTGCGGCGCTGACCGCCCCGCTTTTAGAGCCGGGCTGGCGCTCTGCGGCACGTTTGCGGGGAGCGGGATGACGTAAGTCGATGACGTGAGGGGGCGTGGCGCGTCCCCTGACTTCCCCTGGATAGGCCCCGGGCGAGGGGAGCTGTTTGGCAGCGTCCTTCGGCTCCTCACCCGGCCATCTTGAGCTTTCCCGGTGGAAGGCGTCGACCTGTCATAGCTTCACTGCGCCATTGGAGCTGTTTCATGGTTTCCTTTTTCCATTTCTCGTTTCTGCCTACATTTGAAGGAAATCGTTTTACTCCATTTATTTGTTTTGTAAAATTACGAGTCAAGGTAAACCTCTAAAGCCCTTGTGCTGCATCAGGTTTGCCACACCATCCCATTTTAAGCTAAAGGGCGAAGCTTGTCTGCACTCAAGCCCGAGGACTTAGTGCTGCAGTATTTTCCCCGAGGTCTCATTTTTCTCGTCCCTTTTCACGTGTCTCCCCACCCCAGCCATCCCCTCTCCCAAGGTGCTGGTATGATGCTAGTCTTAAGATTTTAGAACCTGCTTACAAAGAGATGATCATAGGAAGCCTTTGGTTCAATATATTGACATGATTTCCTTCTTGTTAAGGGTTACCAGACGGGTAGAAGAGGGAATGCCTTGATTTTGACAAGGCATTTATCAGCAATGAAATCAGTATATTTTCTTGGGACCATAATGACATACAAGATGTGTGAGCTAAGTTATCAGTGCACCTACAAGAGTGCACATTAATATATTGAACAGAGAGGTCACTATGGCACACTACAGGATTCTGTTGTGTGAAACATTTTTACAAATTATGTATGGTTAAGGATCTTGATGCTTATCAAATTTATAGACAATATGAAACTAGAAGGCATTCGGAATGCCTTCAGAGATAGAATCAGAATCCAAACAGATCTCAACTGGTTAAACACGTGGCCAAATGTGACAACTTGTAAATCCAGCTCCAAAAACCGACCGCCCCCGTTCAAAATGGAGGATGTATGATTTAGTGTCTAAATAAGGAAAGTGATAGTCGGCCACTTTGCCTTTCAGTTGTTTGGTCTGGGTTCAATTTTTAAATGGACATGAGCAAACTGTTCACTTATCCAGAGGGAACTGAAAAATTCAAAATCCTTTCTTTTGAGGAACAAGTGTAATATCTCTGAGTGATTACCATGAAGAATTGGGTTAGCCACAGAAATCTTTAACCAGGGGACTAGGAGGAAAAGGAAGAGTTGATCTTTTTCATCACTGGAAGGCAAAGGCCGAACTGATGGGTTTGAGGTATAAGAAGTTAGATTTTGTCAATGAAGAATTTTCTAACATTTAGAAAAATATGTCTAGGAAAAAAACCCCAAAATGTTGGAACAGAATCTGGACTTCATTTGTCTGGAATGTTGTCAAGGGGAAATCATGTATTAGAGGTCAGACTAGATGACCTCTAAGGTCTTTCGAACTTTGAGGTTTTATTAATTTAGACACCAGGCACCAAGAATCCTATCCTATAATCTCATTTTTAAAGTTGCCAATTATGTGTAAGGAAGAACACAGGACAAAGAGGGATGAAACATACTAGTACATTGTGCTCATACACAAATGTAGATGCATTCTTTATAGAAAAGGGAAAATGGTGTGTTTTTCTATTTTGTGAAATGGATTTTTTTCTAATCTTTTAAAATCTACAAGCAGAATTGTTTGATGCTTCCCGATAAAATAAATTGAAGCAGGAGTTCAAAAATTAACAGCCACAATAGTTTATTTACAATTGAACTCTTTATAAGATATTTACAAGACAACCAATTTTACACATCAGAAATGGTATCAAAAGTATGAATTACAACACAGACAACAATATGAAATGGGCTTAAAACAAAGCTGAAGTGGACAGACAAGCAATTTCTCTTTTTAATTTATTAACACTAGCTTAAACTTTGTTAAAGAAACAAAGAACTATGTTTTAGGAGAACTGCAGGGCTTTCAGTTGAAGATTGAATTTCACAGTGTTGTATCCCATGTAGGGAAAAAAATAAAACTAATTTTCCCCCCCACACTCTAACACACTGTAATTTCACTCTTGGAATTTTGCTAATCTACTCTCCAACCTCCTTCTCAACAAACCTCAACATATCCAAATCAAAGGAGAATTGATCTAGAAGAGGGGACAACAAGGGTCCTGGGTAGAGGGAGAACCAAGGAAATAGAATCCACTTAACTCTGGCCAGATAGCACCTCATGGATTCCTTTTAGTCTAGCTGAAGTTCAGAATCTGGACAGTCCCCTGGGTAGGGCACAAACAAAAGGTTAATTTGCTAACCCATATCCAAATTCGGAATCCAACAAATGCTGAAAATCAAGAAGAAACTGAGAGGAATCAAGGAACAAAGAAGTAAAGAGACACTGGTCTTTTTTTCTTCTTGGACACGCATTATAAAGAAACATAACATAGGTCAGAGCAGGAAAGCGAAACAGCTTGCCATATTAAAATGATGGCGAACAAAGAAAATCTGGCCCAGTTTTTCTAGAATTCTCCTTCCTCTCCTTAAGGTGTGAGATGAGAGCCCCGAGTGGAATAAGTCCTATTTCTCTACATTCTTGCTGCAGTGAAGTTCACAGCAGGTTCCCTTGTGGAGAGCCCACTCTCCTAAGCAGATGGAGTTACAAATGAAAACCCATAGCCACACACACACACACACAGAAGGAGAAATTAGAGCAGCAAGATCACCCAAGAACACTACATGTGCTGCCGGAATAATTCCTTTAAAAGTCAAACCCAGGGAGCACAGATCAACATCTCACAAAAAGCTGTAGCAGTGGGAGGCCCCTGAGGAACTTTTCTTTTCTTCCCACAATGGTATCCCATTCTCTCACGCTCCACGGATGGGCCGGCCACACACCCTACATACCTTGGCTTCTCCTCTAAAAGTGCTAATATTCTGGGGACATATTCTCTTCAAGGATAAAAGCCCCTAGCTTCTAGGAGATTAGACCCCTACTTTGTTTTCACACAGTAGTCCTGAAGACTAAAGAAAGGCAATTCCTATATATTTAAGACCAGAGGTCTTGGCTCTATTTTCCTTCCAGATAGTTACAGGGATCTTAACTGAGACCAGAGTGGCCTGGAGTGCTGTCTTGACGTTTTTTAACCAAAGGGGTGGGATGGGGGGACCAAGATGGTACACATACAAATCTATTTTTACAAAGTGAATGGAGAAGCTCATTAGGTACATCTGTTTGTTTCAAGATGTAGACATTTGCCAGCCAAAGGAAGCACAGATTTCCACATAAACCCCCCACCCTCCCTAAATCTCTATCCCACCACCAAGAGCTCAGCTAAAAGGATAAAGCCCAATTAAGGAATACTTGCAAAGTGATGCGACACAGTGACATCTATACAGGTTCTGGCATGCCATCCCCAAATGTCAACTGCTTTCGTTTAGAGCCATAATTTGTCCAAAAGTAACCATTCCCCATTTTCTTTTCCAAAGGTTTTATTTTTTGAGGGGTGGGGTTAAGAAATTCAGTTACCCATTCACTAAGAAAGTAAGTCACAGCCAACACCCCTTCTCACATGGCTACATCACAGAATAGTTTTAAGAGAACAGCTGTCTTTTAAGACATCTACCAACTCTCCCATCTCTTTTCTACCCTGTGAAGATGACTTTGCTTCATCACTTCACTTGTTATTCCTCATCTGGTCCTTAAGCTCATGGTGAGGTTTTTTTTTTTTGTTTTGTTTTAGGGTAAAAACCACTACACTCAAACTATATGGAAGGGTATATCAGGGCGAGAAGAGTGCCATGCAGGCACAGGTCTAAAGGCAGGGGTTGCTTTATCTTCCACAAGTCTAATGAAAGATTGCTTTTTACCCCTTTAACAGGCAAATGTATAGAAGCAGACCCCTGAAGCTTCCAAATCTGCCATCCTAGAGATTTGGCTTGAGAGCTCATTTCCCCAAAACGGGAAAAGATATCCCAATTACCCTCTATAATTCACAATTCGCCCAATGAAAGAGTTTTCTGTGAAGTCAGAGAAACAAAAACAAAACAAAGATCAAGGGAGTATGGTAGGGTATTATCAGCGAATGACAACATACATGAGGACATAGGTCACATATACAGGTCTCTGCCACTCTCTGAGAATGGCATGCTACAACTATCTGAAGACAGAAGGTTCTTGCCAGCACAGCTATTTCCTACACGTCCGGTGAGGTGTTTGCTTCTTCTGGATCTCCAACCTACATCGGCTACGCTCATCCAACCAGGGCAGCTCAAAATTCCTGGCAAAAAAGGATAAGGAAATGAACTTCCAAGACTAGCAGGGATTCAGTGTGGACATGAGAGTAACTCGGAAAAAGACACTATGCCCCTCACCACTCCCAGCCCTGACTCCCACGTCCCAAATTTGCAATGTCCTTCCTGCCTCAAAGCCAGAGCAATAGTGTGCTATTAAATTGACTGAATGATCTATTTCTACCGTGTTTCCCCAAAAATAAGACTGGGTCTTGTACTATTTTTTGCATAAGACGCATTAGGGCTTATGTTCAGGGGATGTCATCCTGAAAAATCATGCTAGGGCTTATTTTTGGGGAAACACGGTCACTCAAATAGCAATCTTCCTAATCCCTGACTTGGAAATCTTACCACTGCAAAAGCTCGTTGCCCAGGTAACCTCACTTCTGTCAAAAAACCATGTCTATCCCTAAGCCACCTGTTTCACCTTATATCTAGGCTTTCATAAAGTCTGAAAGGGAGGTGAAGTACAAGCTATCTGAGAGGGTAAAGGGAAAAAACCCTTTATACTTACTGTGGAGTTAATTTTGGTAATGGTCGTCCAAATGCTACAACAGGCAAGAAGGGAGTAATCATCAAACTTTCAACTATGGAAGAAAGCCAGATGTGACCTTGTTAGTGACATAAATGGGAAATGTCTAGCAACTATACCTCCTCCAACATACTGTTCATTCATTCAAAGCAAGTTGTATCCTGGAGCCTTGCACCCTTTTTCTTCTTTGAAAAATCTACTCTTTTAGATAGATAAAACTTACCATCATCTGGCTCAGGGAAAAATGAGGTAACCTCAGGCTCAGATTCCTGAATTCCTTTCTTTTTATACATTCTGAGCTGTAGTCGCTGTAAAATTCTTTGTTCCCTGATCCTCTGAATATCCCATCTGGGAAAAACAAACCAGACAAACAAAACAAACAAACCCAACATTACTAAAAACCTGCTCTATAAAAGCAAACTCACAATCAAGATTCTAGGGAGATCTTTGCTGACTCTTCTTGATTGGGGGTGGGGGATATGGGGATGGGAGGTGTTAAAGAGAACTGCCTGCCTGTTTAGGGTAGAGCTGTTCAGGTCTAGCAGTCCAAATCGTGTTAGTCTCCCAGAGAGAGTAAAACTGAGGAAGGGCATACATGAAGCAAAAGAAGCCAAACGTCTTTACCTACAATAGCTACCATTTCAAACTAAGATACTCAACACTGGGAAGCCAGTAATTTAGGAATGTTAAGAGATCCAGGACTCTCCAAGCATGGATGAGAGAGAGAGGTCAGGGTCCTAGGGCTCAGTTGTTCCCAGGATGAATCATTCTAGCCTCACCTTTTCCTTCTCTTCTCATCCAGCTCCAGTTTTGCATGTCGCTTCGAAAACACACTGTCATCCAGGTTCTGTGTAAAGAATAGCAGCTGATAAGCTATTTGTCACCGTATGGTATCATATGGTGTACTAACTCATTTCCAGCTTCCAGGAAGGCAAAATCTCACCGTCAGGTCCCACCTGAGCCTGTGAGTTCTATGGATATTATGGGAACCTCCTGGTGACAGAATCAACAAAACACATACTCCACCCCCTACTCCCACCCTTGTAGAATCTCCAAATTTCAAAATCATTTCCATAACTTTTCAAAGTGAAAGTCACGTCAAACTGAAGCACCCCTTTAGACTGCTATAAACGCCCCTCACCTCCATACTTTGTAAGAGTCGTGTTTAAAATAAGTATCAAACTTTTAAGAGTCAACTGAGTTTGGAATACATAATTTTGTTGCTGAGGGATACATGCCACCTTTTCTATCTAACATGAACTCTAGCTTTGAACACTCCCAAGCTATTTTTCAATAAATCCCTTAACCACTCTGGACCTCAGTTCTCTCATCTATACAACAAAGGAGTTTGACTAGATAATCTCTCAAGTACCCTTCTGGCTTTAAAGTTTTATTTAACCCATCCATACAATTATGACATTTCAAGTTTACTCCCCCATTTCTACTTGGTCTCTCACTTCCTTCCACTGACAGGTCTTGGATACCTACCTCCAAAAGGTCTGAAGGATTTGGGTCCCTTAAAGGCTCTACTGAATGGTCCCTCCAAGAAGGAACTGGAAAAAAAAAAGAAAAAGAAAAAGAAAGGGAGGAGGGGTGGAACCACCCTTAAATCCAAGGTCACACAATGCTACTTACTATTCACTAGGATAAGAGGTCTCTCCCCAGATAAGACAAGGTTACCAAGTGATAGGAATCCATTCTATGGCCTCACCTGAAGCCATATTCAGTGTCCTCGCTATGGTATAAAAGAACCTAAAATGCCATTGCAGTCTGCCAAACACAGATCACAAAAAAACCCTAAGCCAATACCTGACAATTCATATAATGGATGCTACTGCAGTTCCTGAAAAACAACTGAAATTTGTAGTCATTTTGAAGTCTATAGTGTAATCACACACCAAGGAATCTGACTCTCCCACATCCAGCTGATGGGGAATGCAGCTCCCAACCATCCACCATCCCACCAACCCCCACCCCAGGCCCAGCCAGCACAATTCCTATTCTACTCACCAGCCAAGACTGAAGTTTCTCCTGCAACACTTGATGGCATCAGACACCCTAAATAATGCAGGAAAGAAGAATCATCTCAGTGTAAAAAGAAAAAAAGCCCATACCCAAAATGGAGGAAAGGATCATCACTGAAGTTCTCACTAGGAAGCCATTTTGGTTTTTTTGAGTTGTTCTTTTGAGAATTTCTCTCTGGGGGAGGGGAAGAGGGAACAACAGACAAAAGAAAAGAAAATAAGCCCACCACTTTTTTTTTTACACTGAGACGACTTCTTTTCTTCATTATTTAGGGTGGTTTCCCTGCAACAGTTGATGGCCAAGGATATCAAACCTTAAACTCAGAACATGGCAGGTGAGTAAAAGTTGACCCTATTTTTCAAATAAAAGATCAGTGTTCTCAAAACTTACATATGTAGTCTTCTTAAACAGCTCCCTCCTCCCTCCAAACAAACTACCTTGCTGGTCCAGCCTGAACAACATGCACAAAGACTTTGGCTTCCTTAGAACAAGCCATTGAGACTTCTCTTGAGATAGGGCGTCAAGAATAAGGATTCACACGTTATTCACAACTCAGGCTCCTCAAAGGGCTGGGATCCCCTCAGTCAGACTCCTTCTGTACTGCTATGCCCACAATCTCAGAGGTGTTTGGAATTTTCTGTACTAGAGCAGACAGGGTTTTCAAAAACAGCCAGTCACACAGAACAGCTCTGGACCAAGCCATTTCCCAATCCCGGATGGGAAGTTGCTTCATGGTTTCTCTTAAGTTGTTACACAGCATTACTATGGCAGCAAGAAGGTTAACCATTAAGGATGAACCTGTTCAACTGACTGAACCAACAAAAAACCTGAACCTAGATCAGGATCCTGGTCTATTTCATGGACGCAAGTGTGAGACCTAATGAATTTTAGATAATTAAGAAGAGTAATCTATCTTCCCCTCTTCATTTTGTCACCAGAACAGCCAAACAAAGCCTGGAGAATGCTTTTGTCTTATTGGAATGGATTCCCATCCCCATCCCTGCTGGGGCAAGACACAGTGGTAGAAATTCGGGGCTGCGGCTCTATCCAAGAAAGCTTCCCCCACCATCACCCTCGAGCATCCGCAGTGACTGTCATAGACTAACATTACACGATTGAAGACACATTGCAGTTACTGGTTGATGTAGGAGATAGGGGAGCATCTCTGTGTGGAAGCCATAAAGAAAAACAAGGGAATGAAGACCAAGGTCCCACACCACACACCCTCCCCAAGCAGCTCAGATATCCCAAGATAGTCCTTATTGTTTGAAAAATAGTTTGTAGACCATTTTATTTAAATATATGAACAACCAATGGGCTACTGCAATCCAAGTAAACTCTTCACATTTAGAACCTTTGTGAAGTATAGTAAGATAAAATAAGACTGTTGGTCTTTGGCAGATTCCTCCTGCCCCCCAGACCGGGACACAGAGATACAGATAAATGTTTATATAGTTAGAGCGGAGGCCCAGGTGAAATTCCCCACCCCAAGCTGGCTCCCCAACCCAAAAATTACCATTGGCCCCTGAGAATACCCAAAGACCACCCTCCCAGGTTTCACACAATATCAATTGCAGGAACAGTCGTGCATGGCAAAGTATAAGTTCTATGCATTTCACAGCACAGAAAACCCTTCTTTCAGAGGGCATGCAAGTTGCCAGAGATTACACCCCCAAGTCTGGTGCTCTTGTGATGAGCAACTTACTGGCAAACACATCTCCCAGTGTTGTAAGCAGGCAAATACATTGAGCACATTTTGCTGTAATTCCATCTATTTGCAATGCCTGCATAGTGTCTGTCTCTGGCTGTTAACTTACTCATTCTTGACAGAACTCTGCTTTATTGATTGCACTTTTTTAAAAATGCCAAGGGCATTTTCACACTTGTTAGCTTGACCGCCACCACTAGGGTATAAGAGCAAGTGTTCTCTATGCCTTACTTGCTACAGTCTCCTCCTTCTTTGGAGAGGATTCCCGTAATGGTAACGGTGATGGGGGAGGCTGGTGCCAACGACACAAATACATTTCTGTGGTGGAAAGGTACGGCAAATAATCTTCTATCTCACTTAAGAAGGCTTTCTCCTTGGGATGGGTGCTGGGTCCCTTCTGGGGAGTGGAGAGTCTTGGCGGGGTGTCCACTGAAGACCGGGGCTTTTCTGGAGTTTCTTGGCTCCTCAATTCACGTTTACAAACAGTTTCAGATAAGGAACCACAGGGTTCCTCTTTAATGGGAGAGTGCTTAGGAGTTTTTGTTTTGACTTTTGAAAATTCAGGAGCCAGCTTTTTAACAGGAATCTTTCTTTCTGTACTTCCAAATGGGGATTTCCTATTAGATTGGGAAGAAAACATTATACAATTTATTGATTCTTAGATAAAATCTGACTTGATTTTATTTTGGGGCAAGAGAACTAGCTTGTATTCAGGGATCTAAATATCTGGGTTTATCTGGCAGTTATAAGCAGAAACAACTTCATGCTTAATAGTACTTATAATAGGCCCCCTTAATAAATGTCTGTTGAATAAGTGAGTTCCCACACTTAAGATCTTCTAGCTAACATCAGGTGCCACTACCCTATGGCCTATTTCATTCCTATCAACCAGAGACCAGTCTCTTATTTTTTCCCCCAATCCTATACCATGTTAGTTACAATCTCTATTTCTTTTTTTTTCTTTTTTTTGCTATCTGCTGGCTCTTTCTCCCACCAAACCCACCCACCCCACATTCCTAGAATGCCATTTCCTTTCCTTTTTACCAACCTAAATTCTATACTTCTTTTTAAAGATCCATCTCCCCCTTAAAGTTTCACAATTCTAACTCAGAATAATCTTCACTATCCATGAATCTTACAAAACTTAGTTTGTTTCCCTGTTGTCTATCTGCATATTTTATTGCAGCTGAATTCTTAGTTTTTAAAATTTATGCCATCCTCACAGCTAGATTAATCTCTTTGAGTCCAAGGACAGTTAGATCTTACTTTTTTATGTCTACCAGTACCTAGCACAATGAAGGAATTTAACACTTCTTAACTTGGAATGAACTGCTATAGTTTTCTTTAAGAAACTCAGCTGTCACATTTGTTGCTCATTCTCTTTATGATGTACTCTGCATTCTGTAATTACTACAGTGGCCAAAATGTTCCTAACAGACTTTTATAGTCTGCGCAAGAATATTTCAAGATAGTTTCTCAGCACCTAAGACCTCCTAATTCAGGATATGGTTGTATTAGAACTAATTCATAAATCCCAACCCCCCTACTCTTGGTCACTGGAAACAAGTGTCCTTATCATGTGTAGAAAGTGTAACAAAGTTATCAGCACACCTTTTGTGTCCCTTTCCACTCCGCCCACATGAAAAAGGCTTGGGAGGCAGAGTCTGGGGTGTCTCAGAAAGCTCCGGCTGGCAGTCCAGTTTAATTTTCTCAGATAGCTCCGTTTCCTCTCTTTCTTCAGTTTCATAGCCCTGAAACAGCTTATGCCTTTCTTTCTCGTTATCCTTCTTTACCAACTGCATCCGCCTTTCCATACGTTCAATCCGAGCAAGGAGCTAAAAGAGAGATTGGCAAAATGTAGACTTAAAACACACAAAATTAAATGCAGGTACTTAGCCCCATTTAGTAATCAGTATGGTCTTCTAACTCTTTCAATGGACTACAGCAATTCAACTTATTTTTAATAGGTAGACATAAACCTAAATAGTTTTTCCTTAAACACAATAGAGAAGGTAAGGTACACTGCTTAATTTTAGGGGCTAACCTAGTTGGGGAGGGACGTGGGGGAATTTGTAATTCATTTTTCTGAAAGAAGATCCTCTTCACAGAGAGGGGGGAAAACATGCCTTTTAAATGGCATGGTCTCTGCTACTGCTAACCACGTGGCTCCAAGTCAGTTTGGGAGTTTCCAAAATTAACCCTAGGTTCTTTTAGGAGGGCCTAGGGTTCTCAAAATCCTATCCTTTCTACTTCCATTCCAAAACACTATACACAAGGGCAAAGTCCAAACAGTACACTGAGAAGGAATTAAACACTCACAGTCACAGTGCCACTAGGGATTGCAGTGTTATTTGAAAGGGGTGTGTGAGGTGAGGGTTTGGGGTGGGTACCACTTAAGCAATGAAGACTCAATTAGGAAGAATTATAATAGAAACCAGTACCCATAAATCCCATCAATGATGAAATATGCGTATTGCTTTGCACTTGAAATAACAGAAGAAAATTTTACGTATTTATTTAAATGTTGATTAAAAACAGTCTTAACTCTAAAGGGAAAAAACTACATAATCAAACAGAAAATGAAGTCTATTATCATTGAAAACTTCATGTTAAAATGTTCTGAGAAAAGGTACCAACTATGCCAGTTATACCCTATAATAAGAATTTTATTTGAGTTAGACAGTAACGTTAATGTTTCTTTCATTACATCTACTTAGCTGCATAGATTTCAGTACAGGCCAAACAACAACTGCAATAAGAGAAACAAGCTTAAGCAACACTAAGACTCCAATACACAACAGAAACAGTGAATGCCAAGTTCAGACTGACACTCTATCCTTAACTCACCCCACTTTTCCTGCCTAGGAAAGTCTGCAAAGGGGCCATTACCTTAGGAACTGAGCAGAAACCTCCACCATCAGCAGAGAGCCCCCCTGTCAGCCATACTCTCATTTCATCTCCTCCTGTTTTGATTCACAGCCTTAACGTTACTTAACCACGGTTTGTGGGTGACATTTCCTTGATTTCTTTTCCTTCACTGGTCCTTCTCTTCCTACCCCCCCCATGTAAGGATATAATGTGTTGTAATTACAGTACCATCACACCCTGAGACTGCAGTACAGTAGCTGAGCAGTGCCACCTCCATGTTGAGTAACTTCCACAAATCAACACTATGAGATATTTTAATGAGACCTGCCCCAGCTCCCATTCCACCTTGCAGAAATGTATTCTCCAATAAAACAGCCGCTGCCTGATGCGATTCATTTGGAAAGCAAACAAAATGAATAGCCTTCTGCTCTCTTGCTCAGCCCTTGGCACACACAATGAGAGAGAGAGAGAGAGAGAGAGAGAGAGAGAGAGAGAGAGAGAGAGAGAGAGAGAGAGACACTGCTGCAGCCTGAACACAATTGTAGAAACCATGTTTATTTTTAGGCAGCTGTAAGGTATGCTAGCACAGTAATACTCCATCACCAGCTTTCCTGATATCTGAAGGCATATGTTTCAATACATAAGATGCCCTTAACTACTGCAGCAATAAAAAGCAAGCTGATATAGTCATGCTCCTCGGAAGTACAAAGAAATAATGACTTCCCTATTACCTTAAGATTCTAAAATAGATTTTTTTTTTGGGGGGGGGTCTACTCAACACATTTAATAAGGTTCCTTTCCCCTGATGCCTTAAAACCTGCCAGCGTCTAAACACCATGTTTATATTATACAAGGGAGCTGGTCCGTGGGTCAGGTTTGAAAACAGATTCCTATTAAAAACTGTCTGGAGTCAAAAGCAGTGATCCTCTTAATATAATGTAAGAAAATTAAAATAAGATTCCTCTGTGAATCACCTCTGCCCCTCTGCCAATTAAAAGGCCTCCTACCCTCCTATCTAAAGATGCTACAGCAGTGGTTAGAGCAACAGCTGCTCTGTCTCCCTCCTCCAGAATGCATTTCTAACGCAAAAGCTCTTTAATTTAACCCCTTCCAGAAAGCCACCACATATGCATCCCCCGCTTTGCATTTTCAACCCCTCATAAATCAGGTCTTTTCCCACTCTAAACGTCTTTCCCACAAGTCTGGGGCTGTCATTTTAAATTAACCCTTTGGCGCCTGAACCCTCCCCTCCCCCTCCGCCTGGGAGGTTGCCCTTTAACCCTTCCCTCCAACCCGACGTGTCTGTGAGCCGGGATCCCGAGGACCCGTCACCTAACACACTCCCTGGCTGGTGGCCCACCTCCTTACCCCTAACCAAGGGATACCTTAACCTCCTACAGCCCCCCGTCCCGCGAGCATGCGCACAACTCGCTCCCCGTCCCGAACGCAGATTAACCTCTTCCGTACCGTGTCTCTCTCTGACTTCAGCTCCTCGATCTCCTTTTCCTTGGCCTGCAGCTGCTGCTGCTGCTGCTCGATGAGGTCCAATTGCAGCAGAAGGATCTGTTTGAGGCAGGCGGCCTGACTGGAGGCTCCCGAGCCGCCGCCACCCCCGAGAGGGCTCTTCCTTATACTCTTCCATCTGCCCTCGCTGGCCGCCAGGGTCCCGGCGGTAGCGGTGGGCGCGAGGGGTGGCGGCCCGGGCAGAGGTAGTGGTGGGGGTCCCGCAGAATCCGAGGCTGTGGCAGCTGGGGGAGCCGCCCCAACCTTGTCCCCAGCCCAGGGCGTAGGCTCTTTGGCCGCCGCCACGAGAGAGCCCGTCTGAATGGGCAGCACCGCCTGATACTTGGGTCGAGGGCTGCAGCCAGCCCCGGCTGCCGCCGGCTCCCCCCCAATGCCCGCTTGTTTGGTGGCCGGGGGCGGACAGGGCAAGGGCACCGAGCCGCCCCAGCTCTCTTCCTGCTGCCCGGGGGCCGCCCCGGCTGGGAGTAGCAAGCCCCGGCCCTTGCCGCCGCAGCCGGCCGGGGAGGGCGCGGGACTCCCGCCCTGGGAAGAGGCCAGCGGGGGCCCCGGCTCCTTGAGCTTACGGTGCCGGGGGAGGAAGTGGGCTTCAGCCGCCCCGGCTTCGTCCTCGGGCCCGCCCAGCGCCGCAGCCCGCTCGTAGTCCAGTCGCTGCTCAGGGTTGCCGCCGGCAGGGGCCGCGGCCGCCTTGAACACTGCGGATCTCATGGTCATAGTGGTCCGGAGCAGCGGCGGGGACCGAGACAGAGGAGGGGGTGGGGAAGGGGCGAGGTGCGGGGGGTCGAGGACGGAGGAGGGGGAGGGGAGTTTGGCGGGCTCGCCTTAGCAGCGCGGCAGCAGGCCTAGGCTAGCGCGGCTCCTCCGGGGCCCCGGCGCCATCCCGCCGGCGTGCGGAGAAGTGGAGGCCGCGGCTGAGGCCCGCCGCAGGCCCATGGGGGCCTCGCCGCCGCCTCTGCTGCCGCCGCCGCCGCCTTCGCCTCAGAGGCAGGAGCTCGTACCCAGCCGCCCCCGAGCTCATCCCCGGAGCTCGCTTCGGCCCCCCCTGGCCCGGCCGGGCCCGCCTCGTCTCCCCACCCCACACCCCCCCTTCCCCGCCCCGGCCCCCCGCCCCGGAGCTCGCCTCAGCCGCCCCGCGCCTCCATTTCCCCCCGCTCCTCCTCAGAAGGGGGTGAGAGGGATGGATCCGCCCAAAGCCCTCCTACTCCGGGAGGGGATCTGTCTCTTCCCCCGGGGGTCTCCGCGGCTCGGGGTCCCCCTCCCCCACAGTCACCCCCGGCGCCTCAGCGTTTCCCTTTAAAAAAACGGAGCCGCTCGTGGCCGCCACCGCCGCAGCCACCGCCGACGGAAGGGCGCATGCGCCGGGAGGGCAGCGGGCGGGAGCGAACCTGGAGCCGAGAGGAGGGAGGCCGGCCGCGCTATTGTGAAAGGGGCAGCCGCGGCGAGGGGGGCGGGTAGGGGGCCGCGGGGGCCCCGGCGCCGGGGGCCGGCGAGGGGAGGCCGGGAATCAGGGGCGAGGACCGAGGAGCCCGCGGAGGAGCGGGGTGAAGGTGGGCTGCCGGGGGAGGGGCGAGTCGGGGGTGGGTCGGGGGAGGGGAGAGAGGGCGAGGGCGGCGAGTGGATGGGGAATGCGGAGGCTCCCCGGGAAAAAGGAGCGCCAGAGAATGGAGCTGTGAGGAAGGAAGGGGGGCTTCGGGAGGTCCGGGCGCCCTTCGCGGACGTGTACCTCACTCCCCTGTACCCGGCCCCTTACCCAGGCACCTTGACAACCCGCCTCGCCCTGCGGAGGGGCCCGCGGCCCCCGCAGACCCGTCGTCCGCCTGCACCGGAGTCAGGATTTAAGCTCCTGCTGGAGCCTGGGGGTGTTGCCTGGGGGTAGAATTCTGACCCCTCCACCCGCCTCTACTCCCCAGCTGCCTCACACTGGTTTGGGGGAAAATAAAGTCCTTTGTCTCTGAAGGGCTCCAGACCAGAAACGGACAAACCTCTGGTTCCCAGAGGGAAGAAAATCCCTGATATCTGCTGCTGAGGGAGTTGTCGCTACAACCTCCCTGGAATGAAGTATTGCCAACCACCAACAGTTCTTTCCCAACGGCCCTCTCTCCAGCCTTCTTAAGTCACTTCTATCATCTACTGCAAAGGAAATCTCGGAAGAGATTTGTGCCTTACTGGAAATAGGAATACTTGAGTATTTTCCTATGCTGAGCACTTAGTCCTGTCTCTAAATGTTCTTTCTCTGTGTGTGTGTGTTAATTCCCAGCCAACTTTAGCCAACAAGTCCTCAGAGAATTCCTCGTGGAAAAACTTTTAAATAGCTTTAATTGATTGTTTTTCTTTTCTGTTGAGGTGCGTGTATTTTTTTTTTTCAATCCGTATGGAGATGGAGATGACTAACATTCTTGGCTTAATGTGAAAACCTAATTAAAACGATGTCTTTCTGCCTTGTGGGCCCAACGCATGAAGCACTGAAAATGTTAAAACAAATGGGTGTGAACGTAGTAAGAAGTCAAGAGAACCCCAGTCCTCTTCCACCAGACCGAGGCCTCAGATGTGCAAGGAACCATTGGGATTAGGGATACCAATGAAAGGGACTCGGTGGGAGGACACTACGATATAGGCATCTCTTTCAGTGTCCAGACTTTTCAATACTTTCTACCCTGACAACTGCCAAATTTATATCTTCTTCCTGGACTAATCCGTTAACTTCAAAATTGTGTATCCAACTGCCTACGAGACATACCCACTTGGACAGCTAATAGGCACGGCAAATTCACACGTGGAAAATCACACTTCTGAATTTCCCCCACACAAATTCTGGTTTTTCTTCAGACTTCCTCTTTCTTTTCACCTCGTTATCCAATCAGTCTTCAATCCCGTTGGCCCTCAAAATATATATCCACGATCACACACCTGTGGAACACCTCCACAACTCCCAACCTCCGTCTAAGCCATAATTGTGTCTCACTTTTTTATTGTCGTGACTTTGTAATTAGTCTCTCAGTTTCAACCTTTGCCTTCCCCCACTTAAGTCTGTTCTCAACACAGCAGCCATGGTGATCCTGATATAAGAGGTGAGATCGTGTTCTTTCTCTGGTCAGAACTCTCATGGCTTCCCACCTTACTTGAAGTACAAACAAAAGCATCATCATGATGACCTATATAGGATCTGGCTCCCTGCTCTCTGACTTCCATTCCTACTGCTCTCCCCTTCCTCACTTCCCTCCTGCCATACTCACCTCTTAGCTGGTTTTCAAACACACCTGGCTCAGGTCCTTTCACTTACTGTTCCCTCCACCTGGATGACTCCTTCAGATAGTCACATGCCTTTACTCACTCCTTCAGCTCTCTTTCCTAAAAATCATCTTTTCATCAGACCTTCTCTGGCGACCCTATGTAAACTCCAAAATTCCTCTCCCCCTTTTCTGCTTCATTTTAATTCATAATTCTTAATACCATCTAACATATAATTTACCTTGTTTATTGTCTTCTCCCACTAGAATGTAAGTTTCATGTTTTGTTCACTGCTATATCTTCAGCACCTAGAACCATATCTGGCACAAAGTAGCACTTAATACTCAATGAATGAGAAAATGAGCTGTTTAGCTATATTAAGAGAAATCATCTACCCTTGACCTTTACCTTGGTTGAGAATGACAGTCACAACATTAATACAGTGTAAAAAATAGTGAAACCTAGGGAATAATAAAGTTGTCTAGGACAGAGAAAAAGAACATACTATGTGGAAGGCACTGACGAAGTGACAACTGAGGTGGATCCTAAAGGTTGAGACAGTAGGAGAATATTTCAGACTGATAACATTGCAAAGCATGGGATAAAAGGATGTATTGCAGTAAATGGGAGAAGTTGGCTGGCATTTAGCTTGGATAGTGGGGAGCATAGGGGGTAAAGCAGGTAAAATGGATTGAGACCACATTATGAAAAGTCTAAAGGCCCAGTTAAGAATGGGTAATTTACCAGCCAAGGTGAAGCATCAAGGGATTTCCAGCAAAGTGCGGAATGATTAAATTGTGTTTTTAAAAGCTGACTTAAATATTTCTTTGCACTGAAGGCAGGAGGCCAACTTGAAGGCTGTTTGTCCAGGTGTGAGGTGATGAATGGTTAATGTAATGTACTAGTGGTATGGGGATCTAGAGGGAAGGGCAGGAGATTCAGTGGTTAAGAGCAAAGGCTCTGGTGTGAGACTGACTGCAAGTAGCAATCGCAGTTCCACCATTTATGGCTATGTGTTACTTAACCTCTACCTCGGGTTTCCTCATCTGCAAAATGACTAACTATGGTAGTACCTTACCACACAGGGTTATTATGAGGATTAAATGAGATAATCCATGAAAAATGTTTGTCATAGTGTGTGGTACCTGGTAATGCTTGAGAATGTAGTTTTCACATTATTTGCAGAATATGTTGATCAATAGAAAGTGGGAAGGGGTGAGGGAGGACTTGTGGTCAAGATTTCTACGACAAGGCAGATGGCAATTCCATAAACAAATGGTACATTTTCTTCCTCACTAGACCAAGTGTGAACTTAAACTGGCTTCATCAGCATCACCTGAGAACTTGTTAGAAATGGAAATTCTCCTGCCCCACTCTAGACCTAATGAATCAGAAACTCCAGGGTGCATTAGTCTGTGTTTTAACAAGCTCTCCAGGTGGTTCTGATTGCACCTTAAGTTTGAAAACACTGCCTTAGAGTCTATACCAGTGGGTAGGCCAACCTATTAAAGTGCTAGATAGTAAGGCTTTCACAGCCCTAGGGTCTCTTGCACTATTCAACTTTACCATTGTAGCAAAAAAGACAATATGTAGATGAATGAGTGTGGCTAATGATGGGTGGTTGGTTAACCTAAGGTACTAGTGGTATGGCAATATAGAGGAATGACAGGTGGGAGACTCATTATTTAAAAGCAAAGGCTCTGGTGGGAGACCAAAGAGCAATCACTGTTCCACTATTTCATAAAATTGTATTTAGGGACACTGAAATTTGCATTTCATATAATTTTCTTGTGTCATGAAATATTAATTTAGATTTTTCAACTATTTAAAAATTCTGAACTTATTTTTAGCTTGCAACACTTACAAAAATGGTTATTGGGCTGGATTTGGCACTCAGGCTATCGTTTGCCAACCACTGGTCTAATAGACCAACAGACTAAACTGGAGCGGATCATCAACAAAATGAAGGGAAAAAAAGGCATTAAAATAGCATCCATTTCAAGTATCCATAGTCAAGACAGGGTGGCCTAGAACTGTTATTTATTTTGAGATTACATGCTTCCTATTTTCTGTGTGTTAAGATTCACTTTTGTGAAATGATGTTGATAGTAAATGGCAATTGGTGGTGGTAGTTTTTTTAATATCCTTACTTGGCAAAATAAAGAGCTGGCAATCTTACATCAGTCCCCCACTTTTTTTTTTTCTGGAAACTTGACAGCTCAGAAATCCAAAGTGTAGGATTTCACTGCTCTAGACTAAGTAAACATTCTTTTCTCTCCCAAAACCAAAATGGAATTTTGGGATTGGAAGCCTGATCTTGAATCTCCATTCACAAGATGAGGTGGATAAACGACCAGAAAACTGAAACCTGGGAAGAGAAGTTCTTCTAAAAAGGAAAGAGAATTCTTGCTTCCAAACCATTAGGTTTTAAACTGTGGAAATCCCTGAACTAAGACATAAGGACGCAAAGTAGCAAAGAGTAAAGGCCAAGAGGGAGAAAGTGGAGCTGCTAGCTGTGAGGGAGCCTAGGAAACCTGTAGGACCCATAAATCAAGTCCTCAAACAATTCTCTGCCTATTTTATTTCTAATGGGATAATAATCATTCCCTTTTGCCCTCTAGCTAAGAGTAGGGACAGAGTTAAAGCCAACACTTTCACCATTCCTCTAGGGCTTTTGGAATGGTGGAATTCCGTTTCTATGACCTACGTTCAGAACATCTATGGTGTGGAAAGAGCATGTAGCAAGCCCCTTTTACCTGTCTGGGTCTTGATTTCCCCGGCCCAAAAAGAAAATTGAAATAGACCATCTTTAAGGTTCCGTCCGGCTTAAAGACTGTATGTAGCCGTTTTTTTCTGCTAACAGTGGGCAGAAGTAGGTAGTTTAAAAAAAAAAAAAAAAGCTTGTTTTGACTTTTCCCAAGGGAGAGAGGATTCATATGGGCGGCTTCCTGAGGCTCTTGGAAAGGTAAATATAGATGGATTGCGTGTCTGGCATTACCCCAGCCCCACATGGCACCGAAATGAGACCATGGATGGAGAAGACACCTTTCCCTTCTTCGGGAGGATGGGGGCTGGGGAACCAGTGTGGAGCCAGTTTCCGGCTCCGAAGCTCGGCCCGGGCTCCGAACTTACTCTGGCAGACATCCTGTTCTGCGTTCCAGGCATCCACAAGCAGGGTGCTCATGTGCCGCTCCCTTTTTCCCCTCTCCTGGGCCTCTCTGAGGGCAGAACACACCCTCCCTGGGGCCCTTTTTTTTTTTTTTTAATCACAACTCAAATTTGGGTATTTTTCTCCCTTTGCCAGCCCCGCCAAAACTTTCAGTGGGCTCCGCCCTCTCCACGTGGACCTCCCTTCCCTGTCCCAGCAACCCCTGCGAGAATCCCACCCCCAACACGTGACCAACCAGACATTGTTGTGTTTCCTGCCTGGGGCTCCCTTTTCGCTGGCACCATCTAAGGACTGGACAAAAGTGCCCCCTTCAGGGTGAATGTGAGGCAGCAGCCTGAGGAGAGGAAAGTTGACTGAAGGCTGGATGGAGTACAATAGGGGAATGTGGCTGCCTCTGCTTAAAATGATTTCATATCCACATAGCTCCCTCATTAATAATTAAAAGATGAGGCAAATTCAAGAGAAGGGATATCATCAAAGGAAACTACTTTGGAGCTAGAGTTGATGTGTTAATCCCTAGCTGCAAAGTGGGTTACCTCTGCTCCACCTCCATTTTCCCTAGAGTTCTTCATGATGTTGGCATAGCTGTCTGAGATCCTCAGATACCAGGCAAGAACCAAGTGTTCTTTAATTATAGGCTGGATAGCGGGAATATGGACTCTCCTAGGGAGAGTTCAGTTTTTTGCCTCCTTCACCACCTCCCCTTCCCCAACAAAACTGGAAGTAGCTCTCCCTCTATGGGCTCATACTCCTGAAGCTGACATAAATTATTTCCAAAATGGAGTCTCCTCGTCTCTCCTAGTTGGGAACATTTGTCCTGGATGGGAAGAACCCCAGGAGATCACGCTGGAGGAAGGGGGAATGGGTAGGACAGTAAAAATTAGTCCAATGGGAAGCCTTGATGCACAGAACAAGGGAGCTAACCAGGAAATGCTAGAAAATGGGTCAAATGAACCCAAACAGAGGGAACCGGTTTCCCTGGGGGAAAATCTGACCTAGACTTTGTCTACTTCCTCCCCACATGAGAGACTGGGTGTGGAATTGGGGTAACGGAAGGTATGTGGTTGGAAGCCAACTGAGAGAAAGAGTTGTACGTTGTGTAGTACTCAAAAGGAAGGATAGGGAAGGGTAAATTTAAAATCCGAATGATCACTGGGCTATTTGTCCCTCCAAGGTCATAGAGGTCATGAATAATAGCCCAAGAGCTACAAGTCTTGGAGCCCAGAGAGGGGGACCTCTTTGTAGCCAAGAACCTCGCCAGCCTGAGGCATGTTAAGGAGCACTGCGTGGAAGGGAATGGGAGGAGTCCTGGGGCAAATAGGGAAATAGGGTCCTGTCTCCCAGGAAAACAGCCCCAAAGCGATCAAGCTAGAACGTTAAGGACTAGGGAAGACACTTGCTCTCCTATAACTCAGCATCTGTCAGCGCTCTCATTACCAGGTGCTATTTCCAGAGTCCTGCGCCTAGGGGAGGAAAAGGGAGGGGCCCTGGTGCAGAGACAGAGGGAGACCCAATGGGCTCCTCCCCCAGCCCAGCTGCAGTTTCTGATTTTCGCCACTCGGGGGCTCCCGAGCTCAACCACAGCCCCTGAGGAAGGGAGGGAGAAAGCGAGACAATCTCTAGAGGACAGTGTGGGATGTCAGTAATGACCCTGAGCAAAGAGGTGACCTAGGGGTCATTTGCTCTGAAGCTGCAGACCCTTTTCGTGGCCGCTGGGAAAGCATCCAGCCTCCACCCTTCTCTCTAAAAGGGACTCGTGGCACTGAGAACCATCTCCGCACCTCTTACCCTCACCCTCTTCTCTGTGGTCATTTCCTCCTCTGCGCGTTTCCTTCCCCTCCCCCATCCTGGCGGTGGGAACACCAGCACCACCCCACCCCCGGCCTGTCAGAGTCCTGAGGAATGCTCTCACCCTGGCGGGGTGCCAAACTGTGGACTTCCTGGGCTTTGGGGTGGGGCTTGGCCGATGGGAAGCCCTTTGGACAGAAGAGCCACCCAGTCCAGGGCAGCTTGCTCACCAGCTCGGGCTCTCTCTCTCGCTCTCTCTCTCCCTCCCTCCTTCCGTCTCCCTCCTTTCCTCCCTTCCTCCCTCCCCTAAGCAAAAGGTTCATCTATCATTCTCTGTCACCACCACCTAATTTCCTACCCCCACAATAGGATTTCCTTGCCAGGGCAAAACATCCACAATCTGGAGGCAGCGGGCATCCTAAACACTAGTTTATAGTGAGAGAGAGAAAAAGCTTTTTCAGAACCTGCCTTCCCTGTTCCAGAAGGCCTGTAGCTGGAAGGATTCAGCTGTCAGGGTCCTGAGGTAAGGGGTTTGTGAATGGTCATTTGGCTCTGGGGCTCCTTCTGGATCATTCTCAGAACCCTTGGGTGTCTATATAGTAAAGCCTGGGAGTGGCTTTCTGCATATCTGACCACCTTTACTCAGCCTCCATATCCCTGAAATAAATCAGCTGAAATCTGAATTCACTGGTCCACATCAAGGCAACCTTTCCAGCCAGCTACAGTGGACTGGGGTGTATTCAGCAAGAATGGGGAGCAGCAGAAACCACTCCCAAATCTAATGAATAGAGACCAGACCTGTCAGACCTCTGGCTCCTATCCAAGAGGTCATACTCAGAAGGTTTTTGCATTTGGGGGTTGGAGGGTCTTCTGATATCATCTACAAATGACCAAGTGTGAGTTCGGTCCTGTGGCGCCCCCTGTCTCACAGTCCCTCAGTGCACCTTTTGCAGCCTGTCTCCCTCACGTTGTCATCTGTAGACCTGGGCCGGATTCCCAAGTTCATATCTTGAAACCTCAGCCCCCACACCCAGGGCCTAGGGGAGAGCTAATGTAGGTCACTGCAGCTGAGCCTGCAGCGCTGTCTGCTTCTTGTGCCCAGAGGCTTTCAGGCACAGAGAGGAAACCTTGCAGGGAAGTGAGAGAAAGGGTTCTGTGAAAATCAGAGGAAAACATATTTCTCAAAAAATGAAGCAGGGAGAGGCCAGGAGTCAACTGGTAGTAATGGGATAGTAATGAGACTAGTAATGGGACTTGAGATAGTAAAGGGGCCCCCGAGAGTCTGCATGTGATGGAAGAGGGAAGGCCAGAGGAGAGGGACTGAGCAAGGCTTCTATCCCTGGCTTCCTCCATCCCCCAACCCCCCATGCCTACCCTTGCTCTGTTTGCCTGTGTTAGGGAACCCTTCAGGTCCCCCATTCTCCAGTCACTTAGCTCTCCAGGCTCAGGTTTCATTCTCAGGAGCCTTTGTGATTTGCCTTAGGGATCCTCTGCTTCCTCTGGTCGCAGTTTCTGGGCCTCAGAAAACTGGAATACGCCAGGATTGTCCCCACCCTCCCCCATTGAAAGACTTTTCCTGCTTGTTATCTGTTAAACTCATTTTGTGGGGTACTTCCAACCCTCTGGGACCTCATTCATTTTCTTGGCTCTCCCTACCCTTGCCTCCAAGATCCCAGGGAACGTGTGTGTGTCTCATATTCTCTTAGTTATGCACAGGGAGTCAAGGACCTATGGCTGCAGCTAGCTTGGGGTCCCCATGGCCAGCAAAAATAGACAAGGGGTCAATTTATCTCCGGCCTCAAAACCACTTAAACCCCAATCAGTTGCTCTAATAGGAGCCACAGGACAGGAAGTAAAGTAGGTAAGATGGAGAAAGAATAAACAATTAAAAGCCTACCCTTCTCTTCCCCTTATTCGTCCCCCAGTACCTTCCCTTCCCCTTTCATATCTCAGCTACTCATCCTTCCACTACAGATCTACCCTCATTTCCAGAATTCTTGAACACAGTAGGCATTCAATAAATGCTTTTGACACGGAGTCAAACTGTATCTGGTTATGCTCTCTAGCTAAACTTTGAGTGGAAGCACAAAGGGGGAAAGTGGACATTCCCCAGATCTGGACTAGGTTCTCCCGCAGGACTGATTGCTGGGGAACAAATGGTTCTCAGACTTCAGTGGGCATTAGCATCACCCGGAGGGCTCATTAAAACTCAGATTGCTGGGCTTTACCACTGAGTTTATGATTCAATGAGACCCGAGAATTTGCATTTCCAATAGGTTCCCAGGTGATGCTGACCCTGCTACTCATCCTAGGGCTGCTAATCTACCTGCTGCTGGTGGAGACTGTGAACCACCGTCTTAGGGAACCACAGCCCCTCACCCCAATGCGCTCACCCTGGGGGCCCGGTTGGTTCCAATTTTGTATAGTTTAGGAGGAAGAAACAGGTGAGAATTGGAAACATGTGACTCCTGGTCTGCCCTCCACCCCAAGGGTACAGGGATCTAAGAAAAAGGATGAGCAGATGTCTGTCTCGGACTGATTATCTGTTTTATCTCTTTTGAAATAGTCCATTGACTTTATCCTTATTGAAAGTCACTTCCCAAAAAACATGTTTTGCAGCAGCAAGGGAGCACTAGGAATTTCCTGTGGCGAGGCAGCGCCAGTGTGGGGAAGGGAGAGGCAGTGCTGAGCGAGCGCCTTCCCTTGGCTCGGGCAGAGCCACGTGCCCCACCCCCTCGCTTGCACATGTCTCCGCCGCCACCGCCAGCAGCAGCCGGGCTGTTTATGAGCGAGTTGTTGTGGTAGAAATGGAGCAGGCTGCACATGCCCGGCCCATGTGACCCCGGCAGCCCGCGTGAGCCTCGAGCCCAGCCGGCACAAACACACTCGGCCCTGTCCTCTGCTGGCGGGAGAAACAGGAGGAAAGATGAAGAAGGAAAAAGGCGCCCTTCTCCTTGTCTCCTGGCTCTTTATCCTGCTACTGTCTCCTTTTGTCTCTCCTGAAGCACCAGGGGAGCAAACACCCAGGAAAGAACCACGGTTTCCCTGGGCATATTCTCCTCCCAGGCAGCCCCGTGACGTTTATACAACCCGAGCCCTAGGCCCTAAATGAACAAAGAAGGGCCTCCCCAAGCCAAGAGAACAGAATGGCCCATGCCAGCCCTGGAACTGATGGGCTAATGTCAGCCTGGAGGCAAGACCTGGTTTCCCTTAGCCTGAGCTCCTCAAATCAGGCTGCCTGGTCCCCTCTTTCTAGGAAGGAGGATGCCACACAGAGATGCAGCGAGTGCCCATTCCGGGATTAGCACAAGGAGAGTTCAGGGATTTGTGGGGTCAGGGACACCAAGCAAGGGTTCTTTCTTTAGCAGTGTCTGTGGGGTTAGTGGACAGGAAGGGGAAAGTCCTTTTGCCAACTGGGGATAGGGAGGAGCTGAGGGTGGGGTAGGAGGGGGCAGAGGGGAGGAGATCTGGAAGAACTTCACACTAACCCCAGCCCAGCTGGAGAACAAACTCGGGTGCTAAAGACAAGCTCAGTCTCCATCCGTCATGGAAGTGTCTCCTTCCACCCGCCTGGCCCTGGGAGCCTGTAGAATCCTTCTCTCCGCACTCTAACCCCAGACCTCCCCCCTCCACTTCCAGCCCTCTGCTCCAGCCCTCTGCCCATGTCCCTGTTTCTGAGCAGCAGTGCCTCTTGATGGGAGGTGAGACTGTGCTGGAGTCAGGCGGACAGTAGGTTAGCAGGAACAAGCAAATGAAATGAGCGAGCACGACCCACATTTCCTCATGGCACCAAAACTTTGCAGATCCTGCATTGCAGAGCTAGCGCTTTTTTTCTTTTCTTTTTTTTAAATCTCTGCTGGGCCCCTACACACGTCTGCATTTTTGCAACGAGTACAGATTTTTTTTTTCAGGGTGCAAACTGTGCATTCTAATGAGCCAAAGCTCCTTCCTGTGGCATTGAAAACCTCTTTGGCAAATTGCTTTTCCCCCCACCAATTTAGAAGAAGGGGGGGAAATCCCAAATTTATCTTTCTCTACTTCCCTGCCACCCTCCCCCAAGATACTGCAGTCTTTCCAGCCCAACTAACAGCTGCAGACCAGGGGAGAAGGATGAGAGGAAAATGATCCCTGTTCCTTCTTTCTATGCGCTGAGCTGGTGGGGCTGGGATTGCTTTTTTTCCTGGGCAGCCCATTGCACCCTCCTCTTTCCCTCCCCATTCTAGCCAGTGTTTATGTAAGCCTCCCAGAAGCTCCACACGGCCCCTGATGCCCGCCCAGCCCAAGGCTCCTCTGAGGTCCATCCTGCTCACGAGGACTGTCATGAGCCTCTGGCCTCCCCAGGCAGCTGCATGGAGATCTGCAGAGGCCCAGGGACTGGGGAGAGATGCTGGATAAGGAGAGGGTTTGAGATAGAGCTTGAGATATGGGGTGAAAACAGGCAGGCACACAGGCACCGCCCACCCACCACACACACACACATTCCCCTGAATCTCAGTCCTACAGAAGCTCAAGGACAGCCAATGGACAGGTGCAGGTACCTGGAACACGATACCACTAGTGGGCTCCAGCAGCAACATAGCAGAGGTTGGGCAGGATGGCCTTGGCATAACATGTGCTGGATGCCACCACCCCCTAACCCAGGAGACGGAACCCCATGTCAGAAAGAGGGTGATCTGGGGTTGCCAAGGACAATCCATGCCATCTCCTGGATCCTGTGAGGTGGGTGGCATCCTGGGCTCTGAGAGGGGGACCCTCTTTCAGGTTCCCCAAAGAATCTGCTGAAGAAACGTTGGCCCAGGATGGTGGGTGGCTTTTAGAGGGCTGTTTCTAGAGGTATACATGACTCAGGCAGGTGAATGGGGAAGTGGGATGTTGTTCTTTAGGGCTTTTTATGCAACTCTGTCTGACCTTGGTGGCCTTCCACACTCAGTGAATCAACCCATTCTTAAGACCTCCTGAAAGGAGGCACCATGGCTCTTTAAAGGGCCTGGACCTACCATGTTTCCCCGAAAATAAGACCTAGCCGGATAATCAGCTCTAATGCGTCTTTTGGAGCAAAAATTAATATAAGACCCTATATCGTATCATCATATCATATCATATCAAGACCTGGTCTTATAGTAAAATAAGACCGGGTCTTAAGTTAATTTTTGCTCCAAAAGACGCATTAGAACTGATTGTCCGGCTAGGTCTTATTTTCGGGAAAACAGGGTACCTGCCCCTCTCCTTTCATGACCAGCTGCAGATCTCAAAGTCTGGGAGTTAGGGAGAGAAGGGAGGTCAGATGCCTGCTTCAGTTACTCACCTCTGTAGCAGTCTATGTGGAAGTTTGTTTATTTGTTTGTTTGTCACACCCTATTCTGGCCCTCTTCTACCTTTACAACTAGATGAGGGGAATGTAGGGAGGGAAGAGTGTAGGGAAGAGGAAATGTGGTTGGAATTAAAAGAGAGATTCTGGGAAGCTGAGGTACTGTGGGGGCAGGAGCCAGCAGTGCTTCAGGCTTCTCTTCTTGGGGGCACACCTCACTTCCAAGTACCATCACTGCTTAGGAAACACCAGGATGAGCCTGCTGCTGAGACATTCCAGCAGGAGCAATCATGTCTCCAGGAAGGGCAGTCTTGCTGGTGGCAAGAGTTTTATCCTAGGCCTGGAGTTGAATTCCCAACATTTGCCATTTTCACTGTGTCTTTAGTAGTGGTAGTTCTAAGAGATAGCTGGGGGAGCTTTAGCCCCTCCAATAATCTTCATCAACTCTGTCATCCTTTGATGTGACATCTTCTTAATTTTAAGTAAAGTGCTGTGCAAATACATAGAGCTTCAAGACAGTCACCTAGCCTCTGAAGCACCTTGGGCAAGTGAATAAACGTCTCTAAGTCTGGATTCCCCATCTCTAAATTAAGAATGAAACCTACAGCATAGTTTTGTTGTGGATATTAACTGAGGTAATGTGTGTTAACGCACTTAGCCCACTGCCTGACGTACAGTTGGTACTTAATACTCCTACATATTTATTATTTCCTTTCTTTGGAAAAAGGAGTAGTAAGGTAGAGATAAAATCTGAGGCAACACACATCCATGGAACCCAGCCCTGAATCATGCCTCACCTGCTCTGCCTTCATCTCCCCCAAATGACAAATTAGCTCAGACTTTTACCCTTCCCAAGACATCAAGGCTCTGGGAGGGCTCAGGAAAGTTAGCTGGCCTTATAGAGAATAGGCAAAGGAGCTAGGAGGGCAAAGGGATGAGTCTCTTCTAGGCACATGGCTGGTTCCCTGATTGTGGGGCATCCCCAGGGTTTCTGTCCCAGGTTATCCCAGGTTTGCATCACCTAGGCAGGCAGGTTTTTCCTCTGGGCAATGGTTTGCTTGGTGAGAAAGGAGGGGGAAGGGAAGGCACTTACTGAAGCTTGACCTGGTTACTAGCAAGGACCCACCCTCAGTCAGTGAATCAGTCAGTCAGTCGATGCTGGCACAAGATTTAGGCCACCCAGGCGTTGCCCTGTTACCCAGAACAACCCACTGACAAGGAGAATAGATCTTGGATCAAACGCACACATCCACACGTATTCACACTATTCACACTTACACACTCACATATGTGGTTTCTCATTCACAATCATATGATCACAAACACACACACACACACACACACACACACTGGCCAGAGGTTAGAGCTCTCAGTCCCTTGCCTTTCTCTACTCTATCTCTGCCGTCCTCCTCTGTCTAAAGAAATACAGGAGAGTGAGAGACATATTTGGAAACACACACACACACACACACACACACACACACATACACACAGAGGCACAGGATCTAACCCTGCCCCTAAATGGTGAGGTCAGTCCCCAGGATCTCAGACTCTGAGGAATCTGAGCAGAAGTGTGTACAACATGGAGGCAGGGCTGGGCCTTGCTGTGGTAGGTTGTGGACATGTATCCATTCCACACGGTTCCAATCTGAGTACGGTTTATTACGGATCCAGTTCCTTCTTGGCTCAATTTGGCTATAGGAGGAATGGAGTGCGTGTGTGTGTGTGTGTGTGTGTGTGTGTGTGTGTGTGTGTATGTAGGAGTAAACTGGAATGTCCAGCTGGCAGGAGGGGTGGGAGGTGGGGTTGAGATGTACCTGTTGCCTTAAGGTCAAGGTTGAGGTCAAAGAGAGGCCAAAGCTAGATTCTACTCCAGGTCCCCAAAAGAAAGCCAGACAACTCAGCCTTTTCTCTCTCCCTTTGGTGGTTCTGGGTCCCACAGTCTCTGTCCTTCTCCCAGCAGCTGTTGGCAGAGAGTGGAGCAGGGCGGATAGACTAGTAGCTTCTGGACCAAGGGAGAGTCCTGTCTCTTCATTATTCTGTATCCTTCTCTCCAGGTACAGAAGGAAGACCCCAAAGTTACTTCTTTGTCAGGGAGAAAAGGAAGGCCCTCTAAGAAGTGAAGAAGAAGGAGGGAGCAGAGGTAACCCCCCTTCTTTGCCTTCTCTGTCCCAGACTCCACCTTCATACCTCACACAGACTGCAAAACAACCTAGCTTCTTGCCAAGAGTTAGGCTGACTGAGTTCCAGCTCTAGCTGCCTCTGCTTCGTCCTCCCTCTTACTTGCTGCAACTCAGGGAGGGAGTCTTGACCCCTGGACCTACCCCTATAGGGGTAAACACCAGCGAATAGAACAAGGGGTGGGCAGGATCGCCAGAACAGCCAGAGCTGTGGGCATTGGGAGGATCCAGGGCAACTAGAGGGAGTGTGCCAGTGGTGGTGCTGGGGCTGGTAGAGAGCTAGAGGTCATGCCAAGGGCCCTGCTTTTGGGCCCAGTCCTGGCAGATCCCTGGGCTCTGACTTTGGCTCTCATGGAGAGTCAGGAAGGGCACAGAGAGCACGCAGCACCAGACATGGCAGCTCACCTCCCAGCTTTTCCTCCAGAGCCCAGGGGGAGGAGGGAGAAGAGGTGGAGGCTGAGTTCTGAACCAAGTTTTCCTGAAAAGCCTCTTTCCTTGTTTGTCCTAGCCCCTCCCAATCCCTCCCACGCTCTGCTGCAGCTTCCCAGGCTCTGGGCCAAAAGGCCAGGGTAGGACAAGGAAGAGCCCACTGCCCTCTCTCTTCCACTTTTTTTTTAGGGGAAAGGAAACAAAGCTAAAGTCCCAGCCATTCTAGGAAGCCCTTCTTCTATTGGGAGTCAAAGTCTACTGGGATCAGTGGTCAGGCCAGTTGCCCAGCTGCCGCTCCTTTAGTCAACCTCACTGTCCCCTCATCTCACTTCCTTACTACCCAGCTTACTCCTTCCTTGGTGCCCACACTCCTTCTTTTCTCTACCTGTCTGGCGTCCGTCATGTTTCAGGCACTGATGGCAATGCTGGCCTAGGAGCTGCCTGTGAATAAGTAGAGAAGGGGGGAAAAATACCCTTCCTAAAAGCACTGGGATTGAGGAAGAATTAGCCGGAAGCAGCAGGTGTCCCAGGCTCACTTAGCTGGTTGAAGAAGAGGCTTTTCTCTCTCTCCCATAATTCAAGCTCTCAAATGGGATAGATCTCTATTTGAGACCTGTTTTTACCAGTGGGGCGATGGCTGCTTTGAAGGGTGATGCTGGCTGTTCCTAATCTCTATTCGGTGTTTCATTTGCTCATCTGCCCATCTCCTGATGTTTAGGGTGGGCAGATGAAACTAGCAATGGATGTCTGACTTTGGGCCAGTCACTTCTAAATCGCATTTTCCTCATTATTAAAGGAGGGAGGGTTAAGATGATCTTAACCCTGGGTGTTCCCTTCTGAGTTACCTTCTGTGGAATCCACAGCTACCCTCAAGCACCGGGGTTGGTGGAAGTGGGGGGTGTCACGATGCTCCCAGGCCCCTGCCTCACCTCTGGCCCCATTACTTTAGGACCTCAAAGCACTTTCACCATAAAGTTCCCCTCCCTTGTCCTTTTTATTTCCCAAACAAAGGGAAATGACTCACTGCAAAGTCACCTCCAATGGGTGGGGTGGTGTCACACAAGCAAACAAGGAGTCCCCAGGGGCATCCCCACCCCCAGAGCAACTCCTTTCCCTAGGGGGTGCTCTCCCTAAGGGGAGTAGAAGGGAAAGGGGGTCATATTTCCTTTTGGTCTCAGGATTTGGCCCCGTAGCAGAAGTTCAGCTTAAGCTACTGACTCAGGAGATATCTCCCTCCCCTACTTGTCTTCTCTCCCCGTGTCACCAGTAACCTCAAGGCGAGGTCAGTTCTGAAATCACGTGAAGCCCTCACGTTTGCAAGGTTTGCGGAAAAGGCCTGTTAGCTTTGATCTCCCAGAGAGCAGCCAAGCTTGCCAGTCCCTCCCCAGGAATTCACATGCCTCTGCCATACAGGCTTTCCAAACACGCCACCCTGACTCTTCAGCGCACCCCACCCACCCGGTTCTCAGCTCCTCCCTAGTCCCAGCAAGAGCTTTTGCAAGGCAAAAGGGGGAAATACACGCAGTCTGCCTACTTTGCCCGTGGACTACAAATCCCGGCAGCGTTGGCGTTACGCACGCGCACGGAGCTCAACGTGCCTGCTGCTGGAAAAGTGTGTCACTGGGGCACGAGGCGCTCCCTGGGATCACATGGTACCTGCTCCAGTGCCGCGTGCGGCCCGGGAACCCTGGGTTGCTGGCGCCTGCGCAGAGCCTTCTGTCCCAGGGAAAAAGGCTGGGGCAAAAGGCGGCTGAGATTGGCAGAGTGAAATATTGCTGCCGAGGGAACGTAGCAGGGCACACGTCTCGCTTCTTTGCGCCTGAGTGCCCTGTTTTTCCCCATCACCTACTTACTTCCCGACTGCAACCTCTCTCCCTCTGGGACTTTTACACCGGGAGCTCCAGATTCGCTACCCTACAGCGCTGCGGAGCCGTGGGGCAGTAGCACCCGGTGCACTGCAGACCCGACCTACCTTGCTACCTTCTAGTTAGAACTGCTGCAGGCTGATTTCCCCTGGCCCCTTTCCTCCACACTCTCTCTCCTCTTCCCATGCAAAGCAGACCTCCGTTTCCTCAGCGTCCTCCCCTTCTGCAGAGCTGCAGTCCGGCCATCCCAAGACCTTGCTGCAGGATACCTCTGATCCTGCTCGGGAGCCGCGGGGTCCACTCCCTACCCTCAGCCAGCGCCCAGGGGGCGACAGCGGCAATTGCAACCTCCAGTTTGTGTCAAGGTTCAGTTTGAATGACCACTCTCAGCCTGTGAAGACATGACGACCCTGGACTCCAACAACAACACAGGTACTGAGATTTCCTTACTGTCGTCATCCTTTCTGTGTCACTGTCTCCTCACTTCCATCTATGCCTTAGAACAAGAGGAACTTTGTAAGGGACTGGGGACTCCGTCGGCGCGGGGATTTTCTAGCGTGATGGGGGCCACAGGCAGGGATTTCTAGAGCCGGTTGTTCGGCCTGGCAATACGCCCGGAGGCGCTCTACCACCACCCCACAGCGTCCTAAAGCTCTCTTTAGCCTGAAGACTGGGATCCTGGGCAGCAGGAAATAGAGAGCAGGTATATGTGGTGGTGAGGTGAATAGTTTAGAGGGCCTGGGAGTTTTGGAGCAGTGCCCCCAGAAGCATCCATCTGTCCACCCCCTGCAGCTGTGGCATGCCTGGCCTTTTCGGAAAGAGGGCCTTCTCCTTCCTCTCTTTCTCTTCCTCTAGTTTCCGCAGGCTGGAAGGAACCTGAGAAGCAGTGGGGTGATCGGGACTCCAAAGCAGGAGGGGCTGGGGCAGTGGGTCGGATCTCACTGGGGAATCCTCAGTGACAGTAGGAACCGGCACTTGAGGAGCTGGGAGAGTGGCGCTTGGCCCCAGGGAGGATACCCACTGCGCTGGGGCGGCCCAGAGGGCTCACATGGCTGCAGAGCCGGGCCCACGTGCTGCGTTTGTTTTCATTCAGCAGAAGCCGTGTTCGCCACCTCATTGGTCGTTGCCTCTCGGCCCCGTTACATAATGAGCTCCGCCCTCCGGTCGCCCCGGCAACGCGTGTTCCCTTCTCTCCTCCCCTCAGTCGTCCTGGTCCAACTAGCTATGGGGGCCCAGCCTAGGACCCGGTGGCCCGGGAGGGGCGGGGCTGCTGTTCCGGATTGACGGGAAGCGGAGAGGGCGGGCTCTCGAGTTCCGGGGTTCCTCGTTGGGGAGCCACGTGCAAGAGGCACACGTGGAGCGGGGACGTGAGGCCTGCTGAGGGCTCAGCTCCCGCCCCGCCCCGCCGAGATCTGGGTGAAGCTGGGCTGACTCACCGCCCCCGCCTGCCTCCTTTTCCTGTCCGCTTGCTCCGGTCCCCCCTCCTTCCCATCACCGAAGCAGAGTAAGATGGAGCCATCCCTGACCTCGCGTGGCCTCATGTTTACACTCCTCAAAGAGCTCTCACATTTAGTTACCGTTCTCTTCATTTCTTTCCTCTTTATTCTGTTTGCACCTATTTCCTGTACTGCCTTTAGACTCAGCTTCACCACATTCCAAATTCTTTCTGTTCCCCAAGCATCTCTTCCCTTAGTCCTGCAAACAGGCTTACTCCCCACCCCCACAAACAAGCTACAGTTTGCGTCCTAAGGACTATCCCCAGAACAACCACATCCCAGAATCATAGATGAAAGGATATCAAGTCTCGTCTTTCCGTTTCACAGAAAGGAAAACTGAGACCCAGAGAGGGGAGTTGATTTCCTCTAGGTCACAAATCAAGCTGGTAGTGATAGCTCTAGATCTAGAACTAGACTCTTGAGCGTGCCCCTCACTTCCAGGTTGGAAGTATCTTTGAGGAGTCTTACTCCTCTTTTGGGGATGGGAGAACTAGGTCAAGTTCATTTACCACCATATAAATATCCCACCCCCCCATGTCAGCCTTGAAACTGTAGGAGCTGATCCTGTTGTGCAACTATTTTACAGGGAGCTAGGTTCACCCTGACCAACCTTGAGCTATTTTAGGGTTGCCCTGCCCAGCTTAGTGTGTGTCAGTGGGTGAGCAAGACATGTGCCTCTGGAGACACGGTAACATGGCCTGTGTCGGCTCACACGTGTTGTGTCCTGGGATCCTCCCTCCTCCCACCCCTCCCATGGCAGGCCAAACTAGGTGCTTGGCAAAGGTGTGGCAGGCAGGTCACCTTTTTGTCCTGCTGATACCACGGGAACACGGCCACCTGGTTGGCAATGTAATCAGAGGGCCAAAGTCCCTGAGTGGCCAGAGAACCAAGGTCGTTGTCACCAGGCTGAGAGATGTGGACAGGGAGTTCCAAAGCTGTAGGCTGAGCAATTTGTCCTTCATGTTTACCTCCTGCAATATGCACTGTTGTCTTTCCTGGACTGAGAGAGAGACTCCACTCTGACTCCTGCTATTGGAGACCAGGGGAACCAGACTGGGCAGGTTCAGTATATTCTGTACCTTCAGAGAATATATCTTCTGATTTTGGGGGAATGTAACTATTCTACTCTTGTAAGACCTCCACTCTCCTCACTGTTGGCTAGCTGCCCCTGCATGGTCTCATCCCTGGAATGTTCTTGGTGTTAATCAGCAGCTGTTTATTTTGGAAGACTGGGCCTTATGAATGGGTCTCAGCTGCTCATCCCATCTTTAGGTCTGACGCTGACTGCAGTCATTAGCTGCAGTCAGTATTCCCAAGGAAGTCATCCAGGGCAGGGGGGCCACATACTGGTATGTGAGATGCCCACAGGGGTCATACCTCTACGGACATACCTGACACACAAAGCAGAAGCTGAATATACCCTGCAAAGGGTCATGGGTGTTGGTTGGCCGAATCTAGTATGCGTTGGGGAGTTGCTTATTGTGGCTATCCTGGGGACTCTTAAGATTAGGGTTCTACGTGGTTAACTTCTGAGTGTCCAACAGTGTTTGGGGGAGGCAGGTGGAGGACGAACAGAGTGGTGCGCTAGGACCAGAGATATATGGTGGCTAACAGCCGCTTCCCTGTCTTCTCCTGCCAGGTGGCGTCATCACCTACATTGGCTCCAGCGGCTCTTCCCCAAGCCGCACCAGCCCCGAGTCCCTGTACAGCGACAGCTCAAATGGCAGCTTTCAGGCCCTGACCCAAGGCTGCCCCACCTACTTCCCACCGTCACCCACTGGCTCCCTCACCCAGGATCCTGCTCGCTCCTTTGGGAGCATTCCACCCAGCTTGAGTGATGATGGCTCTCCCTCTTCTTCATCTTCCTCCTCCTCATCCTCCTTCTATAATGGGAGCCCCCCAGGGGGTCTACAAGTGACCCTGGAAGACAGCAGCCGAGTGTCCCCCAGCAAGAGCACCAGCAACATCACCAGTGAGTACATTTCCAGCTTGATGTGGGGGAAAGGAAGGCGGCCAGGCCTGCGTTAGGAGTTGGTGTCCTGTGACAGTTATCCTCAGGGCCTACCCTGGCCTTGGAGATTTCTCCTAGAGTTGCAGCAGCTGTCCGGCCCAGTCTGGTCATGCAGGTGCCCCCTAGATACTGACGCTACTCCTCAGTGTTATCCCAGAATCTCCAGCCCAGAAAACCTCTATCTCCAGCCCCTCAGACAGCCCCCCTGCTCACCCGCTGCCCCTCTTTTCCCACAGAGCTCAATGGCATGGTGCTACTGTGTAAAGTGTGTGGAGACGTTGCCTCGGGCTTCCACTATGGCGTGCATGCCTGTGAGGGCTGCAAGGTGAGGCAGGTTGGGGGGAAGAGCAGGGGCAGGTGACGCCCTCCCAGAACACAGGTCTGGCTGAGACAGAGACGCTCACTAGCGTCCCCTGCCTTGCAGGGCTTTTTCCGTCGGAGCATCCAGCAAAACATCCAGTACAAAAGGTGTCTGAAAAATGAGAACTGCTCCATCGTCCGCATCAATCGCAACCGCTGCCAGCAGTGTCGCTTCAAGAAGTGTCTTTCCGTGGGCATGTCCCGAGATGGTGAGGAAGCACTGTTGCCCCACAAGTATCCCCACGCCCTCCCCCTTCCTTTAACCCTAAGCGTCTGAATGAATCCCTCCTTTAAAAAAAGTTCTAAACTAAGACACATCCTACCATGAGCCTCATTTCCATAGGGGGTGCCCATACTTCATCTTGGTAAACGCACATTTCTTTCCCATTAGTCCCTCTGGTCACCTCCTACTGCAATCCCTACTTAGAAAACCCCCTGATGGGTGTGGCTTTGCTGGTTTGAGTTTTGCTGTGGAACCCCAAGCCTTTTCAGGTTCTTGCCCTTTCAGGAGGAAGGAAGAGAAGCACGTGAGTGTGTATGAGAACTTCCTGACATTGCTCTCATCCTGTCACAGCTGTGCGTTTTGGGCGCATCCCCAAACGAGAGAAGCAGCGGATGCTCGCTGAGATGCAGAGCGCCATGAACCTGGCCAACAACCAACTGAGCAGCCAGTGCCCACTAGAGACCTCGCCCACCCAGCACCCGACCCCAGGCCCCATGGGCCCCTCACCACCCCCAGCTCCGGCCCCCTCACCCCTGGTGGGCTTCTCCCAGTTCCCACAACAGCTGACGCCTCCCCGATCCCCAAGTCCTGAGCCCACAGTGGAAGATGTGATATCCCAGGTGGCCCGGGCCCACCGAGAGATCTTCACCTATGCCCATGACAAGCTGGGCACTTCAACTGGCAACTTCAATGCCAACCATGCATCAGGCAGCCCTCCGGCCACCACTGCACATCGCTGGGAAAGTCAGGGCTGCCGGCCTGTCCCCAATGACAACAACATCATGGCCGCTCAGCGTCATAATGAGGCCCTGAACGGTTTATGCCAGACTCCCTCCTCCTACCCTCCCGCCTGGTCCCCTGGCCCTGCCCACCACAGCTGCCACCAGCCCAACAGCAATGGGCACCGTCTATGCCCCACCCACGTGTACCCAGCCCCAGAAGGCGAAGCACCGGCCAACGGTCCTCGGCAGGGCAACTCCAAGAACATTCTACTGGTGAGGGCACTAGGGGTGAGGCGGGCAGGGGGCCCAGATGACTGGATTTAGCTCAGGGCAGCTGGGTGTGCCTGGACGCTAACACAGGGCTATCCTCTTCCCAGAGGAGGATGCTCAGCCCGGCCGCAAGGGCTCTGCTTGGGAATCCCTGATCTCCACCTGGCACCTTGTTGCTACTTTACCTGAAAGACCCATCCTCCAGGGCCACAGCCCCTCAGTGAGACGGAATCTAGGTCCCAGACCTGCTGGGGGAGCCCATCCAAGATTGCCTAGCTGATAACTCCCTTCCCCAAATCCCTTTCTCCTCCAGGCATGTCCGATGAACATGTATCCCCAAGGACGCAGTGGGCGAACCGTGCAAGAGATCTGGGAAGATTTCTCCATGAGCTTCACACCCGCTGTGCGGGAGGTGGTCGAGTTTGCCAAGCACATCCCTGGCTTTCGTGATCTTTCTCAGCATGACCAGGTCACCCTGCTAAAGGCTGGCACCTTTGAGGTGAGTGACTCTTTGTGCTCCCTACTCTTGACCTTGGATAGCACCCGGAAGAAGGGGTTGGTGTCTAGGGCAGGCAGGGGCTCTGAAAGGCTTTGGGAGCCTAGTATTTTTGTCTTTAAAGACTAACTGATGAGGAGGGGACAGAATGCCTCCCACTCCTGCCTCAGGATGGCTGGGACTTGTCTTCTCGGCTGAGGTCTAATCCTATCCCACTGCCTTAAAATAACACCGTAGGGCACATTGCTACCCCCATTCTAGGCCCAAGCACGTTCATTTTGGTGAAGTGCCTTGCCTAAGGTCACAGGTAGTGACAAAGTTGAGATTCAGATTCAGGCCTGTTGGATTCCAAAACCAGGGGGATATTCCCCATCCTACCACCCGGTCCCTCCCTTCCCCCCTCCAGCAGCACCGTTACCCATTCGGAAACTATCCCCACTGTTTACTGAAAAATCCAAGGCAGCACCAGTATACCCTTCAGAACACTGTAGAGGTATGATTGGTAAGTGCTCCTGCCACCCCCACTCAGGATGACTGTCCCTTTAGGTGCTGATGGTGCGCTTTGCATCGCTGTTCAACGTGAAGGACCAGACGGTGATGTTCCTGAGCCGCACCACCTACAGCCTGCAGGAGCTTGGCGCCATGGGCATGGGAGACCTTCTCAATGCCATGTTCGACTTCAGCGAGAAGCTCAACTCCCTGGCGCTTACTGAGGAGGAGCTGGGTCTCTTCACTGCGGTGGTGCTTGTCTCTGCAGGTAGGTCAAGCTTTCGCCTGAGTCTGACCCCGGGGGAGGAGGCGGACGCAGTTCAATTCAACACACCTTTTATGGAGTACCTACTCTATGCCAGGCCCTGTGCTGGGCACTGGGGATACAGACATGATTCAGACACAGTCTAGCTTGGGAGACAGACTCATGCCCGACTAATTATAAAACAGTGAGATAAGTGTCACAGTAGAAGCATGAACCAAGGGCTTTGGAAACACAACTATTTCTGCCTGGGGAGATGGGCATGGAGGTGACATTTAAGTGGGGCCTCAAAGGACAATTAAGATATTGCCGGGTGGGGGTGGTGCAGGGTAGGAATTGGGGGGAAAGGGCATCCAGGCAGAGGGAACTACAGAGCACAAAGCAAGGGAGCCTGGATATGTTCGGCCTGTTCAGGGAAGGAGAGGGGCCTTGTGGGATGGGAGGTGACCAGCCCTGCTGAGCCCATGCTCCCAGCTCTCAGGCACCTCCTGCTCTGGGGCAGAGGTCTGGGAGGAGGAGTGATGCTCTCCTCCTCCTCCTTCCCCTCGGCCGGCCTTCTGAGGGGTTTCAGGGAGAGGCTGCATTGCCCACCACGTCCTCCTCCTCCTCCTTGCAGACCTCCGGTTCCTCGTCAGAGGAGCTCAGGGAGCCTGCCTCACTGCTGTCGTCTTCCCCACAGACCGCTCGGGAATGGAGAATTCCGCTTCGGTGGAGCAGCTCCAGGAGACGCTGCTGCGGGCTCTTCGGGCTCTGGTGCTGAAGAACCGGCCCTTGGAGACTTCCCGCTTCACCAAGCTGCTGCTCAAGCTGCCGGACCTGCGGACCCTGAACAACATGCATTCCGAGAAGCTGCTGTCCTTCCGGGTGGACGCCCAGTGACCCGCCCGGCCGGCCTTCTGCCGCTGCCCCCTTGTACAGAATCGAACTCTGCACTTCTCTCTCCTTTACGAGACGAAAAGGAAAAGCAAACCAGAATCTTATTTATATTGTTATAAAATATTCCAAGATGAGCCTCTGGCCCCCCGAGCCTTCTTGTAAATACCTGCCTCCCTCCCCCATCACTGAACCTCCCGTCCTCCCCTATTTAAACCATTCTCTCCGCCCCTTATTCCCTAGCCCCCCAATTTGTTCTATTTCTGTCTCAAATCCAATAGTTCACAGCTGAGCTGGCTTCTGTGGTGTGTGCTCGTTCTGGGGGGGGTGGTGGAAATATTGCCAAGGCTGGGGGCACACCTCTCCATCTGGTCAGTCTGTGGGGCGGGTACTCTGCCAGCAGATGGGAGGATACAGGGAAACAGCACACAAGTCTAAGGGGGGGGGGTGCCCAAGGGGGTTATTTTCATCATATATTTATTACATAAATATATAGTAAAATAGACGAGCAACAATTACCATAAAAATATCTTTCTTTAAAATCCTGACCCAAAAACACAACGGGGTGAAAAATCGCACATAACAGACATACTGATTGTCAATGTGGGGCAGGAGTAGGAGCCCCCCCCAATTCACCCCTACTGGCCCCACCCCTCCCTGGGAAAGGGACCTACCTCCTTCCCTGTTTCTGGCCACAACCCCCCTCCCCCCACCCCAGCACCAGCTTCTCATACATTCAGTAGCGCCTCCAGGGAAGTGTCCCCCTCCCCCAACCCAGGAGTTCCCAGGGCAGGAATTACTGTCCCCCTTATGGACTGTGTCTATGTCACACGCCCTGCCCTCTCCCAGCCCTGTAGACCCGCCACCAGGGGAAGGGGTAGGGGCTCCTCCACCCCCACCCTCCCCAATTCTGAGCAGAGAGGAGGCTGGATGAGGTATGTGTGTTATGAGTGATGGGACGGGGAATACTGAGATGGAGAGGCAGGTGGTGGGGGCGGGGTAGTGGTCATGGCTCTGGCACCCCCTTGTCCTGTCCTGGCCCCCTCATCCTATTCTCAGTAGCCACTCCTCCCACCAATACTGCACCTGCTGCCCCACCCTGCCTGCCCTAGTGCCCCGGGCCAATACTGGGGGAGGCATGCTAAGCACCCACATCAAGGCCATCCCCCTCATTAGCACCAATGGCCCCCAGGAGAGGGCCCTGTCGCCCACTTCCAAAGCAGGGACTGGGACAGCTGCCTCTCTAGAGCAGGTTCGTGGCACTCCTGAGTCCCCCCAGCTCCTCCCCCACCACGTGTACTCGCTCACACATTCACGCAGAGAAACGCACACATACACCCCACATCACTGAGCGTGAGGGGGAGGGGGTCAAGGGAGGAGTGGGGGGTCACAGCTCATATGATTGGGGAGGGGGGAGGGGATTCCCAAATGCCTGTAAGAGGCCAAGCCTCTTCAAGGCCTTTTCTCCACCATGGCCATGGCTGAGAATGGGACTGGAAGGGTAGAGTTGGGGCTGGAGGGATGGGGAGACAGCAGACAGGTCAGGAATTCCACTGGGCCCCCAGGGGTAGGAGGAGGGTACAAGAGGGGCTGGCCCATAGGACAGGAGGAATACAGGAATCAGTGCCCCAGGGAGAAAGAGGGAGAACAAAGACAGCATGCGCAGCCCACCAGCCCAAGTGGGGCAGGGCAGGCACACGCCCAGGTGACAGGATGCTCTTCCAGGCCCTCCCACCTGTCAGAACACCTGAACAGTGGGGGACAGACATGCCCTGATGGGCAGCATAGCATTGCCTTCGTGTGTGTGCGTGCGTGCGTGCGTGTGTGTGTGTGTGTGTGTGTGTGTAGGGGGTAGGGGGCTGTGGCAGGCTGAGGGTTAGGGTGGGGTGGCAGGTTCCCCACTGCTTAAGACATTTTTGCCCCAATAGTGCAAAGCGCAGGAAGCCCTGGCACCCCTCCCCTGCCCCTGCCCCGTTCCCCATGGCTTCCGGGGGCATCTGTGTCCACCCATTCATCCCTGCCGACATGCAGCCCTGAGCCCAGGGCCCTCTGGTCTGCTCTGTCCCTCCCCACCCTCCCCTCGCCCCATCCATGGGAGAGTTACCTCCTCAGACCCTCTCCCCTGCAGAATGGATGCTAGCCAAAGGGAGGAGGAGGAAGGCAGCTCACCCAAGTGCAGACCAACAGAGCACTCCACACCAGAAGGGTGGGAGGCGGCTCAAGCCAAAGTCCCTGAATTAGAGAAAAGAGGGGAAAAGGGTCCCAAGGGTAGAGGGGTGGCTGGCCTAAAGAGCTTCAAAGAGAAAAGGAGGAGCACCAACCACCCCTTCTCCTGGGGCCTCAACTAAGTGCCATTGATCAAAGCACCCCATTCCTTGGGGCCTGCCCACCCAGAGGCTGGGTTAGTAAGTTGAGTGGGAGTGGGGAAGGAGGAGGGCAGAGGTCAGAGAGAGCCCAGAAGACATATGGGAAACAGAGTCCTAAGGGGGTGGAGGCTCTGGGAGAAGCTCACGCACAGCCCCCTCGCCCCTAGTGCAGCAGCATCTGGATTGTAGCTAATACTGCGGGATGTGAGGAGGGCGGGAGCTGGAGCCACAGTTTTTCCTGTGTGGGTGCCAAGGTGCAGGAGTGGGGGGGTAGACAGGGAGAGGCCCCTGGGGCTGGGCACTTGAAAGGGGAGCTGTGCGGGCAGCAGGGCAGGCTGGTGAGGGGCCAGCTGGCATCCAGCGTGAGAGGTAGATGGAACTCAGCGGGCACGAGTGGCAGAGAGCAGAGGGAGTACGGGGGTGGGGGTGCCAAAGGGGCACAGAGGGAGGGGCAGAGCAAGGGGGGTGGCCAGGACCCTGTTGTGTTAACTCACAGCTCTGATCGGCAGCCCTACCTTGGGGACCTGGTGTGGGGAGCAGTTCTCTCTGGTTTAGGGGGAGGAGGGGCAGCTCTCAAAGTGCATGGGGGTGGTGGGGGGGGGTCCTCCCCTCTGGCCAGCTTCAGTTAATAATTTAATATCATCTCTATCAATCGCTCGCGCTCTCTCTTTTTTTTCTTTTTCTATCTAGTTTTTCTTCATTTATCTTCTCCCCTTGCCTGGTTTCCAAAGTGCAGTTAGAATGACTATAATTTTTAACCTCCAGGGAGGAGCCAAGCCAAGCCCTTCTTTGCACCCAGGCATCTGGGGAAGCAGAGAGGCCCTTAGCCTGGAGGGGGAACCTAGGCCAAGGAACTGGGGGGGGGGGCTCCCTCTCCGTGTATGTGTGTAGGGGGTGAGTTGGGGGCATCTTCCCCCACCCCATATTCCTCTCCCCTACAGTCAAGATGGCTTGTCCCCTCTTAGTTCTCCCTCCCTTCCCCTATCTTCTTAGAGGACGGGGTCCTGGGAAGTGCAGGACAAGGTCCCCAGCCTCCCACTGTCCTTTTCATAGCAAGTTCATTTGTTTGCCCTGTCCCAGGGCTGGAGGTTCTGAGAAGGGAGGGGCTAGTGCAGGGGTGTGTGTGGGAGCTGAATCTATCCAAGGATGAGAGGAAGGAGAGAAGAGGTGTGGGGGTCTCCCTCAGCCCCCAGCTCTGCCCCTTCTCTCCAGGCTCCTCCCCACCAGCTCCGCACACCCTCTGGCCGCCTGAGGCTTTAGACTTCCTGATCCTCAAAGACCTCGAGGAAGAGTGGGGGGAAGAGTTCGGTGGGGCACTCGACTTTCATGTGGAGGAAGCGGCTGGCGTGGCAGGCCCCGATCATGCGGAGGTCAGTCACCTTCATCAGCAGCTTGGGCCAGAAGTGCGGAATGTTGTGTTTGCGGTGGTTGACATAATGCTCAAACGCCAGCAGGTACGCCTCCTGACTCTTCTCAATCTTGTCCACACACAGCAGGCCTGAGCGGTCTGCAGGGGGGGCGGGAAAGAGGCCCGGGGGTGAGCAGGTGAAGGGAAACAGAGGGGAGAGAGAAGGGGCCATGAAGGGAGGAAAATACACTGTGGGGGGGCATGTGGAGGGGGAGAGGGAGGGGAACTATGTGGACGGGGACACGGAGGGATAAACAAAGCAGACAGAGGGACAGAGAGGTGGGCCTGGGCAAAGAGAGGAAACTTGGAGATAGGACAGGACTGTGGGCGGAGAGGTTTGGTGGTCAGAGAGGTGGGGTGGGAATAGGGATAGAGAGGGGATGGGGTCAGAGACAAAGAATGGGGTAAAGATGGGACAAAGAGCAGAGGAGGGATAGGGAAGCAAGAGATGGGCCTGGGGAACGGAACAGAGGAGGGACGGGTGACAGAGCATGGCACAGGGGACAGAGGATGGGCCTGGGTGACGGAGATGGCTAGGATGACAGGGGTAAGCTTGTGGGACACAGTGGTGGGTTTGGAGGGGCACAGAAGCTGACGAGCAGAGAGACTCAAATTAAGGACGGAGGAAAACGATAACCCTCCCAGCCAACGCGCAGGTACCTGTTGACATTAGCAGCACAGCCTGCAGTAGAGCCACTTCTGTGTCATCCAGGTTAAAGGCAGAGAGTGACTTGCCCAATTCAAAGATGGCGTCGGAGACTACACCCAGGCCGCCATTCTTGAGCTGCTCCCGCTTGACAGCCATCTCCCCACTCAGCGTCAGGGTGTCGCTCTCGGGGTCATAGCGGACCGCCGCCCGCAGGGACATGATCTCCATGCAGCACCCCTTCAGGAGGATGATCTGGTCTTCACAAGGCAGCTGCAGAGAGGCAGGGCCACAGGAACACTCAGCTTGCCCCACTCCAAAAGTGTCCCATGTGGGTGTCCCCTGGGAGCTGCGAGGCCACCATTGGCCTCAGCCAGTAACATGTACTCTGAACAGCTAACCTTGCACTGGGCCACAGACAGGCCCTATTTCACAAAACCTCACAATTATCCCTTCATTATCTCCATCTCCACTGCAGATGAGGAAACCAAGATGCAGGAGAGTTAGGCAACATGGCCAAGGTCACACAGCTATGTGTGACACAGTATGACAGCCTGTCCCCAGTCAGTGCTCTTTAAGATGAGAACTCTCAGGCTGCCTTAGAGTTGGGAATGGCTACGTAGACTTCAGGGGACTTGGCACTTGCTGGTTCCTTAGGGTAAGGTAGCGGGGGTTGGGCGGGGGAAGAGAGACGAAGAAAGAGACCGAGAGAGAGAGAGAGAGAGAGAGAGAGAGAGAGAGAGAGAGAGAGAGAGAGAGAGAGAGAGAGGAGGGAGACAGCACATGCACATGCTGCGCTGTTTGTTAACCCAAAGGAATTGCTCCTTGCCCAGAGAAACACAGATGAGCATGTGCTGAGACTTGGTGACCTGGGAAGCAGCCCCAGGTTTCCCTCCAGTGTGGCACCATGTCTCTCATCCCATTGTCACTCACCTCGGAGAACATGGGCAGTTTTTTGGCAAAGTCCACCACACGGGTGATGGCCGGGGTGATGATCTTGGTAAACTCACTGAAGGCCTCTAGGTCCACCTTGTCTCCGTCCGGCATGGAGACAATGGGTGACTGGCCAATGTCATCAGGCTGGAGGGAAAGATGGGGGTCAGCAGGGGCTACAGACCCCTTTTAACCTCTCACTGAGGCTCCCTGCCCACCAGGGGGAGCTCCAAGGCAGTTTGGGGAAGATGGGCCACCAGTACCTGGGATTGCTATGTCCCAGGCCTATGGCATCCCTTTCACCTTGGGGCAGTGAATAGATCAGAGCCAGAGCTCCACGTCTGCTAATAATAACAATGACCATAAGGGTAGTAGAAGTAATGTCATAAAAATAGAAGCTATATTTATTCAGTATTTAATACGTGGCCAGGCGTTAGGCTACATGTTTTACGTGTATTATCTCATTTAATCCTTATCATAACCCTGTAAAATATTATAATTAGCTCCATTTCACAGATGAGGAAACTGAGGCATAGTGCAGCTGACTAATAAGCCCAAGGTCACATGACCAGTAAGTTGTAGAACCAGAATATAAACCCAGGCAGTCTGACTACTGACCGTTACACGTACATCTGCTTGGTATTTGAGCCTATATTCTTAACAAACAGCGCACTGTTCCACCCCTAGGAAACAGACAAGTTTTCTGCCTTCCCCCACGATATGCAAGCAACCATCCACACTCAAGCTGACCATTCACTTGGTACCCAGTTTTGCCAGGGCCTAACACAATGCCTGGCACCCAGTAGGTGCCCCCAAATACTGTTACATGACTGTGTCTCACCCTCTCCTCCCAGTCACTGTGGGCAGGAAAAAGAGGAGAGGTCGCCCCTGTTCACTAGAAATTCGATGATAAAGGCAAGGCCCTATCCTCACGGAGCTCCCAATCGGATGGAATAGGCAGGACCCAGACAGCAAGCAGTGACACATATACAGGTGTGTCACGAAGACCACCAAGTTGTGGAGAGTATCAGCTTTGGGTCAGATTAAATTAAGAGGGCTCCCTGGTGGAGACAAGACCCTGAGCTTGTTCTCCTCCCCGAGGCACCTGGTTGCCACTCACCCCCAACCCCTCTCCTTACCAGGAATTTCCGCCTCTGCTTCCAATGGCTGCCCTGGGCATTTGTGCTGCGATGGGCCTCTGTGGCAACATGGATCAGATCCCACTCTTCAGGAGTGGGCTCTGGTCGCTGCTGCAGTGATCGGATCATTTCTTCCTTCCGTCGCCGCTCCCGGTTCTGCTCAATCAGCTTGCGCTTGGCCACCCGCTTTGAGTCATCTAGAACCACTGTCAACAAGAGGGAGACACACGCCTTTTGCATGACATTCTCTACAACCCTCTCAGAAACTACTCTTCCCACTGTACAGGTTGGGGAAACTGAGGGCCAGAGAGGTTAAGCGACTTCCAAATCACTGGGACATCAACTCCACTTTGGGGTGGTTCAGAGGCATAGCAGGTTCTGGCCACAGGGCTGTGGTGATAGTAATTATTAGAAGACCCTGCCACCCGATCCTAGCCAGTGAAAGAAGCCCTCTCACCCAGAAGTGGGGTGTCTTCTCTGATAGAAACACTGTCTAGGATGGGGTACTCAGGATTTCCTTCTACCCAACAAGTCCCTCTAAGGCCTTTTACCAAAGGCAGGTAAGCACTGGGACTCATGCGCAGGGCTCAGAGAGGAATCCTGTTTCCTTTTCCCCAGGGATAAGGGCGGCAGGGACCAAGATTCTGAACCTTCATTCCTCCATCAGCCTGACCTGGATTGTCACTCTGCCCCATGGGCCCTGAGGGTTCCCTGGAAGGGAGCTGCCATTATCTGAACTTACCCCCCCCACAGTCACCTGGCCCGACTCCCCCCACGATCCCCTTACAGTCCATGGCCATGCCCACGGCAATGCACTTCTTAAAGCGGCACAGCTGGCACTGGTTGCGGGTAATCTTGTCGATGACACAGCAGCTGTCATATTTGCAGGAGTAGGTGGGATGGAGGTTCTTCTGGATTGTGCGGCGAAAAAAGCCCTGGGGTTGGGGGGAGATGAAGCCTGCTGTGGTCATGAGCTCCCCTTCCTGAACCAACCATCAGCAGGTCACTGAGGGGTGGGCGACTAGTGAGGGAATCTGGCATACTCCTGACACAGCAGGCCCAGGGTCACTGGACTTTGCCAGGACTCGGGACCTTAGAAACACATGTCCTCAGCTCCCCAGGCTGCTAACGGGTGGGGGTACTTGGTAGGGATGGTGTTGGAGGTGAGGATGAGGGCAGTGGGGACATCTGGGCCTGGGATGGTATGAGGTGCTGTGAAGCCTGAAGGAATAGTAGCGTTGGAAGTCCAACTCATCCCTGATTTTCCATCTTGCTAAATGACTAAAAACAACACTGACCCCCAAACCTTCTCATATATGCTGCCTGTTGCCCATGTGGTGGAGTTCATGAAATTGGGGTGGGGTGTCAAAAAGTCTAAATATGGCAGTGGGTATGAATTCTAGTAGCTTTAAAATAAAATTTTCAATTCTATATATCATGTTGAACGTACACTACGTGCCAGGCATTTGTAAGCCTTTCTTTGATTCATCATCACATTTAACACTCATGTCAACCCCATGAGGTAGAAGCTACCACTGTCTCCATTCCACTGACTAGAAAACTGAAGCTTGGAGAGATGCGATTTGCCCAAAGTCACCTAAGTTGCTTAAATTGCCCAAATGGCTAAATGGACAGCAGAGTCAGAACTGGTCCTGAGGTACAGGACACCAAGATCTGAGCTCTCAGACTCTGGGGTGCATTAAAATCACCAAAAAGCTTACCAAAAAGACAGATGCCTGGGCCTCACACTAGACCTATAATATCAGACTCGTTAGGGGTCAGGCTTCTCTCTCCTTTTGAGATGCTCCTCTGGGACTCAGATGTCTCTGAGGGTGAGGCTCCTTGGTCTATGTTACATTGCTTGTATTATATCCAGGGAAACTGCTACGGGACTCTAAATCCATGGTGGTCTTGGTTTGGTTGACACCCAGACAGAGAAAAACTTGAAGCCTTAACATATCTTTAAATATTTCTGTTTCTTGGAATGTTTTACATTTTCAGGAGGTAATGATCCTGGAAAAAACTGGGCAGGTTGATATGTCCAAAGTTGAAGTCCAATAGTCCCCCCAAGTCTATGACCTTGTCCCTTCTGCCCAGGGAGACTCTGCCATCCTCTTCTCCTCTGGGCCCCACTATGCCCCACCAGCATCAGTTCTCGACCCTTTCAGATTCAGGAGAAGCAACTGGGGAGCTTGTTCCAAGGCAGATTCCTGGGCTCCACCACAAAGGTTCTGCTTGAGGCCTGGGAATATGCGTTAAACTAGTACTGCAGGTGGCCCATGAACCACATTTTGAAAAACACTGATGTTGGTTTCCACTGATGTCTGTCTCTCTCTCTGGTAGGCTGTGACCAGTTTGTGGGCAGGGTACATACAACATCCCTCACATGCTGAATGGATGGAGGATAGCTGGCGTTTACTGAGTACTTCTTATGTGCCTGCCATTGTTTTAAATACTCTGTGTGAACGATCTCCTTTAATTCTCCCAACAACTCTATGTAGCACATTATCCCCATTTTATAGATGAAGAAACTGCGGCTCAGAGAGATTAGGCTTCTTACCTACGAGGAGCAGGGTAGGGATTATGAATGAACAAATGAATTAATGAATAAGAAAAATAATGCTGATGTAACAGGTGGGCTTTCGGTTACATGTCTATAGAGCCATCTGTTGTGCCAGGTACTGAGGGTCTTACAGGGGTGAGACGGGGGTGCCGGCGGTGGGGGAGGGGCAGGAGCTGGCTGGTCCATACCTTGCAGCCCTCACAAGTGATGCAGCGGTAGTGATAACCGGTTGCCTTGTCCCCACACACGACACACTGCTCGTCTTTGTCCAGGTAACTAGGGATATACCCTGGGAGGGAGGAAGGGAGGCAGGCATGGCTTGGGCCCCCAGAAGAGAGGCTCCTACATTTTCTCCATCCCCCAACTTTTCCTTCCTGACCCATGCCCTAGCCCAGCCTCCCTGAAGGGTAGAATCCTAGAGACCCTTCAGAGGTTATCTTGTCCATCCCCTTCCCTAAGAAAATGGAGAATCCCAGAGTTCTTCTGCCTGCCCATTCAGGCTTTTCTCTTGCTGCATCTGAGGAGGGAGGGATACAGGAGAAGAAGCAAATATCAGCAGCTCATCTCAGGGGAATACAGCCCCTCAGCCCTTTAGCACAGGCCCTGATTCCAGGCTGAGGGTGGGGGTCTCAGGCAAGAGTGTCATCAGAGAAGGGAAGAGGCTCTTCCTGACTTAATCCATATTCAAGGCTGATGCATGCCCACATCACCCATCTCAGCTCCCGACGAACCCATCCCAAGCCCTGTCAGAGGCTCTCCCCACAGGACGCGGGAGCTGCTGGTACGTGCCCAGGCTCCAGAAGAGCCCTGGCCTGGTTTCGTGGGCTTGAGTGCAGGGAGGAAGGGCACATGCAGCCAGACTCACCTGACATGCTGGTTTTCAGGGAACATTGGCCGTTCTTTCTTTTTCGCTTTCCATCTGGTGACCTGGCACTGGATGGGGGCAAAGTGGGCAGAATCACAGAGCAGTCTTTGGGCAGCCCCCTTCTCATCCAACAGGCTTATATAAGCCCCCAGGCCCAACTCCCTGCGACTTGTGTCCTCATTCTACCTCCCACCCCCAGGTCAGCTGACAAAACTGAGAAGGGTCCAGCTGTCTAGTAGCTTCAAGGAGAGAGATAAGGGGCTTGGCTGCAGCACAAGCATGTTCTAGGGCCCTAACACACACACCACACACATACACACACATGAATTATTACAGAACCTTAAGTACCCATAATCCACAAGATATCCACATATTTAAGCCTTCAGTTCATGACTCATGCAGAAAGAATCTTCAGGACATGCTTAAAGCTATATGACCTTTAAAACATACACATATATATGCAACACAAGACCACTGCATATGAATAACTATGCAGTCTTCAGTATAAACCCAAGAATGGCAAATAAGCACCAGGATCTACACATCTATGTAACTTTCAGGTTATTCTCAAATGTGTTATATGATCTCTAGGATATATCCACGGGTTACACAACCCTCTGGACAGGCACCCAACAATACCACGCCCCTCCCCTCAGCAAATATGTTCCGTGATTTCCAGGTCATACACACATGCTAAATAACCACAGTGACTGAAATCATGTGAACAGGACCTTGTATAGTGCCTAGCAACTAGAACCTAGAACCAAGAATATGAAAACAGGAAGGGACTTCCAGCGTCACCCTGTCCATGGCATCCATTTAACAGAGCAGCAAACCGAGGCCCCACTTGTGCCTGGTGACACTGTGCACTGGAATCAGAGCCAGGACAAGGACCCTGAGCCCCTCCATGCATGGTATTAGCAACCTTCAGCCACTGTACATATATGTTGTCAACCTCTCCACATACGTGTTACATAACCTCAGCACACACAGGTTACATAAGCTTTCTACATGCATGCACGGATTGTATAACTTCCCACACCCTGCATGTTGCATGGCCCCTCCCACTGGAGCCTGAAGCAGCTCCCAACACACTGACACAGTGACCTTGGTCAGGGTCACACAGTCAAAGACAGCTCTGTGTTCCACGCCCCCTGGGGACTACCCCTGTCTGATTTCTACAACCGTTGGAAGGTCAGATCTCCCTCCTACCTCCAGGAGGGGAGGGTGTGGGGGAACTCCGGGCCACCTAGCCCCAGTAGCGCTGGCGGTCTTCACCAATTACAAGATTTACAGCTTCTAGGTGCAATCCCCGGGACAGCCACAAGGAGGCGCAGGGACATGGGGGCGGGGGAAGGGCTGCAGCTCTGGGGGACCAGGAACCAGGATTCCCGCCTTTCTCCGGTTAGGAGCAGACTCTCCCAGACCCACAGAAGTCTGGGCAGGGAGGTACAGAGGCTACCAGTGAGGGTGACGCGGTGACACGTCAGATATTCTTTTTCAGAGCCCCCCAGGGGTGAGGTTTGAGGGGAAAACCCCCAGTGCCCTACCCAACTGCCAGCCCCATCCACTTCCTCCACCCCTCCAGGGACCCAGTCTCGGGCCCCAGGGCTTTGCCTGGCCAGGCCTCTGGCCCTCTGGCTCAAGATCTGGTCTCCTAGGCAACAGCCACTCTGCTCCCCAGAGCATCGCCTCCTCCACCCTATCCCTGGCCACAGGCACAGGCTGTCCCCAGCTCCAGGGGCACCACACCGGAGCTCGGTGCCACTTGGAGTTGACAGGAGAGGCAGAGACCCTCTGGGCTCCTCAAGGGCAATGCAGATCATAGGTAGTCCATCCCTAGCAATGTGTGCAGGGCTGATGTCTCCTCCACGTGTGAGTAAAACCTTCACAGCTGGCATTCACTTCCACTTCCTGGGAGGAGCTCCATGGCAGTGCCTGCCCTTGCTTATGAACAAGGAAGAGCTTGTGGAGCTCCCAAAAGTTTCCAAATATAAGAGTGGGCTGTGACTGGTGCATATGCCATTAACTGTCATGTCACATGCACCATGGCCTGTGGACCTCACACTAGTGATCAGACGTGAACAGGCTGGCAGGGAGAGGAAGCAAATGGCCAGGCTGTTGGGTTCCAAATGCTCAGGTGAGGGTGGCTGAGGGGACATAGAGGGCATTTGAGACTGCCCAGTACTGTCAAGGGAGGGGCCACATGCCTGCTGCACGTAACTTCTCTGTGGTGTATCACCTCCTCACTCCAAAACGGGCATCTCTCAGTCCAGGTGCCTAATTCTCTGCCACATGTGAATATGACCTCATCTCCTGGGCAAAGGTAGGCAGCAGGCTTGCTGGCCTTGCGCCCATTCCCCTAAAGGCCCAAGCTCAGCTCTCTTTTGCCCAGCCAGGTGATCATGCCTGCTGCCTAGGAGTTGGCACGACCTAGTTGCTGGATCTATTACCTGTTCTCCTCTGGGTCTGACCCACACTCCACCTTGCTTGGCTTCTGTTCCATTCACTTCAATTCCATCCAGGATGCCCTCCAGCACGCCAAGAGACTAGGGTGGGCACACTGGCCCCCCCTGCACGCCCACAGGCCACCCACCCCCCGCCACCCAGGCCTAGGGCACAGCACCCATGGTGCCCGCCTCAGCACTTGGCCTTTCACACCATGCCCTATGCCCCAAGGGGGACAGGCGGTGAGAGGGGCCAGGGAGTGGCAGGTGGTAGGACTGGGGGGAAAGCTGGGTCTGTGAGGGGAGGGGTCCTGGGCTTGGGGAGTAGCTTCAGAGTCTTGTCCTGTCCAGAAGTCCCTGTAGAGAGAGGAGAAAGGCAGGGATAAGGCGGCGCCATGGTGGGGGTAGACAGACAGGAGTCCTTTGGGGGCAACATGTTGGGCTCCTGGGGTTCATAAGATGGTAGTGGGCATGGAGGGCAGGCACAGGGAGAGGACTGGATGACCCCTCAGATGAACAGGTATAGCAGGCAAGATTGGAGATCCATGTCCTAAGCCCCAGACATGGAAAGGGATGGAGGGAAAGAATGAGATCATCCATGTACCATGTGGTAGTCCTCATATTCAGGTAAGCGCCTGGCCCGTAACAAGCGTCGATTAAATGTGAGCTATTGTTACCACCAATCTAGCCAAGTGTTTATAAAACTCATCCTGATATAAGGCAAGAGGGGACTAGAAACAAGCTGTTTTCAGCCCAGGCGTGGGGGGGTATCCATGAAGGAAGGGTGCGGGGTGTGGGCCTAAGGGGCAGGGATCATGAATACCCATCTGAGTACCTTACTAGAGAGAGACACTGAAAGCCATGGGGAGCCGACCTCCCCTGTTGCTGGCCAAGTTATGATTCTCCAACCCTGGCCTCCCAAGGACTCCAGAGTTGTCCGTAGAAGGTCCCAAATCACACTTCCCAGTCTGAGGACCAGATATCCCAGTAGGTTTAGCTAAGCTACCACCCACCAGGATGGCAAGGGGAAGGGGGAAAGGAAACTAACACACTCTAACTAAATAGATATGTGCCCTCTGAAGAGGGCAGCAGAACTTTACAGATGAGGAAACTGAGTGTCAGAAAGCTTGATCATTCACTCAAGTTCACGCAGCTAGTAAGCAGGTGGCTCAGGGATTAAAACCTTGAAGCTTGGCTTGACTGCTAGCCTTGTTCTGCTACCTGGGGTTCAAAGCAGTGCCAACCTGGGCCCACCTTTCCCTCCACACTGCACCTCTGACCATAGGTTCCAGAGCTGAGGCTTACTGTCTGCACACATAGGCAGGTGTGGGCATGTGCGAGGGGGACAAAGGGTGCAGTTCCATACACACAACTTTCATCACATGGCTGCTGCACCAGAGACCTCACCCCTGGGCCCCCCACCCCACCCCCAGGAACTGATAAGGAGCCAGGGTGGGAGGGGAACGGTGAGATAAGTCAGGCCATTGGGCAGGGCAGGGCAGGGCAGTGGGACAGGGCCTCTGTACTCAGGCAAGCCCCCAGTGTGGGGAACGTGGCACGAGGACAGAACGTTGGCCCATTCTGTTTCTGGTACCCCCACAGACCAGGACTGGGCAATGGGGGCTGGACAGGAGACTGGGGGGGGCGGGTTGCGAGCAGGGAGCCTTAGCCCAGAGAGCCGTCAAGAAAGTAGGTCAAGTTTTTCTTGGCTTGTGGAGAAATTCCTGTTATAAATTTATAATGGCGTAGCCAGCTCTAAGGGGTGGAGGTGGGGGGAGGAGGAGGAGTGGGTGGGGATGCCCAGGGATTGGGCACTGGGGCCTGCTGCCCTAAGCCAGAGCAGTGAGGGGTAGGGGGCCAGGGCAGTCGTGGGTGTTGGGCTGGACAATAGAGGGCTATTTTCTGTCACCCGTTTCCACTTCTATCTGTGCCTGATGTGGCTTCCTTGGGTCTGTCTGTAGGCATATGAATGTCTCTCTCTCTCTGTCTCTCTGTCTCTCTGTCTCTCTCTCTCTCTCTCTCTGGGTGTCTCCCTGTTTCCCCCCACCCCCAACCAGGCTGTGCCTCGGTGCTTGGCACACCCTGGCTGCGGTGCTGCCCCTGCCTGTCTCCTACCCACCTGGCACGCTGCCACCACTTGTTTACAGAGGCTGGAAAAATCCACTCGCCAGCCGGAGGCCCAAGCGCCCCCAGGGAAGGGAGGAGGCAGGCACAGGAGTGGGCATGCTGAGAGAGGGGCAGCCCTGGGGAGAAGGCCCTGGGGGCAAGCGAAGAGGGCCAGGGTATGTGAGAATGGGTATTAGCAGTTGTGGGCTAGGCCGGCCAGGGAACACCGGCAGCAGCCACATGCCATGGGCAGTGCCTGCCCCGGGCCATAGCTCTGGAGGGCCCCCTTTTCCCTCACCCCTGCTACTGCCAGTTGCTACAGGGCACACCTGGGGCAGTGCCAACCTAAGCCACCATGTTTATTTTCCCTTCCCCCTCCCCAGCCCAGCCTTAACTCCAAATGTGTCTGGGCACTGCCAAGGGCTTGCACGTGCCCACGGCAGGGAGGGGAAAGCTCTCTGTCTGCTCCACCTCTGAGCCGAGCTGACTGGTGCCCTGGTGCCTGTCAGTGCAGCCCAAGCTACACTGAGGCCCTGGCAGTGGGCAGAGGCGCAAGGTGCTGCCCTCAATGCTTATGGCACCCTCACCTGGCACTGAGCAAGAAGCTGTTACCCCTAGAGACTCCTTGTCATCTCTCTAGGGACATACCTGGACCTCTGAGATGACACAGAGCAAGCAGAGGGCCCAGCATGTGGGGAGGCACATACCACGTGAGCCTGTGTTAGCTGTGGGCAGAGAAAGGTTGGCAGGGAAGGGGGCTGGGGCGAAGGTGCCCACCCTGAAGGGCAGCCTCGCTGCCCTCCTCCTTGAGTCCAGCTCAATTCCCCCAGTTCCTTCCTGGCACATCCCCTGCAGAGCCAAGGCTCAGCCCCAAGGAAGCAGAGGGGGTGGAGCTATGGGGTTCTAAGACTAGCCTGGACAGCCGGACCAAAAGACCCACCTGTCGGCTGGCCTGGCCACCCACTCTCTCTTTGTCAGATAAGAGCTACTGGGTAGCAGTGTGGGCAAGGTGCCCGTGGAGGGGGAAACATTTCATTAAGCTTAAGTGCTTCTACAATGGGGGGACCGAGACAAGCGCCCAATGCGGCATCCATGGGCACCATGCCAGGTTCCCACTGCCAGACTGTCCCATTCCACAGTCCTGCAAACCCAGGGGACTTTCCCAAAGGACTTCTGGGGCTGCCAGAAGGGACTCTTTGCCCCCAAAATCTAGCCCCCAATTCTATACACACTACTCTCCTGAGTGTCTGCTCTTGGCTTTGACCCCACCTGTCTGGGGCCCTTAAACTTTGTCCTTAATGCTCTAAAGAAAGCCCAGCCCTCCTCCTTGCTAACCACAGAAGGAAAGACACATTCATATAGAGGGGGTCCAGAAAAGGGGAAAAAGAAGAGGATAGGGGTAAAAGGGATGATGGGGAAAGAAGGGAAGAAAGATGAGGAGGGGCAAGAACAAAGAGCTGGGCAGGGATGGGGGTAGCGCAGGGCATGCCTAGCAAGTAAAGGGAAAGGAAGAAAGGCAGCAATGAGATGGGGTGGGGGCTGGGGAGAGAGGGGTGAGGTAGAGAGGAGGACAGATAAGGGGAGGAGAGACAAATGAAGGAGAGGGAGACAAAGAGAGAAAGGTAACAAAGAAAGATGGGTGGGGGGGTGCTTTATGCCCTGCCTAAGTCCCACCCCATGGAGGCTGGGGGAGGGGGGAGTAGAAATGGTTTCCACGGTGACAGCTGGTTCTTGGTGGCCTGGCATGTGGGCTATTAATAGTGCTGTGGGTAGGTTCACACCTCCCTCTCCCCTTCCCCTTTGCCTGCTGCTAGGGTGGGGGGAGATACCCCCCCAACTCCCACTGATCTGGCGTTGATGTACTGACTCCACACTATGGGAGCCAAAAAGGGTGATGCTAAAAGGCCCAGGTGGCCACTGTAGCCCAAACATACACAAGGGCATGCACAGGCAAACACAGGCATCTGTGTGCAGACACTGCCGCCTGTGCCAGCGTGGGCTCCTATGGGCAGCCACAAGCACCAACAGCCCCTGGGAGTCTGGTGGCGGTGGAGGCTGCAGAAGCAACCCAGGCCCCCACACTGAGGGGTAGATGCCTGTCGGGGTTGGGACCTCTTTCTCCTTTCCCAGATCCCCCCTGTTCTATTCTTGGGTATGAACTGACCAGGACTGCCCCACCCAACTCACTGTTATCCTACTGCCAGGAAAGAGAGGAGTGAAGGCGGAAAGGAAGGTACTACTTGGCAGGTGTGAGATGGCAGAGGAGTACACAGACACAGGCACCAGCTTGGCAAGGAGGAGGGAAGGAGGGAGGGAGGGAGGGAGGGAGGGAGGGAGGGAGGGAGGGCAAGGAGGCAGCACTCCTTGGTGGGCTCTCACTGGGCACACAGGAGATGAGATTCTGGAGCTTAAGGGCAGTGATCCTTAAGTCTGAACTAGCCACTGTGGGACCCTGGAGGCTAGAGAATGGGAGATGGGGGTGGGGGATGTGACATAAGGGGGAGATTGGATCAACAAAGAATCCTCTCCCCCAAAAGAATAGAACAGGAAATTCCCCCCTGTAGGTCAGAAACAGAAGGACATAAACAGCAGCTTTGACTTGGGCCAGATGCCCAGTATTAACATCAAAGACTGTGCTTCCCCCCACCATAACCTCACCCACCTGCTGCTCTCCTCTCCCTGCTCTCACCCCAGGCCAGCTCCAGTCAGGCATCAAGGTGGGTGCCCAGGTCTAGAGGTCACCTCCATCCACTATGCCCAGCCCCTTCCCTGCCAACCCACAGAACTTCATGTCCCCTGCCCCAATGCCCCTCAAGAATGGAGGTGGGAGATCCAAGCGGCCAAGAATGCAGAGATAGGAGCACCCCGAAGCTGGGCATGGCACATTCTCCCCACCCTCCCCCCAGCAGTCAGGGGTAATTGGAGCTGGGCGCTGGGGCAGCTGAAGGCTAGAGGCATGAATGTCACGGGGCCCAAGGCCCTCACTGCAGATGGTATCATGGGCACAGGGCTTGGGGTCCTCCCTTCCCCACTCCCCTCTTCCAAGGAGGAAGAAGGAGGCCACAGAGAGGAGTTGTTCCCAAGCCCTGGGGAGTATTGCCCAGGAGGGAAAGGAAAGGCAGGGATGTTCTCCCAGGCACCCCAGGGAGGTGGAAGCTAGCCCCCACCCACCCAAGCAGAACTGGAACTGGGGGGGAGAGAGAGAGAGAGAGAGAGAGAGAGAGAGAGAGAGAGAGAGAGAGAGAGAGAGAGAGAGGAGAGAGAGAGAGAGAGAGGAGAGAGAGGAGAGAGAGGAGAGAGAGGAGAGAGAGGAGAGAGAGGAGAGAGAGGAGAGAGAGGAGAGAGAAGGGAGAGAGGAAGAGAGCAGGGAGAGAGAAGGGGGTAGGGGAAGCGGGAAGAAGGAGGGGAAAAGGAGGGAAGGAATGGGGAAAGAGAGATTAAAAAGTGTGTGTGTGTGTGTGTGTGTGTCCTCACGCTCGCGCGCGCACGCGCGCAAGTGAATGCAGCTGAGTCTCCGGCACACACACGGACACGTGCAGACACACACATTCACCGCGCATGCGCAGAGCGGCAGGCTTCGGGTACCGTTCCACAGAGATTCAGAGCCCTCCCCAGCTCACACATGTACAAAACACGCACACAGGGATGCGCGCACAGCACTCCCACTCACTGATGTGTACAAAAACGTAGATAGCCACCAAAGCCTCGGTCCCCGTTCCCCTTCCTCCGCCCACGCGCCTGGGTAAAAGAGAAAATGAAAACAGGCAGCGAGGCTCTGGGAGCCAAGAGCTCATCTCTTCCTCACAAGAGGAAAAGAGGATGAAGAGGAGGTGCCCTGGGGCTTGGTCCGGTCACGCTGCTCTTTGTCACTGCTGGGGTGTGTGGCTGTACCTTTGGCCCTAATCTGCAACCCCAGCCCCTGGTCCCTATACTGAATGCTCCCCCAAGGTAGGAGGGCAATGATAGCATTTCTTGAGCACCAATAAGTTCCATCTTGCTCCCCTTGTCTACCCAGAGAACTTCTAACTTCTCCCTCCGGAGCACCTCACACAACAGGTATACAAAAGGGAGGTCCCCTTTGGCACCCCTGCAGGGAGGAGGGCAGGCGACACCATATACCTGAAAATTATATGCTCCCCCACCCCCACCACCACACACCAGCCCCAGACACCTCCATGAAAGACTGAGAAGTATCTCTGGTTCCAGGTGGCATGTATATATCCCCACCCTAAAGTGTGCCAGACCCTGGGAGGACAGGAGAATTCACAGGCGTTGCTTATCATGCTAAGATGCAACACAGATTGAACACAGGTGTCACCCCATGGTACGTTATGTACCATTCCTCTGAGTGAGGTAGGCATCACTGTCTCTGGATGATGAAAACTCAGGTTCAAAGTCAGCAACTGGTGGATGGCAAACACCCAGCCTCCAACTCCCAGCCAGTGCTCTCTACCTTGGTCAGGTTTGCCTCCCTCCCCAAGATGCACAAAAATCCCCCAAGCACCTTTGCTGCCATGAGAATTAGAGTTGAGATTGGCTCCCAGTGGCCCACTACAGGGCATTCCCCCATTGTCCTTGCTGCACCTTGAAAAGGAGTTGCTGAATTTAAAAAAAAAGGGATTTGGGGGAGAGAGGCGTCATCTCCAGACTCACAGAAGGAAAGTGGCAACCCAGGATAGACCCTGGATCTCAAGGCACCACACACACCACATCGGTCCTTACTCCGTGCCTCCACCCTTCACACTAATGCCCCCTCCATGCATGGGTGGAGAATCTAGTGTCTGTCAGCCAGGGCTGGGTCTTGGTTGATTGGTTGATGGTAGGTAGCTGGGAATGGTGGGTCCCCAGGAGAGACGAAGGGTGTTGTACTCTACACTCAAGAAGGGTTAGGGAGAGAAACCTGCTTTCCTTGTTATTTTGCTCCCCCACTCCCAGTGCTCAGACTTGTCCCAACAGAGATGCAACAATGCCCAAACATTCATGCTTGTGCCCCTAACTGGGAGGGGAGCTGGGTCCCAGGCTGAGATGCTAAGGCTCTTTTTAAGAAGAAGCTAAAAGGCGAGGGTCAGAGGGCCTCCAGGTTGCAAAAACTTGTCAGGGAGAAAATGGTGATGTGAAGTGTGAGTAGAGATTAGGGACCCACTATGCCTACCCACCCGCCATCTCATTTCTGTTCCTGTGATGTCTAGATCCAATTCTCCACCAACCTTCTCCAAGAAATCCAGGGGACCCTAGCCCGCAAGCTTCCTCACTGTAAGCATAAGTGCTTATTATGCACCATGCACTACAGGACATTACCTGTTAGAGGAATGATACCTTGGTCTTTCATCCAGCTATGTGTTCCCTGTGACTACACTTCAGTTTCCCTTTCTGTAGCAGCCCATGGATTCTCTATGGTAGAATCACTATCCATGCCTCCTGACCCAAACAGGCCGTAGCTAGAGGAGAGCATGGCCAGAAATGCTTGGTGTCCCCTGCTCAGATTCCCTCTCTGGAAGATTTGCTCATTCTGCCGCCCTGGGCTGAAGCCTGCACTCCTGGGAGAGAGCCTCACTCAGCCCTGCACACAGTCTGGGCAGCTGTACCCTCAGAAGCAGGCTCTGAGGCTGGGCAAAGAGGACACAGCTGTTGGGCATCTCTGAGGTAGGTCTCAGCTGCCAGGGGTGTGGAGAAAGGCCACTGTGGGTCCTGCCAACTCCCGCCACTGCCCATGGGGGTGATTCTCTTCCAGTGGGTGAGTGTGGAAGGGAGCTCCTCACTGGCTTGGTTAGGAGCTAGTTGGATGTGGCCTGCACCCCCAGCTTCCACTGATCTGGTGTCTCCTGGCAGAGCCTGCCAGCCTGAGAGGTCAGCATGGGCAGTTGGTGACCCCTTTCCCTCCCCCCCTTTCCCAGCCCCCAAAACTTGCTGGCCTGCAACTGCAGCACTGAGGAAGTGCAGGATGTCCTGAACAGCCAGCTGAGCCCCCCCGCCCCCCACCCCAACCTCTCAATGACCCCAGAGACAGGGCAGGCGGGGACTGGGGGGCGGGGTTTGAGCATTAACAACCGGAAAACTATGAAGAACATCACTGCCAGTTCCCAGCTCAGAAAGGAGGTTGTGGAAGAAACAGACGAGAACAGGGGTAGACAGGGGTAGCGACAGGGTGAGAGTTATAGTCTGGCAGAGAAACAAGGAGAGGGAATCAGACACAGCAAGACAGAGCACCAGAGAGACAGCGTTAGAGAGAAATTCCAAGTCAAAAATACACATCACTCACCCAGACACTCACCAGCATACGGCCTCCTAAGGAAAGCTTCCAAGTTTAGACAGGAGGGCAGAGGTGGGAAAAGGAGCCAGACTCAGGGTGAGAGGCAGCAACTCAGCTGGGGGTGAGTGAAAGGCCCCAGAAAAGGCTCAGACAAATGACTCCAGCAGGGGCAGCTAGATCTGCCCCACCATTTGTTTTTAGGGTAGGGGTAAGGACTGCAGCACCCAGTCCCTCAGCAGTCAGGATAATCCCAGCTGCTGGAAGTCACTGGACACTGCTTCAGGCCCGTGACTCGGCCCTCTGGAACCCCCCTGCCCCTACTCTTTGCTCTAGTTTCTCTGTCCCTTAAAAAAAAAAAAAAAAAAAAAAGCTGAGCCTGGAGGAAGAAGACAGAAGGAAACTTAAGGGAAAAAGTCCACGACTGTGTGCATCTAGGGGTGTGCGTCTGGAGTTGTCGGGACACAACTGTCGACCTGGACCTGTGACTGTGTCGACCTGAGTCTTGTGAACACCTTCTGCACCTGAGTCCCTGGGACTGTGTGCAAATGAGTGCACCTGTGTCCGGAGTTCCCACAGTCAATCCATTAACAAGTATTTACAGAGCACTTCCTGTGCTAGGCTCTGGGTGGGATCCAGCACTCTGAGTGATTCTGCCAGGTCTCAAGCTCACTATCTAGTAGGGTGGGATGACAAGCCACGGAGAACATTATCACAAATGCATGCCTTGCACCATTATGCAGGAAAGTCTTTTCACACAAATTTAATTTCCTTGGGAGCAGGGGTTTTGTTGTATACAGAACCTCAGAGATCCACAGTAGAAGTCCAGGAAAATACTTGTTGCTAAGTTGTGTATACATGTGTTGATGTGTAACTACGGTTTGCGTTTGACTGAGTAACAGCGACTGTCACGGCAGGCGTTGATGCCTGTGTGACTGGGCTCATGCGAGCACGTGTGTGCCTGTGAGTGACAGGGTCTTTTGTAATGTGTGGCGGTGTGCAATTGCTCTGTGTTCATGTATGCATACGATAGTGACTTTTTCTGTGTGGGTGACAGCGACTCCTCCTTGCCCCTGTGTGTGACAGCGTCTCCGTGTGACCCTGTGCGTAGGTATGTGCATGGGTCGGTCTCCCGTGGGTGTGTCCCATCCCTCTGAGCTCCCCAGTGCAGCAGCAGCCTGCCACTTCCCTTGTTCCCATGTGGGTGTGTCCAGTAGCTCCTGTCCTTGACTACGCCTGGGTGTCCCTGGGTGTGCATGTGGCTGTCTATGTGGGCATATCTTGGTGTCTGCATGTCACATTTGCTTCCCTTCTCATCTTGGACAACAGTCCCCTTCATCCCTTCCTCCTCCTGGGGCCAGAGCCATCATTGAGGGGTGGGCTACCATCCCACTGGCTTCCCTCCTTCGACCTCCACCCCTGGAAACAGTGGCTCTCTCCATTGCCCCTATCACTCCCCCCCTCCCCAGGCCTTTCTTTCACACGGGACAAGGGAGGGCCCCAGACAGAGAAGGGGCACCAGAGGAGACACGTTGCAAGGGGAGGGAAAAAGGGGGGGGTACACACAACACAGGTCCATTCCTCCCTCTCTTCCCCAACCATCCTAGCTTGCAACTGGAATCATCTAGGGACCCTCAAATACACTCCCCCCCAACACACACACATACACACACACACACCTCCACCCCACCCCCAGCCGCGTTTTTTGCAATTAGGAGTGTTGCAACCAGAGAGCCATGCTCAACTGGGAGGCGGGTGGAGGGGGGGGCTTGCCTCTCCCGGGACCCTTGCAAGCCCACTCCCCACCCCACACATACTGCCCTCCGCAGCTGGAGGCAGCTTTGCAAAGGCCACTCGGCCTCGGCCTGGAAGGCTAGGGGTGGGGGCTGAGGGGCAGGCCTCCCGCGCACCGTAAACAAACCGCGGCGCGGCGCGGCGGGCGGGGGCGCTCGGGCGGCCGGCAGCGGGGCCGGGCCCGGGAATGCGCAGCAGACGGGCCGGACAGAGGCCGGGCGGGCCCTCGAGGGGGAGGCCTGGACGCCATCTCCGCCGGCGAACCCTGGGGCCCACCGACCTCCTAGCAACACCTCCCTTCCCCAGGGCGTAAGTTGCAAGCTCCCGGGTTGTGACAGGGTCTCAGGGGCGTCGGGGGCAGGCTAAGGTTGGCGGCGGGTCCCCCCCGGACGCCCCCAGCCCGCCGGGGAGCTGGCCAGAGAGCCCTGTGGCTTTGCATAATCAATCGTGAGGTATTTGCATATTAATACCCCCCTCGCTCCCTCCCCCTTACCTCGGCGTGGCGCGCTGGACAGGGCTGGGCAGCGACGCGGGGTCTCAGCGCCCCGTGCCGGGGGCGTCCATGGGGGGCCGGTGGGGCCCGGGCCGCCCGCCTCCTGCGCCCGGGTGTGAGTGCGAGTGAGCGCGGGGGGGCGGGGGGCGAGTGTGGCGGCCCCGCGGCTCCTCCGGCAGAGGCGGCGGCCGCTCTTGGCTCCTCCCTCCCCCGCCCCGCTCCGGCTGGGGCTCTTGCTCGGCGCGCCCGGCCGGCTCGCGGCTGCTCCCTGCAGGCCGCCTTGCCGCCGCCGACCCGCGCCCCCCGCCCCCCGCCGCGCCCCGGGACCCCGGCCAGCCAGCCGCCCGGCCGCCCCTCGGCCGTCTCTGCACCCGCCCAGCTCGGACTCGCCCTCCCCACTCCAGGCGTCTCCGTCAGGAGTGATACTTGGTGATAGATTTTGAAAAAGATGTCATTTATAAAATAGTCTTCAGTTGCTGGAAGAATGGAAGGTTTTGGTGTTTGCACCATGGGGCTGGAGGAGGGAGTATTGACGAGACGCCTGCACCTTATAAGTAGGGCGAAAGTCTAAATACTAAACCCTTGGAGGTTTAGAGTTTGTTTCTGAGTTCGGGTCTCTTCTCAGCCAGTAACTCACTGTGTGACCTTGAGCAAATCACCCTTGCTGTCGGGGGGCAGAGCTTCCTCAACCTTAAAATACCAGGGTTGGGCAGGTGACCCCTGAGGTCCTTTTAACTTCAATCATGTATGTTTTAAATTCTTTTGGAGTTTTACTCGCCATTACCTTCCTTCCCCTCTCATTTCTAACATCATTACCTGAGCCACTGCCTCCCCTTTCAAATGTCACCCTATTTCAATATAGGCTCTTTTTATTCACTGTCATCAGCCATTTCCTCAACAATCTGATCCTCTTGCTCGGCTGGGGAGGGGGCAAGGCTTGCCCTACCCCATCAACTCTCAGCTTCACAGAGGTGGTATTTCCTTCCATGTTTACCCCCACCAAAATCCAAACGGTATCAGGGCCAATTTAAGGAAGGCAGCCTGCATAAAAATGGATGCCCTTCCCCTACCATCCAGCTCCCACCCACCCCATTGCACACACACACACACACACACACACCTGCACTCATGGACATAAAACCATCCCAGTGACGCCAGAGCCCCTTTCATCTCGGGATCTCCGAGCGCCAGGCAGAGCTCTAATTACCCCAGCACCCCCTCTGGCCCCGCCGGTTCCCCTGCTGTGATTAGCCCAGTTTTACCAGCGGGGACCACAGCCTTCCCACGGCTTTCAGGGCAGGGCCCTGTCTCCACAGTCTGCTGTAGGAGTGTGTGTGTGTGTGTGTGTGTGAAGGGGGAGCTGTTCTACAAAAATCACTTGCTAAGTGTGGGGGTTCTGACCAACAGCCTATCTGAGTTGGGCTGCCCTGGTTCCTCTCAGTCTCAGCCACCTTCATCCTCGTCTCTGTTGCAGCCACTTCTCTTACAGGGGGTATTGGGGTCTACCGTGCATGGGGAGGGGACAGAGCATCTCTTGGGACCCGCTGGAACCATGGGGATGAGAAGTATCGCTGGGATGAAAGCCTGGGGCTGCAGAGTGGAGTGCTGGTGATGAGGGGTAGGCCATGGGTGAAGGGAGCCTGCAGTGTGGAGTTGTGGCAGCTGCAGTAGGGAATGGAGGCTGCAGTGTGCAGAGTCAGCATGCAGTCAGTGAACCTGTGGGCTCGACCTGGCCTCACAGTGGACATGCAACAGCTGCGGTGTGGGGCAGGAGGCTGCAGCGTGCAGTGTGAGGTGCATTGAGGGTAGCTATCTGCCCTTGGTACCACCTCCTGGGTGATCGGGTTTCGCTGAAACCCTGGGGAGCAAAGCTGTGGTGTGCAGCGTTCAGGGTGCATGCTCTACCCTGTGTGGAAATAGTCTCTTGGGATTGGGCTGCCCAAGGAGTTGGGGGAGAGAATCCCAAAGCATGGGATACATTTATACTCTGCATCAATCAGGCAGAACCAGGAGGCAATGGAGAGGTCTAGCTGTCATCTAATTAGGGCAGGGTGACTGAGTCCAGAGGGAAGATGACAGCGCTATGGTTTTGTCTCCCCTCCATTCTGGCTTCCCCCACCACATCTCTCTATGATGAAAGGCCTTAAAGATATTGGATGAAGGAGACTTTTTGAAATCCTAGACCCAGAGCCATAGAAAATGAAATACCTCCTGATCTACCCTTTTTTTTTTTTTTTTTACCCCAAGGGCACAGTGGGGCACCTTGCACTCAAAGATAAGTGTTCACCATTCCTATCTTCTCCTTACCTCTCTCCCTGTCCTTGGCTCCCAATAAGGGCTGCTAAAAGACCTGGGCAAGGGCAAAGTAAAGGGCACACTGCCTCTAAAGTAGACATTTGGCCAGATGCCAGGACCCAGTCCAGGTCCGGGCTTATAGCCCCTGTCCCTGTGTTTCATGGCCCTTTCCAGCCCTACCTACCCTCAATTCTTGAAGCTTCTAGCTCTTTTCAGAGTCATTTCATCTCCAGCTCCTCTTCTTTCCTTACCATGAAATCCCCACCTGGGCTGTCTCCTCCCATCCCCCCCACCTCTGCTTCAGGGCTGTCTATTGGGAGAACAGGAAGGTGGGGCACAAGTGAGGATGGATAGAGACCCTCCAAGGGGATATGCTTGGCAGCCCCCTTCCTCTTATATTTTTGTTGCCATGGAGGCAGCAGGAACAGCCTGTTCTCTGGGCTCCCATCAGAGCAGCTATGCCCAGGCCCCTCCCTCTCTTCCTTTTTCCTTTTCTCCCTCCCAGACTGTTGCTAGGAAGCACCCCAAGATTTCTCGAGGGCCCCACCCCTAGAAAACAGGGATCTAGATATCTTTCTGAAGAGCTTCCCCCAAAAGCCTTGAAGCCAAGACCCCACACAGCATACTCCTCTCTTGCCAAGAAGCCCCAGGCAGTTGAGGGATAGGCCCTCAACCAGCCTGTTCGGGCACTAGCTCTGTGGCCCGGGCCTCAACAATTCCCCTCCCTGAAATCATTTTGACCTCCTGGATGGTGGCAGCAAGTGATAAGCTGTCCAGCAGAGACCCCTTGACTCTGCAGACACAGCCCCACTTATTGGGGAGTTCTGAGAAGACAGCAGAGGAAAATAAGGTACCGTCAGCTAAGACAACTTAAAACCCAGGTGTTTCTTTCCCCTTAGTGATCTTTCAATCAAGAAAAGATGGTGGAAATAAAGGAAAGAAAGAGGGGACAGTTTATAGGAGCTGGGGATCAAGTGGCTGGCAGAGTTGAGAGACAGACTGTGGAATTAGGCAAATAGTTGCACTGCTAAAAGTAAAGTGGACACTTTAATGCCCCCTTATCAATCATCTTTATCCTATCAGATACCCTTGTTATGGGTCATAAAAAAGGGAGCCAGGTAAGGGACTCAGGCCAGGCTGAGCCTGGCTTTTGGTAGCTGAGGCAAGAAGTGGGAAAAGTTGACACCTTCTCCATGACGTCTTTCAGGATTTCTCCTGCTTTTATTCATTCATTTGACACTTTTTTTGAGCATTTAATATGTGCCAGGTATTGGATCCCCTAAAGTTCCCAGCTTCTGGTTTCACTCCCACACAGAACCTGCTCATCCAGCCTTTGCCAAGAGGAGAGAGGAGGGAGGAGGTAAGGGACTGTCTTCTTTTCCATAGAGTTTGGGTCTTACCATACCGCAGCCCTACCCATCCAGCTAAAGGACACGTGGGACAGGCTGGTATGGAGGCCATGAGTATAGAGTGGCTCTCAGGACCTAGCGGGAGGGGCAATGCAAAGGAATGGCAGGCTGGCCTCCTTCTCTGCCACTGTCCAGGCCTAAGGATCATAGTATCTCTTTTCTCTGCACTGGGAGTGTGGAAAGGGAAGGTGTCCTTCAGGGTGTTAGAAAACTACTCCAAGGATGGTTCAAATTCTGCCTTTTACTGTTCTGGCTGGTCTTTTTCTTGACCTCTTGTGAGGTCAGTGGGAAGACAGAGATAGGAAACTGTAGGGGATCCAGGGCTGTCCCTGTGTTGGGGGCACCATGTAGGTCTCTCCCACATCCTCCCACCCCGCCAGATAGATAGAAAGCAGGGATTTTGATGTAGGGACTGGTGGGGAAAGGGAACTGCTTTGGAGCCAGCTGTATATGAGTGTGTGGGAATGACTCTCTTTCCCCATCCATCTGCTGCCAATTAACTCCCCACAGTGGGGGGACCCAGGCAAGCTTTCAAAAGAAAATATTCCATTAGGGGAGGAGACTGACTCAGTTTCCCTCTGTGCCTTATATGCTTCCCAAGTATTTCAGTGTTTCTGGGTCTGTACTCTTACCACTTGTCCTTATACTTCTTTCTAGCCTAGATAAGAAATGTCTCCAACCCCCTGAGTACCAAAAACCCTGTTCCTCACAACCTCTTAGTCCACCCCAAGCCTATTCTAGCCTTTTCTGCCACTGTTTCAGTGTTGCCATGTCACTACCTGCCTGGCTTCCATCTGCCCCTCTTCTCCAGCCAGACCCCTTTCCCAGCCAGACCAGCCAACATGATGAGGAGGTTAGGGCTCAGGGATAAGAGAGCAGAGGTGGGAGCTCCACATCTATCAGTGCTGAGGGAGAAGAAACAGACAGCAAAAGGAAGTGGAGTGAAAGGGGTTTTTGAGAGGGACTGTTTCTGGGGAGAGTTTCCCTGCACATCCGAAGGGGATATCAGCATCTCTTCTCTCATGCACTGGAGGATTATCATGGAGTCCCACCCTTGTGGGGAAGCCAGAGAGCTTGTGGGTCCTAAGAAGCTACTGTGGTGTGGAGGGAAGAGGTGGTGCATGGAAAGGCTGTCTCTGATATTTACAGCCTAGAAGTCAGGACAAAGTAGAGAAATTGAAGACAGCCCTTGCCCAGAACTAAAGGAGTCCTTGTGGAAACCCTGCAAAAGATAGAGAAAGGGCTACTGGTGGGGGTGGGGCAGATAGCCTGACTACAAAATCCACCTCCCTGCCACTGGGAAGGGAGGAAGTGGGAAGGAGCTTCCCCGCCTCCAAGATCTGGAAGGTTTCTGGCCAGAGGGTGATGGCTTAAGCTGAGAATATTACTATCCTTAGGGCCCAAATATTCCCCACTCCCATGTGGACTGGACCCAACACCCAGTCAGGAGCAGTCACAAAGTTGACAGCTTCTCTCCCACAGGGGCAGTTTTGGCTATGAGGGATGGGAAAGAAGCTGCAGGATCCAGGAATGGCTGAAGGTGGAGAGCCCTGGGCTGCAGTAACAGGAAAGGAATGAGAGTAGGGTAGCAGGCAGAGATAGGGTGAGGGGCCTGGGAAAGGAAGGGAGGCCAGGTATGTGCTTCAACTGCAGAGAGAAACAGGGTTTGTGTGTGTGCTGGGGGTAGTTTGGAGGTTGTAACGAGTCTCGGTTCTCCCTCCTTTCTGCTTTGGAAGCTTTGGCTATACATATTTGGCAGCTGTTTTGTATAAACAGTGGTATCACTAGGGCAGGCACAAATGGGAGCAGAATGGAGGGGCTGTGGGTGGTTGTATGGGGAGTGAGAAAGGCGGTAGGCAATAATGACCTTAATGGGATGTGATCTGGCGCTCCTCTAGCTGCACCTTCCCCTTCAGAAGAGGAGTCCTTGTCTCCCTGTTTAGACTATGCTCCAGATACCCAGATATTGTTATTCTTTGTCCTAAGGGTCACAAGTTTGTTTCCAGAGCCTGAGTGGGCTGCTCTCCGAGATTCATTTCCCTGAGGACTGAGTTTGCCACTGAAAGGGTGGCCAAAACATGGTTGGTTGTTGGCGAATATCTAGGGAGCTTGGAATCATGGATTAGGGAGGATATCAAGCTCCTCAGGGCATGGGATGAGGGGCTGAAAATAAGGGTGGCAGGATACTGGCTGGGCCTGCATGTTTACTCTTGTCCCTGGTTGTAAATGTTAGGGACAACCTGTTCACAGCACAGGGTAGGGATGAGGGCTGTGATAGGGAGGCTTAGACATTGGAACAAGAAGTGGGTAGCATTTGCTTTTGGGCTTTTCACTGAGGGAGAAAGAAGGGCCAATGCCTGAAGCCATAGACATAATTATCTACAATATGGTTCCATAGGATAAGTGAGACATCACATTTTTTAAATATATATTTTTAAAATTTTCAATTACAGTTAAAACATCACATTGTTTTTAATAATTGTTTTAAAGAATGTTTTTAGCTACAAAGGAAAAAATTTGAAGACAGTAGATGGTCACTGCATATTCCACACCCAATTTCCGCTTTTATTAACACTTTACATTAGTATGGTACATTTGTTACAATTACGATTATTACAGTTGAACCAACATTGATACATTATTATTAACCGATGTCCATGATTCATTCAGATTTCTTAGTTTTCATCTAATGTTCTTTTTCTGTTCCAGGATCACATCCAGGAGACGAGTTACATTTAGTCATCAGGTCTCCTACGGCCCTCTTATCTACCACAGTTTTTCAAACTTTCCTTATTTTTGATAACCTTAGTTTCCTCCTTACTTTTCTTTTTACTCCTCCCTGTATTCAAGCAGTATGCAGGGCCAGGAGATTCTGGGAGGGCTGCCAGATTTGGGGGAGAAGTGGTGGTGTGTGTGTAACTGAGGGACCCTCAATGTCGCCTCTGGAATACAGGTGTGGAAATGAGAACTCTGGCAGACCCAGAGGTTTAGGAAAGAAAGAAAAAGAGACCAGGAAAGAGGGAACGTATTGCTAAACTAACGCCACACCCTTGTTGTGCCTACTAACTAGCGGGTAAAGAAAGGGTGTCAGAATATGATTTAAATGCCCGGTCTGCAGTGACGTCATTGGGCGACGCCTGATGGCGAGCGGCCTTTCGAGAACCCTCCCTCCTCAGCCTGCTGAGCCCCTGTGATGCCTCAGCTCTTACGTGTCCTTCCCTAAAGATGAGAAACAAGTGGGCTGACTAGCTTAGTCCCTTGTTTTTCTCGCTCGCTAGCTCAGTCCGAGAAACTACAATTCCCAGAAGACCTCGTGGTGTGACCTGTCGCTTGCTGCATTCCTATTGGTTCATGTTTGTTACTCCTAGCCAATAGAAAATTAGCTCTTTGATAAGTGCCAAAATGGCGATACCTGGGACCTAGAACTAGACTGTCCGGTAGGCTTAATTTGGGGAGGTGGTGGATGAAAGGAAATAGGGAATTATAGTTTCATGGCTGGGGAAGGTGGAGGAAATGGGGGTGGGGGTGGAGAATCTAGATTTGGGAAAATCTAGATTTTGGGACGCAGCCAGAGGTAAGGGAGTCATTAGGCAACTGGAACTGTCTTAACTCTTTGTTGTCCTTTTTACTCTTTGTATTAAGCCCCTTTGCCACCCTTTTCTTATTGCCCCAGTTCAAGGAGGGATGGTTCAGGAGGGAAGAACCTAACAGTATTCGTACCACCTCCCTTACCCTTTTTTCCTTTTCAGTTCCTCTGCCTCCCTTAAATTTTCTTGTATCTTCACCGTTCCATTTAACTCTGTCCTCCCCTTTTCTTTCCCTCGGAATCTCCTGTCCCCTTCTCTGGTTCGGTTTCTCCAACCTCAGAGCTCACTGCCTTCGGCCCTGCCTCCGGTCCTGCCTCCACAGAGTGAAATCATGAAGGTGGTGAACCTGAAGCAGGCCATTTTGCAAGCCTGGAAGGAGCGATGGAGTGACTACCAGTGGGCAATCAACATGAAGAAATTCTTTCCCAAAGGAGCCACCTGGGACATTCTCAATCTAGCAGGTCTCAAGTGAAATAGGAAGGAAGGATGGGAGGGCTAAACCCAGAAAAGTTGTAACCACACAGTCGCTGTTATTCCCCTTGCAGAAGCACTGCTGGAGCAGGCCATGATTGGACCTTCCCCCAATCCTCTCATCCTGTCCTACCTGAAGTATGCCATTAGTTCCCAGGTAAACTGCTCCACTTATTCTGGCAGAGGTAAAAGACTTGGAGTACAATTGTTAGCTCACACTTTCTAGGTGAATTTGTTTGAACACACCACTTCTCTGAGCCTCAGTTTTCTCCTGAAAAGAATGATATTTCATTGGTTATGATGAATATTACATTAACTTATTCTATCAAAAAATATTCATGGATGCTTATGTGTGCCAGACAGTGCTGTAGGCCCTGGGGTTATGGCTGTGAACTGATCCCAGCACCGAAAGAATTTAGTGAATAATACAGACTAAATAAGCAGTCAGTCACAGGATGATGGGCTTATGATATAGGCTAGGACAGGGTACCGGGGGAGTACATGGGAGGGGCACCTAATCCAGGCTGAGCAATTGGGGGATGTGATGTTTAAACCAAGACATGTATGTTGAGTAGGAGTTAGCCAGGCAGATTGATGAGAGTATACAAAGCCGAGAGAAAAGCATATGCAAAGGCTGGGAGACAAAAACCACGTGGTGTTGTTTAGGAGCTGGAAATAGTTTGGTATGGCTAAAGCAGCAGTTTTCATCTCAGGACCTTTCATACTCTTAAAAATGATTGAGACTCCCATAGAGCTTTTGTTTATGTGGTATCTATTCATATTTACCATTTTAGAAATTAAAACAAATTTAAAAATATTCATATATTTAAAATTAACAAAAAATAAACCCATTGCATGTTAATAGAAATAACATTTTAATGAGAAGTAACCATATATTCCAAAGCAAAAAGAAATCAGTGAGGAAAGGGACATCGTTTTACATTTTTGCAAATTTCTTGAATGTCTGGCCTAATAGCAGACAGCTAAATTCTCATATCTGCATTCAATTATACCAGTAGGCTGTTTTGGTTGAAGTATATGAACAAAATCTGGCCTTACACATCAAATACTTAGTTTGAAAAGGGAAGAGTATTTTAATAAGCGTTTCAGATAAATGTGGACGGTCTTCTTTGATATCATACTAAAATTTAACAGGCGATCTGAAACCACATCAGTGAACTTTTTATATTGTTGCATTACCGTTTGGTCTTTCTTGCTTTTACCCATGCATGCCTGATTTTATAATATTATGAATTGGTCATTTGGAAAATATTCATTACTGAGTTATACAGATATTCCAGTTGTTGACACATTTAGTTATATAACATCGTCACATGGCATGGAGCCTCTGGGACATTCCACTGTACACTTGTGAGAAAATGAGAGTGGAAAAGGTAGATAACATCATAGTAGTATTTAAAAAATAGTTTTGACTTCACAGACGCTAGGGGTTGGTTCCTGGATCATATTTTGATCACTGCTAAGCTAGCACTTCGAGGAGACTGGTTTAGAGAGACATAGAGGCTAGGTCAAAAAGGACCTGTGGGTGATGCTAAGGAATTTGGAATAGGGTGATGAGTACCTATTTAAGTGGCTTTAAGTGGAGGAATAGTGTGACAGGATATATACACACACACACACACACACATATGTGTGTGTGTGTATGTATGTATATTTAACATGCAATAAAATGTGCAGATCTTAAGATTAATTCAGTGAGTTTTAGCAATTATATATATATATATATATACCCATGTCATTAACATCCAACGTAAGATACAGAACATTTTCTTTCTCCCAGAAAGTTCCCTTGTGCCCCTTCCTAGTCCGTTCTCCTACAACCACTAAATGTTTTCTGTCACTCTAGATTAATATTGACTATTTTTGGATTTCATAAAAATGGAATCGTATACTCTGTATATTTCTCTTTTGTTTAATATCAACATTTTTAACCTTTATGTTGTTGTGTATGTCAGTAGTTCATTCTTTTCTAAAAATTGCTGAGTAGTATCCCTCAGTTGGCACATAGTTGTATTTCCTCTTTCCTCTTGGCATCATCTTTGCTTCCATATTAGCACATACTTACCTACCTTATTCTTTTTAGCTGTGGTATAATATTCCACATGTACTGTATGTTGTTTGTTTTTAATTTTTTATTTTATAATCCATGTTTCACTGAACATCCTTATACTTACCTCTCTGCATATCTGGGAATATTTCCCTAGGATAGATACCTAGAAGTGGAATTGCTGGTTTGAAGAGTACCCACATGTTAAATTGTAGTAGAGGGGTGCCTGGTTAGCTCAGTTGGTTAGAGCATGGTGCTGGTGGCACCAAAGTTGTTGGTTCGATCCCTGCGTGGGCCACTGTGAGCTGTGCCCTCCTTAAAAAAGAATTAAAAAAAAAATAAATTGTAGCAGATCCTGCAAAGTGCCCTCCAAAAAGGATTGCATCAGTTTGCACCCCCTTCCATAGTGTTTGACAGTATTCCCCACACCTTTGCCAATGCTGGATGGATTCCTTTAAGATTTTTTTCCAGAGAGGCAGAAAATGACATCACATTATATTATGTATTTCCATGATTGTGATGTTGAGCATATTTTTGTATGCATATCTTCTGTGAATTACTTATGTATATAATTTGCCCATTTTTCTATTGTTTGATTGTTTCCTTTATTTTTTTGGTAACGGCTTTATTGAGATATATATCATGGACTATTTGGTTTACCCATTTAAGGTATATAATTCACTAGTCTTTAGTGTGTTCAGAGTTGGGCAACCATCACCACAATCAATTTGGAACATTTTCATCAACCCGGGAAGAAAGAATTTTTACCGATTTTTAAGTGTCTTTTAATATAATCTATCTTTTAATCTTTATCTGTTATATATGTTTTAAATTTTCTTTCTGTTACTTTTCTTTAACTTTGTGATTTTATTTTTTTGGTATGTGGAGTTTTTAATTTTTTTTTTTTGTCAGATTTAACCCTTTTTTTTTTCTATATGGCTTTTGTCTTCTATATCAGGTTGCCTGCTCCAAGGATCAAAATATATTCTCTAATTTCTGCCAACACTTCACTTTTATGTTTTATATTTATTTTGTCTAATACATTTAGAATTTATTGTCGTGTGAGGAAAAGATCCAAATTTATTTTTCCAAACAGATAGTCAGCTCAACTGACCTTTGTTGTATAGGCTATTCTTTGTCATATCCTAAATTCTTTTAATAGATGAGGGTCCATTTCTTGACATTCTAGTATATTTCATTGATATATTTGTCTTTTTCACATCAGTACTTTACTAGTATGTTTGATATCTGGCTAGGCAAGTCTTCCTGTAGTTGTTTTATTTTTCAAAAATTTCTTGGCTGTTTTCAGGCATTTTTCTTTTCCAGACAAATTTCAGAATCAGTTTGTTGTTACTTTCAATCCTTGTGTTTTGATTGGAATTTCCTTGACTTTGTGAATTTGGGGAATTTGTGGATTAATTTTAGAAAAATTACTCTGGTTTTAGTTTAAAGAATGAATTGGAGGAGGGTAAGACAGAAGGCAAGGAGACCATTTAGTCTGGCGTATTTTTTTTATAAAGGACCAGATAGTAAATACTTTCTGCTTTGTATGCCATATGGTCTCTGTCTATTGTGGCATTATAGCATGAAAAGATATAGAAATATGTAAATAAATTGGAATGCCTGTGTTCTGATAAAACTTTTAATTACTTATAAAATCTGATGAGCCAGATTGGGCTTGCAAGCCATAGTTTTCCAACCTCTGATTTAGGCTATTGTAGTGATTCAGGTAAGAGATGATACTAGCATAGACCTGGGAAGTGGCAGCAGGAAAAAATGAATTCAAGAACAATTTAGGAAGTGACATTGAGAGAATTTGGTGATTAACTGGATGAGAGCCACAAGAGAGGAAGAAATCCAGGCCAAAGTCTAGGTTTCTGGTTTGGAGGACTAGATGATTGATAGGATTGTAAGGAACCAGTGAGAGTAGAGTAGAGCTGTTGTTAGGGTTGAGATGCAGATGATGGGTGGAGAGGACATGTTTGATTTTGGCCTTGTTACGTTTAAGGTGCCTGGTGGGCTAGCAAAGAGGAGGTACTCAGTAGGCAGTTGAATTCAGGAGAGGTCTAGACTAGAGCTTTTGATTTAGGAGTCATCAGATGATAATTGAAGCTATGGGCATGGGTGAGATTGCCCAGAGAGAGTGTGGAGAGAGAGAAAGGAAGTGAGTGACCCAAGCCATATTCCTGAGGAGCCAGTCACATTTAAGGAACACACACAGGAAAGGAATTTCATGTAGAAGTCTAAAAAGAAGGGATCAGCCAAGAGCGTAGAAAAGCAAGAAAGGGTGGCATCAAGAAAAGCCCAGGGAGGAAGGGAAGGACTGAAGAATGAGGAGGGGTTTCCTGGTGTTAGATTCTGCTGGGAGGTCAGTGAGATCAGAACTGAGACATGTCCGTGGGACTTAACAACGGGTTTGTTGATGAGCTTAACGAGAAGATTCATGCAGTGGGAAGGCCAGAAGTGATTAAAGTGGGTTGAATTGCAAATGGAAGGAAGGAAGGCAAAGACAATAAGTGTAGAGACCTCTTATGCCTTGAAGAGCAGGAGAGAGAAAGTGGTGGTTGATTGGAAACGTAGAGTCTGCAGAAAGTTCCTTTAAAAATAGATATGTAAACACTGATGGGAATGGCAAGAGGGAGAAAGAGGCTGGAGTAACAGTGAGAGAGAAATAAATACACATTAAAGACCTTTGTGACTTACAAAGTGCTAAGCAAAATTAGTAATTTATTCCTCTTTCACAGTTAAGAGGCTCTTTGGTCCAGTGCTGTGCGTGTAGAGGGCACTCAAGAGCAGTTGGGGTATTGAACATGAAGAGCAGAGGAGATTAGAGAACAGCTGCAGGGGCAGTGTGGGCTGGCCAGCTGTGCAGTGGGCCACACAGACGGTCTCCAGCCCTGGACTGGTGGTAGTTTAGAGCCTCTACGTTGATAGATGTATTAAGCCTGAAATAGGTTAAATCCTGCTGTGAAAAACAGTTCACCATGTGGAAAGTATTTTTAGGTCTCTAGAGTAGAAGTACTTTATTGATGCTGTTAGCAAAAATTGAACACAATTCTGAATTTGGAGACCATATAAACTCATTGTAACTAACGGCATCCCTTAGAACATACGGAATTGCGGAATTGTGGGTTTCTCTTCTGGTAGTTTGGGGTCAGTTTGTAGTGGGAACGTCCAGCTCCCCCTTCAGGTTGGTACCCAACAAGGTTCAGTTCTCTGCCAAGCTCTTGCTATGGGGACATCAGTTATAAATAAACAAACACTTGCCTGGAACGTTATGGTCATCCTGCCCAGGCAGGCTCCCAACTTTCTGATCACTGTCAGACACTAGCACTTGTCTCATAGTGTGTCCTGCTGAGAGGGGCACTAAACACTAATTGTGTATTTAAGTCCTCTGTGTGTTTTGCACCTGTTTACCCAAGAATATTAGTTAAAGATGTCTGAGCAGAGAGCAGTCTGTTCACATGATGGAGAAATTAGACGTGGAGGGCATTGCTGTACACATAAAGTTCACCATACGAAGGTCTTGGAGGCTGACTTAGCTTTCTTCTTAAATCTTTGGAAATTTCTATTCCTCTGGTGAAGACAACCCACCAGGCAGGTATCTTGACAGTTTCTGTCATTGTGTCCTGCTTTTTCATTTTGGTGTATTTTGCCACTGTTCCCCCCCTTTTTTTTACCCCCCCCACCACTCCAGTTTAAGCCGTCGTTTCTCAGTCTAGTTGTGTAGGACACAGCTCCCTGGCCCCTGCTGGTATTATGAGACTTGCGCTCCCCCCCCGGCTGAGGCAGTCGCTCGACCGGCGGCCACTCACAATGGCTCACAGCAGCTCTCACTGGCTTCCGGCCATTCATGCTGCTGCCGGCCACTCACGCAGCCGCCCACCCCAGCTCACGCCAAGCTCCGGCTGCCCACGGCAGCCCAGCTCCAGGGAGAGCTGTTGTTCACAATCTTAGCTGTGGAGGACACAGCTCATTGGCCTATGTGGGAATCGAACCAGTGACCTCGGCATTAGGAACGTGGTGTTCCAACCACCTGAGCGACCAGGCCAGCCCTTGCCACTGATTTTGAACATATGATTGTAACTATTTTCTATAGTATTACTCCTATTTTATCAGCATGCTAGAGTTATTATTTTTTAAATATGGCAACTTAAAAGACGTTGTTGGGTTTGTAAGACTTTGTAGGATTTGATTTCATTCGGGAGAAATTATGTCTTTTGAACTACATCTCTAATCTTATGGTGATGAATAGGTTTTACTAGTAGAAATTTATTTTAAGGTAAATAATTTTTTTTCAGAATGTTAGTTACTAGAATTCATTAACCCAAAACAATAGAAATGGAGGACCTACCTTCAGCTAGGCCCCGGACTAGGTTCTAGAGCAACAGATATAAATTCAACATTATTTCTGTTCTCAGAAATCTCACTCTTTAGGTGGAATTTCCCAAAACGTATTTTGGAAATACTAGTGAAATGAGATTCCTTGGTCAAGTAAGTTTGAAAAGGATTGCTTGCTTCATCAGTCGTAATCTTAGAGATTCTCATTGTCTACAGGTATATTGTGGTTCAGAAAAGTCCTGCAGGAAAGAGAGCTCTTTACTAAAAGAACCTTTACTTTGCAGAAAGCTCTTTATATTTATCCCAGAATTTCTCAAATTCACATCACACAGAAACTATGTGCATATGTGTGTGTGTAAAATTTCTTTTTAAAAATTTTAAAATTATTTTTAGTTGACGTTCAATATTATAAAATTTCTTAACATCTTCAAGAACCTTTGGAACAATATTATCCAATAGAACTTTCTACAGTGATAGAAATGATCTACCTTTATGCTGTCTGATACAGTCGCCACCAGCCACATGTGGCCATTGAACGCTTGAAATGTGGCCAGTATGACTAAGGAACTGAATTTTAAATTTCTTTTAAATTTAAACAGCCACATGTGGTTAGTGGTGTCTTTATGGGACAGTGCAGCTTTGGAAGCTACTTTGGGAAATACTGATCTAAAGGTGTGTTTTTTACTTATTCATTCTACAAACATTATCATCAAGTTTATGGGGGTCACTGAGTAAAAGTATTCTCGCCCTCAGGAAGCTCCTGGTTTGGTGGGGGCAGCAGGCACCCGCTGTGCAATGATGAGCATAAGGGGATTACTTGGAGCCCAGAGGAAGGATTTCAGCTTTGGGTGGGAGGTTGCGGTTGATTAGAGAAGGTATCCTAGAGGATAAGTCCTGAGAAATGAGTAAGAGTGTGTATAATGAAATTCACTGCCTATTTCAAGGTGCAGATACTACCTAGTCATTGCAGGAAATGTGTGCTTGTCCCCAGTTCTTGTTCAAATAAAATCACTCTTGATAGAAATTATAGAGGTAAAGGAACATAACCTAGCTCTTATCCATTCTTCTGCTCACTGGCAGTCAGTTAAACCTTGGGTGTAGTGAACAATGAGTGGCATGTGAACATGAAACATGGCACCTTGGGATACCCCCAAATCATCTTCTGAGTGCGTTTATGATGTCACTGGCGGTGAGTCTGATAGGAGCAGGAATGGGTACAATGTCTAGTGCTAGTGCCTTTCTTTTAATGGGTTGAGGAAGGCCACTGGAAGGGGTTGAGATTTTAGGAGAGCTGCAGCAACTTGAACTGTCAGTGTTTGTTTCTCTTAACTGGGGGACACTAATGGTCTGAACTTCATCTTTCTTCTTTCCCTCTAGATGGTGTCCTACTCCTCGGTCCTCACAGCTATCAGTAAGGTATGACCATAACTATTCACAAGCCAGGTGGGGGGCAGGGGGACAGAGATATGGTGGTGACAGGGAGCTCCACGTCCTTGACCTCTCTGATCATGTGACCACCGAGGCTGGCGGCAGCACACAAGGCCTCTGGCTGGCATTACTGCCTTCCATTGGAGGGAGGAGCATCTTGGGAAGTAGGGACTGGCAGTTAGGAGCCAATTTCCAATGTTCAAAGGATGCCAAGTGTGAAACCTGAGGTGGGAGGAAAGATGAGCAGGAATCCTGAATGTCCCATCTACCTTGTGTAAGACTGGGGCTTTACTGGGCATTCCGTAGCATCGCCAGTGTTCTTTCCACAGTTTGATGATTTTTCCCGGGACCTGTGTGTCCAGGCTTTGCTGGATATCATGGACATGTTTTGTGACCGACTGAGGTAATGGCAGGGGTGAGGGGCTCCCACCCCCCATCATTAGCTTAGTATAAAGGGGAAGCTGCATGAACATAGACTGAGCCCAACTCTGTGGGTTTCCACACTTCTTCCCACCTGTTCATCTGCACCGACCCATCCGCATCCTTTTCTACTTATTCCCTGAGAACAAAAATGCCTCTTAATGGATTTGGAATAGCTCATTTGAAATCTTGTCCAGTGGAAGGCAATGGGGCTGTCTTCCCCGTCTTTGCTAACTTCCCAGCTCTTCTCCTTAGTAGGGGCGTGCCAGGCACTTTGGGGAACATTGGTGTGGGTCAGATTTCAGCCATTGGAGCGGAGACTGATACTGCATCCTTTCCTGGTAGCTGTCACGGCAAAGCCGAGGAGTGTATCGGGCTGTGCCGGGCCCTTCTCAGCGCCCTCCACTGGCTGCTGCGCTGCACTGCAGCCTCTGCGGAGCGGCTGCAGGAGGGTCTGGAGGCTGGCACTCCAGCCGCCGGGGAGAAGCAGCTTGCCATGTGCCTACAGCGCCTGGATAAGACCCTCAGCAGCACCAAGAACCGTGCCCTACTCCACATCGCCAAACTAGAGGAGGCCTGTATGTCCCCTAGTTCCCCTGAGCCCCACCTGCCAGTGCTCCCATAGCTGGTTCTTTAATTGAGAGGGGAGAGGCAGGATGGCATCCCACTTTCCAGGAGGATCTGAAATCATCCCACTTCCTTTTTTTTCTCCCCATAAGCATTGCATACATCCCAGGGACTTGGGCAGGGTGGCACCCGAGCCAATCAACCAACAGGTATTTACTGAGCATTATTGTATGCCCAGCACTGTGCCAGGTGCTGGGGGCGGGGGGTTGGGGGGCTACCGAAGGAGCATGTGGCAGGGTCCCTGCCCTCAGCCAGCGTACATGCTAGTGGGGAGCAAGACTAGCATGTAATATACATGGAAGAAATTAAGAGGACAAGACAAGCACACCACCATTCTTGTGTTTTCTCCATGTTACTGATCATCTGAGAAACAAATGACTCCAGTGTTTGAGCATTGCCTAAAATGTCCCTTTAAACATTATACGTGTCTGCTGTCAGGCCTGCTGTGCCGTACACCTCTTCACTTAAGTGCAGATGTTAAATATTGGAACCCTCCAGAGCCTGAGATCAGACAGGTCACCTAATGGGAGGGAAGATTCTGCACATGGAGCCTGTGGCTTGGGGGACCTCCCAAGGCTCTCTCATTCTCCCATAATGAGAATGGTAGAATGGGTTACCCCCAGGTCTTCAGGACCTGGTTAAAGAACTTGTTTCAGCATTCGTATACTTAGTACCGCTCAAAATGTGTTCCATTGCCTATGAAAAATCCAGAAAGGTGACCACTGTGTAAAAATGGGCTGTGTTGACAGTTTCTTAACTATCTGGAGCACTTGACAAATGTTTATTGGCTGAAAAATGAATGAATATTTAACTTAATTTGAATGGATCTCAGGTCATATCTTTGTTTTTTCCCCCTATGCTACATGGAGGTTAATGGGCTAGTTGGTGCCATTATTCATCATTTGACCCTCTGGAATTGTAACTAGGATAAGTGATTTGTAATTAAGTGCTAAATCATTCGGTATAGACCATGAGTCAGGCATTTGGGAGGAGAGCTCAGTGGGCTGGACCAGTTGGGGAAGGTATGAAAGGCGCTGGGGCTTGAACAGAGACTTGAAGGACAGTGAGAGTTGGAGCGGTGAGGATGAGTAGGAGGGGCATTTCAGGAGTGAGAGCAGGTAGTGCCAAGGACCAGACAATGAGTGGATAAACACGGAAGGCTGTGTAGAGTCCAGCTTGACTGGGGTGGAGAGTGATGGCCACTTGGCAAGGCTGGCCCACTCCTGAAGTGACGTGTGGCTGCCTCCCTCTTCCAGTCACTGGACTCCACGCCCCGCTCCCGCCCCCGCCACTGCCTGTGTTAGGACATACCTAGTCTCTAAAGTCAGCTGCACGCATCCCCTAGAAGTCAGGCCTCTGGGAATGGGGTTTAGGGGCTCCACTGTTGGTATGTACCCTCCTTCTGGAAACAGTGCATGCTGCCCCCAGGCCCCCAGCCTCCTTGTCACCCTCAGGGGAAGCCTCCCTGCGTGGTTTTGTGGGCCCAGGGGGCACCAAAGACCAGGAGTTTGGGGCCAGTCTCTCCCTCTCCTCTGTTTCCCATCATGTTCCTGCATTTCCTTTTCTCTGCTAGCCTCCTGGACAGCCATTGAGCATTCTCTCTTGAAGCTTGGAGAGACCCTGGCCAATCTCAGCAACGCCCAACTCCGGAGCCAGGCTGAGCAATGTGGCACACTCATTAGGAGGTACCCAACTCCCGGGGAGAGGTGAAAGGTCATGGGTAGGGGTGGGATGACGTAGCACCTGGCCCTGACCATTCTCTGCAAACTCTTCCTAGCTCACCAAACACTGTCCCCTGTGTATCTGTCCCCTCAGCATCCCCACCATGCTGTCTGTGCATTCTGAGCAGCCGCACAAAACTGGCTTCCCTACAGTCCACGCACTGGTCCTGCTCGAGGGCACCATGAACCTGACGGGGGAGACGCAGCCCCTGGTGGAACAGCTGATGATGGTGAAACGCATGCAGGTGGGAGGGCCAGAGTTGCTTCTCTGTCTTCAAGGTGGCTGGCCGCTTGGGGGCAGGAGGGAGGATTCTGCGGGTCCTTCTGAGAGAAATAGCGTTTCTCCTGTTCGTAGTGGAAAGTGGATGCTCGTCCTGCATGGTTCTGCCATCTCACCTGACGTCCCTGGTCCTCACGTTAGAGTAGGGAAGTACCTGTGCTTTGTAGTCTTGGGCCCAGCCTGGTCCCCAGGAGCCTGCAGAAGATGAAAGGGGGATGGGGCCCCCTCTTATGCCTCACCCTTGGATCTTCCCACAGCATATCCCCACCCCCCTTTTTGTCCTGGAGATCTGGAAAGCTTGCCTTGTGGGGCTCATCGAGTCTCCTGAGGGCACAGAGGAGCTCAAGTGGACAGCTTTCACCTTCCTCAAGGTACCTGGGACATGGAAGCAGCAAAGAGCCATGGAATGGTTCTCAGGAAAAGCAACAATATCCTGGACCTTGGCCCCATGTTTCTCCCCACTGGCGTCATGCCCAGCCTGCCAGATCCCCTAGCACGAGTTCCCATTGATTATTTTCTCTAAAAGTTCCAGGGCCATGCTTAGCCCACTTGGCAGGGCTCTGCTGTTTCTTAGCACACAGGTGCTGTTCAGCTCAGCTGTCAGCCAGATTGGTGCAGGGCAGTTAAGGGAGCCAGGGAAGTGGGACCTGGTCTTGAAGCGGGGTCCCTATGTCCTGTAGGCTGAGGGCACCAGGTGCTTGGGTACCCGTCAGCTTCCTGATTTGGTTCCAATAATGGTTTCACTTCCGGGACAAGCGTGTTCCTATCTCTCTGCCCAGAACAGGCGGTTGGAGGGGATGTCATTAGTTCTAGGTGAATGAGAAGAACTCATGCTTTCTGTTTTTCCCCTGCGTCACCCTCTAGATTCCACAGGTTTTGGTGAAATTGAAGAAATACTCTCATGGGGACAAGGTGAGTTGAAGAAATGAGATGGGAGCGGCATGGGAGTGGGTGAATTCTTGTTTCTGCCCTGGAGAAACAAGGGCAAGGGAAGGGTCACGTAGGCCCTAGCCAGGCAGTAGTGCAAGTTTGTGCCTGGGGGAGGGAAGTGTGTGTGGACCTGAACATCTACTGGCATCACACGCGTTCAGTCTCCAGACAGGAGGCAGCCAGGCTGCTCCGGAGTCAGGGTTGTCTGAGGTGGTCAGGGCCAGCGTGGCCATATAGGGAGCAGTGATGCCTCCTACTTGTGAGTCTAGTGACTGGAAGCCAGCGGGTGGGCACGGCCAACTTGTGGGCTTTTATATCCTGAAGAGTGTCCTTGTGAGCCTGCATTGCAGGCTGTGGGTGGGGAGGGGAACCGAGAAGCCAAATGGCAGTTTCTGGCCACTTACAGGACTTCACCGAGGACGTCAACTGTGCTTTTGAGTTCCTGCTGAAGCTTACCCCCTTGCTGGACAAAGCTGACCAGCGCAGCAAGTACGAACTCCCCTGCTCTCCCTTCTCACTCTGCCGGAAGGGGTTCTGGGCTTTTCTACTGGTCTTCTGTCTCCTCGTTCACTCCCCTTGGCAGGAGCAGGCGGCAACCGCCCGCTAGTTCCGAGTGCCTAAGCCCCTCTGCCCTCTCTACCTTCCCTCCCGCACTCCGAAGCTTCTTTATCCGGAAGGAGGGAGGATACTGGGCTGGGACCCACTGCTCCTGCCCCTCAAGAATCCCTGATCTGTGCCCTGTCCCCTCATCATCTTTTTCCCTCACAGCTGTGACTTTACAGACTTCCTACTCCAAGAATGTAGGAAGCAGGGGCTGTTGTCTGAAGCCAGTGTGAACAACCTTATGGCCAAGCGGTAAGTGTGAGCTCCCTTGCGCCAGTCCAAGGACTGGGGCTCAGTTCCCGGGCTCCCATAACTGCCCTCCACTAATCTGATTGACAACTGAACGGTACCCATGTGCTAAGAAACAGCAGAGGCCTGCCAAGTGGGCTAAACATGGCCCTGGCACTTTTAGAGAAAAGAATCGATGGGAACTTGTACTGGGGGATCTGGCAGGCTGTCATGCCCTCCCTCTCACATCCAGACTAGGCTGCTGGGTGTCTTTCCCCTCCTGTGTAGTTTGGGTTGCGGATGGCTGGGACCAGGCCAAGGATTACCAGGACCAGACACTGATTTCTGCAGACCAGGGTTTTGCCCTCTTAGGTGCTACGCTTTAAGTCTCGGCCTCCTTTGTGATCAAAGGCAAAATCCTAAATCTTCCTTCAATCTTAAATGAACTTTCAAAGTACAGTAGATGTAATGACCAATGACAAATTGAAGCAATTGCAATATTGGATACACTTTCATAAGCGTCACCTGACACCAAAGCTTCTTATGTGCTTCCTACCTTCTCTGTGCCTCTGCTCTTCGGGCTAGACTAGGGAGTGTGTCAGGAATTTATCTCGACTCCTCTACTTTTCTCTTGGCTGACTGTTTATGGCCACAGTGCAGCAGACCGGGAGCATGCACCCCAGCCCAAATCAGGAGAAAATGCCAACATCCAGCCCAATCCTGGGCTGATCCTCCGAGCGGAGCCCACTGTCACCAATATCCTCAAGGTGAGTGTACCCTTCCCTTGCCACCAGGGTCATCTCTTCCCTCCTTCCAGTTTTCCCTCTACTTCCAGATACATAAACAGAGGCCATACACCTCTCTTCTGGCTTTTATATATAGTTGCTTTGGAAGTAGAGAAAGGGGGAAGGCAAGGGAAGCCACCACTGAAAACGTTTCCACCGAGCATCACTTGGGAGCCAGGCACTGCAGTAGGTGCTTTCATTTCGGTCGTCTCATGAGGAACGTGGGCAATCTCACAGTACTGACCTTGCCCGCTGCAGCCCCACCTCCATCATCCCAGTTAAGTTGATAGGGAGGGATTGGAGAGCAAGGCTAGATTTTAGGAACTGTTTTCTAGATTGGAATCAGAGAGATGTAGATTACATTGCAAGTAATGGTGTGCCTATGGGATGGAGACATACAGAGAGAAAGACTGTGGCTAGGCTGTATCTGGGGGGTCTTCAGTGTTCTTCAGGGTTTGATTTCCTGTCGTGTCCCCAGACGATGGATGCAGACCACTCCAAGTCCCCGGAGGGGCTGCTGGGAGTCCTGGGCCACATGCTCTCTGGGAAGAGTCTGGACTTGTTGCTGGCTGCAGCCGCCGCCACTGGGAAGCTTAAGTCCTTCGCTCGGAAATTCATCAAGTAAGGAAGGCTGAGCTCCTGACAAGGGCTGGGGGTGCATGTCTGAAGGAGGAGGTAGCAGGATAGGGGTGAGGCCCTGGGGCGCCCAGGCTAAGGCAGACCATCCCAGCTGGAGACCCTGGAGGAAGGACCAGTTCTTTGGCATTTTATTCTCTACAACTGAGGATGATGTGGAGGTGTTTGAGGAGGTAATTAGGCGTTGAACAGTTGGCGTGGAAGGATTTCCATGTGTTATTAATCAGGAGCTCTCAAATTCTGTAGACTTTTCTTTGGTTGATCTGGAATTTGATATATAGAACATTGTTCTATTCAGCAAGCCATTCTCTAGGTCTTGGACATTTTAAAAAATAGATAAGAGTTCTTTTTTTCTGTCGCAATGGTGTTCATTTTAAGTTTCACCTGTAATTCGCAGTCTAGTGACTGTCTCTTTGAGTGGATGTAGCGCCCCCCCCGCCCCCCAGCTGTTGCTCAGCCCATGTCCTGGGTGGCGTAACCCGTCTCCATTCCTTCCACAGTTTGAATGAATTCACGACACATGGCAGTGAAGAAAGCAGTAAGTCAACACTGAGAATCCCCAGGTCCACTTGGCACTGAAAGGGCTGTGGAGAGAGAGCTCCGGGGAGGGAAAAGGAGGCCTTTATTCATCCTAGGAGGCCCTGTTCTCCCCCAGCGATGACTGATGAAGCTTTCGGGGAGGCTGGAAAGAAGGGTAGTGCTGGGAAAAGGATGCTTCCGCAACCACCCCTTTGTCTCTCTGGCTCCCCCTTATGATTTGGCTGGGTATGGTGGGGAAGGAGGGGATAAGCAATCCAAGGAAGGGATGATGTTCCAGTTAAGACTCAAGAAAAGGATTCTGAGCCTCAGAGCTTTGAAGGAGCCACTTGGTCCCTGACCTTCCTTGAAGTGAGTCCTGATTCCCTCCTGACGCAGGCAAGGTCTTTGGGCCCCTGCCTGAGCTGAGGGGTCAGCCTTCTCATCCTTCACAGCCAAAGCAGCCTCAGTTCGAGCCTTGCTCTTTGACATCTCCTTCCTCATGCTGTGCCACGTGGCCCAGACCTATGGCTCAGAGGTGAGTGAGAGGAGAGCAGGTGGGATTAGGGACATAAAGTGGGTGGGGCAAAGGGGAAGGAAACCACCCATAGCTCTCCTACCGTACTGGCTACTCGTCCCCCTCCCCCATCAGTCTCCCAAGCCCATTAGTTCTGCTGGCTGCAGAAATCAGGTGCCCACTCTGAGAAGTCAGTAGATACCCGCCATCACATCCCTAATCTTCAGTGCCACATTCACACCGACCACTAGGTGGCAGCGTAGCCCTCGTCTTTCTCTACACCGGTTTGTTCCCAGTTCTGGCCAGGAAGGGAGAAAGCTGCAGGGCAGGAAACTGAGGTGCAGGTTGCCTCGCCCTCCCCACCCAGCTGGTGACTCTCCCTTCCTTTCTCAGGTGATTCTGTCCGAGTCAAGCACAGGAGCGGAGGTGCCCTTCTTTGAGACCTGGATACAGACCTGCATGCCTGAGGAGGGCAAAATCCTGAACCCTGACCACCCCTGCTTTCGGCCCGACTCTACCAAAGTGGAGTCCTTAGTGGCCCTGCTCAACAACTCCTCGGAGATGAAGCTGGTGTCAGTGGCCTGGGCACCCACTGCAAGGGTGGCGGTGGGGGCAGCGCCAAGTCCCTCTCCCTCAGCCCATCCGACGCTCCCCTGTGGTGATTTTTCTCCCCTCCCCATCCCCTCATAGGCAGATGAATTGGCACGAAGCCTGTCTCAGCATTTCAGCGGCCATCTTGGAAATCCTCAATGCTTGGGAGAATGGGGTACTGGCCTTCGAGTCCATCCAGGTAGCCCACCCTTTCAGCAGCCTTCTCTTCCCTGGGATACAGAGCCAGTCTTTGATAGCTTGTTATATTTTGTAAGAACAAGAAGACCCTTAATGCAGGAGCTCACGTTTGGATGTCAATCCTCCTTGTAATCATAGTCTTAACTACTCCTCCCACCCAGGTAACTTTGGGAAAAATCAAACATGGACTCCCAGGACTCCACCTGGTGCACTTAGCTACCCGCAGAGGCTGGGGAAAGTGGTAGCCAGAGAAGGGGACCCAGTGGCCCTAGTCACCCTTTTCCCCTCTCTCAGAAAATCACAGATAATATCAAGGGAAAGGTATGCAGTCTGGCGGTGTGTGCCGTGGCTTGGCTTGTGGCCCACGTGCGGATGCTGGGGTTGGACGAGCGTGAGAAGTCGCTGCAGATGATCCGCCAGCTGGCAGGGCCACTGTACAGTGAGAACACCCTGCAGTTCTACAATGAGAGGTCAGTAACCCGGCCCCTCCCTTCTGGAATGCTGTAGGTCTGTGTGAGAAGTCAGCACCTCCCGTCACCAATATCCCCCTCTTCTCTTACCTTCCCAAACACGGTGCTCACTTCCTTATTCACGGGTTCACTCCCTGACTCAGGAACATTCTGTGTGTGTCTCTGTGCCAGGCTTGTTCTAATTCAGCACCTGCTGTGTCTCAGAAATACAGACCCAAACAGCTATGATTCCTGCCCTGAGAGAGGTCAAGTTCTGGAGAACTAGCTTGCCAGAAGAACAGCGATTGTCTTAGCAGTGTCACTGTCTAGGAACTGTGAGCCCATCTGTAGATTTTAGAGGCCTTGGGCCTGCCCAGTCCCTGACCCCCTGCCTGGCTATCTTTGATGACGTTTTTCTGCCTTGGCTTTTCAGGGCCTTGGAGGACCTCACTTCAGTGATGTTGGTTCATTCACCCACCCAATAAGCTTTTTTTTCTTTTTCTCTTTTTTCTAATTGTAAAAAACACATAAAATCTAACATCTTAACCATTTTTAAGTGTATAGTTCAGTAGTGTTAAGTATATTCACACTGTTAGGAAACAGATCTCTAGAATTTTCATATTGTAAATCTGAAACTCTGTACCCAATAAGCAACAACTCCCCCTCCCCCTGGCTTCTTGTAACATCATTCTACTTTCTATGAATTTGATTACTTTAGGTACCCTATGTAGGTGTAATCATATAGTATTTGTCTTTCTGTGAGGGGCATATTTCACTTAGCATAATGTCCCCAAGGTTCATCCATGTTGTGGCACATGGCAGAATTTCCTTCCTTTTTAAGGCTGAATAATATGCCATTATGTGTATATGCCATATTTTGCTTATCCATTCGTCGGTCGATGGACACTTGGGTGTCTACCTCTTAACTGTTGGGAATAGTGCCGCTATGAGCATGGGCATGAACCAACTGATAAATCGTGAGTAGCGACTAATGAGTAGGCGTCAGGATGTCTTAGAGGGGAGAAGTGGAAAATGGAGCTGAAGTGAGGTTGGGGAGGACCTGGGAGATCCCATCTCCTGTTTGTCCCTTGCCTGCTTTCTTCCCTCATCATCCTCCCCGCCACAAGTAATGGAGGGTTTGCTCTGACATCAGCCATGCTAAGCATCCTGACTCCTACCTGAGGGAGGAATAGTGGGAAATCTGTGCCTCCATAATGCAGGTAGAAAAAGTGGCTCAGAAAGTCATAGTGACTCACCCAGCATTCCAGAAACAATCAGCGCTCAGACCCAGGTCTGTATTCACAGTCAAAGACACTTCATGAGAAAATTCCTGGATATACACTTACGTTTGCCCAGCTACCAAGGGCCGGGAAGAGTCCTGTGGGGCAGCCCTTGGGCCCCTGTCCTGGAAGTAACAGTTTACTTTGGGAGGAAGCCAAGACTGGGCGGGATCCCCCTGAAGCACTCGGCCCAGAGGGAAGTGATTGTATTTATTTCTGCCAGAGGATTGGCAGGGCCAGGCCTGGGGGATGGGGGAAGCTGGAGAGAGAAAATGTGAATATGTTGTTGGAATAACCTGGGGGAGGAGAGCCACCCCTCCTCCCCCAATAGGCTTAGTGCCCAGCAGGTGAGAGTCCTTCCAGGAGCAGGACTGGTAGGGTCAGCTCTGCTAGGGGTTTGCAACTTCCTCTTGTCGTCGTCTCCCTCAGCGTAGAATGGGGTTAATTCCCCAGGAATATTTCCGTAACCCAAGTCGTGGGAAAAGTCTGGGCTGGGCTTTTCTTTCCCTCCCCACCCTGGTTCCTGAAGCCGGTGCTGCTTGAGCCTCGGGTCCTTCCCTCCCCCCAGGGTGGTGATCATGAGCTCTATCCTGGAGCATATGTGTGCCGACGTGCTGCAGCAGACAGCCACACAGATCAAGTTCCCATCCACGGGTATGGACACGATGCCCTACTGGAACCTGCTGCCCCCTAAGCGACCCATCAGGGAGGTGCTGACGGACATATTTGCCAAGGTGCTGGAGAAGGGATGGGTGGACAGTCGCTCCATCCACATCTTCGACACCCTTCTGCACATGGGAGGCGTCTACTGGTTCTGCAACAACCTGATTAAGGTAGTTGGGGTGGGGTGGGTGTAGGCCAGATACATGGGCTGGGGGAGCAGGTTTCCTCAGGCTCCAGGTGACATTTGAGAAAATACCTGACAGGACCAAACTCGGTCCCATCCTCTGACTTCCCCACACCCAGCTTGGTCAGCCTGGCCTCTGTCAGAGGCTTCTTAAATGCTGCGAGAAGATTCCTTGGAATACAGAGGCTGGTCCTCTCCTGGAGCGTGCTCCTGGACTCTGAGGGGAAGCTGTCTCTCAGGTAGCTCTGACCAGAGGCAGAAGGAGGGACGGAGCAGCGGCTGGAGCTCCCCGTGCCCTCCCAGGGAGATGGGCTGGAGTGGCAGGAATGTCAGAGCCCCACGTTCGGGGCCCTCAGCTCCTAAACACCCCCTCACCTGCCCATCTAGGAGCTCTTAAAGGAGACACGGAAGGAGCACACGCTGCGGGCAGTGGAGCTGCTCTATTCCATCTTCTGTCTGGACATGCAGCAGGTGACGCTGGTTCTGCTGGGCCACATCCTGCCTGGCCTGCTCACTGACTCCTCCAAGTGGCACAGCCTCATGGACCCCCCTGGCACTGCTCTCGCCAAGTAGGAGTCTCTGCAGAGCCTCAAATCCCCACAGTCCTGAGGCGGGCGGTGGGGAGGCCCTGGCAGATGGGGCCAGATCACCATGGGCACAGCGACCCCCTTGGAAGCCCCTCTAATTTTACCTCTTTTCCCGGAACCTTTTGCCAGGTTAGCCGTCTGGTGTGCCCTGAGTTCCTATTCCTCGCATAAGGGACAGGCGTCTGCCCGCCAAAAGAAGCGACACCGTGAAGACATTGAGGTAGGGGACCCCTCTGTTCTCTTGTTCAGCAGACGTTTCCTGCGCCTCTTCTGGTAAGAGGCGCCTTCCCAGGCAAAGGCAGCGAGGCCCGCTCCCTGCCCGCGGGCAGCCTGGTGAGCACACGTCTGCAGGCGTATGTGAGCGGGTCTCACTAGGATTGTTGGAGGGGCTGAGGAGAGGGACACGCAGAGGGAAGATGGCCCTGCTGGAGGTGGCTGACTGAGGCCTGTGTGGACGTGGTCTTCCCCTTCTGACCTGAGCTCCAGTCCTGTTGCCCAATAACGGGAAATTGGGGGATCCAGGAGTGGGTAATAGTGAGTCTCCTGCCCTCCAGGATTATATCAGCCTTTTCCCCTTGGACGACATGCAGCCTTCGAAGCTGATGCGACTGCTGAGCTCCAATGAGGAAGAGGCCAACATCCTTTCCAGTCCCAGTAAGTGGCCGGCTGGCGGGCAACTTCCTTCCCTGCTGAGTGTTCTGCGCTGCTCCCCGACTGCAGCCATCTTTGCTGGCTGGTCAGAGACGGGGTGGCAAGTGTTTGTCCCATGTTGTCCCCTAGGGGCTGCTGTTCAGTTTCCTAACCCCAGAGAGACCAAAGGTTGCTGTGGGTCTCCCCCTAAGGGTTGAAGTTCTTCTGCCCGGATCCACTCCCAGCCTGGGGCACCACTGTCCCTTCCCCACCCTTTACTTACCACAAGGTGGAGGGAATAACAAGCTACCCAAGTGAGTTCACAGCCTTGGGCAAAGTCTGTGCTGTTGACTCACCAGCTCTGCCTTTCCTTGCCCTGAAACAGGCCCTGAGGCCTGGGCTGGGACCCAGGGCTGCTCCCACTCTTCCTGTCTGAAGAGCACCCCTCCCCAACCTGACCTCCCTAGCTGTCATGACCTCTCCTTGCTACGGACTCCTTCTGTGGCACTTAGTTTTTCCTATTTCTAAGAGATTTCTCCTGGGCCTGGAAGTTTCTGGGGCCTTTTAGGGACTAGGGAACCAGCTCTGCATTTGAACAGAGGAGAGATGCTGGGTCTGCCACCTACCAACCCTACGACCTTTGGCTACTTAGCAAATCTGAGTCTTGGTTTCTTGTCTGTAAGATGGAAATGTGAGGATTAAGCAGCTTAGTCCCCGTTCAGCTCCCAGATCAGCACTTGGAGCCTGGTGGTGCTCACCAATGTTAGTTCTTGTGTCCCATCTCCTTACGGGGTTCTCCGTATTTGAGGCCCCTCTGTGTACCCTCCGTGCCCGATGGGTGAGGTCTTCCCCGGGAAAGGCGGTTTGGAGGCCTGAAGCCACTTCCTCAGTGTTGCCTCCACGTGTCTCCACAGCTGACCGGTCCATGAGCAGCTCCTTATCGGCCTCGCAGCTGCACACCGTTAACATGAGAGACCCCCTGAACCGAGTCCTGGGTGAGTCCTCCCTCCCCGCTCCTGAGACGGGGCTGAGGCCTCGTCACCTGGAAGGGGCCTCCTGGTGCCTTCCGCCCCGGCCACATTCCCCCCACCCCCGCGTCCTCCATCTCCCCTACTTACTAGCTCTCCTGTCTCCCAGGCTCCCGTTTAGTGCCTCTCCTGACTCGCCCCGATTTTCCGTTTCCACTTTTTACATCCCCAGTTTGGAGGGCACTCTTAGCACGTCTTTCGGTTCCCTTTCTGGTCCCCTTCTCCCAGAGTCTAATCTCTTCTCAGACCCTTCTCAGGGAATTCTTCCTTCTCCCCGATCCCGCACAGCCAACCTGTTCCTGCTCATCTCCTCCATCCTGGGCTCTCGCACCGCCGGCCCCCACACCCAGTTTGTGCAGTGGTTCATGGAGGAGTGTGTGGACTGCCTAGAGCAGGGCAGCCGAGGCAGTATCCTGCAGTTCATGCCCTTCACCACCGTGAGTACTTCCTCTCGGGGCAGGGGCTGGCCCCACCTTCTAGGTCACATGGGGTCAGCAAGTCTCAGCAGAGCCTGGGGTTCAGTGCCTAGCACTCAGAGTGGGGGGGGGGCTCTTTCCTCCCGAGACATTGCACCCAGCATGAGGTAGCTCCAGTGAGCAGCTGTCTGTCTGTCTGTCTGGTAGGTATCGGAATTGGTAAAGGTGTCAGCCATGTCCAGCCCCAAGGTGGTTCTGGCCATCACGGACCTCAGCCTGCCCCTGGGCCGCCAAGTGGCTGCCAAAGCCATTGCTGCACTCTGACGGGCTTGGAGGGGCCGCAGGGGCCCTCTGGGAGGGTCCCAGTCCTAGGCGCCTCGAAAGGGAACAGTGAAGAAAGATGAGACATCATTGCTCATATCCACATGACGTAAGAGCCTTTTGTGAGTTTCCAGGTCTTTCCCGTCTCCCTGACTTCTGACCTTTTGAATGTCTCCCGGTCTCGTTCTTTCATAACTTCTTGTCCCCACTGCCCGTACCTGAAGAGAGTGAGCCACCTGATTCCTCCGCTCTGGGCAATGTCACCACACCACACTCCCTCCCGCGCCCTGCCCCCTTCCAAGAGTAGATGTACCTCTGAGGAGCTTTGTAGGTGCCGAGTATGTGTATGTATATATGTATATTGTTATTTTGTAATACACGAGGGACGCTCCCCTCAGCTCACTTGTAAATAAAGATCCTGTCTCTCCCTTGGTAAGTGCTGTCAGTGCTGTGTCCGATAGCGTGGGAACGGTGTCTTCCTGGAATCCTGTGTGCTGTGGCTGGGGAGAGACTCGGCCAGCAGTTGAGAGGGGCAGAGGTGTGTACAGGAGGCCTGGCTACAGGGTTCGGGTTTTCAGGGGCAAGGAGGGTGATGGGAGCAGTGTCCTTTCCTCAGACCCTGGCTGTGTGATAATGAGTCAACACCAGCCTGCTGCCTACTCCTGACCCCCAAAGCCAGACTTACTCTGCAAAGGGTGAGGTTTTGGCAAAGGGCCCCACGGGGTGGGGGTAGGCTGTCCTGTTCTTCTTGGCCCAGCCCCACCCAGAGTCTTCCTAGCCCAGAGATTGATCTGTCCCCCAGAAGAGCGCTGGGGGGAGCAGGGGCAGGAGCTCCGTTTAACCCTGCCATGCCTGCTCCCACATCTCTAAGCCTGATTTCTTCAGGACCGCCCCGGGAGGGAGGACCCTGAGCCGCACAGCTGGGAACTCCAGCCTGCCTCAGCCAGACCCTGCTTTCCAGGGAGCCACATGGGGAAGGGAAGTGACGTGATGAGCATGGGGAAGACTTGAAGGGCCGCTGGGGACCGGCTGGCTGGCTGGGCTCCCCGGGTCTGGTGGAGGCACCTGGGAACCACAGGTACATCCTGAGTTGAGGGCACAGGGGTGTGTCTCGAATGTGTGGTGTGAGCAGCCCCTGTGTAGGCGCCACTTCTCACCCGCTCCGCAGCTGTGAGCTCAGCCAAGTGCTGAGACAAGCAGAGTGACGGGCTGACGTGAGACTGCTCCCTGCCAGATCAGAGGCAGAGCTGGGTGAGGGAGAGAAGTGCAGAGCCTGGAATTTGAGTTGCGACTCAAGTTGTCCCCTTGACTCGGCGTCTCCCTAATCTGTACAAGGCACTTCCTAATGCATTCTTTGTGGGCATGTGTGAGCAGGGATGGGCTAGTTCATGGAAGGTGGTGCCCTGCCCAGCCTGTGCAGCTCTCCCCGCTACCCCACACACCCTCTCCTCTCTGGTATGGTTCTCCTCTGCCTTCCATCTTCCCCACTAAGCTGTGGCTCCGTGAGGGCAGGACATGCCTGCCTTGCAACTGCCATGTCCCTAGCACTTAGCCCAGTGTGTGCACAGAGTAGGTGCAAGATAAATGCACGCTAAAGGAATGAATGTTGATGAGCCAGAGGACTGCCCCCTTCCTCCCTGTACCTCCTCTTCCCCTCCCTCTGCCCTTGACCGTTGTTCAGCTCCCCGCCCTCCAATCCCTGGCCAGGCACCAGCTGGACTCAAGAAAGAGGAAGGACATTTATTGGAGGTAAACACTTTATTATCATGAAGTTTGGCTACAACGAGAAAGTGGGGGCAAAGGTGGAGAGTGAACAGTTGAGCTTCTCACACACTCCGTCACATAATCTCCCAGCATCTTTTCCTGCCCACATTCCCCGTTAAGCAAGGCAGGTACATGACCGTCTGCCCAATCTGCCCAGCCCTAAAAGGAGTCAGAGTCCTGACTGGGGCGGGGAGAAGGGGAAGGACAGGCGTCACTAGCATGTGGGTGTCTCTATAGGGCATCCAGTAAAAGGAGATGTCAGTGATGCCTGGGCTCCCCATGGGTGTCAAAACACCAGAAAAAAATCTTACAACGAAAAACTAGATTCCCCAACAAACTTGTGGGACCCCAGGGTCAAGCCTCCCAGCTTTGGGTGTCCCTGCTGGGCTTCATGCCCGTGGGGAGGGGATGTAGGGGAAGCAAGGCCTGGCCAACCTGGCACGTGTGCGCCAAGCTGACGCCAGAGCGAAGGAGAGATACGAAGACCCAGCTGGGGAACACTGTTGTTTAAATATTAAACAGGGCTGTATTGTCTCCCACGTAGGAGACTTCCTGATGCTTCCAAGGGCCCCAAGCTGGGTACCCTCAGGGTCGGGGGTTCACTGCATCTCTTCCCAGTGCCCACCAGTTACAGGAATTAATACTTGGTATTTACCTACCTACCTCCCAGTCCAGGGGACAGGAAGACAGGAGCTTTCCTCCTTGCTACAGGCAGGAGAATGAAACTTGGAGGTGGAGGGAACGACCCAGGAGGCTGGGGCTCCTTTCCACTCTTCCCTGTCTTTAAATAATAGGTTTAAATAAGCATAAATATTAAATAGAGAGAAATACGTGCAATAGGGAGGGTTTTGCTCAGGGTTCGGCAAGGTAGCGCAGAACACGGCACGCCAGCTCCAGGAAGTTCTGTAAGTTGGAGGCAACCAGGACACCTCCTGCCCGGCGCTGGAAGGCCGAGGTGAAGGTTGGCATGGTGCCCTGGGTGGCCTGCCTGGCAGGGGCCATTCCCAGGTCTTCCATCTGTGGGGGGAAGGAGCAGCGATCAGGCCCTGCTGAGTGGCCCTACCACAGATGAGGAAATGCAATGGGCTGATGGGCTGTGGAAGCTCACGGGGTTAACAGAGTCAGGACTTGAACCCAGGTCTGTTTTGAGGTCCAGTGATCTGGCTCCTGCCCTCAACTAGGAGTAGGGGAGGGCCAGCAGCAGGAGGGTCCTGGGATGGGGTGGTAGCTCCCTGCATACAGCCCCCACCCTGCCCCTGAGAATGCTCCCACCAATCCCTAAAGAACTTCTGGGACCCCCAGGCTTGCAGCAGGACCTTTAGGGACCCACTCAGTCTAGGCCCCTCACACTTGCTGCTCCCAATGAGGCTCACCTGCTGCCATATGTTGGTGGCAAGGTCGGTGATGTCCAGTTGCAGCATGTCCAGGGTGGGCGCTAAGTCTGGGGAGATCCCTGCCAGGGCCTGCAGGAGGCCCTGGTACAGGGAGAGTCCACTGTGGAGTTGTCTCAGGCAGCCCGCCTGGGGGACAGAGTAGGAGAGTTAGGGGTACTGCCTGCCACACTCCTCTCAGGGCTCCGTCCCTCCCCCTACCCGCCCTCCTCCTCTCCAGACACTTACCAGCTGCAGAGCCTGGCTGGAGCAGCTGCTCATGGGAGCCTGTGTGATGCCCAGAGAGTGCCCGAGTAGCATCAGCTCCTCAGGGTGGCACAGCTTGTGGGTGGCACACTGGGGACGGGAAGAATGCTGAGTGCAGGGACTTGGTAGGACCAGCAGGCTCCTCCCCATGTCTCCGAGGTCTTCCCCTCCCTGCGAGTCCTGCCAGGCTTCTCAGCCCCATTCCGCCTCCCCATCCAGCCCAGCTGGCCCCGCCCAGCATTGTCCCCCCAGTTTCTTCCCAGCCTTCCACTGCTTGGCTTCTAATCTGCTTTCTTCCATTTCCCTGTGTCTCTCCTCTCCCATGTTCCTTCCTGATGTTGTCTTCCCCATGCTTTCCTGCCCTTCCCTCAACTCTCCCCTCTGAGTCCTCTTTCCTCTGCACCCCCCCCCCCACACACAGCATGTGTCCCCTCCCTGTCTGCCGCTGTCACTCACCAGCCTCTCCTGCAGCAGCACATCGTCAGCCTGGATCTTCCTCACTTGCTCTAAGCACTTGAGCAGGAAGCTCGGGGGCAGGTGCCCGGCCGGGCCCAGGGGGCTGGCTTCTTGCACCGTCCAGAGCGCACTGTGCCAGAGCAGCAGCTGCAGGGCTGGGAGCAGACTGTGGCTCAGGAGACATGCTCTCCACTCCCACCTGGGTCCCTTTCTGGGGGCTTAGGGACCCCCAGCCTCTTGGCTACTGCAGACTCCCTCCCACGCCCTGGCAGGCAGCTCTCATCCTGGGTCAAGACACTCACCTATCAGCTTCATGGGGCTCTGGGCAGCAGGCTCAGCTGAGGGTCTGGTGGGTCTGCTGGCTCAGGGCTGTGTCAGGGCCCAGCTCGAGCGGGCCTTTATAAATAAGCCCATGGAGTCCTGGGAGGAAATTACCTGGTGCTGAGACTAAGGCTTAGTAATAACTTCCCAGGATTTATGCAAATTTGTTGTCCAGGACAATGCAGGGGGGTTGAGACAAAAAGCTGTTTGCGAAAGTTTTGTGAAATTGTGGAATCTCTGATTATTCTTTGACGTCTTGCCCCCCTCAAGCTCCCTTCCTCCCCTAAGCCCCACCCAGGCCTGAATTGCCCCAGGGTGTTTGAACAGAACCGCTGAACAAAGGCTGAGCCACTGATAAAACCCTGGAGGCTGGAGTCTTGTCAGACTGATCTGGGAGAGGCAGGCCTCCAGGTGGCCCCTCGTCCCTTCCCTGGCAGATCTGTGGCAGCCCCCTTTGCCACTCTTCTTTGGGATGGTCAAGCCATCTGCTCCCTTGGCCCCCGAATTCTGAGAGGGAAGAAGCTAGTTGCGCCCATTCCTACCCCTCACATTCCCGGCAGGCTGCCTTCCTGAGTCCCCTCCCAAGGGACCAGGGGCCTGAGATAAAGACATTAGAGTCTTGCCTCCTGTCCCCACCCCACACTTCGATGGGCATCATCCCAGGCTCCTGTGCGAAGTGGTTAGTTGGGAACTCCCCAGTCCCCCCATGACTCATCTTTTAAGCCCCCAGAATCCTGGCAGAGACCAGAAGAAACCGGATGTCTGTCCTGAATGAAGCAAGACCCTTGGAGGCTCTTGGCTCACCTGACCTTGCCCTTCCTCCTCCTCCCGCACCGCCCCTTCCCCAATAGTGTCCCAGGGCTTTGGAGGTGGGGGTCTGGGACACGGGACTTCCCAGGCCAGGTTCACTGCCAGCCAGAATGTATGTGTTGCCCTGAAGCGGAGAAGGGCTGGGGGTGAGAAAGAAGAAACTTCTCTGGCTTTGAATCCTAGAACCATGCAGTGCTGGCACTGGAAGGGACCTTGGAGACTGTTCCAACCCTGTGAACTGGGCCAGAGAGGAAAGTGCCTCCTTGTCCAAGGTCATGGGTAGCAAAGTCAGAGTTACAACCCAGGCCTCTGCCTCGGGCTGGGGAGTTTTCCACAGGCCATGGAGCCTGCCTAGGGCAGTCTGACTGACCACACCCGAGGCTGTCCCTTTCTGTCCCAATTCACCCCAAAGGTGCCAAAAAGGCATCCTCTAATGAGTGGGTGTGTCTGACTGGAGAGACCATCTCTGGGGCGGGGGTGCCCCCTGGTGGCCACAGCTGGCAGGTAATTCACCTGCTGATAGGTTCACATCCTGCTTCTGGTCCGCTGTCCTGTACCTTGATGGCATTGGCCCCCAGTGCACTGATTGAGCCCAGCTCTGGGCCCAGCTCCAGAGTAGAAGGCTGGGTTTAACAGAACTGTGGAGGACAGGAAATTCACATTCACAAGCGTGGCCCCTTCCCCGAGCCGCTGAAACCTCCAGAGGACGCAGCCTGCCCCAGCCCAGATATTGTGTGAGCACTCTCTACACATTATCCAATGCATTCCTTTCAATAGGCTAATGTGGAGGGGACTAGAACCATTTCCTTTTGTACTGAAGATGAATCTGACCTCGGAGAGCTTAAGTAACTTGCCAAGTAGCAGAATCAAAGTCTTAAACTCTTAACCATCTAATCTCTTAACCAATGTCTGGCCTTCCTCACCTGTGACCAGGCCATCTCTAGACTCAGACTTTTATCTTCATCTACAGTCCTAGTGTGTCAGATGTTTGGTTCAGAAAAATATGTTAATTCTGACAAGGGTAGCCAGAATGGTGAAAGGGCTCAAGATCATGATTTGAAGAAAACAGGCTGTTTTGTCTGGGGAAGAGAAGGGTATTGTTGTATGGTCTCAAGAGCTAGAAGTGGGACAGGGAGTGGAGGCCACAGATAGACAGTTTTCAGCGCAACAGAAGGAAAGAGCTTTCTAATGGTCCTAGGTGTTGGAAGATGGAGTGGCTGCTTCCAGAGGAAGTGAGTTGCCGTCCCAGGAAGTGTTCTGGCATCCATCCCATAGGCTTAAAATCCAAATGTTGGCTGGCATTTATTGGGCACCTCTTATAGGTCAGACACCTTCCATTTAACTTTTGTCATTTCAGCTTATCAACCAAGTGGCAGGGTGTGGCTTATTCCCATTATAGACAAGGGAGGGCCTCCAAGAAGCTAAGGGCCTTGCCCAAGTTCACAGTGGAGGCAGAGCCAGGCAGGATTTGCTTCCCGGGCCCCTGTGGTTCCCATTACACTACTTCCTGTTCAGATTGCTGTACTTCTTGGCTAAGGACTCAATTCAGACTTCTGCCCCACCCAAGGTAGAATAAAGACCAGGTAGAGAGACAGCAAGGGCTTGTTACTGGCCATGACACACCCAGGCCTAGCTAGACCAAAATGATCGTCTGGCAAAGGGCCTGGCCCCAGGGATCCCTAGTTACTCATCCTTCTAGCTTCCAAATGCTTTCCCAGGTATTTCTCAATGGCCTGAACTGTTCAGCAACTTCCTCTCACACTTCTTGTTTTCATTTGGCACGAGGCTGGATCATCACTAGACTCAGCCTATGGGCCAAGATATGTACACCCTGAGTTAAGAATGGGTTTTCCATTTTTAAGTGGTTGGGAAAAAAATCAAAAGATTCTTTCATTACATGTAAAAATCATATGACATTCAAACCCCAGGGTTCATAAATAAATGTGTTTACGTATTGTTTATAGCTGCTTTCAAGAAGGGCGGAAGTGAGTAGTTGTGACAGACCATATGGTTCAGAAGCACAAAAAAAGTACTATCGGGCCCTTTAAGAAACTGTACATAGCACATGTGTGCAGGGAGACGGAGATGTTCTCTGCAGCACGATTTGTAATAGTAAACATGCCCACCAACAGGGGAATGGCTAAATAAATTATGGTCCATTCATGCCACATAGGCCTCCTTGGGACTCCCCCCACCCCCTGTACCTCCGCAATGAAACTCCACGAGGAAAGGAGTTTGTTTTATTCCGTTGTATTTACAGTGCCTGGAACACTGGGCTTCAATTTCAACATGATTAGACCTCAAAACCAATCCATACAGAGTAAAAAGAACAAGTTACATTCATGTGATACATCATTTACAAAGATTTAAAGACTCAAAACAATACTATGTTACTGGGGAGCATTTGAAGACTTGCTCCCAGGCATATGTCATCAGTTTCGCTCCGATAAAATTATAAAAATTCTCAAAAAAATTTACTATATTTTGTAGGAAAAGTGTAAAAACATAAACTGGAAGGCTACCCACTGAATTCGTTAGAGTGACTGCCTCTGGGGAAGGAGGGCCTGAGCAATGAACAAGGTGAGCTTCCGATTTATCTAATCTTTTTTCTTGGATTAAAACTTGACATGATAACAAATGTTAACGTCTCTTAAAGTTGGGTTGAAAGTACATGGGTATTTTATATTATACTTTGTATTTGTCCGTAGTTTTCTTTTATTTTTTTAATTATTTTTCAGTTTCTGTAGTTTTTTAATTAAAAAACAGAACTGGAAGATGGAAAACACAGTGAACTCTCCAAGCATAAAAATGACACTAACTTTTCTACGAAAAGGAAGCCAAGCTAATGGGGATGAATTACAAGAAATTTCCAAACAGTGAGCAGACAGAACAATGGTCTGTAGACTCAATGTGAGCAAGAACAGGAAATCCTAGCAAATGACCCCAAGTCTCTGTAACAGGGTGATAACCCTCTCTAATCGGTTACCAACCAAGAAAGGGTCTGAGGCACTTTGGGCCAGCCTCTGACTTTAAGATTTATAAACAATTATGAGGTTGGGCATCATTAGAAATATTAGTTACAATGAGACGTTTTAAGTAGGTTAGAAAGAGCCACAGGCAGCTGCACCTGCCCTCTGTATACAGCAAGGGCCTGCCCTCTGTATACAGTAAGTCCCCTTATCAGATACTCAAAAAGGCACTTTTAGAGGTCAGGTAAAGTGGTCAAGGGCCAGGACAGCCATATGGGGTGTGGGAAGAGTCCAGAGAGCAGTTTCCAGGCTCTCGGCCTCCCGTGGAAAGGTGCTGGCTCAGGTAGTAGATGGCCATCAGCTGTGACTAGTTGGCCAGCAGCTGTTACCGGTTAGCCATTGGCCACTGATGTAACTGCCATGGCCGAGCCAGTAAGCGCGGAGTGCAGTTAGCACGGATTGTGGCTAGCAAGGGGGTTGGTTGGCCGAGAAGCAGGTAGTGGATTGTGGATCGTGTGGCTCCTGCTTCCTGTGTCTCCAACCCAGCTGCCAGGGAGAATATAGTGGTGTGACTCCATCTATGGCTCCATGGGTGTTCCTTTTTGGCCTCAGCATATCCTGCGTTCTTATGTGGGGAGCAGGAGTTGAGACCCCGCGTGACACCCTGCATGACAGGGCTACACCAATGTGAGGTAGGAAGCAGGGAGGATGTGTAGGAAATCAGGGCGTGGAGAGGAACAATCCCCCCCTCCCCAGCCATGTTCAGATAACAGAGCTTGGCGGCAGCAGCGGACGTGTACAGCAATGTTCCAGATGCCAGCCAGAGAACACTGCGCTAATTCAAATGACCCAACATGGGGGAAACCTGCTGTGGGAGACTTTGAGACCTAGGCAGGCATTTCCCCACTAGGAGTATATGCAGCTGGAGTCGGTGGGCCGGGGGCCACAGGGAGGCCCCTCCTGCCTGACCCCAACTCTGCTCAGTCAGGAGCCCATCCCCATTCCCTAAAGGCACACTGAGCAAAACCCTGTTCTCTACCTGCTGCAGCCTCGGCAAGAGACCCTTCTCTCCTCTGCAAACCTCACTGGAGGGTCGGGTTCTCGCCTTTTCTTTGATCCTTTAGAAGCCGAGATTCCTAATTTGACGCAGGAGGTCAATGAGTCTGATCCTTTGACAGATGTGGGAAAGGAGCCTGAGAGGTTTAGCGATCTGCCCGATATCTGAGAGCCAGGCAGACACGGAACAGCAAAGCCAGGCCCTTCTGACCCCAGCTGTGTCTACCCCATCCTTGGCTTCCTGGTCATCTTCAGCGGCACCGTCCTCAGATTACACTGGGGGCTCGTATTCCAAGGCCAAGGAAAAAAACCTGAGTCTGTCAATACTGCAGGTGTGAAAGCCGAGTACTGTAATTAACTGATGTACAAAGAGCTTTGGAGAACTTTTTATTGTTTAAAAATCATAATTGAAGCTTCAAAAAACATACAACCCAACACATGTCCCAATTCCAGTCCCCTACTCCCTGGAGGAGAGCACAGGGCTTTCCCCTTCCATCTTGCTGCCCACACGACTAGCCAGGACCCTGCCCTGGGGAGGCCGCCTGCCCGCCCTCCTGCCCATCGTGTGCTAAGTCACCGGCTGGAGAGGGGCCCTGGAGTGAGGTGGGGTGGCTGGCTCTCTACACCCTTCACTCCCACCAGCACATCCGCAGTCTGTGAGCTGTGTGTGGGAAAAGGGGCTAGTTCCCTGGACGGGACCCCCCACGGGGGAAAGAGAAAGAGCCAGTCCCCACTCACCCCACCCTTCCCCAGCCCCCCAGCTCAAGGAAAGCTGTCATCATCATCCTCTGCCATCTCTTTAGCAAACTCCAAGTCTTGCTGCTCTCGCTCACGCCGCTCCTGGGGAAACAGATGGGGTGAGGGCTGGGCTCCTAAGGACCAGTTGGGCTCTCACTGCGAGCTTCACCCAGCCAGACCCACCCCCGGGCCAAAGCTTCACAGCTGCCCCAGCCCTTCCAGAAACGCCCCCTCTTCCCTTTTTGTAGGGAAGGTCTATCTTCCAGTTGTACCCGCAGCGGCGGACAGCTTACCTCTGCTGATTCCAAGTCCTTGTTGTATGATTTGGGAGGAAACCTCATTGCCTGAAGCAAAGTAGAGAGAGGAGCAAGATGAAGAGGCGGCACTAACTTATCACATTTATTATGTTCCTTCTGGGGATCAGGCACCAAGGTATGAGCAAGACACGCTATTCACTGTCCAGTTTAACAGTTGGGGAGCTGGGCATGGAAATGAACTATTATAATACCATGTGGTAAATGCTAAAAAAAGAATTAGGAGAATCTGGCGCTATAAGTGACTAACCTGGATTGGGCAGGCAGGGGGAGTGGCAGGGGGCAGGCAAAGGAGGGCGAGTGGACTGGCTGTGGGAATGGAGGAAAAGCAGTCCAGGCAGAGGACTCAACATGTGAAAGGCCTGGCCTGAGTGGGTCAGTTTTGGGGGGAGGAGGTGCAGGAGAGCAGTTATGGGGAGGCTAGGACACACGGGACCAGATCACAAAGGGCCTTGTGTCTCTCGAAGCACAGCATTTGCCCAGTTTTAAGCACGGCAGCGCTATCCCTCGTTCCCAGGGAGGAGGAGACCAGGAGAAATCCAGCAGCCAAACAGCCCTGGCACCTAACTCAGTGCCTGACACAGGAGAAGGGCTTAACAGCGCTTCTGTTAGAACCAGACACCGCTACGACCTTTTACACAAGTTAGACTCCACTAAGTGCCTTAAGACAGTGATTTCATTTAATGGCTGTGAAGTAGGCAGGGCAAGCTATACCTCACGATTAGCTTCACAGGTGGAGAAACAGGCTCAGAGAAGGCAAATGACTCCAATTCGGAAACAAATCTAGAACCCTGAACTCTGAATCTGTCTCGTCCCCCTTGGCAACCAGACCCCTTAAAAGCAACTGAAGGTGCTGTAGTCTCACAAAGTCCTTTGCGCTTCTGGGGCCCCCTGCCCTGCCATTTAGTGATTTTACAGAGACAGACTAGGAACTGGGCCCCACATCCAGCCAAGCTCCCGCGAGGCAGCGCTGGGTGTGGTGTGGAGGGCGGGCCTCGCAGCCAGGCGGTCTCACCTTGACAGACATGTTGTGGATGTCCAGGCAGAAGGAGATGCGCTGGTGGAAGGCGAGCTGGGGCTCCCGGGTGGAGTAGATGTCAGTCATCTCCTTGGACTGCACATAGCCCTTCTCGTGGTTGATGCTGGCCTCAATGACGCCATCCCGGATGGCCTGCAGGTCCCCGAAGGGAGGCGGCACCACAAAGCCCATCCGCTAAGTCCCATCGCTGTGTCTTCCTGACACTCACACACTCACTCACATACATTCTCTCTGGCAGCTTCCTGGCTGCACTGCAGACTGGTCTGAAAAGACTGCTCTGCTTCACCCATTCCCGTCCCGTCCATTCCCTCCCACTCCCACCCCCTGAAATAAGGCAGAAGGTGACAACGATGGTGCCCAAAGCAGCCCCACCTTGGCAACAATGAACTCTGCATCCTCTGGGCTGTCCAGCTGCAGCTTCTGGGCGATGTCAGCCAGGGAGATTCGGGAATAGGAGAGGCTGATCATGCGCACACCTGGGAGAGGAAGGAGTGGCGGGTGGGCAGGGCAGCACAGACCCTTCCCGCCCACAGACACCCACAGGGTTGTCCCATCCCTTGGAGAAGCCGAGTCTGGGTCCCGCTCTTCCAGGGGCCCCTCAGGCTCTGAACCACACCTGTCTTAATGACGTTGTGCCGCAGTCGGATGATTAGGGTGTAGGTCCCATCTGCCTGAAACTTGTCTCCAAACTGGTCCAGGACCAGGTTGAACTTGGCTAGGTTTCCCGTCCTGACAGCTGTGGGGGAAAGAGGAGTGGACAGATGATGCAAATGGGCATACAAATCAAAGAGGCCACAGGGCCAGGGGGTCTGGCAAGCTCTGGGCGGGGCTCCGGCCTCACCTTGGGTCAGAAGGAAGTAGGGCATGAGTGAGCGCTTGAGGGATGGTTGACGGAACTGCAGGCGGTCCGGGATCTCCCCCAGCAACAGCTCCACCACAATTAGAAGCTTGTGCACCTGCCAATGTGACAGGAACAGTGGGCAGGGAGTTCCCCCGGACGGAAGAAGAGCATGAAGTGGGGCTTCAAGTCAGTCAGATACACTGGGCAATGGGGACAGCGCCCTGGGACTGGCCTGTGACCAGGCCCATGGAGAGAGGACAAACCCCGGAACCTGTGCTGGGCAGTGATCGAAGCTCTGCCTTTGGAGCCAGGTACTGGGAATACCTGCCCCTTTGACCACACTTAACCCTAAGCTTCATGTCGTCTGGCCAGTCAGCACACGCATTGCTCTGAAACAGCAATATTCGCAAGTGCAGCCCAGTGCCCAATTTCTGTGGCTGAGCAATGGGGAGGGCCCAGGGCCCAGAGGCCTAGGAATGGAACGTGAGTCAACCACGGGTTAGGTTAGGGAGGTGGATTGTTACTGGAGGAGAAGAGGAAAACAACGTGGAAAACTAGTTATCTGGGTAGAGGCAGAACCTCAGTGAACAAGCCGTGTATGAACATAGGAGGCTGGCTGGAAAACTAAGCCTTTTTTCCTCCTCCATAAAACCATGATGTATATCTGAATAGCGCCTGCTGTGGATTCAGCACCGTGCAAGGAAAACCACGGTGGAGGGGACGACGCCCGGCTATTAAGGAGCTTTCTACCACGCAGGAGAGACATGAACATCATGTGATAACAGGTCAGAATGGGTGGTGGGTGATCGTGCCCACACCTGGGCAAGGGCTCTCCACCCTCCACGTACCCCAAGGCTGCCCTGTCCCTGGGTATCACCTACGGGTGAGGGGAAACCCATGGAAACGGTAGAAGTTAATGTATGCCTGAAGGATTCTGATGAAGTAGAAAGAGGAGGGACGATGTTTCAGTCAAGGGAACAGCTTGGAGGAGAAGAAGGCAAATGTGAAGACACCTCGGGGGCGTCTAGGGGGCTATCAGGACAGACGACTGGGGCCAGTCTGGGGAACGGCTGCTTTGAATGCCAGGCTGAGTTCTGACTTTGGAGACAGCACGCTAGTCTTAATGTGCAGCGCGGAAATGCTGAGCAGCTGAGCCCTTGGTTTCCTCATCCCCCAGATGGCACAATAACAACAGTAACACCTGGCCTGCCTACGTCCTGAGAATTAAGAGTCATACTCTACTGGGCAGGCCATGGGGAGTAATGCAAGCTTCCTGGGCAAGGTAAACACGTGCCTGGAGCGCTGCGCACTCGGGCAGTTGTGCGGAAGCTGGGCTGGTGGAAGGCAGAGTGGGGCCAGAAATTAGTGGCTTGAACAAGGGCACTGGTCATCAGAGAGGAGACACATACAAAAAACATGGAGGCAAATCAAGACGACTCAGTGATCGGGAAGAAAGGTAGGGAGTCAGGTGATCGGAGGCTCCCACCTCCATCAGTTGGGAGAACAGGAGGCAGCACTGGTCAGGGCGCCCAGAAGGGTCTGTTTGCGACAAGTGGCGTGTGAGTCGTGGGTGAGCATCTGCATGGAGATGGTTGGCGGGAAGCTGGATGTGTAGGTCTGGTGTTCAGGGTAAGGGACTAAATTAGTAGCATGGGCTGAACCGGGGGCCTCCAAATTCATATATTAAAGACCTCAGCCCCCAATACCTCAGAATGTGACTATATAGAGCCTTTGAGGAGGTAATTAAGGTAAATAAGGTCATATGAGTGGGCCCGAATCCAATTCCTTGTAGGAAGAGATTAGGGAAGACCATTTGAAGACGCGGGAAGAAGATGGCTCTCTATGAGCAAAAGGGACGCCCTTGGGAGAAACCGACCGCGCTGACACCCAATCTTGGGACTTCTGGCTTCCTGAACTGTGATGAAATACATTTCTCTTGTTTAAGCCCCTGCACTCAGGTACCTTACCATGTCAGCCTGAGCAGACTAAGAGTTAGTAATAGACTCTGGTGAAGGTCAGAGTTGAGCTACAAAGCAAATAAGCTTACCCAAGGAGAGAATGTGGATTTTACTATGGATGGGTAAGCTGTCAAAGCGTTCTGTTGTGGACTCCACTTTAAACTTGATGTCCCCCTTTACACACTCTCACTGTCCTGGTCATGACTGAAAGGTAGCTTTCCTACCTGTGCTCTTTCCCCATTCCTACCCATCTCTTCCAAGGCCTTCTTGGCCCAACACTTACTTGCTCAAGCCCCTCTGGTGGGAAGTCCCCCAACTCTGCTTTCCTCTCAAGCAACCATTCCATCTCTTTCCTGCTCCCTTACCAACAGTCCACTGGCCAAAAACCTCACTCCAGCACTGTCTCTGCCCCTTCCTGCCACCTGGCTACTCCCCAGAAAACTTGAAAACCTTCTTCGCCCATAGTGAAATCTGGTTTGAAAACACTGCTTACCCCACAACGCCTATCCCTGGTATGCGGACACAGTCTATGTTAATCAACTGTATTTTTAGTGGTTTTTAGAAGAAACTTTAGTGTATGTCCTATATTAGAAGCAATCTAACATTCTGCACATGTATCCAGTGTGTCTGAAAAGCCATTCCTTTCTGTGAAAATTCTACCTATCTTTCAAACACTGAATCGAAGTTAACTTTTTTAAGATCTCTTTATTTGACCAAAACCAAACCTTCCTTTCTCTGAACTTCTGAACAAAACAAACAAACCGAATCTCCTACCACACCGACCTAATCATTGTGTATTTTTGTCTTGTTCTCTTTCAAGAGCATTAGGAAGTGGGTATAGTATTAAGGTGGGACCAAACGTTTGTAATTGGGAAAACTGGGTCGAAATTCTGGCTACCAGGCCCTCAAGCCTTTCTGAGTCAATGTTCACTATTTATCTCCTCGAGGTCCAACACCATTTCTTATCCCTCTTTTCTAGCCCTCACAGTGCCTAGTACCAAGGTCAGCACTCCAAAACAAAACATAACAACAAAATAAACACACAAAAACCAACCCTAGGTGACTGACAGTTCTCAGGTGATCAAGGCTCATCTCCATCTGAATGAGCCGCCTGATGGAGACTTCCTGGGGTCCCTGGCCAGACCACACTGCTCCGAAACGCGTATGAGGGACCAGGTAAGAGCCTGAGGTTATCAACACAATCCACGCCCATGCCTGGAATAACTATATGGGCTGGGGAATCAGGACTATTCTAAACCTATCGACCAAGGAGAATACTCTGAACATAATTGCCAGAGGTGGAGGTGGCGTCTGCTTCGTGTGCTCTGAACAATGCCACCTTTTGGATAATGGACATTAAGGAAGCCTTCCCTGGCCCCTCATATAGGGGCACAAAACTAAAGTGTTATCAGATGAGCAAGTGGCGAAGGGGTGAGAATTGCTGCTCACAGTCTGTTTGAAGCCGACAGCTGTGTGCTGAGGGGCCTTGCGAAGGGCATTGGTCATTGTTCTCCGGGCCTCTGAGTATTCCAACTGGATGGCTTTGATCCGCCCTGGGTGTGGAGAAGAGGAGAGTGGATCAAGAGAATGGCACCACCCAAACCCCCTTGCAAACCAGAGGGCCAAAGCACCTCTGACGTACGCAGTGCACCACATTTTTAGGAAATCTGCACTAAGGAAACCTGAGACACCCTCTGACATGCTCACCTGTGTAGTAGAGGTACCTTGCCCACTCGTTATTGTTGGCCTGCTCAGGGAACACGGACTTGGACACCAGCTTCTCTGCCTGGTCGTACAAGTTATAGTGCAGGTAGTTTCGCAGCAGGAGGTTCAGCAGGGTGGCCTGCCCGTCGGCATCGTGCCGGAGGGTGGCCGTCCGGAGCCGAGCATGCAGGAAACTTCGAGAAGGAAAGAAAAAAGATGTCAAAGGCCTCAATTAAGAATGCTTCAGACTGCCTTTGACCTCTCCATTCTCTCTCAATCCCTAAAAACGTGATACAGACTGCTTTTCTGGTTATTTACAGAATATTCAACCACTGAATGCCTACTGTGTGAGTCAATATTCTAGGTGCACCAAAAGGACAGAACCCTGCTCTCGGGGAGCCTGCAGTCTAGTGAAGGAGACAGACAATGATCCTGATAGGTGAGTGAATTATGCTGCAGTATAGAAGGTGATAAGAGCTATGGAGAATCAGGGTAAGTACAATGGGGCACATGAAAGGCAAGGAGGATGGGGCTGCGATTTTAAACAGCATGGTCAGGGTGAAACTCACTGAGAGTTAATTAAACAAAGGCGTGAAGGAGGCAGGGAGAAGAGTACTCTCAGAAGAATGAGGGGCCAGTGCAAAGACTGAGGAGGAGTGTGGCCGGCATGCCCAAGGGAGACTAGGAGGCCACCGTGGCTGAGCAGTGAGTCGGGGAGCAGGGGGAGATCAAGTCAGCAGGCAGTGACGGGCCAGAGCACGCTGGGCCTTATGCCCTATGGCGAGGCCTCTGGCTCTTCCCTGAGGGAAACGGGGAGCCACTGCAGGTTAAGCAGAGTGAAATGGTTTCCAGCTTGTCATTCCACCCTTGACCTACCAATCAGTCCTCCCTTGATGGGAGGTGAAGGGAAGAGGCCGGGACAGTTCTTAACAGCCCAGGAGCCATCTCCATTTCTTCATCTAACATCAGTGTCTCTCTCAACCCTCATATGGCTCAGGGCATGTTAACCATTGTCCCCATTTCCTCTGGGCACTTTACATCTACCAGCTTATCGCCTTCTGCTAGTCCGTAACTGTGGTCGTGGCTGACCACGTTTCTGACCCCACAGGCCAAGAGTGAGACCCTTGGCCACCGGTACCTGCGCACCACATCCAGCTTGTCCAGGAACTCGTAGACCCGGGCGTGGTAATAGTAACACTTGGCAGCCACGAGGTCTAGGGCCCGGCGGTTCTGAGTGCTGATCTTCTGCATCAGGTCATCAGAGATCTTCTGTGCCTGGGGAGGCAGCCAAGAGAAGAATCAAGTGGTAGTTCCGCTAAAAGTTAAACATGGAGCCATCACATGAGACAGCACCCCCCTCCTAGGCATATATACCCCAAAGAACTGGAAACATTTGTTCACATAAAAACTTGTACACAGTGTTCATAGCAGCATTACTCACAATAACCAAAAAGTGGAAACAACCCAAATGTCCATCACTCTATGAATGGATAAACAAGATGTGCTGTATCCATACAACGGAATGTTATTCAGCCTTAAAAATGAATGGCGGATAGATACGTGGACAACATGGACAAATCTAGAAAACATTATGCTAAGTGACAGAAGCCAGGCACAAAAGGCCACGTTACATAATTCCGTTTATATGAAATGTCTAGAATAGGAAAACCCATGAGATATACAATAGATTAGTGGTTGCCAAGGGGTTGGGGTGAGGATAGGGAGTGATTATTAATAGGTACTAGTGTGGTGTTTCTTTTTGGGGTGATGACAAATTGTTCTGGAACTGGATAGTGATGATAGCTGCACAACCTTGTGAATATACCAAAAACCATGGAAGTGTATACTTAAAGGGGGTGAATTATATCTAAAAAACAAACAAAAGCCAATTAGTTGCAAAGAAAGGAAAAAACAAAACATGGCATTGAGGAGTGGGACCTGTCATTTCTTGAGTGTGCTCTTGGGACAGTGGTTATGACTGACAAAGAAACTGGCCCCAAGTGGAGGGAGTGGTGGAAATGTAATATAATATCCAAAACGGAGTTGTTCAGTCCCATAATAAGAGCTGCTATTTATTAAAATAATGCGTAAGCTTACTATGTTCAGATCATTGTGCTAAGTATTCTTGAACATACTATTTTATTTAATACTTGGAAGTTGGGCATTATTTTCCCCACTTTACATATTGCTAGGAGATATTAATCTGCCGAAGGTACAGCTGGGATGTGAACCCAGGTTTTTCTGTCTCCAAATCTACTTTTCTCAAAAGAATCTACATACGGATATTGTGCCACAGAGTGAGCACTGCCAGCCCTTCCCCTTGGTGCTTAGGCAGGAATTGAGGGGTCTTCCCTGGCTGTGGGATTTGGTGCATTCCAACGGGGGAAGGGTTTGGGGGGCGGTTAACTCAGGAATTATCTCCGTTTCTCCACTAGAGACAATCTCCCCTGCCAACCCCTTGGACTGCTAGGGGTATGTGAATCATTCTCCCTGGTCCTGATACCTCTTTGTAGCGCTTGCTGTTCATCAGGAAGATGACCACCAGGAGTTGTAGATAGGCTTCCACTTCAGGCAGGAGGGGCGCCGAAGCAGCTTTTCCTGTTCGGGGACGGAACTGTAAATCAGCTTCTGTGTCCATGGGCTAGGAGAGGACATGAGTTACCATGGAAAAGCTCAGTCAGATCAATCAACCAAGAAATTATTAAGCACTCACTATGTATTTCAACAAATACTGAGTGCCTACTATATGCCAAGATTTTTCTAGGTGCTGGGGATAAAAACAAATTAAAGATGGAAGTCTCTTTCCGAAAGGAGTTAAGGAGGCTGGCAATACAATACCGCACACTATAATACAATACAATACAATACAGAAGAGGATTACAGGAAACAATTATACAGAATGTACTGGGGAAAGAAAGATGATGTAGGACCCCTCACAGAACCTACAATCTAAGTGTAGAGATTAAACCACCACACCTGGAACTACTACGTACAAATTCTATCAGACAAGGTTTAATGAAGCGATGTAATTCTAGAAATGAGATCAAGAATAATGAGACCAAAAAATTTTTTTTTGTAGGTACAAGGAAATTTTGGGGAAATTGATACATATATATATATATATATATAGTACCTATTTTTAGGTCTAGTCACTAAAACTGGAATAACATGTAACAGCTCAAAAAGTGATCATGTTGGGTGAATTTAAAAAGCATTCCGGGTGGGGATGGGGAAGGGGCTTTTCCCCTTTCCCAGATAATCAACTCTTCATCGTTCCACCTCAAGGGATTCCCTGAGATTTCACATCCATGGAACAGACTGTAAGCATACAGGATTTTAGGGAGATGAAGGTGGCTGAAGCGTCTATAAGGTTTGAGAAGGGGCAGGATCTGGACGACAAGGGAGATTTTACAGCCGGGAGGAAAAGGTGAGGTCTCTCCTGGCTCGAGACCACTAGGACTATCAAACTAACTTCATCAGCAGTCACTGCATGCCAGGCACTGTTCTAGGAGCTTTATACATACTGCTCCCTGGCCACTGCCCTCCAAATCTGTTCATCACCATTCAACAAATGAAGCAAATGTGGCACAAGGAAGTTAGCTAGGTCACTTGCTCAAGTCCCACAGGTACCAACGAAATGGTAGAGTTTAGCTTCAAATTCAACCCCACCTCCAAACCCTGTGCTCCCAACCTCTGTTTAGAGATCCTCCACTGAGAAGCTTCAGAGGCAAAGAGGTGGTGGCACCTTCTCCTAGGACAAGAGAGACATTGCCTAACTGCAGGGAGAGGGTCCATGTTGGGGGATAGTGGGAAACGAGTTTGGTTGGAAGGGTCCTGATTCCCCGCTCCTCTCCCTGACTCGGAAGAATGACACTACAGGGCAGAAGGCTGGTTCCCTTGGTCATGGGCAAATGAGGATTAAAACGGGCTTCTTTGGTTCATTACTCTGCCACAGCAGGTAACCAGACGGTCTTCAGGATGGGAACAACTACACGGGGGCGGGTGGTAATGAGACCAAGCCCGCACTCTTTAAAGCCGGCCTGACTCACTCACCTCTTCCAGGAAGGGTAGCAAGAAGTCTCGAGTGGCATTATTTGAGGTGAAGAAGCCATGCACAGCCTTGTAGAGAACATAGTGGTTGAGGCGACGTGATGTGGACGGCAGCATCCGCAGAGCCCTTAGCACGAAACGAGGCTCCTTGCCCGAAACTGCCTTCTCCAGCTGTTTCACATGCTCCTTAATATCTGTGGAGGACCAGAGGAGGACAGAAAGGTTCCTTTCAACTCCTTCTATTCCCCCACCACTCTAGGCAAGTAGTTCTAAGGAGCCTCTTACAGGGCAGGATGTGGCCAATCACCTCTTTTACCCTAATCGGGCTAAGCAATACTTATGGACGCCATTGATTTTTAAGACATAACCAAGAGACAAAAATAAGTAAAGCTGGGATAGGGGAAGAGGTAAAGGGTGGGAGAAAGAGGAAGAAAGGAAAAAAATGATGAGAAACAAAACAGATCTCTAAATAGGACAATACTTTCTAAATGTAAACAACGGGAGAAATCACATACACGATAGACAAACTTGGCTTCATAAAAATCCTTTTGAATAATTGTGTAAACAAAAGAAAAATATCTGCAACAAATGTGACTAAAGATTTACATTCTTATTCTACAAAGAGCTTGTATAAATGATTAAGATAAATATGGGGTGAAAAGGACATTTCTGCTGGTATAATGTAAACCAGTACTGTTTTCCTGGAGAATACCTACCCAAAACCTTAACAACATTTACCCTTTTGACTCAGGCATATAGAGAATCTATACTGAAGAAAAAACTATAAAGGTAGATTAAAAACTTGGGTACAAAAGTGATGGCTGCAAAGCTCTTAATAACAGTAAGAACTTGGAAACAATCTAACTGTCCAAGAACAAGGGAATGCAATCAATTGGCAGTTCCTGTATAGTTAGCACAGGGTGCTTGGGTCACATGAATGATATAACGATGACAACAGCTAACATTTAGGGAAGGTTTACTAGGTGTTCTTCATGTGCTAAGCACCGTTCTAAGCATCTTACTCTTCGCAACAACCCAATGAAGTAGGTACTACTACTCTCATGATAGAGACGAGGAAACTAATTCTGGAGGCTTGTATTCTTGGCCACTGTGTCAGGTATTCCATAACCGTTTCTGCAATAAATTGAATGCCCCGACGGTGGACATGTAAATGAAAACACACACTCATCTGTATTTAGTTATGCCTTGTTCCAAACCATACATATAACTTGATCTCAATTATGGGAGAACAGCTCAAAAACTGATAGGAAAAACGGTGAACCATGGTTGATTTTTCTCCCCCAAAGTTTTTACAATAAACACGAGTTACTTTACAATAAGGAAGTGAAGTGTTTATGAGAAACGTAATGTATATACCCAGTCAGGAATGCTGAGTGGCACCTTTGCTATTATTGGCTATCATTACTTTAGGTAAAAGGATCTTTATTCGATGCTGAGCCTATTACCTAACTTTAAAGTAGGAGCTGATGCAGTCAACACCATCACATCCTCAAAAAAACCCCCCAGGAGCATACTTTTGCTTATCTCAGTGTTTTTGAGCTGTTTTCTCAGGCAGTTAAGTAGAGGGAAAACCCAAGAAACAGTTCGGTCCCACTTGATGCAGAACTGGGAAAACAGCCCCAGGCTCCCAGTGGAAAGCGCGCGCCCTACCCACTCCAAACGTGGACAGGAAGCTCCACGTAGGAAGAGGGGAGCGTGAACTTGGCGGCACTAGAGGATGGCAGAAAACTGGGAACAGGCACCTGGGAGAAAAGAAATGGGGGGACTCGTATACAGTTTTGATCCAAGGGGAGTGTGAGGAACTCAACGTTGACACCTGAAAAGTTGAAACGCGTGTAAAGGTCTTTAAGCCCTTCGGAAACAAAATGGAAACAGGAGTAAGGGCTTGAAGGGGAAGGGAAGAAAAGATGGGATCGTTTAGGCACCTCAATTACAGACACAAAGAAGCAAGAGACTAGGTAGAAAGGCTCCTCTTAGGGGAGTTGGCTAAAAGTGGTTAAGACAACAGACACCTTTGTCCACTCTTAAAACTCAGAGGCCAGTGTTCTGCGTCGTCCTGACCCCTTTACGCACGTAAATACACACACTGCTTCCTCGAGGGAAGAGGGATCGATCACGTATTGGGCGCGATAGACTCGGTCCGGGGACGGAAAGGGGGCTGGTCGGAGGGGGGGCTCCGGGGGAGTCCACGGGCGCGGGGAGACCCAGCTGTAGCTGCAACGCCCGGCGGGGGCGGAGGGTGAGGCAAGGGCGTCCCGCGCCGGAAGTTACCGGGTCTGGGGTCGGGAGTGTCAGCGTAGTGGGGGCGGCACTTCGGCGGGGGGGGGTGATCCTAAGGAACCCGGGATGGTGGAGGTTGCAGTAAGGTCCCGGGAGAAGCTGGATCACCAGGGCGCCGTCACCCGTGATCACAGCACGTCCCCGGCCGGGTTCTCATACCCTCCAAGGTGACGGTGTCCAGCTCTCGCTGCGAATGCTCAGCTGCCGCCGTCGCCGCCTTGCCGTCAGTCTCCCCCGTTGACCCGCCACCCGCCGCCGCCTCCTCCTTCATCTCCACATCCTGGGGGGCCGGGGGCGGCGGTGGTTCCTGTTCCCCTCCGCCAGGCGGCGGCTTCGCCTTGTCCGCGCCGCGGCGCCGTGCCGAGCCTTCCTGCTTCATGGCGCCCGGGGTCGCGGCCTAGTCCGGGGTCCGAGGCCGGGGCCTCGCGTGAACCTTCAAACCAGAGACCAGGAACCGAGCCGGGCCTGCACACAAGCGCGGGCTCGTGTCGGGCCGCACGATGACAGAGCAGCTACAAACCCCTTCCCAGCGCTGGGCCTTCTGGGAAACGCCAGGCCCCGCGGGCCGATGGCCGAGTCCACAAAGGGGAAAGAAATCAACAGTCGAGGTGCAGGATGGGGGTGGATCTTCGAGGAAGGAGCGGGGAGGAGCCTGTGTGAGTTTGTGGGGCTGTCTTTGGAGTACTTAAGTGTGTTTTCTTTCTTTCTTTTTCTTTTTTTTTGACCTCCGGAGTGCATTTTTGGGCATGTCCACGAGAGGTCCCTTCAGGCTCCAATCTGGGTTACATCGGGCTCTTAGAGCACCCACCCCAACCAGCGTGGAGTAGGTAAGGCCTCCCAGGACGCAGGGCGTGATGTCTCGAGTGGCCGCGCGGGGTTCTCGTCCAAACTCGGTCAATTTGCCCCGCCACCGGCTGGGGTCGCCTTCGACATCTGCGAGTCTCGCCCTGAACAGCCAGCGGCCCAGTGCATCCGGCGCGAGGGAATTCAAGAAGTTGGGAAAGAGGGATGTGGAGCTAAAGAGGCTGTTTGACTTAAAATAAAACCAAACTGGAGAGTAGGAAGAATACCATGGGAATCGGACTTCCTTGGCAGATTTTAGCTACAGCTGAACATAAGGCATCAAAGCTCTGCAGCCTGGGAGCGTGGATAGGGGCAGAGTACATTTGTGTACAATCACTTTAGCAAAATTTAGGGGTCCGCTCTATGTACGGCCTAGAGCTAACGCATTCGGGAGTGGGGTAGTAAAGAAAAGCTCTAGAATGCAGTCTGCTGGAAACTTGTGCTCTGGGTTGCAGCGTATTGTTGAGACCGGAGGAAGGAGGGTGGAAGTCCCTATTGGCAGAAGCTCCAGGGAGTCCGTTGGGGCGCCGGTATGCATCCAGACAGACATTATAGTGAAATGGGGAACAGAATAGTAGTGTACCTAAGGAGAGCCTGAGAATCCCCCAGGGGCAGGAAATTAGACCAGAAATCCTCAGAAATCTTGTCCACTTATTTTACAAAGGAATACTCCAGTGATGCTTCAGGAGGATACGTGTTCCAATTTATTTATTTATTTACTTATTTATTTACTTACTTATTTATTTATTTATTTAAAGGAGGGCTCAGCTCACAGGGGCCCATGTCTGGAATGAACTGGCAACCTTGGTATTATCAACACCACACTCTAACCAACTGAGCTAAGCGGCCACCCCATGTTCCTGTTTTTAAAGAAAAAACAAAAACTTGCCTCTTGGAACTTTTCTCTCTTGCACAAGTGGAAGTCCTGAGTTTTAGACTAGCTCAGGCCCACCAAAGACAGTCTAGCTCTGTTGTAAGGTCCCAGAGGGCATAGAATATATTTTGACTATATTCCCCTTTATATTTATGTATAGAAAGGAAATTCTTTGTATTGCCCTTTTCATACTGTTGCACCAAATAGCTCCTTGCATGAAGCAGCCTCTTGCTCAATGGAAAAATGTGTGCTCCAGTTTTAGGGAACATGCCTTGACCCATTCTCCCTAATTATCTCCCTTCCCCTTAGGGCTGGGATAACAGGACTTTTGAATCATCACTGGGATAAACTCATTAAAGCCTTTTCATAATGTGGTATCTGTAATTGAGGCTGAAGGTGGGCGACAATGGTAAAGGAAGAAAACAGATGAGCTTTGTTGTTCATCCTTATGAAGTGACCCTTCTGGATAGTTAGGGTGTTAGCTCACCTCTTTAATACGTTTACATCATAAAAGAAAAGCAATCACGTCAGCAAGTAACTAGCTAATATGTCCTTGAGCAATAGAGTGAGGCCTTAGGAGATGCCCCAGAATGAGGGAGGATGGCTTAACACAAGGCCTTTGGCAATTGGTCATGAATTCTTGGTGTGTGCGGAAACTACTAACCGAGGCAGGGGGTGGCTACGAAGGGGGCGAGTCTGACTTCTGGGACCAAAAACCTTGGAGAAATTATTCCATCCATAAAGCTATTTTAAAAGAGATTGGTGAAAGATGTTAAAACCCAGCTTTGGACAGAGGAGGATGGTATAAACTTAGACGTTTTATGAGATTGCAATATCCCTATTAGCAGGACCATATGCCAAGCCTACACACATCACTTCCTCCCACAACCAACCTGAATTGAGGGCAGAAAAGGGAAAGGTGAAATCAGAGGATAACATCACAATTTGTTTTCAAAAGTTTTGGGTCAGTCTTATTTTGGGGTACCATTTTTTAAAGACCTATTTGCATCTTCTATTCAGTAAACTTGAAAGTTGTCTTACTCTTGTTTTGGGCTTGTACCATGTATCTCTACTCGCTCACCCCAAGTCCAGAGGACCCCAAAGGCTCCTCTTGAAAGACAAGCTGCTGTGATGATCTTTTCACTTTAGAATCTAGAGTCCACATTCTACAGCCCCAGTTCTCTGAGCATGTTCCAGCTCCCACCCCAGGTGCTGGCCTGAGGACAGTATAATAATATTCATGTTTATAGATCTATATGTAGTATGATAATGTCTCTTTTCTTTTCTGGCACAACTTAAGAATTACCTTATGATAGATTCTTTAAAGAAAAACACAAAAAGACATTTCATCAAAAGTGAAATAATATTTTCCATTAATTCCAGTAAAGCTTGATTTTTGGAAGCATGAACAGGAGGTATTGGGACAGGAAATTAATTGATTTTGGTTTTGTTGAAATGCTTCATAGTTTTAAAAGTTTGAGTTTTCAAAGTTTGAGTATTTCTACTTTCAGAGGATTGAAGCATCAGCATATAGGCTTAGGGGGTGGTGGGAGATACAGAGGCACCAGTAGAAATTGGTCTTGGAGGATCAGCTAGGGTTTCCATCATCCTCAGCCTGGTGGCTCTGAAATGCCCTGGGATGTTAAGGACACAGCATAATGAGGTAGGGAAGTTATTAGGGAAGCAGGAGGCTGATGGAAAAGGCAAGTTAGGAATCCTTGGTCAGCAACTGCAGGAAGGAGAGGCCAGCATAAAGGGCACAGAGGTGGGGAAGGGTATCTGGGTCCCACGTGTACTGGGGGCCTGATCTCTGCACTTCCAAGCCACTCAGCCCCACTAGGGCCTCAGTAAGGATCAGGTCCTCTTCCCCAAGAGAGGAGAGCAGGTCAGGTTGCAGGGGGAAAACACCCTCTTTATCCTGTAGAAAATTCTGTTCCATTGTGCTCTCCACCTGGAAGGAACCAAAATAGCATGAAAAGAAAGAACTGGAAACCTCTCCTCCTTTGTCCTAACTCATAAAACCCATAAATATGGCTACCTTTCTCTTTTATAACTCCTTTCATCACAACCCCATCTAAGCCTATAATAACGTGTGCAGTGGGCAGCATGTTTATTTTTAGCCCCATTTTATAAAGGAGTGAATTGAGGCAGACGCAGAAACATTAAAAGATTTGCTCACATCACTTGACTAGAAATAAGCAAAGCCAGAGTTTTCTGTCTCTTCTCCCAATATCATGCTGAAAAACCCAGATAATTGCCCAGAAATTTACTCTTCTATCTCGAGTTGTGAAATAGCGAAAAGGAAGAAACATGGAGAGAAACAAGAAGTGGGCGTGAGCTTCTGGGATAAAACAGAGGACCTCTAGGCTAGTCCTATCCTTAATCTAAATTTCTATCTTTCCACTGGTTCTAGCTGACTCCCTTCCAAACTCTCCCGGGTATGCGCCGTTATTTTTCTCACAAGCTTTAGTTGCACAGGTAGGATCTTTTTCTCCATGGATTTTACCAGCAGCTTCTGTTGGGCTTCATTTAACTCTGGAGAAAAAAAGCAGAGAAAGAGATGTGTGTTGTTGGTGCAAGGGGACTACAGATTCCAAATGGGTACACTTCCAGACTTGCAGCATTAATGAATTCATACATTTGCAATCGTGGTTGAATGCTTGCTCTGTACCAGGCATCTTTGCTAGGTGTGTTAGGTAAAAATCGTACTCCCTTCGCTCAAGGAACTTGCAGTCTAGTGGAGGAGAAAAAGGAACGTGCAAATACAATACAGGGTATTAAGGGAGCCATGGCTGAGGGGTCTACTTTGGTCTTGGTGTTTGAGGGCAAGCTTCTTAAGGGAAAGAAAACATCTCAGTTTATACTTGAAGGACCAGAGAGTTCTTCTGTGTGGGGGAATGTTTCATGTAGAAGGAAGAAAAGAATTCAGGGGTAAGATCAGAAGATGTCACCCTCTGAAATGAAAGCTAACAAATATCGATACGAAAGTGCTGAGCTTAGCTATATGTTGAAGTTTTCAATGTGTGGCTGATAAAACTAGGGTTACATCTCAACTTCTATAGCAAGACTAGTCCATCTTCTCAGACTATCCAGTGTGACCGGTGCATCCTAAGGAATGAAACCAATTTTTTATAATGTAGATATAAACTACTTAACTGTGGTATAATTTGCCTGGCATTCATTCTTTCATTCATTCATTCAGTGATTCATTCCTGTCACTGGTATATAAATGAATACTCCCTACTTACCTGTCAGGGCTCCAAGGAAATAGAGAATGGCACCCATAGCCTCCTTTGATAATAGGACATCTTTGGGGAGTGCCTCCAGTGTCACTTCATGTCCTTTGTCTAGAGCCCCTTCGAGCTGTGGGGAAAGGCGGGTGACTATTTAAGATGACACAGGTAGGGGGCCCAGCGTGGTGTCTGACACATAACCATCCCTTGACACGTGTTAACTTTCTCCCATTTCCTCATTTCTTTTTCAACACATCAAGTCCTGAAAATACTGGATTCCTGCATTCCTTGGTCCCTGAGCCTTGGACTCGGGAAGGGAAAGCTTCCAGCCCCCTTCCAAGAGAGGGTCCTGCTGGCCTGCTACCTCCCTCTGTCCCTCAGGAGAGAGCATGTCCCTTGGGGGAGTCTCCGCAGGGATGAGGGGGTAGCGGTGGCCGGGCAGCCTGGAGAACACCTGGCCAGCCTTGGGGAAGGCATCTGCCGTCAGTTCCCCTGGCCACAGACCACCGCCTGCCAGTGTCGGATCACCCAACCAGCTGTAAGGCCCACACCCGCCTCCACCCAGAACCTTCCTTCTCCCATTCTCCCCCTACTTCCACTGGGACCTCACCGAGAGCTCCAGGTCTTCTAGCTCCTTTTTCTTCCCTAGGAGTTTGCTGAGGGAGGTGAGCAGGGAGCTTTGCCCCACACGGCTCAGCTTCTCCACTTCTTGGGTCTCTCTTTGAATCTCTTCTTTCAGTGTCCTGAAGTCATTGTGCACCTCCCCTATGGGGACAGTTAATGTGGCAAACAAACCGCCCTCCACCTGGCACCCTCCCCATTCAGTCGGCATTCTCCCTGAAGGCTCCCTCATGCAGCCTTTCTCAGGTCTCATGCTCTGCTCCCAGCTTGAGCGAGGCCTTTCTTGTTTTCTTGACCCAGGGACACAGTGATGAAGTTATCCATCAGCTCTGACTTGAGCGGTTCGTGCGTGCGTGCGTGTGTGCGTGTGCAGGGGAGGTTAGGAGTGAGGAGGTGCGCCACCCCCAGTGTCATCTCAGCCAGCAGTCCATTCTCCCTGAGCTCCCAGGCCCCATCCTGGGTCAGCAGATGGTTGACTTCCCTTTCGCCAAGACTACGGCTAAAAGTTGAGAAGGAAGGTCTGTATGCCCTTCTCCCGAGTTAGTGGACAAAGAAGAATAACTCTGGCGACTGAGTGAAGGCCAGCATGAGACTGCTCCAGAGAGCCGTGGGTCTGTGTCCAGGATGTGGGTAGATCAGGATGGCTTGAGCCTTAGCCTGACCCTCTAGGGACCTGGCGGCCTAGGAATACTTCCAGCCTGCGTTGGAGAGAGTGGCCTCCTGGGAGCAGTGCCAATCTCCAGGACCTGGGACTCAGCATGTGTCTTCCCTTCCCTCCACCCCAGTGTTTCCCTCACTGCCTCCAAGCCCACGTCTTGGGAGAAACTCACAAAATTCCTTACCAATATCAGATGCCTTGATAACTGAGGGGGGAAAAACAACAACAAAGGACGTTAAGAATGTAATCCTCTAAAACAGTAGCATACCCAGGGCATGAAGCATTAATGGGGGTTCAGAAATTGGTCCTGTCTCCTGGGATGTCCCAATAAGCTTAAGGATACTCTTGCCCCATTCGTGAGAGGCAGGAATGGGTCAGGAGAGAAGCTAAGGCAATGAGAAAAGGGGCACCTGGACTGAATTGTCAACACTGTGACTCAGAGACTCCTGCCCCAGGCGCTGGGTGGTGGCATTGCACGTGTGTGTAACAGGTTATAGCTTCTAAGGTCCTCAAGGACAGAGGTGTGTGGCATCAGACCACATGGCCATCTTGTCCGGAGACTCCCTCTTCACTGTGTTTCCCTAAGCTATTGGAATTTCTGCCACATTGCAGGGACACCTGTTGGCTGAGATCTGCTCTGCCATGTCCCCTGGCGGTCCCACGGAGAAGAGAAGACAAAGATTGGACTTTTAACATTCTGAGTCAAAACAGTCACGGTGAAATGACAGGAAATACTTACAGATGAACTTCTCCTCTTCTGGCTTTTCTGAAGACAGAAACAAGGCACACATGTCAGCATAAAACCTATGTGTGCCTTTTTATCTAGCGCGGTTATCAAGGCAGCGTTATCAGTGAGCACATGGGGACTATGTTAGCTCAGCGGCCCCCGCAGTTTGGGCACACACTGTCTCCAAGTCTTGTTTCTGCTTCCAGCTGTGCCTTTTGGTCTCTGCCTTTCTGTTTCTCTGTCTCTCTTGGGTGGTATTTATATGCCTCTATCTGTCTTTCCTAAAGTAAAGGATACATATTTTTAGGGACTTGGGAAACAAAACCAGGGGCTCCTTGGGAAAGGATGGTATGCGCTCTTAGAGGGTACAGGGAGTTAGCAGATAATGTCAGGGGTAGGACAGAAGATGTGGGGAGCCAGGAAGCAATCTCACTTACCTCCGGGAGGGAAGGTTTGCATGTTGTCATTGTAGATGTATGGAATTTCTGTAAGGAGCAAGAGAGGGGAGAGCAGGACTCTTAACAGCGGCGCCACCTTTCCTTCTCTAGTCTCAAGTCTAGCAGCTCTGTGAAGGGCTAGGGCCCTGCCCTCAAATGCCGCCCCTAGTCTGCAGCTCCTCCTTTATTGCTGGTAGTAACCCTTTCTTCCTCTGTAAATCCTTTCATATGATAGCACTATTTTCTCTCTTGCGTCCGAGTACGGGTGTCTGTGTCTGTTTTCTCCATTGGCCACAGACTTTCGGAAGCAGAGGCTGTGTTTGTTCTCTCCGTTCCTCTCCCCCCAGCTAACAAGGCCTGACACACAGGAGACGCTCAGCCTCAGGAGTCCCTCCACTCCCTCTGCAGAGCAGCCTCTGCTGTTCTGTCTCCGGCCGCTGGACCACAATTCAAACATGCTCCTTCACTCGCCACAGAGGGGACCAGGTTGCCTTAGTATTGGTGCGGGTAATTCTGGTCCTGAAGGGAGAACATGCCGGTGTCTGCTTACCCCACTCATTCTTGCCCTTGACCATCAGCTGTCTCACTCGAAAGGCCAGGATGCAGCCTTTCGGGATGGTGATAGCCTCCTTGTGGTTTATGGATCCCTAGGATTAGACAGGGAGGATTTGTGACTCTGCAGAGATCCCAAGAATGAGACATTGGGAGTGGGGGTGGGGGTGCAAGGGGAGGGTCAGGCCTGAGAACCTCTGGGGAGACCAGAAGTTGGGAACCCTTCAGTGGTGTCCCTTATCGCCTTTGCACCTGGTCCAGACTCCATGGAGTCAGTTTCAAAGCTCTTCTGCCCATTTCCGCTGATCATCCCTCTGACCATCTGTATCTCTCTTCCTGGATCAGACACATGAAGGAACTGGGCAGACCTGCTCCATTACCTGCCATCCCACCTCAGAGCTTCCACCGAGGTCCTGGTTCCTTCTTCCTCTTTGCTATCCGTCCCATGCTCACCTCTTTTAAGAAGCCTTCCATGACTAACCCCTCCTCCTAGTTCCAACTCATCCCTTGAATATTTATATAAATTGATAGGTATGTAGAGCATTACTTATTTATATTGAATTTGCCAAGCCCGTGTTTTGTGGGCTTTAACCTATGTGTCTCCTCCATGAGACAGAACTTTCTAAGAACAAGGATGTCTCTCCTGTAGATTGGGAGCACCATGAGGAAAACCGCACGACTATGAGTTTCCCTTGCCTGCAAGTTCCCTGGGGCACTGGGCACCATGGACCAGAGAGAGGATTTGTGTCTGGCTAGCTGGGGCCTGAGTCTTGAAGAGCAGGGCTAAAGTGTGGGATTTTTTACAGCATCCTGGCTGGGCACTGATGGGGCAAAGTTCATGCCGCCTCTGAGGAGAGGCTGAATGTGTGTCTCTGTGTATGTGTGTTCGAACCAAACCTGTAGCCCCAACGGTGCAAAGAACGGGAGGGAGAAGCCACCCTCTGCCTTGCCGGCTCTCTCCAGAGTGACCTCGTGCACGGTCTCCACCACCTCCATCACCACATATAGGTTCTCTCCTCGAGCATGCATCTCCTTCAGGAACGGATGCTCTGCTGCCAGCTTCCTGGGCAGGAGAAACATAAGGGAATAATCCAGAGCTTCTCCCGCCTGGGCCAGGGCCTTCTCTTTTCTCTGTCGTTCCCAGGAGCTAGACACGGTGGGAAAGAGTGAGGACTCTGGAGAAACCCAGATCTCCGCTTCATGGCAGGGCAGCTTCTCTCAGACTTAGGGCCTCATCTATAACATGAGGATGATAAACCTACCGCCAGGGTGTTGAGAGAGAGACGTAGCACCTGGCCCAGAACAGGGCCTTGTAGTTGCTGCTTTCTCCATTTTCCCTTGGCTCCAGGGTGGATTCTCCTCCCTTTCCTCCATTTCTTAGCCTTGTTCATCTCTTCTGGAGTCTTTTGTCTCCATCTCTTATCCTCTCTCTTGCTTATATTATATAAGATCTGGTCTTACATTATAGTCAAATAAGACCAAGCCTTATATTAATTTTTGCTCCAAAAGACGCATGAGAGCTGATTACCCGGCTAGGTCTTATTTTCGGGGAAACATGGTACCAATTTGTACTTCCTAATCCCTTCACCTTTTTCATCCAGCCTCCTAACTCCCTCCCATCTAGGAACCATCAGTTTACTCTCTGTATCTATGAGTCTGTTTCTGTTTGTTTATTTTGTTCTTTAGAATTCACAGATGAGTGCAATCATATAGTATTTGTCTCTCTCTGTCTGCCTTATTTCACTTAGCATAATACCCTCTAGGTCCATCCCTGTTGTCACATATCAGCTTCATCTTTGACAAAACCCACTCCTTCACCCTGTAATTAGCTGCCAAGTCCAGTTCGTTCTGCCCTTCCAGAGGCCTGGCACCCACTCCTCCCTTTTCATTCTGACTGCTGTCTCCAACTCAGCTCCTCATTTTATGTCTCTGAGGGACGTGGGACAGTGTCTCGCCCGGTCTGCCGGCTTAGAACCTCCGTCCCTCGCTCTCCATCTGACCAGAAATCATGCCACACATCAGAGCATGGTCAGGGTCTCCCTGGTGCTACGGAATAGTTGCATCTCCTTGACCGGAGCGCCTGGGTCCCCCATGATCTGGGCCCACCCTACATTCCCCACTTGTTCCACTCAGACCTTTTCTGCTCCTGCCAAGCCGGCTATTCATAGTTCCTATAGGTTTTGGGATTTCTCACCTGTGTGCTTTAGTAATGCCCTTCTTCCGGCCCTGCATGTCCAATTTCTACTCATCTTTCAAGGCCTAGCTTGTGGGCTGCCTCCTCTGTGAAGTCTGTCCTCATTTCCCTAGCCAGAAGTCCCGGGACTTGCCACAAAACTCAGACAAACCCCTCCTGGCGCACTTAGCACTTCTAGTTACTGTTGTACATTTTCTTCACACTCCTAGATCACAAGTTTCTTGGACCAAGATATTCTAGTGCACTCCAGCACCTAGTAGGGTGCTTTGCACTCAGTGAGGGTATACGAATATTTACTGGATGACTTCCAAGCACCCCAGGCCTTCCTTCCTGCACCCGCAGCCCTCATCTCCTTCCAACCACTACTTAACTACTTAAAAGTCGGTTCCCCTGTCAAGCCAAACATCTGAGGTGCCCAGCATTGGCATGGCATCTACCACGCCCCTTGTGCTGCTGGAGCAGCATTCCCCAGGGCTGCCCAGTGTGTGACAGGGCTGAAGGCTTCCTATCTGGGAGCAGAATGCTGTGCTCAAGTCACAATGGGGAGCAGTTAAGACCCCTTCCCTTGTTAGTGTATTCCATAGTCACAGGGTCGGGAGAAACCCTAGAGATTTTCATCTGACCCCATCATTTTTCAGAAAACAAAACTGAGGTCCCGAGAGAAATGACTTTTGCAAAGTCACACGGCCAGTTAATGTGAATACACGCATCCTCGTGTGTGTGACAGTGGGGACGTGACACCAGAGTAGTGGAAGGATGGGGGGAGAGGTTAGGAAAAGGCCTAGAGGCGCCCACAAGTCAAAAGGGTCATCTTCACGAGCTCCCAGTGGTGACCTTTAACTCAGGGCCCACTCCACCCATCCTGGTCGCCTCCCAGCCCTGCCCAGTCTCACCGCTCCTGGTGCAAGGTCTCCAGGGCCTTGGGAGCCACACTAAGCGTCTGGACCTCCAGGGTGCTGTTCCGAGACAGCCCTGCAGTCCCTGTCACCTTGACTGTCCTTGGCATATCCACCTGTCCCTCCACTCGGGCATCCAGCATGTTCTTAAAAGCAAATTTCCCAGAGTCTGTCGGATCTGCAGGAGGGAGAAGAGGAAAGAGGCTGGGCTGAGGCATCTGTGCTTCTCCCTGCACCTCCGGGAGAACTCTGGGCTACATGACACCTAACCACCTCTGGGCGGAGGGAGCTTCGGGGTCCTCGTCCGTTGCAGGCTGGTGCGAGGCCCCCATCCCGCAGGACCCAACCCCACACCCGAGGCTGACCTGAAGGTGAGCTGCCTGGTTCGAGCACATCCAGGAGGGTGTAGTCTGTGCGCACGTACCGGGCGCCCCAGAAGAGCGTGCTCTTCCTTTTCCTCAGCACCAGGCAGAAGGGGTGGAAGCGCTTGAAGTCTATGAGGCTTTCAAGGGGTGTCAGGTCCCCTCGAGGGTTTAGCTGTTTAGTCAGAGCCCGGGTGACATTTTCAAACATGGTCATTGTCTCTGTGGGGGAAAGGAAACAGGAGAGTAACCAGTTGGGAGACCAGGACATGGTAAGGCTCCTGCAGAGAGAGCTCATCCAGCTCTTGGTGGGTGGATGGGTGGGGCACCCTGAAGGATTCCCGGATTCTCGGAATGTCAGAGCTGAAAAGAACCATTTTATGATAAGGAAACGAGGCCCCGAGATCTGAGACAATTTGCCGGAAGCCGCACGGCTGGCTAGAGAAGCCGGACCTGTTCTTTCTTTGTCAAGGGCTCTTTTCTCACTCCACACTCATTTTCTTCACGGACTTGGAGCCCGGCTAGAGCATTTCATTAGCAATGGGAGTAAAGCTCTTCTCACACAGCTATGCCTACCTCATCTTCCCAGAGAACCGTGCCAGCCCAAACCCAGGGACACCAGGGGAGGGAAGCAGGAGGGCCTGGGAAGGCAGTTGCCCTTTTTTGGGGGAGGGTCACTTCCTTGACCCGACTTCCCCTTTGCCCTCCTCCTGGCTGCTGGAGGTGGGGACTCACTGCCCTCAGGTCCTGCCCAGTAGCTCAGGCATTTCACTGCTCCTCCTTGTGCTCCCCCTCTGCTTACAATACCCCGCTTCCAATCCAGAGAATCCCTGGTTCATCCTTTAAGACTCAATTCGAGTCACCTCCTCTGTGACTTCTTCTCTTATCCTTTCAGACAGCAAGTGACTCCACCCCGTGTCCCCCAAACACTTTGTACCTACCCTTCTAAAACACCTGCTGCCTCGCGTTATGATCTGTTCACCTGACTCGCTTGCCTACTCGACTGTGACCGCCCAGAGGCCAGGAAATGGGCCTTATTCATCTCTGTAGAATCAGCACCAGGCACAGTGCCTGGCGCAGACTTGGAGCTTGGCAAATGTGTGCAGAAAGAATGAATGAACAGATGAATGAATGCATGTGGCGCTGGGAGTCATATGCTGGGGTGAGAGGGCCCTGGAGAATGTGAGGCCTGCAAAAGTCTGAGGTTCAGAGTCTCGGGTCTCTGCGTTTGAAGTTCAAGTCCAGGTGCTCTGGCTGGAGGGGCCAGCTAGTATAGCCGGATTATCCTCGTGGGTGGAAGAGGGCACACCAGCTGGCCTGGAACTGCCTCACCTCCCCTGTAGGCACCTCAGAGAATCAGGGAAGCAGGAGGCGTGAGCACAGATGTATGGGGCTGTTCTGCTAGCCACATAAGCTCCCCTCCTTACTAGGAGAGCCCGGATGGGACAGGACAACCCCCTGGGGCCAGCCAGATTCACTGGGCAGGGCTTGGGCGACTGCAGTCTCCTCCTCACCACAGAGGTACTCACAGGGCCACTTCTCCATTCTCTACCCAAGGCCAATCAGGCTACCTACCCGGGCGGTAGGTAGGGACTCCTAGGCCCTTTTTGACCCACCCCCTGCCTTCTCCACTGCCATCAAGCTCTTACCAGGGAGCGGTGCTAGGTCCTGTCCTGCAGCTCTGTCTGGGGTGAGGGCCCAGGGCTCACTCGGTGTGTAGGTTGAGAGGGTGACTGTCTCTTACCAGGACAGGCTGCCGCTTTATGCCTTTGTGGAGGCAAGGATGTAGGTAGGCTTCTAGGGACCCCGCCTGCCCCAGTGACCCCACCCTTGTCCTGCTCCACTTCCGGGAGAACAGCATCAACCTGTTCCATGTGGGCCCTGCCCCAGGCCCTGAGGGGGTGGAGAGCTGCCAGGCAGGTGCCAGCGTGGGTTGGGGAGTCAAGGCCAGAGAGAAGTGGCGACCGAAGTTTGGTTTGATGGGCTGAGAGGAGAGGAAGGAAGACACCTTTGGGAGAGGGGCTGGAGAGAGAGAGAGAAAGAGAGAGAGAGAGCGAGAGAGAGAGAGAGAGAGGAGGGAAGGCATCTCTGTTCTGTCATCATCATGGTCGTCAGGAAGCATCTAGGATTCATGATGAGGACGCAGGGGTATGATAAGGGCATAAGAAATCCTGTGTGTCTGCATAGTCCAGCAGAAAGCAGAGCAGCTAAAAAGTTGCCCTTTGTCTTTCTGCTTGTCAGCCTGTATATTAGTACCTCACTGTTTTAGCTGCATTTACGTATCTATGGCACTGCTAGAAGCATAGTTTGTGTAGGCAGAGATGGTTTCTTGTTGTTTCAGCATCTCTGCTCCTCATGGAACATTGTACATACACATACACACATATATGTGGGCAGAGGCATATGGAGTTAGTGGAAAACCCAAAGTGCATGTCTACCGTGGGAATTCAGACATCGCACCATAAGTCACTCAGATCCTGCTCCTAAGTCCTGGCCTGGAAGTTAATTTAAAGGGGACTTTGCCTACATGGTCAGGTCTATAGATGACAATTCAAGACATTTACAGGCCAGGGTCCTCCAGTGTTGGGACATGTGTCTGTGCATATGCGTGTACAACCTGACTACAACTGAGCCTTCACACTCTCACCTCTGCTTCACCATCGAAAATGGAATACAATCTTGAAAGCCATGAGGAGTTAGGTCTGTCCTGGAGGTTTTTCTGAGGGGCTGGTGGTGAATGGGGAGATTAGACTACACCACATTCAATAAAACTCCCCTCAAGCTTCATTACTCCACCTTTGTCCCCAAATTCTCACCCAATATGACAGCTCCTCCTATGTCTTAAAACAAGACCTTGCCCTTGCTGGGTCTCTGGTCCCAGCCCCCTATCTTTTTGCTCACCTCCCTTCCCACCCCAGGCCCTTCTTTTGCAGCTCTGTAATACTTTCTCGTTCGATGGCCCGAACCATTACATCGACCAAACATTCCTCCTCCTTAGGAGAGGCACAGCTGAGAGCTTGGGCACATGACAAGGTTGTCATCCGTCATTTGGTCCCCCTCCCAGGTGCTACCCACATATGTGGAATGTGTTTCTGTGTAATATCCTTCCCATCTGTAAGTTTTCCTGGTTCTTCCCGGATTTCTGCCTCTTCCCCTCTGTATCTCTGAATCAGTACCTTGCTGTGACATCACTGCAATCCGGCATCTAGTCCTGGGCCGTGTACTCTCCCATCCCTTAGCTCCAGGGTAGGTGGTCTCACTCCCTACTCTCTCATCAGCCCACCATTGCCTCAGTCCCACTTTTGGAGGCTTTTTCCTGGTGTTCACCCTCCACCCACTGGCTTCACGCCAAGATTTCCAGTCCAGTTCACCTTCCAAATATCTAGAGAACCGTGGTTTCAAGAAGCCACACATGTATCTGCTCTGAGGACCCCAGAAATACATCTGGCCGGAAGTCCATCTTTCCTCTGACCCAGAAAACTTGCTCCTTTCGTTTCTCTTGCCCTCCTTCATTAACTCTGAACTCTACCAGACCTGTCCTCAGTCTCTTTGTCCTGCCCCACCCCACCTCCCCCACATTGAACTATCTCCAAACCGCCTAATGGTGTTCCTAGCAGGAGGCTTCGAGGGTTCAAGACAGAGAAGAAATAAGGGCTTGAGGGGGTCAGCCAGGTTAAAGGTCTTGTGTTTTTGGAATAAAAATACCCGTGTCAGGCTTGTTCCTGTGCTGCTCCTGCCACTCATCCAGGAAACCCTACTTTTTGTCACATACTCCCCACCCTCATAGTCTTAGGGAAAGGCCACAGAACCCCTTTAGGGTCCAGACGCTCCTTCTCCTTAGAGTCTTGGTTTATGTTCAGGGGAATCTGGGACATAATTTAAATTGCACTAGAAGAGATTTAAGTTTGATACGTAAGAACTCTTCAGGTCCATTGAAAGTCCTGAAACCTGAGGCTAGGTGGCGAATGGTGCTGATGCAGGCGGCAGGCTTTGCTCTCTATCTCCCTCTGGTGGTCAATCAAAGGAGGTGATGGGCGATAATCACCCCGGAGGTGCGCTCCAAGATTGTGATTTGTGCTTGGTTGCTCGATGGGCATCAGGAAACAGAATTGACTTAGGGGAGGAAGCCCCAGCCACCCACTTGTTCTCTGGGAACCTGAATGTCTCTCTGACCCACAATGCTCTTCAGGCATTGCAAACAGACACAGACATTGGGACAGAACATTATTTCCTTACCCGTTTTCCTTTTTATTATTGTTGATTTTCTCCTCAGGAAGGGGCCAAAGAGGAAAGAGAGAAGAGTAGGCTACTGGAGTTCCGAAGGGTGGAACGCACTGATCCTGGCAAGAACGGGAAGAAGCTGGCACTTGGGATTCACGAGGTCAGGGACAGGGTTCAGTAACATGCTTGTAGGATATGGAGCCCACTTGTAGGGTGTGGGATGGCTGGAGCATTTGGGGGAAGTGACCCCATGTACAGACATAACGCGTACTTCCAAACCTTCTCTGCATGAAAGGAAGAGGGATAGTTAAGGAGGAAGACAGGCTGGAATGTGGGTGTGACGGTGAAAGGGCAGGAAGAACACACCCCAAGGGTGTTGAGTTTTTATATCTCCCCTGGGAAATTGGAAGTTTGGGGTGCAGATTGCAGACTGTGAGCTATACTTCCACAAGTGAACTATACTTCTTTTCTGAACAAAGGAAAATCCCTAGACTCCTTTCTTATCCCCTGAAAAACTGAGGTTTCTTCCCAAATTAACTTTGGAGCCCCAGACATCTCCAGACTCCGGGCTGAGCAGGCACTGTTCAACATCTTGTGACACGTATTCAACTTGAAGTTGTGCTGAAGAACTGAAGTGCTGAAAGTAATTGTTCAGCCTGAGGCACGTCAAACAGCGTCAGACTTGAAGATGTCAGGCCTCGCTGCCCCCAGCCCTCCATTGACAATTCCTCTATGCCTCAGGCTGAAGACACAGCTGGAGCAGGTGTTGGAGCTCCTGTCTACGTCATGGCTTTGCTCCTCAATTATGACTGCCAGGCTCTCCTGATAGGACAAAGCCCCCAGATCCTTCTTAAAGAGATGGAATCCCAGATGGAGCCTTTGAAGCTCTGCCTCCAAGAACACATGGAACTGAAGTGTCTCTCCATTTCATCAGCTTCCTCAGGCTGTGCCATGCCCCACTCTGCTTTCCTTAGCCCTGATTGGGGACAGCCAGGTGTTGTTGGCCAGCCCCTGAAAGAAGGAGAGGGCGGCATAGGGCACAAAGTGGTCACAGGCATTGGACTCCCACATACAGAGGGGTCCATCCCCTTGTATGTCAAGGCTGCAGAGTCACCAGGGCCTGGATCACCTTCAGTTTCTCACTCAGAAGCCTCTGCCCAGCTTGAAGGGAAGACAGAAGAGCACTGCCTCCCTCTTGAAGGCATGCTCTCCATCTGCACAGTAGAGAATAAACATCGTAGGATGCTTTGCTTTGGGGCAGCCACCAACTTCAGAGGTGGTCTCCAGTAAAAATTTAAATTTCAGCCCCCATCCTTGACCCCTCTGCCCATGAGTGCTAGAGTCAAGCAGGAATGGGCACGGATTAAGAATCTGGAGACCTGAGTTCTGTAGAGAGCTCTGTTGGGAACCTGCTGTGTGGCCCTGGAGAAGTGCTCTCTGGGCCAGTGTTCATTCCTGAGCCAGGAGCTAGACCTGAATGAGCTCCTGCATCCCCTCTAGTGGTCAAACATAATGTTACCCTACTTGTCTTTCCTCACACCTATCCTGCAACTCAGGGAAAGAACCCTTTCTCCATGGACATGGCCAGCAATTGCTGTTGCTCCTCACTCAGCTCTGCAGAGGGTAGGAAAAGAAGATACAGGGAGGGACAAGGGCATACTGTCTCTTCCTTTAGTAAGGCAGCTCTGCGAGCTGGGGCTAACTTGTGTATATGCATGTGTGTGTGTTGGGGGACAGCAGATTCACTATTTCCCTTCTACGAGAGGATGAGAGAAGATTCCTGGAAAGATATATTCCATTTTTGGGAAATAAAGATGGGAGTAGGTGGGTGCGCATCTTTTGCTTTTTCCTCAGAGAAGGGGACAATAGGATTTGGATTCTGATTCACTTTGCCTGTGGTTTGATATCCGAGCTGGCTTCCTGGGCGTGCGACCTGTCGTGTTGCTCATGGTGCCATACTTGGTTTAATGCTCTGCTGTTGCTATCGTGAATAATAATTCTTAATAATTGTTTAGCAAGCGGCCCTGTATTTTCCTTTGTACTGGAACCCAGAGATTATGTTGCGGGTCCTGGTTGGTACCACTGGGCCTAACACAGTAGGCCTATCAGGCCCAGTAGGGACTGACCCCATCCCCACTCTGGGCTCTCACCATGGAGACCCGCCAGCAGGTAGAGAATGTAGCCAGCTGGTTGAATTTGCTAAAAGTTTCTTGCTGTCATTCGAGGGCTGTGTCCCTGGCTGGGCACCAAGGATTCGCTGAACCACTGGCTCACTAAGATCCACTTGACAGAGATAGGAGTAATCCAGTTAGAGAGACAAGGAGCTCCCTGAGGGTGACGGAGCGGGTCTCCCCGCTCAGAGTGGGGACTCCCTCAGGGCAGGGGTCCAGTCTCTCCAACAGCCTAAATAAGCCTCCCTTGAGTGGACGCGTGGGCTGAGATCTTACTGGAGGAGGCAGGTCACGCCCCATCCAGCCACACTCGGCCCCAAGATGACCCAACCCCTCCCCTAGCCGTCTTAAGCCCCGCCTCTGGCACCCTAAGTCGTGCCACCACTGTCGCCGGCTCTTACAGTCTGGCCCTCACTACTTTGGCACGGCCCCCAAGTTCCCCAACTTCGCCCCAGGCGACCTCGCCCCGCCCCCAGTCGTCTTAAGCCCCGCCTCTAGCCCCCGCAGTCCAGCAGTCAACACTCCAACCTTCTCCAGATCTCCTCACTCAGTCCCGGGCCACCCGCAATCCTGCCCCCCGCCATGCCCCCGCCCCACGCCCCGCCCCACTGTGTCCTCCAACTTCAGCAGCATCCGCGTCTGACGCGGCTGCGCCAGTCCTTCTCTTAGCTGGGAGGTCGGCTGTTCTGGGGTCAGGCCCTTCAGCGCCAGCAGCTCCTCCGCTTCAGCCTGCAGCGCCCCAAACTGCGTGGGCTCCCGGGGGCCAGCTCAGGCCCTGACTGAGCTTTGGGTACAGGACAGTGGTGACCAGGATTTAACTCACTCCGCCTGTTTTCACATGACTTCACCCAGCGAGTCCCTTACCACAGGTACAGGGGCCCCCTTCTGGGGCTTGCCGTCCTGTGACCTCCCTCAAGTATCCTTTCCTAGGGAAAGATGATCAGGACAGAATCTGGTGTGGGATGCCCTGGGAGCTCAACTTACAGTATTTTCCAAAAGGCATTGAGGATACTGCAGAGGGGAAAGGGACACGTCTGTCACCATAGCAAATGGAGAGACCGAGCACCAGACTTGCATGGGGAGGCTGGTGGCAGGGAGAGGACACCCAAGAAATCCGTGGCTGGGATCCCATACATCACCATGTCCTGCCAAAGTCTGAGGGACTCCTCTGCAGCCCACCTGTCATCACACCTAGATTTGGAGAAGGGACTCGGCTTGAGTTCCTCACTTGACATGTTTCTTTCTTTTGTGTCTTTGTGTCCCTCTTGCCTTCATAGACTTTTTCCACCCTTTCGCCGCCCCATCACATTATGGGGTGGGGAAGAGGACAAGAGTCCTTCAGCTTCTTTCACCTTTGGAAGGAAACATTTTCAGCTTCTGCTCCTTGAATGGGAGGATTTCTGTGGGGGCCAAAAATGGGGCACTGGCTGTCACTGACACCCAACTCCTTGCCTTCCCTGGTTGGTTCCCCTACCACATAATGTGGCCTCTGGGAGTGGGAGGAGTGATGGGAGGTGCACACATTAGGGAGCCACACAGAAGGGGTTGGGAGGGGTCCAGGAAGGGGTTGAGGTCACCAGCTGGTTATGGGGGCAGACCCTAAAGAGGAATGGAAATCCCCCACCTCCCAGATTTCAACTTGACTCCAAAGGCTGGGAGGCATGGGATGGACCCTGGGCTGTCTGCCTCCCCTCCTCTCCCTCATATTCCACCCAGCGCCCTTAGCTATTCTCTCCAGTGATGATGGCTTGAGGCAGGTTGATGGAGGTGTTGGAACTGAGAGAGCCCTGGGGAAAGAGACAGGTGGTTTAGGGGGTGGGGGTTTGGAGAGAAATGAAGAGAGGGGAACTTGGCAGAGGATGGGAAAACTCTGGCAGCGGTTGGAGCTTCAAGAGGAAAGCACCTGGGTTTTGCTCACAGATTCACCACCAAGTAGCTGGTGAACCACTGGACTTTTCCCAGGTAGTTTCCTAAACACTGTGAAGTGGGAATTGTAATAGCAATTTAGCCTACCTCACAGGACACGTGTGAGACAATAGATGGAAAAGTCCTTAGAAACGAATGGTATTATAAAAGATGAAAACCCCATTATTAGGGGAACTGGATGAGAGGCAGGTATGGATGAGAGAGGTACATTAGGATGCCCTAATGACAGGCAAGGATGCAGGAGAGATTCCAGGACTGTGGGAGGGAAGGAGTGGGGGCAAGCATGTTATGTATGGGGATGGGGCAGAGAAAACATCTGGGAGATTCCCAACTTCGACCCTCCAGCAGTGAGGAGGGGAACGGCATGTCCCATCCAGTCTTGCCCCCCTTCTCCAGGGTGGCTTCCTTTAGTGTCTCCACAGCCTGAGTCACCATGTACAGGTTCTCCCGACTGCTGAAGCTTCTTCGGTTTCCTGTGGTGGGTGGGGTAGGGTCCTCTTCCTGTCCATGTCCTCCTCCCTCAGTTGCATCCGTGGGTCTACCATTGTCTCTCCCTGGGCCTCCCTCAGTCCATTCTCTTGGAAGGGGAGTGCGTGTGTATGTCCCAGAGGACAGAGGCCCTGTGGCTTCTAGTGCTGGTTCTTCCTTGACTCCCTGTGTGACCTCAGATAACTCACCATCCCCCTCTGAGCCCTTTTGTAAAATGAAGATCCCTGCCAGCTCTCACAGCCTGTGCAGCTTTGGGTTGGGCGTGCCCTTGGTGCCAGCCCCTCTCGGGCCTGGAATCCTCATCCTGCCTCCCCATCCCACTCTGCAGCTCACCTCTTCTTAGGTTTCTCAGATCATTCACAATACTGAGGGTTTTTAAAAACTTTTTATTAAAAATATAGCTAACATACAATATTATATGAACTTCAGGGACACACCATAATTGTTCAACATTTATAGACCTAAAGAAGTGATCACCATGTCCAGCAACCATCTGACACCACACTGTGCCACCACACTATTATTGACTATATTCCCCATGCTGTACGTTACATCCCCATGACTTGTTTTTCACCTGGAAATTTGGATCACTTATTGCCCTTAACTTCCCCCCCCTTTTTAATTTTTCAATTACAGTTGACATTCAATATTATTTTATGTTAATTTCAGGGGTACAGCATAGTGGTTAGACATTTATATAATTTAAGAAGTGATCCCCTGGCTAGTCTAGTACCCACCTGGCACTATACATAGTTATTCCCATATTGACTACATTTCCTATGCTGTACCCTACATCTCCATGACTATTTTGTAACTACCAGTTTGTACTTCTTAACCCCTTCATCTTTATCATCCTGCCCCCCCATGCTCCCCACCTATCACCCCAACAAATCTAGTACCCATCTGACACCATACATAGTTATTACAATATTATTGACTATATTCCTTGTGCTGTACCTGACATCCCCATGATTACTGTGTAACAACCAATTTGTACTTCTTAATCCCCTCCCCTTTTTTCACCCACACCCCAATCCCCCTCCAATCTGGCAACCATCAAAATGTATTATGAGTTTGTTTCTGTTTTGTTTGTTTGTTTATTTTGTTCTTTAGGTTCCACATATAAGTGAAATCACATTGCGTCTGTCTGACATACTCCAGTCAGCACAATACCCTCCAGGTCTAGCCATGCCACCATAGAGAACTGGAACCCATTCCCTTCCATGGCTGAGCAATATTCCACTGTATATATGTACCACCTCCTCTTTACCTGTTCTTTCATCGACAGACACCAGGCTGCCTCCACATCTTGGCCATTGTAAACTATGCTGCAATGAACATATGGCTGCACATGTCCCCTCGAAGTAGCGTTTGGGTTTCTTTGGATAAATACCCAGAAGTGCGATTACTGGGTCTTTATTTGTCTCTTGTTATAGTTTTTGTCTTGAAGTCTATTTTGTCTGGTATAAGTATGACTACCCCAGCTTTTTTGTTTGTTTGTTTCCATTTTCATGAAATATCTTTTTTCCATCTCTTTACTTTCTGTGTTTCAATCTGAAGTGATTCTCTTGTAGGCAGCCTATGTAAGGGTCTTGTTTTCTTACCCATTTGGCCCTCCTATGTCTTTTGATGTCTATTAATCCATTTACATTGAAGGTAATTGTTGATAGATATGCAGTTATTGCCATTTTATTATTTATAATTTTGATCTTTTTTTTACACCCCTGTCTTAAAGAAGTCCCCCTAACATTCCTTATAATACTGGTTTGGTGGTGAGGAACTCCTTTAGCTTTTTCTTGTCTGGGAAGCTCTTTATCTGTCCTTTGATTTTAAATGATAGCTTTGCTGGGTAGAGTAGTCTTGGTTGTAGGTCCTTCTTTTCATCGCTTTGAGTACGTCCTGCCAATCCCCTCTGGCCTGCAAAGTTTCTGTTGAGAAATCAGCTGACAATCTTATGGGAGCTCCCTTATAAGTTACTAGTTGCCTTTCTCTTGCTGCTTTTAGGATTCTCTCTTTGTCTTTAACCTTTGCCATTTTCATTATAATGTGTCTTGGTGAGGGCCTGTTTGGGTTCATCTTGTTTGGGGCTCTGTGTTTCCTGGGCTTGACAATTAAGTTCATGAACTCATCCTATAAAAAGTGTTACATACCTCGTTGCTGACTATCACTATGGTCACCTTTTAAGTACTCCCCTTGGGAAGCTATGCACCAACGCAAGTGCCTAGTCCACCCTTCAAAGCAATTTTGGAACTCTTTTTCTGGAATGGCCATCAGAGCTGTCGTCGTATTACCCTTGCTGTCCTGAATGTCATCAAAATGTATTCCTTTCAATCTTTTCTTTATCTTTGGGTAAAGGAAGAAGTCATTGGGGGCCAGATCAGGTGAATAGGAAGGGTGTTCCAATACAGTTGTTTGTTTACTGGCTAAAAACTCCCTCACAGACAGTGCCACGTGAGCTGGTGCATTGTCGTGATGCAAGAGCCATGAATTGTTGGCAAAAAGTTGAGGTCGTCTAACTTTCTCATGCTATCTTTTCAGCACTTCCAAATAGTCAACTTGGTTAATTGTTTGTCCAGTTTGTACAAATTCATAATGAATAATCCCTCTGATAAAAAAAGGTGAGCAACATCATTGCAACAAGTTCGCAAACTTAATTGTCAGACCTCGTATGTCTATTTCCTTCACTGAGTTAGGAAAGTTTACAGTAATTATTTCCTCAAATAGGTTCTCAGTCCTTTGCTTTCTCTCTTCTCCTTCTGGTGCCCCTATGAAGCAAATGTTGTAACAATTGATGTTGTCCCAGAGGTCTCTTAAACTATCCTCATTTTGTTGGATTCTTTTTCTTTTTGCTGTTCCGATTGGGTGTTTTCTGCTACTTTATCTTACAAATCGCTGATTCTATCCTCTACTTCATCTAGTCTGCTGGTGATTCCTTCTAGTGCATTCTTATTTCAATTATTGTACTTTTTACTTCTCACTGGTTCTTTTTTATGGTTTCTGTGTCCTTTTTTATGCTTGCTACCTCTTTGTTGAAGTTCTCACTGAGTTCCTTGAGCATCCTTATAACCGTTGTTTTGAAGTCTGTCTCTGGTAGGTTGTTTGCCTCCATTTCATTTGGTTCTTTTTCTGGAGTTTCCTCCTCTTCTTTTATTTGGGATGCATTTCTTTGTTTCCTCATTTTGGCTGCCTCCTTGTGTTTGTTCTATGTATGAGGTAGGTCTGCTATGTCTCCCAGTCTTGGCTGAGTGGCCTCATGTAGTAGGTGCCCTGTGGGGCCCTGGCACAGTCTCCCTGGTCACCTGCTCCAGGAGTGTCCCTTGTGAGGGTTGTGTGTGCCCTCCTGTTATAGTTGAGCTTTCATTGCTATTGGTACATCAGTGGATAGGATTGACTCTTAGTCTGATTGGCTGTGGGGTTTGGCCATGTCCTCAGCTTATGGGACTGCTGTGTGAGGGGCTTATCCCAGTGAGTGGGATTTGCCCCAGCAGGCTCTGGTGCCTGTTGAGACTTCCCTTTGTGTATGCTGCCTGTGTAGCTAATTGGGTGGTGCTCTGCGGTGGTCTGAAGCCAACCTCCAGGTATATTGGTTCTGGGGCCTCTCGGGAGGGGATCTGGTGCAGGCCTAGGTCACCCACTGCCTGTGACCAGCCGGGGAGTACTTGGTAGGAGCTGCCAAGTGATCTGTGGTTTTTCGCTGCCTGTGTTAAACCTGAGGCATGTGGGAGAGGCCATGCTGTGAACTGAGGATGGCTGCCTACGGTACCAGGCCTGGGGTAGCTCTGCAAAAAGCAAAGACACTTGCTGACCACCTGCCAGAGCCCTGCTGCTACTTACTGGCTCCCTTAAAGTTTAGCCACTGATAAAGCCTCATGCAGTATGCGAGTTGGGTGAGGCAGAGTTTCAGGGAGTCACTAGAGTGGAAAGAGTTGTGCTCACCAGGTTAATGTACATTCTGGTTTGGGGCCAGTACTGAGCTTAGAGCTACTCAGGAAAAGTCTCAGAGTACATCGATGCCAGTTGTCACCCTCCTGGATCCTGTGGACTCTAATAGTTTTCAAAGAAAGAGTGCAATGTGGGCGGGGCTGGCTGCTCTCAGAGAAAGTGTCTCTGGGGTTGGGGGAGTTGGGTGGGGCAGGGTCCCAGTGAGTCAGCAGGGAGGAGACCTGGAACTCACCATACCAATGAGATTCAGATTCGGCCAGAAGTGTAGGGGGTAGGCTGAACACATTGAAGATGGTGGCCATCTGCCTGGCTGCATGAGAGAAGGACCCCATACAGGGAAATTGGCGACTGTCCTCCAATCCTGGCCTCAAAGCCAAGTACCTTAGTCTGCTCCCCGTATGCCTCTGATGGCCTCCGAGTCATCGTTCCTCCACTGGAGACCAAGGTGAGTGCCTACAAGTGAGTGAGTCTGTGTGTGGACCATTTAAGAAGATGTCTGGGTTTCCAGCAGCCTTCTGTTCCACATGGATGGTTGGAATCCCTACTGTTTTTCACAGCCAGATGGTGTGGGTGCTCCTCTTCCTGGAGTGTGGCTGGGTCCTTCGCTCCTCTGGGGGAACCTCTGAGGCCGAGATATCCCTCCCTATTTTTAACCACCATACGGAGGTTTGGGACCAGCCCATTTTGGGACCAGCCATGGCTTCTTTATATCCTTACTTATAAAACTTCTGTTCAACCAGACTTCAGATGGTTCTCCAGGTTGATTGTTCTATAATTTAGTTGTAATTTTAATGTTGTTCATGGAAGGAAGCTATCATGATGTTTATCTACCCTGCCATTTTGGATCTCCTGTGACAATGCTGAGGTTTTGGATGTCCAGGGAGTTTTGACATTTGCTACTGACTATGACAGAGATATTCACCAGGAGACCTGAGAGTGCAGTCTTGGTGATCTTGGAGTCTTTTTTTGGTTCTACAGGACAGACATGCTTGTGTGCTTGTTTCCACACATCCCTGGAAGGAAACCTTCCTTGATTGATTCTTCATGATAAATTGACCCGACTCCAAAAGTGAATGAGAATTGAGGGATGACCTCAAACATTAGTTTTATTAGGGGGACTTGAGGTTTTTCTTTTGTGTTCTAAAAGAGAAAGATGGTAATCCTCATAAGTGCAGAATTGAGTGTTGTGACTCAGAGAAGATAAACTGGATTCCATGAACCTGAGGTAGGCACATGGGTTGTTGTTTGTGATAGGACGTTAAACGGGACAGAGAGATATGAACGGAGAAGAACCATAATGTGCTGAGTCCAAGTGCTGGAGACTCCAGAGCCATCTTCACCTAACCAAGGGGCTATCATGACCGAGAGAGACTGGACTTTCTCTGCACTGTCCCAGGGGCAGATCTTGGACCCATGGGAGGAGAAAACAAGGAGACAGGCCAGGTAGAATGAGCATTTCCAACAATTGCTCTGAGTTATTTCCTTCAGCCCTGATAGAAGGGAAACTTTCTCAAATGCATCACCTGCTTCCTGTCATTGAGAGTGGATGTTCTGAGATTTGACCTTTCCTGCAGGTAACTCAAAGTCAGAGTGATTAATAATATGCATTTTGCCAATGCTCAAAGGTCCCTATCCCCACAGGGCCATTTAGAGGACACTAAAGGCCTTACTGTAGTGTTTTTTTGAGTTCCTGTAAATACTTTAAATAATGTCCCTCCCTGCTGTCAGGCTGTCGTTTCTCACTGCTGTTATTCTGACTATCTATAATATACTTTTTGCTACTTCAGATATATTGTTTCTAACTTGTTGTATACAGGAAACCATAGTTCCAAAATTATTAGAAGCCTATGTAAAATGAGATTTTAAAACTGGGTAAAATAAATGGATTCTGAACGAGTGTTCCTGTGAGCAAAGTACATGAATCTTAGTAGGTGTTGGCTTTCAGTGACCCTTCTGGGCTCACATGGCTCTTGTGCACACCTTGTCACCTGGCTAGTATTAATGATACACTAATCTGTCAAGTCCCAAAGATGGGCACCATGGCTTCCTCATTGTGTTTGCAGTGCCTGCCACGTAGTAGTAATTCGAGTGTTTGTTGAATGAATGAGTGGACTTGTGGTGGCATCTGCTTTGGCAGTGTGGACACCTTGCTCTGCTTTGTTTGCTTCATCCCTGGGTTGGGGCAGCATTCCTCCTAGACAGGCGAGGTTGTTGGGGACAGTCCCAGAGAGATGAAATGAACGTGTTTTTGGTTGGAACTCCCCTTAGTCTAATGGAGAGGCACAGTCCCTCCCCTTGGGATAAGCTACCTGTGTTCCTTCTGGCTTTGATGTTGCCATCCCTCACTCTGTAGACGAGCTCAGTGTTGCTCTTGAAATGTCTGTACGCGAGCCCAAGACAGGAAGGGTGGGGCTGTGCCCTATCCGTTGCTCCTTAACTGCCTCCCTCAGCTCCTTGGTGTATTCAGTTGGCTCCTCTATTCGTTTCCTTTTGTAGAGAATGCGGCTTTGTAGATGCTTCAGTCTCTGTGTCTGGGGTATGCTTGGGTCTCACCAGTTTCAGAACTCTTCAAAGAGAAAGGACCCTGTTTCTTCCATGAGCCTGGGAGTTCCCTGAGAGTTAGGTTTATATCTCTCCCCCTCCGACTGGGGGCTCCTTTCTCCGCTGCTCCATAGGACAGGAAGAAGCTGGTGGGGGAAGGGCTGAGTGAGGGACTTCTCCTCTTCCCACGCTTACACACAGCCTGCTGGCTCCAGGGTGCTGCATGGAGAGGACAAGAAGGGACCTGCCCCAAGCCTCCCAAATTCTTGCCTCAGAGCTAGACCAGGTGTGTAGCTGGGCTCTCTTGGCACCTGACAGCTTTGTACCTGGCTCCAGTACATCCCAGTGGGAGAGGCTGGTTTTAACTTAGTGCCTCCCCCTCTTCCTTTATAGGTACCAGGCAGATGGGCCAGAAGCAGGCAGCAAAAACGAGGCCATCCAGCTGCCTTGCCACGGCCTGGAAGGCATCTCAGCATACGGGTCCTATGATCCCTGATCTCCAGCAGAGATAAGGATGGGGTGAAACCAGTTATGCTACCCCTTCCTGCCTGCCCAGTGGACAAGTACAACTCACAGGCCAGGGTGCTGAGGGAAGGGCTTAGGGGTTCAGCAGCTGTTGTTCTAGGTGCAAGCGTCTCTGAGTCTGTGGAGGCCCTGTTCTTTCCAGTCTCCTGCAATGTGCTGAGCTGGAGCCACAGCTTCTGAAGCCCCCTTCCCACCAACTTCTGACTCTGAGACCCTAACTGGCTGTCCTGCAGGGGTTCTCTCCCTGGGGAGGGGAGCCAATGAAGCATCTCCCCTGCTACCTCCGCAAGCCCCCACTCATGTTCCCTCTTCCTTTTCCCCTGTCCTAACTCCAGACAGAAAAAGGAATTTGAGCCAGATGGGGTCATGGAGATAACTTGTAGAACATTTATTATCCAGGGCTCTGGGACTCCTCCTGATCAGACCTCTAGGCAAAGCTTCCCTCCCTGAATCCTTTCTCATCTGAGAATTGGGGATAAGTGACAGGGTAAGGGAGCTGACTCTGCAGACCTTAACGGCTCGGCTCGGTCCCTGCTGCTCAGGATGGCAGGGAGTCCAATGAGGCTCCAGGAATGGGCACCAATGGTAGCAAGGCGAGGCCCCGCCTGTCCCCCACCCTTCCACCCCCACAGGGCTACACAGTCTATTTCCCAGGCCCCAATGCGACGTGGCCCAGCCTGATTCCAGTAGGGGTGGGTGAGCAGAATGGGGCAGACTGAGAGTGGCAGGGGAAGGACTGATGGAGGCTTTGATAGGGACGGGCCAGGATTTCAAGACCCAGGCCAGGATGTGGCTGGGGTGGACGGTCAAAGCCGCAGCCTGAAACTTCTCACGCCCTAATTCCTTCCCTGAGCACCCCTGCAAGTGGGGAGGCCAGGGAGAAAAGGACGGGGGGCGGGGGGGGCGGTGTCCCAGGTTTTTCTGAGATGAGTCAAGTGGAGGCTTCCTGGCTGATATGAGGGAGTTCAGCCTTGGAGTGGTGGGAGGGGCCTCAAGGGTGGCGAAGGTGCTGGAAAGAAGACAGAGAAGTCAGGATGGGTCAGAGGGACCAGGGAGGTGACACATTCCCCTTTGCTACTCCTTGAGTGGCCACCCAGTCAGCCCAGGCTCTGCCCCAAGCGGAGTGGAACCCTGGTTCAATGATGCTTATCTTCAGTTTCTACTGGGGCTCCTATAAGCTTCCCCAAAGCAGCTGTGTCCTCCACGGAGGCCACATGGGCCGATCATACTTCTTGGGGGCAAGAGACAGGATGTGTTGACCCCTTTGGGTCCCTTAAGAGCCTATTTGGTGACAGGGATAGTTCATACAGCCCCTTGCTTCAGCCAACTTGGTCTCCACCCCTTTACCCCCCACCAAGAATTCTTTTATTAACTTTGAACACATCTAGTTTCTCCCTATTGCCTGCTCAGACTCCTGATGAGAGAAAAGAAGATTGCCAAGAGTGTAATAGCTCCCTCTCCCTTTGCTTCCTCTGCCCCTTCCAGCAGGCTGGAGACTGCCAGCTGATGACTGATGCCCAGGCACTGCCCTCCTCCCTCCAGGCCCCCTCCATTCCCCATCCTTCCAGTTCCGGCATCATTAATTCATAGGCCCTGGCATCCCTAGCAGATAGACTCTAGTGTCAGGGGCTGAGTGTCTAGTGCCAGGTAGGAGGGGAGAGAGGAGTTGGCACCCAGCCCAGCAAGAGCACCCACCACCAAAGTGGCAGTGGAGGTGGTGGTGAAGGTCCCAACACCCTCCCACTCCTCACTGCGAGGCCACGCACATTCAAGAAAAGGAGCATTAAGAAAGAGATCAAGGGCATTAATAAAAATGACTTTATTGAGTTATCCTGGGGTGGTGTTCTGGGGGTGAGAGACCTCCTAGTCCACTCCCCCGTCGCCAGCTCTCCAGGAGTGACCCATCTCCATCTCAGGTATAAAGGAGACCGCTTCACCCCCAAGAGAAAGAGTTCAGGAAACCCTTCAGTGTATAAAGGAAAGGCAGAGAGATGGGGAGCCTCTAGGAAGGGAAGCAGGGGGCCCTAAGCCAGGGGTTCCCCAAAAGAGAGGACAGAGAGAGGAGCCTAGGGCAAAGAGAGGCAAAAAGTGAGGGGGGAGCTTCTCAGTAGAGGTGAGAGAGAAGAGAGGAGGAGCCCACAGGATCCATCTCAATCTGGCCACACCCCAACTTTCTGACCTCACCTCCAGCTTGTTCCCACCCTCCCCTCGCCCCTTTTTACACCCTCTATTCCAGCCCTCAGGTAGGTCTTGCTGCTGCCCAGACGTTCCAGGTTGTTTTCCATCTTCTTTGCTTTTGTCCACCACCTTTCAGCTAAGGTCCTCCCTCTTCCCCTCAAAGCCCTTCTCATCCGTTAAGAGTCAGTTCAAACATCTGTACAGCACAGCGAACCCTTTGAGATCACCTCAGCCAGGCAGGGTCTCCCTCCAGGCGCCCACAGCTGCCTGCTCCTACTTCTGAGCTGGCACACATGTCACCCACTGTCATTCTCTGTTTTGTCATCTCCCTACCCCTGTGGACTTGGGAGCTTTGGACTTCAGAATCTAGAACAATCTGGGCCCAGAGTAGACACCAAAAGTAGACACCAAAAACTCCAGGCACCAAAGATAGTGTTGGTTGAGAGAGACAGGAGTTTTGGGGAGACGGAGGAGGAAGGGCGGTGGAATTTGGGGGGTGCGATGGGGCTGCAGAGGAGGCAGAGGGGGTGAGAGGAAGACAGAGAGCACAGGTGAAGGGGTGGGGGAGTGGGGGCGGAGGAGAGGACCCTGGCATCACAGCACTGTGCTGAGGGTGGAGGAGCCATCGGAGCGCATCGGCAGCACAGGGGCACGCTTGAGGGGACGTCGGGTCTCATCCCGATTCTGCCACACGTAGTGGACCAGATAAGCCACCACCAGGGTCAGCCAGCCCCCCATGGTGACGAGCAAAGCCACATCAGTGCCCCGCTGGGCCCGGCCCCGCCCCGGCCCACACAGCTCTTCCTCCCCTGCCGGTGGCAGGGACTCCTGCCCCACGAGGTCTGGTCGGGCTCCCGAGCCACACACGATGCCTGTCCCAGTGCCCGGTACCAGCCTCACCTGTCTGAGCACCTCCTGGAGGGTACAGTCGCAGTGCCATGGGTTGGCAGACAGGTTCACTTGGGTCTGCAGCCCCACGAAGGCCTCCACGGGCACCGAGGCCAGCTGATTGGCAGAGAGGTCGAGGTGCCGCAACGTGCCTTCCAGGCCCTGGAAAGCAGCCTCTGAGAGGTGGGCAAGGACATTATGGGATAGATCCAGCTCCTCCAGAACAGGCAGGTGTTGGAAGGCACCAGCAGGCACTGATGCCATCTGGTTGGCATCCAGGTAGAGCTTGCGGGTGTCGTTGGGGATGCCGGTGGGCACGGCACTCAGGCCTGCCTGGCTGCAGCGGAACGTCCGCTCACCAGCTTCCTCTGCCACGTAGCAGCCCTGGGGAGGTACCTGGGGGCTGGGCATGGTACCCCCTGTGCCCAACACCAGCAGGAGGGACAGGAGGTGACCAGCTGGTGGGAGCATGGCCATAGATTGGCATAGTCCTGGAGTGGAGTAGAATCTGGAAAAGAAAAAGCCCGATAAAGGAAGAGTGAGTCAAGAGCATTCCATTCCCCACTGCCAGCTCTCTCTTTCTGAGGTCCCCCTGTGGAGTCTCTTTGGACTGGAGCCCCTCCTTTGGGGACTCTCTCAGGCCTGGGTGAGAACTTTGCTGCCTCTTTGGGGTCTAGAGCTCCTCATTCGGGCCCTTTGGGTAACAGATCCCCTGGGTCTGAGACTCTTCTAGGGTCTCTGATTCTGGGGCTAATCTATGAAATCTCTTGGTCCAAGGCCCTATTGGTCATTCTGGGTCTGGGGGCTTCTAAGTTTTTGCTTCTAAGTTTAGTCCCTCATTGGACTAAAGTCTTTTTCCACCAACCTACCTGGGTGGCTGCCAGGTGGGCCAGGTAGGCACCAGAAGGTCAGTTGGCACTAGTGTGAAGGAGACAAAGAGGACAGATCAGCGATAGGACTTCAGGGCATCCAGCTCGGCTAGGTGACTAAGGCCCCACCTCTGTGCCAAGCCACCCGTTTTCCTGGAGCATCCACCCCTCTGCCTGCCCCAGCTTTGTCTTCTCCACCTGCTCCTTTCTCCCTCATCCTCTCCCTCCTCCGCCCAGCCTCTCACCCCTGTTGGTGGGAGAGCTTTCTCCTTGGCTGCCCTCTTCCAGGAAGTAGCCTCCCTGCTGCTCCGCTCTGGAGACCCGCTTCCTCCTCCAGAAGTCCTGCTTGCTCATAGCTGCTGGAAGTTGGGGGCTGGGGCCCAAGAGTGTTGAGTTTCCTGGCATGTGACTCTGGGCCCCAGGTGTCAGATACCTGAGCCATGGCCTGGCCAGACGATGCCAAGAGAGGGCAGATCCTGGACCCTGATGAACTCTGCCTGGGGAGACAAGGCCCCAATTTCATTCCCTGCCTCGGGCTCCCCTCCCAAGGCTTTGCTGTTGCCATCTTCCATTCTTCCTCTCCCAGCTGGGACGGAGACTCTTCCTCCCAGAACCTCTGTCCCTTGCCCAGAGCCTGGCCAAGCAGAAGGAGGCCTGCAGGGCAGAACTGGGGTGGGCCCCATTTCATATCTATTGCCTCCGGCAAGGCGGCTCCCTCCAGCTCCCTTCTTCCCCCACTCTCTTTCTCTGCCCTTCTACCACGCCCTTTTTCCATGGTGAGCAAACTGGCCTTGGCCTTTTCCTTGGAAAACTTGTCTCTCTCTAGAGCAGCTCATCTTTGGCTCCTCATAGAGCAGCTCTCTTGCCTGAAGGGCAGCACTGTGGTTCAGGTTTAGTTTGTTCTCTGTGCTGTTGGTAGGTGGCTCCTCTAGGAGTTGGAAGGGGTTCTTCAAGGTGCCTGAAGTCTGATATTGTTGCCTACAAGTTTTCCTGCCGATTTTATGTTCTGGGCTAGAGCTAACTCAGGTTCTCTCAGTTTGCTGGGGCCCAGGGTTCCCAAGTGGGTCCTTTTCACTCTCCCTCATGCCTGAGAGCCAAGAAGGGCTGGGATGACTTATTCCCAGGGCCTCTTGATCCCACCCACCATTTGCAGCCCATGCCACTACATTACACAACCCTCTCTTCATGTTCACTGGGTTGTGGAAGGGAACAGAAGAGCGGGATGTCACAGAGACTTGCACAGAGGAGGCTGAGGTCATAGGCCATGGAGACCTCTTTGAGAAGGAAAACCTGGCTGTGTTTTGTGACAGACTACAGATGACCCGAAACAGACACAATTGCAGGGCCCAGCAGAAAACTGAAAGGAGGCCCTTGTTCAAAGACTGTTATGAATATCAAGATGGCAATAGCAGGTCGCAAAGCCAAGTGCAGGCATGGCGCCCTGCGCAACTGCACAGGTCACAGGCCCATGAAGCTGGCCCTGTAGGTGACCTTTGAACAGGCAGTTTCAGAAGCATGATGGGGGCCAGGATGAGACGTTAGGAAACCAGATGACGTCATCGCTGGGGATGCACTCAACGCTGACTCATTCTCATGACATCAAGAGGACATTTCTCACAGTCACATTTGTCCAAGGAATCAGATAAAACGCTTTTTCTATACTTGGGCAGGAGAAGTGAAACATTTGTCTGTGGTTTGCTTGTTAGACCACGCATTGTGCCACTGAATACTTCAGTGTCCATGTTGCGATTGTAGCTGGACGTGGTATAGAATGCATGGAGACCCTGTCCCTCCCACCGCTCTTCTCTTACCCTGGGCAGGGGTTTTAGCTAAGACACCAGAGTTGAGCCTGGCTGTCGATGGAGTTATCCCCTTGTCAGAAGAGGGGAGCCTCCAGCGTGGGACTGGGGTGCCCTGTACAGCAGCTGCAGGAAAAGTGGCAGTCCACACACAGAGGAGAGGCCACGTGGAGCATGGATATGGTTAACTGAGGGGGCTGAGTGCAGTGCTCAGGAGAGAGAAGGGAGACCTGAGAGGAAGGAAGAACCTACCTGAGGATGGTGCACAGTGCAGGTTCAGGGGTGACAAGGTTGGGGCAGAAATTCTCCTCTGCCATTCATTCTGCTCCCATCCTTGGATGGACGCTCTCAGTTGTTCAATGCACACTTCCTGTGCCTCTTAGGTTTTGAGGATGCAGAGAGAAGTAAAACATCCCCCAGACGATGGGGGAAAGACAGATGTGTGCACAAATACAGCCACCTGATAGCATAGGGGAGGGCTCTAGCTGAGGTGTCTGCAGGAGTCAGAGGAGCCCAGAGGACAAAGCAGTGGACTCTGCCTGGGCAGTTGGGGGAGGTTTCACAGAGAAGGTGACAGGTGAGCTAGGCCTTGAGGGATGAATAGGAGTCTACCAGATGGAAAAGGATCGGAGGGAAAATATTATGGACTGAACCAAGAGCAAAGAAAGGACAAGGTGTGTTCTGAGAACAGAGCTCAATGTGGCTGTCTGTAGTCTGGGATGTGTGGGTGAGTTACTTCCTTCAGCTAACATTTATTGAGAATCCTCTATGTACAGGAAATGCAATTATGAGTAAGAGAGGCAGCAAGCACCCTAGCAGGGAAAGTGGATATGTAGCAGATAAATACAGTGGCCTCAGGGCAGGCTCGAAGTCTTTACAAGGCATCTATGGAAATAAGAAGGACACACAGGATAAGGGCCTGGACAGGCAAGAGTTTTTGGGAGAAATGCCACTTCCAGCTGTGGGACGTTGGGCAAAATATTTAAACTCTCTGTACTGCAGTTTTCTCATTTGTAAAGTGGGGATAATAAAAATACCTACTTCACAGGGCCGTTTTAAAGATTTAAAGGGTTTATATATGTAAAGCCTTTGCCGAGTCCCTGGAACACAGCTGTGATTGGTACTAAAGGAGGAGTTGGCATTAGGCAGGGGAAGAGGGTGACTTGTGGCAGGGGCCACCCATAATTTCTATAGCGGTGGGGTCGACTAGGGGTAGTCATGCAATTGGAAGGGCACCAGGAGATCTTTTCTGAAGCTACTGTTTTGATATCCATTGCTCTTTTGATCTGTATTATTTATAGTTTTCTAAAGTGCTTCCCCCCCCCCTGGGAAAAAATATCAATTATCCATATCAAAGAAAATGCAGCTTGAGGGGTTCCTAAAGAATAGCCCTGATCTTGGTTCCCAGAGGAAAGCTCTAGTTCCCAGGGCTTGGCTCTGGCTCTCGAGGCCCTGGCCTCCCAGTCCTTTTCCTCTGCAGCCTAAAATAGCCCACCACAGGGCTGGGCATCGGGAGGAGAGTGGAGGGCCCACTGGCAATGCTGCCATCCCTGCACCTCCTCCTCGTTTCCCACCAGCTCAGTAGCTCTCACTCAGTGCTCGTCTGCTTAGCATCACCGCCCCCTTCCCACCGCTGCCTCCACATGCCTGGGGTGCCCCCCACGCAAACAAAAACACAATTGCTAAAGAAGGAAGATTTTTTTCTTCCTTGCACTTGCTCTGGGATTGACCTCAACACCTCGCCTCAGGAAGGAGCAGAGGGTAGGGGTAGGGAGCAGGAATGAATTGGAGGGGAGTAGGGGGTAGTAAGAGTAGAGGGGTACCATTCTTTCCTGTAGGGGTCAGGGGAAAGGGCTCATTTCTTACAACCCACCTCCTCACTTCCCACCACTGCCATCACCTCTGAAATGTGTTCCCAGTTTGTCCTCCATCCATGTTTGCTATTTCTGCCCACATGAGTGTATCTATTGCAAGCAGAGGCCACACCATTCGCCAGATGGAAACACCCCAAGGCTGGAGAATATGGCTACCTCAGTGGACTAAGACACTCGCAGAGCGCAGGGAGAGCCTGCGAAAGTGGCTTATTCTGTTTTTAAAACACAAACACATTTCATAAAAAGTTTAAAACTAATAATCTCACATGACATAAAGTTTGAAACTAGAGAATGAACAAGATCACCCCAAACCCCTCCATCCTAACAAAAGATCTGTTTTCATTTTGTTGGATTTCCACAGCCCAGTAAAGTAGATGCCCAAATATCATTGAAATATGAAATGGGTTAATAAAAGGCAACACACACAGAGCACTTACTATGTGCCAGGAATTGTTCCATGTGATTGACATTTATTAACCCATTTCATCTTCACAACCGCATGAGGTGGGCTGTCTCATGATCATCACCATCTCCATTTAGAAATAAGGTAACTGAAGCACAGAGAGGTTCAGTGACTTGCCTAAAGCCACACAGCTGGTAACTACAGGAACTGGGAGTTGAACCCTGGCAGTCTGGTGCCAGGATAGTATCAGTGTTGCTCTGTTTTTCTAAAATCATAGTGGTTAATGCATATGCAGGTTTATAAAAACTTATTATGGATAATTTGAAACATAAAAAAGTAGGGAAAATAATAGAAGCAACCCCATGTTTCCATCTCCCAGTTTCAATAACCATCACCTCATGCCCATCTTGTTTATTTTATTCCCCCACGTCCCTAGCCCAGTTTATTTTGAAGCAAATTCAGTCATCATATAATTTCATCCACATATATTTTAGTATATATCTCCAAAAGATCAGGATTTTTTTATTTTAAAAAGCATCACAATACCATATCATGCCTTAAAAATTATAATTCCTTACTATCATCAGTTTGATTAGTCAGTATTCAGATTTCCCTGAAAATTTAGTAAAGTCTTTCTTTAGAAAAGTTGGTTTGCTTGAATCAGGATCCAAATATGGTGCTTGGTTGATATCTTGCTTAATTCATTTGAATCTGCAAGTCTCTCTCTCCTTTTTTAATTCTAATTTATTTATTAAGGGAATTGGATGTTTGTCCTAGTCTTCCTTTTTCTAGATTTTGCTGGCTGTAGCCCTAGGAAATGCTCACGCTATTTTTTCCCCCCTGATCTTTTCATATCACCTAGCAAACATTTTCCCACACTGCCACATAGTTTTCAAAACCGTTTACTATATGGCTTCATACTATTCCATCCAATGGATGGATACACCATAGTATTTTTCTTGGGCATTTAGGTTGCTTTCAATTTTCCACTAGTATAAATAATCTTGGAATGAACATCCTCACACATAGTGCGTGGGATGTACTTCCTTAGAATATGCTACCAGAAATGTAATCATGGCTCTGAAGCCTGAATGGTTTTTCAGCCTCTTGGCACATATTATCAATTGTTTGTTCAAGGGGTTGTTCATTTTCCAGCACCACGTAAGAGTGCTGTCACTCATTCGGAACAGTACTTAGGCCTATTCATGGCTGAAGGATGTTTAGTGAAGACATAGTAATTATGAGGGCAGAAGGCTAGAGAAGGAGAAGGATGATGCCAAGGACTCAGGCTAAATTAAGCAGAAAGTGATCCACAGTTTACCACAAACCTAGAGTGAGTCAGAACTCCGTTCATTCCCACTGTGAATAAAACCTTGATAACAGGAGTTATTAATAGGGCATGGCACGTCCAGTAATCTTTCAGTTAGACTATGCATTAGTCAGAACCTTATTTGAAATGAGGAACCAGTCTGGGTCAGTGAACTTCACAGAGATGTGAGGAAACTGGGAAAGATCCAGACAGCTCCATCGGCTTGATAGAGAATAGAAGAATCCCAGAGAGAAGGCAAAGGACTCAAGTAGGCTCACTTTGGAAAAAAATGGAAACATCTTTTTTTTTCCTTTTTGCCTCAATGTTGAGGAGGTTTTTGAGGGAAGGACAACACTCAATTGTTTGCTTATGTCTTCAGAAGGCTGAAGTCTTCAGAGCCTCCACGAAGCAGTAGAAACTTCTGTAGAACACATGGCAGAACTTTTTCAGACTCTGGGGCGATTATTTCGGTCTTGGGACGAGCACTCTTAGGCCACTGGCTCTGGAAATATTTGAGAAGCTGCCTGTTCTCCTGCTCTGAGTGGTTCAAATATCCACCTGCTTGGTGCCCACTAGTTGCTGGTCTCCATTCCAGCTTCGTGACATCTGTTTCCTGCCAGCCCTCTGGGGAGGGGTGGGTGAGGTCTGAAAGAAGTACTCCCCTGGTTCCCTGGGCCAGCCTTCTCCTTTCTGTCCCCTCACATTCATTTCGGTGTGTGTTTACCGCCACTCAGGTTGGAATGTCATGACATCATCTGATCCTGCTATTCCAGCGCTGCCATGCAGAGTGGACTTAGAAAGAAGCTGGGTAGGGCCAGTGGAAGCTACTCAAACAAGGCCCTCTTGGTGACATGGAGAGTGGGAGTGACCCAGGAGACCTCAAGAGCCATTTAGTTCAACCTCCTACAGAAATAGCTTCCTACAATGCAACAGGTGCTTTACATACATTCTTTTGAATTTCCACAACCTTGAAGGTAGAGTTTCACCAGTGTAGAATTGGAGATTGACAAGTTATTTGCCCAATGTCACACTGCTGGTAAAGGAGTGCCTGATAAGTCTACATGTTAGTTAAAATCTGTGCCCTTGCCTCTGGAGCACGCAGACATGAAAATTACAGACCAGAGAGGTCGAGCCTCCCACCCGATGCCACACAAGCTGACCTGGGACTGGAATTCAGGCTCCTAATTCTTCATCAAGGAACCTTCCCAAGACACATGTCCTCCTGGGACATTTAACGTGGGGAGGCCAAGGCTGTGGAACTGAGGAGTAGACAGGCTTGGACAAACGCTGCCCACAGGCTGCATTCTTTGCTCTCCAGTCTCTCATTCCAACCAACGTGGTGAAAAGCCCGCTTCCAGGAGGGCCCAGCAGGGCAAAGGGCTGGGCCAGTCCGTTTCTGGAGGAGCCAATTTGGGGCTAGAGCGGAGGTGGCGAGATGTAATTGAAAAACTCTGACCTAAGGAGGTCAAATTCTGGCTTCTGGTCCAGGTTGGGAGTCAGCAGGGACCTCGGCAAATTACTTTCAACTCTTTTGAGTTTCCCTATCTGCAAAACGGGACAAGTGTACACAGCACTTCAAGCGTGCAGACGCAAAAGCAGTTATTACGCAACAAAGCAATACCAGCTGATCTTAGTATTGCGTCCTATTGAAACTTCGGAGAGGCCTAGCGAGGCTGGTGTGAACTAGAACTACCAGTCCCAGGAGGCATCGGGCGGGCGGGTACACGAGCTGGTAGAGAAACTACAATTCCCAGAAGGTATCGGGGAGGCCAGCGCTGGGCGGTGACGTCGCGGAGGCCGGCGCGGGACGCTGATTCGGCCGGAGCTGCCAGCGGGGTGGCTGCCTCCGCTGGTTGTTACAGCTGCCTTAGCAGCAGCGGCCGCCGCCCCCGGGCACCCCTCTCGGGCCCTCTACCTCCGGCCCCGCACGGTGAGTCGGAACGGGCGGCCTCAGGGTGGCCGAACCGGGAGGCTTCTGGGGCTAGAGACGGGGCGGGGAAGGAGGTGGGGGCTGCCAGGGAGGTGCCGCGGCCCAGAGGGGACCGGGGCAGGGTGAACGGAGGTGGGAGGTGGTGTGCATGAGCCGAAGGGATGCCCAAAAGGGAAAATCGGGGCGGGAAGCCGAGGCTGGGGCGTCGTGGTGGGGGAGCGCTCGGGCTGCCGCTGTGGGTGAGGGGCCGGGAGTGGCTTGGCTTCGAGGATGAAGATTTGGCCGCTTCCAGGGCTGGGGGAACGCGTGGAGGAGGTGGGGGTGGGGCTCCGGACCCGGCCAGGCAGTGAGCGCGAGGTCGGAGGCTGGGTTGCGGAGCCGGAGGCCTCCCTTCGGCTTAAGGTCGCACTCAGAAAACCCCAGCAGTAGTGAGGACTCCGCCTCTTCGCTTCACCTCCGGGGCTCGTGGGGGTTCGCCCCAATACTCCATGTCCACCGCCCTCCCGAGTCCAGGAGGCAGGGCCAGAGCTGAGAGGTGAGCTCCTGTGGCCCTGTGGGTTGGTGGGTGGGCACAATGAAAATGGCATGGTGGCGTGCTGCCAGGTACTCCCCACTGGGGTCCAGTTGCAGGCTTGGACGTCTCGTGCTCCTCATCCAGAAGGCAAAAGGTTTGCTGCTTAAAGGGCTGCCTTTACTTCGGGGAGAGAATGGGAATCGCTCCCCTGGCAGCTGCCCTGGGACGCACTGTGGCCTTGGCTTAGGTGTCTGACAGACACCTAAGCGGGGCAGGGGGACTGGTGTGTGCAGCCAGGGGCAAGGGAGGAAAGGAGTAGGAAAGCTAGCAGCAAGAAAGTGGTTAAACAGAACAGTTGCTGCAGGCTCTGGTTTGAGGCGGGTTATGAAACCACATCAGGGACTGGCACAGGCAGCCACCTGCCGGCTACGGCCTCAGAACTTCGCAGCCTCCGCCGCTGTAGACTTGTTCTGTCTCCGCCAGCTGCTTCTCACCACTTCTCCCTTTCTGGGCCAGGGGCACTTGGTTATCTTACTAATGGAAGTAACGTGTATCCTACTCACACAAAAGTCTCAAAAGTGCTTCCTGGCTGCCAGTCTTTTTCTTCATTTATTGATCTCATTTGTCTGTTGGAGGAGGGGTGTCTCCTGGGATTTCTGCTCTCAGGGAAGTCAGTGAGTGTTCAGGCTTCAGGAAGAAGTTTCCCAGCATGTCAGTTAGGTCTAGGCCCCTCCTAGACTGTTCAGGCTTCATTGGATTCCCTGTTTGAGCCAGAATGAAGCACATGATGATCTGGGATTCAGCAAGGCTCTTGGCACTTCTGGACAAAATACCAGGGAGGACGAGAGGGCTCTCTCTACTCCTCTACCCTGTAAGTCTAGGTTAGGGAGAAGTGGAGAGGGGCAGCAACTTCTGGTGAGACTTGGGGAATTGTTTCTTTCCTTAGTAATAAGTCCTTCAGAGCCCTCACTTCCCAGCCAGCCCTCCCCCTCCCCCACTAGATGGAGGCTTTTGTGTAGCAGAAGTCCCAGGAGCTGCATTGGTAGCTGAAGCCCCAAGCCCCTGGGAAGGTAGTCCTGGTTTTCTTCCCTGGGTTTCTGTTGGGCCCAATTCTCCAGCCTAATGGGCTGGGCTGATGAGCCTGGGAGCATGCTTCTAGGATGCACCCTGGGTCATCACATATGTTTGCATGTTGGGAAGGTGTGTTGTGCGTCACATTTCCCCTGAGGTCTCAAAGCGTGGAGCTGTCTGAAACGAGGAAAGTTGTTCCCATTATCCTGGAAGTAAGGAGCTGATCCTTGAGACGTCTGGCACCTACGCAGGCTTGGCTTTGATCCTAGCCAGAGATACATAGCAGCTGAGTCTGAGGGGGTTCGTGGCTGCAAGGTGATGGAGGCGGCCTTCTGGGCACTTCCAGGATACCCCCATCTGGGACCCCTTCCTGCATCTTCAGGAGAGATGGGACTGTTACCATGGTGATGATCTTAGGGTCTTGATCAGGCAGGACATTCTCTTAGCTCAGGAGGTTAGCCAGTACAAAGGCACCATCTGTTCCCACCTCCTGCTGGTCACAGGGCCCTCAGGGATCTGGGGACAGCCATGGTCTGGACAAGGGACTGCTCATTCCCCTCCTTACCTACATCCAGAATGCAACTGGGTTGCATTGTTTCCTGGGCATGAAGGGCAGTGCTGGTTCTTCCTGCTGCATGCTTCTGCCTTGCTGCTGGGCAAGGGAAGGAAGGCATGGTGCTACTTACACCTGGAAACAGGGAACAGAAGCCGAGGTGAGGATGGGTGGGGCAGAGAGGAAAAGGGGCAGGAGAGAGGCTGCAGGTGTGGTTTTGTGTCCTTGGGAGGGGGATGTTGGTGTGGATGCCAGCTACTATGGGAGCTGTAGGTGTTGGCTGTGTTCTCTGTCCTCACCTCTCCTCTGGTAGGGAAAAGGGCTCTGGTGGTTTCGCAGCAGAGTGGGTGGCATCACGAGGGTTCGCCTGAGTGGCTGCCAAAAGGATTAAACATCTGGATGGGTTGTTTTGTGTCACCAAGAAGGAGGCTTCCAGGTCTGGGCAAAGGTCCCTAATCAGTTGTTTTTTTCTCTACCTCCCTCTTTCTACCCTGTCAGTCCTCCTGGATCAGGGTTGGGGGAGATCCAGGACTAGAGAATTGGATGAGAGGGTAGAAGCAGTGACCTCCCCAAATAGCTCAGCCGCTGCTGTCCTTGCAGGCCCCAACTCCTTTTATTCCTTTTGATGGGGAAGGTAGAGGTAGGAGATATTCCGTATTAGGCCCTTAGTGAGACAGTCCAGCAGGGCTTATGCTGAGTGATTCTTAGGGGACAGTCCTCGTCTCCTCTCTCCTGGGCTTTGTGGGAAGAGGGCCCTCGTGAGAATGCTCTAGGGCAGGGGTGTCCAAACTGTGGCCCGCGGGCCAACTGCAGCTCGCAATCCATTGTTAATTGGCCCGCAGCAAATTCCAAAAATATATTTAGTTTACTTAAATAAACTGGGTGAGGCAATACATATTTCACCTCGAGTGAGTGGCCCGGCTGTTTGTGTATTTTACTGCATATGGCTCTTGGTGAAAACCGTTGAAAAAAGTTTGGACACCCCTGCTCTAGAGGATTAGATTGAAGGAGGGGCAGTGATTTCTTTGCTGTGGGGCTGGAGGCTTCTTGATGACCTGTTCACCAGGCAGCCTGCCTAGGAGGGGACTGTCCTGATTGGATGATGTACGGGCCAGCCTGGTGTTTATTCCAACCCAGCATTGGGAAATGAATAACATTAAGTCAATGGACTTTCTCTGGCCTCCTGTTGTTTGAACCCAAACAAGAGAACTGCCTGGAGTTCTTGGGGAAAGCAGAGCCTCCCTCCCGCAGGGTGTGAGAGTGTGAGGGGGCAGGGAAAGTGGTGTGACCTGTCTCACCTGTGCTGCTTGTTTGCAGAACAGTGGCAGGAGAGGGGCAGCAGGATGAATGTGGGCACAGCGCACAGCGAGGTGAACCCCAACACACGGGTGATGAACAGCCGAGGCATCTGGCTGTCCTACGTGCTGGCCATCGGGCTCCTGCATGTCGTGCTGCTCAGCATCCCCTTCGTGAGCGTCCCTGTCGTCTGGACCCTCACCAACCTCATCCACAACATGGTGAGGGCCTGTCTGCTGTGCTCCCCGACCCGACCCTGTGGGCTGCTCTTTGGCGGGGCCGAGGAGGAGACCCTACTCGTGGGCAAGAAGTCAGGGTGACATACTGACAACATCTGTCACCAGAGCTCAGACCCAGCTCTCATCTCTGCCCCACTCCCTCTCCTGAGTTCCAGTCCTGTGACTCCCATAAGAGGAATATAATCTGCAGGTTTGTCCCCCTCTCCAGGATGGGGTAGCTTGTGGACCTGGAAGATGGGCCGTTGAGAGCTGAACTAAGGGTCCCAGAGAGGCCCCAGGACCCAGGTGCCTCGCCGGGTGCAGAAATGCCCCTCCCCCAGCTTAGGATCTCAGATCATCTTTGACTCTTGCCCTCTGTGCTCCCTCACACTCGTTTGCTACCTTGTTCTCATTTGGTGGGTGAGCAGGGGCCCAGTGCCCTCCCATCAGCCTGCTGCGTCCCAGCTGGCACGGGGAGACTGCCCTGGGGCTGGAGCACAGAGCTGCGCTGACTCCCGCCCCGTGCCTCTCCTCGTGCCAGGCCTGCCCTCTCACCCAGTGGCTTCTCTTACTCTTCTGCCAGGCTCCCAGTTGCCTCATCCTGACGTCCAGCCGCATGCCCCTGCCCAGCAGAGGGAGGCTCCCGATCACCCGGAGCCCACTCCTGGGACTAGACTGGAGGAGCTGAGCTGGAGGGCCTTTTGCCTTTTGTGTCCTCTAATGAAGGCCCCTCCCTCCAGGGCATGTACATCTTCCTCCATACGGTGAAGGGGACACCCTTTGAGACCCCAGACCAGGGCAAGGCGAGATTGCTAACCCACTGGGAGCAGATGGACTACGGGGTGCAGTTTACAGCATCGCGGAAATTCTTGACCATCACACCCATCGTGCTGTGAGTGCCTTGGGTAGAGGAGGATGCTAGCAGGCAGCCCAAGGTCTGGGGGACCCTGGGGCCCCACCAGGCCTGAACCCCGCCCCCCCAGCTTGACCCTTGGCATCGGAATGAGCAGAGGAAGGGAAGTTGGAGTATCCCTGGTCACGCTGGGCTCAGGCCTTGTACCCCCTGGCCCTATCTTTCCTCAGTTGGGGTTTCCTTCCTGACAGAGAGATAGACCCACAGGCCTGGGGCAAAGCAAAGGGACTGGGTTGGGAGAAGTTTCTTTAGCCTGGGAGATCTTGTCCCCCTCCTTCTGTTCTGGGGGCCTTTCCCATGACTTCTCACGTGTCAGAAATTTGCGGGAGGAAGGGGTCTTCCAGACAGAGTCTGACACCTGTCCCCAACTTTCCCCCCAGGTACTTCCTCACCAGCTTCTACACCAAGTACGACCAGATCCATTTCATCCTCAACACTGTGTCCTTGATGAGCGTGCTCATCCCCAAGCTGCCCCAGCTCCATGGAGTCCGGATTTTTGGAATCAATAAGTACTGAGGGTGCAGCCCCTTTCCCTGTCCAGATGGCAGGAAAGGGTAGACGCCTGTGCTGTGATGCTGAAGACAGAAGGAGCCTCTGGTAGTGCCAGAGAAGGGGGTTGAGCCTCTGGGCCCTAGCTCCCCCCACTTCCCTCAGTAGCCGACTTGAAGTAGCTTGTAGTGGGGTTGGGATGACCCCCTGCCCCCAGCTCTGACCCTTCTGATTGTTTTGATCTTTTCCTTTTGCCTTTTGGATAAAGACTCCATGGGGATGGTCACAGAACGGGCTGGGCTCCCGGGCTAAACACAGACCTTTGAGGTTGGGACAAGTGGCCAGGGCAGCCCCCTGTGCACTTGCTCCTCCTCAGACCGCTAAAGCACTTTAACCCCTGTGAGGGGACGGTACAGTTTCTAGATTGTTTCACTTGAGTTCTGAAGTCTTTCGGATGACCCTCAGTGTGTGCTTGTATGTGTGACAGCCAGTGCGTAATGGTGCCTCATCCCTCTGGGAAGAGAACCATGTAATCAAATCCTTACGCTTTTGGCAGCTCCCCTACAACCCACCCTGGTTAGTGGGTGGGAGTGGGGAGGATAAGGAAAGGGATGATGGGGCTGGGTGTGGATGGCCTGGTCCTGGAGGTGGGGCCAGGGCTGCTGCCATCCTGCCCTGGTGGAGACAGGGAGGGGGTGGGAGAAGGGGTGGGGATGATGAATTGAGACTTACAAGAAGAGGGGTCACATAGTAGCAGAGATTAGTATGATGGAGGGAGGGAGGGAAGAAGAGAGGGAGGGTGGGAACAGAAGCTACACCCAACCTCATCCTGTGGAAAGTGGTCAAGGATGGGTGCAGGCTTCCAGAGTTCATTTACCCACAGCATGGCGGTGGTAATAAGAAGGGAGGCTGCTGTGGGTTCCATGCTTCTGGATTGGTGTCAGGCGGTGGAGATGCATGAAAGAAGCCCGTGAGTCATCGTAAGCACGGGTCCAGTTTGACCCTGACTTCTGCAGTGGTGTGAGGGGCATGGGGAAACCGGGATAGAAATGATGAATGGTGGGCCCCTCCACAGCCCTTTGCCTCGGCCTCCTTGTGCAGACGCGCTGGGGCAGGGCCTCTCGTGTGGCATGCACCTGTGGGGCTATTGAGGCCACCCCAAAACTGGGCGGGGGGCTACAGTCGTGCATGGTCCCTTTTTGTGCAGGGCAGTGGAAGGTGCAAGGAGTGGCCTGCAGGCACTGTCTCCTCACGTGAGGAGCAAAGAGGTGGGGCAGGAGCCTGAGCTGGGCTGGAGAGGAGCCACTCTGCCCCTCCCCAAGCTGACTCGCGTCTGTGTTACTTCTGAAAAGGTGTGGGTGCCTGTGCCCCTTCCCAGGATCCCGAGGGAGGTCATTGACTGTTTTCTGCCTCCTCGTCCCCCCACCCCCACCCCATGTATCATAGGGAACTTTCACCTCAAAATCTTTCTAAGCAAAGTGTGAATAGGATTTTTACTCCCTTTGTACAGTATTCTGAGAAACGCAAATAAAGGACAATGTGTTCCTGTTTCCCCCCTGAGTCCGGCCTCTGCTTCCGGGAGGGCTCTGGGGAAGGGGGCAGGGGTGCGGGCAATGTGGGAGGGTCAGTTGGACCCTCTCCCTGGACAGTGGGCGGGGCCCTGGGCTGCTGCTCTTCCTCCCGTCCTCAGCGGAGCAAAGGGCTGTGAGAGAACTGGAAGCCGCCTCAGGCTGAGACTACCTGGCTGTTCCTCTGACAGAATTTCCCCCTCGGTTCCCCAGGCTGGCTGAGCCAGGCTGGGCGGGCAGAGAGATGGCTTGTGCCATGGCCAGGGAGTGGGTCAGTCCAGCAATGGCTTCATAAATGAAGCCAGAGTCCCGAGGGGTGCCTGTCCTTTCTTCTGAGTGCCTTTGCCCATTCTGATTTCTCCTCCCCCGTGCTCCCTTCCTGGGAGGACTGCAGCTCCGGGCCTGTCTGTCTTCAGGAGTCTTCATGCTCCCTCCGCCCTGCCATAAGCATGAGTGGAGGGGAAGCCGTAACCCCCAGGGCTTACTGAGGCTCACGTGGCTGGAGAGGGAGGAGTCCTTTAGCAAAGGAACTTTATCTCCGAGGCTCCCGGCCTTTCAGGGTGTTCTGTGCAGTATCATTTGTTGTTCCCGGGACAAAGTCCCACGTAGAAGGGAGGGGCTGCCCCAGCAGCCTGGGCTCCTGTCTGGCCGCTGTAGCATCACAGTGTCCTTGGAGTGGCTGTCAGGAAAACTAGGATCTTTGCCCAAGTCCACCTCCCCCCTCCACTGCCTGCCCTCCCCTGAGTGAGGCCCATGCAGCCCTGGGAGAAATGCAGCCACCTGGGCTCAGTCCTGGGGGTGGGGGTGCCCTAGGGGCTTCCATGGACCTGCAAGAGTGTAGTCAGGGGAGGGGCTAGGACACATCAACAATAATCTGGGTTCAAATCCCAGCTCTGCCACTTGCTAGCTTTGTGGCCTTGCTAAGTGACTTCTCTGAGCTTCACCTTCTTCCTCTGTTGTCTGAAGATAATACCTCTTAACTGCTGTTGAGAGGATTAGCTCAATGCTTGGCACGTGTAAACACGGGGTCGCCCATGGGTGTTATTACTGTTACTACCATCACCATCTCCTGAAATGGCCTTTTGGAATTGAGGGAGGCAGGGGCCGGAAGACAGGTGGGGCTCACTGGGGGGGGGTAATCTCTGACTGAGGGGTGGAGCCAGAGACCTCTTCCTGGACAAGGAGGCGGGTGAGGGCCATGTGGGAGCATGTGGTGGGGAGCGAGGTTGAGTCCCCCTCACTGGTCCCCACAGGTGTCAGGTACTGTGGCTGAGCCCAGTGTTTCCCACCATAGCACGGCACGTGTGCAGCTGGTCCCAGCTGGATCACTCTCATATCCCTGGTACAGCCTAGCCATCGCCTGCTGGCATTTGGTTGGTACCCACCCATATTCTATTTCTCTGTACCAAACTCATCGGATTGCACAGCCTACTGTGCCCCCTGCTGTACCATTCTCTGGCCCAAATCCACCTACTCACCTACGATATACATCATACATTCCCTGAGTCCAAGAGGAGGGAAGGGTTTCTTACTTCTGGCCTTATCTGCCTCCAGCCCAGCCATAATGTGGCTTATCTAAGGGCCTGAGAGGTGGGGCACCGAGCCCTACCCAGCTTTCCAGTTCCTTTCAATTCCCTTATTATAGCTTCCTGAGACACAGTGGCCAGGCACTGTGCAGAGATCTTAACCAAGGGGGTTCTCACAACCTCCATTTCTGGTGAGCAGCTGAGCAGAGAGAAGAGGTGGGTAGCACCTGAGATGGGCCTGTGGGCCCTGGGCACTGCCTTTCCAGACACGCAGAAGAATTCCTAGGTTGGGAGTGAGTTAAGAGTTGGTCACCATGGTGGGGGCAGGTACAGAGAGGGAGCATGGGTGAACAGGTGCCTGGGCCAGCCAGAAGGCACCTAGGGGAAGGTGGCCAGAGGTAGGATGGGGAAATGGAGCCCAGGAAGCTTGTGAAGGGAGGCCTAGCCCCAGGAGAAAGCAAAGGAGCCTGGGGAAAGGCAGATCTCAAAGGAAGGAGTTCCAAATGATTGATGGAAGGAGAGAGAATAAGAATAATTTGGAGGTAAGAGAGCCTGAAGGGTTCAATATGGTGGGGACCAAGAGCTGCTGTTAAATGGAAACAGAGAAGGAGCAGTTGTGTCAGACTGGACTGGTGACGGGCCTATAGAGGGTCCTGCAGGCACAGTCCCAGCAGGGCCAGTGATAGACCGGGAGAGTGGGGGGAGAGGAGATGCCCTAGGTGGGGTTTTGGGATTCATTTTATTTTACAAAGCGTAAGGGGGCCCTTCCAAAGGTGACCAGAAACTGAGGAGAGAGGTTTGGAGGTGGGGGGTGGGGAGTTGTCCAGGGTGCCTGGCTCCAAGCCTCTCTTGCACTCCGTCTTTTCTCTTTTGTTTCTTTCTGAGGCCAACTGACCACCATCTTGTTGGGAAATGGTTGGTAGGGTACCCATTCAACTGCCTTGCAGAATACATCAAGGGAGGGAGGCCCAGGAGTCAGAACCAAAGGAAGAAGTAATCAGTTGGGGTTGGTAAGGTGAGGTCTGAGCCATGGCCCTCATCCCTTCCTGGGACCTCTGCTGCGGCACTGGTGAGGGTCTGGCTAGGGGATGGAGGGTCCCCCTGGGCAAGTGGGCAACTCTACTGTGGCAGATCTAGAAAACAGGTCTCATTTTCCGTCTGGGGCAATTACTGCTCCATCTTTCTTGCAGAAGGGTTCCATGAGGGGCAGAGAAGAATCTACCATTTGTGGTTGTCACCCCTCCTTAGTGTGTAGTGACCACCTCACCTTCTAGAAACAGGGAAGGTGAATAATACCACGACCTGGTTGTCCTAGAACTGTTGGATCTTCCTTGACCCCAGGCTGCCAAAGGTAGGAGATCGAAAAACTTGAACCAGCATCCCCCAAACTGAAATTGGCTTCTTTTTCCCAGTTGGTCCAGGCACAATGCCCAGCATGTTTGAGAAAATCACAAGAGTTGTGGTCCAAGAGATGGACACTGGAGGTGATATGATTGCTGTCAGAAGTATCGTGGAAGCTGACAGACGCCATTGCTTCTGTCTGGTGAGGGAGAAGAGAAATTTGTTGGGACGCCGCTACTACAGTACAGACCTCACCCTGGAGGACATTCTGGAAAGAGAGGAGAGTGAAGGGCAGTTGGATAAGCTGGATTCTGGGTTCCAAGGTCAGTATGAGATACATAAGAGATGGTCAGTCAGGTGGCTTTGCCCCATCCACTCTACCCCACACTCAAGTCCCCTTTGCCCTCAACCAAATCAACCAGTCAACAAAGAAACTGGGATTTGTACAGATGTGTCCATACACCTTAGTTTAAGACATGCATAGCAGAGCTGCAAGAGGAGAAGGGGATGGGGGAACGTGGAAATTTCTTTTTCTTGGAAACTCTTCCTAAATAGTCTTCCCTTCGTATTTCTTCCTTTAGTAAATAATTCCCTTTTAGATTAGCTGATGTCTTCTTATATGTGTGTATGTTTATCCTGTTAATGGATAAAGAAATGGAGGCAGTTTGCTCCGTGGTTGAGAAAGCCCACAGGGTGTAGAGTTAGGGACATCCGGTTTTTAAGCCTGGCTCTGACACTTACCAGCTCAGGGACATCTGGACAAATTGCTTCATCTCTCTAAGTTTGTTTCCTTATCTGTCAAGTCAAGCAGACTGTTGCAAGAATCAAATGAGATAAATTATGTAAATCATTTATCACAGCGTCTGCAGAAAAGGAACATTTAATAAAAGTTCACCCCAATCATTCTGCTGGTGGCGGTTATTATTATCCCCTCCTGTTTTGGAAATCATGACTGAATGGGATATGGCTGGTAAGCAGAACTCCCTCAGGGCTTGACGGGATTCGCAGAGGTGTCTGTTCCATCCCTCTGCCTCCATGCTCAGCTATTCCTGGGGTTTCTTGGGTTTTACAAGCCCCAGGGTGAGTGTTGAACGCTCACTTGGAAATCTTATTTCTGTGTCTCATGCCTCATGGCGAGGAGTTTTTACAGCTCCGCCATCTCAGCTCTTGCCCATCTGTGTCTCACCAAGGGATGGAAAAGAATTCTAACAGTCCGACTGTACAGTCGTAGAGTACCTGCCCTGTGCCAGGCATTGCTGTTCAGTGACCAAGACCAGCAGCCAGGTTACTCAGAAGTGGCGAGTGTTTCCACAGCGGAGTTTCATTCAGCAAGCAAGGAGATTTAGGAAAATTTCAGATTAGCATTTTTCAAAGACTATGAGTCAATTCTCTGAAAAGCAAATGGCCAAGAGCCAATTTACTAAAAGCTAATTCTCAAAAAAATCACTTTGCCAAATGACCAGTTCACAGAAAACAGAAAATATCTAAATCAGGACTGGGATGTTTTACCTTGACCGTCATACTCCCCAGAGGCAAAGGCCAAGTGTGAGTATGGAAAAACAAAAATTTGACTAAGTCAGTTAATTTCCTTTAAGGGAAAGTCTATGTTTGCATAAAAAATTCAGAGGCAGAGGTGAAACCAAACTTTAAAAAAAAAAAATCCATAGGAATGAAGTGACTTGGTAGTTTGAATTGATTTTGAGCAACTTGGCCTGCTCCCTTTCCAAATGGATTATTTATTTTTTAACAATATGATGCTGATCGTGGTGCTAAAGTGTGCATAGGTCTGTCTTTCTTTCTCTTTCTTTCTTTCTTTCTTTCTTTCTTTCTTTCTTTCTTTCTTTCTTTCTTTCTTTCTTTCTTTTTTTCTTTCTTTCTTTCTTTCTTTTTTTCTTTTTGCTGTCTAAAGTCCATACTTTATTGAGACTGTCTTAGTTTTTATGTAAGGTCCCTTTTCTGTCCCAGGATTCCATCCAGGACACCACGTTACCTTTAGTCATCATATCTCCTTAGGCTCCTCTTGGTGGTGACGACTTCTTAGACTTTCCTTGTTTTTGATGACCTTAACAGTTTTAAGGAATACCGGTCAGGCATGTTGTAGGATGCCTCTCAATTGGAATTTGTCTGATGTCTTTTTCTTAGGGTGAGATTGAGGTAGGAATGGGTTTGGGGGAGGAAGACCGTCGAGGTCAAGTGCCTTGCTCATGACATCAGATCAGCAGTACGTACAATCAACATGACTTTCACTGTTGATGTTTATCTTGGTCACCTGGCTGAGGTCGTGTTCATCAAGCTGCTCCATTGTGAAGTTAGTCTTTATACCCCTTTTCCATGTTGTACTCTGTGTGCATAAGGTTTGAGTTTTTCTTTTCTCTCTGATAAAGTACACACAAACTTTGACATTGCTCAATAAACGAATGGGCCCGGACACTAGTGTCACACATGCAGGACTGATTTCAGGCACTATTTCCAGTTCTGTCATCTCTCAACCAGTTACAAAATGTACTTTTTCTCTGGAAATTAGAGACTACTGTGACCTTTGCCCTTCTCTTTCCAGGTGGAAAGGCTGAGCTCCAAGTTGTGGATGTGGTAGACTCAAAGGGCATGTTGACAGTGACATTGCCCAAAGAAATAACAATTCCATGGGCCTTCCATGGTTCCCAGGAGCAGAGAGTCCAGATATTGGAGACCCGGATATCCCAGCAATTTCTGAATTCCCTTGAGAACAGGTGAGGCTGGAGGTAGGCAGCAGTGGGAGGTTGAGAAGGACAAACCCATTGTGGGTCAAGGGCACTGAGGTGGGCGCACCTGGCTGCTTCAGCCTCTCACTCCCACTCCCCGCACTCCCTCCACCCACTCCTGCACTCAGGCATGCTGCCTTCTCCTCCACCTCAGGAAGCCTTCTCACTCTTCCAGGATCAGCCTCTAGGAAACCTTCTGACACCCTCAATTCACTCACATCCCTGCTGCCCTCCAGGGTGACGGATTTCTCTGAAGTGGACCAAAACCTACAGGTTTCAAGAGGCCGCTCTCCTCTGTTCTCCTATACCAACTTGCTCAAATCTGTATTTTAATGCTTGTCTTGCTCTGCCTTGTGGCAATCCAGAGGTTTCCATGTCCCCCTCCCTCACTGAACTGGGAACAATTCATGACCAGGGACGGACTTGACTAACCTCTGTGTTTAGTCCCAGCCTGTGGTAGGTGTTTAGTAAGACAGCTGAAGTGAAGCACAGTGAAAGCAAAGCACCCCACAGAACATTTCCTGCACAGAAAGTATCACCACCCTACCCTACCTGGGTGGCACCAATCAAGCACCACACAGGTTCTGATTGCTGAGGGCATGATGCTTCCAGGGGGCTTAAAGGGACGTCACCAGCCTCTCCCTTCAGCAATCGTTTTGTTGTTGCTGTTTTCTTTCGTAGCTGGTTCTCCTGGGCTAAGCCTCTTTGAATGAGGTAGATGCCTTTTGTTTTTCCTTTTCATTAAAAGCTGAAAGCTTATAGTGAAATTTTACTGGTCCTTTGAACCCTCCCACAGTATTGCTGGGAACGGGCCTTTGGAGTGTTTAGAAGGGAGCACAATTTTTTTCTGGAATGCCTATTGTTTCTAGGGTGAGGCTATGTGATATGTGTAAATAGAGTTAGGGGGAGGGTACTGGATGGGGTAGAGGAAAGTCAGCAGAAGCAAGGATGTAGGTCTTCCTTGAGGGTTTTTTGGTTGCAAATACCAGAAGCTCCATCAGGCTGTTTTTAGTCACAAAATGAATTTCCTTAGGAAATCAGAAATGCCTCCCGGACCCCACGGGTGGACAGTGCAGCCAGGAGCCAGGAAAAAGTGCAAGGAGCTGGAGCCCCTTCTCAGAGAAGGGTGTGTGGTGGACTGGGCAGATGCCTATGTCAGTGCCATGGAGAGGTCACACGCTTTGGACTCACACAGACTGGGGTTTGAATCCCAGCCCTATACTTACTAACTGTGTGAGCTTGGACCATTCACAACCTATCTCCAAGCCTCCATTTCCTCATGTGAAAAATGGGCACCTACATCACCCGGTTGTGGTGAGGGGGAAATGAAATGGCATGTGAAGGATCTGGCAGTGCTGGTACACTGAGGTCTTCCATAAATGCTAGTGAGCTCCCTTCACACTTTGCACCCTCATGCCTCTACAGTGGGTAAAGTGTACTGTGAATGGGGGTGCTGTGTGCCTTGGTGTTCCAGCCTCAGAAGCACTTAATCTCAAATAGGAACTAGCTGATGGAGAGGAAGAAATGTCACTGAGAGGCGGGGCCCCTGAGACCCTGAACTGTCATCCCCACCCCTACTCCCTTTAGGAAGCTGAAGAGAAAACTGCCCTCTTCGTTCCGATCAATCCAGACAATGAGAGAAGACCTTATCTGGTGACAGAAACTGTGGAGACAGCAAGGAAGGAAACCCTGAAAAGTGAACAGAAATACGCATTTTGGAGCCATCTGGATTTTTGCAGTCTCAAATATGAACACAAGGTTAGGGTCCTGGGAGGCAGCAGGGGGTCCAGCCTGGCCCACCCACTGTGGGTGGAGGCAATGCCAGCCCAGACTCCAAGCTCGTCAGTTCTCCTCCAGGCCTCCCTGAGCAGTCTTGCTGACTCCTTGGCCTTCTCATATCTTCTCTTGCCCAAGAATGTGTGTGTGGCATTGTGAAGCTCCCCCCCTGGTACTCTATGGTGATGCCTTGTTTTCATCTGCTTCTTAGCACTTCCCACAGTTTATAATTATGTGGGGTTTTTTGCTTACTCATTGTCTGCCTCCCCTTTCAGGAGGCAGGAGGCAGTGCCTGGAACAAAACAGGTCCCAGTAAATATTTGCTGAAACAACTTGAGTTTTGAGGTCAGATGTGGGTTCAAATTTCAGCTCTACTACTGTTTTTAGCTGTGAAACTGGCTCACCTACTGACCCTCTCTGAGCCTCAATTCTGCCAACTGTAAAATGGGGATAAAATGTCTAGCTCTCAGGATTGTTTGGGGGATCAGGCAAGGTAACTATGTAAAGTACCTAGGGATCAATCAACGTGGGCTCCTTTTTCCTAGCACCAAAGGGCAGTGACCATCCCCACCAAGCAGGTCCTGGGCTATGGAATAAAGCAGCTCATCTTCCCCAACATGGAGAGGATGAGTAAGCAAGGCTTGGTGGGAGTGGGGTGCAGTGGGTGCGGGTGGCACTTGAATGTATGAGTGGAGTCAGGCTCTGTGTCAGCCTGGAGGGGCCCTGCTGAGCTTGAAGGTTGGGGAAAGTTCCAAGGAAGAGGGAGGGCTCAGGACTGGGAAGGACTGAAGCTCCTTGTTCAGCTCGCTGATCCAGGATCTGCTCCATCTTGACGCTGATCCTTTCCTAGAGGCATTAACTCCTATCTCTCTTCCAGTATTTGTTTATTTTTTTGTGTGGGGGCCAGGGGGCAGGATGTGAGGATTGGGGAGAGAGTAGAATGAGGAACTTACACTGAGAAAACTTGTCTTTTCTGATAACTGGTCTCTCTCTCTCTCTCTCTCTGTCTCTCTCCCTCTCTCTCCTCCCCCTCTTTTTTTTTTTTTTTTTTTGCATTGGTTTAGAGATTTGTTTCTCTGGCAAAACAAAATCCTTTCCAGAAGGTGAGTGAGCTTTTGGGCCTCCTATTCATCATTCCAGAATGGTCAAGAATACTATTTTTAAAAAGAGGATAACAGATAACAAATGGCCTGGAATTATAGTTATTAAGGCTAAGAATGTAATAGGATGGTTCCTATTGGGACCTGTGGTAAGGGCAGAAGAAGAATCTGCCTGTTGGAGAAGCAAGTTGGATTGCGTGTTGGCCTAGAGTTTCCGACAACTCTGACTTGCTTTGTGTGGGTCAGGGTGCTGGATCCTGGGGTCACAGCCCTTACGGAAGGCTTAGGAACCACCTGGCCAGTTCTCATATGATAGCACTGGCTGTAAAAGGAGCTCTGGACTGGCGATCAGATGGTCTTAGCGTCTAGTTGTGGCTGTCCCACTCCTTAGCCTCCTGAGCCATGGTTATCCTGACTTTAAAATGAACGGGTTAGACTAGAAGATCCCTGTGATTCTGAATGTGGCTTCCTTTGGAACTTAGAGTCTTTCCCTGGATCCCAGAAGAATTGTACTAAGAGGCCTTGGGAAAAGAGAGAGGTCTAGATGAGGTTGAAAATTCAAGCAACACCTGGAAGTTGTAGAAGTTTCAGGTGCAGTGCTGGCAAAGTCTTGCTAACACAAAGGAGTGAATCTCTGTCATTCTTAAGTGCCATAACAGAGGAGTCAGGAGACAGATTCCGGTCCTTGCTCTGACTCCTATTTGCTGAGTGACTGAGGGCATACTGCACCATCTCTGGGCTTCTGTTTCTTTCTCAATCATGTAGGCATAATCCTATGGCTGACTATCTCTGAGGATATGGGAATGAGTCTGCAAATACAGTGCTTTGTCACTTACCCATGGTGAGGAGGACACAGGCTCCCTGACATGGGCAGAGGGGGTGCAGAATCCAAGAATAAAAATGTCCATCATTGGGAAGAGAATGTCCACAGGGGGCTGGAGGTGACCTAAAGACTCTCTGAGATTATCCTTCCTCTCTTTGCAGAGAAAGATGGTGTTTCATGTCATCCAGGTAAGAATGGGAGCCATCTGTGTTCAGGGTTGCGGCACCCACTCACCCTTGAGCCCTCTGGCTTCAAGGACTACAGTTCAGGTGGGGTGGCTGAGTATGTGTGTGGGGCCGGTGGGTGGAGAAGGGCAAGACAGGCCCCACAGCAGGTTTCAGCTTTAGTCTGGAGGTTGCACCTATCTCCTCTAAACACAGTGGTTCTTGTTGGTTGTATATCGATGTCACCTGGGAGAACTGTAAAACTAGTGATGCCTGAGTCTCACCTCCAGAAATTCTAATTGACCTGGGTGGGAGGTGGCCTGGGCATCAGGAGTTTTAATCACTCCCCAGGTGATTCCCATGCATGGTCAAGGCTGAGAAGCACAGCTGTAACTTCCTCTAAAGCCTCACTACTCTGAGTGTGGTCACTGTGCTTTGAATGGCAAGGACTAAATAAGTTTTGATTTCCTGGAGGCGGAGAAGAATTTGGAGTTGGAACTAGACTGGGGGGATCTAGGAGATGGAAGCAGGGTCAGCGGGAAGCGATGATGGTGGGAGTCTGGGAGGAAGGATGGTTCATTTTAACAGGAAAAGGTTAGAAGATGGGAAGATACAGAGGTGGTCGCCGGAAGCGAAACAGACCAAGAATGGGGGCTAGGGGACTCTTGGTAATGGAGCTTGTTGGGCTGGGTAGGTTGGATTCTTAACTGCTGTCTTGCTGTCTGTACAGGGGAGTCTTTGAGTATGGAGGACTTCAGAAACATGAAGGAAAAGGTGCAGGACATGGTGAGGGGCCTCCAGGATCTGACTGAGGAGGAGCGAAAAGATGTGCTAAGCTGCCTCACTAAGTGCCTCCTCATCGAGGATGAGGAGCTGCAGGATCTAGAGCAAAGAGTAAGAGGCCCTGGAAAGAACTGGGGCGGAGAGAGGGAGGAGCCAATGGGGAGGGCAGTTGACACTGCCAACAATCTGCTCTAGTGGGACGAGGGCTCAGCTCCCCCCATCCTGGCCCTAGGTGTCTGAGGTCCTGATCGCCAGTGAGCCACAGATGGAGGGCCCAGCAGGTCCTCTCGTATGGAGCCTGTTTAATGCTGCCGGGATCTTGGTAGAGGCACGCACAGAAGCCATTCTGGGTTTCCTGGATGCCTTGATGGGTGAGGAGGTGTCTGGCGTGGAGGAAATGTTGAGCAGAGGGGCCTGTGGGGAACCAGATCGCGGGAGGAAGGAGGTACACACTGTCTTTACATGTTGCGAGGGATAAACCATCACATTTCAGAAACGAGCCGTCTTCCCCAGGCCAGGGCTTGAGACTGCCTCATCTTCCCCCTGTCGAGTCTCTGACTGCCTGCAGGTTAAGAGGAAGCAGGAGCCACAGCAGGCGCCTATTTGGAATAAGTCCTTTCTTGGTAGTCTGGAACCTCCTCTGATGCTTGTCTTGGGTCTGATCAGACCCTGAAGTTCTGTCCCACTATGTGCCTCTTCTCTTTGCCAACTACCCTATTTTTATTTTTACCCCCCAGAGCTGTTTGAGGAGAAAGAGCTTGTGGCTGAGGCCCTAGAGAAGGGGACCCTGCCTCTGTTGAAGAAGCAGGTAAGACAGCCTGGGCTGAGGGCCAGGGTCACCATAGAGGTGAATGCACATGCTCTCAAGGGGCCCAGAAGGCCCAGGGTACTGTCCCTTCCTAGTTCACAGTTCTCTGTCAGCTCACATCCATCCAGCTGATTTGTGGCAAGTTCCTGGACACTTTGTAGGCTCTGTTGCTTACCTATGGACAAATGAGGGGCGTGGAAAACTGCTAGTCCCAGGATAGCAGTTGGCACCATCTTAAGTGCCAACACTGATTGGTTAGCAGTACCTGTAGCTCTGTTGAGAGAGTATTAGGCTCTCCAGGCTCCACGGGAAAAAGTGCCATAATGGATTACTGAGCTCAGGATTAAGGAGTGTGGCCACTCCTTAATTAGCTATTTTTGCTATATTTCCTTGTTCCTAGCTTTTACAATCTGGTGGGTTTCCTTCTAGGTGGAGTCTATCCTAGAGCAGAACTGGGGTGAGCAGCCCCGTGCTGTGGGCTGTGACGCCGAGGCACAGATTCTCCGTGCTCTCTATGTTTCTGCCTCCATCCTGCTGCAGCTGAGTGAGAAGGCTGCCTCTGTGTCTTCCTAACTATTGGTTCGTTCTTTAACCATTCTCCCCACAAACCTCTGGGTGCTCCCCTCCCCAATTCATCCTCACCCCACTCCCCTTCCCCCATCACCAGAATGATGTCTTTACAACAAGCAGCTGGCTATTCTTTGATACATCTCATTCCCTGCCTGATAATGTACAAAACCCAGCCTGGATTGTATGCATAGACTTCTGATTAAAAGTGGCAGATTGAGCATATTAATTTCCTCTCCCTTTTGAAACCTTACTAAATGACAGTAAAGCAATAGAAGAGACAGAAACCCACAAGAATAAAGACAGTAAGGCAGCAGGGAAGAGATTTCCACACATCTTTGGAAGCTAGGAAGTACTTAAAGGAGGCCAAGACGGGAGTTGCCGGACTTAGGGGTGCAGGAGACCGCTGCTTTGTCATCCTAAGCCTTTTAGTGCTAGTTTTAAGACAATGTAACTAAAAGTAAAATAAATATATGCTTGTTATAAAGCATTTCAAATATTTCTCAAAGTCGAAGGTAAGGGTACTTCCCCTTTTCCCTCTAATATATAACTACTGTTGACATTTTGGGGTTTTTTAACATTTTTCTGGTACAACAATTTTTTAAATGGTCATTTAAACACGAAGCAAGGATGATATACCATACATTTGCTTTGTATCTTTGGTACTAAAGTTATTATTTCTTTGTAAAAATATTATAGGCAACAGGAATTCTCATGAGTGCTGTTGGGAGTGCATATTGGTCCCCCGCTTTAGAAGGTTGTTTGACAGAATCTACCAAAGCTAAACATACGCCGATGACCCAGCAACTCAGGCACATACCCAGGAGCAATGAGTGCACATATTCACCAAAAGACATGCATATACAAAAACGTTCACATAGGAGTCCCCAGCTGAAAACTCTCCAAATGTCCAGTAACATTAGGATGGATACATATCATATATTGTGGTCTATTTATATGATAAAAGAGAACAAATTACTGCTGCACATAACACCGTGGATGAGTCTCAGACATAATGCTGAGCAAATGAAAGAACATAGTTATATGTTTGGGTCCTCTGAGAAGAAGTGCCAAAATGGAATTAGATGTGCAAAAGACATTTTAGGGGGAAAGCCTGTGAAGAACAAAGGGACAGGGAGCAGAAAGAGGCATGGCAAGCCTTCAGATCACACTGCAGGTCTAAAACCTGTGAAAGGAAGGGAGGAGGAAAGGATCCAGTAGGAAGTCTCAGAGGGCGGCACAGTTCTGAGAGTCTCAGCCAAGATCGTCTACTGGAGGAGCCCCATCAGGCAGGAATGGCTGGATTCCAGGACCCCCGCCATGCTCAGCATTTGGCTGGGAGCAGCCCAGGGAAGCTTGACTTCAAGAGGCAGAGCTACTGGGCAGCAGCTACAGGTTCTCAGTCGAGTATGCTTCGTGCAACAGCTTATCCTCTACAAAATCTGAATAGTACCCTCCATGACCATACACAGTACTGTATAATCCCATTTATGCGAGGCTCAGGAACAGGCAAAACGAAGCCATGGTGAGACATCAAAACAGCGGTTATCTTAGTGGAGACAGTGCTGAGTGGGAAGGGGCATGAGGCATTCTTCTGGGCCGTAAATACGTGAAGATCCACTGAGCTAACATTTAAGATCAGTATACTTTACCGTAAATACATCACACATCAATAAAGAAGTTTTTAGAAAAAGTATATCATGTGTAGTTCCACATGAAAAACAAGCAAAACTAAATGATGGTGATGATTGAAGTCAGAATAGTGGGGGCAGTATTCCCTACAAAGGGGTTTGAGGGAATCTTCTGCAGCACAGGAAATGTTGTATATCTTGATCTGGATATTGGTTATGTGGATGTTTACATGGGTAAAAATGTATTAAGTTATACACTTAAGATCTGGGCACTTTAAGGTGTGTTTTTTAACCTTGATAAAAATTTTGATTTGAAAACAATGTATGTGCATGAAAACATATTTGAACAGTGCAGAAGAACGTAAACATATTAAGTAAAACTTTCCTCTCAAACCCCTTCATCCTATAGCCTGGTCCCACTTTCTTGAGACAGTCATATTAACACTGTTTTCATTTTTCTATTGTTACTATTACAACTAGAAATTATATCTTATATTTGTTCTTGATGTATTAATTTTAGATAGTATTTATTGAATCCCCAGTATTAAGGATGAATATTGGGGAAAAACATAGAACAAAAAGTTCAAAGTAGAAACAGTGTTATTAAAAAAACGCAGGGTACTATGAGAGTGTTTAATAAAAGATGACAGGGTCGTCCCCTCTGACCTCTGACATTGACTCCCTTGCCTCTTCCTTAAACTCTGATTCCAGCCACACCAAACTATTGGTCTTTTATTTGAACATGCCATATACTTTTACAATGATACACATTTTAAAAATACAAGTTGCACTCTCCCACTTTAAGCTATGGCTCAAATATCCATTCCTCAGTAATCATCCCAGTTTTCCACAGAATTTGGTTACTTCCTCCTCTGTGTGGCCCATTACATGTTGAATACATTTCTGTTATGGCAGTCATCATATTGTACTGACATAATGAACATATTTGTTCCACTAATGTGAACGTTTCTGGAGAACAGGGTTCAAGGGTTACTTTTCTTTGCTAGGGCTCAGTAAGCAATTGCTTGCTTCTAAAGTGCCTTTTAAGTTGGGGGAGGTTTGGGAGATATTCCAAATTTCATGAGGCTAGCCTGACGTCAGAACTACCAGTGTCACTAAGAATTTTTTTTTTCCTGTCCTCTCAGGCTCAGCAAGAGACTACTTATTAGGCGGGTTTAAAGTGACCCAGAAACTTGAGAAACTTGAGGCTCATATTCAATCTTCTGATTTCTCTCTCTTCTCATTGCACATTGTGATTCCAGAGTTATTAATTCCATATACATTAATTGCATATGTCTGTAAGGAATTTCCTATTCTAGCAGTTGAAACTGCTGGTAAAGGTGACTTTGAAATGGGGACAATTGGGATAGTCCTTATTTGAGGTTGGAGGGATGTTGGAGATCCCACTAACTCTCACTAATTCTTCAGAACCCTTAGCTCAAGCAATAAACCCCAATTTTCTACATCTCTCCAGGCTGAGCTAGAGACCCCTAAACATACTGTGCTTACCTTTTCTGGGAAGGAAACTGTTTTGGAAAATGGTTCAGCCACCTTGAGATAGGTAAGATCCTATGGAGTTGGATATCAACAGGTCTTGGAGAAGGGGGAAACTACTTTGCAAGAAACAGATTGATGGATTTATTGATTTTGCTCCTAAGATGGAGGAAAGGGACAGTGGAAGGAAAGAAAATGGAGGAGGAGAGAGGTACAAGCAAAGTGGAGAGAGGCTAAGACTAGGTGAGGTACTAAAAACTTCTAGATATAAGATAGGTGAAAGACATTCGAGAAGGGTGATGCCAAACTTATTTCTGGTAACAGTAAGCTAGGTTATTTGCTCCAGCTCTCCCATGGAAAAAAATTTTAAATGCTGGATGAGATAATCTTAAAACATTCATAAAAAGCATCTACCTTCTGACAAGATAAAGGAACTCAAGCCAAAGTATAAGTGAAAAGGAGATAAGTAAAGTACCGTAACACTAGTATAATTTTATTCCAGGTGAAGGGGATTGAGATTTGCAAATCTAGGCAAGCTGGGGCTTCAATTTGGCCAGCCTTGTGGATTGATGAGTCCAGAAGTCAAGGCCAAGGACCCACGCAAGGTCTAATAATTTCAAAGGGCTACTTCATTAAGGTAAGGGTGAATCAGCTCTTGCCTTTCCTGCAGGCAACTGTGGGGAAGACTCTTGGTATTGATTGAAGAAGAGGTTTACAAAAAGGAAAGGAAAAAGATTCTGAAATACTGTGTGTGGGGACAGAGCCCCAGAGAGCAGTTTCCAGGCTCTCGGCCTCCCGTGGAAAGGTGCTGGCTCAGGTAGTAGATGGCCATCAGCTGTGACTAGTTGGCCAGCAGCTGTTATCGGGTAGCCATTGGCCACTGATATGTAACTGCCGTGGCTAAGCTAGCAAGTGTGTGGCGTGGTGGTGTGGCGTCCTGGCATGGCGTGGCGTGGTGGAGTGTGGATTATGGATTGTAGAGAGGCGGATTGCAGCTAGCAAGTGAGGTTGGTTGGCAGAGACAAGTGGACAGTGGGTTGCGCATCGTGTGGTTCCTGCCTCCTGTGTTTCCAACCCAGCCGACAGCGAGAATATAGTGGTGTGACTCCCCTATCTGTGGCTCCATGGGTGTTCCTTTTTGGCCTCACCATGTCCTGCGTTCTTATGTGGGGAGCGGGACTAGAGACCCCCGCATAACATCCCGCATGACACTGTGGCCATAGGCTAGTCTTTTCACCAAACAGCCTGGATTTGCATCACCTGGGTGTTTCAGAGTATCTCAAATTGCAAACTTAGTTTGTGAGGGAACACGATTGGTTGTGTTCCCAGGTGCCTATCAGAACCAAACACAAATCTTTTCTGGAGAAAGTTATTTTCATTTCCACAGATAACTTTTTAAGGACAAGTGGTTCCCAATAAAAAAAATAACAAAGCCTATAAGGAAATGGCACTATAAGCAAGAATAAGCAGAAACAACAAACAGCTCAGACATAGATTCTCGTGCATAAAAGGACATTTGATATACAGGAGAAGTATCATTGCAGATTAGTGGGGAAAGGCTAGACATTTCAATAAATGGTCCAGGAAAATTGGATAAGCACATGGATAGAAAATGAAATTCGATCCCTACCACACAGCATATATAAAAATTCCAGGTGGATTTTAGGTCTAAATGTGAAAGGCAAAACTATATTAACATTAAAAACTTTTGTTCATCAAAAGATATCAAGAAGTGAAAAGACAAACCATAGTGTGGGAGAAGATATTTAAAGCATATAACGCATATATAATTCACAAAGGAATAATACAGGGAGCTGGTACAAAAAAATTAAAATGAATAGAACACAATAAATAGACAAAAGTCTTCCACCAAATTTTTTGGAAAGAAAAATTGCTGACAAACAGGAAATGATCATTAACCTCATTAGTAATCAGAGAAATAAAACCACTATGAGATACTAAGACTCACCATATTGGCAAAAGTTTAAGAATTACAATATCAAGTGTTGGTTAAGTACCTGAAACAATGAGAGCTTTCATACACTACCGTTGGGAAGATAAATTAATACAACCACTTTGAACAACAGTTTGGCATGACAAATGGAACATTTATCTACCCTATGACCCAGAAATTTGACTGTTAGTATAAACTCTAGAGAAACTTGTATACATTTATAAGACTTTTCTTTAGTAGGATGTTTTAACAGTCAAAAACTGCAAACAACTTGAATGTACCCTAACAATAGATTGGATAAACTAACTGTGGTATATTTATATAATGGAATATTATACAGCAAGGGATATAAATGAACTAATGCTCCATGAGATTAATCTTTAGAAAGAATCACGGCATAAAAGAATATCCTATTCAGTATGGTTCTCTCCACATAATGTTCAAAAATGGAGAAACTACATTGTTTAGGAATGCACAGTTTTGGGGGTAAAACTCCAAGAAAAGGAAGGAAATAATTATTATGAATCATCCTCTTTGGAAGAGGGATGCTATGATCAGGTACTGAGCAGAGTAAATAAAAGTAAATAAATATTAAATAAAAGTAATAGTAAATAAAAGCTCATTGCTTGCATGTATACAAATTACGGTGAAAGCTATGGATTCCTAGGAGTGTAGAATCACGTCCCTATCTATCATAGGGCATACAAGCTAATGCAGAGTCTTAACATTGTTGGTCTTTTATGATTTACAAAATTCTTTTATACAGATTATATTATATGAAGTTACATTTTAAGAGAGGTTGAAACTGGTACTAGTTTCCCCACAATAGGGATGAGAAAAAGGTCTTTGCCAAAGATATACTAGAAAATGATGGAGCCAAGACTAGAATCAGAAAACGAGGGTCTTTCCATTTTAGACTGCAGATGTCTTCCTCACTGTTTTCTCTCAGTCAGGGGAGACATATCTTGGGAGATGCTGTAAAAATCATTGACTGTTAGATTCAAACAGAGCTGGGTCATAAGTAAAGAAGAAGACACACACAAACATTTCCACCCTTAATTTCGTCTTTCCTCTGCATTTTAAAATTGATTTCCTTCTGTGTGAGCCACATTCCAGAAATTTTCCACAAGAGTGAGGTACGATCCAGGAACTTAAATTAGAGTTCTTCAGTTCAAAGCTGTGTGACCTATATTTGCAAAAAAAAGGACTTCAAGTTCATTTGGATTGAAGTGTGCTTCTTCTACCCTCTGAGCTGTAGCAACCTTTTTAATTCAATCGTTGGTGGTTAAAACTTTTTTCTCGTTTTTGCTTCCTGTTGCCTTATCTTCTTTATTTTCCAAATACCTTTATTTCTATTTGTTTCCAGATTCTGATACCAGATATCGATGTGTTGCCCTAGGATGATCCAAAGTGATAGTATAGTAACCTTTTTATCTAAACTCTACCTCACACATCTAGCAGTTTTCATAATAAACACTGCCACTCTTGAACTATCCTTTGGCACCAATCATGTTTCTGAAACCTCAGGGTCCTTCAGACATACATAATTCATTATTGTGCCATAGCTTTCTGAAGTTTTATTACTTCTTGACAGCTACATTGTCTGACTCAGTGAGAAATACAAAAGTTCTTTCTTTGGCTACTTAATTTTCAGTTCTGAGGAATGGGTTATTGCTGAAATAATAAGCCTTGCTATGATAAAAAAATAATTTCTACTCTAGGCCACTGATACATGCACAAACCTGGCAGTGACATAAATGTTTTTCCCCGTTATGTAACTTAAAAATTATTTTTTCTTGAGATCAGGTTTTGTGTTTGACTGTGAAATTATTTCCTCTCATAGAGCTAAAGGTAGTCATAATAATCTTGTCAGTTTATCTACTCTCTTCCTTCCTAGGGACCCAAAGAAGCTTATGCAACAGGAGGAAGGCAAAAGGGCCCTGAGAAATATTTATCAGATGCATGGGCTGTGAGGGGTAAGGAAAGCTTGCCAAGGGTCAACACAGTTAAGATGCAAATATGGCAGCAACCTGAAGGGTAAACGGACACTGGAGTATGACAAACAAAATATAAAAGGACAAAATAGTTTCCTGGCTTAGGAAAAAAAGAAATTCACAAACTCAAGAGCAGTGCCTACATTCTGTGGGATTTTCGCAGGAGGGGGGAAGAAAAGTCAAATCAGAGCTGACATCATCAAAAAGCACCAGGTGGTCATCTTGTGGTACACAGTACATTACTGGTTCACCCTTTAACCTGCATTGTTAGTTTTCCCTCACTGGGTTTGGTTACAATTTGTATTTTCTTGTACCTTACTTGCCTGATGGGCACTTTCCCATTAAACTGCATTGTTTGAAGAGCTCATATTAAATGTTAGGAATAGTTATTACCTGTTAAAGGAAAACTTAACTATGAAAGACAGAACACTCAGTAATTAACAGCCTAGATTCTTGAGACTTCCAATGCTAACTTTACTAGTTAGTTTTTAACACTAGTTTAACACTAGTTTTTAACACTACTAGCTGTGTGACTTTGGGAAAATTACTTCACAATTATGTGCCTCTGTTTGCACTCTATAAAATGTGAGTAATAAGAGTACCTACAATGATGAACATGAGGAATATTGAATAAATACATCAAAAACATTTAGAATAGTGCCTGACACATGTATCTGTCAGCTGTTATTGAACTTGAACTCTCTAGGCATCTATCTCTCTAGGATGGTTCTGGTTCTACCTTCAAGAAGAAGACATTTAATTCTTAAGGGGACAAAGTTCCCCTTTAGAATTCTATCACTAAAATGTTCATATTCTATTTCTCACTTTTATAAAATTCAGTTTCAAAATGAGACACGCTATTGTAAATAAAAAATAATGAGTTAGTCTGTTTCAGGATAACATCATAATCATTAACCTGTGTGCCTAACTTTTTATGCTGACAGAATAAAACTGTCCAGACAACACAGATCATCTTTATTGGAATAGACACATATTCTAGATGTGGATTTGCCTTCCAGGTTTTAATGCTTCTGCCAGCACTGTCACCAGTGGACTTATGGAGGGCGTTATCCACCACCATGGCATTCCGCATAGCGTTATGTAGAATCACAGCAAAAGAAGTGAAGCAATAGGCTACCATGGATTTCAGTGGTCTTACCACATACCCCATCATCTAGAAACAACTGGCATAACTGAGGTAAATGGCTTACTAAAATCTCAGCTGCAGATTCAGTTGGGAGACAACACCCTGAAATGAAGGGGTCCTGTTTTACACGATGCAGTATATGCTTTGAATCAGGGACCACTATATAGTATTGTCTCCCTCATAGCCAGAATAGTCCAGAAATCAAAGGTGGAAGTGAGAGTGGATCCTCTCTCTATTACTCCTAATAACCCACTTGCAGAAATTTTGCTTCCTGGCAACTTTGAGCTCTTCTGGTTTGGAGATCTACTGGTTTGGCAGATGCTTCCATCTGGGGACACAACAATGGTTCTTTCCTGAATTGAAAGATGAGATTGCCACCTGAACATTTTGGGCTCCCTATGCCACTGAACCAACAGGCAAAAATGCAGAGGGGGGGTTGTTAATCTACTGGATGGAATCATTGAACCTGATTGCAAGGGCAAATTGGGTTGCTGCACAATGGCAGCAAGGAGAGCTGTGTCTAGAACCCGGGAGAGTCTCTGGGGTGCCTCTTATTTCTTCCATGCCCAATACTAAAGGTTAATGGAAAACTACATAGCAACAACAATAGAAAGGGGGCAAAATATGAGGACTCAAACCCTTTGGGAATGAAGGTTTTGGTCATTCCACCAGGTAAAGAACCCAGAGCAAGGGAAACAAAGTATGAAATGAGTAGTTGAAGAATGAAGCCATCGGTATCAATTACAACCTGATGACCAATTACAGAAACAAAGTAGCTTTGCATATTTTCTCTTTGCCTGTTATATCATACAATTAATAGACTACCCACTTTCTCCCTCTTTCCCAGTTTTATTTCACATACAAGTTGTTGGAAGTTAATTTTACAGTTCAGTCCTTAGGTAACAAAATGGGACTGTGACTAAATTTGAGAATAATATAGCCAGCAATAGAAACATGACTGTTGGTACTACAGTGTTTCCCCGAAAAGAAGACCCAACTGGACAATCAGCTCTAATGCATCTTTTGGAGCAAAAATTAATATAAATAAGAATATTATAGAAAAATAATACCCGGTATTTTGTTATGTTATTATATTAAAGACCGGTCTTATTTTACTATAATTAATAGTAATTAATTAATATATTAACTAGTTAATATATTAATTTTTGCTCCAAAAGACTCATTAGAGCTGATTGTCCGGCTAGGTGTAATTTTTGGGGAAACACAGTATGTGTTCTCCATATTTTGGGGAAATGGTGAATGCTTGTAAGATGTGTAAAGTCTTCAGCATGCGTATCCTACAGAGCATGGTGGCCAGCAGCTTCGCCAACAACCTCTCCTCATGTGGTTTTGTAGCACAGTGAGAAATTTTCCCATGCACCGCTTTTCTTGGTACCCTAAAGGGTGGATCTCTAGAAAGTTCCAGAGAGTGAATTTCCAGCATCAGTGACTTCTCTGCCACCAGTGACCTGTGGTTGTGCCCTCTTCAACAAGGCCTGCATCTCAGCCCTAGGAGATGGTGACTCTTTTTTGGACACTCTGTTCTTTGTATCTGCTATTCCTGTATCCTTTAGGATTTTCTTTACATCTTACCATCCAATTTCTTGTTATTCTAATCCTCTGTTATAGTTAATAATTCTTTATATTACACTTTCCCTGTTCAAATTATTTTGAGTTTCCTATCTCCTGATTAGATCCTGACTGACACACCTACTTACAATGTTAATACCAATACTAAATAGCTCTAGAACTAAAATGCGATAATGCTATTACAGAAAAGGAAAACTACAGACCGCTATGTCTCATGAAAATAAATGCAAAAATCCTTAACAGAACATTATCAAATCAAATGCAACAATGTATAAAAATAATTATACACCATGACCAAAAGGGATCTATTCTGAATATGCAAGGATGGTTCAACAATTGAAAATCAATGTCATCCATCACACCAACAGGATAAAGAAGAAAAGCATTATGATCACATAAATAAATGCAAAAAAAAAAAACATTTGGAAAAATCCAATATATCCATTCATGATAAAAACTGTCAGCAAACTAGGAATAGAGGAGAACTTCCTCAACATGACAAAGAACATCTATTTAAGAAAACTATAGCTTCACCTCATACTTAATGGTGAGAAATTAGATGTTTTCTAAGATCAGGAACAAGGCAGGGATGTCTCCTCTCACCATTCCTATTCAACATCATACTGGAAGTTGTACATAATGCAATACGACAAGGAAATAAAAGATATACTGATTGGGAAGGAAGAACTAAAACTCTGTTCACAGATGACATAATTACTTATGCAGAAAATCTTTAAGAATCGACAAAAAACTTCCTGGAATTAATAAGTGGTTATAAGTAAGGTCACAGGATATAACATTAATATACAAAAATCAATTGCCTTCATAAATACCAGCAATGAACACATGGAATTTGAAATTAAAATACAATATCACTTATATTCACACCAAAAAAAATTTAGGCATGAATCTAAGAAAATATGTACAGGATCTACGTGAGGAAAACTACAAAACTGATGAAATAAAGAAGACTTAAATAAACAGATGTTCCATATTCCTGGATAGGAAGGCTCTCTTTGATAAGGTGTCAGTTTTCCCCAACTCGACCTATAGTTTCAATGCATTTCCAACCAAACTCCAAGCAAGTTATTCTGTGGTTATCAACAAATTGATTCTCAAGTTCATATGGAAAGGCAAAAGATTCAGAATAACTAACACCATACTGAAGAAGAAAAACAGTCTGAAATTGATACTAACCAGATTTAAGATTTGCTATACAGTAATCAAGACAGTGTGGTGTTGATGAAATACAGACAAATTGATAAATGGAGCAGAACAGAGAACCCAGACATAGACCTACACAAATGTAATTAACTACTCTCTGACAAAGGAGCAAAGACAATTCAGTGGAGGAAGGACAGTTTTTTCAACAAATGGTGCTGGAACTGGACATCCTTATGAAGTCTGACAATTAAGTTTGAGAACTTGTTGCAATGAGGTTGCTAACCTTTTTTGATATCAGAGGGATTATTCATTATGAATTTGTACCAAATGGACAGTTAACCACGGTTACTATTTGGAAGTGCTGAAAAGGCTGCATCAAAAAGTTAGACGACCTGAACTTTTCGCCAACAATTCATGGCTCTTGCATCACAACAATGCACCAGCTCACAGGGCACTGTCTGTGAGGGAGTTCTTAGCCAGTAAACCAATAACTGTATTGGAACACCCTCCCTACTCACCTGATCTGGCCCCCAATGACTTCTTTCTTTACGCAAAGATAAAGGAAATATTGAAAGGAAGACATGTTGATGACATTCAGAGCATCAAGGGTAATATGATGACAGCTCTGATGGCCATTCCAGAAAAAGAGTTCCCAAATTGCTTAGAACGGTGGACTAGGCACGGCGTCAGTGCATAGCTTCCCAAGGGGAATGCTTTGAAAGTGAGGATAGTGATAGTCAGCAATGAGGGATGTAGCACTTTTCTAGGATGAGTTTGCAAACTTAACTGTCCGACCCCCGTATGCAAAAAAAGAAGAAAAAAAAGAACCTCTAAACACACAACTTACTTTTCACAAAAATTAACTCAGCTTAGACCTAAATGTAAAACATAAAACTTTATAACTTCTAGACTATAACAGGAGAAAGCCTAGATAAGTTTGGGTTTGGTGATGAGTTTTTATGTGTGACACCAAAGACATGATCCATGAAAAAAAACAGTAAGTTGAACTTCATTAAAAGTCCTCAGTGAAAGACACTGTCAAAAGAATGAAGAGACAAGCTACTGAATGGTGGGAGAAAATATGTGCAAAACATGTATCCGATAAAAAACTTGTATCTAAAATACATTAAGTCGGTGCAAAAGTAATTGCAGTTTAAAAGGTTGAAAATAATTGCAAAAACCGCGATTACTTTTGCACCAACCTAATATGAAGAACTCTTAGAACTCAACAATGAGAAGAAACACTCCAATAAAAAAAAATAGACAAAGATCTGGATTCTCACTATAGAAAATATACAAATGACAAATAAGCATATGAAAAGATGTTCAGCATTGGATGTAATTAGGGAATCTCAAATTAAAACAACAATGAAATACCACTATATGCCTATTAGAATGGCCAAAATCCAAAACACTGAAAATATGAAAAGCTAGTGAGGATAAGGAGCAACAAGAACATATTCATTGCTGATGGGAATGCAAAATGGTAAACCAATTTGGGAGACAGTTTGGCAGTCTTACAAAACTAAGCATAATCTTACCATAAATCCAGCAGTCATGCTCCTAGGTATTTTGCGATTGAGTTGAGAACATATATCCACACAAAAACCTTTACACAAATGTTTATACAGCTTTATTCATAATCACCAAAAACTGGAAACAACCAAGATGTCCTTCATACATCTATACAATTGAACATTATTCAGCAATAAAAAATTATCAAGTCACAAAAAGACATGGCGGAACCTTAAATGTATATTGCTAAGTGAAAATAGCCAGTCTGAAAAATTTACATACTATATGATTCCAAGCATATGACATTTTGGAGAAGGCAAAACTATAGAGACAGTAAAAAAAAAATCAGTGGTTGTCAAGGACTCTAGGGCAAGGGGGAAGGATGAATAGATGAAACACAGGGGATTTTTAGGGTGGTGAAACTATTCTGTATGAAACTATAATAGTAGACACGTCATTACATTTGTTGAAACCCCAGTAAGACTGTATAATACAAAGAATTAACCTTAATGTAAACTATGAATTACAGTTAATAATAATGTATCAACATTTGTTCATCAACAAATGTGTCACGCTAATGCAAGATGTTAATAATGGGAAACTGGGGAGGGGTGAGGATATGAGCTAGAGTAGGTGTATGGCACTGTAATATCTGTTCAATCATTCCATAAATCTAAAACTGTACTAAAAAAATAAAGTCTATTAATTATTTTAAAATAAACTAAAACCAAAGGACCAAAAGAAAGAACTTTTTTGGTTCTAATTACAAAGGTAATATATATGCCTTTATATCCTATAAGAGTGATTTCAAACAAATTAATATATGGAAAGTATAAAGTTTTTATTGTATTATACTTTGCTACTCTTCTTGACCTTAATATAGTCTTAGGTACAGAGTGACAGATTCAGTTTGTAAACAACAAAACACAGTTCATTAAAAATCATGCACTAATACACTTTCCTTCGTACACTGGAGATATTACTAAATGCCTTCTTATAAAAATGCCAGGTGAATTATCTTTTTAAAGTTTCTAAAATGTATGTTTTCCAATGTTTTGGTTTTATTGATCTTACTTAATGAAACTATTTATGAAGCTCTGGGATGTGAACAAATCTTATGTCCCCGACTTCCACAGCAAGTAACAATGCATTTCACCTCTAGTCTTCAGATTGCAATTTTTGTTTGAAGTTTATGGGCAAGATTTAGCTCCATAGATATGGATGGAAACGCAGATCTGACAAGTAACATCAACATCAGGACTAAAAGTCCCAGGACTGCAAGCCACTGCAGAGGAAAACACATGGACTAGATTATTATAATTTCAGTCAGAGGTATTTTATACCAATAATATTAATCTGCCTTCAATGTCACACCATTTCTCTATCTTTGTTATACTGAATAATGTTCAGCAATTAAATTGTAGAAGATTATGAGTTTCAAACATTGTAATTTGATGATCTTAAAGCAGGAGAAAGTTAGAATCTTAACTGTTTTTCCATTAGTATTAGCATTTTACACAGCCTTCTGCATTGCCCCACTTACGAGTTCCTATTTCTAGTAGTTTTCTATTTTCTATTTTCAATTCTCTATTTTCTAGGTAGGACCATTCTGTTTTCCTTCACAGTTAGTAGCTTAAGTCAGAACACTATAGAAATGTTTTGTAGTATAAAAGAGTACATTAGGAAGAATTCATATACGTGAAGATAATTATATTTAGGAATTTGGACTTTGAATTTTCACTTCCCTTTAGCTAAATATGTTCTATAAGAGGACCACTTATTCTAAGTGAATTGCCATTATCCTAAGTGAATTGCTCATCTATTCTTTTGACTATTTAACCTAAATATTTAGATATTTATATTTTATAATTACCACAACAGGTAGCACAATCACTGTGCAGACCTTCATTTTTCCCAAAGCCTGGACGACAGCTATCTATACGTACTACTTGAAGACTGTGATCCACAAAATGCATAGCTGGTCGAGTTTTATTAAAATCATGGTTGAAAATATATGCTTGGCTCCGGAAAAATTCTTCTATTCGATCTCTTGCCTATGATTTAAAAGTACCAGAAAAAAGTACAATGACTAAACTATGAACCAATTTCTCCTCCAGCATCAGAGGCCATGAAACATAGTATAAGCATGCCATCCATGAATTCCTGAAAAGTTGTGTTAACACTAAAGTTATCAATTACTGTCAATTCATATGTACAATGGTTAAGAAAAATTAAATTAAGATAAAAAAACAACAACACTTGTTTTGAATTATTTGCAGCATGTCTATTCCATTTGTAGGTAACTGGGAGTTCATTATTTCTCCCATCCAAGTACTAACCAGGCCCAACCCTGCTTAGCTTCCAAGATCAGGCGCGTTCAGGGTGGTATGGCCAGAGACAATTATTTCTAATTTCAAAGGACCAAGCAAAATTGAAACTAATATAAAATTTTTCTCTAATCAGCATTACAAACTAATAATGTAAATTTTGTGTTTTTTTGCACATAGTTTAATAATGACTGATATTAAATAAGTGCTTCCCAAAAACCATGAGCACTATAAAGGGTATGGGCTTAGGAACTAGACCAGGAGAGTGAATGGACTTTTTTTAGACTATGTTCTTAGCCTCTGAGGATGGTAGAGGAGGTAGCGATTATTATGATCAGCACACATAGTTTCGGAAGAGCCACTGATTTAACATAGAATGACATGATTGTGAGGTTGTTCTCAAAGCTGCTGGGTAGTTAACCTCTGGGGAACGAAGACCAGGGATTCATCCTTCTGTCATAGAAAAATATGTAATATCAACTTGGGGAGCTATATAATATTCCAAATGTACTATTTCAAAACAAAGCCTCATGAAATAGCCACTAAGACACGCATAATCTCAGTTTAAAATAATCAAAACCCCAAATCAATAATACTTTATATTCAAGTTTTTTAAACAAATAATTCAAATCTACTTGCTTAGAATGTCTTCATTATTGATATTCACAACTTGGAGAAATAGATTTTTGAAGAAACTTTTTAATTAATAAAATGTAGTTACAAAGAATTTTAAGTAGCTTTATTGACTATTCAAATATTTTCCTCTTACAATGAAATTCTCACCTGAAGGATATTATTATTAGTGATATCTTCACAATCAACAGAATCATTGCATGTCCTTTTCCACCCTGGTGCAAAAGGATTAACTGGAGAGGAAAAAAATGATATCTTCACAAAAGGACTCTAAAAAGTTCCAAACATTCTAATAAAGCTCCAAATGCTGAATTCAGTATGAATGGGTGCACGTGTTTAATCTATCTAATCCCAGTAATAAAGTAAGGTGCACAATTTGAATAATTTATACATTATGATTTCACTCCATCTGGGGGCTAATGGAAGTAACTACAAGGCTTTAAAACGAATAGAAATAAATTTGGTTTGGCTCCTTTTATGAAGTTCTCAAAAATACAATTTAAAATTCTGTAAGAAGTTATCTTAAATGTTAGTTGCAGAAAGCCTATATTTATAAAATTATATTGACTTCTAAAACATAAGCAACAGTATATCATAGTTGTAGGTAAATAATTAATGTGTTAGTTTTTAAAACCAGAACCAGGCTTAGACCAACAATATATTTTAGTGCTTAACGAACAGTTAAAGCCTACTATTTGTAAGATATCTCACATAATATGATCATTAATTTTGTAATCTATCCTGGTTCAAGATTAAAATCATAAAATTAAAGTTTAAACATTTTTTTACCTTTAAAGGCTATAAATAGCTCATGCATGAGGCCATGTTTTGGAAGTTTAACAAAATGGCACTTAAATGATGGTTCTATGACATGGCATGACAAATCAGAGATTAAATTATCCAAGATTTTCTTCAGCACTCTAAAAAGCTGTTCATTATATCTTCCCATACAAGACTTTGTGGTAAAACGTACAGCCATCTGATATGAATAATCAGGTTCCCGATAGGCTTTTTAAAAAGATGAGAATAAAAACAATTGTGCATAGCATTAATTTCCTCTACCAAACAATTTTTCAAATAACATGTAATACTAAATCCATCAATCTTGCAAATCAGCATAGAAATTTAACTTATCCAATGAAATGTTTTACCAGTTTGTCCTCACAAAAATGTACAAAACTAATAACTAATGAAAAATGGTTATTTTCATCTGATATATTATCTACTCAGTACAAGAGAAGAAATGGCTTCTGTGGGCTGGCTATATAGATAACAGTTATCAAGGAAAAAATAAGATTTGGGGGAGGAAGTTCTTAATTTGCAGAAAACGTCATTGTTGTCAGTCAAAAGGATCATAGTCTAGTCAAAAGGATCATTAATTTGCTAACTGTGGTAAAGGAGATTGTGCTTGTACATAGACAGTGGGAAGTGGAAGGCTGAAAGAGGATTATTTCGATTACACTATCTTGATGTCAGTTTAAGAGTTTGCCTGGTCAAATACACCAAAAATAATCCATAAGTCACAATGATTATATATAACACTCGTTTTCACTAAGAAACCATACACTTAATTCTGATCCAAACTAAATGTATTAAGTTAAAACGTGCCTATATTCTTACCAAACATCATAAAGTCATAGTTCTGCTTTACTATCTTTTCTTCTTGGGTTTGTGCTTTGATAGTCTTATAAGAAAGAGTACATGTGTAAAGTCCTGACAAAGGCTCCACAAAATCTTTCACCATCAGCTTTCCTGTTTTAGTTATATTTATTCGATCATTTCCTAAAGGGAAATGGTAAATTACTTGGTTATTTAACATATAAAAATTCAAATATTATTTAGTCAACTTGGGGTTACAAATAAATACAAAAATTTAAAAATTAATGGACTATTTTAACTTCAAGAATTCAATAATATCTTAATTCTGTCATAATACTCCATGGAAAACAACATGAGGTAAGTACACTTTGGAAGCAGATTTTTATTTTCTTCAATTCATTTCTTGGCATCTAATTTCAATTGATTTATGCCAGTAATTCAGTAAATGAAATTACACTGCTTTGTAGTGCTATACAAATTCTTCAAATAAGACAGAAATAATACTTATAATCCAAGACACTCTTCTAATATCATGAAAAAGTACATATTAGATACTTCAACTCCTATTACAGAAAGATAAATTTTAAGTTTTATAAAAAATTTTGAAGAGCTCTGGAAAGTGGGATGCAAAAATTACTGCTTCAGTTTTTGAATAAGGAGAAAAAAAACAAGGCACTGACCAAGATATAACATGATTTGTCTAAATATGGAACAAGTGAAACTGCACTTAAAAATTAAATTTCAATTTGTTCATTCCAATAAGTGAAAGTGCTTTTCTAAAAAATGTTCACATCATTAAAAACAGAAGGTATTAAAATCAAGGAATTTACCTGTTAATACCCTGTCATTAGGCCCAATCCATAAGTAGGTAGGGTCCACTGTTTCTTTTTCAGCACGTTTTAAATCCATACACACAAGGACTGGGCTATTGTGATGTAATTTTACATATATTTTCACTGTGACAAAATAAAATAATATATAACCACATTATACAGCAAAATTAAGAGATGTACTTCCTACTGTTCTGTCCCAAAGATACTCTCATTAGTTCTTTTTGATTTCCCTATTTAAAAAATCAGCATATCTTTATAACATTTAGAATGCTAAAGTCCTTTTTGCTTTTCATGAATTTTTAAAAGTCTAGAATACTAGTGAGTTTTTGTCTTTTTCTGTGATATAATTGTTTATAAAAATGTACATTTAAAAGTTCACTTTAATGTACAGATTCAGAACTCATTATAAGCAATTTTTGAAGGGTTAGTGGAATCAGTTAAAGGATCAGAAAAGCAATTGAGTTTCGTTGTAAAACTATTTCAAAGATGATCATTGTCATCCCTAAGGGAAACCTGACATTTAACTATAAATGTCCTCTGTTAGGAACATTAATTAAGCCTACATAGGGCATACAAGGAAGGTTTTCTGCAATTACCTATTCTGTTTCAGATTTGATGGAAGTAGCAATAGTCTGCTTGGAACCAATGCAGTCCCACAAGATACCGTGTTTCCCGGAAAATAAGACCGGGTCTTATACTAATTTTTGCTCCAAAGGACACACATTAGGGCTTACTTCAGGGGATGTCATCCTGAAAAATCATGCTAGCACTTATTTTCCCGTTAGTTTTTATTTTCCGGGGAACACGGTATTAATTTTAAAACCTACTGATTGCAAGGCTCTTAAATTTTAAAGAAGACACTGTGCTACAATTTGGTGGCAGCAGGGATGGGGAGGGCTCCAAACATGGCGAGATTCCAAACATGACAAATGCTATGAACTGACCCAAAGTTATCTAAAGTTAGCCAGGTGACTAATTTTCCTTGGGAGGTGTGGGAAAGTTTCATCGCGGTGATAAAGGACATTTGAGCTGAGTCTTAAAAGATGTGTAGTTCTACTTAGTAAGGGAAAGGGATAGGGTGTTCCAAAGAGAGTGACTTCCAGTCCTGGCAATTACTCCTCTAAGTGGGCCTGGCGTGTTGCAAAGCATCAGAGACACCTGGAAGTGAGGTGGCATCAGAGGAAGAGATCTGGATTGAATGCTAGCTCCTTACGAGCTGTGCAGCTTTACGTAAGGTGATACAACTAGGGTCACTGTCAGGATGAAAAGATGCAACCTTCAGGAAGTGCAGAGCACACAGTAGACGATCAACAAGCATTCGCTCCCTTTCCCCGGGCGGAACAACTTTAGCGGGTCCACGGCACCACGGCTCTTCTGATAGGCTGTGCGGGTGAAGCGGTCCACACTACCTGGGTGTGCTGGCTTGCCATAAATGAAGCCTTTCTTAGTGAGTTCGGAAGATCGCTGCCATCCAACTGCGGAGGAAAGAAACCACTACTTTGGGGTAGAAGAGGAGCCAGAGCTCAGAATGGGGCGAGACGGAGCGAAGCAGAGGAAGCAGGACGGGCAGGAAGGGAGAGGCCTAGGGACCTGGTGGAAGGAGCCCCACCTCCTGCGAGGTACCAGAGCACCGCGGAGAGTAGGACCCACGCTCGCATCACGACTCAGGGGCTACCGTCGCGGGAGGCGTCGAGGGGCGGGCTCCTTCCTACCTCTGCCCAGGCCCAACGCCTCCCCATCTCTCCTCCACACAGCGGGGCAAACCGCCGAGGTCAGCTCCTCCACCCGTTGGTCGCTACCAAGGGAGCAGGAGAGCGCTTGCGTAGCCTGTAGGTTCGCGCCCGGGGGTGGAGCGTCTGGCGCGCGATCGCGCCCGGGGGCGAGGCGAGAGGGCGCTGGGCCCCTTGAGTGGCAGGCCAGCGCCCCGCCCCCTTGCGCGCACGCAGCCGCCGGCGTGCGGGTGCTTCGCACCTCGCGTCTGCCGCCATTTTCCGGTGCTGTGGGCGTCCTAGTTCTCTGAGAAAGTTCTGTGAGAAGAAGAGTCAAGGAAAAGAACCTAAGGCTTGGCGTTTCGGTCTCTTCCTTAGTCTAGGGGCTGATGAGATGGACGAGAGGAAGACCGCGGGTCCCAAGGACGGCGGGTGCGGGATGCCATTATGTTCGTACTGGAGGAAGGGAGAGGCTTGTGAGGATTTTCCCCCCACAGGAAGCAGAGAGCCCCGCGTGGGCATTTCCTATGCCTTTCGTCTCGTGAACTCAGTCTGAAACTGTGTACACCCTATTCAAACTCTTACACCCAGTTTTTACCTAACTGCACTCTTCTACCCACAAAGTGAAGAACCCGAGGAACCGCTAGTGCGTACAACAAGGCGTCTCCAGGCCTTCCCACTAAAGAGGAGCATTTCATCTTCATTTTCACCGTCAGGTATCAGACTACATTAAGAGACCCTTCATGCAAATTTATCTAGGGTTGTGTAGTAATCTTTCTTTTAGAAACGGGCCCTATTGAAAGGCAGGATCCCCAAATCTGCTTTTCCTGTGGAGATGGTTGATAAGATCAGAAAGCTCCAAAAGAGACCGCCCCGGTGTCTTTCACGGTTCCTTCCTGGCTACTTATTTGGTGGCCTGAAAGGCCCGTGTGATGTCTATTTTTTAGCAGTGGGACACCCTCAGTCGTGGTTTTGAGTAGGCTGGTGGGTAGAGAGCCCAAGGTTCAGACAGGGTGCAGAATGATTATTTGGGGTGAGATCAAGAGGGTGTTTTTTTTTTTTTTTTTTTTTCAGTTTTATTTCCTTTGAGCAGAGTTAGTACTTGGACTATCTCTGATGGTCCGGGAGCAACCTTTGTCAGTGATTTCGTTTTGAGTCACTGTTAATTTTACCTACATAGCATAAGCCATGAAATGTGATTCGGTGAGTCAGATCCACCCAAGTCAGTTACCATGTGTAGTAGATTCATCGTTTAGCCTCAACTGTTGCTTCTTTTTTTTTAAAAAAAAGATTTTATTGGGGAAGGGGAACAGGACTTTATTGGGGAACAGTGTGTACTTCCAGGACTTTTTTCCAAGTCAGGTTGTTGTCCTTTCAATCTTAGTTGTGGAGGGCGCAGCGCAGCTCCAGGTCCAGTTGCCGTTGCTACTTGTAGGGGGCACAGCCCACCATCCCTTGTGGGACTCGAGGAATTGAACTGACAACCTTGTGGTCGAGAGGATGCACTCCAACCAACTGAGCCATCCGGAAGGCAGCTCAGCTCAAGGTGCCGTGTTCAATCTTAGTTGCAGGGGGCAGAGCCCACCATCCCTTGCGGGACTCAAGGAATTGAACTGGCAACCTTGTGGTTGAGAGCCCACTGGCCCTTGTGGGAATCGAACTGGCAGCCTTCAGAGTTAGGAGCATGGAGCTCTAACCGCCTGAGCCACCGGGCCAGCCCCAACTGTTGCTTCTTAATGTGATGATATTGAAGATAAATTCAGGCATTGTGTTTGATTCCCTAGAAGTTTATCATTCCAGTTTTAGTCAAAGTACATTATAAATCCCGTGTTTTAATTAGTTTCCCAGTTATTATAAGTAATTGATCCTTGCAAATCCTGAGTGATAAACTTTGGATACTTTGGAAGGAACTTAACTAATGAGTAGTGGTTGTTTGTTGAAAGTACCCATGCACTTTTAAAATAGACTTAATTTTAGAACAGTTTTAAATCTACAGAGAAATTGCAAAGATAGTACAAAGAGTTCTCATGTATTCCCACTGAATTTTCCCAACTATTGACATCTTACATTACTGTGGTACATTTCTCACAATTAATGAACCAATATTGATACATTGCTACTAAATGAAATCCATGCTTTATTCAGATTTCCTTAGTTTGTAACTAATGTCCTTTCTTTGCTCCAGGATCCCATCTGGGATCCCACATTACTCCTTAGGTTCATCATGTCTCCTTAGATTCCTCTTGGCTGTAACAGTTTCTTAGACATTTCTTTTTGATGACCTTGACAGTTAATGACAGTTTTGATGACATTGACCTGACCTTAACTAGTTGGGCACTTTGCTGAAAGCCTCTCTGTTGAAATTTGTCTGATGTTTTTCTCATTGTTAGACAAGGGTTGTGGTTTTTTGGGGTAGAAGACTACAAAAGTAAAATGCCATTGTCATCACATCATATCAAGTGTACATTCTATCAACATATCTTATCACTACAAATGTTACCTTGATCACCTAGCTGAGGTAGTGTTTGTCAGCTTTCTCTACTATAAAGTTACTCCCGCTACCCTTTTCAAATGGCACTCTTTGGAAAAAAGTCACTATGTGAAGGCCACACTTAAGGAGTGGGGAGTTACGCTCCACGTCTTTGAGGGTAGAGTGGCTACATAAATTATTTTACCCATTCACTTTTTATTTATCCCCGTATCACTCTTTGGAGTCTGAAATAATTCTGAATTATTTTACGGAGTATTATACACGTTCCACTGTTAAGTATAAAGAACACTGTCATGGAAGATAATAAAAGGTGTTTTTTAAATATATATAACTTTTTAATAACCAAATAACTATTCATCCTTACACCATCCCTGTGAAATTTTACAGTTCCTCTTCTGCTACTTTTGATGTGCTATTTTTGCTTTTAGAAACTAACAAACAACAAATTTCCCCTTTCAATACTAAAATTAGATCTAGTATTTAGAATATTTCTCTGAAATTGATATTATCTTGTAGAATTCCAACCCATACAAGCTATAGAGATGCTGCCAAGGTACCATGATCTTAAAGCCAATGCAAGGTATTCACTCATTTCATTCATTCATTCATTCATTCAAATCACACACACACATATATGTATATATGTATATACATATATATATTTTCTCCTTTACCAAGGCATATTTAAACTAAAATTTGTAAAATTACAACACGTATGCTTTAACTCGTAAGTGTGGATTTCTTCTGATGTGGTCTGCTGATGCAAAAATCCCCAGCCTTAAGTCTCAAATATATTTTATATACTAACTATAACTTTCTACAAAGAGTGGATGTAGTCTTTTCGAGAATCATTCACATGTCCAATTCAACACACTGGGTATCTTGATAAGGATTCACCTGAACAATGTCCCTTAGACCTCAGTGTGCAGAAAAACTCTGCCTTGAGAAACTATTATGTGGTCACTTCCCCTTTCCTCTGCTTACAGTCAAATGTGTGCTTTACTTCTATAAAGTGGGGAGGATGTTGGAAAAAGATGTTTACTGGAACATCTCTGTGTACATCTTTGAGTTAATTTTACTGTCTTACCACTACCCTCCCTTTAGCTCTACTTTCTTTAGTTTTGTGGTACATTGTGTACATATATATATATATATATATATATATATATATATAATGAAAGCTGTCTCAGATTGTATTTGGAAGAAGGCAGGGTAGTAGAAAATTAACATATAGATAGAGTGTATAGTATTTTGTGAGTGGTGGTAAGTAAACCAAACAGTACCCACATGGAAAAACAAGTGAGAGAATTGCTTCTAAAAATGAAAAGTTGAATTGATAAAAGTGCCAAAATCATTTTTTAACTATTTTAGAACTTTCTGAAAACTTGGACCAAGAACTTTTATCATGTGAAATGAAAAACTGAGGAAGAGACATACTTCGAAAGAAGTAAGTTCTCATTATTGATGGTATTCATGGCTATTATTCCCGAATCCAGACTAAAAGTTACGATCTTGCTCATTTTAAGACAAACTTCTTTGAACTTAAATTTGGAAAAAAATAAAAACAGTCCAGACACTCCCCCACACCCATGTGATATTACTTTCCCATCCATTATCTTTCTAAAATAGACATTTTGAGACAATTTACTGATGCCCCGTTTCCATTCTATAGTGTTCACTGGTTTGACATTCAAAAAAGAGCTGGAGGCGCGGAACCTCCGCCGCTCGAGGTGAACGTCCTTTAAAGCCGCCGCCAGCCAGCGCCGCTGTAACCCCGCGCACCCGCGGGTCGCCGGCTCCTGCCCCTTTCAATCTGCGCCGACGCGTCGGCCGGATCCCGGGGACTCCCCGCGCCGGGAATCTCCCGCCAGCTGCGCGCTGCGTCCTGGCGACGGCAGGAGCACGTGGAGTGGCCGGGTAGCAAGAGCTGCAGCTCCAGCCCCGTCCAGCCCAGCGGCGAGATGGAAGGTGAGCCTCCAGCCCTCTTCTTTCTAAGGGATCTTTGAAAAGCTCAACCAGGCACGCAGCAGAGAGAGTTCCTTCTGAATCTCGGTTTTGCTTCTATTTATTTTTGTCAAAATTGTTTTTGCCTGTCGGTTTTCATACATCTCTCATCTGTTCCCCCCGCCCCCCACCACCTAACTTTGGAAAGTGGTAACTTCTGTGCAATTTATTAAGGCTTGTCTGTCAGACATGAGGGGTCAACTCTAAGTCTGCAGAGGAAGAATACTTAGGGGACATCCCTGAAATGGCAGCAAAACCTAGGTCGGGATAACTAATCCTTCTGGATTTTTTTTTTTTCGTCCATGGCCTCAGTGTCCATTGGAATTAGGCTAATCTGAGTGACTTGTTTAGAAAGAGAGGTGACCTTTTTTCTTCTTTTTTCTTCTACGAGTAACTGCTGTTATATGGGAAAGGTAAATTTTAAAGTGGTTGGCACTTGCTGGTCCTTTGGAACTCAATCTTCCAGTGATCCTTCCTTACCCAAAGCAAAAATCGGGCTCATGTTCAGTTTCATTTGAATTAATTTTGAAAGTCATAAAACTATCTTCTCTTCTCAAAAATTTTCAATATGTACTTCCTTGGGATAATTAAAATTTCACACTGCTATTGTTAATTTTTCAGTAGTTTTTTCAAGTGTTTCTGAAAACCTGAAAATGGCAGATGCATCTTAAGTGGGGGGAGGTGGTGATATTTAGAAAATAAGAATCTGTGAGAAACATTCAATTAATAAATGAGATGCTGATACCTAATAAAAACGTTAAATTGAGGGTGGCTGGTTAGCTCAGTTGGTGAGAGCGTGGTGCTGATAACACCAAGGTTGCCGGTTCGATCCCCACATGGGCTCCTGTGAGCTGTACCCGCCTTTAAAAAAATAAATAGATAATGTTAATTTGATAAATATTATGAATAGCATGGATGTTTTCCTCATGATAATCAAAGGATCTCTTATTGCCAGTGAACTTTGATCTTTGGTAGCTTTGGGTCTAGAGTATACAAAATTAAAGTTTGATTACATATTTTGGGACACAAAGATAAATATGGTAGTGCTTTTGTTTCACAATATAATTGAGTGCAGTAGTGTAGTCCTAAATCCTCCATTTGTATGTGGGTATGCTAACAATTTTTTTTAACTGTCTGGCCCATATACACATATTTTTCTCTAAGTAGAATGCCTAGTGATAAGTCAATGAACAGTATGTATTTAGTATGTGGATAGGAACTTTTAAATGGCCATTATTGAATAAAGCTTCAAGTGTTTTCTCTTATGAAAAACTCTTTATGCTTTTAAATTTTAAAATTATCAGGGTTTAAAAATAACTTAAAAATTGGCACTTTGAATATTTTTAAAATGGTTTATGAAGTGTAATTTTTAACATATAAAGGTTTCACTGGCCAAGAACAGGAAAAAAAATAGGTTGCTGTACACTGTGAGAAATAATTTTTAAAACTCTCATGCTTTAATTATTACAAATGAATTGCTGAATTTGTTTTGTGGAATTATAAATCAGTACTACAACACTATTTTTTCCTAGTCTTAACCATTTCACTTCTCAAGAATAACGTACAGAATAGTGTGAATCCGTGGAAACTGGAGTGTTTCTCTGTAAATGTTAATACTACCGAATTAATTTATTTAATGTGAAATAAAATTAACTAAATAGCACAACTTAGGATATTAATGCCATAACAAAGACTTTTAGATAGCCTGGATAAAGACTTTCTGAACAAGGAAGGAATGAAAACGTGTGTAGAGTTTAATTCAGAATGTACAGACTACAAATGGAAAAAGATACAATATAGAGTATAGAACGGTGATCAGCTGTGAGTTTAGATGACTAAATCCATAAATCCATAGAGATAGATGGTATATAATAGGCTTAATGCAAAAACTTCAACACTTAAATCAAAAAGTAAAAAATTTGAAAATGTTAATGATGTGAATTTAGCTATTCTAACATCAGGTACTTGAAGACAGAATATTTGATGTAGTAAAATATCTGGTTCATTTATAACCCTTTAAGATTGACTAATCTGGCTCATGTGTGTAATATTTAAAATAAAGTATTTTTATATTATCTTGATATTTTGGTCTCAGTCTAGAATAGAGATTTGACCTATATTGTATACCTCTCATTTCTGGACAATGTAAGAAAGTAGAATACTTTATGGAATACCTCTATTATCTGCCTAATTTGGTGGCCAGATTAATATGCTACAGTTTATTGTGAAATGTGAAACTGTATAGACAGTTACTCCTTCAGCATATAAAATCTTTTTAAATTCATTCATCTTTTCATTCATCAACAGATATTTATTGAGATGAAATAAGCTTTTGAAATAGGAATTTTGTCATATAAAAATGAAAAGAGAATGCATATAATAAATCAGAAGCTATAACTTTTTTTCTCACAATCTGTGATCCTAAGTATTTTCTAGACAAAGACTCTTTATATTGTTAAATTTTTTTTATGCTTTAATAACATCCCTTCTATTTGGTATGGGTGAGAAATAAAGTGATTCACAAATATGAATTTCACAGATATTAGCATGTTTCTCATTTAATATGAAACTTTTCTATTTAAACAATATTGGATAGAGATCTTTCTAAGTGTATTTAATACAGCCATCTGCTTTATAAACAGGTACACAAGAGGTAACTTTATCTTGGTGACCCTGGGTTACTATTTTGACCATGAGGTAATGTGTTATTGTTCTATAGTGTATTCTCACAGGGATTTTGAGCTGTGCAGAGCTGAATGCCCTCACACTAAATATTCCCAAGTTATTGTGCAATTATTTTTCTCTTTCTTGGTGTCATCTTCTACTTCTCACCACATGGCTTTTGTGGAAGCCATTTTTCATTTCAAGTTTCCCTTCTATGCTCTGGATGGTTGAGATTTACATAGATACAGCCTCCAAATGGTAGAGTTTACTAGCCCTCCATTATACATGGATGAAGGATGAAATGGTAAAGTTCAAAGGAACAAAGTCACAGAAAGGCCATGGGATCCTGGTAGAACATAATTTAAAAGAAATTTCTATAATCCAATATACTATTTCACACTTCCATGTCTTTGCTAAAATTTTTCACTCCATTCTTTACCTGATGATGCCTACTCGTCTTTCAAGACTGTTCAGGCATCACCACCATGACCTCCTTCTGATGACCTTCCCTGGTGCCTTCTGGTGGTTACCCTAACGCAGCCCCTCACCTCCCTCCAACTAGGCTAGGGACCTTTCCTTTCTGTGCATACTTCTGCCAGTTGTACAGAAATTGTTTATTGACTTAAGTGTTTGTTCCCCCATTGGTCTTTAAGCTTCCTATTTTTGTATGCTCAGTGCCAGGAACTCAGTGCCTGGTTCATAAAAGTTCCTCCGCGTTTGTTGCATTCAGTTAAGAAAATAGTGCTGTAAAGTAATTTTTATTATGTTTATTATGATGTCTTTAATTTTTGTAAGAGATTGGTGCTAGCAATTCTTTGATAGAACTCAGAAATTTTTTGAAGTGCTTAATTAAATGGTATAAAGAGAGATTAGAGAACAAATAATGTTACTGGGATTTTGGGTTAGACTGTCACTTAAAGCCAAATGTTATCTATTAACTTTACATCAACAGATTTCAGGATCACACATAAGTCCATTGAAATATAGATCAAATATGAGCAGAAATTTGCTTTCTCAATCAGTCAGATATAGATGGTACCATAAAATTAGCCTGAATGAGATGACTTTTTTCAACCTTAACTGAAATCTGCTTTTTGTTTCTGCATCCAAAATTAAAGTTTTTAGAGCCCCAAATGGTATAAAGTAAATCAAAATAATACAGAGTTGATATCATATTATACCGGATATGTGTCCCATGTAGGGGAGATAACAAAGTAGGTGTTTAATAATGGATATGAAATAGAATAAAATGCATTTATGAACAATATTACATTGTGAATAATTCAAAATCAGCTCACCTTCTGATATTTGATGTTGATGGAATTGGCAATACACATATACCTACCACAAATTATATTATTAATGAGTGTTCTTAGAGTTGAAATTTTTGGTGCATCAGGTTATTTGTGTGTTTATAAAAGAAACTTTTTAAAAATAAGGCAAATAGAAAATATTTCAATAACATCACTGATGAAACAATACAAAATTGTATTTTCTACACTTAACTCTTAATTATCTAAAGATTATTTAGGTACATTTCTTGCTTATTTTGGTCATTAATACACCTTCTAGACTATCAAGTTCCAAAGTGTGGGGATCTTTTTTTTATTTTTATCACCAGTGATAACTAGTATCCAGCCCAGTCCCCAGCACATAGTAGAACTGCAGGCATATTTATTGAATAAATTAGTGAATGAGTTGCTTGTGTGTTTGGTCATCGGACTATTTATTTGTTCAGCTTTTATGGAAAAGAGAATAAGGAAAATAGTGACATTGAAACTAGTTAATTTTGCTGGTTAATTTGTCAGAGGTGCTGTTAAAGATTTGGTAGAAGAGTTTGGAAAGTTGGCTAAATCTAGCGGGATGAATACTACCATCTTTTTCTAGTCCAATATTGGCTCTACTCCAGGCAAAATAATATAATGCCTTCTAACTTTTGAATTTGCTTAAAATTTTTGCTACATCCTTTATTTCAGTGAAGCACAGCAATTTCCACAATAAACCATTTCTTCAAATCAGAAGTTTTGATTCTTAAAGTTAAGAATAACATTTCACTTAATTTGAGTTCTTTATCACAGCACTATCAGTTCATTTGCAAAGTGATATCTGTTTAAAAGACTATTCATTTATCAGAATATTTGGCACATCAGAACAATTTCCTGCAATAATACTTATATAGCCACTGTGGATATGAAAAAAAGATCATGCTTTCCAACCTATAAACATATTTTATAGATGTGGAGTTACATCATAACTAATGTATAATAGCTCTAGTTTGAAAACTAGAAGTAACTAATTTTCATTAGTATTTATTAGTTTTCATTAGTATTTTCATTTAGTATTTAACAACTAACCATTTTCGCCATCATCTGCCTTTTCTCTATAGTTAAGACATCACACAAGCTAATATTAATAGTTGATTATATGCTTGTGTACAGTGTAGACAGTACCATAAATACATGTTAGGGGATAACTAGATTTAAATTTCATTTGACTTTCATGCATATCATTTATCAAATTTTAATTCATTGAAGATTATCAATATATAAATTTATACTCTGACCTCAAAATAAAACTTTTTAACCAACTTTTTGAAAATATTAAAATTTCCTAAATGTGGCTTGAGTAAGATTGTGGTTCTGCCCTATTTTTTTTCCTGTGCATATTTGTTCATGTAAAATTATTTAAGTAAGAGTATCACTAACTCTCCTATTCTCTGTATTTAATTAAGTGCCTATAAAGGCTCAGGTTAAGGTGCTTGGGAAACACGTTTGTTCGTGTAGTAATCAGCTGCTCAATAACAAGAATATATAGCATGGTATATCATGATCATATACTATAATTTTTTAAAATACTTATTGTAAGGTTGAGGTATTTCTTGTCTGATTTTTATGTTCAGAATTCAAGAACATGAATAATTGTTAGATGTTTTCAGTGATCCAGCTTTGAAATGAAGATTACCATCCTCTTTCAAATTTCAGAAGATGGTTAACTAAAAACCATTCTGAAATAATAAGGTGAAACATTTGCAAGTGGTAGTAATAGTTTTTATATGTATGCATCTTTATATTTTCATATTGGCAAAGAAGATAAAATACAAAAATAATGTGCACGTTGACCTTGATAAAATATAGCTGCATCTTTCATCCATAATTCAAAATTTTCAGTTTTTGTTTATTAAAGCAGCCTTGTTCTGATTGTTTGATTTTTTAGTAATTATTAAATATATTTATAATTAGTAAATATATTTGAACTTATAATTGTATACTAAGGTACTCTTTTTTCTGTTTTATGTATGGTAATTCATGTAAGATTTACTGGTATATTGCAGCCACTATAGAAAACAGTATGGATATTCTTCAAAAATTAAGAATAGAATTAACATATAACCCAGCTATCCCACTTCTGTGTATTTATCTGAAGAATACAAAAACTCTAATCTGAAAAGATATATCTACCTCTATGTTCATTGCAGCGTTTACAATAGCTGAGATATGGAAACAACCTAAATGTTCATCAGTAGATGAGTAGAAAAGAAGATGTATATATGCAATGGAATACTACTCAGCCATAAAAAAGAATGAAATCTTGCCATTTGCAACAACATGGATAGACCTTGAGGGTATTATGCTAAGTGAAATAAGTTAGATGGCGAAAGACAAATACTGTATGATTTCACTCATATATGGAATCTAAAAAATACAAATGAATGAACAAAACAAAACAAAAATAAACTCAGATACAGAGAACAGATTGGTAGTTACCAGAGTTTGGAAAAGGGATTGGGGGTGGGCGAAATGGGTGTAGAGGATCAACTGAATGGTGATGGATGGTAACTAGTCTTTTGGTGGTGATCACTTTGTAGTATATACAGATGTTGAATTATAGTGTTACACACCTGAAATTTATTGATGTTATATACCAATTTTGGCTCAAGAAAACAAACCCAAAAAAGCATAAAACAGAAAACAACTGGTATAGAAACAGATGCTTTTGTACTAAGTAGTCTCTGGAAGCCAGTTCAGCAAGTTCTGTAGAAATCATGACTATCAGAAATTAAACCCCTTGTCCGTTTGGCTATATAACTTCCTTGTAAGACAGGGCTTCCTAACTTTATTTTGGTATTCTGGATGTAATGCTGTACCACTCAAACCTTGAGAAATAGATGGCCCATTGACATACAAGAAATATTTGTCTAAAGCAGTCATGTGCCAGTGAATTCAAAGGCGCCAGGTGAGAGAAATTACTTTAAAACTTATATAAACTACCATTCTCTACTGCTCTTGGTTTGTGAATCATTTCAGCAGGACAAAAGAATTTATGGATTATCAACACCAACACACTCTGCTACCATAAAAACAAAATTTCCCAGAATTAATGGAAATATTTTTGTGAGTGGATAAAAGAATTAGAATGAGACCATTTAAAATTTTTCATGCATTCCAGAAATAAAATTGTGAATTTGTTTGGTAAACAATAATTCAGTATAAAAAGACTCTTGGAATTTATGAATAAAACTTGTTTTGATTCTTTGTGAGTGACCCCAAAGGGGTACAACAATACATGGTAATTTGTAAATGTTATGGCTTTTGTAAAAGATTTATGTAGGATAATGTATATAAAAGTCCCAGCTCAAATTCGAAGTCGTAGGGCTGAGAGACTAGAGCATACGAACGAGTATATGGCTTCTACGTTAGCCAAGCCAACAGCATCCATGCACATCTTAATAAAAGGAATCTGGAGATTCTCAAAGGACTTCACAGTTACATAGTGCTTATAAACCTTATAGGTATTACTCTATACAATGCTGCTTGGTGATTGTATGATGACCCCTTAAAGTATTCCACGGTCAATCTCATAGTTCAACAAGAATTAGGTGAGACATAAAAACAAAGCAAAATTTGTTTTTGTCAACAGAACACCCTTTTATACTAAAATCTTATGTGGGACACTTGAGAAGGGGGGAAGAAGGCAAGAGACCACTGCTAGGCCTACCTAGCTGTTGGCCCTTTCCTTCCCCTGACACAGATCAGTACTTGTGGCAGTCCGCTGGAACCCTGGAGCTCCATAGAACCCATTTTGAAAACTACTGATTCAGACTGTTGCATGTTTTCTTTACTGGTAACCTTTCCTCTTTCCATCCATTTTGAGGGTTGCTGCCAGAATGATCTTCCTAAAATTGCAAGTCACTCTCCTACTCAAAAGCCATTTTAGGTTTTTAGGCCACACCTATTTTAGAGGTGACCAGTTAGCTCAGTTGGTTAGAGCACGGTGCTGGTAGAACCAAGGTTTCCGGTTCGGTCCCTGCATGGGCCACTGTGAGTTGTGCCCTCCTTAAAAAAGAAAAACAAAGAATGCACACACACACACACACACACACACACACACAAAGAAAAACCATTTTAAGTATGTCTTAGTTGAGCATTTCAGATAATCCACATGTAGCTTCAATATTCCTTGTATCCTCTGTCCCCTCACATTGTTATTCTGGACTGCTTAGTGTTCCCTGAACATGCACTGATTTTCCTAACTCCCCATTTTTCTAATGCTATTCAAACTCAACAAATCCAAAAATGAACTCATTGTCCTTCCAACTCAACCAACTTTTCCTGACTTTTCAACACTGTTAGCATCACCATCGTGCCAATTGAAATCCTCACTTATCCATTATGGTCTATCCCAAATGCCATCTCTTAGGAAGCCATCCCTCATTTTAGGTTGGAATCTCTCCCTTTTTTGAAACTCAGTAACATTTTATGTCTGTCTAATGACTGCTAGAACCTAACTCCATTTTGTGTGTAAAGGTAAAGTATTTTTGCATGGTTTTAATACAATCTAAATTGTCTAAGAATGCACCTACTATATAAGAGATGATTCTTTGTTTAGGTCAGAGCCGATACTTTTTAGCCATTATTGATGAAATCTTTGTCGTTTTGCATTTTCAGCTCTTCCATTCATGGTGACTACAAATACATCTGACTACCGTATTATTATGTCTTCTAGAATAATTGTTCTGGTATATTTACATGTTGAAATACAAAGTATCTTATCATTGATCTCACCTTTATATTATAGTTAGGTTCTTTTTTTAAAAAACTTGTATGTGTGGATAGGTTATGTTTAATTCACGATGGTAAAAGAGGTATTATAAAATATTTTTTTCTAAAAGGAGGACACTTGGTCTTGATAAGGTTGAGAACCACTGTAAGTTGACTATACTCAAGAGACCAGACATAGCCTAATTAAGACAATGTGTACAAAAATCAATCATCTTGCATTATACTGGACACAAAGTTAAAGTCCAGCAAATGTTCAGTTCATAAATCATGTATAAGGATCTTTTGGAGTCTTGCTTATCTAAATATGGTCTGTAGACCAGCAGCATTGGCAACTGGGAATTGTTACAAATGCAGGCTCTAAGGCCAGAGTCGCTGAATCCGAATCTGCATTTTAACAAGGTTCCTAAGGAATTCTTGGGGTCATTAGAGCCTGATAAGTGTTGCCCACTGTCTGAGAAGTATCAGTGCAATTTATCATCACTCTTGTAGCACATTATGGATTAGTGGTGGACCATCTTTATGTTTGTATTTAGGACATTTTTTTTTATTGTTTAAATGCTGAGTTTAAAAGATAGTTGAACAACAAAAGCTATATAACATTTAATTTTGACTCACCTTATGATACAACATTTGTAACACAATATAAGTCAAAAGTCAGAAATCTTCATTCTTTATTCAAAAAATATTCATTTAATACCTGTTATGTGCTGTGTATGCAAAATATTGGCAATACAGTGGTGAACAAGACAGACAATGCTTTTGCCCTCATAGAATTTACAGTTAGGTGAGGAAGATGGACCCCCAAACAAGTAAAACAAAAGAAATAATTAACATTATGCTATGTGCTATGAAGGAAATAAAGAGTGCTGATGTGGAGAATAATGGTGAGGGGCAGGGTTGGTGAACCTCTGCTCTAAGAAAGAGGTCTGGCTGGAGATAGAAATTTGGTTATCCTCAGCACGTGGATGATACTTAATGCCATGGGAATGAATGGGATCACCGAAAGAGAGAATGTATTATGAGAAAGGGGTGCTCAAGATTGAGCCCTGCGAAACATCTTATTTAGGTGGTCAGGTAGAGGAGGAGGAGCGGGCAAAAGAGAAAGAGCAGCCGGGCAAGACAGGAGGAAAATGAGCAGAGTGTGGTGTAACGGAATTCAAGAGACGGGAGTGTTTCAAGAAGGAGTGGGTGGTCAGCTATGTTGAATATTGCTGAAAAATCAAGTAAGGTGAGGACAAAAAGTGTGGGTTGATTTTGGCAACATAAAACCTGCTAGTGACCTTAACAAAAGTGGTTTTTGTGGAGTGGTGGGGATGGAAACCAAATTGAAGTGGTTAAAGCAGGAATGGGAATAGAAACAGCAGAAATACTGAAACAAATCATTTTTTTCCAGAGGTTAGCTAGGATGTGAAGCAGAGAAATAAGTAGGTTGTTGCTGGAGAGAAATGTGCATCAAGAGATTTTGTTTGTTTGTTTTTGTTTTCCAAAGATGAACGACACTTAAAATCCCTGTAGCCTATGTATGAGAAGAAAAAAAAAAAAGACCAAAACTGAAACAGATCTTGAAATCTCAATTCTCAGAGAAGTTGGAAAATTTAGTGGTCATTGAAAATATATTTATGTTTAGTTGGCACTTGACATGTAAATAAGTTTCCTAACCGTGAGAATTTTTAAGATATATAGTGCCCATTCAATGGACGGTTGGTGTAGACATAATCTATAAAAACTTTGCAGGAGAATTATGAAAAACCCTTGAGATTCAAACTTGTTTTCAAAAGTGGGAAGATACTGTTATAATTGCATTTCCTAGGTTTGGGATTTTAGATATTTGAGAATGAGTGTTCAGTAGATTTTTTTGCATTAAAAAATAACTTATACAAGAAGTACCCATGTCTTATGTAGATAGCGTGATTAATTTTTTACCGATATACAGTACAGTATCTGACAATTAAGTTCGCGAACTCATCCTAGGAAAAGTGCTACATACCTCATTGCTGAATATCACTACTGTCACCTTTGAAGTACTCCCCTTGGGAATATAGGCACTGATGCCAGCCCCTAGTCCACCCTTCAAAGCAATTATGGAACTCTTTTTCTGGAATGGCCATCAAAGTTGTTGTCATATTACCCTTAATGTCCTGAATGTCATCAACATGTCTTCCTTTCAATATTTCCTTTATCTTTGGGTAAAGAAAGAAGTCATTGGGGGCCAGATCAGGTGAGTAGGGAGCATGTTCCAATACAGTTATTGGTTTACTGGCTAAAAACTCCCTCACAGACAGTGCCGTGTGAGCTGGTATATTGTTGTGATGCAAGAGCTATAAATTGTTGGCGAAAAGTTCAGGTCGTTTAAGTTTTTCATGCAGCCTTTTCAGCACTTCCAAATAGTAAACTTGGTTAACTGTTTGTCCAGTTCATAATGAATAGTCCCTCTGATATCAAAAGAGGTTAGCAACATCATTGCGATAAGTTCATGAACTTAATTGTCAGACCTCATACACACCTTCCAGATCAAGATATGGAACGTTCACATCACTCCAGAGGTTCTCTTGTGCCCATTTATAATTAATATACCCTTTCGCCCCAAGTTAAACATTATTCAGGCTTCCATCATTATAGATCAGTTTTCCTGTTCTTGAATTCCATGTAAATGGAATCATACACTATGTACTTTTTGGTGTCTAGCTTCTTTTGATCAACATACTCTTTTGAGATCCATCCATATTGTTTCATTTATTAGTAGTTCATAATCTTTCATTGTTTAGTGTGAATGTACCACAGCCTGTTTATTCATTCAACTGTTGATGGACATATGATTGTTTCCAGTGTTTGTTTATACTGCGAACATTCTTATGCATGTCTTTTAGTGGACATATATATTCATTTCTCTTGGACATATATCTAGGACTAGCATTTCTGGGTCATAGGGTAGGTGTATATTTAGCTTTGATACTGCCCAACAGTTTCCAAAAAGGTTGGGCTTTTCCCTCCCACTAGCAATGTCTGAGCGTTCCAGTTGTTCCACATCTCGCTAACACTTGCTATTGTCACTCAGTCTTTTTCATTTTAGCCATTTTGGTGGGTGTGTAATGGTATGTCACTGTGGCTTTAATTTGCATTTTCCTGATGAGTAATGATGTTGTGTACCTTTAAATATGTTTATTGGTCATTTGAATATCCTTTTTCTAAGCAGAGGCTGTACAACCTAAATAGGGGAATATTGAAGGAAATTCTAGCATCAGGTGGCAGGGGGAGAAGAGTTAAATTAGTTAAGATATCCACTCCATTTCTAATATTCTAATTTCATTTGTTATAGGCTCATTTTTCATGATCCTATAGAACAGTTCTTGTGGTGGCAAGATTCCAGGAATAATTATATGTGGTAGTAATAAAGAAAACTGGTGAAGGACCTTATAGAAATAGTAGCTAACACTTCTGTGCCACATTTATAGTCCCGAAGTGTTAATGTTGAAATTGTGAATATATTTTTTTAGTGAGTGACTCAGTTTCCAAAGCTTTTAGTTAAAAAGTAAAAATGAAAATTTTAGACAAGAGAAGCTCTTTTTTTTTTTTTTTTTTAAAGAGGCATGGGGATAGGGGAGTTAGTTTACTGTTATGAAGATAAAGGGGAATGTCACTGTTCAGAGACAGCTTTCTTGGCAGCTGTCAGGCACCAGTGCTGCTGGCAGCTGGCAAATTCAGTGCAGGAGTCTTTCTGAGGTTTGACATTTTGCTCTCCTTTAGCACCTACATTTCCTACTGGGAAAACAGACCAGCCAGTGGAAATCTGATCTCTGAAACTAAAAGTATAATTTAGTTAGCTGGTGTTCTTAATTCTTAATTGAATGAAAATTACTAAACAGTATCAAAATAAAGGCAAATTTATAACCATTCAAGTTAAAAATATGATTACAGATTTTGTTGCTAATGTAAATATTTGGTTTTGTTCATGGAGAGTTTATATTAGAGGTAAAAACATTCATGTGAATTTTTATGAAATCTTAATTGATCAGATGCCTGCCACTTCCAACTTTAAATTTTATTTGTAATCTACCCTCCTTCATTTTGCAGCACATAAAATGCTGGAATCTCTGAGAAAAATCTTAGTATCATAACAAAAATTCTAACTAGTGAAGTTTTTTAAATGACATCATTTTAAAAATGAAAAGAGAATCTGAAGGAATTAAAAATAAACCTGAAATTGTCATGTCTCAGTAAGCATGTGATGAAGGCTTGTTTTCAGTACTGGTAGAAAATAATTTGAGACTGCTAGTAAAGCTTTGAATTTGTAGATTGCTTTGGAAAGCTACAAAAGAAATAACCCTTAACCTTCATAGCCCAATATATTTGTCAGCTATCTCAATAATAGAATAGTTATACCTTTTACAAGATTTGTTATTTAAGAGGTAAAGTGTCAGTGGAAAACACTAGTGATTTAATTAAACCTTAAAACACGTCAGGAGTTCGGTTATGTAGTAGTGGGAAGGGCATGAGGGCAAATAATATGAGGGTGTTAACTAGGGTTTTCTGCTAGATAATTTTAGCTTTTAAATGAGATAAGAAAAATGGTTTTATCTAATGTTACCAAAAAATCCTACTGGAAACATGATGCCACGTATATATTTGTATATATGCATATAAATACATTTTAAAATATTGTATCTGGATGTTTTGGCATCATGTAGTGGGGTTTTTTTACCCTCTGAAAAGTCACATTAATTTTTCAATCAGTCAAATTTGTAAAATGTTTCATATGAAAGGTGCCATTTAGATGCTATATAGTTTTGATAACTGCATTAAGGGAAATCACAACTTTCTCCTGAAATTCAAGTTATAAGAATTTTGGAAGTATTGATAGAAAATGGTCATCGTTAAGCTGTTTCCTGGTATAATATCTTAAAATTTGTGGTTGATATTTCATTTTAATTTTTAATTTTTATTTTAATTTTTACATGATTTGATTTGTTTCTTTTTTCCTGATGCAGAGTTTTAATGTTTCTTTTAAAGTTATAACTTTGCAGTGGTGGTATCCCAAGCGGCAGTGAGATATTCTAAAATCTAGAACAGTGCTGTTTGGTAGAACTTTCTGCAATGATGGAAATGTTTTTTGTGCTGTCCAACAGAGTAGCCACTAGCCATATGTTCTCTGAGTACTTAAAATGTGGCTGGTGTGACTGAGAAACTAAAATTTTAATTTTAATTAATTTAAACTTAAATATCACATGTGGCTCGTGGCTACTCTATTAGACAGTACAGTATTAGTATTAGTAATAAATCTAGAGCAGAGCTTGGCAAACGTTTTCTGTAAAGGACCAGATAATGACTGTTGTAGGCTTTGTGAGTCATACAGTCTGTGTTGCAACTATTCACCTGTGCCGCTGGAGTTTGAAAGCAGCCATACACCTGAATGGGTTTGGCTGTGTTACAATAGAACTTATGGACACTGAAATTTGAATTTCATATAGTTTTCAAGTGGCATGAAACAATATTCTTCTGATTTTTTCCAACCACTTAAAAAATATAAAAACCATTCTTAGTTCACAGGCCACACAAAAACAGGTGGTAAACTGTAGTTTGTAGAACCTTGGTCTAGAGTGTTCATAAGGATCAATGATAAAGATATAAAAATTCATGTGATTATTCAACAAATATTTACTGAGTGTCCATTGTGAGTGAACACTATTTTGGGAGCTGAAGATACAGCAAAACATAAATCAAATATACAGACAACATCCCTGTTCTCACGGACCTTACATTCTGGTGGGGGAAGACAGATAAAAATGACCAAAAATAAGTCAGATGATGACAATGAAGAAATTTTATGAAGAAAAATAAAAGAAGGTAAGAGAAAAGAAGGTGGCAATGGAATATGACATTTTATATAGGGTAGTTAGGTAAAGCTTGTTTGGTAAGGTGACTTTTAGGCACATACTTGAGTGAAGAGAGGAAGTGGGCCAGGTGTCTAGCTGGGGGAAGAGCATTCTGGTCAGAGGAAAAGGTAAGTTCAAAGGCCCTGAGGCAGAAGCATGCGTTACCTATTCAAGTAACAGGAGCAATGCAGAAAGTTGACAAGATTTATATTTCAACAAAATTAACCCACTTTGGAATTCTTCCATCATCTGTACCAGACGTGTATAAACATCAGTACAGGAAACTATATTTCTATCAGAAGCAATATACGGACGCTTCCTCCTTAACTGTTTAGAGCATTCTTTTGGAAAATATTTTAAAGCTATGTTGACTGCCAGCACATTGAAAAGACCCCACTAGACTGCCTGAAATGGAAATTTTTCAGGGTTTATTTTTTTATTTTTTTGGACTGAAGTGTAAAGAAATGACAAAATGGCCATTAAAACTGAATAGGTTTTGCTGCTCTTAGAAATATTTAACAGGTTTCTGGTCTTTAATTGGGAATTCCTTCACCATCTATCCACTACTGGGCTTCATATTTTTATAAAGACCATTAATGGGGAAATGTACTTCAATCTATTTTGTCTAAAAATCTAAAAACAATACTTTTGTTTTAAGTATTTTTTTAGTACCTAAGAAAGCCATCGATATGACCTGGTTATAGATGGTTTTAATGTCTCCTTTTAGTTCTGAATACTAAGGTAGTCATAATCTCTTCCCTGACACTGTGCTTGGTTACTTCTGGTGTTATTTACAGCACACAAAGGCCATTTGAAAAAATATTGAGAACTATTTAAATGTCATTGTCAGAGGGTTTTTAGGGGCTCAAGGGACCAGGACCTTTTTCCTTTAGGTCACCAAATCAAAAGCCAACTTGCTCTGTACTAACTAAAAGATGTTTTCACATGAAAGTTGCTCATGTGAAACCTTTGAGCTAGTTTTCTGTCTTTTTCTGTTAAGAATCCCTTTAGTGTGCAATTAAAAGTTTCACAGGTAGCTTTTTTTTACACTTAAAAGAAAACAACACTATCAAACTTAGAGAAAAGGTACAATTCAGTACAGAAACTATTTTTTTCTGGAAATTTTGAGAGTAGCTGACATGATAGCCTACCACCCTTGAATACTTGAATGTTTATGTTCTATCTTCTCCTGTATAACCGCAAAACAACCATCAAAATCAGGAAATTAACATTGATAAATTACTACCATTTAATCCCCGGGCCCCATCCACATTGCTCCGGTTTTTTCTCTAACATCCTTTACTGCAGAAGCATTCAGCTCACAATCACACATGGTGTTTATTTGACATAACTCTTCACTCTCCTTCAGTCTGGAACAGTCCCTCAGTCTTTCATGACCTTGACACTTCTGAGGATTACAATTCAGGTATTTTGTAAACTGTTCCTCAATTAGAGTTTGTTTGTTTTCTCATGATTAGATTCATGTTATACATATCTGGCTGGATTATCACAGAAATGATGTTGTGTTCTCTTCACTATCAGGTGGCACAGAATTTTCATTTGTTGCGTTACTGATGATGATCATTTTGCCCAGGCACAGTGGTGTCTACCAGGTTCAGTTCTCTCCTATACAGTTACTCTTTATCTTTAATAAGTGTTTTGGGGAGAAGCACTTTGAAACTATATAAATATTCCATTCATCAGACTTTCAATTTATTCACTTATAAGTGTCAATATGGATTCACGAATTTCTCTTTTTTCAATGGGTTATAATCCAATACTATCATTATTATTATTTTGTGCTCCCTTGTTGCATATTTGGCCAGTGGAAACCTATCAGGATGATTTCTATATCCCCTTCATTCTGTGAGCATTTCCTTGCTTTCTGGACAATAAAATGTTCCAGACTCATATTTTCCCCACCCCAGCCCTGGAATCACCGTTTCTCCAGGAAGCCTGTTTACTTTAAGTGGAGAATATTTACAAGTTAATATCTGGATGCTAGAAGCTGTTTTAGTGTCACTGCTCACTGGTGCTCTCAGTGAACGGGTGAGGATCTATAAACCTATATAGGTGTATATACACCTATACATACACATATACACACGTGTGCATATTTTATATCTTTTTATATATAGTAGAAGCCTGCGTTTATGCCAGTATTCCTGTTTTCCAATACAGTACCACACATTTTCATATTTGTAACTCCTCTGACAGAGAAAAATCTGGCTTATTATCTTTATTATATTTACTTATTTGATCAATCCTTTATATAACAAGTCATCCATTGCTACTACCATATCCTTCTCAGCTCAGATGCTCTCCTTGCCTCATTTGGGTTCTGAAATCCTGTACCAGGGTCACTGTTCTATGTGGACACGCCTCTCTCAATTGCTTGGGCTCTGACACCCCCATGCAAGGCTGCCTCTAATATGTGGGTGCCACCCCACTCATGTTCTGACACTTTGCACTAGACCACTCCCATGCATAGAAGCTCTCCTCACTCCATCTGGGCTCCATGGTGTTAGCCCCCACTGTTCCCAGGTGGGTGCCTTGCTCACCCTGTTTAGTCTCTGAAACCCCACACCAGACCGCCCCCATGAATGGATGCCTTCTTCACTATGCTTAGGTTCTGACTCCTCATGCTAAGTTGTACCTTAGCTTCATACCTCTTTCATCTTTCTCAGACTCCAATACTCCAAGTCAGGCAATTCTCTTGCCTGAATACCCTTCTTATCCTACTCAGGCTCTGACTTCCCATCCTTTCTGCCCTCCATGTAGACTCCCTCTTCACCTCCTTCAGACTACCCATCCCACATAGGCACACTCATGCTGGTGGGTTCCCAGCAGCCTGCCCTAGGCTGTCCCCTTTCTTTGCATGGACATTCCTCTCACCCATCTTGGGTTTTGACACCCATACCAGGCTACCCCTTCGCTTATTTTTAAAATATATGTACTTTCCTTGCCTTTATGCTTTGCCGCTAACATCTAATGGGTGAAGTGTTAAATTTTAAAAATTAGAATAGAATGTAGGTACAGTGACTATATATTTTTTAAATTAATATGATCAGATTATAGTACAGAATATTTAAAATCAGTACTATCCTAAACAGTTTTGGATATATGAATACCATTAAAATAAAGAACAAAGGTGATTTTCAATTTCTAGTAATGAAAGTTTTACCTTCTATTGAACCAACCTTCCAACAAATAATTATAGATTCTGGACAATATATGAAAAAATATCTATTACCTGAAGACATTGGGAAATGACAAAGCCAACCTGTTTTATCGGGGGGGTTTTGCCCAAGGGTAGGCCCCAGTTATAGCCTTAGGGTGACCAAAACTTGGGTAGATAATCCACAGTTTTACTGACGTAAAAAACCATAGCAACCACGGGATCTGGGAAGTAAGGAAGGGAATCCTGGAATGGAGAAGAGAGAGAGAGCTTTTTTGTGTATAAATTATCTGGCTGACCCAAATCTCTAGCTGATCCTTGAACTATACACATATAGGTCAAATTCTGAGCAGCCCATTTGAGGCTAAAATAACAGAAATTTATGTTTTTGTAAGGGTGACTGACTTGTTTCAATTTCCCTGGGACTGTAAAAGTTCTATGATGTGGGAATCCCAGGCATACTGTGACATCTGGTTATCCTAGCTGCTGCCCACCACAAGTGAGACAGAATTAGAGTTTGAGTATAGGCAATTTAACTACTACATCTTTTAAAGAGTAAAATAAACAAGAAAAACTCCCATATTCTTCAAAGGAACATAACAGAATCCAGAAATTCTGTAACATATCATTTACAATGTCCAGGGTACTATCCAAAATTATTAGGTCATATGAAGAAGCAAGAAAATATGAATCATACTGAAGAGAAAAGGAAATCAATGGTGACTAACCCCAAGATGACACAGATATTGGAATTGGAAGACAAGGGTCTTAAACAGCTATAATATTTATACTCAAAGATGTAAAGGAAAATATGCTTGTAATGAATTTACAAATAAGAAATCTCAGCAGGAAAACGATAAGAAAATGGAAAATTCCAATATCTGAAATAAAAAACTCACTGGGCAGACTTAACAAATTAAGATGACACAAGAAAGAGTAAGTGGATTTGAAGATATCAGTGAAAGTAGGCTAAGCAACAGAGAGAAAATAACACAGGGCAGGAGGAGGAACAGAGTTTCAGGGAACTTTAGAAAAATATGTAAAAGTTTAACATACATGTAATTGAAGTCCTAGAAGGAAAGCAAGAGTATGGGGGAGAAAAAGGTTTTGAAGAAATACTGGCTGAAAATTTCTCAAGTTTGGTGGAAAACATAATTTTACAAATAAGAAGTTCAGTGAACTCAAGTGGGATGAATTAAAATAAAATCACACTAAGCATATTATGGTCAAACTGCTGAAAAACAAAGGTAAAGAGAAAATCTTGAAAGCACTCAGAAAAAAAAAGAATTTTACCCACCACACACACACCAATACAAAACATCACTGACTTCTCATCCGAAACAATAGAGTCTAGAAGAGTGGAAGGCTATCTTTAAAGTGCTGGGGGGAAAAACTTGTCAACCCAGAATTCTATATCAAGTAAAAATCACCTTTAAAATTGAAGGCAAAATAAAGATATTTCCAAATAAATGGAAACTAATTTGTCACACAGTGGCACTACTAAAAATTCTGAAGAAAGATGATACGAGATGGGAACTCAGATCTTCATGAAAAAAATCAAAAGCATCAGAAATATTAAGTATATGGGTAAATACAAAGTACTATCGTTTCCTCTTAATGTCTTGAAAATACAATTGCTGTGTAGATAATTCCTTTTATTCTCTTTGAGGCACTTTTTAGAGAGGATATAGAAAAAGAATCGTCCTGCTCTAAAGAGGAAATTTGCTGATAAAGCTTCCAAAATAGTGTCCTCATTAAATTTAGGATGCTCAATTCTGAAAAAAAATTTTACTCTAAGCAGCTAATATTTATAATTCTTTACTTTTCAGATATAAAACCAAATGTGGAACTGAAAAGCCCTCAGGAGCAATCTGTGCCCACAGGTAACATGAGGTCTTTTACTCTCTATAAATATAATTTTACTGATAATACCAAAGAAAAAGGAACATTCTGATTGCAGTAAAAATGCTGTGGAAATGTGTTGGGGTTGTCTCCTCCTGATACAATAACTCATCCATTTAGATCATATAAGTTCTTTGACATCATAGGACCGAACCACATAACCCACCTAATGTTAATCACTTCTTTTTTTCCCCTTTTTTAACTGATTGAATAAAGACAGTTTTTGTTGAATAACATAGTACCTTGTATTTGAGCAACCTGTACATTTCACTCTAGAATAGTGGTCAGCAAACTTTTTTTGTAAAGGACCAGGTAGTAAATATTTCAGACTTTGTGAACCACATATGGCCTCTGTTGCATATACCTCTTTATACTTTTTATAATCCTTTAAAGACGTAAAAACCATTCTACCTCTTGGGCCCATACAAAAACAGGCCATGGCTAGATTTCGCCCTCACACCATAGTTTGCTGACCCTTACTCCAGAGTAAATTATAAACATTTAAAATAATTTATTTCCTAAAAATAACTTGATTGACTAACTCACTTTGAATCACAGCTTATGCTATATTACAAAATTTATCACTTAAGTGTCTTTTATGTGTTACTGTGAGTTGTAACTTTATATTTTAATTGAACCTGTACCTCATATTAGTTGTTCAGGTATGCACTTTATATTAGTCATTTCAGGATTGAGAAAAGTGAACCACTGTTTAAAACAGAGTCTGAGAATTCCTAGAGTATATGTTATAATATGCAGAAATTAGAAACTTTACCTATTTATAAATCCAAACATGAGTCCATGATGACCACGTTTTAGGGACCGCTTAGTCATTTATGGAATATGTTTTCATTTTACTCCTGCATTCCTGTAAAAGTCCTGTTTCATGTGTTCAGTCATGGCTGCACCTGAACAGAACGCCACTCCAGAATTTCTAGTCACTTCTACTTCAGCCCAGCTTTAGCGCCACAGGATTCAGTGTCTGACTATTGGTTGTGTGTAATGGGTTCTCAGTAAATATTTTATTGAATATTGGGAAGGAGTTTGGTAGAAATTGGGTACCTTTTCAGTTCATTTCTTTTGTTATCATCTTTTTGTTAAGCTACCATGCTTACCTGTGAAATAAGTCCAGCTACATTGTCCCCTTTTCCTTTAATCAATATTTATTATACAAAATTATATTTCTGTGAAACTTGATTTTTAGCAAGTTTGCTTTTTATTTAAGCATGCTTTTATTATATCTGTTCCCTCTTACTTATGGACTCCTATAACATTTTGTATTCCCCTTAATATCTTCTCTGAGTGTACCTTTTAGACTTGTATTATTATCTTTTGTCTGAGTCTTACATTGTAGTTGTGGGCCTATCTACTTCTGCAAAGTATAAGCTCCTTTGGGACAGAAATATTCATATCTGTCATTTTGTCAGCATTTAGTAAATGTTTGAAGAAATAAAGGAACTCGAGGGCCAATATGTTTTCCACAGAATCACACTTATAATGTTAATAGAAAGGGAAAATAGGAAGCTTACAGGCTTCCTCTAAGGAAATCATCTTTCCCAAATTGCATTATGCCAGTATTTTCAGGCTCAGTATTTCTCATCACTACATATTAATACTTCTTGGTCATAAATAGCAATAGCATCCTACTTAATATTGTGAGTCATACCAAAGGAGAGAGAATTTCTGTCCAGAAGGAACTTGAGTGTATTTTAACTCAGGTGAAAGAAATAGTCAAGAAAATTATGTTTAATGGAAAGCTGCATGAACCCTGGATATATTTCTAAACCTTAAATTTTCACATATACCCCACTTGGGGTATACGTGAAAGGGATACTGTCTACTAAGGAATCATGTGAAGCTAAAATGGAAGTCTACTAAATACATGTTTATAAAAATTCTTTAAAATGGACTGCATAGTTAAAATTCTTTTTATCTCCTAGAAGGCCCAGTGAATTTGAATGACTACAATTTAACCAAACCTCATGAAACAGAAAATGCGGACAGTGCAGAATGCCCAGCCAATGAAGATGAAGATATAGGAGGTGAGCCATAGTGTACAAATTAAAAACTAGTGATTATAGCTATAGTTGAGACTTAACATGAAGAAGAAATCAGGAACTCTCCAAGGAAAACTTGCATTTGTGGATTGAATTGGGAGTAATTCAGTTTCGTTCATTTTATAAATATGTACATTTAGTAATTTGCTATAGGATATCAGCAAATTTTGAGAATTTAAGGTGCTTTTTCAGTGTTCAAGTTATACTAACTTCATTTTTAAAATAATGTTTATTTTACTCTTTTCGTTATAAAAATAATACGTGTTCATTACAGAAAGTTTGTCTGGGGTGTTTTCCAACACCAATAATGAGTTCTCCAATTCTCCAGACACCAACTGGGCGTCCAAAAATTAAATTCAATTCTCATACTAATTCCTAGAGTTACTGCAGAACCCATAGGGTAAAGGCTCAGTCTTACAAGACTGCCCTTGCTTCAGACACCAGTTGAAAGTACCATGTCTCCAGGTTACCTGCACCTCTGTCCAGCTTGGTTGCAAATTTAGGGTTTGCCGCAAACCTCCCTCAGGTTTAATAAATTGCTAAAATGACTCACAGAACTTAGGAAAGTGCTTTACCTATTATTAGCAATTTATTATAGAGGAACATTCAGGAACAGCCAAATGGAAGAGGTGCATAGGGCAAGGTATGAGATGGAAGAGCGTCCATGCCCTCTCTGGGCACACCACTTTCCCAGTCCCACAATGAGTTCACCAACCTAGGAGCTCTCTGAATCTCATTGTTCAGGAGTTTTTATAGAGCTCAGTCTGCAGTCTCCCCTCCCCTTCCTGGAGGTCGGTGGATGGGTCTGAAAGTTCCAACCCCCTAATCACTTGGTCTTTCTTGTGGCTAACCCAACTGGAGGCTATCTAGTGTCCCCACCCTAAGTCAGCTTAGTAGCTTACACTCAGGTGTGATTGAAAGGGGTTTGTTATGAATAACAAAAGACTCCTATCAGGAAATTCCAAGGGTTTTAGGAACTCTGTGCCAGGAATCTGGGACAAAGATTAAACATATTTTTATATTATACCACAGACCACCCTCTGGTCTTTGACCACTCTTGAATGGCGTAGCAAAAGGATCATAAAAGTCAAGAGATACTGGTATGGGGGAGGAAAAAACTTTCCTCTACCCTTCAGGGGTATTTCAACTGGTCTAATAATTAAATCTCCATGAGACAGATGAACAAGAACAGATAACCAAATTTAATTACATAGGTACATATGGGAACCCCACATACATGAGAGGTTCAGAGACAGAAAGAGAAAATAAGGCACATTTGACATTCTGAGCTAAGGCACTTTGGGACTTCAGAGGGTCATTGCAGGACAATAAGAAGTGCAGATGTTTAGTATTAGTTTGCCCTGTCATAGAAAAAAGGGCAAAAAGGGTTGAAAAAAGGTGAAAAACGGGTTATCTCTGATCATCTCTTATAGGCAAGGCCCCTAATTCACATTCTTCTAGGTAGTTACGGGGAGGGGGGCAGAAATTTCTCTTAAGCCTGCAAGTTCTCAGTTGGCTTTAGCTCAAAATAATCTGCACATCGTAGAGACACATCTTGGGGTGACTCATCCTGAGTATAGACTGGTATATTACTAGAGTCACATACAGTCATTAATGATTAGCCCAGTCCCTCATCATATATGCAAATGTCTCCCAGAGTAAGGTCACTCAGGCTTGCAGGCTTCCATTTGATCTCATCAGGTTCCTAAAGCAGGAGTGGTCGCAGCAATATATGGCTTCACCTTTTCAGGTATCTTCTATAATTGAGCTAAGAGACAATGTGATACTCTTACTCTGAGCCTCTCTTGAGATTTTAATGTAATATTGGATTTCCTTCATTACATTACTCACTGATTTATTCTTTTACTCTCAGCTACATCCCTCCTTTTCTCCATTTATAACTGAACTTTTCCACGGTTGGAAGGAACATTAGGTTTGGTCACTGTGCTGGTCTAGATTGCAGGCAGCAGCAATACTAGTGTAGCCAGTGCCTCCTGCTCAGTCCACTGCTAGTTGTATAGGGTAGAGTTACTTAGGTCCAGAACTAGAGAGCTTTTTTTTACCACTAGGCAATATAGCTGCATTCACTATTGACCTCAGTTTTGCTAAATGGAGTGAAGGCACAACTTGCCCTATCAGGCCCTTAGGAATTCAGACATAAAGGTTTAAAACTACACTTACAGTTTCTTACTTAGGGATCATCCGTGTTTCTGGCACTTTTAGTTGCAGACCTGGCCCTGTGACTACTGCATCAGATAGGAAAGAGGAAGTTGAGGTGATGCAGGGAAGAAAGAAAAAAACGTATAGTCATTATACCAGTCAGTGTCTTCTTTCCTTGGGAAAAATTGCATAGTCAAACTAGTATCCTCCCCCTCTCCCTCTCCCCCAGGTCCACCAAAAAACCAGAGGAATCTATCTAGTAGGGACACTCCCTTAGCCACTCTGATGTCAAGTCTGAGAACACACTCTTGAAGACATGTAAACCAGCCCTTCATACCTACATCTCCCCCTGTCTTAAACAGCCAATGTTTCAGTTGTCTGTTCCAATTCTCTATGGAAGTGTTACTCTGAGGAGGATGTCTCTATGCCCATTGTTTGACATTATGGTCTGTAAAGTGTGTTCCTTGGTCTGTAGACATGTGACCTGGCAGTCCAAATTGGTACAATATCTTCTGTTCTAGTTCTTTTTTAGTACTCTGACCCTTTGCATCTACCACCATGTAAGCAAAGTCTAGTCCAGAGTCAATGGCTATTTCATCAAAACCCATTTGTAGCCCTCCTGGGACTGGCATTGGTTTAGTGTAATCCACTTGTCATCTATGTGTGGCGCCTTCCCCCTGAGGAATCTTACCCATAGCCATCTGTAGCCTCTGTCTTTCTTGTTGACAGACAGAGCGGTTCTTGTTGGCATTCTGAGCCTCAGAGTGTACAAAAGGAATATGTCCAGATTGACCCCCCTCACTGCTGCAGTCCCCAAATGTCTACTCATTTCGTGGACCCAAGTATCCACCACAAGCTAGTACATTGCGTTAGCCACTCATTGATTCCAATAATGGATATCGGCATGCCCTACTTTAGTGCACCCCTCAATTTCCCATAGTGATTTTAATAGGGCAGTTCCCCATATGGGTGTCCTTTTATAAACCAGGTTTCCATTGTCCTTTGCCTATCCATATGGCCAGGCCATTGGCCATGACCCATTAGTCGGGTAAAAACTGAAACAGAGACTTTTATCATTGTGCAATTTTCCCATCACTGCTAAGAAAACAGTATGTAATTAATCTCACTGAGCTGTTTTTACCTTCTTCAGTCAGAGTGATAATCTTCCAAACAAGATGTTGTCCATTCCTCTTGGAACTGCCATCCATAAATCAAGCAGCCCTTGATTGGTCAGTCAAGAGCTATCTATAGGGCATTGTCCAAGTTGTAGAATCTGGCAGCTCTTTACACAGTTCCAAATCAGTCCTTGGAGAAAAGAGATTCTCTGCTCATGAGTATCTCCTGTTTGCATTCCCCAGGTAGCGTAATCCTTATAAAACATTTCTATTTTATTATGGAACTCTTCTGGGCACTGCCCTCCCCCATAGAGTATTTATCTGATATCACCTAAGACATCATGGGCCTTTGAGATATTAAGATTGTTTTTTGTCCTGGAATCATAGGGGCAGTTTCAATTTATGTCCGATAGCAGGCTAGTAATTGCCCCTGAAATGGAAATTCTGTAGTCCAAAGTCCCAGTAGTGATTGCTGGGAAGCACTTTCAGGCTTTTGCCATAAGCCGTATGCTCCTCATAGAGCCATCATACAGAATTTGTCTATATCAGCACTCCAGCTTCTCTTGTCTGTGTGGACTTGGGCGGTCTTATCCATTTCCATTTAGCATGTTCAATTAATATCGCTTGAAAGACAGATTTACAGGCTTCTGTTTTGCAGAAACTTTCCCAGTCAGACACAATGTCCACCTTTATAATATATTCAGGTAAAAGAGACTCAATCACTTCAAACATACCAGTTTTTTTCCAAACTTTTACCTTTATCCATCAACCCTTACATTTCTAACTGTAACCTCCATTAGAATTCATCAACAGGTTTTGGTTTTGGGAAAGTGTTCCCCGATCAGACATAATATCCATTACCACAAAACGTTCAGGTAAAGGAGACACAACTTTTTCACGTAAAGCCATTTTAAACATTCCAATTTTCACCCAAACCTCCATTTTAATCTTATTAGCTCTTACATTTCTATATTCTCTCAATTTAACTGAAGACCCAGTTAGGGCTTCACCAACAAGTTTTGGTATTACAGTATGTGAGGCTCCCATGTCAGGGAGTCCCAGAAACTTTTCTTCTCTACCCTATGACCATTTTACCCTTTGATATGCAAAAGGCTTTTGGTCCCTAGTGAGAGACAGGGCCAAGGGACCTTGGCCCTGGCCTTTTTGTCAATCTTTGTCATGATTAATCTGCCTGACTATTGCACCCGAGAATTCAGATCAGATTTCTCATTGTAATCTTTGCCTTTTGGCTTTTTAAATTGGGATGAATAGAGTGGACTTTTGGGGGGCCCTTTAATATAGGGGAACAAGCGGGAGGTCCTTTTGGTCCACCCAACCTTCACAATGCAGTGTTAAGACCTTTGTTCCGACTCCATCAATGTTCATTTTATTTACCCCATTTCTTAATAACCATCTAAAGATTTTTGCCCTACTGAGATGAGTCCCTTAACTCACCCCCTTTCTGTTTCTTCTTTGTTTTGGCCCTATCGATGTTTTCTTTATTCACCTTATTTCTTAATAACCATTTGTAATTTTCCACCTTTTTGGGACAAGTCCCTTGACTCTCTCCTCTGCCTCTTCTCATTTTCTTGTTAATTAATCTAATGTTTTTTTATTAGCATCTGTAAGACCCAGGAGGGGAAGCTGAAAAAGCAAATTCAATAAGGCTTTTCAGAATGTTGCTAGATATTGCAGTAGTAAGGTTAAATGGGGTGCCATGCAAAAGGGGTCCCTTGTTCTGACTGTGTTTTCTTAGATTCTGTTTGAGTTTCTGCAGCAACCATTTGTCACAGGGCCAATTATATTAATTATATTTTCTTATTTTCTGCACTTTTGATGTTTCAGATGCCTTACAGACCTGGGGAAAGATTGCCCCTGTCAGGGATAACCAATTCTTAGACGTAGGAAAGGGCTTGGCCAGGAGATTGCTTTTCATATACAAACCAACCAATTCAGAATCTATTATCCCCAGCCGTCTCCTTACCTAACTCTCGTACACTAAGCTAATACTTTCACTGCTTGAAATCCCAGGATGTCCTGGGGCCAAGCACTGGACAACTAGAGACCACTCTTAATGTCCCACAGCCTGCGAGAATTATCCAAACTAGCCAACCCTAAACTGTTTATCCTACCCTGCCCTGCCTTCTCTCAGAAACTCCAATAAAAGCTCTGGCCTAAGATTTTCCCTCACTCCTTTTTTCTGCCTGCGGACTGACAGTGGTGCTTTCCCATGTGACCCTGTGTGACATGCGGTGCCTCTTCTCTGGCACCTCTGTATAATAAGCTTCTTCCTTCCAAACCTCATTCTTGTCTCCACCTGTGGCTGCACTTACTTTACCATACCCTATGCAACATGTACGTTCTTAGCACACCCCCTTAAACCGTAACATTTATCATGACCTGCTAACAGGCACATTCAGTAGGTGAATATCTTGATTATCATAAAGCTAGTCCCATATGGCTTATAGATAAAGCACATCAGCTGCTTATCTGGGATGTTCCCCTTGGCATTTATAGAGGGAGTTATAGTCCTTCTTCTCAGGGTAAACAGACCTTACAGTAGTTTTTGTCCATTCCAATAGGCTGGCTGTTCCCTTGGGAAAAACATTCTCTGTGTCTGAATCATGTATAACTATCTGTGATTTTAGAGAGTTTTATAGTTTTAATTTTATAGTGAGCTGTGTGTGTAGTGTCAACTCAAATATGCTGTTCTACTCTGTAGCTTTCTACTCACCCTAATTTAGTCATCCTCACAATCCATTTAGTAAAGGCTCTTCATGAAGCTGATGATACAGATTCACAAAATGAGACAACTCTTTCACATTATACCCACTAGTTTCAGTAGTTTTCTTGTTTTTGCCTTCCCCCGCCATGTGAATCACCTTCTTGATGACCAGAGGTCTTAGAGGAACTCTCTGTTGTTCCTGCATAATTTTTCCCTTTGGGGGCAGCTTTGAGCCTAGTATCCAAAGCTCAAACCAACCGAAATCTGATTTTGGTCCAGCATCAAGGTCTGACCCAGTACTTTCGTCATTGCATTTTAGCTATTACAGATAACAATAACCAAAGGATTGTATATTCGCCTTTCTTATTAGTTTGCATTTCCTTATGCATGTAGTGAATTAACTCCTCAGGAGTTGAATCCATCTCTGAATAACCTTGGTAATTTTACCTTTGGTAACTGATCACAGCCAAAGCTGCTGCTCTATAACATGTGTGACCATGTGGCTAGGAATCAAAGGTTCCTCATCTCCCATTCTTTCTTCCTTTCTTTTCCTGAACCACATGTTTCCATTAGCCATGGATTGAACAAATCCCACTTCTGACACCAATTCTGGAGTGTTTTGCAATACCAACAACCAATTCTCCAGTTTTCCAGACACCAACTGGGTATCCAACAATTCAATTCAATTTTCATACTAACTCCTAGAGTTTATACAGAATCCACAGGTTAAGGGCTTAGTCTCACAAGACTAGCATCAGTTCAGACACCAGTTGAGGATACCAGGTCCCTAGGTTACCTGCACTTCTGTCTAACTTAACTACAAATTCAGGGTTGCCCACAAACTTCCCTCTGGTTTGATAATTTGCTAGAATGACACAGAACTTAGAAAAGCATTTTACTTACTATTACCAGTTTAGCATAAAAGATACAACTCAGGCAAGCCAAATTGAGGAGATGCATAGGGAACGGTATGGGGTGGGAAAGCTTCCATGCCTTCTCTGGGCACACCTCAATTTGTTCACCAACTCCAAACCTCTCTGAATCTCATTGTTCAGGAATTTTTGAAGAGCTTAAACTGCAGTCCCTTCTCCCCTTCCTGGAAGTTGGTAGATAGAGCTGAAAGTTACAACCTTCTAATCAGTTAGTCTTTCTAATGGATCACACATCCTGAGGCTATCTAGTGTCCCCATTCTAAGTCACCTCCGTAGCATAAACTCAGGTGTGATTGAAAGGGGCTTGTTATGAATAATAAAAGATACTCCTATAACTCAAGAAATTCCAAGAATTTTAGGAACTGTGTCAGGAACTGGGGACAAAGACTAAATATATTTTTGCACTATATCACAGTTTGACAGTTTATAGAAGTGGAAAGAAAAAAGAAAAACCCACCTCTATGCTACCACCCAAAGATAGTCTCTGTTAACATTATGGAATATTTCCAGTCTTTTTTGTGCATTTTGAGCATGACATTTATATCAACATTGCAAACAACTTCATGCTAATATTTATGTTGATAAATCTGATTGCTATTACTTTATGAATGTCACTCACATCTCATCTTAGATGTCATTTCTTCGGAGAGCTCTTCCCTGACAACCCAGTCACTATGTTAATACAGTACCCTATTTAAATTCTCTGCGTGGCACTTCCCCTAGATAACTTTGGAGTTTTATTTGTTTATTGTCTCTCCCTCCACCGTTCATGAGGTAGGATTTAGGGTTGTCTTTTTAACTGCTAGGTATTTGGAGCACCTTGAAAAGTACTTGGCCCATAGTTGGTAATCAATATATATGTGTTGAGTGAATGACTAAACGAATGCCTTAGGTTAAGTGTGTGTGTGTGTGTGTGTGTGTGTGTGTGTGTGTGTGTGTGTGTGTTTCTAAAGGGAAAAAAGGCAAATTGTTTCTCAGGATGTTTTTCTTTTGTCTTAGATTGTTAAGGAATCAAAAAATAGAGTTCTATGTCTAAAACTTCGGAGATTCAAATCACAGCTTCAACTAACATTCCAGCTCTGCCTTGTTATACTTTAATTTGTACTAGTTCTTAACCACAGAGACTGAAAACTGCTGCCTGGCACAGGATGTGGTCATTTGTGCTGAGGAAAGGCATATGGTGTTCTACCAGCTTCATGCAACTTCTTGAAGATGACATCCATGGAGTCTCACTCAGAATGAGGCAAATGATAACTGTGCCTTTGGCTTGCATTTTTCCAAGTTAGGGTTTCTACGTTCTGATAGGGAATGACATTCAGTTTATGTTGAATGATCCCTATGCAACTTTTGGTCTGGGAGCTTGTAATTCACGTTAGAATTTGTTCTGGGTTCAGAAGTAGCTATGCGTTTTATGTTTTCAGGTAGTTGGAGGAAGAACCAAGCATAAACAAGAAACCAAATAACTTCTATTCGACAACAGGAATTTAAAATAAATATTGTAGCAACCCACATGGGTTAGCACTTCTGTAAGGATCCATACAATAATTTGTAGGCCTCTGAATGTGACCCTGCTCCAGAAGTGCTTCCAAGGAGAAAGAGCTATTCAGTCTCTGTGGTCCACTCAGTTTGGGTCACCTTCAACTGCTGTACCTGCCTATGCCATTTCTTTGACCATCGCTCTAAAGACATGTCAGTGGATTAATAGGATATCTGTGTATTTTTCTCAGTTGTTAGGGGTCTGGGAGTGTCATGCAGTTCTTGGTAGACACTAGAAGATATAACCAATTATCCTAAGTAATTTGGGAAAGAGAGAAGAAAGGCTTCTTTCCTCTAAGCCTTAGAAATGAGTGGGCTAACTTTAGTGTTGAAAGAATAATCCATTATTTCATGATTTAGCTCCAAACTGATTAGTATACTATTGATATTGGTATTTAATCTGGGTCATATACCTTTGGAAAAGGTTGTAACAAGGCCCTGCTTTAAAATATATATACAACATGATCAGTATATGCAAACTATAAATGTTAAATTATAAAATAATAGAACTGAAAAGTAGCATTGCCTGATAGAAGACAAGCATATTGCATAATAAGTAATTTCTGCCACGTGTAACATAGACTAGAATTAGGATTATACTTTTAAAAGTAATTAGAGAACTTTAGGTGTAAAATGATATTGACTATAAATAATTTTAAATCCTATTTTACAGGATCTTTTTCTATTTAAGTGTAATGGAAGCATATTTTTAATGTCTTCTAAAAAGTTTTAGAAACTAAGACCTGTCTTGGAATGTTTTAAATTCAGTATAATTGTGATCATGTTTAATTTATATGTTTAATAAATGAAATGTCATGTGCATCTTTCTCAGTTTTTAGCTCTTAGGAAAATGTTTTATAGAAAATTTCAGGCTCTGATAGAAACACTCGCTTTATTTTTCTCTTGTGGACAGACAGACTAAATTTTTAGAGGGAGGGAAGGTCTTTACCCAACTAGAATTGTTTGAGAAACAAAATAAAATATTTGGAAATAACTTTTCAAAGATATTAACATTTAACATAAAAAAATCACTTGTTTCCTAGTGACAGGGGTGTGTGTGTGTGTGTGTATTTTTAGTTAAACAATATATTCCTAGGATCCTAGTTCAGGAATTGGCAAACTTTTTTTCTGAAAGGCTAGATAATAAATATCTTGGGCTTTGTAGTCCATACAATCTCTGTTGCAACTTCTCAACTGTGCTGTAGTATAAAACAGCCACAGAAGATTGCCATAAATGAATGCATGTGACTATGTGCCAGTAACTTTATTTACAAAAACAGGCAATGGGGCAGACTTGGCCTGCAGGCCATAGTTTGCTGACTCCTGGCCTAGTATATACATTTATTGTGTGATGATTTAAGGAAGCTTTTGGTTCTTGAAAGAAACAGTGTTCATATAAACATTTCAAAAGGGCGTCAATGGAGTGTACACTATTATTTTTTAAGTTAGAAAAATACATATCATCGCACGTGTGTGTTCATTGCACACATATATAGTGTGCAATGTATATATGTATATATATATACACCATAGCTTTGTACCAATACAATTTACATTAATTAGTTGGTCATGAATAAAACCATACGTGGATTAAATGTTGTGTTACCACTGAATTGGCTCATCCTTTTTTCCTGAAAATTTAAATTAATTGACTGATGCATGGGAAATATTTACATCCACTCAAGTTTATTTTCTCCAGGAGGACTTCTTGCACTATCCCAGCTCCTCCCAATTGTAGTTTTAGAGCTGAGTTTTATAGTGTGCTTGATTAGTACTTGTTTAAGAACCTAATTATATTCTATCTGGAATTATTTGTGCATGACAAACTTCACCCCATTATGTTATAAACTTTTTGAAAAAAAGAGCCCTAGTAGCCCACATTTATCTTTCTAAAATACCTCCCTATGAAATGATATAATCCACCTGGATTGAAAAGCACAGGAAGTGAAGAAGTTCATTTTCCTGTCTGGAAAGAGTTCTTTTTCCTGTCTGGTCATTGACTCCTATGAACAATTATTATTTCTCTTAGTGGTGACCAACTGCAGCTGTTGTCAGACTGATATGGAGTGGTAGGAAATAACCTAGAGATCCCCAAGTCTTTATTTTTGTTTAGTATTAGATAAATACTGGGCTATCATAAGTACTTCACTGAATATAAAGGATATTGGGACCTTCCTATTAGATCTAAAATGTCATCGAGATACCATGACATCAAAAGTAGAAGTTAAGGGCTGGCCCGGTGGCTCAGGCGGTTAGAGCTCCGTGCTCCTAACTCCGAAGGCTGCTGGTTCGATTCCCACATGGGCCAGTCGGCTCTCAACCACAAGGTTGCCAGTTCAACTCCTCGAGTCCCACAAGGGATGCTGCCTCCCGGATGGCTCAGTTGGTTGGAGCACATCCTCTCAACCACAAGGTTGCCGGTTCAACTTCCGCAAGGAATGGTGGGCTGTGCCCCCTGCAACTAGCAATGGCAACTGGACTTGGAGCTGAGCTGCACCCTCCACAACTAAGACTGAAAGGACAACTTGAAGCTGAACTGCACCCTCCACAACTAAGATTGAGAGGACAACAACTTGACTTGGAAAAAAGTCCTGGAAGTGCACACTGTTCCCCAGTAAAGTCCTGTTCCCCTTCCCCAATAAAATCTTAAAAAAAAAAAAAAAGTAGAAGTTAAAGCAATATTTATATCACAAGAAAGAATATACTGCTTGTATCTGGCCTGTGTTCACAGAGGAACACAATAAAATAAAAACCTCTGGACCTCAGGGCTGGAGGGAAGATGTATTTAATGATAGTGTACCGAGGGATTTATCTAGGTGGAGAGATGAGACAGGGGATGGTGGAACAACATTATAGGGCCATCCCAGCAAGGCCCTGTAAAAGAGAAATGCAGTTAAGAGCAGAATGACTGAGGTAGAACCTCACTCAGCTTTTTGTTTCAGTCATTCTCTTCCTCTGAAATTGGATCCCCATCTTTGCCATTCCCCACTTAGATATGGAAGGAAGATTCTGTCCTAAGCATGTATGTTTGGAGGTTGTGATTCTACATGCATATGCTAGTGACATTACTTTTCCTCTTTAAATAATTAGGGAATATATATTTGGCTACCAGCTTCCTGCATTTAACAGTCTTTTGGCCCCCATTTTTCAGCAGCCCCCTAATAACTAACATCTCTTTCTACTTACACTAGCAGTTTGTTCTGGAGCTGCCACGGGGCAAAAAGTACACAATATACCTCAGTATCCATCAGTATCCGCTGTTGACCCTGCCTAAGTTGCACATTTACCCGTTGTATTAGTTTCCTAGGGCTTCTACAACAAATGGCTAGAGGCTGGGTGGCTTAAAACAACAGAAATGTATTCTCTTACAGTTCTGGAAGCTAGAAATCTCAACTCCAGCTGTCAGCAAGGCCATGCTCCCTCTAAAGGCTGTAGGGAAGAATCCTTCCTTGCCTCTTTCTAGTTTCTGGTGACTCCCAGCAATCTTTGGTATTTCCTGGTTTGTGGCAGCAGCACTCCAATTTCTGCCTCCGTCATCACCAGCCTGTGTATATCTGTCTTCTCCTCTTATAAGGACACCATTGTATTAAGGGCCCACCTTAATCCAGTGTGACCTCATCTTAACTAATTACAGTGTGACCCTATTTCCAAATAAAGTCACATCTGAGGTTCCTGACAGACATGAATTTGGGGGGGACATTTAACACACTACACCCTTCATCTCCCCGATCTTTACAACTGAATATAAAATATACCTGGTACTCATCATGAAATAGAGTTCTTTTTAATTAATTATACAATAGTGATCAATTAGTGATTATTTCAGTACGTCTTTTGTGTGAGAATTAGAATCTTGCCTAATCCGTAAGAAAAATTGAATTTGATAATTTTTTGAAAGGCCTTAAATTTTCTCTTATTGCGATACCTCGTGTGAAGTGTAGATCAAAGGTAAGAACTTTAATTAGAAAGTGTGCTAAAAAAAATAATTCTTTACCCCTTAAGAGATATAACTCCTGTCTTCAGTAGCTTTCCATGTCAGAGTCTCAATCTCTTTTGAGGTGTACTAATTTTTTGCACTCATGAGAAATACAAACTACTTTGATGCTTTTGAAAGGGGCAAAAAAAACCAAGCCACAGTTGCGGTTTATGGATGCTAATTACTGCCACATTTAGATGTGTAAAGGAGGGGCCTATGGCTGGAGCGAGCTGGGAGAGACCAAGTCAGCCTCGCCTAGGCGCTCACTGAGGTTCCAGTGGTACTGCTCAGCACACGCAAATATGTGCTTCAAAAGGAAGTGCCGTTTTTTATCAAAATATTACATCTCTCAAGCCCAGATCAAGACCTGTCGCTCATGGGATGCAGGGGTTATCTTACAAAATCAGCAGTACTTTGCTGCAGAAGTTCACTCACAGGGGATTTCTGTAAGTGCTCACAATGGGCAGAGAGGCTTACGGCTTCTACTGTGTCAAACGGGTAAGTTCTGTTGGTGACAAAACCCAGACACCACTCCTTTGAATCATTTTAACAAAAAGCATCATCTCTGGATTTGTTTTTTTAACCAAGCTATGTAGCACAGTGAACTAAAAGGAACTTATAGGAAGCTATTTGGCATCTGCAAAAGAGAAGTGGACAACTGTAATGGCTGACAGAAAAATGGGTCTGCCAGCTGTCCTCAGTGGATCCTCCAAGACTCTTTCCCTTCCTTTTGCTTTTCTTGAACTGTGGAGCAATAGTGCCGGTGCCTCCTTACAGTGAAGCAAGATGGCTATGAAATCAGTATGTGAAACACCCATATGTGCCTGCTAACCCTCATGGCATCCGCTCTTGCCAAGTGAATTCAGCTGCTCAAAGTTTGACACCAGGCATGGTCAATGGGCCCATGAGTACCCGGGTGCAGTTTGGTAACCACATGAAGACACCCGCTGAGGCATAAGTGAGAAGTCCCAGTGGTGTGCCAGGGTCAGTTCATAATCGCTTGTTAAGTTTTCAGAAATTTTGTGAGCCAGCTGACTTCACGTTGGTAGCTTGAAACAGACTGTGGTATTTATACCACTGATATCAGCAAATGCTACACGAAAAAGCCCTTCCTCCACTCTGAGTTGGTTTTTAAGCATTTACCAGCACACCACTGGACTGAGGGCCGAATGAGATCCTGTTCTGTCTCACTAGGTCATCGTTTTTCATAATTTGTCAGAGGGGCTTTTGTTTTTTCTTCTTTGTTTTTGTGATTTGCACGAAGCAGAATAGTTCTGAAGATGAGAAGAGTACATAAGCTTTCTCCACAACATGATAGGTAGGATCCAGAAATTTTATCTTTAAAATATGAGGGTCACATTATTGTAAAGTTAATGAAATGCAGCGGCTTGAGGTAGACACTGTTACAAAAAGCATAAAGCAACAACAGACACAACTGACCATACATTAAATTTAAAAAGCCCCAAATGATCATGAGGCAGTTACTTCCAACCGAATCCCAGAGCATAAGCATTTTAGCTTGCTCCTGTCAGAGAAGGGAGGAGGTACTCCCCAATCTTGCTAGATCCCAATGTATACATATTGCATTGTGGCAGGGTCTCACTATACTACATTGTCTCCCAAAGAGTTGAAGACATGATAAGGACAGTCTTTTTTAGTCTTTTATGCCAAAGTTTGGGGTATACAGTAAATGCTCAGTATTTATCCATTTTTCTTTCTATTTTTCCATCCAACCATTCATTTCTCCATTCATCCCCTGCTTTGTTTCAAGTGCTCACTAAATCATTGTTGGTTAAGTAAAGTGCAGTAGAGCATGTGAGTATGTTTTGGCAATGGAGTCTTTTTTTTAGCAGTGTTCTTCAAACTGGGATATGGGAAGCCTTTCCAAGGATTACGTGAGTGTGGATAATTTTAAGAGAATCAATTTCCAGGTCTTCAACTTCAGTGTGTTCTTTTTCCTAAAACTATCTGCCCTATAAACCTGCTGTAGTTGAGTTTCTTTTTCCCTCCTCCCCTTTCACAATGATCCTTCTCCACTCTATAAAATAAAGGCATCTCTCTCACTTATCTCAATCTTATGTCTTTGCTGTAAAGTGTAAATACTTCCAGGATGCCAAACAAAGGGTCAATTAGATAATTCCTTTAATCAAACTTCTATAAATGTACCCCCCTCCATTCATCTCATTAAGAGGTGCATTCCCCCCAATTTTACTTTTTATATTTAATAATTATTGATCTAGATTTCTAATACACCTACATTGTTTTCATCAATTGTATGCTAATAATTATGATAATACAGAAGAAATTTCTTAATACACAGAACTTCATGGTAACAAATACACATACACACACACAGTTGTAAAGACGTGATAGGATGAGCAACAGAAGGTTCAAGCATAAAAGAATAGTACACAAGGATAAAATTCTCTGAGGAAAGTGAAATGGAAGTTCAAAGGGAAAATTTCTGATTTTTTTTAAAAAGCTTATTTATGATTTTTTAAATTTATGATGGGTAAATCAAATTACTAATACTTATATTCCTTTTGAAAGAGTGCAATAACAGTTTAAACCATCATTATTTACAATAAACAAAAATTGTTCTGTTTTCATTTTTTTTAATTATGATGAAAAATTGTAGATGTCAACTTGTTATCCACTTATTTTTCATTGTGTATAAGGGAGAAACAACATTTTTCAAAATTCTTTTGAGGGTCCTTGCGCAAAAAATTTGAAGGTCAACCATTGTCACATAACGTATATAAAGTGGAGCACAGAGGAGCCTTCAGTTTAAGGCTGAGTCTATTTAAAGGCCTAATATAAAAATTCTCAACCTGAGTTCTCAGGGTTTGAGAAACCTCTCAGAACCTGTGTGAAATTTTGTGTTTGTGGGCATGTCTACATTTTTCTGGGCAAAGAGTGAAGTTCTCAAAAGAAATCCACAACCCAGAAAAGATTAAAAAACCCTGACCAAAGTGTGTAAGGTCTTAAGGCTTCTTGACTTTGCTGTTTTTTTAATAGTTTCATATGTAATGAACTGTAGAATTGCTTCCAACATAAACAATTTTGATTCAGTTCTGTATATATGTAAAATAATATATACTAATTTTGAAAAAATCTTGAAATAAGTAAAATACCCATTTCTTCGTCACTGACCTGAGATCTATCCTAGGGCAATCTTTTGATTTTCATCCCTTGCTGAGGTTTTTCCTTTTTCTTAATTTTGATGGGGAAAGTTGCAGATGCTTCATCCATAGTAAAATGCTGGAAATTTGGAAAACAGTTTTTAGAAGAATAAACATCATGTTCCCCTGACAGTCCTATTGTGTGATTTCTTCCAGCATCTAATACTCAGCAGTCTAATAATAGGTTGATGTAATATTCAGACTTAGAATTAGAAAAAGTACATTTAGAAGTGACTGACGACACAGTAGTTTTAAAGCTTTGGATTTTAAAGTGTCACACACACAGCAGATGAATGAAGATGTCAGAGCCAGGCCTGACGGAGGACCCTGGTAATCCAGCCCTTGGTGTATAACCTTCAAACACCAATAAACAAGATTATCTGGATTTAACTTGTGACCTTTCTCATTCTGACTGATAGGTCCAGATGTTTTCTCATTCAGCTGCCTGGTTGAAATCTGCTTTTTTAACCGACAATTGCAATTGGATCTAGATTGGAGGTTGCAGAAATGACAGTCTTGAGAACTATATTCTGCAGTGGGTTATGCTGTCTAAACAGTAACATATGGAGACCTGGTTTAATAAAAATAATTTGTGACCTTACCTTTAATAGATTTGTTAATTATGTCAACCAAATAAGTAAAAATGGAATCATGGTAGATATTTCACTATATTAGTCGGTCTGGTGGCATTAAAAACATTGACAAGATTTGTTAGAACCAGCCTTTTCTGCACCTGCGTCTACAGAAGCAGAAATCCCAGCCAGCCTTTGTTATCCCTCAAGAAAGTTCATAGCAGCTCTAGAGAAAATAGGAAAGGCTCTTTATTAGCTTCTCTTAAATCAGTCTAGTCTTGTGGTCACACTTCTCATCCACCAAAATTTGGACACAACTTAACGTATCTTTATGTATCTTAATGTATCTTCATTGCTTGAAGCCCAGTACTATTTCTGGCATTTTTATATGAACTGTTCATTACTCACCATCATCTTGATTTTCCGGTTCTAGTTCTTCAGGTTGTACCAGTTTTCTCTCTGAAACTGTGTAGAAAAGATAATTCTTTATGTTCTTCTTTTCTTATGTAAGAACTAAGCTCTCACATCCCTGAGTGAACCCTCAGAGAGCTTCCCCCTGGGCTTTATACCACTGCTGACTTGTAGGTCAGGAATAGTGCTCATTAATTAAATGATAATCATAGCCTAGTAAAGCACACTAAATTATTAACGGAATAGAAAGTGAGGCATCAAAGCTCATAAAGACAGAAAATCACAAACAATTACAAAGAAGTAATACAAGTAGAAAATCTGGATCTTATGGATTTTAGCACAATTTAGAAAGAGAGCAGAAATCAGTAGCTACTTAGGTATTCTGTGAAGTTGATAATAAAATAATTAAGTATGGGAGATGTCCTATGAGGCCAAATATTTTACACTCAATTGTTTCAGCCTCCTTTCCTATGGCCAAGTAGCAGATGCACCTTGTGTTTTTTTTAACACATTCATTAATTTCTTTGAAAGGAGCATGAAATCAGTTGTACAGGAACAAAAGGAGTTAAAGACAGTCTGATGATGATTTCTCATGGGATTAATTGTAGCTCAAAAGGCTATACTTGTGATGTTTCTTGTGAATAGTTGGTGAATGAGTAGCTAGGCTCTCCTCTTGAGACAGAGTCAGTGTCAGTATAGCCAGCTATCTGTTTGGTTTCTTCTTCTTTTTTAAAAAATTCTTTTAGAGTTCTTTAAAAAAATAGCTTTAGTGTGGTTATAATTTACACACCTTTAAGTGTTCAATTCAATGGTTTTTAGTAAATTTACGGAATTGTGCACCTAGAACCATGTTTTAGAACATTTCTTTCATCTGTTTACAATCAATCCCTATTCTTACCCCCAGTTCCAGGTAACCTCTAATCTGATTTCTGTCTTTATAGATTTATCATTTCTGTCCATCTGGTATAAAAGGAATAATAACAATATGTAATCTTTTGTTCCTGGCTCTTTCATTTAGCATAACGTTTGTGTAAGTTTATCCAAGTTGTTGCATGTATCAGTATTTTGTTTCTCTTTATTTCTGAATAGTATCTCATTGTATCTCATTGTATTGATATAGTACATTTTGTTTATCAGTTCATCTACCTTATGATTGTTTCCATTTTTGGACTCTTATGAGTAATCCTGCTATGAATATTTATGTACAAGTCTTTACATGGACATATGTGTTCATTTCTTTTGAGTAGATAACTAAGAGTGGAGTTGCTCAGTTGAATAGTAAATTTATGTTTAATTTTATAAGGAACTGTCTATAATAGTTATCAACTGCTGTATAACGAATTACCCCAGACCTTAGCAGTCTAAAACAATACGAGTTTATTATCTCAGGAATACAGGCACAGCTTATCTGGGTCCTCTGCTTCAGAGTCTCTCACAAGGCTGCCATCGAGGTATTGACCTGGACTGCAGTCTCATCTGAAGGCTTCACTAGGGAAGGATCAACTTTCAGTCTCACTCATGTGATTGTCAGGATTCAAGTCCTTGAGGGTGTTGGACTAAGGGCCTCATTTCCTCACTGGAGATTGGCCAGAAACTTCCTTCTGTTTCTTGTCGTGTGGGCTCCCTAGCTTACTTCATCAGAGAAGCACATGAGAAACACCAGAGAGAGAAAAGGAGAACAAGGTGAAAGTCACAGTCTTTTATAACCTAATAACAGACATGATTTCCCATCACTTTTGCCATGTTCTCTTAATGAGAAGCAAATCACATAGGTTCGATCACATTCAAGGGGAGATGATCACACAAGGATATGAAGCCTAGGGGTCAGGGAGCATTGGGAGCCATTTTAGAAAGCTGCCTACTCTACTGCCAAACTGTTTTCCAAATGGCTGCACCATTTTACATTCCCACTAGCAACACATTAAGGTTCCATTTTTCTCCACATCCTCACCAACACTAATTATTGTCTTTTTGATGATAGCCATTCTAGTGGGTGTGGAGTGGTGTCTCATTGTGGTTTTAATTTGCATTTCTCTAATAACTAATGATGTTGAACATCTTTTCATTTGCCTGTTGTTCATTTGTGTAATTTCTTTGGTGAAATGTCAATTCAAATTGTTTTCACAGTTTTAATTTGGTTATTTGTCTTATTGAGTTGTAAGATATTTTCATTTTTGAATCATACTTTTGGTATCAAATCTAAGAAATCTTTGCCTGGCCCAAGGTCACAAAGATATTATGTGTCAGCTACTATGCTAGGCCTTTATGTACATTACTTTGCCTAATTTAATTACTGTAACACCCTGATAGATATTGTCATCACTGCACAAATGAGAAAATTCACAGAAGTCAAGAGATTTGCTGAGATCACACAGATAGTTAATACAACTTGAACCTACATTCTGTCTTATTCCATAGCCCATGTTCTTTCATCAGAACTTTAAAAAAAAAGATACCTAAATCTATTTTCAGTGGGCAAAAGAAGAGTGAAATACCATGTTGTCCCTTTCTTATATTTACCAGTACCCATTCTGATGCTATTTGAATACAGTTAGTAGAAACCTCTCTAATGACCTGTAATCATTAAAAGTTGCCTTTTGAAATAGAAAGGGGCATGTACTACAGTTTCTTGGCCAGATTTCATTCTAGTTTATTCTACCACACAATATTTTCTCCAGTTTCTGGTGGAGCTAGGATGCATCTTTATTTACAGCCTTGAAGAATTTTACTGGGCAGCTGTTGAGCAGTTGTTATACTTTACCCCCAGGGACAAGCATGTTCCAGGGACAAGATAGCTTCTTCCCTATGTGCTTTTAACGTTGTACATTCACCTAGGACGAGTCAAGGCTGAGTTTCTTTCATGTTTCTTAGTGCTCTAATTCCATTACTTGAAAACCAGAGAGAGAGGAATGGAGGAAACAGAGAGGAAGAAAAGTCCAAATAATGTGTAGCAGATGGTAATATTTATATTGTTTTATACATATTTTGTTTTAATTAATTTAATGTTAAAAAGAGCAAGAATCTTCTAATTCTTAATTCTTATACTCATGTCCTTCTCTTCCAAAAATCTTTTATACTTTTTGGGTCTGGTTGGCATACCTTAAATTAGAAATACTATTTATTGTTTTCCTCTACTGTGGCCTAATATGCTAACCTTAGGCAAAATTACAATCTGTACAATTTTTTAGACACCCCCAACCTTAATTTTGTACTTGAAGCAAAGAACAGAATAATGATTTACTTCTTTCTTCCTTCTTGTCTTCTTTCCTTCCTTTTGTTCATTTGGTAAGCAGTCATTGAATTGCGTGCCAAGGACAGTGCTAAATGTTAAGGGTGCAAATGGAAAAATATACAGACATTGACATCAAGCAGCCACTATGTAGAGGGAAAACGAAATACGTACTACAGGAGGAGCAAATTTGGAAAGGAAGTAAAAAGGAGAGAAATAAGGAGCTAGGTTGCAACTTGTTGAGTGTAAAACAAGTATAAGAAATTCAAAAAGTGATTGGAATTATCTGTTGGGCTCAGCAGGAAGGACTAGGCTGGAAATATAGATTTGGGAGTCATCAGCAACAAAAAGTTGGATCAGGAGAATATATAAAGTGAAAAAACAAAAGGTTCAAGAAATAGGCCCCTGGAGATTATTCACACCTAGGAGACAGAGAAAGAGGCAAAAACTTAGGAAATAAGTAAATGAGGTAAGACTAGAACCAGGCATGAATAAGGTTCAGGGAAGAAGTTCAAGAAGCAGAGATTGGTCAGTAGCATCCTGTTCCAAAGTGTTGAACTAGTAGGAGCAGAAGCCAGACCACTGCGGGCAAAGAAGTCAACTGAAGAACTGGTTATCACTGTGGGGCTTGGGCCTTTCTCTGATGTTTCATGAGAAGAAACTCTGCACACTACAGCTCACCTTTAGAATGTTATAGACTAGTTAAAGAGTGGTACAGCAAATTGACTTCTTACTTCTTCCCTGCCTGGCCTTCTTATTATCACTAAATTGATTCAAGTTGCCCAGAGAGTTCATTCATTCATTCATTTATTCATTCAATACCCGTAGTAACTGGGCCCTCTGAACGGTTCAGGGGTGACAAATATTATTAAAACCTGGCCTCTGCCTTGAAGATCTTCCTAGTCTATATGGGAAATAAACACGTTAACTGTCATACAACTATCATGTATGTATACCAAGAATTACTTATGCTCTTGGATTTAGAGGGCATTTGCATTCTTTCCATTACCCATGATCCTGAGTTTGATGTTGTAATAGAATGTTTTTAGCCAATTAAATTATATTTAGGTGACAATTTTTAAATTTTTCTAAGAATTATATGCTTTAAGTTTTTAAATGGAATTCTGTTAAAAGAAAGAGTGAATATTCTACAAGGGAATTATGAATGAAAAGAAAGTTTTTTTCCCTCTGGATTTATAAATGAAGTGATTACCCAGTGCTTTATTTAGTCTATCTCTATTATGTTTAGGCAACATCTAAAACCTTAACCTCCTTAAATGTATTTTCATTCATTATTTTTCAATGAATAACAATTAGTTTTCAGAAATATAAAATAATATATGACATAGGTTAAGTAATCAATAGAAAAGTTCATAGTTATAATGGTCAGAAATGAAAAAATACTGTGTATTTGTATACTTCTTTACAATGTAGAAAGAACTTTTACACATCATTTTTTTCAATCCTCACAACAACTCAAGATAAAGAATTCACCTGGTCCTATGATATATAAAGAGCATAGCCCAACTGAGCAGCTCACAACTTACCTGCAACTGATGTATAGTGTATTTCTGTTGTTAAAAGTAATACATCTCGGGTAGGGGAGTTATCACTGTGTGAGGGATATAAATGATAAATGTGTCTAACTATTACAGTGTTTTGTACACCTAAAACTAAAAAAAAAAAAAAAAGTAATACATCTCTTATCTAATGGGAAAGCAAATAATTGCACTGAAATTATTAAGCAAAGTTATTTTTATTATTATGGCAATGAATGAGCTGTTTGATAGTTGGACAGTAAGACGAAGATTGTCATTAGTAAAATTGAGGGTGGTCCCTTTGCAACTGAAACTTTCTTCATGTTTTCATGCTCTTGAATTTGAAGTGACATGATTTACTGCTTACCAGTTTAGATTCTTTAAAGCCAAATTTAAAAGTCTGATAAGAATATGTTTTAATGAAAACTTAAACCAAACCAAGTATTACACAAATTGCTACTCTTTTTCGCTGCTATTGAGATATTATTTTATCTCTTATTAGTCTGATTCACCTTTTACAGTTTTTTTCCTAACTTTCAATAGGTGTATTTTTTTAAACAGGTGTTTTAAAAAATACTAGATATCTATAATTTTAAATTTTAGAAGACGAGAAAAATGAAAACATAATGGATTCTATAAATCCATGACCAAAAGTTTCATTTTCATTGAAGCGTTATGATTTTACTGGTTGGCAAATGCTAAAACTTATTTTTTAGTTCTCAAAATATCATTGGTTTCTCTGTCTCCTCACTTTACACATAAAAATGTAAATTATAAAATGAAAATGACCCATGTTCTTTTTCATAATACAAAGAGGCCATTGTGGGGAAGGAGTACAGGCATTAATTTTATAAGGAAAACTGTTCTCGTTCATGTGTTTGTGCTATATTGGGTCATAGCAGCAAACTGTAGACTAAGTGCCTACAATCCATATATCTCCCATTTTGCTCTTTAGTGCTTCGAGCTTCTAAATCCTATTAACAGCTGTCAAAACCTGGTAAACTATTTAGATGCTTTCACAATTTGTTTAATTGGATAGTTAGAAAATGGCATGCTAGAAAAGCCCCCCCGCCCCTTTCTTTTAGCCTGGATGAACATCTGTAGCATTAGGGCCTCATTATCTCTGAATTGGCATAGCAAATCAGTGGCATCATTAAAATGCCACATTAAGATGATTAAGCTTCTTTGTTATCCAGTTGACTTTTGCATGTGCTGAGGATTTCATGGTTATGACCCCCAATCCTTGTAAAACACTTAAACAACATCACCCTTTTGTGTCTTCCCTGTCTAATAGCCTCTATCTTGTTTTGTCCCTTCTCGCAATATCTCTGGCAAACTTGAGGCTATTACTCCAAACTTGGTCCTTCTTTGAGTTGGATCTCATAGTTTAGAGTGGAAATTCAGAACCCCCCCTTTGACACTGGGAAATTACTAACAACTATCCAACACACTCAAGTTGCCTGTTCTGTTTGCCATCTTTGATAGGTTCTTCTCTCTAACTGAGCATTTTATGTGCCTGTAAAAACAAACTGAGGCACAGTTGGCTGAGACTGTTATTGCCCCTGAAGGATTTAGATGTTGGATCCTTTCCAAGACCCATTGTTTTTGCAATGTCTCAGGTGAAACCAAAAATGTCTACTCTGGAGTGCAAGCCTTTCATGTGATAACCATCACCCCAGGAAATGAAACCATGTGCATCAGCCCCAGTGAGCCAAGCCTTTGTTCTCTTCAGCCTACAAAATTCTCTCTGGGGGTGTGTTTGTGTTAGTGTGTCATCTTCCTAAGAGGCCTCCAGAATATAGACAAAGATGGGAGCAATTGTACCCCAGAGTAGCTCCTTTAGACAGAAGTTCAGTTTAATCTAATTTTCTGTGGGTTAGATTCAATTTAGACATCTTTTTCCCCCTCTGGGAATGTTTAGCAATTACCTTTATCAGCAATTTGTGATTTGGTATGTCCTTTTCTACATAAGTTCAATTATAAAAAATTCACAGGAAGCCTTTAACAGTTTTTATTATGGTATATATCATACACACAAAAATGCAAATATAATTATGTGCATAGTTTAAAGAATAACAAAATAGCCGTCCATGGACCCAAAACCTGGCTTAAGAAATAAAATATTGCTAGTGCCTATGAAGATTCTTGTTAGTCTGTTAAGGGGTAATTTTAGTTGTGTATCTAAGAAACCTGATACATATTGCAAAGGACTAGAATTTACAAAATTAAAATGGGAGATTATTCAGATTATAAAAGACTTCAGGATACTGTGGGGCAGTTCCTCAGGTATATTCAAGTTATTTCTTGTCAAATTTTAAAAAGATTTTCTGCCTTTACAGTTTAGGTGTTGTAAGTCACTGACAACTGTAAATCAATGAAAAATGAAGATAAACATCTCTGAATAGATAATGTAAATCAATGGAATAGTATTATTGGATTTACATGTAACATTTTATGAACACATCAACTATATTAAGGTGAATCTGTAGAGGTTAATGACGCCATGCTAATATAAAGTAGAATGAGGTAGGTATATGAGAGAGCACAGAAAAAGGAGAATTGTTTTCTAGTCTAGGGTATCAAGGAAGACTGCATGGAAGAAAAGGCATTTAACGAACTTCTAGAGGTTTGAATAGAATGCTGATGTAGGGAAAGGGCATTTTAGATATGGGAAAGACTGGAGAGGAGGCTTAGAAAATTGCAATTAGTCAGATTGCTGCTGTGCTTCTCAGACTTTATGTGCATAAGAATCCTTGTTAAAATGCTAAAATGGATCTTGTTAAAATGCTAATTTGGATCCAGTAGGTCTAGAGTGAGGCCTAAGAGTCTGCATTTTGAACAAGCTCCCAGGGGATGCTGGAACCTAATCCAAGGACCTCACTTTGAGTAGAAAGATTCTAGTCTAAGGAAAAGGATGAGTCAAGGAGACTAGTGAAAAATGAGATGATCAGGTATGCTTAGGGCAGGTTCTGGACAGGCGCTTGAATGTGGTGCTAAGGAGTTTGGACTTTATTGTAAGCAAAATGAAATCATTGAAAGTTTCTGAACAGGGGTTTTAGTGCAACAGAATGATTAGTTATAGGATATAATATAAAATAGAGGCCATATACACTGTGGGCCAGTTAGGAGGCTAATGCAGTGGTATATTCATGTCCTGAGTATTTATTGTATATGTACTTTATATAGAGCACTGTGTCAAACTCTAGAGCAGCAGTTCTAGAGAGCATATTTTTAATACATAGTTCCAGTTGCCACACCCAGATTAGTACCTAGGTCTATGGTGAGACTCTCCCCAAATTCTTATTTTAAAACCACACAACCTCTGGTCTTACATATATAGGTTAAGCAGTATTATAGGGGATACGGAGTTAAAACAAACAAACAAAACACCTATGCACCTTCTGACCTCACATAGTTTCCATGTCCATACAGGAGATGAGGTGAGTTTATTAGTAACTCAGAGAAAGAAGGAACAGATTACTTTGCAGCTGAAGGATCCAGGGAAGGCATAGTAGGGGGGAATGGCTTATTAGTTTGACCTTCAGCGATGTGTAGGATTTGGACCTGTGGCAATGTTGGGGAAAGACCTTTTAAGCAGTGGAAATAATAGAATCAAGAATACTGAGGAGTTGTTTAGTTTGGTTAAAAACATCTGAGTAATCCAAATCAACGTTACAAAGATAGGTTGGGCCAGATACTGAAAGGCCTTTTAAAGTGTTTGTTTTTGAGTTTGGATTTGATTTTGTTGGCAATGGAGAACGTTGAAGAATTTTGACAAGGCCATGATATGACCAGAGCTATCATTTAGGAAGAACAGTCTGGTGTCGGTGAATGGGATGACCTGGGAAGGAGAGAAAAAGGAAGCAGAAAGAACAACGTAGAGGCTACGCAATATCATGGGGAGGGTATTCGGGGCCTGAGATTTAAGATAATGGGCATGCAAAATAGTGGGGAGAAGAGCAGACTGGAGGGAGGGTACAAAAATAGAACTAATGGGTGATCAAATGTGGGGTGCAAACAAGAGGAAGGCAAGGTGATTGCAAACATTCTAGCCTGAGTAACTCAGAATATACCCAGAAGGCCTCTGGGAATAGAGGACTGAAGAAGGGAAGACAGATTGCTCCTGGAGACATATATTTGGGGATTAATCATATAAAATGCCAGTTGAAGCCTTAAGAGTGGATGAAATGCCAGAGGGGGTGTAGAGGAAAAGAAAAAGACTTAAGGACAGTATTTAGGAGGCAGAGGGAGGGAAAGGAGCTAGAAAGAAGCAATCAGAAAGGTAAAGGAAGAAGATACAGTTTCTTGGACAAGGAATGGTCAATAGTGTCAAGAGCTACAGACAAATTGGGGAGAAGAGCACACAAAAGGCCACTGGATTTAGGAATCAGGAGATTATATTGATCTTCAGTGGAACAGATTCAGTAAATTACGGAGGCTGAAGCCAGATTACAGGGAATTTTACACCAGTTTCGAGGATGTAGGGGCAGAAAGCATAGATTACTTTTGTAGTAAATCTGTCTGAAAAGGAATATTGAGAGAGGATGAATGTAGGTATGATGAGATGAGAGGCTAAACTAAATTTCAAAGGGAATGGAAAAGAGGAATTGGCATCCAGAGAGCCTGAAAACGTAGGATCTCTATGTCCTGGAGACTGACTTGATGCAGAGATGTAAAGGAAAAGAATTCCAGCTTCAAGACTTGAAGACTGGAAGAAGGAAGATGCCAGTTGTAAACATAAAGAAATCATACATTAGAAGCAGATTTGGGTTCAGAGATGACAAATTTGATTTTAGACATGTTTATTAATATTTTCAAGGGATACTATGGAATGCCCCCCTTTCCTCTGCTCCAATGAATCTACCTCCCCAAGAGATGGAATAAAACTCTTCCTTAGAGCAGACTAGTGTCTTTCTTGGTAGTTTTAGTAGATTATATTTGGAGGCTGAGTGCTAAGCCAAATAATCTCACAGAAATTCCTTTCGTATCTCAGATACTAATGTATTCTAATATTCAGCTCTGTTCACATGGTAAACCATAATGAATTGTTGATCCTCAGTAGCCATGCAGAGAGGCCATCCGGCCTTTTATCTAAAACTGATGTAAGACTCTAAAGGTAAACCAACAACTATACTGGGAACTCTTTTGGTCCAGTAAGTCCAAGGCACTTACCTAATGCCCTGTCCATGTGACTTTTACACTTTCCCTTAGGGCCCTTGGTGTCAAATACTGCCTTCCTTGTCCTACAGCTAAATCCTAAAGGACAAATGCCAAGATTTTTATCTTGAGCCTGGTCAGTGTAGTATTGAGTTCTAGGTCAAGCTCATTAAAGCCAAAATCCTGAGGGAAGGAGCAACTCTCTTATGTCCTATGTGTTCAGAAAGACCCAACACATTGATGTTACTACTTTTTAAATGTCACTGGCCACGGAATGTCCTGAGTCTGTTCATATGAACATTTTATAACCAAAATTCAAAGGATCCTTTTCTGCTGGCCCTTTCTGTCTGCTGTTTTTGGTGTTTAGTAGCTGAAGTTTTCCGTTGAGGTTCTTTTAAACGCCTACATGCAAACTGAAGAGCACTCAAGCTTTGGTGGGATATCACCCACAGCTGGAGTGATGGAGGAAGGGAGGAGGGCACATGCCTCAGGTGCATCCTTCTCTAAAAAAAAAAAAAAAAATTTTAAATAAAAACCACTTAAGCAAATTCCATCTGAAAGCAGGCAAGACCTGTCCAAAGAAAGAAGGGAATGAAAAAGGAAATGGATATTAATTCATGTATAACCCAGATGCATAGGGTGGGCAAATTTGAAACACATCGTCAGACTTATCCTACAGCCCTACATCTCTTCTAATCAAACAGTAAAAGGTTGTGAACCATGAACCATGGTGAGAAGCGGTGGAACAGTGTTGCAGCCATGGCTCCTCTGTTGGTGGTTAGGCCCTGTCTTGCTCTATTAAGCAAACACGGTTAATATAGATGAAAGGTAACCTTGATAGAAGTGAAAATTGAAACTTGGTTGAAGGTAGCAAGCCAGGCACAGCTGCAGTTGTACTTCCTCCTATGTGGCAACAGGAGCTGCACTTACTGGTGATTTTGAAGACATGTAGTTTTTAAAAATATCTTTTCTTCACTGTTTTGGATTTTAACATCTACACCATGGGAGACTGTGGAAGACGCCACTTAGACTTTATGTATCTGGCGTGTGAGGTCAAATCCAAGTTCAGCATTCTAATTATATCTGCTGTTAACTGGCCCCGTGACCTTAGACAGATCACCGAAGAAAATATCTGTATTCCTCAGTTTCCTTATCTGAAAAACAAGAGGGTTGGATTAGATGATCTCGAAATTCTCTTCCAGCCTTAAAATTCCATTGATTAAAGAATTCCATTGATTTAAGAATTCCATTGACAATTCTTCATGGAGAAGGACAACTTCCAATTTCTAAGAACAAATGTTTGAAAAAGTAAGCATTTAGGCAACATATTTTATACACGAAAAATCCCTTACAAACGTTTATTATTATCACGTCAGGCAAATATTTAGGTTTTGTTAGCATGAGTATATAAATTTGCCTTCTTCATTTCTTATGTTCTTCAGCTTAAGAGTATTGCGGTTCTTTTTAAGGTAGTACCTGGTCAGCCAACTCACTTGGACCAGGCCTTCCTCCCGATCCAGTCCTATAATTCTAGGATCTTGACTTTAGCCTTCTCTAACTTGGGTGTAGGGGCCCTTCCCCTTGCTTAAGTTGAGCTTCATTTACCCTTGTCAATGAAAGTGGCTCCTTAGAAGGTTATGTTAAAGAATTACTTCTCCTTTTATCTTTCTCAACAGTATTTCACTAGCACTGCCAGCTTCCTCTACTTTCAGTGTTGTCTCTTTATCAGTTCCAAGAGAGATAGATAAGACTCATTTTAGCAGTTTATATACATGGAAGAGAAACAGGCAAAGCATGGCTTAAAATCTGAAAAACCATAGTAACTATTAAACTCTCAAATCTTGGTAGCTTAAATTGGATGCATTGAAAGAATTGAATTTTCTTCTTGAAATCAAAGAGTACATCACCTTGTCTTTTCGTTGCAGCCACCAGAAAGATTGGCTAGATCTGAAAACCTTTCTTCTCCCCCAATACTGGAGAAGAATTGCTCAAAATGTTTTTTTCATGGTTGCTTTGAGCTGTCCATAGCTAAAATCTATTATTTCTAATTTTCTGGATGGCCTAAAACACTGTCCTCTGTGTGTGTGTGTGTGTGTGTGTGTGTGTGTGTGTTTCCCCTGGCTGTGGTTCTGAATTCAAATAATGAATGATCATCTGAATGATATTTTCTTGTTTTATAGATCTACATTATTATGTTAGCTTCATTTGGTGTTTAATTGTCAATTGCGGTTCTCTGCTCTCAGAGCTGCTTTGATAACTCTAAATATAATCATTGTTCATTTCTTGCATTTTCTTCCCTGCAGATGATTCAATGAAAGTGAAAGATGAATACAGTGAAAGGGATGAGAATGTTTTCAAGCCAGAGCCCATGGGAAATGTAGAAGAGCCTGAAATTCCTTACAGCTATTCAAGAGAATACAATGAATATGAAAACATTAAGTTGGAAAGGCATGTTGTCTCATATGAAAGTAGCAGGCCAACCAGTGGCAAGATGAATTGTGATGTGTGTGGCTTATCCTGCATCAGCTTCAATGTCTTAATGGTTCATAAGCGGAGCCATACTGGTAAATAGTCTCCTTTATCCATTGTTCTGAAAACCGTACTAATGCAGCCATTTGAAAAATGAAGTGGTGGAATGTGGGAGGACTTTTGATTACTTTCATTGATTTTTGCTGTAATGCTGATGTATCTCTCCCTCTCTGTATTTCCATTTACCCAGTAATTTTTATTCCTGCCTTACCATGCATTTGGCAAACATATTATAAATGCTATGAATTAAAAAACAGGACTGTAGAGAGAGCAGTGTTCTAGATCAGCCAAATATTTTTTCTTCAGTTGATACGTAGGAGTTGAATCGTATGATATGCTGCTTAAGCATCTTTCGTATATTTTTGTATAATTTTTATAAAAAAGCAGATCTTATTGTATTGGTTCAGATTTGGTAGATGAAAGGATATAGTTTTTATTATCAATTTTTTAAAAATCTATCTTCAGACAATAAACAGGCAGTCTGTAGAAATGCATACAAATACAACAGTCCTACTGAGACCAATAGATTCCATCTGGTATCTGTTATCAGTCCTTTTAAAAGAAGCATTTCTGGCCCTCAGTAGTTTATTAGGATTTGAGGCTGTGGCTCTTTCCTCAGATTGAGATTATATTTAAAAGGAATGCTAAATAATGTAAAAATTTACATCTAGAGCTATTCTTGTGTTTTTGCTCTGATTCAGGACAAGATGATATCTAAAATAGCCTTGCTAGGTGAGTGCTTTTTCTCTTCTAGAGGGAAGTTTCCATAAGGAAGTCTTATGCTTGCCTTGAAATACAGCTCCCAGCTGATCCTAGTATGCACAGAAACTGGCTAAAAAATGAGCTTTTGCTATAGGCGTCTAATCAGTGCATATGCTTCGCCACTTGCCAGTGATCAGAAATCTCCTTTTTGTCCTTTTTAAAGGTGAACGCCCATTCCAGTGTAATCAGTGTGGGGCATCTTTTACTCAGAAAGGTAACCTCCTCCGCCACATTAAACTGCACACAGGGGAAAAACCTTTTAAGTGTCACCTCTGCAACTACGCATGCCAGAGAAGAGATGCACTCACAGGTCATCTTAGAACACATTCTGGTAAGTGAGAGCAATGAGCATTCCAGATCTGGTCAATGTGTGTTCCTCAATGCCCATTGCTGAAACTAGAAAGAGTTAAGTGCTGAGGTTTTCATTTGTCATTCCTGTTCTGAAGGGTTACAACAGCAGAGACCTCTAGGGCTAATTACACTTCCATTAAGGCATTAATTGCTCTCCGTCTGGCTCAATGGGAATGATCATCTCCTACTATCCTTGCTCCCCTGGAGAACAACGCAGTCAGACAGGAAGAGCCTGCCCTATAAAAATGCCTTCTTAATTTTTGTGAAAAAATTACAGCCATCGTATTTTCTTATGGTAAACTTTATTAAAAGATTATTTTCCTTAAACACACACACACTTCATTCAAAAGTCTGGACGAACTCATGTTGTACAACTTGTAAGTTATGTAAAACTATAAACTAAGTATAAATCATTCTTAGGGAGTTACTTTTGGCTGCTCTGGGCTAAATTTGGGGGTGGGGGAAGTTGGCCATTCTGGGCTAAATTTCTTTTTTTTATTGAGATATAACTGACAATATAGCATTGTATTAGTTTTAGGTGTATGTGGGCTAAATTTCTTAAACCCAACTTTCTTCTAGACCAGCCTGTTTATTTTTAATCTCTAAAAGATGAGCAGCAATAAGAATGTATAAAAAGCAATGTTCTGTCTTGATGTTTTTTCACTTCTTATTTTAACCAAGCACGATAAAATTTTTTTCAGCTTTTAGAATTTCCCTCCTAGAAAAATAAAACTGAGTTTATTTTTCAAATTTAGGACTTCATGTTCTTGATGTTATCTGACAAAATTTTAATTGAAGACAAAAAAAAGTTTGTTTTTATGTCAGTCCTCGTACTGCTTTGACTAAAACCTAGCCCCAAATCTGCAACTGGTCACAATTCAGAGACTAAGGATTAAACAAGTCAGCTCCAACAACACTCACCATGAGACACCATAAGTGGCAAAAGGAGGGTTTTATTTTCAGCTCGTTATTCAAAGTAATGAATTAAGTCTGAGGTTGGTCCAAAAAAATTACAACAGTTTTCAGTTCTCTTCTGTTGCTTTTTTCAAGTACGAGCCAACAATAGTAGTCATTTTTAAGACAGATTCTAGAAGGGTACCAATTTATTCAGAATCTTAACATTTTTAGCTCTAGCAAACCTGCATTTATTTTAATCCATGAGGATATTTTAGTGCTTTAAGTCCCAAAGGTTCTATTATAAACAGAGCAAGAGAATTAGAAAATAAAAATCTCAGTCCCTAAAACTCTGACAAATTTATGGGGTACATTTTATGAAAAAATCAGAAAGGCCAACCCTGCACACAGAGTTGAAGTTCCTACTCATTTTTTAAGCAATAAAGCATTTAGAGGAGTTGGAAGGACAAAGACAGCCTGAATTGTATAGATGAACTTTTGAGGAAACTTTTGCTTTATTTTAGAAATTAAGATGAAGTCATTTTTGCAATTCATTCGTATTTCTATTATTCAAAAATATCTTCAGTTTGTTAGCTCCATTTTTATCGATTTAGCCCAGACTTTCTATAGCCAGCCACCTGGCAAGGATAAGCTAAATTTACACAAATATGTCAATGCCCTAAAAGACCATCAGTTTCTAGCTGAATGGCAAACTCCCACAAAGTGCAGCATTCGTTGCTTATAGCCAGATGGATGTCACAAAATAAATGAACCCTTCCTATTTCCTTCTTAAACCACACTAACCTCCTTGAACAATGAAAAGGACCTGTATTATTCTCAAAAGAAACAGAATTGGATCTGGAGCTCAACAATAATTATTAAATCCAGATCCTTTTCATTTGTGAAAGGAGACTATCCTTTCGAAGAATAATATAATAATCCATCATAGACCATTACCGTATTTCAGTCCACTAAAGTTAAAAGAAATATGGATGCAGAAGTACCCACATTCGCTGGTTTTCCTCAGCAGCCTCATTCCTAGTAGACAGTTTTCACAAAGCCCCGACATGCTGTTTGTTCTGTAATCCCTGAAGGTCACTGAGTGCTGCTTGTGCTCTCCTTATAGTTGAGAAACCCTATAAATGTGAGTTTTGTGGAAGGAGTTACAAGCAGAGGAGCTCACTTGAGGAGCACAAGGAGCGCTGCCGTACGTTTCTTCAGAGCACTGATCTGGGCGAGACTGGTGAGTTCATGCAACACTCATTCTCTACACATTTTAGTGAGCAGCTACTGTTCCAGGTGGTGGGATATGATCATACATAAAAAGACCAAAAAAATCCTGCCCCTGTGGAGTTTCATTTTAATGGGGAAAGACAGACCATAAACAAAGTAAACAAGTAATTTATACAGTATATTAGAAGGTAGTAAATAGTATCAAGAAAAATTATGGGGGGACAAAGAGGGTAAAGGGGATCAAATATATGGTAACAGAAGGAGATAAGGCTTCGAATGGGGAACATGCAATAGAGTATACAGATGTCGTTGTATTATAAAGTTGTACACCTGAAATTTATATAATCTTATTAACCAATGTTATCCCAATACATTTAATAATAAATAAAAGGGGGAAAAAAGAAAAGAAACAGGTACAGGCGGCTGAGGTGTGTCAGGGAAGGCTTTGCCTAGGTGAAATTTTAACAGACTTAAAGGGATGCAGAGAGAGCCCTGCAAATAACTAGGAAATAGCAAGTGCAAAGGCCCTGGGGCTTGAGTTTGAAGGAGTATAAATAGTACTGTGTGGCTGAAGCAGAATGAGTAATGGGACATGAGGCCAAAGAGGAAATGGGACACCAGATTTTATCAGACCTTGTGGGCCATTGTAAAGACTTTGGCTTTTGTTCTGAGTGAAATTGAAAATCTTCAGAGGGTTTTGAACAGAGAGGTGACATGATTGGGCTTCTCATTTGAAAAGAATCACTCTACTTGCTAATGAGAATATAGATTGTATGTGGGGCAAGTTTAGAAATTGGAGAGTCTGGTTAGGAGGCCATTTCAATAATTCAAGCAAGAGAAAATCGTGTCTTGATAGTGATGGGGTGGTGAGAAGTGTTCTAATTAAATATTTTAAGGTAGAGCCAAAAGGATTTCCTAACAGATTGATATGGGCTGTGATGAAGAATGCAGTTACCATTAACTGAAATGAGATTGAGGGTAGAGCAGCTTGAGAAGTGGCTAGGGCAGAGTTGATTAAAACCACACCGATTTTCTTTGCACAAGGCCCAAAAATCATATACTTGTCTACTCATATGATTTATTGTGACACTTATGTTTGGCTTTGGGAATTTCATATTTTATTCATTGTTTTGAATTATATGCCTAGTGGCAATTGGTTGAAACACTAGATGTCTTTCCATATGTCAATTGTGGTTTTATTTCCTTTTTGTTCTTCAGTCGAAATGGCCTGAAACTTTTTTGTGTTGTATCTCTGCCGCTGTCTTTTGTCCCATCCCATTGCCCATCAGCCTGGTTCTGCAGTTTGGCTTTCTGACATTTTTATTTGGTCATTTGAACCAGTTGCTTTTTTAGAATAGGTACAAGTCCTCATGAGATGTGGCATTTGACAATAGCAGTTGAATAGTTTGAACATTCTAAAGCAGAAAGATTACAAAAATATAACAGAAATAATGTGAAACTCGGGGAAAATGGAGTGGAAATCATGAGTAGTTTAACTGTACCCGTTTGAGTGAGAGGAAACTTTTGTTGTAGATAAAGCCTATTTCATGGTGTTAGGAGCTGGCCAACTGAATTCCGTTGGTTTGCACTGCTTCTGTTTTTTATCCTGATGGCATCTTTGGTTTTATCAAGGAGTTGGATTTCCTCTTATTTCTAAAGAGAAATGTTTACTCTCTTTCAAAAAAGAAGAAAAAAAACCACCCAGAACTTGGGTTTTGACATCTTAGGTGACATGCTTCAGGTTAGTCAGGCAATACTTGGACTTCTTTACTCGTAGTTCCATATTTCAGATAATAGACAAAGGTCTTACTGTGAGAAATCCCCAAGTTAGCAATATCTGTTATATTCCAAGTACAATCATTACTATTTAAAGCTAAAAGGATTATAGAGAGCATCTAATCTTACCTCATTTTAGAGGTGAGGAAATTGAGGCATCAAAAATTCAGTGATTTATTTTAAAATCACTAGAACATCCATTGTTTTCATGATTAACTATGTTTTTTAACTTTAAAAAATGCATGGAGAGATAATTCACATACTATAAAATTCACCTTTTTAAAGTAAACAACTTAGTAGTTTTAAATATATTCACAAAGTTATATAACCATCACCAGTATCTAATTCCATATCATTTTTGTCACCCCCAAAAGAAACCCTGTCCCCTCCCCACCATTAGCAGTCATTCCCCATATCCCCTCTCTCCAGCCCCTGGTAAGCACTGATCTACTTTCTGTCTCTATGGATCTGCCTATTCAGAATATCTCATTTAAATAAAATCATACAATATGTGGCCTTTAATGTCTGGCTTCCTTCACTTAGCAGCATGTTTTCAGGATTCATCGTGTTGTAGAATATGTCATCACTTCATTCCTTTTTATGGCCAAATAATATTCCATTCTCTAGATTTATTATGTTTTATCCATTCCTCAGTTGATGGACATTGGGTGTTTTCTACTTTTTCCACTTTTGGGAAACATGGCTTGATTAGCTATATTTTTTAAAGGTCATGCTTTAAACCATGCATTTTACATGGTTAGCAAAAGAAATATAGTAACACACATACTAATAGACACCTACATATGCACATATGTGTATTTTGATTCTTCTGGAAGTCAGAGGAAAAAAGTCAATACACTACCCTCTGGACAAGAAGCTCAAAATTCTTGATTTTGGAGTAAGATTACACCTTATTTCCCATCCTCATAAGTTTTTTTAGAAATTTCAAATTTGGAAGATATCTAAAGAAATAATTGAGCTATCTTCAGTGGTATAAGGTGATTCAGGAAATGCTGAAATACAGAGGATGAGTTAATTTGCATTTCACAGGGTGGTTTGATGGATGCATGCAACATACTTTAAGTCTCAGCAAAAAAATAAAGGGTTAACTAAGTCAGCAAGTTTTGATTTTTTTTTTAAACAAATATGTTGTAATGGTGGTTTCAGGTTACAAAATATATAGTCACAGCTTAATGAAGTATAATAAATACTGCACATCAGTCAATGTATTATTCTCTTTTATATTTCAAATATTTCCCCTGATTTTCCTTGAAATCCAAAATGTAAATATTGTTTAATCCAACACAAGCCAATCCTTTAATTATTGCCGACATGGTTTCCATTTCTCTTTCCTTCCTAAAATTGGGAGTCCCAATCTGGATATAGAGTTCCATTCTGACCCTGATGATGAAAGTAATCACCAGTGGTACATCTTATCCCTTCATCCCTTGCTTTTAAAGTGATAATGCTCCATTGATACTGTCGATTCAGCACTTATTCATCAATGCTTATTGTGAATTGAAGTGCGCCTAGTGTGACAGCCAAGCCTTGGGACCAACCCGCCCCAAACAGAAAGCAAGCCATTATGGAAGCAGAACAGATAAAGGCCTTGGAGTGGAGACCAGTCTGCCAAAGAATGCCGTGTTGGGCAACATGATTTCTGGCCTTACTGATAATTTTTCTATTATTCTGATAGCATTTGTTGTATTCTCTATGTGTCAGGCTCTGTGTCAGATCTGTTTGTAAAGATGAGTGAAGGTTAAAGCCCTACCCTTGAAGAATTCACTCCAACAAGGGATTGATCTATTAATATAACACAAGGGTGTCCAAACTGCGGCCCGCGGGCCAACTGAGGCCCGCGATCCATTTTTTATTGGCCCGCAGCAAATTCCAAAAATATATTTAGTTTACTTAAATAAACCAGATGAGGCAATACGTAGTACTTCACCTCGAGTGAGTGGCCCGGCTGTTTGTGTATTTTACCGCATATGGCCCTTGGTGAAAAACGTTGGAAAAAGTTTGGACAGCCCTGATCTAACACAAGGTCTAACACAGAATGTGTGATATGGCGACTGCGGTCCACGTTTCTTCACCAGACATCATGAATGACATCATCAAGATAATCCAATTCTGCTGTCTTAATGGAGTGTATATGAAAAGAATAATGAATATAGAACACCACAGATTTCATTTTCACATTAGCTTGATCCTTATTCCAGAAAGGGACTAACAGCTGGTATAGAGATTCATTTAGCCTCATTTCACACAAATTATGAATACTTGGAGTGGGACATAGTTTTGTATGACAATGAGTTCTAGCAAGAACAAGATTTTAAAGTAATTGAATAATTATATTTATTTATGAAACTAGGAGTCAAAACCTTTTATCTTCATTCTCATTGTTTCAGTTGAGTTAATACAAGCATGAGAGTTTCAGAATAAACTTAAATTTTTACCAAGTAGCAGACCAAAGAAAAAGTTAAAAACATTTTAATAGTCTGTTTTCCCAACTGATTCTTCTTTTTAAAAATTGATACTATCTCATAGGTAGTATTCTTTGTGCTTACTCAAAAAGGCGACAATTTTATGTAGCTTTTTTGTTAGAACCAGCCTGTCTTTGATAGCAATCTCTTGCTAGACAATTCAGATTGCACACTAACACCCCTTTGTTCCACTCTCTATTAGCTACTGACACCATAGAAGACACAGGAAGCATGCCTCTTATTTGAGCTCCTTTAACACTTCAATATCTAATAAAGGATTTTGCACAAAAACAAAAACACAACAAATTACGTAGTTTAATCTGAAATCACTTTGAGATAGAAATTGCATCCTGGACACAGTTAACTAAAAACCAAACTAAGACTTGTGCAGAGATTAAAGGTAGTAATCTATTCTGTAATTATGACTTCATGTTGGTTTTATTATTTATTTTTTTCAACATGTTTTTAAAATCATTTGGCTAATGAAAATTGGTATATGCACTATGTAATAGGCAAGTGACATGAAGGGGAATTGATCCAGAACTACAGTCCCACTCCTTCTGTGCTCATTCATGAACCAAGTGTGCAAATTGTTCCTTGCCAACATCCCATAGTCCCCACACCCACCCCTTGCGACATTAAACTGCCAAACACCACCTAGGAACGGATTTCCTGTTTCGTCATTTATACCCATTATCTTGTTCCCCTACTATCTTGCCAAACTGGTTTCCCTCCACTTACATTTTTAAGACATGATGCAGCAAGATAACAAGTCTAGACTATTTGTATAAATAGTATAAATAGACAGTTGGGTCTTAAAGTTGAAGCAGAGAACCAAAAGCCAATAGTCCTCTTTTTTTTTTCTTTTCAGTGTACTGCCTAAACTACTTGTAATCCCAAAAAGATTGTCTAACTCCAAAACATTTGTGTTTTAAGGGGCAATCATTTAGTGGTATTGTGCAGCAGCTGTCTAACTATTGCAAGGCAAAAAAACTAGCAGCTTGGGAACGAAAATAAGAGTGTGCCATATTCATTTGAAATTTTGGCTTTACCTAACTTGCCAATTAGAAAACTCGGTTAACTCGGTAAAGATTAACTTAATCTCTAGAGTGTGTTCTCATGTACAATGAGGGTGGGCTCTTGGAGTTGGTATTTTGAGGAAACGATCCAGGGGAAGGTTTTGGGCAGATGAAGCCCTCTGGCTTAGTTTCAGAGGATTTCTTTCAATCTAACCAGAGTTGTGGAAATGGGAAAGTCTCCACGTGTGCCTCAAATTATCTGTCTATCCATAACTTCTAGAATTTCATTTTTTTAAATGTGAGTCATTTGGTCACTGATTTACAAGGTAAGATTCATCTAGAAAGCTTGGTGAGTAACCAGGGATACTAAAAGGTGATGTTATCTCAGAGGGTTGCCATTTAGTGATATGTCCTAATTACGTTATTTAGGTCAATGTATCCCCACTTTAGCATCCTCCCAAATATAGAGGATATTGAGTGTGTGTCCTCAGAAAGCTGCTTGTGGTAATTGATAGTGACTTTGGTAAAATGTACACAGTGACTGCTGAGAGACAAGGGGAAAACTAGACTGACAGCATGGGGAAAGTCCTAGGATGAAACGGACATACCTCTGGGTGATGATTAGAGGAATGACTAAAGGGACTAATAAGAATGGTGGTAAAATGGGGATAAAGTTTAAAGTTCCCAAAGTACTGTTCTTCATTCCCATGTCACTGTCAATTTTTTTGGTAATAAATACAAAGTGGTGGGGGGTGTCTTACCTGGATTTAATGCTCTCACAGTTGCTCAAACCAGAATAAGTGTTCCCAGTCTAAGAACAAACTTAGCTGCCTCTCCGATGCGTCAAGAAAAAGCCTCCTTGTAACAGCCTCAGGAACTTACTGCAAATCCCAGGCCTTTGTCTTTCATCTCTCTGCTCTTGGGGCTCTGAGTAGTGCCACATCTGGCGGTGGTTTGTGTGAAAGGAAATAATATATATAATAGTTTCCTGTTTGGTCATTTAAACCTATCCCTGTGCTGGACAGAATTTGACCCGCTTCACTCAGCAGCAGTGTCCTGTCACTAACGTGCCACTTCTTTACAACAGTTGGTCACCAAAGTTGCATTACGTCACCACTAGCCCAAAAGCTGCCCAGGCCTCTTATTCTGACCTTTATTGTTTTCGTTACACAAATAGCTTAAACTGGAGTCTAGAATTTATTTCTTTAGAACACAGAATTATTTTTGATAAGAAACTCACAAAGTCTAGTAAATATAGCCATAGCATCCTCTTCTCTTACTCAGTTTTGGAGCCAGGTATCATTTTATTCCTGAATTTTAAAAAGTCCTGAGCTTCATAATTTATTGTGTAACAACTGGCATAGACTTTTATAAAACAAAAACAAAAGTAAGCCCACAATAAAATTGAAAACTATTTAATACTTTGATTTCTTTTTCTGATTTGTCTTTGGTTCTCTCGCTGTGACCACACTTGACAGTCAGGCCTTGGAGATCTTTTTCTGCTGTTCATTTACTGCAGAGATGGCCAGGGTTCTTCTCTCTGGGCATGTCCATTTGTGGTACTGACTGTCTAAGAGACCAAGGAATTGGTGACATTATTTCCATATATTAGGAACTCTTCACACAGCAAACTCTTCAACAGAATGAGCACTGACAATTCCTACATCAGTGTATATAGTTGGAGGGGGGGGAATTCCATTCTGCAATCATCACTTGCTTTTTACTCTCCTCCCTTAAACTAATTTCAATTTCTTTTTCCTTAGAGACATTAGAAATATACAGATCCTTCATTTTAGTGTTTAGTTTAGACCTCCTGAAATGCTTATAAGAAAACAGAGAGAAATGTTTGTCAGATCACAATATGTTTGCTTAGGGCAGGAGTGAGCAAACTGTGACCCTCAGGCCAAATGTGGCAAGCAGCCTCAGGGTTTTTACATTCTTAAAGGGTGTGTGGGGGGGAGGGGAACAGAGACGATGGGCCAGAGATGATATGTGTCCCACAAAGTTTAAAATATCTACTATCTGGCCCTTTATAGAAAAAGTTTGCTGATCTCTAGCTTGGGCTAACATCATGTGTTCAAGTTTAAAGCCTATATTTAGAGCAGCCTGTATCTCTTTGAACTTTAAACATGAACTCTTATTGGGTACTGTCTGCTGTATGAGGGTAAATATATATATATTCCAATTAACTATTTAGTTGATTAGTTATTCTAGTGGTTCTCAATTCTGGCTACATTTTAAAATCATCCGGAGAGCTTTAAAAATCTTATTGCCTAGGCTCCTGTACCAGAAATCCTGATTTAATTGATCTGAAGTGGGGCCTGGGCGTAGGTGTGTTTTCCATGCTCTTTTAGGTGATTCTAATGTTCAGGCAAGTCTGAGAACGACAGGCCTATACCACTGGAAGGTCTATTCATGGATTGACAGACCATATTCTTAGGCAGTTTTTATTCACATTTTTCATTAGAAACGTAATAAAGATTCATTATACAAATTGCTCTTTAATTTCAAGACAGAAGTGTTGCTCAGGGAAATTTTAACTGAGACAATTTTTAAATGTGAAGAGCATGTGAAACAGATAATGTAGAGCCCAGAGAAATAGAATTTTAAAAGATAGGAACTGAAAGGAGCATGCTGGGGGTAAAAAGGAAAGAAAAAGAAAAAAAAACAAAACAAAACACTCAGAATTTCAATACACAAATCACTGAGTAGATTTCTTGCTGTCTGGGTAAGTGTATTTTCAAAAGTGCTATTAACATAAACAGAGCAGTAAATCTGGGGCACCATATTTTTTTTTCAAAGTTGTTAAGAAGAATTATATCAGTCTGCAGGTGTCACACGCAGTTACTCAGAATCAGAAAGAAGGCTGATGGGGGTTAGAAGATCTCCATCTATCTATCTTTTTTGCAACCAACCACGTCCAGGCTGTTTATTTAATACTTCCTCTTGCTAATGAAGGTACTGGTTGGGGATGGGTTGGGCTTTCCCATCTCAGCATAAGGACTGCAAGATTTGAATGTGCCCTGGTGCCCTGGCTTCACTGATCACAGCAGGTTCCCCAGGCAAGAATCTGAACAGTAACAACAGGTAACAACAGAGTGCATCAGACCTCTGACCCTTTTCCTTCTAGTTTATTTCTTTTTCTCTTCCATTTACCAACGTGTTCTTTTCCCTCTTCTTTTTACATTTTTCCAAACCAGCAAGTGCGGAGGCAAGACACATCAAAGCAGAGATGGGAAGTGAAAGAGCTCTCGTTCTGGACAGATTAGCAAGCAATGTGGCAAAACGAAAAAGCTCAATGCCTCAGAAATTCATTGGTAAGAATACAACCCTTTTCCTGCTGTTGTTAGCAGATAGTTTGAATAAGATAACATAGGATGCTTACTACACAGGCCCTTCCTAGCTTAATCTCTGTTAAAAGAAGGTAATTGGTTTTCCATTGTACACGTTTATTCTTCATGATTCATTTTGATTACTAGAGCAAATAGAATATTTTAACTAAAGAATCTTAACAACTGAGGATGGGAATATTTGGTATCCAGTTTCCTAAATGGAGTTGATGTCAAAAATGCTGTTCCTTCCTCTTTATTCTGAATGACATATGTTGCATGAGAAACTTTATGCAATTTACACCAGTAAGATGTTTGAGATAACATTTTTGTAATCTTTTGTAATTACATTTTACAAGTTGGTTCCGTTATCATGCTCAAACCTTTTTCATGCTCTAAAGTGAATTGCCATATTTTCTTGAATTTGATTGAGAATTGACTTTAAGGGAAAGTGGTTGGGAAAACATAGATTGAAATAACAAGGTTTGATTTAGCCATCTATCTTACCGGAGTTAATTTTTATGCCATTGGTTTTCACATTGTCAAAAAATACAGCAGAAGGAGATGGCTAATAAATAATGATGTCCATTAAAGTATTAGGGCTGCTGAAGGGCAGAGATATTTTGCTGAACTCTCCCAGATGTTTACATAAATGTGACCATGATATTTAAAATAGATTTTGTATTGGTATTTTTGTATTTGTGAAGTAGGCAGCTGAATTGAATGTATCAGTTTTGCTATAAATTGAAAGTCAGTGATAGTGAATAAAAATAGTTATCACATGAAAATAGGGCTCCCTCAACACCAGTGATATTTTGGAAATGTGTCAGTCTGTTTTTCCAAAGTTACTTGCCACTGTTGATTTCTTATTCCAGTTCTTTTGTGTTTATTCTTTTCAGTAGCTTTTATAGATATTAAGTTTTTAAATCTGGATAAATTTTATTCTGATCTAGATAATTGTTTTACAGGCAGACATTTTATGTGAATTATAAAGATATATTGAAAGAACCCATATATTTCAAAATTACCTAGCTTGGTATTTACGCTTATTTATTTTATTTTGATTAGCTGAAGAGTGTTTGCACCCTTTTAGTCACTTTAAAAGTAAATTATGTCAGACTAAAGTAGGTGCATTTCTGTTTAGAGAGACCCCTTCTCCTTATTGTCTTCCATATGGAGTTAGGCACAGTAGACCAACTGGGATTCCAAACGTTATCTTAAGACATTACTCATATATCTTTTGATCTTTACTTTTGTGAAGAGGTTCTGACTGGAGTACAAAGAAGCCTGGATTGTTATTCTATGCCATGAGTGTAATTTAATTTGGGGAAAGTTTTGACTCTAAAAATGGCTGTAATTAATGTGGGAGGGACTTGGGGAGAAATGGGCGAGAAAAAAATGTAAAGTGATTTCATTTCAATCCAGTTGTGGTCAATGCATTTTGGTCTAAGAGAACTAAAATGTGACAGATGGTACCTATATATTAGAGAAGGTTCTTAATAGCTGCCCTAAACCTGTCGTTGACCTAAAGCCCTACTTAATAGAGTAAAAGTTGCTTTGGTATTTCATGGGTTTGAAAACACATAGTTCATATGTCCAAGTCCACGCCATTTTGTTCATTGCCTCAGGAATCCGTGTTCCATTTGTTTGTTACCATCACGACCAGAGGGTTTTCGCTCCTCTATTTCCAGACTCATGAGATGCTGATCTTGTAGGTGCTGATTTCTCTCATCTTCTGAAGCACGTTTTCTCTGTGTAGAATCAGGAAACCCAGTAGAGTTAGCTTTTGGATTGAGCTGAGGTAGCAACTTCAGGGCTTCAGGGCCCCACATAACTGAGGGAATTTTTTTTTTTTTTGTAAATTGTAGTATTATAGTGCAGTAGGAAGAACACTGGATTAGAAGCCAAGAGACCCAGGTTCTGATTCTAGCTCAGTCATTTCTTAACTGTGTGTGTTTTAGACAAATCACGTAACCTTTCTGGGCCTCTGTTTACTCACTCATCTGTGAAATGAGGAGACCGATTAGGTGATGAAGTGATCAGGACAGTCCCTCCCAGCTCTATCATCCTACCAGTCCGTAAGATGAGTTAGAAAAGGCAGCAATCATGAATACCACTTGGTGTTTATAAGCCCACATGTGTAACTTCAAAAACTTTTTTCTCAAGGTCGTACAGACATGATGTTTATGTTATGTACCATACCATATATTTTAGAGTTTGTTTTTGGTTTTGTTTTTTGTTTTTTAGGAAAATGAATTTGAGTATCCATAAAACAGCTGCATTAGCTCAACATTTGTATATTTGAGTAGGGCATCGCTGCTTGTTCATTTGCTCTTTTGTCCATTCATTCATCATGAAATGGTTATAGAGCTCCTGCTATACACGTGATATGCTTGTTCCTGAGCACTGTTGTAATCTTCTAGCATTCATTTATATCCTGAACCTTTGTTTTAGAAATATTTTTTAAAATAAAAGAAAGCTCTTGAATCATTTCACTGAATCAACCTTTTTAAGAGAAAATAGCAATATCAAAGGGAGGGAGGAACATTATGACCCTGTGTGCAATGAATGTAGGGGATGAAGTGATATAAAACATAAGGGGCTGATGTTTCCCTCCTCCCCTCTTCTTCTCTTTTCTCTTCTCTCTCCTATATTTCGTTTCCAAGACACCATTTTCTGAAAAGATCAGTGCCAGGGAAATGGCAATGGGTAAAGTGTGAAGGAAGAATGAGTCACTCCCTTTAATCCTTGCTGACAGTTGCACAGCACCCAGACCAACCTTGGCTTCCCCGAACTCTTGAACTGTGAGAGTAAAGGTGAAATTATAACATCAGGTCAGCCTGATACTTTCCGAAAAGGCTAGAAGTAATTACCAGCAGGTAGCATTTCTCATCCTTTAGGGACAAACTGTGGACAAGTGACAATTGGATTAAGTCTAAGTGCATTTAGAAACACACACAAAAAATGCCTCTATTGAAAAGTAAGAGTAAAATTAAATCTCCCAAGAAGGAGGAAAATAAAATTATCTTTTTCCCTAATTCTCCAAGAAATTTTGTATCACTTTGTCTAAAATGGGAAATAAATTGACACATTCATTAGAAATCAGCATCTTAACATCATCAAAATAATCCTTAGTTGTTCTTTTCAAAGAACAAGAAGAACTTACTTTTAGCACCTAAACTTTTAGGATTGTCCTTTTTCTGAGTCTTATTTTCCTGTTATAAACTTGTCGGGCTATACTTCTAACTAGGCCATGTTCAAATACTTGGCTCAGAATAGAGGCCAGATTTCTCTCCTGGAGGGAGGAGGAAAATGACTACATTTCTGCATATTTCTTTTTCTGATTTTCATTCTTTCTCCAAAAACAGATGTGTTATTCAAACTAAAGTGGTTACCATAGCATCTCTTTATTTTTTTTTAATTTTATGTATTACTTTATTAAAGAAAGTTTTCATGTTGAAAAGAACATGAAAAAAGATCTCACCCGTGGTAAACATGTGAGTGAGGTTTTGACACTTCAGCAAACACCATTGGTTCTCCCTATAAGTAACTAATGAGAAATTGTCCGCTTTGGTTAACAGAGGGACAGGAAGCAGTTTTAATATCGGTTTCTAAGAGCACAAGCATCTTCTCCTACCCCTTCCCAAAGAGCTGAAATCCATAATCTATATGCATTACAAAGCCACAGAATTGTATAGTTTGAAGGGATGTTAGGAACCACCGGTGAAGTACTTTTACCAAGGAGGAAAGGGGCATCAGAGAGATGGCTCCCCCTATCAGCACAGCTGGTAGGTCACAGAGCAGGGCCAGAACCTGTAAAGTGCTGTAGTCCAAAGGAGGTCACCCAGAGCACTGCATGGCATGTGTGTGACACAGGGGCTTTGGACAGAGATGAGTCTAGTTACTGAAAACTGAAGAAGGGCAGTAATTCTCTCTCAAGGGTGTGTTTCCTTAAGAAAAGAAATGTCTTCTCCCGGTGATCCCATCAGGACAGACAATATCCAAATGGTGCGTCATTGTGTGTCACAGAGGGTAAAGGCTTCTGCAGCAACAACCACACAAAAAATTGTGGTCTCCAGCTCAGTTTTCCTCACCGCCACCCCCACAGCTCTCTTTGTTCACTCACCTTTCTGCTTCTTGTTCTGTGGCTCCCCTCTGCTTTTCTCCTCCTGGAAGAAGTGTTAGTCACTTTAGTCTCATTTAGATTGAGATCAGAGCCATAAATCACCATCAGATATTTCATTTACTTTACTCACCTGCCCCCCCCCCTTTTTTTTTCGATAATGTGCTAGTTGTAGGTATAAGCAATAATACACACGGGAAATTGTATGAAGGTAGCAGCAAATACATTCAAGTGACTTGAGGGAACTTTTTTTTTTTTAACTTTTATTTATTTTAAGTGTGTTTTCCCAGGACGCATCAGCTCCAAGTCAAGTAGTTGTTTCAGTCTTGTTGTGGAGGGCGCAGCTCACAGTGGCCCATGTGGGGATCGAACCTGGCGACATTGTTGTTAAGAGCACCGCGCTCTAACCAACTGAGCTAACCAGCTGCCCCCAAAGAAGAAACCTAAAGATAAAGAAAACCTGAATATTTCACATTACCCCATCATGATGATTGTAATACTGGAATTGTGTTCTTTTTATAATGTTCAAATCATTTTTCCCCCTCCTCACAAAAACCTTTCAATGGCTCCCCATTGGAATAAGATCCAAACCACCCAGGCTGAGCCTTTCACAATCTGTTTCCAATTTACCTTTTCTGATTTTATCACTCAGCCAACTACTCCTTTAATTCAGCCACAGTGAACTACTCCCACTTCTGTGTAATACTTTCCCACTTCCATGTAGTCGTTCTTTCCACGCTCTTGGTCTGGAATGCCCACCTTCAATCTGCCCTTATAAGTACAGAGGCTGCCAAAACAATGTATATACATTTTAAGAAAGGAAAACTGTATTAAAAATTGTAATACTCAATATATACCAATAACAAAAGATGAACACAAGTCACGTTTGACTTCTGCAATTACAAGAGGTGCTCAAAGTGGTTACCATCAGCATCCAGACACTTCTGATTACGGCGAAGTACTGCTTGAGTAACACTGACCAAAGTGTCCACTTGTACACATTTTTTGGCACCCTCGGTATACGTGGTCTTCACCCCTACTCTCCTCTCGGCTCTCTTGTCCCTCTGCACTCAAGGCAAGTTTAACAGTCCGCTTTTTGTGAGACATATGACTATCTCCACCACCGCCACCACCACGACCTCAGATGACAAGTGGTCTTTAGAAAAAAGAACAGATTAACATTTGCTCCATGTTGTGTGTGGCATATTTGAGAAGTGATCCATATTTTTCTCTCTCCACTCTCTTGGCTACTCTATACTTGGTTCCACCACATAGTATTAAGGATACTGATTTGTAATGAAATTGTGTAAATGCTACACCTCCTATTGGATTCACTTCGTTTGTGTTACTCAAAGCACCTAACGTGGTGTGATGACGATGATGATAATCGTCATAATGAAACATCTGTCTCTTACTGAGTGCTTACATAAGCCAGGCACTCTGTCAGATACCTAGAGACATCACAACACTGTGCATCACAGGCATTTCTTAAATGCTGCATGCTGGCCCATATGGAACAAAGCACAGTTGCTTTTCCACTGCTCATGGGAACCATCCCAGCAGAGAATCTAAAGTCACTGCCAGTGGTGGGATTGTGCAGCCATGGCCAATGCAGCAGCTGGGAAACAGTTAAAGCTCAAACCCATACTGAGGTACGTGGGCCCTTGGATTGCATCCTGGTTCTCCATTTAGCAACTGAGCAGTTTTGGCTTCTTAATCAAACTGTTTGTGCTTTAGGTTCTTCATCTGACTAAGAAATAATAATTCATCTTAGGTAAAATGAGTACCTAGGACAGCACTGGATATATAATAGGGGCTCAATAAATGGCAGGTGTTCTTATTAGTATTCTGTATAAGACACAGTGCTGGGTACCATGAAATATAAAGACCAGAAGTAAACAGGTTAGGGTGTGGATCTCATCCCTCCACCCCAAAGGCAGAGGCCTGAACCCACATGCTCAGTGATGGTCCCTTTTAGCTCTAGGTTGTGATTCTGTACTTTGAAGTTGGCACTTAGAAACCAACAACCATATGCCCTCGCCACATTGCTGCAATTCAGGTCAGGCGGTTTAGAGTTACCAAAGCCTAGGTATTAGGGATCGACACCTTTAAAAAGAATCACAGGTAGGGAATGGCCCAACCAGGCAGCCTTGGTTTCTAAACTTAGGACTTGCTGTGGCCATTTGTATTTTTACTGGGAGAAAAACCTCTAATTCAGCCTGAAGCTGCTCTCATTAGTCATTCAAAGGTGCGGTACGATTTTGACTAGAAGCTGCACTAGAAGCTCCGTGCAGGTTTGGGAGCAGTTACACTCTTGTGGTTTGACTAACCTTTCTTATGAGTGTGTTACTAAAGAAACGTGAGCTGTTGGCTTTTCAATTACTGTAGCTTACCCATTCTGAGTTTCATACACATTGAGTCATCGTGTCTACAGGTGACTGATAATCATCTGCACGACTCAAGTTACCGTAACTCAGAGATGAGGGGATCTGATGACTGCAGGGTGCGTGCACGTGAAGATCTTAGGCTCTCCCATCTTCTTACAATGAACAATGGTCTGCGTTAACCACAGAACTCAGTCACTTATTTCCACTCATCCAGAGGTTCGTTTTCCTCTTAATGTTTTGCCTCTTAGAACTTTAGCACTCAGCTGTTTTCTGACTTATGCTGCAGGTGGTATGGGTTGTGACATTGTAGGCCTCATTAAGTAAAGCCAACTCCTGGGAGAAAGGATAAAAGCAGAGTTTGTGATGTGCCTGCCCCACCCCGGAAACTTTCTGGAGCCTCTCTGTTAGGTAAAAAGATGAAAACATTCTCAGGGACCCATAGTATCTGAGGAGTTGAGTAGAGCTGGCCACACTGGAAAATCGTCAGTAACTTTGAAAAGGCCACAAAACCAAAGTTCATCACTTCTGTGTGACTCTTAGGGGAATGATTATTTGTAACTTTAGCTGGCTTTCCTCTTCTCAGTCTCGTTCTTCCAAACAGCCTTATAAAAGATACATCCAATCTGGAAGTTAAAAATAAGAACCATTGATTACTTTGGCAAAGGTCTTCTTTTCTGTTGCTTTTTATTGCATTGTCAAGGCTGTTTTTCTTTGCATATGTTTTCTCTCAGGTATTTGTCTAGAAACTACCAGGTTGGCCTTAAGGTAGTGGGAATGCAGGACAAATGTGTCTGATTAGATTAGATCTGTTAGCTGGTCTTTCTGGCTGCAGTTTCTCGCTGTTCCGGTCCATCTTACACACTGCTGTTACATTAATATTCTGAAAATAGCATTTTGACCACAAGCCTCCCTTGATCAAGGGCATGTAGTGGTTTGCTCTTTGTTCAAATCCAAACCCTATGGTTGGCCATTCAGAATGCCCGTCATTTGGTTCCGCCATGTGTTTTCTTTGTTCAACATCTTCCAAAATGTGGGGTGCAACCTGCCAGGAGGCCCACAGGGCATTTAAAAACCTTGATCCACATGGCAAGAAAATTATTTCCTTTTCAGTTCTCTTTCAGTCTCCGTGATTATACCAAGGAGAAAGATTTAGATTTAATTTGATGCTAGTTGTCTTTAACATTAATCTCACACTTGGGAATCCCTATTTAGAACAAAGAGAGGGGATTTTTCCCTCCAAGTACTCACAGTAGTATCTGATCAAAATTGGATTGCTCTGTTTCATCATCTTGATTTTACCTTATATTTGTGGCAAGTGATTCTGGTTTTCCTTTTATGTTAGTGATACAAAGTTTCCTTAAAAAAAAAACCCCACAGATTTATTTTAAGGAAAAAAGAAAGAAAGAAAAAGGAAGGAAGGAAGGAAATTCAAACAAAATGAAAAACCCTGATGTTTACCAAGTGCTGTCTGTGTGCCAGGCACTATTCTAAGTGCAGACCAGTGAGGTAAATACAATTATTATCCCCATTTTACAGGAGGACACGGAGCCATATACAAGTTGAATAAATTGCCCAAGGTCATGCAGCTAGTAACTGATGAGCCAGAATCAAATCTAATCCATCTGACTCTGGAGCTCATGCTGTCAGCCACCACACTACCCTGATGTGTGGACATTGCAGATTGTGAAGGAATAAGCAAAGTTTGAGAACTACTTTCTTTTGTACTTCTTGACTTTAGCGATACCAGACTCTTACTCTTCCCTGCTCATGTCCTGTCTATTCCCACTTCTCTGCCTTCATTCATGCTCCCTCCTCAATTAGGATGTCTCTTCTACCTCTCTGAAAATCTAAATCCTACCATTTCAAGACCCTTCGCAAAATTTAGGTTTTGCAAGAATACTTTCCCTTCCCCAAGTACTCCTGAATTTTTTGCATTCTCTGAACACTTAAATATACAATTTGTACCAAACTGCCTTTGCCTTGCCTTATAATTCTTTTTAAAGAAGACATATTACTCTCCTGCTTGCATGCCTCAAACATGGCTTTTGGAATAAGTCAAAGGCCTCCATAGGGCAAGACAGCCCTTTCACAACTTTTAACATTTCTTTTTCTCCAGTTCCAATATACAGGTCTTATTTCTCTCCCACTAGGCTGGAGACACCTCGAGAAAAGGAACTGGTTCTCCCAATCCTTTTGTTTCCTTGTGGGTTTTCGTTACTGGACCCTGTACTGTATGGCAGGGACAAATTTTGGAACCACAAGTACCTAGGAAGTGTTACAGAAGAGAGGATATAGTTCAGCAAATTTCTCCAGAATCCAGCGCCTATATAATGAAAAAGCATCAGCAATAACCTTAGCCTCACTGCTAGTTCTCGACATGTCTTCCCCGCTTTCTCTTCCTTCTACCAGCCACTCACCACTGAGCACATCTGCCCTCACTGCAGACGCGACTCCTGCTTTCCCTGTGACCAGAGAGCCTCTGTTTTCTAACACACAACACCCACACGCCCTGAAGGTGGCTAAACTCTGTTTTCAAAATTTCTCAGCAGTTTGACATGCGAAGTAGGAGCGGGTGACCACAAATAAATGTTTCAGTTAAGTGTGACATAGGTCCTAATGATCGCATGTGTATCAATGATACATTTTTTTCAAGCAAAAGAATAACACACTTTATGAAAGGGACAAAGATCATGATCTTTCATCAAGGAAGCTTTTCTAAAACTTTCTACATTTAAAGCTCTTTTACTTAAATCTCAGTCTGATAACTGATGTGTTTGGGGAGTGGCAAGTGTAGGGAGTGGGGAGTTTCTGGAGCTATTTTTTCTACTCCTGTAGCTATTTAAAAAGCCACCAAGGCCTCGTCACTGAACATCCCCGCTTTCTGCAGTACTTCCGTCCCCTGGCTCTCTGGTATGATAAGAACAAAATAATAAGCAAAATTAGAGTTTGGGAATTGACTGTGTCTTAAGCGTTCACACACAGTGGAAGTGCAGAGGCCCCTTTAAACCCCATCTTCCTGTTCTCTTTCTTCCTTTTCTCCAGAGTTCCCCTCCGACAGGAACAGTGGAAACAATTCACATTGTAGCTTCAACTTAATGACATCTCTGACGCCCCACTTGCCTGCTGACTTAATTTATTCGTGTGCTGTCATCTGCTGTTCCCTTAGACTTCAGCACCGCATGGAACCATTGTGCTGGGCTGGGTGTTCTTGAATATGACTCTGAAAACCAATTTTACAAACAGCCTGCCTTCGTATTTTTCCTTTTGTAACTCACTCTGTCACTTGTTCTAGGTGAAAAGCGCCACTGCTTTGACGTCAGCTATACTCCCAGCTATATGTACGAGAAAGAGAGTGAGATAATACAGACCCGAATGATGGACCAAGCCATCAACAATGCCATCAGCTATCTTGGTGCCGAGGCTCTGCGCCCCTTAGTCCAGACACCCCCTGCTCCCACCTCAGAGATGGTTCCAGTTATCAGCAGCATGTATCCCATAGCCCTCACCCGTGCTGAGATGCCGAACGGTGCCCCCCAGGACCTGGAAAAGAAGAGCATCCACCTGCCAGAGAAGAGCCTGCCTTCAGAAAGAGGCCTCTCCCCCAATAACAGTGGCCACGACTCCACGGACACTGACAGCAACCATGAAGAGCGCCAGAATCACATCTATCAGCCAAATCACATGGTCCCTCCACGGGTCCGCAATGGAATGCCGCTTCTGAAGGAGGTCCCCCGCTCTTATGAACTCCTCAAGCCCCCACCCATCTGCCCACGAGACTCCATCAAAGTGATCAACAAAGAAGGGGAGATGATGGATGTGTATCGGTGTGACCACTGCCGAGTCCTCTTCCTGGATTATGTGATGTTCACTATTCACATGGGTTGCCACGGCTTTCGTGACCCTTTTGAGTGTAACATGTGTGGGTATCGAAGCCATGACCGGTATGAGTTCTCGTCTCACATAGCCAGAGGAGAACACAGAGCCATGCTGAAGTGAACATCTGGTTCCAGAGATGATTTGCACCTGAGCATTCAACATTGCTTTTAAAAACTGATACCCCATCCTAACAAGTTACTCTCAAAAGAAACTCTGTTCCAAGCTCCTTTCCATACAAAGGGTCACGTTCACATGAGCAACAGAAAAATGCAGTCTCTATTCAAAAGCTGTTTGCAGATACACCAGATTACTACTCTGTGTAACGTTTGTTTTCTCATCAGGAATTTGAATTTTACAATATTTTAAAAAGGCAGTGAAGTATTTGGTCATTGTCTTTTTCATCAATAGAACAGGCTTTCTTTGGAGTTTGTTCTCAATCAAAAGAGTCCCCCCGTTGTGTTGCACGAGACATTCTTTCTGAGGTACATCAGCCAGCCATACGTGCAGAAGCCTTCTGGTTGCAAGCGTAGGCCTTCAGAGAAGAAGAGCTGACCGGCTGAACTTGTTGGGAAGACTTGCCCTTCTGTACTTACCACAGGCTGAAGGGTCAGGATGTAATATCCCCATCCCAGTTAGAGTCTAATAGTAAGGGGAAGAATAGCCATCAAATAATTCCCTGTTACCAATGACTGAAGACCTAGTCACTGAGAATCAGTCCATTTCTTATCACATAAGAAAAGAAAAAAAAGTCGTCTGATGATACTTCTGCTTCTACTCTTTATCCTCCCATCTCCAATTAAAAGCTGCTTTGGGTTGAGTCAGTCATTTATAGGAGAAATTCTATACCAGAAGAGCTGATGGTTTTAAATATAGACCATCATTGAAACTCCAGGAAGTTGTCCACTGTGGGCGACGGCATCCATTTCCTGTGATCAAGATTGGCAGAGCTGAGTTCTGAGTGACAAGATGGTTTAGCAGCACCACCAGGGGAGAAAGAAAAAAACATTTACCTGAAAGTTCTTGATCTTTTTCATGGAGTATTAGTACAGACCCAAAGCAAACTTGCCAGTGATTTATTTTTTTTTTTTGATAAAAAAAATACCAAAGACTCCCAAAAGTATGCCTTAGTCTCCCCCTCCCTACAGAGAGGACTCAGGGATGGACACCATGAGTGTTATTTAGAGCTGAGCTTTATGATGGGATGAGGAGGGGAACAGCTCTCCTGGCAGGTTCTTTATCAGGCAGGTTGGGTTCCTCCTCACCCCCACTTTAAATGGAGCTGCTGTATTCCACAAAAATTCCTGAAAGTCCAGTCTTGGTTCTACAGATGTATTGGTCATCTCTGTCCTTAATTATGGGAGGCATGCTATCAAGGAAAAACAGTGTGATAACTGTAAAATCAGCACCGGAATAGGGGCCACAAAATCTGTTTGTTAGTTCCACATTTGCCCTAAGCAGCTGTATGACTTGGGGCAAATCACTTAACTCTTTTTTTAAATTAAATTTATTGGGGTGACAATGGTTAGTAAAATTACATAGGTTTCAGGTGTACAATTCTGTAAGACATCATCTCTATATCACATGTGTGCTCACCACCCAGAGTCGGTTTTCCTTCCATCACCGTATATTTGACCCCCTTTACCCTCTTCTACCATCCACCCTCACCCCTTACCCTCTGGTAACCACTAAACTGTTGTCTGTGTCTATGAGTTTTTGTTTCTTTGTTTGTTTGTTTTGTTCCTTTATTGCTTTCAGTTTTATATCCCACATATGAGTGAAGTCATATGGTTCTCGACTTTTTCTGTCTGACTTATTTCTTTCAGCATAATAATCTCAAAACCCATCCATGTTGTCGCAAATTGCAGTATTTCATCTTTTCTTATGGCAGAGTAGTATTCCATTGAAGTCACTTAACTTTTAAAACTAAGTTTCCTAACCGTTGAATATAGTTGAATTTAGATGTTCTCTAAGATCCCTTCCAGCTTTAAATTGATGTGATTATGCAGTAACCAGTTTTTTTTTAAAGCTCTTAATGTATTCGTGGGTATTTAATACCCACCAATGTTTGAAAAAGTAAGCATTTATGCAGCATTAAGTTTAAGCAGAAGAGTCTGTATATGAATATGTGTTTCACATATCTTTGGTGTGAAAATGGTAGTGTTAAGTTTTTCCTTTAACCACTGAGTTGTGAATGTAAAGAGGATGGTGGGGAGGAACAAAAAACAGGAAGGTATTTTGATCTTGCCCCAAAGTGTACACACAAACTGGCACCTGCAGCTGCTTGCCAAAACCTTTTTTTTTTCCTTTTTAAGAACTTGTGTTAGGGAAAATAAATTCTGCTTCCAGGGACAACTTCATGGAGCCTGTTTACAAATTAAGAGTCAGCTTTGTGAACATTTCTACCGAAGCCAAGAATCCCAAATTCCTGTTAGATTCGCATTTTATGTATCTGCCTTGATATTTCAAAAGGGTTTATGCATTAGGCTCAAACTCAACTCGTTTATGTGTGGCCAGTAATTAAAATGTTCCACCTCAGACTGCACAAATGGCTTATCCCTCTTTGTAGCATGGCGTCTGTCTCAGGAACAAAGATTTTGTGAAATTCCATGGCAACAGTCCCAACACGTTGGAGATTTCAGCTAAAAGACTAGATGTATTTCTGTGTGTAGTATTCACTATATCACTGTGTTTACATAATCCTAGACTCCAAGCTGTGCCAGGTTGCTTATACCCATTGTGAAAGAGGAGCTGCTTATTAAATTCTTGAAATATCACACATCCTGTTGACTATTCAGGAAGCAAAAGAAAGAGAATTTGGAAGAGAGGATTAGTAGGAGGGAAGCTAGGGAAAGCAAGCATTTCCACCAGATTAGTGGGAAAGTCTCTGCTGAAGACACCAACTTCTCCATCTTAAGATAGTGAAACTAAGGCCCATCCCACCCACTTGGGGACGCTTTCTGTTGATATGACCCTCATTTTCCCTGTGACTAATGGGTTTTCGGAATGATTTCCAAAGGCTGTACTTTCACAGTAGCATTCTGAGCCTAGATGAGGGCATGTCAAGTCCAGAGAAAATTTATATGGAAACTCCACCTTCTATCTTAAAAGTTGAACCAGGTGGTATGTAATGGTTACCACCACACAAATAAACACTTTCTTCTGTAGGCACTCCTTATACTAATTTATGACCCTCCACCCTCCCCGTGCAGGGGGTGGGGGAATAGTGTGAAGGAGAATGTTAGCAAGATGCTTAGAGGAAAGGGCAGGTCAGGACTCATGTCTCACCAACCGATGGACCCTGTTGGACAGTGAAGTCTCGTAGCAGCTTCAGGCAGCACATTGCTTTCTGAGCCAGAGTCCCTCTGAATGTGTAGGTCTCTCTCCTTCATTATTAGGCAAGCCTCCCACCACACACTCAGGAGGCCACAATCTGAGAAACAGCCCACTCCATGAAAAGTTCCTTTGGAGCCAAGGAGACAGAATGGGAGTAAGGGTGAAAAAGGGAGAAAACTGGATCTCCAAATGTCCCTTACCACCATTTGAAGTGTTGCAAGGGTATTTCCTACTGGCAGAGAACTAAATAGAAGTGTTCTCCCCATTACCCTCCACCACTACCACCAGGGGGAAAAAATTAATAAATCCAGCAGTTTCTAGATTCCGTAAGTCACTCTCCCAAAAGGATATTTGCCTTGATACAGATAAGCTAGCTAATCGTATGCTCTGTTACCTCTGGGCTGTTCCTGACTCAGCTTTTGACTTTGTCAGTGACCAAATCTCTCACCTTTTAAGTGCAGCACTCGACATTTTGCTAGGCCCATGCAGTGGCCCAGATATAAAAGGAGCTCAGATTTCTTTTGCAAAGAGAAATGTTTAAGAATACAAAAGGTTACTCGCTTGAAACACTGTGTTACTAACAAAGCTCACATCAACATAAAGTTTGCCCAAGTAGCTTCTGTATCATTATTCTTCTCCTCCTCTGCTAAATATGAGGTTTATAACTTTTGAAGGAAAAAAGCAGTACTTCCCAGGGCGGGCAGTAAGACTATAATGGAAGTATTAAATGTTTAAAGCCCTAACTGTAATGTGGCCCCACTGAGAGCAGGTATGTATGTTGGTCTCTAGTGGAGATTTAGAAACTTGGAGACACGCAAGATTTGAGCCCTCAGAGATGTTTGAGCTCTTTCCCAAAGACTCAGAATTTGGACTTGTGAGCTCAAGGAGAGTAACGAGCGTGGAGCGATGAACATTTTGTCCTGGAAAACAGCATCAGACTGTGGAGAAGATGAGCAGTATATAGTGATATCTCTTACGTTGTAAAGAGTTGGGAGCTATTTCTGCGCTCAGACAGAAAGCATAGTTCAGAGACTCTGTAGGCAGAGTTCAGAAAAGCAGAATGACTTGGGGATGTAAGTGCCTGTAAAGAGGACAATTTTGACCTGAAACCAAAGGCCACCCGAGGAAAAGGACTCTGTTCTCTAAAGGACTGACCAGTTCTGAGAATGAATGATCAGTGAACCCAGAGTTGGGGACTGCTGCCTCTAAGACTGGGGGCTCAGCAGAGCTCAACGAGAGCTGCAGGCTTTAAACTGGTGTGAGCTCATAACACAAGACTGGACCTCTGTTTACCCAAGTTGTATATAGTCTGTACCCCACCATGCTCTCAATGTGATAAACAGATCATTGTACTTCAAAGAAGGTGAATGCGTTTCCTCTGAATATTATACTAGTGGATTGTCTTATACATTGATATTGAGTTATCTGAAATTGAAATGTTAATATTTTGATTTAAAAAATGTAAGGTCATAACAATATCTACCTCCCAAGGATGTTGTGAGGTTTTATGTAATTTTGTCTATGGGGTAATATTACTTTTTTTTTTAAGGGGTTGGGGGGATTCTATTGGATGGTTGCAAATTTTCCACCATATGTACTGTATTTGGATTTAAAGACATGGAAAATATTCAAAGACCATACTAGGATCATAATAATAATTCAGTTGCCAATGGAGGCAACTGGTCTGTAACACAGTTTCCTTCGTGTTGTTTTAATGCATAAGAGTAAAGAACATACTGAACCTTAGAACCAATGTGCGTTAACCACAGGCTACAGGTACTTCACAGCATTGCAGCCAGGGGAGTAGAATAGCTTTGCTCCCTCACCATCTTATGAGCCCTCAGCCATTAATTCCCCAAGCAACTTAGTTTCCTCAAATGGCCCTCACTGTCCATCTCCCCACTGACCCATTCTAGAAAACCTGGGGAGCAGTCCTATAATGCCACCCACCTTCTTCCAAGCCCGTGCCACGCATCAGTGGGGCCTATTTCATATTCTGAATGTAAGTGCAGCTTTGCTTCTTCTTCTCCTAGAAAAGGCTGAGAACAGACATTTTAACATGCTAGGAAAATGGGGCAGCCTGAAGAGTGACTGATCCCATTGCCAGTGAGTCATTCATACAAGGACTCTTCCATGTTAGCAGACAGGGCCCTTTCTGGTGGGTCTGCTTCTGTGGGTTCACAGAAACCAAATTACTGTGGGTTGCAAAGAATTAGCAGGTCATTTGAAAAGCAGACATCCCTTCACCCAGACTGTGGTTTTGCATGCTCAGGTTCTCAGTCTGTGTGAGCTTTGGTGAGGGATCATTTTGGCTGCTGGAAAAACCATAGCTTAATTTTAACTTTTGGTTGCCAAAGCCACCACACGTGTGGTCTGTGGATGACCCTCGTCTGCAGAATGACGGGTGAGGAAGGGAATGTGGTTTGGGGCTCAGAGCAGCCTTTCCACCAGGAGTGAGGGAGGGAGACCTTGCCGAGAAGTTTTGACACAGCCTGTGCTCACAGCATTCTCATCAGAGTTTCTCAAAAATTCCCTCCCTGCCCAGTGCTGACCTTGCCTCTTGATCCCCCCAAGTTTGAGCTGGAGCCTAACCATTTGGAGCACTGTAAGGTGCCCTACTCTCAATAAAGAGTGTTTACCGAGTCTGCTTCTGAAATGTAGCGTTGCTAACCTTGCCAGAACCAGAATAAGTGCATCCTTGTATCAAAAACAACCCTGCTGATAATTTTCAAAGTTTCTTTATCATGTTTGATTTTTTTACACTGAAAATAAAAAATATATATACTGGTGTGTTTAAAATTAGTCATTGTGCATGCCTATCATTTATAGTTGCTGCTGTCAGAAAATGGAAGGGTTCAATTCTACCTCTAGGGATATTTCTTAATTTAGCCCCTCTGGCTATTGCTTAAAATCCAAGTACCAAGATAAGTGGAATTGTCACCAAAAGAAAGCATCTCCCCTGATACCTTGGTCAGCCTGCCATTGGTATCCTGCTGCTAGCCACCATGTCCCCATAGTGGGGCTCTGGTTCCACTAGTCCTTAGTTCACTAAAGGAACTGGAGGAGATTGGGGCCTTCACCTGACAGGATCGACACATCAAGTACAGTGTCTCCCAGTTCCGAGACACCATCCCACACTCCCTCCCAGCAGCGATTGTTCCTAAAAGATAGGCAAGTCCTGACTTTTTCATCTGTAGGGTCTCAGAAAAATCCATTAGGAAACTCAAGTTACAGTTATTGAACCACATTTAAATATAGTCTTTAGACACCTGGAGGCCCAAACCTAAGGTGTTGCGGGGAAAGCTCCTAGGAGAATGTCATAGGGATCGCACAGCTTTATCCCTGTCTTGGTATCTTCTGTTTTCTCGTAGGAAATGTCAGAAAGAGTTTGAGAGGTGGTCAGACTCATCCAAAACACCTTCCCTTTCCCTCCTGTGGAAGAGGCAGGAGGAAGACATTTCTGAGGTTTAGGATTAGCAAATGTAGGGCAAGGTTGGTGGCAGCTTTTGCTGGCTCTACCTTCAGCACCGTCTCCCTCCATTCGGCACCACCAGGCTGTTTTCAGGATCTCCAACAGGTTTTCCAGCCTCACTACTAAGGGCAGAGAGAGAGGACTGGTACTGCAGCCTGTCTTTGTATTGTAACATTAAATATATTCAAAAATGGCCTCTTGGTAGCTGATTTTCAGTCTTGGAAAGAATTGTATGCAGCTGTTCCCATCTCTGTTCCCTTCCCAAAGCAGAAGCAGTTCAGGGAGGAAGGAGGGAGACAGGGATCCCCTTTGCCAGTGAGCGGAGGAGAGAGATCCATGGCTGGCTGGTGCTGGGGTTGGGACGGAATGGACTTCCAGCCTGAGGACAGTTTCCTTTCCTAATTCTGGGGAACTAATTGGATGCTTTAGAGGGTGGTGGGCCTGTAGGTGGAGGCCACCCTACACCTGCACCCTCCTTCTCCCCCATCACTCAACACAACCAGGCCATTCACACAGGCTGCGTGCCCAAATCTCCACCTGCAGGCAACTGCCACCCAAGGGCAGGCAGGGGAACAAGGACCTATATCTCTTCCCTGCCTCCTGTCCCTGAGCATCCAGCGTCCGAGGGAGAGTGGAGGTGAGAACTTTGGGAAGGCCAGGAAGGCTGAGGGATGGTGCAGGAATACACGAGGCCCAGGACATAAGTTCTGACTGCAGAGCATTCCCAGGTCAGACAGTTGTTTGCATAAAAGCCAAAAGCCACTGCACCTGGGGTGGGGAGGCCCTCTGGGGAGATACTCCCTGGCTTGGGGGAGAGGGGGGAAGGAAGGTGTCATGGAAAGTCCCTGAAGGACACGGGGTGTTGAATTTGCTGCGGTTTTGTTTTTAACTCTGTCTTGACCTGTGAAGTAAGCAGGTGCCTCCCTTCCCCCAAAATAACAGATCTTCCCCCAGAATAACATGAACATACCCCAGGAAAGAGCACTGTAGTGGAAAGAATGGAGGTTAGAGAGCCTGTGGGTGATGTAAAGTGCCCCCCTTCCCCAGGACTGAGGGGGCAGGAAGCCCCAGAACAGCCTTTTCCCATCACCTCGCCTCCCCCCTCAGCCCCCTGGCCCCTGGCCCTGAAGACCTGCCTAGTCAGATAAACCACAGCCCTGGGGGCGGCTGATGGATGGGAACTAGGGGGGCAGATACCACCTCCTCCCCCAGGCCTGTCCTTCCACCAGCTCAATCCCCATGCCACCCCCACTGGAATTACAGTCTCAGCACCTCCACCTCCCTCTTGCTCACAGACCCTAACTGCACTCCCTAGACGTGTGTGTGTGTGTGTGTGTGTGTGTGTGTGTGTGTGTGTAAAGCAGGCAGAGCAGCCTGGTGCCCATTCCAGCTGAGTACTTGTACTCCCAGGTTCCAGTCCCAGCCTTGCCACTCTCTGGGTGACCCTGGGCACTTGGCTTTCTCTCTCTGGGCCTTGATTTTTTTCTCTAGAGTCAGATCTCTGAAGTTTCTTCCAGCGGGAACTTAGCCTGATCAACCCCATTACTCCAGCCAGGCCTTTCCTCTCTAACTCCAGAAACAAGAATAGGAGAGAAGTCCTGTTCCCTGTTCCTTCTCTCCCCATCAATTCAGGCACTGGGACTGAAGTAGGGCTCGGGAGCTAGGGTGATGGCCGCCTGTGATTTTTGCAAGTGATCACTTTCTTAACCGTTCTATGAAATTCCAATCCTGGCCCACAGGGCTGTTGGGGACAGGTAGGTGACAGTGGGAGGCTTTGAAAATGGGCGCTGAGGCTGGTCTGAACTTCGTCCTCTCGCAGGATCTCCTCTTAATTCTGCGTGGACCCAGACACCAGATTCCTGGGTTGGGGGTATCTGGTAGAGGATAGCTTAGGCCAGGCGGAGGGTGGGAAGGGGTGCGGTGCGGTGCGAGGTGGGAGTTGAGGGGGGTGTGAGGGGAGGGGCAGCTGCACTTCTGAGAAACAGCTCGGCATCTCAGCAGCCCGCAGCCTAACCCCCCGCCTGCGGCTTCACAGCTCGCTCCTCCTGCCGCCCACGCCGCTCGGGGCCTCTCCGGGGGTCGGCAGCCCCCGCGAAGGCGGCGACCGCTGGGGTGGAGTGGCAGCTCGGGGAACAGCGGAGTGGAACCCATGGGGGTGGGAAATGGAGGGGGGCGCGGGGAGCATGACTTCCAGGAGTAAAAACCCACCTCTCACTCGGGGTCCTGAGCGCTGGACCTAAGCCCGCCTGTGTGTCCCCCCTCCACCCCCACCCAGGTAGTCTCCCATCACACCCGGGGCAGGATCCAGAAGTGAAACTACTCGGGGTCACAGCCCAGCGCCGCCGCTGTGCCCCGCCCCGCCCTTCCGGGCACTGCAGCCCTGCAGGATCTCCCAGCGCTCCAGCGACTGCAGGGAGGAAGCTGGGGGAGGGGAAGGGGAAGTGCCCCGCGGGACAGTCTGCAGAGCACGGCCTTCTCTCCCGGGGGTGCCCGCTGGTAACCACGAGTGGGAACCTCGAGAGGCGCCGACCTTACACCGGGAGCCGAGGGCGGCGCCTGCACTTTCCTCTACGGCCGCTGGGTGTCACTGCAACCGCGCGGCTGAGCCGGTCCGGGTCGCGTCGTGAGGCGCCGGCGTGGGTCCCAGGGAGGGCGAGGAGCCGAATCCACCACGCCGGCGAGGTCCTGCCTAGCCTTCGCCCCCAGATGCCCTGCTATGCTTGGATCAGGCGCTCAGACCTCCTTTCACCCACCTGGTCTCTGGAAGCCACTACCCAGCCCACCGACTCGCAATGAACAAACTGGCCCTCTTGCGGGGCTACGGGGGTGCTCGTTTCTGTTGCGCCACACGAACCCCACCCCCACCTCCCGCTCCGGCCTCGGTCCGCCAACCTGGGGACCGACGGCGCTGAGCACTAGACCCCAACCAAGCACGCCCCCTGGCGAAGCGGGCCGGCCTTCCCATCGCAGAGATGGAGGTGGCTCTGCGCAGCCGGGCGCCTACAGCACCCCTGATGGCCCAGTGCCCCTCGGTGCCAGCAACCGCGTGCGTGCCGGGTTCTTCCAGGGGGAGGAGGGGCGGAAGGACGTGCGGCGGGTGCAGATCACCTTCCACACGTGCTGCGGAGCCAGAGCGACTGCGGGTTGGATCCCTGGGGGACGAGTCCCGGTGGGATGGGTCCGGGGGTATCCTCACTCCAGGCTCCACTGACTCTTAGGTCACGCCCTATTCACCCAGCCGGCGCTCCGCAGCCTCCCAGCTCTTCCCTTAGATGTGTGGGACGGGGTGCCTCAGCTTGGGAGAAGGAACCCAAAAGGTGGGAACTGCATCAAGACTGATGGGTGAAGAGGGCTGTGGGTGAGCCAAGGCTGGAAGAACGGAGGTACCCTGGAATCCTTTGGAAAACGGGTGGTCTGGTAGGAATGTTCACTTCTACCATGTCCTGGATCTAACTCAGATCACCAGTTGGGCAGGTACATGCAGAGGAACACACCAGGTTTGCTGCAGCTGGGGGTGTGGGGGGAAGGTGCAGACAGCCCACTCCATCCTTGTGTACAGCTTTCCCTAGAATTCCAAGGTCATGGGGCCCAGCTCCATTAAGGACACCCTAGGAGGATCCACCTAGGGGCCTTAAAAGAGTGGCATTGGCCTCCCAATCTCCCTCACTCTCCCCCAAACCACCCAAGATAAACCCAATCCTAGTAAAAACAAACTGCTTACCATGAAAACACAGCTGCAACTAAACAGCCCCTTGGGTGCCCAGCAAAGAAAAACTGCCCCTTCCTTGGGGCAGACGCAGCCCTGCCAGGGGATACTAGCTCAAAGCACACGGGATTAACTCTCAGGCCACATTAGGGCCTGGTAGCGCACAACTTTCTCAGCCCAGATAGTAACGCCACTTCCCAACACCCCTTCCTACATGGAGATCATGGGGGACCCCTGAGGACCAGCCTCAGCCCCAGGATCACCCACTCCCGTGACTCTAGACTCCAGTCTGCAACATCCAACTCTCCCCCAAGATCCAACTCCCTTTCCCTCCTCCCAACATCCCACCCCAGCTGGAAGCTCAGGATCCTCTGTCCTAAGAGGCCACTGCGCACCTCACTCTCAAGCCCCAAAACTGAGATTCTGCCATCAGCACAGGACAGGAAAGCTGACTGCCATAGACCCTACCACTGTGCACGCTGAACCGACTCCTGACTCAGCCCCATTTTCTGTCTGCTGGAACAGATCAGTGTTTCAGTAGTGGGAAGCCTTTATTCTAAATATACCATGAAGCCAAACTCCCAGATATAAAGGCAGTGTTCCCCCCAATGCCACCCTAACCTGCCCCCGACCCTTCTGGAACCCTTGGACTCCAGGAAGCTAGTTAAAAAACTGCTTATGTAGACAGTTCAGAAGAAAGGATCCTTCCTAGTAGCCTTGGTCTCCCGACTCTTTTCCTTCTTCCCTCCTCCCTCAGGGTGCCTGGCCCTGGAGGATAAGGAACCACGTGGGGTCACTGATCCAATGTTAAATCCTCAAGCCTAGACCAGAAGGCCCTTCACCCTGTGAACGCGGAAGTTGCATGGATTCCATTGACCAGGACGTCTGGGGAGCAGAACATGAACTGACCAGAGCTGTGTCCATGGATACCCGACCCAGGGCATCCTAGTGGAGGTAGGTGCCATGCAGGGTGTCAGGCGGGGTCTCTTGTCCGGCTCCCCACATAAGAACGCAGGATATGGTGAGGCCAAAAAGGAACACCCACGGAGCCGTACATAGGGGAGTCACACCACTATATTCTCACTGGCGGCATCCGCCTCTCTGCAATCCGCTCTTGCTAGCTCAGCCACCATCTTCTTGCTAGCCCCCATTTTCTGCTAGCGTAGCCATGGCAGTTATATTAGTTATATTAGTGGCCAATGGCTCACTGGTTACAGCTGACAGCCAACTAGCTATAGCTGATGGCCATCCAATTATAGTTGATGGCTATTTGCTACCTGAGTGAGCACCTTTCCACATGAGGGCGAGAGCCTGGAAACTGCACTCCCGGCTCTGTCCCCACAGTAGGCTCCTCTAGAATCATGCCCACCCATTCCCAAAGTTCAGAAAGTTAGCACCAGCCCGCCCTGCCTTCCACACTTGAGCAGGCAGGAGGCCAACACCCTCCTACAGGCCCCTGGTGCTACCAACGACAGATATGTACCCCGGCACCAGGCTCATGCCAACCATACTAGCCCCAGGAGCTGGGTCTACATGTGCTGCAGGCCACTTAGGGCCAGCCCCCTGGATATGGGCCCTGCATCACCCTCTCTCAAGGCCAGGGTCCCCCTCAGCCTGAAGAGATTAAAGGGCATTTCCCTTTCTTTTCCAAAGTCTTTCTCTGATTTCTGAAATGTTCGTTAAGAAACATGATTTGCATAGTCAAACTCAGTAATTTTATATTAAAAAGGCAGTATCTGCGGCGCCAGCTTCTGCCTTCTCCACCATGTGCCCACCTTCCTCCCACCCACCCAAATGCCCTCATAACCACAAGCCTGCACTATCCAGCACTTCAGCTAGCCTTGGCAGTCCCTCCAGCTGTCTGCACTTAGCGGGTCGTGGTGCTGCCTCTTCGGCGGTGGAGCAGCAGCCTTCCCACATCCTCAGAGCTGGGGAATCTTGTCCTGGGTCCCTCTGATAGCTGGCCCTTAAGGGGCCCTTGTCCCCCACACTCTCCAAGAAGCCGGAGATCTCAGCCAATCACCAAGGATATCCAGCTGCTGATTTCCAATATCCAGCACAGGGCCAAGCCAGCTGCCACCCCTAAGGTCTCCCAGTGGCCCAGGCCCCTGCACAGTGGCCAGCACTGAGAAGGAAGGGGGCAGAGAACAAAGGGCAGGGCAGGGGAGGGCTGAGTTCCACCACCTGCAAGATGGGCTGAGTCTGACCTCTGTCCCTAACTCCATATATGACTTCAGGTGGGTCACCCTCCTTGAGCCTCAGCTTCCCTTTTATAAAATGAGAGTGATATCTGCCTCACATACTCCAATTAGCTGGTTGACAGAGGGCTTTGTCCCCTGCCCTGGGTCCTGTTTTTTTGTGTAGCCTAAACACCTGGACATGCTAAAGAGGTGACTCATTCTGACCCCTTCACTCTCACCACAGCCTGGGTCCCTAGCACCCCTACCTCGGAAGTGGCCCTGGGCATCCATGGCCAACCACAGAGCCAGCACCAGATAGTTTGGGCCTGAGGAGAAGCCAGTGATAGGATGGTTCTGGGAACCATGGCAGGTGGCAGGCGGCATATTGCACTGGTCCCTGCCTCACGTCCTGCTAAAAAGAAACAAAATCTGCACCCTTCTCACACCTGAGCTGCCATTACGTTCTTCAGGGTGAATCCAGCAGGTTCTAGGCTGGAGTGTGGAGGAGGCCTATTTGCCCACCTCTGTCTGACAAGCCTGGCTTCCAAGCCTGGGATTAGCCAAGACTTCATCATGAGTGGCTGTCGGGGCTGCCAAGCCTGGCCCAAGAGCTGGCTGTGGTGGCTGGCCCTTCTCAAGGTCACCTCAGGACAACCCCCCAGCCAGTGACCAGGGCTGCAGAAAGGGAGAGGCTCCCAGGGGAGGACCCCCCTACAGGTCACTTAAGAATTCCACCTGGAATTCAGCTAGGCAAGGGCACCAGGACAGACAGACCTGGTACTCAAATCCGGGTTGAAATCCTGGCTCTGCCACTAACTAGGATTTGGGGAGGGTCTCCTCACTGAGCTTCAAGTTTCCTCACCTACAAAATAGGATCCTACCACCTCGTGCCCAACCAATCTCAAAGATTTGGAGAGAGAGTCTCCAATTTTTTTTTTTTTTAATTTTCAATTGTAGTTGATATTTAACATTATTTTACATTAGTCTCAGGATGACAGCACAGTGGCCAGACATTTACACAATCCATGAAGTGATCCCTGCCTCAGTCCAGCACCCACCCAGCACTACACATAGCTATCACAACTCTACTGACTACATTCCTCATGCTGCACTCCACCACCCCTCCACCACCCCGCTACTTCGTAACTACCAATTTGTACTTCTTAATACCTTCACTTTTTTCATCCATCCCCGCCACCATCTAGAGAGTCTCCATTTAAAAAAAAAGAAATTACCACCGACCGGGTGGCTCAGGTGGTTGGAAGGCCTTTCTCCTAAGGCTGAGATCACCAGTTCGATTCCCACATGGGCCAGTGAGCTGCGCCCTCTACAGCTAAGATTGTGAACAACAGCTCTCCCTGGAGCTGGGCTGACGTCAGCAGATGGAGATTGGCGTAAGCTCCTGGGGCTGCTGAGTGCTGCCACAGGCTACCCTGGGTGGGTGCAGATACCAGCATGGGCCAGGGACCTGTGTCCTACACAACTACACTGAGAAACAAGGCTTGAACCGAACCAGAGTCCGTGGGTTGGAGGGGAGGCAGAAGAAGGGGGGAGAATAAAAAGTAAAATTATTATAAGATTTTCAAGCTTATACAAAATAAGAGCATAATTTAATGAACCCATGTATCCATTACCCAGCTTCAACCAATATCAACTCATGGCCAACCCAAGACTATACCCACCCCTCTCCCCTAACCTCTGGGTTATTTTGAAAACAAAGCTGAGACATCATTTCACCAATAAATACTTCAGAATGGAGTTTTGGACTTAAATAGTTAAAAAAATAATAACCACAATATCATTATCACATCTTAAAAAGTTAAACATAATTACTTCACATCACCAAATATCTTATCAAAGTTCAAATTTCCCCCAATTGCTCATACATGTTTTTTACAGTTAGGTGGTTTGGATTTGAATCAAATAAGGTCAACACATTATATTTGGTTGATATGTCTAAATTTCTTGAAACCTAGAGTCCTCATCTTTTCTTGTAATTTTGTTGTTGTTGGAGAAGAAACTGGGTTATCTGTTCTGTAGTTTCCTGGTCTGGATTTTGGTAATTGTATCCCCATGTGTCATTTCACACGTTCTTCTGTTCCCTGTATTTCCAATAAACTAGTAGTTAGATACAAGTGATCAGGTTTAGGCTTAATTTCTTCACCAAAATAATGCCTAGTTGAGGTTCACATCTGGAGGGCCTCTTTGTGATTTGAAGATTGAGGAGTAGGTTCTGGTGTTGCCAATCTGCTACATTTATTATAAAGCTCTTCCCATCACATAAGAGCTAAAACTGTTAAATTAGACAAAAGTCTTAAGACAAAAACAAAGACTGGCATGGGCAGTGAGCAGAGGCTGGATCCTTCAGGGTGTATCTGGGCATACGTGGAAGTACCAGGGAGCAGGCATTTGTATTTTGGAAAGATCACGTGGGATGTTGAAGGATAGGCTGGAGAGGGCAGCCAGACTCAGAGGGCTGAGTGCTGTAGGATTCCATAAATGCTTTCTGGAGGGGGCAGAACTAGAAGGATAGAAAACAGATCTGGCATTGGGGAGGAGGGAGAGGGGTTGACACAGGGACTTGTAATGGAGCCGTTGTGTGACCGGATGGTGGTGGTACAGGCATACCTGTGTGTTGTCGCGACTCATTATTCCACCAGTTAGCCCAGGACTTGTAGTAGAGCATAAGGATGTTGCCTGACTCATCTCCAATGCCCAGACCCTATTAGAGTTATCTCTGTAGCTTTAGGCCCTATCAGGAAATCTCACCTGGATGACAGTCCCTTGTCCATTTATTCATTTAACAAGCAATTATTGGGCACCCTCTATGCACCAGGATCCACGCTGGGTACTGGAGACTCTCAGATGACCAAGACCACCCTTGCCCTCAGAAACATCCAGGCTAGCCAGTACGTGGCCTCTATCCACCTGACACGTTCACCAAGACCTGGTGCCCACCTGTCCTGCTCCCCTTCTCTACCCCAGCTAGCCAGATCTTGCCAGACAGAACTCATAGGTGTATCCAAAAATAATCTTTATTGTCACTAGTATAAAACACAGCAGATCAACTGGCCTCTCAGTCTGTACAAAGTGTGGAGCAAAGATCCCCTGGGCTGCCCCACTTCTCCTATAATGCCCTGTCCCAGGGCAGTGCCCAGAAGCTCCCTGAAGGGGAGAGGGCCACCCCAAGTGCCTTCCCTTGAGGAGAGGGGTTGAGGTTGGACTGGGTGGGGGGTACTTTCTGCCTCAGGGAGGCAAAGGAGCAGAGGTGAAAACTGGAGTGGAGAAACCTCCAATAATTCACAATGCTGTCCCCGCCCTCTGCACCCTCCGAGTCTGGCCTATGAGCACGGGACTGAGACACATGCCTGCGTCTGCGGTGGTCAGAGGGCCACGCAGGTACAGCAGTGGCGCAGCAAGCAGGGCAGGATGCCGCGGTTCAGCTGGTGGAACTCCACGAGCTGCAGCAGGTCGGTGAAGCGAGTCTGGCCCTCGTCCATGCTGAAGTAAAGGCGGCCCTCCTCCTCGCTCTGGGGTATGGCCATAGGGGGTAGGTAGTCAGGCAAGGATGTGAACTTGAAGGGCTCCCTCCTGGGCCAGGGCTAAGGTCCCCACTGCTTGTGCAGGGAGAAAGGAGAGAGCAGGAGACCCCAGACACCTGGGGACCAAGGATGCAGGGCACTTCCTGCAGGGGCCTGATGGGGACGACAGGCTACTAGGAGTCCTGCGTCTCCACTGCAGGAATCTAGGACTCTTGGGAAGGGACAGATTACTCACCGGTAGAATGAGATAATGCTTGACTTTCTGCAGGTGGCACAAAGAGAGGACAAAGCCCTGTGGGTTCCGCTGACTCTCTCGGACCAGGAACAGACTGCCAGGAGACAGGGCAACATTAGCTGAGGACACACGGCTGCCGTCCTCCCCCAGGGTCTCTCTTACCCCTGGGCCTGCTGCCCTGCCCAGCCCTGCCCCTTACCCATCTACAAGGCCCTGCTGTGTGATGAGTCGCTGGCTTTCCTCGCGGGAAATGCGTCCATGGAACCAGGGTTGGGTGCGGTGGATGGCTGGGGTGAAGTGGAGACAGATGGGACCTCCATACTAACCAGCCCCACCAGAAATGCTCAGAGAACCATGACAGCCCCCAGGGATGCTGGGCCCTCACCCACCTGCACTGAGGCTTGTTCCTGAGCATGGGGTGGGCAGGCTGAAACGGTGGTTCGTCTTCTTCTGCAGAGCAGAGGGGGACACAGTGGGGGGTGTCAGGGATGTTACACCACCCCTCAAGAATGTAGAGCCCCTTTGTGCCTTTGTGCAGCTGAGGGCCTCCCCTCACCCCTTGTCCTCCCACTCCATGGAAACCCATACGGAGAGAGGTCCCCAGTACAAATATGCAGATGGGTGCAGGCCCCTCACCCTCCAGGCATGGGCCTCCTCCAGGGCTGCACTCAGAGCCTCCCGGGGGTTTTCAATGACACGCCCAGCATGGCCAGAGAAGTCCATGGCCACCAGGGTATTATCCGAGACACTCCTCTGCAAATGGGATAGGATGGGAAGTGGAGGGGTCAGAATGGGGCCCAAGTATCCCAGGGATGGGGCCTGGGTACCCACCCCCAGCTAATGCCCTTCTGCACACTCACCAGGGGTGGGGACCCCACACAGGATGGGCGTAGATGGCGAGACTGTGCCTGCTGATAATTCTTATACAGCTGCACCCCATACTAGGGGATGGAGAGAGAAAGCAGGCCTGAGGTCAAGCAGGTGCTAGGCTCTGGGCTGTGACACCCTCCAGACCAGGCCCCCCAGCAGCAGAGTTGTGTCTCTGCCCCTGGATAAGGAGCTTTCTGAAGCCAGAGCTTCGACTCCAGCCTTGAACCAGGGATTCTAAGAGAGCAAGGCTGTGATGCCCCCTCATTCTGGAGACTTCCTGAGGGCAGATCTATCATTCCTCCCTCATGCTGAGGACCCCAAAGGCAGGGCCTTTGGTGAGAGGTGAGAGGCCTCACCTTGAAGAGGCGGAAGGCAGCTAACCAGCATGTGCGGCTCTGCTCATCCTCACTGCAGAAAACGCGAAGCCCCTTGTGGCCATTTCGAAGCTTGTTTGGCTGTGGGGAGAGGACACTGGCTGGTTCCATATCTGCCTTTAGGACCAGATGTCTGTCTCCCAGTCTCCATAGGGCAGGGTATGATGCAGGGAGGAGTCTGGGTGTCCCAAATGGAGCTCAGGACCTCCAGGTAGAATCCTGGGGACAGAGCAGGTCCTGTTCCCTCCCAGCCAGGCCAGGGTCTTCACCTTGATACAGAAGCCAAAGTCTGTGGGCATCCCGTACAGCTTGCGACCCTGGGTCACCACATACACGTTGGATTCGTTCACGTCTGCTACGTACTGCAGGTGCCTTGGATCCTGCACAGCACAGGTGAGCAGGACTTGGCACAGGTGAACCCTATCCACAGATTACTGCCCCCCTAAGCCAGCTGCAGAGGTTTCAGGCCCAGAGAGGGGCACAGAAGTGCCCCAGTTCATATAGCAAATAGAAGTAGAGCCAGTACTCAGACTCAGTTCACCTGCATTTCCCACTGCTACCTCCTGGGCAGGTAAGCTGGGCGGGAAAGAGAAGCAGTGAGGGTCTCAGAGCCCAAGGGGAGAAAGGTCAAGGATTTCCAACAGGAAAGGGCAATGCCTAGAAGGAGCAGGATGCGGCATCCTAGGGGTTGGGGAGTTGCCCTCAATACCTCACCTTGGAGGTGCCCTTGGTGGAGTAATAGAGGCCAGACCGGCGCAGGAAGCAGAAGAAGCGTTTCCAAAGCTTGCGTCCTGACCCCCGCAGCTGCAGGAAGCCCTGGATCTCTGGGAAGCTGCCGGCATTCAGGAAGTTCTAAGACCAGAAGAGGGCAGGAAGAGGGTGAGAGGCCTAGAGGGGGGGCACGGACACACAGATAGACACACACACACACACACAAGTGCCTTTACAAAACCCCTTTTATGAGAGGAGGTTCTCCACGTGCATTTACTGTCCCCATTTAACAGACGAAGAAACTGACACTCAAGCAGGGAAAATGACGCGTTCACAATCACTTACGACTGCGCTGGGCTCACAAAACCCAGCTAAGAAGGGGCCAAGAAGCAATGGGGATTCTAGGGAATTACGACTATGCTGTGAAATGAGGCTGTCCCTTCACCTGGATGAGGTCTTCATGGGATACACCCGTGTGTGTGTCCAGACAGCTGGAGACCATCTTTTCTGGGAACAGAGAGTGCTGGGGGAGAAAGGAGTCAGGAGTCAGGGGCTGAGGGTCCAGATAGGGCATCAGGGTGTCCCAGAGCTCCCCCCCCACCCCCAGCACTCACTGGGGAGCTCTTGAACAGTTCATACTTGGCGAAGTTTTTTCGGAAAACAAAGCGGCTGTCTCCGCCGATAGGCCAGGCAGCCTGCACTTCCACCACTGACTCATGGTCCTCCAAGCCCCGCTCTGGAATCAAGGGCAAAAAGAGGGGTCAGTGGAAACCAGCCAAGGCCTCTCGGATGAGCCATCTCCCTAGCCCAAATGGGAAGCATGTCCTCCCAGTCCAGGCAGACCCTGCACCTCAACTCACCCAGTGCTAGATGGGGGTGGCACTCCACCAGCCCCCAGTTCTCATCACTGAGGGCGTGAGCTCGCTGCACCAACATTTCACATACATAGCGTGCCGTGGCACCTGCCGCCACCTCCACCGACCGACAGGCCCCATCTTCGCTGTACACCTTTACTACCTGCACCCCAGGAATTGCAGATTCCTTGAGGAAGGGCAAAGGGTGGTCCTTTCCCTTCCCCCATCTGCTATACCCTCAGGGACACCTGATCAAATCCCCCCACCTTCACAGAAGTAGCACTATATCCACCTCGTCCCACAACACCTCCACATCCCTGCCTTCTCTTTCCCAGGACAACTCACATGGGGGCAGCTGGCGTCTCGAGGGAGCAGCCCCCTTGCACTAGAGGGCCCCCCGAGAATGGGGCTCTGCGAAGAAGGACTGCAGAGCTCGGGGAAAGGGTTGGGGATGGAGGGTAGAGAGGTCGTCCGCAGCTCCTCCTCTCGAAGTTTCCTGTGTGGGGCGGGGAGGAGTTGACTGCAAGCTTCTAGGTATGACCGCCTGCCCTCCTGCCCCCCCGGCCCCCCCCCCGCCAGCCCTCCTCAGCCCCAGCACCCCATTGTACCTGCTGGTGGGAATAGGCAGAGGCTGAGACCTCTTCACCTCCCCAGGCAGAGGGGTATCGGGAGGTGGAGGAGTCCCAGGAGGGGTCCCAGGGGCTGGGTACAGGTCTTCTGGGGAGCTGCTGCGATGAGGTGGAGACAGACCCAACTCCATGACATCTGAAGGAGAAGAGGGGGCTGAATGAACCTGCTCTTGTGCCTTTGTCTTGGGGAGAGGAGCCAAGAGGACCCAGACTTCCTGATTTCACATAGATGTCAGGTGCCGCTCAGAGTTTACCCAGTACCTCATTGTTTCCCTTCTAACCGGAGTTTCCCTGGAAACTTTGGAAAAAGAAAAGTTAGCCCATTTTACAAAAGGGGGCACCAAGTCCCTGAGAAGGAAGCAGTCTTGCTCCCATCACAGGTGAGCCAGGGAGAAGAACCCAGTGTTGGGACACCTAGTCCAGTGCTCTTCTCTTCCTTTAGCCCCAAGTTGTCCAGGACAAGAGCTAAGAGGGTCCCCCAACTACAAGCTGGGCAACAGCAACAGATTCCAGGACCCACAGATGTGTCTGAGGCTCAAGCTCTCCGTGTCAGAGCAAAGGGCCACTCCTCTCTCTCCGAGCGTGGGGCACTCACTCCTCTGGGCTCTGCCCCAGGTTCTTCCAGTGCTTTGTTGCCAGAGCCTGTTGTGGCAACGCCTGCCCAAGTGCTGAGTGATGCTGAGGGGAGGAGGTGAGTAAGAACAGGTACCAGGGGGGCAGGTTCAGCTGCAGTGGGATGGGGAGGGCTAGCCTGGGGCCCTTGCCCCAGCAGCCCCCAAACCCGCGTGCCCTCCCCAGGCCATTCCTCCTTCCCAACTTTCTTGAAGCCCCAATGCCACACCTACCATCTCTGAGAAGCCTTCCTGAATTTTCTACATTCAGTTGGAAAGGCTCCCAAGGCACTGCACTGGGGCTTCCTTGCCAATTACTGTGCACCTGTCTTATCAACCCACTCGGCTCTCCTAGGCAGGGCCAGGGTCTTCCCCAGTCTTAGCACCCACCCACAGGTGCTGCATGGGTACCCAGGATGAGTAAGGATAGGAGAAATGGGGCAAAGATGCCACTGGGGCTAGAGGTAATGCAGGCCCCTTCCCCACAGGAACCAAGATCCCTTTGGCTGGGCTGAGACCAGGGAGGACCTGGGAGATGTCACCGGTTCCAGGCCCCTGCCTGCTCTCCAGACCCTGGGCTGTGTTGTTAGGCTGCGTGGGGCATTGGGATTGACCCCCCAGAATGGGGCACGACCCTGACCCTTAAGTGTGGGTATGAGGGGACTTGGGGGACAGCTGAGTCAGGGTGGGGCGGGATGGTACTGCCTGGGGCTCTCCATTCAACCTTGACTCATCTGCACAACTTCCTGGCTTAAGAGAAACACAAACAACCCTGCCTCTCCACACCGCCTCCACTCCCGCCCCCAACCTACCAGCCTGGAAGGAATAGGGAAGGCACTGGGCAAGGAACACAGCAGGGGATGAGGAGGAGGAAGAGGAGGATACAGGGCCTGAGGCTCCTTTGACATCATCTCTTCCTCCTCACTCTTGGCCTACCTCCACATCTCCAGTCCAGGTGGAACCTGCAATCTGTCCCCAGTCCAGTAACCACCACCCAACCCAGGAGCCCCCCCACCCGGACAAGAGCGAAGAAAAATCAGGCCTGGATTTAGAGGCCCATCAGTAGTGGAGCCATCCTCCCAGGGGCGTCCCTCACTCACCCAAAGAAAGCTTGCATTGCTCCCTCTCCTGTCTGGGGCCTCCCGGGCTTTCATTCTGCTGCTGCTGCCCACCCCTAGCACCCAGGACTCAGCCAGCTCACGAGACTCATCCACATCACTCCTGGGGGATGAAGGCCCTCCTAACACATTCTCCTAGTGTCCTGGCAAGAGGTGGAATCCAGGAGCAGGAGCAGAAAGTCAAGACACCCAGGAGGACAGACAAGCAGACAAGGAAAGGTCCAGGAGGGAGAGCAAAGGGAGGGGCTCAGGATCCTGCTGGGAAGGGGAAGATATTCCCACCATTGATCATGATAGACACCAGTACATCAACACCAAAACACAATGCTTCCACTCTCTCCTGTCAACGGACGTGGTGACTTCATTGGAAGGACTAGGGAGGGGGTTTGCAGAGGCTACCCCTTCAGGAAGCCAGAGGCCCATGGGGGGGGGGGGGTTGTCTGGGTCCTCCGCCATCCCAGATGGAAGAGGAATCAGGGCAGTGTTTGGAAGGGGAGAGGGCAGATTTAAAGCAGATTAGTATGGCCTCAAACTTGGGTTTGGTCTTCAGATCCCTCCACCCTGCCTCTTCCAGACCCTTCTAAGACAAAGAGAAGAGTGGCACAGTCAGGACTAAAGAGATGAAATGGGAGAACCAGGGTCCCAGCTGTGGGGCCTGGACAAGCCTCCTTCCCAAGAGAGCTGAAGCTTTCAAACTGGGGCCTTAGAAATTCGCTTCTGCTGAAGAAGCCAAACCCCAAAATCAATCTGTCCCCTCAACAGTGCAAGTCCAAGCAGCGGCTTTCCCCACCGCCTCTCCTTCCCCCGCGGCTCCGGCCCCACCTTCCTTCCTTCCCTCCCTGCCTGCCTCCTGCCTCCTTGTTTACTTCCTGAATCTTGCCCCACCTGGCTGGCCCCAAGGGCGGGTGGCAAGGCCCAGTGTTTAAGGCCGACAGAAAACAAGGCCACGTTCGGTGCTTCCCAGGGTGGGGGGAGGGGCTCGCAGGACAGACGCCTGGGCTGGGGCCCTGGACGTGGAGGGGAAGACCGGGTCTGGCCCAGAACTCCATGCCCCGCCCCCGTCGCGATTGATTGTAGCGGGGAAGGCTCAACTTTTGGGGGAGCTCTTAGGGTGCAGGGCCCAGATAAGGAGGCGGGAAACCCGTATGTGACCCGGAGTTGGGGGGAGGGACCTGGACTTTGAGGCCCCGCCTACTCCCTCGCTCAGAAAAAAAAGCCCAGTGGGAGAAGGGGGGGCAGCTCTTTTAAAGTTTAATTTGGTAAGAATGCTAGAGTGTCTGTGGAGTTAATCATTACAGGCTGCTTGCCTTCGTGGAGGGTCCCCCCGGGGGGGGTATCAGGGGTAGAGGGGAGAGCAGAGTCCATGACAGGCAGACCAAGAGGGGGCATTCTTGAGTGGCAATGGGGTTAGGACACCTTTCAACCACGGACAGGTGCATTCTCCATCCTCAACGTGCCAGGGAGACCCAGAGTGGGACCTGGGTCTTTCTCCAGCCTATTCAAACAGACCAGACCATCTCCCCCCCTTTGCCCCCCAACACACACACTCTCCCCAGGTCGCGCTGTGCGGCTGACCACCCCAGCAGCCAGGTCTCCTGCCTTTCCAGCCCACTTTGTTCTGAAGCCAGGAGGGACCCCGGGCCTTCCCCGCCCCCATTCTCCCATTCGAGAGCTGGACCCTGTGTTCCTGAACACAGATACAATCCGGAGAGACGAAGCTCTAGCAACGTAGAGAATCCTTCTTTAACTGCCCTCCAAACGAGACCCTCCCTCCCGCCGCAGAGATGTCTGTCTTTAGTAAAAGACTTGGGGAAACTTAAACTGAGGTAAAAATCAGGCTGAGCAAGGGAGTGACGCCGGGGCAGCTTCCTCGGTATTCGGACCCCCTTCCTAGCTCGTCTTCTGAGAATGGGGATGGGGAGGGGCTAGTTTCAGCGGGAAAGCCGCGTCTCCCGGAGTAGTGAATCTGACATCGAACTTCCCCGTCCCCATGTGCTAGTTGATCCGGGGGGCGGGGGGGAGAAAGTTGGGTATAGAGAGGGAAGGAACGGTTGGAGAGGACAGGAAATGAGAATAGGGAAAGGCTGAGGGCAGACGGTGAGGAAGGGGAGGGATGGGGGGCTAGAGGAAAAGAGAGAAAGGCCGCCGGAGTAACACAGCAGGAGACCGAATCTTCCCATATTGACCCCGGTCCTGACGGTGTTCCCCACCCTCCCAAAATGAAATGCCCGCTTTGGTCCTTACCTGGACCCGGGGCGTTGGTAACACCTGGCTGGGGCCTCCGATTTGGGGAGGGAGACGCCAGGCCCTTAACTACCTGTCCCCCTCCTGCCCCCGCCCTTGGACTGACATCACTGAGGGGGGAACAGGAGAGGGAGCCAGTTGGCCGCCCGGACGCTCACCTGGGCAGCCAGCCAGCTCCTGGCCCTGAGACGGGCACAGCCTGGGGCCCCGGTGCGGCTGGGGGGCGGGGTGCAGGTTGTCGTCTGGGACTGATCTCTGTCCCCTTACCTGTAAAAACCTCAGCAGGAGTAGCAGGACACAGAGTCCGAAGTCCGGCACAGTCTAGGGACCCCAGACACCTGGACTTGATTTCAAATCCGCTCCCTCTTCTGTACAGGTGGTAGGAGGGTGTCCCGCCTTTGGACGTAGAAGTGAGGGCGGGGGGAGGGTGAGCCCAGTGTGTACCCGCTCCTGGCGCAAGGAAACTAAAATTATCTTGGGCAGGTGGGGGTGGGGCCTGGAGGAGGGGCATGGGAGGAGGAAGCTTAGGCTGGGCGGGGACTCCCTGAAACTCTACGCCGGCTGGGATTGTTTTTACCCTTCTTAGCCTGGCAGCAGGTGCCAGGGGAGAGGCGGAGACAGTCGAACTGAATAGCCTCAAGAGCTAAGACCTCACAGCCTGGGAGGGAGGGACTGGGGGCGAGGTGAGAAGAAACGGCCCCGCCCACTTTTCCCCTTGCCCCCCCCCCCCAAACCTGGAGTGTTCATTGGCCAAGCCTGGGGGCCTGCTCTGGGTCCCACCCCCTGGGCCAAAGGGCGCTCTACAAAAGGGGGCCGCCAATCAGAGGAGTGTCCGGCAACACGGCCTGCCCCTTGACCTCCAGCCACAGCCTGGCCGCCCGGGTTGCATCTTGGCTCCTCAGAGGCAAGGAGGGTATGTCCTGAGCCAAATGCAGGGGCTTAGCTTCTCCTGAAATTGAAGGGGTAATTCATGGTCTCTTGGTAGGGAAAGCTTTGGCCAGGTGCCAGGGTGCTCCCCTAGAGCGCTCACTTTAGCTCTCTCCTTTTGCACTAGGCAAACACTGGGGTGTGGAGGGGAGGACCTGGGAGGCTGAGATCAAAAGCAGAGGCCACCTCCCAGCCTGAAGTGGGTGATAGTTGGGTAAACAAAACAATCCATAGGGTGATAAGAGATCTGCCCTGGGAGACCATGAAAAGTGGCTCCAGACACTTTTCCAGTGGAGAAAGCCTCCACGTTCTCCAAACTATATTTTCCTCTTAAAAACCAGTGTGAGTGGACTAAGCAAAGAAGTGGGGAAGGGGGCAGGTCACCTGGGCCATGGAGTAGCTTATGGAAAGCACAGTAGACAGTTCACTCAGTCATTCCTTCATTCAATATTTGTTAAGAACCTATTCTAAGCCAAACCCATGCTTGGTACTGGGGATCCAGTGGTAAGCAACAAAAACAGGCGACGCCCTTGTCCTCATGTGGCCCAGTCGGGAGACTGATGCTAATCAAAGAATTATACAAATAATAAGAAACAACAGGTGACAAACGATGCTGGGAGAATGACTCACCCTGGGAGTTAGAGATGACTTCTCCCTTGAGGTGACATTTGAGCAGAGGGGAAGCTGTCTGGGGCAGAGAAGTGGCTGCGGAAAGTGTGGGGAAAGGCAAGTGCTTTGGACTCAGCTGTGTTTCTCAAAGTGTAGCCGGTGACCACCAGCCTCTACATCTCCCTAGGCTTATATAAAAAACAGATCCAGGTGCCCCTCCCTACCTACTGAATCTGTTTCTGGGGCCAAGACCCAGGAATGTGTGGTATTGACAAGCCCTCAGGTGGTTGTTCTGTGAACCAGGTTTAAGAGCCATCCATCCTGTCTGTCCAGACCAGCAGGAACTACGTGTGGGCAGAGGCCAGACCCTGTAGGGTCTACCTGGGTTTAAATAGAGGCACAGAGGAATAGGCAGATCTTTATTTTGGAAAGATCACTCTGGATGTTGAAGGATAGTTTAGAAAGGGAAGCCAGAGGACTGAGTGTATAGGATTCCATTAGGGCTTTCTGGACCGAGTGGAACTAAAACAAGCAGATCTGGGGTTGGGGCAGGGTGGAGAGAGAGGGTCACAGGGACTTGTAGGAGGTAATGCACTGTTGTGTATCTTGGTGATGGTGGTGGATATACAACTGTGTGTCAGAACTCACAGAAAGGTACACTCAAGAGGGTGAATTTTACTGTATATAAATTGTATCTGAATTTTTTTAATAAAAAAAGAAACAAAAAATAGATGTATAGGTCAGTGGAACAGAATCAAGAGTCCAAATATGAACCCTTACATTTCTGGTCAATTGATTTTTGACAAAGATGCCAAGACAATTCAGCAGGGGAAAAGGATAATCTTTTCAATAAATGGTTCTGGGACAAATGAATATCCACATGCCTAAAGATGAATTTTGATCCTTACCTGACACCATGTATGAAAATTAATTCAAAATAGATCATAGACCTAAACATAAGAGCTGAAACTATAAAACTTCTAGAAGAAACCAATGGAGAAAATCTTTATGACCTTGTATCTCACATACAACAGCAAAAGTACAGGTGACAAAAGAAAAAAATTGGTCAATTAGACTTCATCAAAATTAAAATTTTTTGCCTTCCAAAAAACATTACTGGGGCAGCTGGTTAGCTCAGTTGGTTGGAGCGCTAGCTTTTAACAACAGGGTTGCCTGTTCAATCCCCACATGGACCAGTGAGCTGCGCCCTCCACAACTAGATTGAAACAACTACTTGACTTGGCGCTGATGGGTCCTGGAAAAACACACTTAAATAAAGAAAAGTTAAAAAAAAGACATAACTAAGAAAATTAAAACAAGAAACTTGTCAAACATTGGGAGTAAATATTTACAAGTCATCTATCCAGTTAGGGACTTTGCATTTAGAATAAAAAATGCTTACGAATCAGTAATGGACAACCCAGTTAAAAATGGGCAAAATATTTTTTTTTTTTTAAATATTTGAATATATATTTTTCCAGATAAGATACATGAATGGCTAGTAAGCACATAAAAAGATGCTCAACATCATTAGTCATTAGAGAAATGCAAATTAAAGCTACAATGATATACCACCTCACACCTACCAGGATGGCTATAATCAAAGAGATAGACAACAAGTGTTGACAAAGATATGGGGAAACAGATTCTCATGTATTTTGCTATCGGGAATGTAAAATGGTACAGCCACTTTTTAAAACAGTTTGCAGTTTCTTAAAAAGTGAAACATAAACTAACCATTCAACCCAGCAATTCTACTCCTAGGAATCTACCTAAGAAACATGGGAACACACGTACATACTCTTTGTATGTACTTACATGAACGTCCATAGCACCATTATTCAAAATAGCCAAAAACTGGAAATTCAAGTATCTATTCATCGGTATTAAATACCCAAAAGGTGTCATATGCATACAATGGGATATTAGTCAGCTACAAAAAAAAGTAATAAATTACTGGTAATACTACAGCATGGATGAACCTCAAAATCTACACTGAGTGAAAGAAGCCAGAAGCAAAGGACCACATATTGTATCATTCTATTTGATATACGAAATGTCCAGAAAAGGCAAATTTATAGACAGAAAACAGATCAGTGGCTGAATCTGAGAGATGAATTGATTGCGAACAGGCTGGAGGGACCTTTTGAGCTTGATGGAAATGTTCTGTAACTGGATTGTAGTGATGGTTGTACAACTCTATAAATTATTGCTTAAAAAATGGTTTTCCTGGGCCGGCCCAGTGGCTTAAGCAGTTGGAGCTCCGTGCTCCTAATGCTGAAGGCTGCCGGTTCCACTCCCATGTGGGTCAGTGGGCTCTCAACCACAAGGTTGCCAGTTCGATTCCTCCAGCCCTGCAAGGGATGGTGGGCTGCGCCCCCTGCAACTAGCAACAGCAACTGGACCTGGAGCTGAGCTGCGCCCTCCACAGCTAAGACTGGAAGGACAGCAACTTGACTTGGAAAAAAGGCCTGGAAGTACACTGTTCCCCAATAAAGTCCTGTTCCCCTTCCCCAATAAAATCTTTAAAAAATGGTTTTCCTGATGCTAATATAGATAAATAAATAAATGGAAAAACAATGAATGGTTCAAAGAAACCCAATGAATGGTTTAAAGAAATGGTAGAGTGGGTGACCTGTTAGTATGCTATGGTGGGCTATGGTGGGAAGCCAGGAAGAGAAGAGGCAGGGAGACAGCCTCCATTTCTAGAGTTGCAAAATGAGAATAATGATGCCAGCCGGTAGTGAAGCTGGGCTAACAGGGGAGGTGCAGGAACTGGGTGCACGTGATGGGGCGCATACAGCTTGAGGGGGAGCCCCAAAACCTATGGTTCCTGAATGCAGGGGAGACGTGTTCACTGCCCTAGGTTGTGTCTACAGTTTAGTCAGAAATACCTCACGGTGTGGCTGTGGGATGGTTTAAAATGCCATCAGCATGTTAGCGAGAAATGGCAACTATTCTATACCATTAGCCAACCCTAGACCCTGAGACCCCTTGCTCCACCACATTCTCTTCCTGGAAAACGCTTTGCAGTTTAAGATATTTCATTAGAACAAATAAGCCCGTGAAGTCCAGCGGACACCCGGCGCGGGACAAGCCCCGGATCTCGTAGAACCAGCGCGCAGGTAACGTGGCCTGGACTAGTCCACCGAGTGCCCAGCTTTCTGGCTAAGAATAGGGTCAAAACAGACCAGCAGCAGCGGCCCGCAGGGGGACGCCCGGACGTAACGCGCGGCTCCGCCCCTTCACGTGCCTGTGGCGCCGCGTCACACCCGGAAGCAGCGGCTGAAGCGGAGCCCGCAGCAATGAGCGGGGACCTGGGGCCGACGTCTGCAGCGCCGCATCCCAGGGAGCTCGAACCCGGCAGTGGGGTCCGCATCGTGGTGGAGTACTGGTGAGCAGCTCTGCCCGGTGGGGTTCCGGCCCGGACGGGGGTGGGTCCACGGGAGCCCCCCCACCCCGAAACCCAAGCGGACCCCAGACATCTTCTTCCTAGTGAACCCTGCGGCTTCGAGGCGACCTACCTGGAGCTGGCGAGTGCAGTGAAAGAGCAGTATCCTGGCATCGAGATTGAGTCGCGCCTGGGGGGCACAGGTGAGGCCCGCAGGACACCTGCTGAGTCAGTGTTTTAAATCCCAGCTCTAAGGTTTTTAGCTCCGGCATTGGCTGTTTTAGTGTCCAGCAGGATCTGGCATATAGTAAATGTCCAGCCAACTTGGGCCCCTTCCGTGGGAGAGGGGGTCACAGATGAAGCCTGTAGGGAAAAACTGGTGAGACTGAAGTACAGGTTTGAGGGGAGGGAGCCCTTCATTGAGTTCAAAGAAAGGATACAGAGGTGACCGACACTTCTGTAGGTTCCTTTGGCTTGACCCAGGCTTGGAAAATTGCTTAAAGAACTACAAGAGCCTCTAATGGGGCCAGTGGGGGACATGAAGGAGTGAGTCTAAGTTGTGTAGAAGGCCCACCTTTGGAGGACCTCCCAACTTTTGCCTGTCCTCAGCATACAGTTCATTCACCGGTTTATTTACTACCAGGGGCCTTTGAGATCGAGATCAATGGACAGCTGGTTTTCTCCAAGCTGGAGAATGGGGGCTTCCCTTATGAGAAAGATGTGAGTATTTGCAATGTTGGAAGTACCCCCTGGTTCACCCCACCCCTACAACGCATCATCCCATTCCACATCTCTGTCCTCTAGCTCATTGAGGCCATCCGAAGAGCCAGTAATGGAGAACCCCTAGAAAAGATCACCAACAGCCGACCTCCCTGCGTCATTCTGTGACTACATGGGATTCCGGGTTCCTGCTCTTCTGGGATCCAAGCCTTGGTCTCCCCTTTGGTCCTGCTGAGGGTTTCCCATTGCCTCTTTCCCCTCACTTGGCTCCTGGTAGCTAAGAGACCCTGGCCTCTACTTTGCCCTTTTGGGTACCAGGAGGGAATAGAAACTTATGTGGTCTCGGGGGAGAGCCTCTCCGTTGACATTTCCACAGCCATCTTATACTCCCTTCCCAGGATCAGTGCCCACAAAAGCCCACTTCGGTCTCCAGCTTAGCCATAACTGTCGGATGCCATCATAGTTTTAATTTATTTTCACTAGCCCTGAGCAATGTCAGCTATTGGCAATAAAATGGCACTACAAACACCTGTGCCAAATAGTGTGTGTTTTTATGTCCAGTCTGGGAGTGGGGGTGTGGTTCGGGGAGCACAGAGTCCAGCCCAGCCTTTAACCAGGGTGGGCATGCTGGATGGGTGGGTTTTTTTTCTGGATAGCTACTTCTAGTTCAATGATCTCCTCTCATAGCCAAGGCAAGGAAAGAGTCACACAGTAGACCTCTCCTCTTCTTTCCTCCACCCCTCCCCCAACGCCCCTTCCCACAAGGAATAAATTACCCCAATCTAGTGGGTGTCCTTAGAAATCCGTTTTTTTGTTTTTTTTTCTAAGCAAGAATGTCAAAGGGCTCTCAGATCACAATCCCAATTCCCAGATCCCACTGCCCACTCCCCACCCCAACCCAAAAGCCAGAAAGCTGGAAGATAGGCTTCTCTTTCAGGTTTCCTAAAGATTATTAGCCACTCCCTTCAGGAAAAAAATGAGTTGTTTTTTAAGTTAGGAGGTAAGCACTAAGGGATGGCACAGAGCCACCCCCAGACATAGGCTGGGGCCCAACTGTTTTCCAAAATATATTTGCAGATAGAGAAAGTGGGTATGGAGAAGGGACATCTTTCCCTCAACCCCAGGGAACCCCAATCCCTTCCCCAATACCCACTCTCCCCAAGTCCTTATTTCATATTTAAAAAAAAATAAGTAAAAACAAAACAAAAAAACACTGTACAGGACTAGATCTGGGTACTACTGCTGCTCCCTCCTTCGTGGGGCAGAGCTACCGTAGGTTTCAGGAACAGTCTCTGAATGGATAACTTTTGTCCTAGATATTCCCTTCGGGCCTCTTGCCCTCCTAAGCCCAACTTCCTTAAGTCCTTCACTGCCAGAGATCTGGAAGAAGAGAGCCAGGCTGGGCTGCTCCCTCAGGTTGAGCAGACTGTGGTTATGGCATCCATTGGCCCCTAGAATCTGCTGGGGCCAGGCTCGAATCAATCAGTCGAGACTCTCCAGTGCTGCGGCCTTTTCTAACCAGACTGAGCCACCTGGGAATTGGAACAGGAAGGAAGGTTCCTGGCAGGGCAGGCTCCACTGGATGTGGTCCAAGGGCCCTCTCTCCGCCTTGTACCGACAGAGGCCAGAAGTCAGGCTTTTCCTACTCCCCGAGGGTTCAGTAGGACCAAAGCAGGCTTGAACTTTTGGTTCACACTGGCATGTCCAGACCCAGGTACTCGGGGTTCTCTGCTGTAGGGGTCCCTTCAAAGGTGCTGGGTGGAGAGCCTCGCTCTGATGGGTCCTGGTCCCAGTAATAGAGGTTGTCAAAGGCTGGACTGAAGGCTGGAGGAGGGTGGGGCTGAAGGGCAGCCTTGCCACGGGGTGCCAAGTACTCAGGGTTCTCCACAGCACCTCCAAAGGCAAAAACGTCTTTGACAACCCCATTCTTCCCAGGGGAAAGAGTCTTGGGGGAGAGAGTCTTAGGCCTTTCCAGAGTGGCACCAGCAGGTCGAGGAGACAGAGGGCCCTCTAGGGGTGAGGGGTGCTGCGGGTGAACCTCTGGCTGGTTCACGTATTCTGAAAGGGCAAGAGAAAGAGGCTGGTTAGGGGAAGGAACCCATGTGTCCCAGCTCCTACCACAGACCCCACAGTGGGTCCTCAGCTGAGGGTCCCCAACTTTCCCACCTCCCAATCTCAGCTCAGGCCTGGATTCCATACCGGGTTGAGGGCTGCAGGTCAGAGGGGCAACGTAGCCATCAGTCTCAGGGGGTAAGGGTACTGTGGGGTCCTCACTGTACCGCTGTAGAGGACTGGGGTCATGTGTGGGGAGACTCTGCAGCCCTTTGGCTGCCCCCATTCCCAAGTCGCTGTCAAACACATCAGAGCCTGCCCCTTCTGAGGGAACCAGTGGAGACCTGGGGGGGTCCTCCTCAGAGGGCTCCAGCCCCAGCGTCAGCTCACCACCGCCACTCTGGGGACAAAAGAGAAAGTCATAGTGGGAGTTACTCATGGATTTGGGATGGAGACTCCTTGGGAGGTGACAGGGTAACAGGAGAGAAACAGAAGTCACCTTTGGGGTATGACAGTCACCGTGGAGAGAATGGGGTCACGGGTTGGAAGGCAGTAGGAATCCTTCTTAGGGAAAATGGGATCTCCAAGAGAGGGCGACGGTTGTGGGGGAACATTGGAGAAGGGACCCTAGTCCATTGGGTCGGGGGAGGTAACCAAACCCACCAGCTGTGACGGAGGGCACTGACCCTGGTGGATGAGCTGCGGTGCCTGTGGTGAGCTGTGCCCCCAGCCCCGGGCGCAGGATCTGGGCAGAAAAAGCCCTGCTGGGGTACCAGGTACTCCTCAGCATCCACAAGATCCCCCATGTCGTCATCCTCCAGCAGTGAGCGGTAGAAGGTGCTGTCCAAGGGGCTGGCAGGCCCCAAATCCTCATTCTGGGGAGGAGGGAGACAGTGTGGCAGCCTCTCCCCAGCCCAGAGCTCCCCCCGAGGAAGGCTCAGGAAGGTAGAAGAGGTAAGGTGAGTCAGACAAGGGCTGGGCTTGGAGGCCGGGGCCCCAGGAGTCATCTCTCTTTCCACCTTCTGCAGGAGAGCGCTTAGTCATAGGCAGGAATGGGGCGGAAAGGCCCAGTACCTGGATGACTACAAAGCGCTGGGGGTCCCTGGCCATGCGGGAGAATTCAGCCACCAGCTCCCGGAACCGCGGCCGACATTCCGAGTCAATCATCCAACCTGGGAGCAGGAGGGAGTTTAGCATCTCACTTCTGGCTGGAGCTTGTGAGCAGCCCCGCCCCCTCTCCTTCTCAGGTCTGGTCTAGTGAAAGCCCTGGGGTGACAGAGCTAAGGTACCAGAACTTTTGACAATCTCTATAAGTTTGCCCTTTTTATTTTGCATCCAAGTCTCTTCCTAGCTGATCTCTGGACAAGGGCTGGGCTTCCTAGCTGATCTCTGGAGCTTCCCCAGACTGGTACTGTAAAAGGAAAGCAAGACCCTTTTGAGGCTCCTTTAACTGTATCAGGGCCCCTGGGTCCACATGCATCGTGCTCTTGGCCCACTCCCATGCCCCCTGTAGGCCCCTCCATCCAGAACCTCCCAGCCCTCCAAGCAGCCAGCACAGCTCATCCACACACATTTGACCATAATCATGTAGACATCGATGGTGCAGATGGGGGGCTGGGGCAGCCGTTCCCCCTTCTCCAGCAGGTCAGGGATCTCCCGGGCTGGGATCCCGTCGTAAGGTTTGGCCCCAAAAGTCATCAGCTCCCATACAGTCACACCTGGCGCAGACACAGGGTTAGGAGGTCGAGGAAAGAGGGAGCTTTAGTGTACTGAGCCCCAGAGGCTCATGGTCCAGGAGCCATGTGGGACGCAAGGAAGGGATGTGATGCTACAGGGTAGGAGCTACCCAGTCTTCCCCCAGTCCCGAGGGTATGTGGCCCCTGGCAGACTGAGGCACTGGCAGCCCCACTCTCTGTCCCACATCCAGGCTAAGGTGTCTCCAATCATTTTCCCCATCTCAGCTGTCATCCCCCCACATCTCCCCCATGGACAGGGCCATGGCTCCTCGGACACCCGTCCCCATCACACACCGTAGCTCCACACGTCACTCTGGTGTGTGAACCGTCGGCGGAGAATGGACTCCAACGCCATCCACTTGATGGGCACCTGGGAGAGCAGAGGAGGAAGTCCTTGAACTAGGTGTGGGCGGGGACGTAGCCATTCTCCGAGTTCTCCCAAGGCCAGATGCCATTCCACCCTGCCTCACTGCTCCGTCCTCTGACCTTGCCCCCGTCAGCGTGGTACTCCGTCTCATCAATGTCCAGCAGCCGAGCCAGCCCGAAGTCTGTGATCTTGACATGGTTGGGACTCTTGACCAGCACGTTTCGGGCAGCCAAGTCCCTGTGCACAAGCCGCACGTCCTCCAAGTAGCTCATCCCCTGGGATAAGAGGTATCCGTGTGACTCACATTCTGGCCACACTCTCCCAGGATACCGCCCCATCCTAGTCCTGGGTGGGGACAGGCTTGCTCCCAAGGGCACCCACAGAGCCCAGGCCTCTTGGTGCATACCTTTGCAATCTGCACACACCAGTTCAGCAGGTCCTGGGAGCCCAGGCGCCCGCGGTGTTCTCGGACGTGGTCTAGAAGGCAGCCATAGGGCATGAGCTGTGTCACCAGCTGCACTGTGGAGGTCAGGCAGATGCCCAGGAGGCGCGACACATACGGGGAGCCCACACCAGCCATCACATATGCTTCCTAGGGGCAAGGGTGCACACTGAGGGCATGGGCGACCACAGACCCCCAACCACCACACGTCCTTCCTGAGGGCTGAGGTGTGATAGGACCTCACCGGGTCCAACCCCATCCAACACAAAGCAGAACTACAGCCCACAGACTGGGGAGGGTCAGAGGTTTGGGGATAACACAGAGCGTCTCCTCAAACTCCAGTGAAGAGAGAGCCCAGACCCCAGACCTGCAACCAGGGGGTCCCTCCTGTACTCCTGGCTGGAGAGGGTGGAGGGGCTTACGTCCAGGATTTCTTTGTTGGCTTTGGGAGATGTGTTTTCCCTTAACACTTTGATGGCCACTGGGATTTTCACATTCTCCCCATCTGGAATCCAGATACCCTGGGCAGAAAGAGGAGGATGTGAGCAGGAAGAGGGCCAGCCAGATCCTTCCAACCTGCAGCAGTCCAGAAGGTCATTACTTATGCTCCGAATACCCTTCCCCTCCGTGGGCCAAGCCCGCTATTTAGCAACAAGCTCACTATTTAGCCCCACGCTCCCCTCCCCTTCCCTTGTTCCACCTTCTATAACTGCGGTACCAAATACCACCGGCCCCAGCTCTCAGCTTCCTTCCCCAACAGAACCCTTGGCCACACCCCACGCCTCGTCTGGGACCACCCACCCCGGACTTTGGCCCCACCTCTGACCTTGTAGACTGTGCCAAAAGCTCCTGATCCAAGCACTTTCACCTTCCTCAGTTCCGTCTCTTTCAGGATCCGCATCTGAGCCTGGTTGGGCATCGCTCCGCTAGGGGTCAGAGGCTCCACCAGCTGAGATGAGTGAGGAGGTAACCGTGCATGAGTGCTTGCGGCGCTGGGCCGCAGAGCCCTGGCGAGCAGGGAGGCCCTCAGGCCACCTCACCTCCGTTTCCTGCAGCAATCTCCGCATCGTGTACTTTCGGATCTTCTGCCGCCGTCGCCTGATTAGGACGCCGAAGACTACCCCCATGACCATGAACAGCAGGCCGCCCACCACGGTGGCAATGATGGACGTCACAGGACTGGGGACAGAAGCCAAGGTCAGGGATTGGGGACCAGTCTTGGGTAGAAGGGGTGAAGCAGCCCCGTGGAGGGGCATGAAGGTCGCTGGCATTTGGAAAGGGAATTTGGGAGCATGAGCCACACACCTCCATCCCCAGCCTCTCTTCCCTCGTTTCAAATCTCTCTTGGCTTCCGGTTGCCTCTGGGATCAAGTCCAAACTCCTGGCTGGACATTCAAAGCCCTCCCCACCCACATCTCCCAATTGTCTGTGCTCTTGCCCGTGGTTCTAGTCCAGGATTCTCAAACTTCCTGACAAAAATCACCAAGAGCTCGTTAGCGTGTACAAGTGTAGAGCCCCACCCCCTGAGAATCTGATTGTGGTATGGGGTGGGGCCAGGAATGGACACCCAGTGATTCTGATGTTCTCGCCAAATTTTTCAGCCATAGGTCATGATTTGCCACACCTCCCAACCTTCGCACATGCTGTTACTTCCGCCTGGACCATCATGTCTCCATAAGATCACCTTTCAAGACTCATCCAGGAATAGATGGCCCTTCTGGGTACTAACCCCATGTCACTGTCACCCTTGCCTCTTTCCCTTGCTTAGCCAAGAGCTAGCATATCACAGACCTCTAATAAACACTTGTTTTATAGACAAAGGACTGCCTAGGACATACTCCAATCTGTTTTTCTCCCCAAAGCTCCCCACTAACCCCCCAGGGATGGTGGGGGACGGAGGGGCAACATTGGGTGCATCCTGGGGACCATGCTGACCTGGCTCTCTGCTCGGCGGGGCAGCCCTTGGCATCCAAGTCCACACAGCTGTAGGAGAGAAAGTCCTGTCAATAGCCTGGAGCCACTTCCTGTCTCACTCCAGCCTCACAGCAGCGTTGAGGTAGGTGTGGCTGGGTTGTTTTTCTTAAACATTTTAAAGTTTTATTTTGTTTTGTTTTGTTCTTTAAGGAGAGCGCAACTCACAGTGGCCCATGTGGGGATCGAACCGGCAACCTTGGTGCTCCTAGCACCACGCTCCAACCAACTGGCTTAACCGGCCACCCATGTGGCTGGGTTGTTATCATTTGACAAAGTCAGAAACTGGGTTCAAGGTCACCAGTGTCTTTCTCCTGCCCCACAAGGGGATCTCTTCTCCAACCTGTGACCCCGCACCCCCTGCTGCTCTGTACTTCCCTGTGGTGTGCCCTGTGGGGGAACACCAAAAAGAGCATCAAGTCTAAAATCTTGGCCATTCCCTCCGTGAAAGGCCAAGGTAGTAAACTGGCACAACTCTGCAGAAGACAATTTGGCAACACCTATTAAATAATGTCTGTGACCCAGCAGTTCCACCTCTCGGGATGTACCCTAAAAATGCCAGCACCTGTACACTGGGGGGCATGTACAAGATGCTCACGTGTATATGGAGCTCAAGTGCAAAACAAACAAGGAAACAAACTCCATCAATATCCCTCAAACAGGGACACACATATTACATCCATGCTGCGGATGGAGTCATTAAAAAAAATGAAAAAAAGGAGGTAGATCCATGTGCACTCAGAAGAAAGGCCTCCAAGGCACATAAAGGGACGGGGGGCACCGTGCAGAACAATATATGGAGTGTGATTCAGTTCCATAAAAAATGCACACAAAAACCAAAACTGATTATGAGTTGAACTATATGAAATTGCTGTTTCTCGGCCATTTTTGATCTACAAAAACAACAATTTATATGACTCAATCTAATACGAATATAATATATGTTTATGTAGATGTGTGGAGAGAGAGCCAGGAAGGACTCCCAGAGTGAATCTGGTGATTCTCCCAGGGAAGGGTGGGAGATGGGACAAACAAGCACATTTGCTTTGCAGTGTGTATACTTCTATATTGCTGAAAACGTTTATCACAAGAATGTACTCACATCTGACTCTGGGTGGTGAACACACAATGGGATTTATAGATGATGTAATACAGAATTGTACACCTGAAATCTATGTAAATTTACTAACAATTGTCACCCCAATAAATTTAATAAAAAAATAAAAAAATGTACTCATGTATTGCATGTGTAATTAAAGACAACTATGTGAAAAAATAAAAATAGGGTAGATCACCATGTTAGGACATGAAAAAACACTGCAAGATTTTTTTAACAATCCACAAACAATATGTATGATCTGTGATCCTATTTTGGTATAAAATATATGTTGGGGGGTGGTAGAAGGGGGAAAAGGGGATCAAGTATATAGTGATGAAAGGAGAACAGATTCTGGGTGGTAAAGACACAATGCAATATACAGATGATGTGTTATAGAAATGTATACTTGAAGCCTATATAATTTTACTAACCAATGTCACTCCAATAAATCTAATAAATAAATAAAAAATGTTAGGGGGGTGGCCGGTTAGCTGAGTTGGTTAGAGCGTAGTGCTAATGACACCAACGTTGCCGGTTCAATTCCCGCATGGGCCACTGTGAGCTGTGCTCTCCTTAAAAAAGAAAAAAATAAATAAAAATAAAAATGTTACACTACAAAGAAAAACGAGAATAATGTATATTAACATATTTGTTATATGTTAGAATTTGCACAGATTAAAAACTGGAGAGTATAACATTTTATATGTTATAATAGTATATATGTTAGCATGTATAGTTAAACTAGAATAAAAATATTACAAATTATTAACAGTAGAGATAGAACTGCTAGTGACATTAATTTATATTTCACATTTCAATAAAAACTTTTTAATAACATGTTGCTTTTGTGGGCAGAATAAAAAGATAGGAAAAATTAAGGCTCAGGGTAAGCAAAGGCAGAATTGTCCCCCTTTTATAATAAGAGCCCCAGAGAGGCTCCTGGAACAAAGCCCTCCTTTTTGCCGAAAAGGCCCTCAGACTCACGAGTGGGTGCAATTGATGGGGCACGGCTGGCACGTGCCCTTTTCATCTGGGAACTTCCAGATGGGCATGAAGGAGAGGTCAGGTTTCACACCACTGGGGCAGCGCGCCACACAGAAGGGAGAGTCCTTGTAGTGGGCACAGGCCACACACTCGTCAGCCTCCTGGGAGGGGAGGAAGGTTTGCGTGCGGCTGGCAGTAGGATCAGGCCCTTGGGTCCCCTTCGAGCTTCCCACTGCCGCTCAGCAGCACTTTTCACCCTGCTCCTGGGTGCCCAGACCTGCTCTTTACCCAGCTCCCCTCACATGAAGGCTTGATCCCCAAGCCAGGGACTTCAAATGAAGAACTGGAAGCCTAGGAGGGGAGTGCATTACTTAAGGTATTCCAGCAAGTAGTAATAGTAACTAATATGTAGAAAGCCTTTCCCATGCTCAGGCACTGGGCCAAACCCTATTTTAAGCTAATTCTTACTGTACCCTAATGAGCCAGGTACTAGTATGATACTTCTTTTACAACTGAGCAAAGTACGGTTGGAAGCAGAGCCTGGATTTGAATCCAGGTAGTCTGATGCCTAAGCCCACAAGTCTAACCGCCTTGGCACAGCCACAGTCAAGAACATAGGCTCCCCTGGGACCTCCACACCACCTGAAGGGGCTCAGGGACCACGACACAACTCTCGCGGTCCCCAGTATCCCAGCCATCTTCCACCCCCCTGCTGTGCCGGTCTGAGCTCAGGGCTCTCTCCACAGATGTTTTCCCAGACTGGCCACTGGCCAGGTCCTTAGCAATCCTCCCCCACCCACCCTTACTTCCCTCCACCCAGCTCTGAGCCCACCAGCACCTCACCGATCCTAAGCAGGTCACGGAGCCATTCTGGGGCTGACACTCAGGGTGGCACAACAGACAGTACCTGTCTTTCACATACTCCCGGGGGAGCCTGAGAGAGGGAATAGCTGATGAGGGGGTCTGGAAGAAACCCCTGTGCACCCCTCCGGCCTCCCCCTGTCCCGCCCCGCATACCCCTGCAGTACTCGGCACTCCTCCACGCACTCCTGGCCCCGAAGAAACTGGCTGCAGTTGACGCACTGGGTGGGCCCCGGACCCCAGCAGTGCCCGTGGGCACACAGTGGGTAGCAGGCCAGGCCATCACCCACTGCAGTGAGGAGGAAGGAGTCAGAGGGGACTCTTAAGGGAGGCTCCAGGTCCCAGTGAACCAGGGGAAAAGGCTGTGGGGGTGGCTCTGGGTCAGAGGGGTGGAATAGGGCCTGGGCAAGGCAGGGAGAGAAAGCAATTCTGAGGTTCTAAGAACAAAGAGGAAAGGGAAGGGAAGGATGCCAAGGCAGTGAGGCAGGACTCAGCTAAAAGCCATGCCAAGAGGTCAAGCCAGCCAGAGCTGTGTCAAGAATGGCACACCAAGGAGAGGGGGTCTGCACAAGTCCCAGATTGCTGTTGCTAGGTGCCCACGGGCACTCCTGTGTGCTGGCAGACGGGGAGTGGGCAGCACTGGGCTCCCTGTCTTACCACACTCATCCTCTGGTCGGTTGGCACTGTAGAGCAGGGCCTGGTGAGGGTTCCGGAAGAGCTGGTCCCAGGGCACCGTGTGTACAAAGCAGAGGCGGGCGTTGCGGTGGATGAGCGCCAGCCCACTGCCCAGTTCCCGCAGTGAGCGCAGCCCCAGCCAGCTGATGCCCAGCCCTTGCAGGGTCAGTGAGTAGGCACCGCTGTGGGAGAGGAGAGCTCAGCTGCAGGGGGAACAGTGTATTGCTGACTCCCCCTCCCCAGTCTGCAAGGACTGCCCTCCGCATCACACTGGCAAACTCCCGCAGAAAGGCTGCGGATGGAGTCCCTGGGGAACAGGAGGACCCAGCACAGCCACAGCTTCCCCCAGGCCTCCCCCCTGTCAGCCCCCTCCCCTGGTGCTCACTCATGCAGAACTCGTCCCCGGATTACACGCAGATTCTGGAAGACACTGAGGTCAGGCAGACTGTCTGGCCACGCTGAGATGTACAGGTAACCTGCAGGCACAGGATGAGTCTAGGGGCGTGGGGACAGAACGAGGACCCCCAGGCCCTTCAGAGTAGGAGGCAGAGTCAGAGCCCACCTGTGATCTCCTCCAAGGTCTCAAACACTTTGAGCTGCTCAGGCTGTAGTGGGGCAGTGTTGGAGGCGGGGTCCCTAAGAGGATGAGAGGAGTCAGTAGGGCCAGGAAGGGGTGGGCACAGCCCCAGAGCTGGCCCTGCCACCCCATTCATAACTTCACTTAACTCTCTGCTCAAGCCCAGCTGTTCCCATCCTGAACAACAAAGCCCAGGCCCTAGTTTGACAGGATCAATCAAAACAATATTTATAGTCTTTGATCAAGAAATTCTACTTCTAGGAATGTGACTTAGAGAGACACTGGCCCTGAGGCATGTACAAGGCAGTAGTGTACGAGAAAAATTGAAAATGACCTGAACACCTCTCAGTAAATAGGAGAGCTGTTAAATATAATCCTGACCTATCCAGACCGTAGACAAAACACTAACATTTAGGAGCACTCAGTGCGTGCTAGGCATTGTTGAACGAGCTTATGCATATTAACTCCGTCAAACTTTATAACCACCTTATGAGGTTGGGACTACTTTTGCCCCCATTTTAGAGATGAGGAAACTCGGGCACAGCAAGGTCACATGACTAGCAAGTGGTACAGCCAGGTTGACAAACCCAGGCAGTCTGGCTCCCGGGCCTGGGCCCTTCACTGCTACTCTTTGCTGCTGCCACCTGCTCCACAGCTGTTGAAAGAACGAGGCAGCTCGACAAGAACCATCACGACCCGCTCTCCAAAGCAAGGGGCAGACGATACTCACAATATGCTCCCATTTACGTACACCGACCTCCCCAGCAAAATTACCATAACTACGTTTCTCTGTGAGTATCTACATGGGTATAACTGGTCTAGAAGAACACACAACCTGTTAATAGTGGTCTCCTCTGGAAGGGGGAGGTCGAGGTGGAGGAAGTGTTGAAAGGAATTTTCTCCTTTTTAATACACATTTTATTGAGATGTAATTCACATCTAACAAAATGCAGATTTCTGCTGTCCAGTTTGATGTGTTTTGACAAATGCATTCACTCATGGCTCCCCCACCCCAATTGATATACAAAACATTTCCATCACCCCGGAAATTTCTGTTGTATCCCTTTCGAGTCCACCCAGCCCAGGGCAACCACTGTTCTGATTGCTATCACAGAGTGGTTTTGCCTGTGAAGAACCTCACATAAAGAGAATCATACACTGTGGACTCTCTTGTCTGGCTTATTTCACTTAACATAATGTTTTTGAGACTCATTCATGTTGTTGTGCGTATCAGTAGTTTCTTTTTATTGCTGAGAATTTAATTGTATAGACAGACCACCATTTATTTATTTATTCACCTATTGATATACATTTGTGTTATTTCCTGTTTAGGACTATTAGGAATAAAGCTACAATGAACTCATGGAGAATGTAACTTTATCTGGATGGCTGGACCTCTACACAAGTGCATGTTCATGGATAACATGTCATTTATGAAAATAATCCCCCTAGACGTCCCTGCCCCCCCCCATCTCCCACCTGCTTCCTCTGCATTCCTGGCCTCCCACCTCTGTCACCCCCAGATGCTGCCACTTCCGGGTCTTCAGGAATCAGTGACTGTCCTGATGCTGTCTCAGGCCATTGTACCCACCCTTAACTCTGAGTATCCTTACCCCTCAAAGCTCTCTGGCAGAAACGCTAGGCTCCCAAAGATCTTCTTACAGCCGGCAAACTCCATGATATTGGCACTGGTGACTGCCCTCACCTCCCGCAGGTGTTCCATGCCCAGACCATAGCACACTGTGGGGAATGGGACAGGTGGTAAAGGGGCCATCTCAGCCCCTGCACTGGGACTGATCAGCCGCCACATACAGCACCAGGAACCAAACTCCTGGGTCCTGTCCACATCCCACCCTGGAGCCACATGCCCCCTCCCCACACTAGCGAGATACGGGAGAGTTTGGAGCTGATCTGGGGAGAGCCAGGGGCAGAGACAGTGGCAGACAAGGACTGCGTTTAGGCAGGATCTGAGGAAGGGTGGGACAGGGAACAAGGCCAGGCTGGGTGCAGAGGGACAGGACCTGCAGCCTGCCTCGCGGGGGCGGCAGTGGGTACCTTGAGCACAAGGCTTGCTGCATTTCTCACACTGTTGTGTTCCATCCTCAGCTGTCACCTCTTGGTTGTTCAGGGGACAGACCAGGGTACAGGATCCCACGTCCGTCGATAGGTAGTTGTCTGAGGAGAGCAGGATTGTGTGTCCACATGGCCCGGCCCTTCATGCCCCCCCATGAGCAGTGTCACCGTGCTCAGGTAGCACAATAAGAATAACATCAGCCAGTACTGAAATGCCCTTACTACAGGTCTGAACACTCACCAGTCATTTACTCCTCACAACCCCTGTGTCTGTGTGATAGACACAGTGAGATTCCCATTTTGCCAAAAGGGAAACCAAAGTACAATTTTATGTAAATTTCTCAAGGTCATTGTGCTAGTGACTGGAGGAGACAGGATTTGAACCCACACGGTCTGGCTCTACATTTGGTACTGTCACCCACCGTGGGGAGGCTACCACCAGGACCTGAGAGCCCACTCCTGTCTCTCATGAGAGAAGGAAAAAGGTCCCCGATCCAAGGCCAGTCCCTAAAAGCCCATCAGGAAATAGGGGAGCTGTTAAAGAAAACTGATCATCTAGACTACAGAAGAAAAACTAATGTTAGGAGCACTCAGTGCGTGCTAGGCACAGTTAGAACGAGCTGATGCATATTAACTCCGTCAAACTTTATAGCCACCATATGAGGTTGGGACTACTTTTGCTCCCATTTTAGAGATGAGGAAACTCGGGCACAGCAAGGTCACGTGACTAGCACGTGGTAGAACCAGGTTGACAAACCCAGGCAGTCTGGCCCCCGGGCCTGGGCCCTTCACTGCTACTCTTTGCTGCTGCCACCTGCTCCCCAGCTGTTGAAAGAACGAGGCACCTCGACAAGAACCATCAGGACCCGCTCTCCAAAGCAAGGGGCAGACGATACTCACAATATGCTCCCATTTACGTACACCGACCTCCCCAGCAAAATTACCACAACTATGTATGTTACTCCCAGGCACTCACAGGGACAGGCGGTCACACAGCTGGCGCCGAAAGTATAACGGCCCTCAGGGTTGGGCATGGACTCGAAGGTGTCCGTATTGTAGATGACCAGAGCTGGGCAGTGCAGTTCACAGATGCCACTGTGGTTGAAATGGAGGCAGGCCTGGGGGGACAGGCAGCTGCTGGTCACTGGGCTGTTTTTCCCTGATGTGACGGGGCCATAGGGCAGGACCAGGTGGGGTGCCCCCTCCCTTGCCCCCCGAGGGGTGGGGACCAGAGGGCACGTACCAGGCAGTCGGAGTGCTTGGGGCCTGTGCAGCCAGCAGCACACTGCTCATGGCAGCAGTCGGTGGGCAGTGGGCCCTTGCACCGGGCACAGCCACTGGCACAGACAGTTTGCGTCACTGTCAGGCAGAGGGCAGGATGAGGTCTGGGAGGCAGCCTGGGCACCAGACCTCCCGAGCATCACCTTCTGGGGAGACCCCCTGCCCCAGGGAAGACACCTGAGGCCTGGTATCCCACCCCTCCCATGTCACCTTTATTCTACCCAGCCCTGCCTCTGTAAGACTCACAGCTCTGACAATCCTTGGAACTTTCTCCCCAGCAGTAGGAGGCTTTACAAGCTGGAGAACAGGGTTGGCCTGGGGAGAGAGAAGACAGTGAGAGAGACAGAAATCAACCAGGAGGCAGAATGCATAGAGGGAGAGACCCAGGCAGGCAAAGAGGACTCTAAAAACAGACACAATCTAGAAGCAGAGGGAGACAGGACAGAGAGCCACAGAGATGAACATAGAGATGGCAGGAGGCACAAGAAAGAGGAAATGCGTGGTATTAGTGCAGGGAGGGAGGATGGGGGGCGGGGGGCCTGCCTGAGAAAGAGAGGAGGCTGCAGGCAGGGAGGACGAGCATGGCTTACAGGCCCGGGAGCGGTTGGTGTCTATCAGCATGAGGTCCAGCTGGTTGTTCTTATGGAAGATGTCCCGCCACGAAATCGTGTCCTGGTGGCAGAGCTGGGGGTTCCTCTGGATCGAGACCCCTCCCTTCAGAATCTCTGTGGGACAGAGAATAATCAGGGGCTTCTTTCCTGTCTGTCACCTTCTGTCCTCCCGCCTTCTAAACAGGGAAGAGGCTTCTCAAACATACTCCAGGTTCCCCAGGGGGCAGAGAAGACACTTTCCTCATCTTTTAGCCCTGCCCATACCGACAGGGTTGGTGTGTCCTCCCGACACACACATGAACCAAATGAGACCCAGGGAGGACTGAGTTGTCCCTGGCAGGCTCCAGAGATCCAGGTCACTCTCTCCTCTCACCTCACCTCTATCTACTCCGTGCACACGGCTTGGCAGTTAAGAGAGACTATGGAGTCTGAAACCCAGCCTCACCACTAAGTAGCTGTGTAACTTGAACAAGTCACTTATCCTCTGTAAATCTGTTTTCTCATCTGTACGATGAGAAAAACATTGATGCTTCCCTTGGAAGAGTATAGCATGACTGAAATGGGATCATGCATAAAAAGGCCCTGGCACACAGGGTTTGGGACACTGTCAGCCCCAGGGCTGCCATGTACCGTTACACAGGTTGTTCACTGCACATGTGTACTCAGCCAAGAAGTGGGCAAAAACCCACCCTGCATTCTAATTATTAAACTGTGCAGGCTGGCGCAAGCTGACTTCCTGGCAAGAAGGGAAATCTTTTCTAATCTTCACAAGGCCATCTTCCCTAGCTCCACTTGCATCTAGAAGGGATGCAAGTGTTGGGGGTTTTTTCTCCCCATCTTCCCCCTCCCCTTCCCCCAACTCCAGTTCAAGCCATTGTTTCTCAGTCTAGTTGTGTAGGACACAGCTCCCTGGCCCCTGCTGGTGTTGAGTCTTGCACTCCCCCCAGCTGAGGTAGTTGGTCACTGGTCATCGATCGGCCGCACACAGCAGCTCTTGCTGGCTATTGGCCACTCACAATGGTTGCCGGCCACTCACGCTGATCACCAGCCACTCATGGCAGCACACGGTAGCCCATGGCAGCACATAGTAGCCTGAGCCGACCCATGACAGCCCAGCTCCAGGGAGAGCCGTTGTTCCCGATCTTAGCTGTAGAGGATGCAGCTCACTGGCCCATGTGGGAATCGAACTGGCAACCTCAGCGTTAGAAGCACGGCGCTCCAACCACCTGAGCCACCAGGCCGGCCCAAGGGGCGCAAGTTCTAATTCATGCAAAGCCTTCCCTGGCTGGCAGTGGCCCTGGTCAGCTCTCAATAACTAGGAGATTTCAATGATAATGGTGCCCACCTGTGAGGCTTCGCAGCTGCAGCTCCCGCAGCCCTCCTGGGGCAGCCCCTGCCACAGGGGTGGCACTGTCCAGCAAGTGTCCATTGTCCAGCACGGCCAGGGCATACTTGTCCTCAAAGAGCTGGGTGCCTCGCACGATTCGCAGCCTCTGCAGTGGGACCTGTCTCACTTGGTTGTGAGCGATGAGTACGTAACCCTGCACCTCCTGGATATCCTGGGAGGGGACAGGGTAGGAAGGGGCTGAGGCAGGCCTGGGCCCTGGAATACTACCATCCCCCAAGGCTTCCTCAGGGTTACCCAGTGCTTGGGGATCTTGGGCAAGGCTCCCATCCACTGAGCAGTCCTGCTCCCTTCATGCATAATATGGAAATCGAGGCCACTCCCCACCTCCCCGAACCAGATTCCTATATGATCAAGAATGATAATGGTGAGGGGGGGAAACACTTTGTATACTGTGAGCAAGTGCCCCACCCTCTCTGCATCTCAGTTTCTTCATCTGTAAAAGGAAAGGCCTGCATGAGATGACATCTGAGCATTGCACACATGACCCCACCCCAGGGCACCATGGAAACAGGCCAACAGGCTGGTTTCCACTCTCTCCTGCTCATGACCCTTTCACACACATTTCCCATTTTATCTTCAAAATGGGCCCCCCAGGCGGAGTCAAAGCATGCCTATTGCTCCCAATATATAGATAAGAAAACTGACACCCAGTGAAGCCAAGATCCTAGACTACATTCATTCACATGGCTTGTCAGCAGCAGAACTGGCCCTGGAACCCACATCTCCCATCAGCCTTTTCACTACTCCAGGTGGGAGAGGGACAGTGGCTGGGTAGTTGGACAAGGAGGTGATCGTGCTGGCAAGAGAGGAAAGCAACAAATGCATTCCACCTAGAGATGTCCATGGCCAGCCACGTTGTAGAGAGGGTGTCAACTGCTCTTGCAGTAGAATAGATAGGGGTTAGACATCAGAAAGGACTTCTGGTTGAGAAACCACAAGAGGAAATACAGGCCTCTTCTACCACCCACCTATAAGCAGAGGGCTCAGCCCAGCTGGAGCTAGGGACTGGCTGGGTTGCCCATGGGTCTCACCTGTAGAAAAGAGAGGCTGGCATTGGCGGGCAGGTAGGTGAGCTCCAGGTTCCCCTGCACCACCTGACAGCCCTGGTAGAGGTGGCGGAGCATGTCCAGGTGGGTCTCGGGACTGGCTGGGAGGCGGAGCTTCATGTCGGTACCGGTGCACACTGGCAGGAGGGAAAAGATGGGTCAGAGGGCACTGCCCTTCCAATGAACTTCTCCCACCTGGCTGCCTCCTCCACAGTCACTCCCCAGAGCCATGCCGAGAGCACAGCGAGAAAGCACAACTGAAGGACCCCTCCTCCCATATCCCTGACACCTGCAGAACGTGCAACAGCAAAAGGAAGTTTGCAAGTTTGGAAAGAGGAGGAAATCAGGGGAGAAGGCTCCTTCTGACTCAGCCCATCCTGAGCACCCAGAGGGGGCCCTGTTGTGCCAGCCCTAGGGAGCTTGCCCATCCAATCCAGGGAGTCGGCTGGCAAAGAAAGCCTCTTTGTCCCAAAGGCATGATTGAGGGCCAAGGGGTAAAAATCCCCCAAGAGAAGGGATGATGAATCATGAACCCGCTGGATACCCCCTGCCCCTCTCCCAAGCAAACAAACTCGGGGCATTCTCCCCACCCCATTCCAATGCCACCCACATGCCAACCTCCTGGCAAGGGATATCCACCCCCACAATGCCACCCAGAATGTGGGAAAGAAGGGTAGCTGGAATCACAGCAGGGGCCATGAGGACCCCCTAGCCACTGCAGAGACCCCTGGAATTCCCCCAGGCAGAGACAAGGAGCATCAGAGCCCAGTTACGAGCATCTGGAGCCCAACTACAAATCCTGGGACAGAGTGAGGCCTATTCCAAAGGCTCCTACTCTGGTACCTCACCCTTGCCACCTCCTCAGGGCAAGACTCCAGAAGCAGCTGGCAGAATCTATGCCACGAAACTCCTGCCACAAAAGCACTACGTCAGCCTGTGTACCTGCCGAGTGCCAACCATTAGCCAAGGGGCATCAAGATGACTGCTCCTGGGCCCACCTGGACCACAGCTGAGTGTCCCCGAGACCAGAAGTACCCACAAAGCCCAGGAATATTAACAGGGGCAAACGACCCCTGGAAAGGGGGTGCTGGGGGCAGCAGCTGGCACCATGCCTGCCAGCAGGGGGGAAATTAAAGTGCCCAGTTTAACTTGTTTTTCTGCTCTAGTGAGAAGATGAATCACCTGATGCGTCCTGGCCAGGAGGGTGTGCCAGGGGGAGGTAGGCGAAGGGCACCCCCAGGTACACAGGCCCACAGGTGCCTGAGCTGCCCAGAATTCCTGTTGGTCAGCACTCCACCTCCCCCAGACTACGTGTAGATGAAGGGGGATAGCAGTGGTGACCTCAGGGTCTGACACCAGGGCTCCTGCCTCTCTGCCAGCAACTTGAAGCTGGAGGGCAAATCCCAGTGGGTAATAAGAGACACCCTTGACCCCAGAAAACTAGGGAAAGGCTGATGGAGCAAGCCCCACTGAAGTTGCTTCCTCAGCCTCCTAGTAACACCCAGAGTGGTCTCTGTTCCTACCCCTGTGGGCAGATAGGGAAGGAAGCAAACAGGGAGGAAGGGGAGGGCCCAGAAATAGATCCAGGGTCCCTCCCCCCAGACTCCCAAAGAAACAGGAGCTGGGGGTGGCCGGCCTAAAATAACGCCCTGCTGCCAGGACCTCCCCCGGCCTCAGCTTCAGCTGCTTTGTAGGCACAGCTGTCTCCAGGCCCAGACCCCAAGGCCCTGGCCCAAGCCTGGGAAAGGAACCAGCGGAGCTGGGACAGGGGCTGTCTCCACCCCCTGCAGCCCTGTGCTTCTCCAAGGGACACCAGCTGTGGCAACCAGGCAATAGGAAAACAACAACAATGGAACACTGGGGGCAGCTGCATTAACTGAGCACCTACTGTGTACTCAGCAGGCACTCTGGGTAGAGCCTTATAACGTCCTGCAGAGGCCAGGGACTTCTATTTTGCAAAGAAAAAAACGCAGGCTGACGAGTCATTCTTCCAAAATGATAAAGTTTGTGAGCGATGGAGGTAGGATTTGAACTTGAGTCTGTCTGACTTTTAGATTCCACATTCCTTTCACTAGGCCTAACAGCACACCACGCCACACCCCACGCAAACATAAATACACACCAACTCTACTGATGCCACTGGAAAACATTACAGTCTTTGGGCAAGGCAGGGTGGCTGGGCTGGGCAGGGCAGGAGGAACAGAACGAGTGGCAGCCCCGCCCAACTAGTAAATTTGTTTGGGGCCAATTTGAGTCTGATTAAGAGTCTTTAAGTGTTTGTAACAGGTAGTAAAATTGGTACCCTGAGACCCACTCCCAGGGAGCTGGAGCCTTGCAGACTAATCCCCCCACCAACCTGACATGAAGCCAAGGCCTTCTGGATACATTCCTTACCTCCACCTCCCATGTCCCCACCCCCACCTCCTCTCACTCCCCCATCTCCTGACCACTCCCCCCTCCCCGGTCCTCACTCTGGTCCCCCTACCCGCCCTACTCCCATTGATTTTCTTGAGGGATAGGAGGTCCTCTTCCACACAGGGGAGCTCTTTGTCTCCAGGACACCTGCCCCTTAGAAGCCCCAATCTCCAGCTTTCCTGGCAGTCAGTGTGAGGCAGGACCAGCTCACAGCCAGGACAAACACACAGTGAGCACTGGATAAATGAATGAATGAATGAATGAATGAATGAATGAAGTCCAATCAAGAGTCTCCAAACCAAAAGGGACCTCTATTGCTCAGAGGCTGGTCACGGTCCTTCATGTCCCTTCAGCTGGACTTCAGCGGTCAGGGTTTGGTCCCAGCTCTGGGATGCTCTCAAGTGGGTTCTCTCCTTCCCACCAGCCTTCAGCAGCAGCTGCTTCTCTTACTCAGCAGCATGAAAGCCAACACTGCCTTTGGTTTCCATGAACACTACCTGCATTCCCAAAGCTCATCTCCCCCAGACCCATGGCGCCAGAGCCCATGCTAGTTACACCAGGACTCAGCCACCATACACCTGATATAGTATAAGGCAGACTGAGACCTGGGCTCAGGGTTATCAGAACAGAACCCTAGCTGGGCCACTGGCTCTGTGACCTTGAGTAAGTCTCTGGACGTCCAGGGCAGAGGCCAAATCAGGTTCATCTCTAGGCCCAGCTGTACCTGTGACCTAGTAGGCACTCAATGAATATTTACTGACCTGACCTTGGCTGTAAGAAGATAATAAAACAATAACAACTCTTTCTCTGCAGAGAAGTTAAATGAGATAGTGAATCAAAAAGCAATCTGTAAACATGACAAGGCTTTGTAAACAGTGCTGAGACAACACCAACATTGGCTATAACTCTCCCACTCCTTGAGAGAGCACACATCCCTCGCCCAGGGGTGGAAAGGAAAGATGGCCTAGCAAGAGGTGTCACCTCAGAGGGGCTTTCCGCAGGCCGAGGGCAGGGAGGAGAATCTCTTTCCAAATCATTCCAGCACCCAGGGGCAGACACAACTACCTGGGACCTACACCAGTTCCCCTTCCCACACTGGCCCCTCATGCTTCCACTCCAGCTGTCTCCCTCCCCACAACACTGTAAGTTCCACTGGCCTCTGCCCCACTCCTGCTCTCAGTTCCTTGCCACTCTGGGAGCGCCCAAGAAGAAAGCAGACATGGGCTGGACAGGGAGAGAGAGAACTCCAAAGCCAAGCGATGACGTGGGTGGGGGGCAGTTCAGCTACACTTTCTACAGCCTAAATAAGGAAGATCATTCGCCTGCATAACAGAATAGTCGGGCTACCTGGCTGCCCCTGAGGCTTTGCTCAACCCATTCCTATTGAATGGAACAAGATTGACCAACTCTTAATGCCTCCTCGTTAGAGTCCAAAATTTCCCTGGACATTATTGGGTCGCTGGGAAACCTTGGATAAGTCACTTCATTTATTTGAACTTCAGTTTTCTCACCTGTGCAGAAACTTCACAGGATTGTTACAGAGATGAAATGAACTGTATGGATAAAGAACCTGGCATATAGGAAACACGATGTACATTTTTTGAAAGGGAAGTTCACATAGCAGTAGTATGGGTAATTCCCTACTGAGAGAAAAGAAAAGGTGCTTTGTATTTGGAATGCAATGTATTTTCTCTTTTTGCATTGGATCCCATCTTTTCAATTGTTTGTGTGTCTGTGAGTATTAAAATGAAGTTACTTTCCCTAAGTATAGTAAAAAGAAGGAAAGAGGCTGTTGGGAGAATCATATGGGAATTAAATATGAGCTCTGCAAGATAAAAAGGATGTGTTTGCTACCCTTTATAAAACCTTGACCTCTAAGAGAGGATCTCAGAAAAATCCCGACTCTCTGGGTCTTGCTCCATCTCCCTTTCCCCCCACATTCTTAACCCAGCTCTCAGCCCTTGCATGTAATAAGGGTGCTAGAGGCAGCTTGGTGGTGTGCTGCCATTTTAGACCATTTCCAGCAACACATTCAACATCTGTCTGCACCCGCAGTGTGGGTTGAAGAGTGAGGAGGAGACCCCAGTCTCCTGTGGGGGAACTGACTCCTCAGATCCCAGCACTGCAGCAACCCAGCCATTCCCCACCTGTTCAACTCGAAAGCCCAGGTGAGGAGGACACAGCTCAGCCTGACAGCCCAGCCAGCCCTCACCCTCCTCAGCAGAAGGTCAGAGGTGAAGACTCCGCCTGGGTAACAGGGAAGGATGGGCTCCCTCCCGGAGAGGAGACTTCTTCCTCAGAGAGAAGGCGTGGGGCCACCTCCCGCTGTTTACAGCAGAGCTGGCCCAGCACCTTCAGGGAGTTCCTTGAGAGGGCAGAGTTCAGTCAAGTCCCCAAGTCAGCAGAGAGACTGTTTGGCAACACAAAGCGCGCACGCACGCACACACTCACACACGCGCACGCGCGCACACACACACACACACACACACACCTCAAGAACACCCCTCAGATATCACAGCAATGGTCTGGCAGAGGGGCCCTCAGGCGACACAGACAGGATGACAGCCACCCCTTCTCCAAACTCCCTGATTTATGGAGACCACCCACTACTCCCAGGACCCAGTGATACAGGGAGCAGTGACGCCATTGTTCAAGGTAGATTAACAGTGATTTCAAATGTATAGTTGGGGGGTTCACTGGGGTCCAATCAGGACCCACTGCTTACTTGCTGCTACTTAACCTCTTTAAGCCCAGGTTTTCACAAGGAAAATGGAAATATCAGTAGAACTTCTCTCATAGGGTTGTTCTGAGGATTAAAGAGGGAACACATGCAAAATACCATGCGCAGTATTTCCAGCTTTAATCGTTATTGCATACGGATGGACAGATGTGGCCAGAAACACGGTAGTCTCCCCATCACGCTTCTCCACACACAGCAAGAGGGAAAAGGCAGCACAATCCACCCCTCTGCATACCCCTATCTGGTCCTATTTCTTCGCCTCCCCCTGCCCAGGAATCCCTCTCATAGAACTCTCCCACTTTATGCCCCAGACTAAGAAACCCACCACCACCCCTCTGCCGCCCATGCTCTTCAAAAGTCACAAAGCACACAGTCTCTTTAGGAGCTGGCCCTAAAGAAACTTGTTCAAAACAAACGTCTCCCCCTTCCCCCCTCCCCACCCCCGACTCCAGCGTGAGGCAACTTCGCAGTCCGAGTGGCCACCCTCTCCTCCCGGCTCTGGCCGGACAGGTTGCTTTCCCCACCTCCCCCTCCACACCCAGGTCTTGCCTGAAGCTGGAGAAACTAAACCGGCTGAAGGGGGGCGAGGCGGGGGTAGGGGTAGGGGCAGGGCAGGAGGGACCCCCGGGGAATCCAGCCCAGTCCAGTCCGGAGGCGGAGGCTGCCAACTGGAAAGGCTTTGAGAAAGCTCGAGGGGGCTCAAGGAGGGACACACACACACACACACACACACACACACACAGTGCAATACACCCTTTGAAAGAAACTTTCTGAACAATTTCAGAGAACTTTTCTGAAAAGTTCCCGGAGCTGTCGCGGAGTCGGGAAAGCGCCTGTCTCCATAATGAGACATCAGAGGCGCTTCGGGGCAATTGACCCCCCTGCCCCACCTTGTTTTGCCCCCTCCCCGCAGAGGGCCGGCGGCTCCGCGCGCCTGGACTGTCCGCAACTTCGGGTCTGGAAGTTCGTACGCACCCCTACCTCGCCTGCCCGGGGATTTCAGCGGGGGTCCCAGGCTGCAAGGTCCCGGCGCGGCTCCCTGCCCTCCCCAACTCAGACCCACCTTGGGTGCCAACGGCTCCAGGGGGCAGGAGGGCGAGGAGGAGCCCCCAGCGGCACCAGGCCGCCAGCTCCATGGTGCTCACTGAGGCTCCGGCCCCATGGCTGCGGCTGGACCAGGCGGAGGGGGCGCCGGGCAAGGCAGGCGGAGAGGCCAGGCGCTCGGCGCCGGAAAGAGCACCCCGCAAGGGGCGGGCCGCTGCCTGGGGGGGGTCTTCTGAGCTCTCTGTGCACGATGGAAGGGAATCTCAGCCCCACAACTTCATTCTTGTACTTCCTCGAGGCAGCTCTCCTCCTCTACCTCCTCCTCCTCCTGTGATTGGGAGCCAGCGCGCTCACAGCTCGCCCCCCCCCCCCCGCCACCCCCTCCAACCGCATTCCTGCAAGTCCCTGGGAGTGGCAGCTCCCGGCTTCACTTTCTCCCTCTCTCCGCGCAGGCCTGGGGGACGCGTCCCTCCCAGCGGCCGGACGCCGGGGTGCCTGCTGCACTTCTCCCTCGTTTCCAGAGACAGCCCCTAAAAGCACAGGACGTGATTGTGCCCCCTCCCCCGGGAGTCTGGGGCAAGGGCTTTAGGCTGCCATCCTTAACTCTTTTAAGTCGCACGTTTTATCTTAAACATCTCTGGCGAGTTTGCATCTTACTCCATCACATGCCTGTCCGTTTTAATACCAGTAATGATTTTCCCACCACATTCTGGGGTAAAATTGATAGTCGAGGAGGGGTGTGTATTGTGTTTAACCTGTGGCTTCCACGACTCCCTAGCATACCTTCTCGAATTTTTCAGGTATCTTTTCCAGTCTGAAAAGCACGATTTTAAGAGGGTTTACAAGTTTGGAGGGAGAGAGTCAAATTGGAGGGACCTCCATTTTTCTCAGTCCTCGGAAAAACATCCCTCTTGTTTCTTTACCATTGGGGCACGCAACACCAATTTATCCGAGGTTTTTTCTCTGTCCTTTGCTTTTTATTAGCTTGTTCAATTCCACCTTCCCACCCTGCATTCCACCTGGAGCCCCGACCCTGTCCTTAAAGCCCATTGGGGGGGGGGGAGTGGGGACAGGGAGTGGAAGAAAGACATGTTTCTGTTGGAAATTCCAACAAATATTGCATGGGACATACAACTTACACTAACAAATTATTTGTTGTTTATCTGAAATTCATATTTAACTGGGCATCCTTATTTTTATTTGCTAAATCTGGCAACTCTAGTTGGAATGCCTCAGTCAAGAGCATGCTTGTGCTGTTCAAGAGGGGATCAGAGTCACCTACTGAGGGCTGAAGAATGAGGGACAGTAGTATTTCTTAGGCTGCTTCCATATTCCCAGCATGGTTACAGGCAGGCACTTTTACAGTAGGGGGGCTGAGAACAGGGTGTTCTGGGATCAGCATGACCTGGGTCTAAATCTCCACTCCACCGCTTATTAGCTGTGTGTGTGTGACCTTGGGCATGTGACTGAGCCTCTCTGGGTCCATTTGCTTCCTTGTAAAATAGCATCTGGCATTCTAAGCTAGGGGTTAAAGGAGATAACGCTGCTAAAGCACTCAGCACAGCACCTAGCACATAGTAATTGTTCAATAAACGGTCTCAGGCTTAGTTATACTGTGCTAGATCAGGTTTTGTGGGGCCCGAAGTTTATGATTTTTGTGGAATCTCCTTAGGAAAAGGAATACAAAGTTATGAATACAAAATTTGACACATGCAAATGAGGGGCCTGAAACATAACCTTCCCTTAACACCATGGTAAATCCCCTCCAGCTCTAACCAGTGATATTCAAACTGCAAGTCAGGTTTTATTAGAAAGTTGATCATGAAACCAATTTAGATGATCAAGACAAGTTTTTTTGTTTGTTTGTTTTTAAGAAATGGAATGCAATAGAAAAGATTCGCACACATCACGTGTAGTGATGGAAGGGTAAGGAAGGGTATGTGTATCTTGGTGTTGAGGTCCAATGGATTGATTCCTTGGATCATAGTCACAAACGTTCAAGAAATACTACTGTGTATGGGGATACAGCTGCCCTTCAGGATGGGCACCAATATTCCTATTTTCTCTAGGGTTCAAGTTAAGAATTAGAGAGGGTAGGGTCAAGGAAATGGAGGCTCAAACGAATCAACCAATTTGGCCAGGACCCTCTCCGGGCTAATGAAGAAAAAGTCAAACAGCCAGCAAAATCAGCTCCTCACTCTCACCCCAGCACATAGCCCAGGACCTGGTCAAGGTGTCTCTCAGCCCTCCAGAGAGAGGAGATGATAACCTGGCTCCAAGAGTCGTTTGCTGGTCACACACGGGATGGCTTGCCCCTGAGCGTGTGTGCATTGAGCCTTCAAGAGACCAATCAGGGTGTTAGGGTCAGTGTTAAAGAAGTCCCTTCTCCTCCAGGTCCACTCTACCCTGCCCTTGAGTTAGGAGGGCTGGTCCAGCCAGGAACGCTTCTGTGGCACCATCCTTTCCTGGACTGGACCCCTACTCTGTACCACTCTGTCCTAGAGGCACACTCCTTATCTCACTGAGTCCTAAGGTGCCAGAGGAGGCACTTGTTATCTGTCCCCATTTTGCAGAAGAGGAAGTTTGAGGTTCCAAGATAATGGAAACTGAGGCACGAGGCTTTGGCTTCATCCATTCCCCTCCAGAGCTTGATCAAGGGTACCATGAACCCACCCTTACCCAGGGCCCCTACAGGGGAGCCAAAGGAGGGTCCTCCAAGAAATCCTGGTAACTAACTACCCGTACCAACCCCCTCTCACCCCTGCCAAGACAAGCCCACCCTCTCTGCATCCCAGAAAGAAGCCCGGACTGGAGACCATGGTCGGTCCCATTGGGCTGCTCTGAGGGGGCGGGGCCTGCAGGCGGGAGTGGGATTAGGGAGGAGCGGAGGTCAGAACTCACGCCCGCCCGGGAGGAGGTTCGAGAGGGGCCGGGGTTCCCAGAGAGAATGAGCCCATTCAGAGCCGGGAAGGAAGGGGAAAAAGCCTTGTCTGGTGTTTGACAAGAGGAGAGGAAGGGGGGCAGGGGTGGGCGATGCTGATTCGCTTCTCCCCTCCACTGCCCCTACAGCATGGCCTGGCAGGAGAGCCAAGGAAAGAGGATATCTGAGAGACAAAGGCTGTGGGGTGGGGGTGGAGGTTTTGGAGGGGGCTGGGGGACCGACATGAGCCTGAGACTTTGCCAGCAGGGTCCAGGAAGGACCCTGGGGAGGGAGACAGCTACAGAGGAGGGCTATAACTGCAGCACACAGTGGAGCCAACGGAGGGGCAGAGGAAAGATACATGAGATCTGCACGAGAAGGTCTTTGGGCTGCAGGTACCTGGCCTGTGGGCAGTGAAGGTGACTACTGGCACTGAAGAGGCATGAAGGGGCTCTGACTTAGGGAGATGACCTCTGAGGGTCAATAGACTGGGGTCTGAAACCAGCAGCCTGTGAAATGCCAGTCAATCATTGACCAGCCACTGAGACTGGGGGACACAAAACCATGTGTATGTGTGTGCGTGCGTGCGTGTGTTTGTATGTGTGGCGTGTGTGTGTGTGTGTGTGTGTGTGTGTGTGTGTGTGTTGACACCAGTCTCCTCCCTCTGCCTACCTCACCAGCCAGCCTGGGTCAGAGCACTGAAAACAAACAGAAAAAGGGAGGAGACGGTCCACAGTCCGAGGTCCAGGCCACAAACTGGGGCCTACCCCACAGGGCCTCAAGTCTGGGGCATGGGTTGCTTAGGAAGTGTCTTTATGAACTGGTTACTTGGAAGTAGTCCCCACAGGGTAGGCACCAGGCCTCCCTGCGGCCGCAGGATTGCTATTTGAAAGATTTTGATAAGAAAATCTGTACTTCCTAAAGGTAGCCTTTTAAGAACACTTACAACCACTGGAAGGTCAGTCCCTGGGCCCAGGGGTTAGCCCTAGTCCCAAGGTTAACAAAGGAGGAGAGGCCAAAGGGACGTGTGGGACACATTGACCTTGGGCATGCTGATCACCTCCCTCAGCCCCTCTCACCCCCATCTTAGGCTTGCAGGCCCAAGGCCTTTCTCTCTCCCTAGGCTGCTTTGCCAAGACAAAAAAGTGCCCTTGTGCTCTCAGCCTCAGCTGGCTTGAATGCAGGTACATGAGTACATGTGACTTCCATCCTGGCCTGTGCATACGAGGGAGGCTGTCACAGTTCGTGTTCCTGAGTCCTGTGCTGTCAGTGTGTTTGTGCTGTCCGCTTAACATATGTCTTTATTTATCTGGGGGTCTTTCCTCAACAGAAGCTAGATTGTGTGGCTTTGTGTAAGGCTTCACTTCGCCTTCTGAAATGTGAGAATTAGATTGAATGGTTCCTGGTCACAGTGTTTTAGGAGTTGATGTGGGGGACCCCTTTAACCCCCATGCTTATCCCTTGAAAGCCCTATTGAGCCATCCCCTGGCCACATTCCAGATTCCTTGTTTCACAAGCACTGCTTCTTCCTGCTCCATTCAGCCCTTCGGGACCCCAAGCTCATCCCCTTGTTGCTGGAGATACGACCACTGAGGTATGAATGAGACGTGCTTGCCTCTGGCTTTGGTTTAAGGAAGAAGAGACTAGCGTGGGGGACCATTGCAAGTCTCCCCAGAGTGTGCCACCCTGACTTGCAGATTGTTTTGAACTGAAAACAGTTAAAGCCCAACAAACTCAGGAAGAGGTTTGTTGTTTTTTTTTTTACCTCCCCCTCACCTGCCTAAAGAGATTCAGATAGAAAATCTTGCTTCAGGAAGGAAGCCTTAGCATAATCACCTTAGCACGTATGAATTAAGTGTGGCAGACAGGAAGAATCCAAGCAAAAATCTGTTTGCTAGATTCGCCTCTGTGTCCCACTGTTTCTAAGTGGCACTGCATGAATTTGTTTACCAAATGTTTGCTCTTTTTCATCTACATATGAATTGCCTACCTCCCCCTCCTTAGTCCAAAATGACCTGTATACCTCATTTTACCCATTGTCTTTGGAATTTTCATGCTTATGTGAATTCCCCATGAGTACATATTAAAATGTGATTTTCTCCTGTTAATCTGCTATATGTCATTTGAATTATTTGACCAGCCAGAACTAAAAAGATAAGGGGTAAGTTTCCCTGGCCCTGACACTAGGAAGCTTCCAGAAGCATAAATCTATGGCAATCATGAAGAGCTGATTTTGGAGGACAATTCTAGTTTCAGATGATTTCATTCACTGAACCCACATTGTTGATTCCTCTCTTTCCTGGCCCTTTACAGCTACTCGTTCTTTAAGATCTATCAATTCCTCTTCCAATACATCTATGTTTTTCCCACCTCCACCACCAGCTAATCTAACCTGTTATCAGTTTGCCTCCGGTGGAAGCACTCACTAGCCTTTGCTCTCCCATTGCTGCTGTTGTCTCCTTTCAATCCCCACCCTTTCCCCACAATAGCAAAAGTAAATGTTTTAAACAAAAATCAGATCACTTTCACTTCAGTGCTAAAACACCTCCCAATGCATAAACTTTTCACCTTGACCTTCTTTTTTGTTTTTCAAAGATGCCAAGCTTGTTTCTGCCTAGGGTCTTTGCACTGGCCTTCTCTCAGCCTAGAACAATCTGCCCTGAGGTGTTAGCAGAGCCCGTTCCTTCTGGTCTTGCAGGTTTCCGCTTAAATGTTACTTTCTCCAAAAGGCCTTCTCTGACCACCCTTCTCTCCCTCCCTCTTCATTCCCTTACCCTCTTTTTCTCACTATTACATTATCCAATTATATAACTCAATACTTGTGACTACATAAAATTGTTCTTTTAACATTTTTCCCTATTTTTTATTGTACCAATGTTTATTTCTTTATTTCTTTTTTTTATTAGTTTCAGCTGCACAAGACAAAGAAATACTTAGACGTTTATCATTTATATCCCTCACACTGTGTGAACCCCCCTTCCCCCAACCACTATCCCTCTGATATCACACACAGCCATTACATTTCCACTGTCCCTATTCCTAATGCTGTACTCCACTTCTTGTAAGTATATACATACATACATATATACATATATATATATATACATATATATATATAAAATTGTAGTTGACATTCATTATTGTTCAGCTTCAGCTTCAGGTGTACAGTGCAGTGATCAGGCATCTACATCATCCCTGAGGTGGTCTCCCTAATGGGACACGTGTCCATCGGATACCCTACAAAATCTTTACAACATTATTGATTACATTCCCCAATGTCCTTTGTTTTTTAATTGATGATATAAACGGTGCAAAATTTAAAAGGTACAAGAATAAAGTGTCTCTCACTTCTTTGTCACCCAGATACACAGTTCTACTTCTCCTCAGAGGCAACAACTATTTCCACTTTCTTGTATATCTTTCTAGATGTATTCTCTAAAATGACAAACAATATACACTCTTTTCTTCACACAAACTAACATGTATACACACACACACACACACACACACACACACACTGTTCTACATCTCGCTTTTTATACTTACCAAAAAATGGAAGGTTTATCCATGTTAGTACATTATAAATCTGCCCCATTCCTACTAATTTGTTCAGCATTCC